>NC_081522.1:4588462-6057212 GCF_030273125.1 Centropristis striata
GGCTCGAAAATGTTCTTTGTATGTCATTTAACGTCATATTCTGATTGGTTGGTTTGTAGTCTTGGGTCATAGCAGCAGTCACATTATTATTATTTGATCCTAAATTTCGCCTCAAACCGTCTTTGGTCTCCAAAGCTCCAAATGTGCTTCTTCTTCTCTCTCATGATTGTCACCTTTCATCTCAGACAGCCCAAAGTCGCGCAGTATAAAAGGGCCTTAAAGGCTTTATGGACGCTGGTTGCATCAGCCGGAGTAAAAGATGAAAGCTCATAAAGATGATTGACAGGTGCTGGATGAAACCCTGACCAACTGTGGTGGAGCAGGATGAGACTAACAATACACTCCTCACTGTCAGTCCTGTCCCCTCGCTCAGGGTCACTGTCAGGCTGCTTGAAATATTGAGGACCTGAGTTCAAGCCAACAGTAACATTTTATCTTCTCAGTGTCTATTCAGGTACATCCAGCAAGCTCCCTCTGCAGATGAATGAACTCATTGTATAGGTGCACCCTTTGTTTTGTTTAACATAGAAAAAAACATGTAAAGAGAAACTCGATGAAGATCTGAAGGCTGCAATGTAATATTTCAGGCAATTATCAATGTTTCTACTAAAAGTGCTTGTTTTTGCAACTGACAGGCTCAGGCTGTTATTAAGTGTCTGGGTAATAAATGTCGGGTCTCACTTGCCGAAACGCCCCTAATTTGAATACAAGCTGTCTGGAGTGGTCTTTTGACGGGACTTTTTTTGTCCCTGTTGAAGAGCAGGGCCGTTTGTCTCCCCTGAAAAAAGCCTGGTTGCTGATTGGATAGATCGCTAAGCAGGATGTGACGTGCTACTCGACGCCAACAACACACGCCATTTGTAAAAGCCGGCGAAGCAGGGTTGCCAACTTAGCGACTTTGTTGCTATATTTAGTGACTTTTCAGACCCCCTTAGCGACTATTTTTCCAAAAAGTGACTGTCGACAAATCCAGCAACTTTTTCTGGTGTTACTGGAGACTTTTTGAGACTCCTTCTTACTCTTCTTAATGAGCCGCGGGAGCCGATATCGATACTCAAAAAAAGTATCGATACTAAAACGTTGTATCCGGATACGGTACTCATTTTCAAAAGTGTCGATGAAAAGTGTTATTTTCTCTCTTGAAGTCCCAGAATGAAGCAGAGAAAAGTCGACTTATCAAGCTTGCCTACTATTGTGCACAGCATACAAAATATTGTTCTAATTGTTATTGTTTATTGTATTTATTTATTTTTTGCACTACCTCAGATCTGAAGCTTGTTATCATATTTGCAGTTTCTTTTTGCACAACTGTTTTTTATTATAAATATTTAACCCGTGGTTGTGTTAATTTTTACATGTTGCATTTTTCTTGTTGTTAAAAATATTTCTGTTAAATTTCAGGGTCTTTGTTTTTATCCTTGTGGTATCGAAAATGGTATCAAGTATCGAATATTTTCCTGAGTATCGGTATCGAGTTGAAAATCTTAGTATCGTGACAACCCTAGTACACTGTAAAAAATATTTGTAGAAATTACAGTAAAACACTGTCAAATTGCATCAGGAATGGGGCGTAAAATTAAAAATTGTGTATCACCGTAGTAGACACTTGTAATTACCGTAAATCAAGGAATAGCACAATTTTTACTTTTACTGTCATGAACTGTAGGTAACGCACAGTTTTGCTGTAAAAATATAACATTTTCATGTAAAGTTCATGGAGATTTGCCATGATGTGTGAATGAATGACCCAATTACCTTAAAAATAACGAGAATATTCAGTCTAAATTAGTTTTTGCTGATATTTAAATTTACAGTAGAAAACCCCCTCACTGTATTTTTTACGATGAATTTCTGGCAACCACAGCTGCCGGTAATTTACCGTAAATTTAACAGATTATTTTTTTACAGTGGACATGTGGAAATGTTCAAAAAAGGCCATACAAATCAAAATGGCCGACTTCCTGTTGAGTTTAGGATATGGGTCCTGTTGACTTTTTTGTTCGTCTGGAAGAGTTCTATATGCCTGCTGAATTTTATAAATTTTCGTCAATCTTGGAGCTCAGGAAATAATGTAGGGGGCGCTACAGAGCCAATTTGCCACGCCCATTCCTGAAACCCATATCAGATCGCAAATTTCACCAAGCCCGACAACTGTGCCAAATTTCGTTCGTTTTCAAGTAGCCCAAGTACCTCATTTTTTCCTCCAAAGTGATAAAATAAGAAAAAGAAGAAGAAACAGAATAGGTCCCTCACTGACTGAGTCAGTGCTCGGGCCCTAATGATGTCATAGTGATGTCACCAAGCTATCATTACTTTTAAGGTTTACAGATTAAATACTGGCGAGAAATGTAGGAGCATGTCTTTGAGTCACTAGTATCTCCGTTCTGTTCTAAAAGAAAATTTCCTGAAAGTAAATAACAAATTAAAGTCAGCATTGTCTGTTAATGTTATAGAATCAAAGGAAGTAGAATTATTATTCTGTCATGTTCTGAAAGTTGATTAAAGATTAGATTTTTCTCTACGTTGCCAGGAATTCTGTCAGAACAAAATGTCTACACCTCAAAAAAAGGTGCAATGCCCAAAACATTTCATCACTATTTTGAAAAATGTGCATAAACATATAAAAGGAATTCTTAAAAGGAATAAACGAACCATGAGTTAGATGCATATTCCATGGTTTGCACACACACTAACACACACACACACACACACACACACACACACACACACACACACACCATTTAGGAAAATAAATAAAAATGGAGATATCTGTTTTTTGCAAATGAACACTGAACAATCTGTCAGAGCAAATTAGAATTAGATGTGTCGACACTGTTAAATAAAGGGCAAGTGCAGAAAAAACTAACGACAAAATATTGGAATCAGCCTTCTAAAATTTAAGGAAATTTGAGGGAAAAAGGTGCAATTAGATTTCTTCCACTTCAAATGCCTCACAGGGTCTGACTCGATGTGCTGTCTGACCAGTCTTAAGTAAACCACCCAGTGTCCCCAGTCTCAGCTGACTTTAGGGAAATTAAAGTTAAAAAGTCGAGTTTAATCCCTTAAACGGAGGAAGTGCAGGTGATATAAAGAGACAGGAGTGCTGAACTAGACCTCTGCTCTGTGAAGTGTCTGTTTGTTGGAGTCTTAGCAGAACAGATAAGCTGACTGTGAGCTTTAATATTCCAACACATGAATATTAAAGTCAGGCGTTTTCCTTTTGATTCCAAGGAAAGATCAACACTCTGAAGTTTAACATTTCTTGTGTTCAAAGTTGTGTCATGAGCTTCTTTTCCCATGGAAGACGTGTTTAACTCTGATTCCACGCAGACGAGCTCCTCCGACAGTCACAGAGCAAATACACATGTTGTTTTTATACTTTGTTTTTTTGAATGAAGCTAAGCAGCTGCTGGCTGTAGCATCAGATGTGTGACTAATTTTATAAATTGGTCTTGTATTGAGTCAGAACGCTTCAGCCAGCAGCTGCATAAAGAACTGCAATGTAATATTTCAGGCAATTATCAATGTACGTCTACTAAAAGTGCTTGTTTTTGCAACTGACAGGCTCAGGCTGTTCAAGTGTCTGGGTAATATATGTCGGGTCTCACTTGCCGAAACGCCCCTAATTTGAATACAAGCCGTCTGGAGTGGTCTTTTGACGGGACTTTTTTTGTCCCTGTTGAAGAGCAGGGCCGTTTTTCTCCCCTGAAAAAAGCCTGGTTGCTGATTGGATAGATCGCTAAGCAGGATGTGACGTGATACATCGACGACAACAACATACGCCATTTGTAAAAGCCGGCGAAGCAGTGTTGCCAACTTAGCGACTTTGTTGCTATATTTAGCGACTTTTCAGGCCCCCTTAGCGACTATTTTTCAAAAAAGTGACTGCCGACAAATCCAGTGACTTTTTCTGGTGTTACTGGAGACTTTTGGAGACTCGTTCTTACTCTTCTTAATGAGCCGCGGGGGCCGGCGGCTCTTCTTAACGGTGGCTCGTTAAGAAGAGTAAGAACAAGTCGAAGTGGCACAGTCCTCCTGCAGCAGTCTCCCCCAGCTGCAGAGCCGGAGGGGATGTTAACCCCGTAGCGTCCAGTCTGCAAATTGCTAATAGGCTAACAGTTAGCTCTGTAGCAGTACAGTGTGTATGTGCTGCTGCTACAGGAGGTGTTCACTTAGCGATCTCTGTTTGTTTACAACAAGCACCGGACACTCTGTGCACAGTTAGTGATGCTGGTTAATTCACCATCACTATGTTTATGATGAGCGGAGAAGCTGTGCATAATTAGCCATGCTGCTTTGTTTATGATCAGCTGCTGATGTTGTGCATCCCTCTGGGGGCCTTTTTTTGTAATGGAGACACACAGAGTGACATTTGAGAGGGCGTGGCCTGAGACTTTCCTGGTGGCCACTCTTCCCCCTAATGGAAACACGGCTAATAAGCTGCTAAACCTACTGGACGGTGGAGCAACTCACACACTTATGAGCTTGATAACTACTGATAGAGCCCATTCAATTGGATGATAATCTGGTGGAAAAGGAAACATATCTCAGTCTTTCTAATATGTGAACATCTGAACATTACTGATCCTAAGGGAAGGTAAGAAAGAGAAGTACACTACCGGTCAAAAGTTTTAGAACACCCCAATTTTTCCAGTTTTTTATTGAAATTCAAGCAGTTCAAGTCAAATGAACAGCTTGAAAGGGTACAAAGGTAAGTGGTGAACTGCCAGAGGTAAATAAAAAAAGGTAAGCTTAACCAAAACTGAAAAATAATGTACATTTCAGAATTATACAAGTAGGCCTTTTTCAGGGAACAAGAAATGGGTTAACAACTTAACTCTATGGAGTCTTGGGCTATTTTGTCCATTTTTGAATTATTTTCATGTCTTTGTAAGTCATTTTGTGTCTTTTTTGGTAATTTTGTGTCTTTTTTTGGTAATTTTGTGTCTTTTTTTAGTCCTTTAGTCCAACATACAATGTGATTTTGAATCTTTTTTTTACTTTCAAAACACTATCATGCTCAATCAAGAGTTTTAAATGTTGCAAATGTGCATTAATTTCAGAGTACATTGAGACATTAAACGTTGGTAAAAAAGTTGGTGTGTTCTAAAACTTTTGACCAGTAGTGTATGTTATGGAGTTTTTGAGCATATTTATGTTATGGAGTTTTTGAGCATATTTACTTTATTGATAACTCCTCCACATCTCAGGCTCATCTCTTCATGTAGTATATTCTGACTTTAGTATCAGACACAGATAGAGATGAGCAGTAAACCCTAACACAAGTTTACAGGAAGTCCCTCCAGACATTCGAAACAGTCGTATCCAACAGACTATGTGTAAAGTTTGCACATCATCCAATATTAAAGCCACTACCCACCTAGTGAGTTAAATCCCTGCATCACTGACTTATAATCAGAGCCCTCGGCCTGCTCCTCAGCTCCTCATGCTGCAGTTCAAAAATCTGCCAAACCATCCCACCTTATAACTTCTTCTTAAATGCTCTGTCAACACCCCAAAATATATGTGCTGGAGAAAAAACCTTAAACCTGAGTTAATTTATGACAGAGTTTTACTAAGGACACTGCAGAGATCTGTTAACTGTCAAAAGTCTGTAATTATCTAAAGCACCGATTTGGCAAAGAGCAGTGACGTTTATTATCCAAATCCTCACTTATAGTGGATTTGACAGATGCATTGAGAATTTAAATTAAAGGGGAAAAAAATCAAATGTAGCTGCTTAAATTACATCTTTTTTTATCCCTCTTTCCTTTGCATCATTAATATATTTCCATCAGTTTGTTTGATGCACATTTTATAAGAAACTTTAGTGTAAACAGACAAAAATTCTAAATGAAAACTTTAAAATCAGAAACAAACTTGCAAAGACACATAAAAGTCAATATTAATAACAATAATAAAACAACATCAGTTTGATTGATATTTCTTTGAGTGCAAAATAAAAAAAGGAAAAAAATCATTAAAATAAAAAATAAAATAAAAAAGGTCTTATCATATAATGGATATTCCCTGGCTTGCACACACACAAGACACAATTTATGAAAACAAATAAAAAAAGATATAGCTGTTTCTGCAAACGAGCACTTTAAATATCCTCAAAAAGTTTGTTTTGACACTTGGCTGAGATGTAAAAAGTTGGTGTTTAGATAGAAAATAAAATAAATAAAAGTGATGACGTTCATGAAGCATGAAGAGAAGAAAACACCAGATCTGTGTGGAGCGGCGAGGACTCTGTAACCTTCCTCACATTAATACATGAAACAAACACAAATGTCATTATTCTGTCATGTTTTCCATCAATTTTGATTGATACACACACTATTTTAATCACCTTGTCTCATCATGTCCCTCTCTTCTTCTTCCGCAGTGATTTAATGGCAACAGCTGGAGAAACAGCTGTTTATTTCTATCAACAAATTAACTTTACACAACAGCGGTGAATGGAAATAAGCATTCATTCATGTTTATGTTGCCGATGTTATGTGATGTTATTACAAATTTGTAATGCCACAGTTTGTAGCTTTGTTGTGTTAGATAATATTATGATGTGCAAAAGTTCAATATTTTTTCCACCTCCTGCATATATTAGAGACATGTCATGGCATGTATTCTGAAATTCAGCTAGTATCAAAACATGGCTTTTAGGTTTAAATCTTGTGACTTTTGGTCACGTTGTTTTGACTGTTTGCTTTAGTTTTTGGTCCTTTACATTAATATTTTTTTCTGTGTTTTTGTTTATTATTCCCCTTGTGAAAGAGCTGCCATATGAAGGAAAACTGTTCTGTTATTAGATTATCTTTACCTGTTTAACCTGTGGCTCACAGTCAGTGAATTAAAGTTAACTGAACAGCTGGACTGATCCAGGACGAGCAAACGGGCTGATGTTTGTGTGTGTGTGTGTGTGTGTGTGTGTGTTCAGCCTACCGTGAATGAGGCAGCAGAGCGTCAGGACGTGCAGGGTGAAGATCCGAGCATCCATCCTCAGCAGCTGTGAGTCACAGAGACAAGAAACTGACCAGAGTTCCTCCTGAACCGGCAGAAAACACCAGAGAGGGGGGGAGAGAGAGAGAGAGAGAGAGAGAGAGAGAGAGAGAGGGAGAGGGAGAGAGAGAGAGAGAGAGGGAGGATCAATGAAGGATTTGCTCCGAGTAGGAGAGGGGGATGCTCCTCCCCCAAAAACCTCCACAGAAGAAGATTCGGCAGTTGGAGACACTGAGGAAGACAAAGATCAAGTGAGAGAGGGAGTGTGTGTGTGTGTGTGTGTGTGTGTGTGTCGATCTCTAAAAGGTGGATGATGAACTGATGATTTATATGATGCTTCCACTTTAAGCTCAATACTGATAGCAGCATGTTTGTATAGAAACCAGCCAATATTTCAATACTTCTCTCTTTTCTTTAAACAACAGATGAGGCATCAGTCAGAGCTCACAGTGCATCTCTGCCAAGGCTGCACAGCCATCTGCATTTATTATTTTCACGATAGAACATTTTTAGAAAATAAAAATGTTCCTTTTTTTCCACCTAAAAGTCATTTTAAAGGTACTATATGTAACTTTGCTTAATGTACATGTATTAATAGCTGTATTTAAAAAAGGCGGAACGGATTGTCATGTAACCTTCCCAACTTTCTCGATTGTGCAATTGGGATAATTTCTATGTAAAGGATTTGGGATATATTATTATTATTATAATATATTTTTCTGGAAAATCCATGAAAGGATGTGACATTTATGCACAGCCCTTATAGTGCCTTGCTTCTGTTCAGCTCATCTAAAGCACCAAGAGGGTGCAACGGTAGTTTGCTTACTCGCTAGCGCCAGCATAATACAATGTTAAATGGCTAACTTGCCAAATCACTTCACCAGCAAACGCTATCTACGATACCGACTTGTGTATTATGACAGTGGCGATTTTAGCCAACAATAAATTATTTAAAGGGAGAAACTAATTATTCCTTTCTACTAATAAGATTGATGCAAAGCAAGGGTGCCCAACTAGTAAATTCCATAGACTGTATATATAAATAATGGACGTAGTCACCGTGACGTCACCCATTGGTTTGTGGCCCATTGGAAGCATCGAGTTCAGCGTTACACTCGTCGCCATCTTGCGTCACCATCATGTTTCCGATACGCGGAGCAGACCATATCTGGACTGTGGAGGAGGAGAGGGATCTGACGACACTGATTACACGCATCTCTACACCGGCAACCCGACTGAGAGAAGCTGCTGCTAATTCATGCTAGCATTAACTGGAGCATTAACTGGGATGTTAGTTTTGACTAGCAAAAAAACAAAAACAAAATGTATCTTTCTTACCTCAGAAAACTGAGCAGCGGCTCCTTGGAGTGTCTGTTAGTCCAACCAAACACTGAACAAGACATTTTACTGAACAAAACTTTCAAATAAACTGTCATTAAGTGAAAATACAGTGAAAGGGTCAAAGTTATGAGACCAAATCGGTAAACGAACTCTTTTCTATCTAACGTTATATATAACTTTATTGACACGTTGCCGTGGATACGCTCTGCTTCTCTCCTGGTGACGGCTCGCCTTGTCAGTGACCTGTCAATCAAAGCTAGAAATGTCCCAAAACATACGATTCTTTATCTTCTATTTTCTTCTAAATGGGGCCATTATTAGAACTATTGACATCAAATTGTCTTGAAGAAGATTTTTTACTAGCGATTGAGACCATAATGTTGTCCCTGAAAATTTTATCTGAGGTAATAAATCAAGTGAGAAGTTTTCAAATTTAGCACTGAAATGAATGGGCAGATTTCTTTTGCAGCCAAACTTAGCGCCCCCTACTGGAATTTTCGGTGAATTGCAGGCTTTATGCACTTCCTGGTGGCCTCCATGCTCAGACACGGAGATTGCCGCCTGGTAAATTCTAACCAAAGCTAAGCTAAAGTTAGCCACCTTGGATATGCTGCATGGATCAAGCATTGGTTTCATTGTACAACGTTGGCTGATTAAGTAATTTGCAAATAGCAAGCGAGTTCGTATTATTGATCAACATGTGCATGTCACTATTTTGGCCGATGCCCAGGACCTACAGAGCGTGAGCATGTGCAGGAGCAACAAGACTAAACGGCCACCGGTGTCAGTAATTAACCAATTTTCTGAAAGTTACACATAGTACCTTTAACCCTCTGAAATATTGGGTTATTATGTCCGTTAAAAAATCTATTTAAAAATCTTTACCATGTCATGTTGGTATCAGTTTTTTCACCGCAGCCTCACCTATATGTCCTGGTAATTCATTTTTAACTTTGACTTTCTTGATCAAAACTTTGAACCCAAAAGAAACAAAGGAAAACATAAAATCTGATCTTGAAGATCATGTTTCACACACAGATATAACATATAACAGGTAAAATGAGGATAATCTCTAGTTCTATATTTTAATACTAAATATATTTGACATTATCTCCAGTTTTACTTGGCCGAATATCAATCAAAAAAAATCTGGTTTGGAGTTTCAAGCCAGAACTTTAGAGGGACGCTGATGGCAAGGCTCGACGTTGCTTCATTTTTATGTCTTCACGTCATGAAGAAGTAATGTGCAGATGGTTTCATGGACTCTGCAAGATAAAATAACATAAACTTTGATTTATGCTGGGAGAAATTGTTGTGCAGTGGAAAGAATGCAATAATGAGAATGTCAACAATGGAGTCATGGGCTTTAGGTAGTGGCCCAAAGAATAAAATAGCAGATACATGCAGCTGAAAATGGGGGTTTAACCTGAGAGTAGGGATGTCAAAAGTATAGATACTGAAAAAAGTATCGATATTGCGGCTTTCCTGTTCCTTAAAGCCGCTTGTGAGGCAGAAAATAGGTCCTGTATATTTATATGACGCGCTGCTGCTTCTCCAAAGGAATAGTCCGGCGGCTTAGGACCAGATTTAAGAAGAATGGGGACACGTCGGACAAAAGCACCAAATTTTTTCCACGTGCTCTCCATCACCATAAGTTTCAATTTTTGGTAGGAGCCACTTCATCAAGATTGCAGATCGGAGATGGCACCCATATAAAATCTATGAGAACCAACATATCTTCCAAACCACTTTGAAGGTCAATTTTAGTGTCAAAATCTACATTTACTGGGTCAAAGAATCATTTAAAGCTATTGAGAACCTCACAAGGTGATTATTTGATCATTTGATCTTTTATTATTTATTACATTTGCCTTGCCCCCCGTTGGTCCAAGGCAATCCAGACTCTTTGCACTTCTTGTTCCCCGCTGGTGGAACACACTACCAGTTCCTACCAGAGCAGGGGCGTCCCTCTCTACCTTTAAAAAACTCCTGAAGACCTAGATCTTCAAAGAGCATCTTCTCTCCTAGACCACATGATAAGTCTACTCCTCAAAGAATTGTGACTAGCACTAATAGATCTTATTGCACTATACCTTGATTGTTTGCTTTTTACTCTTCCTGTAAGTCGCTTTGGATAAAAGCGTCTGCTAAATGACTAAATGTAAATGTAAATGTACATTTACAACTACAAAGATCTTTGCAATTCCAGTGCACCTTCTTGCCTGAGCACCTTGCACCACAGCCACTTGCACATTTTGTGCATTTTTTCAATTTTTCAAAATACATGCAATTTATATGACCTCTTTTAATAATGATCTAGTGATATTCTCAATAGCTTTAAATTATTCTTTGACCCAGTAAATGTATATTTTGACACCAAGATTGACCTTCGAAGTGGTTTGGAAGATATGTTGGTTCTCATAGATTTTATATGGCTGCCATCTCCGATCTGCAATCTTGATGAAGTGGCTCGTACTAAAAATTGAAACTTATGGTGATAGAGAGCATGTGGAAAAAAGATGGTGCTTTTGTCCGGCGTGTCCCCTTTATTTATCTAAGCCACCTGACTAGAAGCACACCGAGTCCAGAGAAATTTTTGAGTGTTTTAATGATTCTCATCGGCTTTACACGCACGTAAGATGTTAATTGTGTATCGAAGCAGATTACAAAATGATAACAAAAGCGGTCAACAAAAATTACGGCTACCTACACTCGCCGCTCCCTTCACCCGTGCAGGTGAAGCACACTCTGATTTAACCCACCTGTGAGCTGTCAACTACGGTGCTCACATGACCCGAAACCATGGCAACAAGACAAACAAATTAAACACAAAATAATCAATCAATAAAGCAATATATGGCTCCTACAATCGATACTAAAACGTTCTATCTGGATACGATATTAATTTTCAAAAGTATTTTATTTCTCTCTTGAAGTCCCAGAATGAAGCAGAGAAAAGTTGACCTGCAACCAAACAGCAACACACACAGCCGACTCTACCGTCTGTGTTTGACCAACAATGAAAATATAATGCCAAGTCCCCAGAAGCAAGAGTGCAGAATACAGGACAATGCACTTTCTGAACACTGAATAATTCTGTGCACTTTTTAGTTTCAGACATTTTTGTAACAGGTGCAGCTGCTGAGAATACAGCATAATGAACAGTGTAATGTTCATGTTTACTGGTTTGGCTAGTGTCATTTAGTTTATTGTTATGTGTGTAAAGCAAAGCCAAGGAAGGAACACTTAAGTTAAGTTTTTTTTTTTTTTTTTATCAAGCTTGTCTAATATTGTGCACAGCATACAACCTCAAAATATTGTTCTAATTGTTATTGTTTATTTATTTTTTGCACAACCTCAGACCTAAAGCTTGTTATCATAGTTGCAGTTTCTTTTTGCACAAACCTTTTTTACTATAAATATTTAACCTGTGGTTCTGTTAATTTTTACATGTTGCATTTTTCTTGTTAATAAAAATATTTCTGTTAAATTTCGGGGTCTTTGTTTTTATCCTTGTGGTATCGAAAACGGTATCGGTATTGAGTTGAAAATCTTAGTATCGTGACAACCCTACCTGGGAGATAGCATGAGGAGCAAATACATCTGGAGGGAGCTCATTATGGAGCTGCTGCTACTTCAAGTCAAAGGGGTCAGCACATGTGTTTCTGACACCTGATCAGGATTCTACCTCGGTGTCGTTAGAGCTGAACCGGTCACGTCCAGCAGGTAAGAGGCGCCAAGGTAGACCCAGGGGAGACACCTGACCTGGCCACGCCTCGGGGTTCCCCAGGAAGGGAGGGAAAATGTTGCTGAAGAGAGGGATGTATGGATCCCTCACCTACTGCCAAGGTGACCTGACTCAAGGTACACAGCAAAATCAGGAGTGTTAATTCAACTCACATAGTGTTAAATTTAACACTAGTTTATATAGTTCTCACAGATTCTGAGTTAAAATTACACTTTGAAAAGTGTAAATATTTTAACTCTTTAATAGTGTTAAATATTTGACACCCTTGGTGTTGTTTTATGACACCACATAAGTGCACTTTTAACTCCAAATCGTGTTATTCCTTTTCACTTTGAGTGTTAATTTTTAGCATATATCGTGTTATTTTATGACTCAAAGTGTATTTTCAACACTAAAATCATGTTACATCCTTTCACTGTGAGTGTTCATTTTTAACATACATTTTGTTACTTTGACACATTAAAGTGTATTTTTAACCCTAAAATCATGCTATTTCCTTTCACTAATGTGATAATTAATATTCATTGTTTTGTTTTACAATACATTAAAAGTGCATTCTGTCTTTAGCCGAACATACAAGTCACAAAATGTGAAAATCAACTCCAACTGAAGTGAATCTAACTCAGGTGTTAACATGCAACAACGCTGGCAGAGCTTTTTGATCACTATACGTTTTAAAACAACTCCACAATCAATACTCACCAACTCAAAATTATTAACACTGAAAAAACAACACTACAGATTTTGCTGTGTAAGAGGAAGTAAATGGATGGATGGATGGACCAAGGTGTAATAACCAGATGTAAATTATGCCAGAAATGTTAACGGATGAAGAGCAAGTGTCATAAATCCAAGTACAAATCATCAATATTCCTGTTTGATGGAGGCAGTGGTGGAAGAAGTATTCAGTTCTTCTACCTGATAATCAAAAATAAAATATCTACCTTTGAATTTTATTCCTGGAAAAGAGTAAATGTCTTTAAAAATGCGTCAGATTTGCTATCGAGGGTTTGTTCTTGTGTCGCTGCACATCCAGGTTCCACAGAGCGTTTTCACACTTCAACAGACAAATCTCTCAGAGACAAACGGCCGCCGGTCAGCAAAAAAAACCTCCCTCAGTGGATCCAAGTGTGAAAACACCTCCAGACTCCATTAACACCGCTGACTGCACCGAGGAGACACCAGAGACACTCTGCTGCCACATGTTGTTTCATGTTGATGATACAAAACACACATGTTGTCTCCAACAATCCCAACACACATTCTGAGTTTGATGTTTCCTGGAACATTTTGCTCTCCTCTGCAGGAATCTGTAGACAAATTGTCTCACAGACTGAGAAACATGTTAAAGTCTTTCCACACAGTCTTTTGTTTACAGTTTCTAACATTTTAGAGAGGTGCAGTCGGTCTACAGAGACTCAGAATGTGCCAGACGTAAGACTGTCATCATGTCCTGTTTCGTTTATTCATAAGATCTGACTGTCACAGCAGTGATGGACTAAAGTCTGAACAAACATGACTTTAACTGATAACTTACAGTGGTTTTGTTGATTAACCCTTTCATGCATAGAGGTCACTGCAGTGTACAGCTGTTTAAAAGTGTTTTTTCTCTATATATGCCTGCAATATATCTATGCAATATATATGCCTTTGGGCACTGTTGCATATAGTCCACTCTAGTGGAAACTATTGCATCATCCCATACAAAAAAATCCCATTGGCTGGGAATGGGAAAAAGTAGTCAGTGAAACCAAGATGGCCGACAGACAGAAAGACCAAACACCTCGGCTATTTCGGTGTCTAGCTTCTATAAAAAGATACCACTGCAGGTTAAAAAAAAGTACATCAAGTACCATCTAAGGTGACATATTATGTAAATATTTTCCAAGTTTTGATTTTATATTTGGAGGAAATGCGGATTAATCATCTGTCCACTCAATTGTACATCATGCATCACTCGCTATGTTTCAACTTCAATGCAATGTCAATTACTACCAATGTCGTTCTTGAAAATAATTCATATCCTATAATGTTTTGGCTGTAGATCAGCTTCTTTATGTTTTTATATGTTTGTTTATATGTTCTTTTATGTAATTTGAGATTTTTTTTATACATTTTTTTTTTCAAACCTTGTTTTACATCCCTAAGTATGTATAAAATGCTTTAAAAAATCATGAGTTCATCATAATTCATGCATGAGAGGGTTAAATTGTGTGTCTTTTTTTGTAGCAGTTCAGGTCTGAAAGGTGTGACTGACGTTTTATCATGTGACACTTTTACAAGCTTATGTTAAAAAAAACAGTGGTAGAATGTAACCAAATACATTTACTTAAGTACAATTGAGGTACGTGTACTTACTTGAGTATTTCAAATTTATGTAACTTTCTACTTCTAATTGTACTTTTACCTCACTACATTTAACTGACAGCTTAAGTTACTTTTCAGGTGAAGATTTGACCTGATAAATTTAAAGTGATGATGCATTTAAAAAAAACAAACAAAAAAAAAACCCTCATAACAGCATATTAAGTAGTCAAAATGAGCCAAACCTTGAGAAAATTAAAAGGCTGCTTACATAAATGCATGAAAAATAATGATGAATCATATAATAATAACATACTTGGAACGTACTGTATAAAACAATCTGATTGGGTCCGTTCTGCATAACGAGTACTTTTACTTCTGAAACTTTAAGTACATTTGATGATAATAAAAAATAATAATACGAATGGATAAGCAACAGGATGCACCCCCAACTTTCTGTTGCCTCAAACTTTCCCTGTAATGTTTCATTTTAGATGCCAACATAGCTGAAAACAGTCCAGCTGTTGTCATTAACCTGAATGTTCCAGGTTAATTGTTTCACTCATCACCAGATGTTGGCTGTGATGCAGTTTTATTGTTTGCCAACTCACAAGCAGAAGAAGAAGAAAAAGAAGAGAGAGAGTTAATCTGATGTAATATGAAGCTTCATCAGTCTGTTGACCTCAATCCACCTTGTGTTTCTGTTCTAAAATTACTGTCATTTTGGAAGATATCCACTTGATTGTCATGTTTTGTTTTAATTCAAACTTTATGACCTCTAACTTTCTCTCTGATCGTTTTAAATGCCAATATAACCAATCACACAGTTGACGCGTTGTCATTTAACTGTATTTGTATGTTTTTTTGACTACTTGATCATTAAATTTTGATTAAATGCACGTCTCTGGTAGCCTGGCTAACACCAGACTAATCTCAAATGAGATTTAGTCTGGAAACCAGCCATTCATTTCTCTGTAGAGGAGGTGTGGTTTACGATCCTCCGGAGCCGTTTATTGGGCGCTTAGAATGTCTATCAAAGCGTCTGTAGGTAGCTCTTAGCCAATCAGATCAGTTATACCAGATGACGTAGTAGAGCAACAGAAATGGATGTTTGCATAGCCAGACTAGCCCATTTCTACTTTGGGACTAAAATGCTGAATTCTGCTTCTGCAACGTTTTTCTGCAGCATGTTTTCTGGCCCTGGCTGCTCTTTAGTTTCAGTTCACAGTCTACTTGCAGTGTTGGTGTGTGTGTGTGTGTAAGTGTGTGTGTCTGTGAGAGAGTGTTGCTAACGGCGCTAATAGCCCCGCTACCGGTGATCTGGCTACGAGCCGGGGGACAGCGGAGCCGCCGAGAGACCTTTCGCCTTTCAACTTTCGCTCTAAACTATTTAAAACGCCATCTACAGCTAGAGAGACTTTTGCGCCTGCAGCAGCCATGTTGGATCCGTAAGAAAACTACAAGCTTCCAAGTACCGAGTAGTACGCGTCATCGTCTTGCCGTCCCTCCCCGCTCTGTGATTGGATCCCTAAACAGGGCTAAGAAACTGCCTTGGTTTCCAGACCGCCTGGAGGTTCGAAATTAAATTTGAGCGCGCAAGGCAGTCTGGGTATACCCAGGCTACGTCTCTGGTGCAGTGAAGGAGTTACTGTTCACAGGAAGCATTTACAAGCTCTAGTTTATTCCCATCTCTGTCTACTTGACACTGAATAATACTTTCCCAAAGCTTGAGCATCTCCAATTGTAATCACATGTTGACATTCACTGGTTTTTCATTATTTTTGCAGGTCTCCACCATGGAGGAGACTTATTGTGTGAGTCTCAGGTGACTGACAGCAAACAGACTGCAGCTCTGAAATGAAAACACCCGACTCCGGAACCAATAAATGAGGATAAATCAAAAAGAACTTCTTGTTTCATTTGAAACTGTTGAAGGTTATTTTTCATACTCAACATGAGTGAATGGCAGCAAATGGATTTCTCTGCAGGGAGGGAAACAAACCTGACATTTTTAGCTGCACTGACTGTGTGCAGCAAGAAGAAACCTGCACTGCTGGTTCTGACACAAAAATAATGTATTCTTCTTTAAACAAACTTCTTTAAACTACTTCTTTAAACTTTTGACCGGTAGTGTACATACACTACCGGTCAAAAGTTTTAGAACACACCAATTTTTCCATTTTTTATTGAAATTCAAGCAGTTCAAGTCAAATGAACAGCTTGAAAGGGTACAAAGGTAAGTGGTGAACTGCCAGAGGTAAATAAAAAAGGTAAGCTTAACCAAAATTGAAAAATAATGTACATTTCAGAATTATACAAGTAGGCCTTTTTCAGGGAACAAGAAATGGGTTAACAACTTAACTCTATGGAGTCTTGGGCTATTTTGTCCATTTTTTGTCTTTTTTGGTCATTTTGTGTCTTTTTTTGGTCATTTTGTGTCTTTTTTTAGTCCTTTAGTCCAACATAAAATGTGATTTTGAATCTTTTTTTTACTTTCAAAACACTATCATGCTCAATAAAGAATTTCAAATGTTGCAAATGTGCATTAATTTCAGAGTACACTGAGACATTAAACTGCATCATTTCCAATTAAATTCTGGAAAAGTTGGTGTGTTCTAAAACTTTTGACCAGTAGTGTATGTGATGAAGCTCATTTCCTCCAGGAAAAACTAAAAACTAAATAGTAATACCATGAAACTTAGCCTTGTGATGAAAAATAGAAAAAAAGATCCTGGAAGTCATTAATAATAAGAAACTTCCTAAAAATAATGCTGAACTTTGTCAAAATATGCTAAACTGTGTGAAAATTACGCCAAGTTCTCAAAAATAATGTTACATTTTCTCAAAAATAATTTTACATTTTCTCAAAATGATGAACTTCGCAAAAAAAGAATAACTTTTGAATACTATTTCTTTGTATTTTCATATCAAAATCCAGTCATCTTATCTCCCTGTAAATCTAAATTTGAAATGTGCTTTTTACTTTTTTCTATCTATATTATTTCAAGATTCTAAGATCATTATTTTGAGAAAGTTTATCATTATTTCAACATACAAAATCATTATTTGAGAAAGTTTATAATGGGCTTCCATATGAGTATGTGATTGAAGTTGGTAGATAAAAGTAAAGGGTAACACTTTACAATAACCATCATTTATAAATGGTAAACAGATTTACTAATGTTTAATCATCATTTATACACCGTATATAGGCCTTTTAGAATGGAAAATAAATAATTTATTAATGTTTAACTAACTACATCATTTATAAATGGCTAATAGATGATACATTAATGTAAGTTTATAGTTACTTTACCATTAACAAACAATTAAATTATAATTAATAGATTATTAATAGTTTTAGTTTCACTCATTACATTTTTAACACCATATTTAGTATGATAATGATTTTGAAATGATTCATAAACCTTTAAGAAATTGGTTGAAACCATTTAAAGATTAAATATGTATAGCACTTTGTAAATGGTTAATAATTGGTTTATAAACCATCTATAAACATTACTTAGATGGTTATTGTAAAGTGTTACCAAGTAAAGCCTTAATATTACATTTTTAGACATTTGTCCCTCATTGAAAGTCAGTTTTCTCATGATTTTAAGGTCAGAATGTCACGATGTGATGTATAAAAACTTTGAATCAATAAGTAAATGTGAGCTGAATCCCTGGTGTGAGCGCTTTTCTCTGCTCTGCTGAGCATGATATAAACTCTTGATTAATTTGCTAATTAGAGCTGAATAATGAGATCGTTTTCTTAATGACCCTCTCCATTAGAGACGTTACTGCTGATGAATAGGCAGCTCGCACAGACAGAAGGGAAATCTGCCGTCAAACATTCCTGGCTGCTGCAGATTGAAAACCAAACAGTAATGAGCATGTTTGTTTCTGAGCATGTTTGTTTCTCTTCACAGTTTCATCTCGTGTGGAACCAGATAAAGTCATAATGCACGGCTGTCAGTGAGAATATCATTTTGCAGCCGTGTTTTCACCTGATAGCGGTGATGTTTTCATGCACACGCCATCCAGAGACAGATGGGTTTAATTCCAGGATGCTTCCCAGCATCCTCGTCTCAGCACGCTCGCTACTCGCTGCAGCTTATTACCAGCACTGCCTGCAGCGGTAATGAGCAAAAAACAAACATAAAAGCAGAGCATCTGCAAGTTCCAGCAAGATAAAACTCTGGAAAATCTTGTTATTCGCTGAAGGAAATGTAAAAATAGCTGATGAAGTAAAAAAACAAAACAAAAAAACAAGAAATTCTTCACTTAGTGGAATCAAACTTGCTTTAAACATTTGCATCTGCAGCTGTAATTAACACTTAAACATGAAGCAACATGTCATGGTTTCAGACAGTTCACTGTAATGTGAACTTCTGATCACTGATCAGACTAGAGCAGCATAGACTACCATCTAGTGGACGAACAGAGAACAGCATACACGACTGAAATATAATATTTACAACCCTGATTGTGTAAAATGTAAATAAAATCAAAATTTATCAAATGCAGAATTCAGATTTTATACTTACAAACACAAAAGTATGTTGTAAGTTTAAACATTAACTGGACTGGACTGGATCAATAACAATAAACTGATCTTGAATGTGTCTAAAACAAATTGTATCATAATCGGTACAAATCATTCTTTAACCCATAAGAACCCAGAGCCAGTTATCCTTAAAAAGGAAAATTATGGGGGATATACCATAGACCAAGTGGACCTTATGATATATCTCATTTTTAAATGAATAAACTAGACAACTTTTCTGCTTAAAGAAACACAATTTTGCCTTTTTCTTTGCATCTCCACCACATATATCAAAATTGTGACATTAATAGTGCTGTTAGACAACAAATTCCATTTCAGATTTGTTTTTAAGTAACAAAATAATAATAAATTGAGAATAAATAAATATAAATAACACTGCCTTACTGTATTGGACGGCTTCTCAACAAGCTACTGTAGCTGTAGAACACTAAAAAACACACTTATGTACTTGAGAAAACATACATGAACATTACTAGAACATTTAAAATGTTTGTGACACCCATGTCACCATGGGTTCTTATGGGTTAAGTTCAAAACCAAAGCTTAATCTCACAATAAATAAAACGGTGATGAAGCAACTAGAAGAAGTTAAACTTCTAGGAGTCATCATTGGCAATAAGTTATCATGGGATAAACATAAAAGAAGGTTGTGACTAAATGGTAAACGGCATATCCATAATCAAAAAAATGTGGTAAATATTTAACGCACCAACTTGTTATGCAAGTGATAGTCTTTGGTTTTGTCTAATTTAGATTACTGCTCTATAGTCTGCTCCACTACTTCATTGAATAATATAAGGAAGTTGCAGTTGGTCCAGAATAAAGCAGCAAGAGGAGTTCTTTATGTGGATGGAGAACTAATGTTATTAAATGCACAAATCATTAGGTTGGTTAGATGTAAAAACTAGATTTTTGTCATTACTGATGGTTTTTAATAAGAATGTCATAATAACAAAACCACCTCTTATTTATAGAAATTTCTCTTTCAGTTCAGAGGCACATAATTATTCAACAAGTCATGCAGTTGGAGGTATTCTGATGCATTTCATTGGCCAAGAGACCGAAAATAGGTGGAAAAAATGACAAATACTACAAAACAACATATCTGCTTTCTCGGCTTTAATGGTAGAATAACGCAACAGTGCCCCGGTTTTAATGGTAGAAATGCGGTGATGCTTTCCCGGCTTAAATGGGTTAAAGGAGTACTTTTTTATTGTGGTACTGTGACTTTTACTTAAAGGATCTAAGTATTTGTTACACTACTGGCAAGTAGTATCCAGGTAAGGATGCCTCTGCTGTGCCAGTATGAACAGTTCTTTCATTTTTCTCTACATTTTGTGCTTCCCAAAACTTTCCAGAAGTGCATCAATGAATCACTGCTGATGGTACAGACAGTTTGCTACTTTTCCTACCTGAATCAGCAGGTTTCAGGGGAGTGTTTAAGTGTGCTCAAACAGTCAAACAGTGCAGTGATGTGTATAAACCATGCCTCCATGGTTGAAAAAGGGCACTAAAGTGCCCTCTAGAGTGGTGAAAACGGGAGAAAGTGCCTTATTGGCTGCCCTTTACACATGAAAAAAATGATTGGGTGCCCTGTAGGGTGCCCCTTCATACAATAAATTATTATGATGTGCCCTCTAGTGCAAAAAAAAAAACGATTATGTGCTTTAATGAGTGCCCTTCTGGTGCCATGTTTCCTCTCTTTGGTAGCCGACGAATGGGAAATGCGAAAGATGTTGCTTTCATGTGACGAACAGCTACATCGAGTGGTACTAAAATCCGCAATGGATAACAAAGCAAAAAGCGGATTAATAGTATTAATAGTCTGCCTGTACCCGTAGTAGAAAAGTGCAATTAGATGCCAAGTTAGAAAACATGATAAAGTGGTGTTGCAATAGTGCGAAAAAGAATCTCAGTGAAGAAAATGATCTGCAGTGATACAAAAATGTCACAGTAGGATATCAATAAAGATTCTATAATACAGTATCACCCAACTGTGAAAAATGTTATGTGAGGTTTTTGCTCTCATTTAACTCTCAAAGTGCACAAGATTGATGTATTTTACTTAAAAATGTACACATTTTCTGCCCCGGACTCCCTTACATGGTTCGGTTTGATGCTTTTAATTGTCAGTAACATATCATTAATTACTTTGAACTGGATCTCCTTTTAACTTAATGCTAATTGTAATCAAGGATGAGGACTATTCCATCAAACATGATGCATCAGAGCTTTTTGCGTGCTGGTGGGGCCCCATGTGGTGCAGAATGGGCCCTTTTTATTTTTTCCCCCCTGCCCTTCAAACAGTCTGAGTCCGCCACTGAGTCAGTGTGCATATAAAAACGAGGATGTTGGTGAAGAAGCTCGAGGAACATCTCCAAAAACAAAAACTAACAAAAAAAAAAAAAAGTAATTATAATTTAAAAGGCGCATAGATTTGCAGCATTTGATGAAAGCGACTGCTAAACAGAAAGATAGAAATGGTCTTATGTAATTTCTTACAGTGTGACTATATCATACTGGGAATATTTTGGACAGTAAATCTACAGTTTTTAATTTGTCTTTGACATTTATTAAAAGAGAAACAGATTATATTCATTATTTTGTGAGAAGAAAATTATTGGATTTTAATTCATCTCCACAGAAGATAGGTTAGAAAAGACAAAGAGTTTTTATAAATAGGTGATGTGCATTGGCAGTATTTCAGTTATCGGTCCTGGTCTCCTCATGAGAGATGCTGAATGACACACGTCAGTCAGCCAGTCAGTCAGCCAGTCAGTCAGTCAGTCAGTCAGTGAGTCAGTGAGTCAGTGAGTCAGTGAGTCAGTCAGTCAGTGAGTCAGTCAGTCAGTGAGTCAGTGAGTCAGTCAGTCAGTGAGTCAGTCAGTCAGTGAGTCAGTGAGTCAATGAGTCAGTCAGTCAGTCAGTCAGTCAGTGAGTCAGTGAGTCAATGAGTCAGTCAGTCAGTCAGTCAGTCAGTCAATCAGTGAGTCAGTCAATGAGTCAGTGAGTCAGTGAGTCAATGAGTCAATGAGTCAGTCAGTCAGTCAGTCAGTCAGTCAGTCAGTCAGTCAGCCAGTGAGTCAGTCAATCAGTCAATCAGTCAGTCAGTCAGTAAATTTTACAGTGGATTTTCAAAAAGAAAATGTAAAAAATACTGTTTTGGCTGATACATACATGTATGGTGTTTCATTGTTACTGAAATTGAATTAAAGCATTTATCATTTTAAATAAATGCGTTATCAATTTATGGTCACTAAAAGTCTTGATTTTCTGCAGCTGACAGGCTCAGATTTTATTAAAAGCGTCTGACAGTCAATCAGACAGTCAGTCAGTCAGTCAATCAGTGATTCAGTCAGCCAGTCACTCAGTGAGTTAGTCAGTGAGTCAGTCAGTGAGTGAGTGAGTCAGTCAGGCAGTCAGCCAGCCAGTCAGTCAGTCATTAGTGAAGCAGTCAGTCTAGTGATCATCTGGCCAGCCGGTCGCTCAGGTAGCTGGAGGTCTTGGCGTCCTGCAGCAGCGTCTTGGTGACATCATACAGCTGGTGCTGGTAGGCCAGCCTGTAGCGGCTGTACAGGTCATCACAGTGCGTCAGCAGGCGCTTCACGTTGGGAGTGACGCTGCTGGGAGCGCCGTCCAGTCTGCAACAACAACACACACATGAAATGAGTTCAAACTTTCATGATGCGGTTTCAGGTTTTCCCCTGATGGATAAGCAGCGTTTTTTACTGACTTACTTCTTAAAAATGTCCTCAAACAGGCTGGAGGTCAACGGGCGGTGCCGTTTCAGCTCCTCCAGGTAAGAAAAGTCTCCGTTCAGGATCACCTTCTGGTACAAAATCTCTGCCCAGTCTGGACTGTAGCTGTATGCCTCCGATACCACAAACACCTGAGACAGAACACATGGGATGTAATCTGCTGTGGGTATGAAGGTAGGTCAGTTGTAAAGCAACACGTTTTACAATGGTGCTCATATAGAATCAATAAAATACAATCCATAGCTGTCTTTAGTTGTCTTAATCTTTAATTTATGCGGCATTTATAAAGTATTTTCTTGTCAATTATATGGCAGAACAGTGTTTCTTTTGATGGAAAAACTTAATTTTTTAAGGTAAAATATGGAAAAAATTGGCAATCTTAAATGTGAAATCAACAGTGCTAATATCATTTTACCATAATATTAAAAAAAGTTGCACCGTATTTATTACGGTAAACTTCTGGCAACCACAAACAACAGTTTTTTTTTTTTTACAGTGTAGACAAAGCACTGAATAGGACAAATTACTTTGTTTTGAATGAGTGCGGGTAGTTTAACACAGCTACTCCCAACCTTGGGGTCCCGACCCCAATTGGGGTCGCGAGATGATTTCTGGGGGTCGCCAAATTATTTTGGAAGTCAGCTCTGTCTCCACTGTATTAAAGTGTTCATGTGTTAATGTGTTTTAGTCTTTTTGGTCACTTAATGTCTTTTTCTGGTCATGTTGTGTCTTTTTTTTTTGGTAATTTTGTGTCTTTTCTGGTCAATTTGTGTCTTTTTTGGTAATTTTGTGTCTTTTTTTGGTCATTTTGTGTCTTTTTTGGTCATTTTGTGTCTTCTTTGGTCATTTTGTGTCTTTTTTAGACAATTTGTCTCTTTTTTTGGTCATTTTGTTTCTTTTTCGGATAATTTTGTGTCTTTTTTGCGTCATTTTGTTTCTTTTTTGGGTCATATTGCGTCTTATTTTGGTCTTTTGTGTCTTTTTGGTCAATTTGTATATTTTTGGGGTCATTTTGTGTCTTTTTTTGATCTGAACTGTGCACATGAAATTCTGTTCAGTGAGCGGGGGTCCCAGACAACATGCATGTTAAATTGGGGGTCGCGACTCAAAAAGGTTGAGAACTACTGGTTTAACAGACCTGGTAGCATCGTGGCAGCGCTGTGATGGCGCTCAGCAGCTCTGCAGGTTTCAGGTTGATGACACGCAGCTCTGAGCCCTGGTTCAGGAAGTGCAGCTGCAGAGCAACCAGCTTGGCTGTCCGAACACACCGACTCGCCTGACGCACGCACGAGTCCTAAAACACACTCAGGGTTAATGTCTTATCAGGGTGTTAAAGGTGAAAGCGGCTAGAGGAGCTCAGGTACCTTGGTGAAGCTCTCTGCAGCGTCCTTCAGCAGCGCCAACACTTTGTCCAGTGAACTCTTCAGATCAGGAGTGACGACTGAAACAAACACAGTACGGATGAGACAGGGATCACACCAGATAGAGAAGTGCACTGAGTTTGTTGTATATAGGGTTGTCAAAAGTATTGATACCCAAAAAAGTATCGATACTAAAACGTTGTATCCGGATCAAGAGGCAATCTCCGTGCCTGAGCATGGAGGCCACCAGGAAGTGCAGAAAGCCTGCAATTCACCGAAAATTCCAGTAGGGGGTGCTAAGTTTGGCTGCAAAAGAAATCTGCCCATTCATTTCAGTGCTAAATTTGAAAACTTCTCACTTGATTTATTACCTCAGAAAATTTTTTCAGGGACAACATTATGGTCTCAATCACTAGTAAAAAATCTTCTTCAAGACAATTTGATGTTAATAGTTCTAATAATGGCCCCATTTAGAAGAAAATAGAAGATAAAGAATCGTATGATTTGGGGCATGGCTACCTTTGATTGACAGGTCACTGACGAGGCGAGCCGTCACCAGGAGAGAAGCAGAGCAATGCGTATCCATGGAAACGTGTCAATAAAGTTATATATAACGTTATATAGATAGAAAAGAGGACGTTTACCGATTTGGTCTCATAACTTTGACCCTTTCACTGTATTTTCACTTAATGACAGTTTATTTGAACGTTTTGTTCAGTAAAAATGTCTTGTTCAGCGTTTGGTTGGACTAACAGACACTCCAAGGAGTCGCTGCTCAGTTTTCTGAGGTAAGAAAGATACATTTTGTTTTTCTTTTTTGCCAAAACTAACATCCCAGTTAATGCTCCAGTTAATGCTAACATGAATTAGCAGCAGCTTCTCTCAGTCAGGTTGAGGTGTAGAGAGGCTGTAGTCAGTGATCAGATCCCTCTCCTCCTCCACAGTCCAAATATGGTCTGTTTCCTGTATCAGAAACAAGATGGTGACGCAAGATGGCGACGAGTATAACGCTGAACTCGATGCTTCCAACGGGTCACAAACCAATGGGTGACGCCACGGTGACTACGTCCATTATTTATATACAGTCTATGATCCGGATACAATACTCATTTTCAAAAGTATCGATACCCCCCCGACCTTTCGTTTCAAACTGACCTATTACTGATGTTATCGTGGCCGGTGGCTCGCATTAATGTTGGCCGTGTTATTATTAGCCATTAGCCGCAGCTAGCAATTAAAGGCTAAAGTCACGTTAATGACTAAAAACAATGTAAATAAATAAATCAATAAATGAGGCACATAGTATGCCCATATAACGTTTATTGACACAGTGTCAGTATACATAAGCATAGAGTTAATAAGTTTATTTCAATGTTGGTGACTGAAAAGTGTTATTTTCTCTCTTGAAGTCCCAGAATGAAGCAGAGAAAAGTCGACTTATCAAGCTTGCCTAATATTGTGCACAGCATACAACCTCAAAATATTGTTCTAATTGTTATTGTTTATTGTATTTATTCATTTTTTGCACTACCTCAGACCTGAAGCTTGTTATCATAGTTGCAGTTTCTGTTTTTTATTATTAATATTTAACCCGTGGTTCTGTTCATTTTTACATGTTGCGTTTTTCTTGTTAATCATTTTAGGGTCTTTGTTTTTATCCTGGTGGTATTGAAAATGGTATCGAGTATCGAATATTTTCCTGAGTATCGGAAATCGAGTTTGAGTTGAAAATGTTACTATGGTGACAACCCTATATTCTTGTGTTGTGCTAGCTGTTAGCCACCAGCTGGCTCACCCCAGGCCTGAGACTCAATGATCTTCAGCTGCGTTCTGGCAGCCATCTCGTGGTTTTCTCCGATCTCCCTCCTCATGCTGAAGCACAGCGCCACCATGTTGTGTTTCTCGCTGTCTGCGGGGAGGCAGCGCTTTATGTAGTCCAGCAGAGCCGTCTTCAGACTGGAGCTCTGCAACAACAGAGAAGGACAGGGATGAGAACACATTAATACAGAGGAAAGACATGTTAAAATGTGTCTAAACTTCATCAACGTACACTACCGGTCAAAAGTTTTAGAACACCCCTATTTTTCCAGTTTTTTAATGAAAATCAAGCAGTTCAAGTCAAATGAACAGCTTGAATTGTACAAGTAGGCCTGTTTCAGGGAACAAGAAATAGGTTAACAACTTAACTCTATGGAGTCTTGGGCTATTTTGTCCATTTTTTAATTCTTTTCAAGTCTTTGTAAGTCATTTTGTGTCTTTTTTTGGTCATTTTGTGTCTTTTTTTTAGTCATTTTGTGCCTTTGGGGTCTTTTTTGTCATTTTGTGTCTTTTTTTGTCATTTTGTGTCTTTTTTTAGTCCTTTAGTCCAACATAAAATGTGATTTTGAATCTTTTTTTTACTTTCAAAACAATATCATGCTCAATAAAGAATTTTAAATGTTGAAAATGTGCATCAATTTCAGAGTACACTGAGACATTAAACTGCATCATTTTCAATTAAATTCTGGAAAAGTTGGTGTGTTCTAAAACTTTTGACCAGTAGTGTAAATCTCACACATTTATTTAAATGGCTCACATTGTTAGGTTATCATAATAACACTGGAATAATTTCATTAATAGGTTCGCCAATCATTTTCTCTACTTTTAATAATTCGGGCTCGGTACACAATCGCAGATAGAATGGAGATAATCTGCACAAAAGTTTTTAAAACTTTATTAGACTGACAGTACAAAGAAAGTTTTGGGGCATTAAGATATGAAAACTGTCGGTCATTCCCACCTGTCTTCTATCAGTGTCCACCTTCTTCCTCAGCAGCATCTCAAAGCGATGGTTTTGATGCAGCAGGTCAAATATGTATGTCATCTCATTATACCTGCCGATACCTGTCAGCAGACGCACCTGCACACACACACACACACACACACACACACACACACACACACAAAAGTTTTGTTACTTTATTGTCATTATTTTTTAAGTGTTTGTTTCAATTAAGGGGGAAACACATTGGTACAGACACCTCTTAGCATCATTCAGTTAATATCAGATTTATGTCTAATTAACAAAAAACAAGGACATTTATGTACAATTTAAGAGCTGGAGACAAACATCAATGAGTGAGTCAGAGGGCGGGGCTTACCAGCAGGCTGTAGTGCTCTCCCGGGGCGAGGTAGGCGTGGCTCAGGTGACGGGCGGCTTGGAGCACTCGGACAATCCCCTCCATGTTACAGGTGAGACTGAAGCAGTCGTGAGCCACGATCAGCAGCTCCACAACTACAGGAGTCAGAGAAGAGAATCTTTTTTAGCTCAATTTAGATATTTTTTAGCTCAGAGCCCACAGCCATAGAGGACGCCGTCACAGAGACCACCAGGACCCGGGGAGACCGGGGCGGACTCAGCACATGGTGCAGAGCCGCCTAGTCCCCCGGGCCCAGGGAGTCCCCAAGACCACATCCCCATGGGCAGACCCAACACACCCCCCAGTGAGGAGGCCCCCATGAGGGAACACTGGAGCTAAAAACTAAAAGACTAAAAGACAACAGGACAGGATAAAAACTAAAAGACTAAAAGACAACAGGACAGGATAAAAACTAAAAGACTAAAAGACAACAGGACAGGATAAAAACTAAAAGACTAAAAGACAACAGGACAGGATAAAAACTAAAAGACTAAAAGACAACAGGACAGGGTAAAAACTAAAAGACTAAAAGACAACAGGACAGGATAAAAACTAAAAGACTAAAAGACAACAGGACAGGATAAAAACTAAAAGACTAAAAGACAACAGGACAGGGTAAAAACTAAAAGACTAAAAGACAACAGGACAGGATAAAAACTAAAAGACTAAAAGACAACAGGATAGGGTAAAAACTAAAAGACTAAAAGACAACAGGATAGGGTAAAAACTAAAAGACTAAAAAACAACAGGACAGGATAAGATGTGTATTTGCTTTGGTGCAGTTCACAAAAAAAAACCCTCCTCTAGAATCACTGACACCTTCTACACTAACAATTGTCGGCTGCAACAGAAAATACATCATAAAAAAGTCACCACATCAGTCACTGCCAAATAGTGAGTGAGTGTGTGTGTGTGTGTGTGTGTGTGTGTGTGTGTGTGTGTCTGTCATACTGCAGTTCAGGTCTCTCAGTGGAACAGTGTTGAGGTTTTCCAGTAGTTTGACTCCCACCAGGTTCGGATCATCACACAGTTTAATGAGCTGCACCAGCGAGTCCCGGCCCTCCGACGGCCTGTACACCTGCCTCTCTGTGGACAAACAAAGTGAAATCTGATTTAAGGAACATACAGGTACATCTCAAAAAATGTGAATATCATGAAATAGTTCAATATCTTTTGTCAATCATTTCAGAAAGTGAAACTCATACATTATATAGATTCATTACTCATAGAGCGAAATATTTCAAGCCTGTTTTTCTCGTAAGTTTGATGATTCTGGCTTAGAGATAATAAAAACACAAAACTCAGTGTCTCATAAAATTAGAATATTGTGAAGAAGTTCAATAAGTGAGTCCTGGGTCAGTGGTGGTTTGGGTCCATGTCCTCTGCTGCTGTTGGTCCACTGTGTTTTCTGAAGTCCACAGTCAACATAGCAGCCATCTAGCAGGACATTTTAGAGTCTTCATGCTTCCACAAGCTCTTTGGAGATGCTGAATTAATTTTCCAGCAGGACTTGGCACCTGCCCACACTGGAAAGGTACCAAAAGCTGCTTCAATGACCCCATAGGAGTCTATGGGCTGGACTGGCCAGCAAACTCTGCTGACCTCAACCCCATAGGAGTCTATGGGCTGTTGTCAAGAGGAAGGTGAGAGACACTAGACGACCTGAAGGCTGCTATAAAAGCAACATGGTGCTGTAGGCTGATCTCCTCCATGCCACCAAGTATTAATGCAGTAATTCATGCAAAAGGAGCCCAACCTAGTATTGAGTGTATAGAAACTTTTCAGAAGCATGACATTTGTGTTTAAAATATCTTATGTAATATTCTATTTTCTGAGACACTGAGTTTTGGGTTTTTCCAGATTCATCAAAATTACAAGAAATACAGGCTTGAAATATTTCACTGTGTAATGAATCTATATAATATGAGTTTAACTTTCTGAAATAATTGACAAAAAATATTGAACTTTTTCAAGATATTCTAATTTTTTGAGATGTACCTGTATTATAGTTCTGATGCCACAGAATAACTCTTCATATATTTTTATTAGCTGATGCTGTTGACTTTAACATTAATAAAATGAAAAAACTGAGGCTAGCAGCTTATCTCATTATTACTTTATAGCATTGTAAAAAATGTTTTTTATTTACTTACTGTGTATTTTATAGTGAAGCGCAAGGACCAGTGCCACAAACGACTGCATTTATAGCCTAATCAAGTTAGCAATGCCTGTCCCTAAATGGGCTTTTATAAACATGAACAAAACTCAACTTTATTTTAAGATTTTTGACTGTTGGTTGGACAAAAGCTTTTTAAAGTTAGGAACATGTGACCAGCAGTCATCTATCTCCAAAGTAGAGATGGGCTAGTCTGGCTATGTAAACATCAATTTCTGTCGCTCTACATACGTCATCTGGTATAACTGATACGATTGGCTAACAGCTACATACAGACGCTTATGATAGACATTCATAGCGCCCAATAAACGGCTCTGGAGGATTGTAAACCACGCCTTTTCGTAAAAATGAATTGGTAGTATCTAGACTATATCTCATTTGTGATATAGTCTGGTGTTAGCCAGGCTAGCAGTCATCACTATTTTCTGATATTTTATAGTCTAAACAAACAAAAAGATGTGAGATCAGAGAGCAAGTGCTTGCAGAAATAAGCTTTTTTACAATTGTATTTATCGTCCACATAAATAATTCCTACGGTTGCTTGAAAGTCAAGCATTCCAGCAGAGAGCATGATGACTGAATTGTCAGAGATCATTTCAAGAAGTCTGGTAACTAAGAGGAAGCCAAAAAATGTCAGTTTGTACAGAAAGCTCTCAGACAATCCACTGTCTTTCCATAATACGATTCAAAGCATTTGAATCTCACCGGGCTGCAGCTCCTGGGTGGAGGCGAGCAGCGCCTGCACCACAGCGGAGGACACCAGCTCGGCCACAGTGTCTGCAGAGAGACCCTGAGCCTTGATGAAAGCCTGAGCCTTCCTGAAGCGCTCCGGCTGCTCCGACAGCAGCAGCTTCTCCAGCACCAAGCGAGGCTCCTCGCCGTAGATTTCACCGAAGGAACACTGCAGCTCCTGGATAGGACAGACGGACACGGATAGAAGAACATGTATTACCGACAGTACAGTTTATCCTGTCCATTGTGAGTTTTTAATGGGTTACAGCGTTCAATATGGTCGGGGGACACATGTTCCTTATAATGGTGCAATATTAACCCATAAGACCCCACGGTGACACCTGTGTAACAAACACTTTAAATCTTCTAGAATCTCCCATATTCAGCTTTATGCTTCACATTAACTCATTAAATCCCTAAGTGACGTATACTCAACATCCTGGTGAGGTGGTCATGTGACTGTGACAAGAAGTGACTTCTCCAAAATGTGGGTGTGACTTCAAACAAATGTGAAAAAGTAGCTGATATCAAAAAGCTTATTTTTTGTTACGAGGCCAAGTTTAACAATTCTAATCCGTTAATAGAATGTCCGGTATTGCATTTTACTTCTTCTGACCATATTTCCTAAACAAATTAAAGTCACAATTTTGATAAATGCAAAAGAAAAAGGCAATTTTGTGTCTCTGTAAGCAGAAAATGTGTCTATTTTTTATTTTATTTTAAAATAAGAAATATTATAAACATAAATACCATGAACGCCCATTGTAACATCACAGATCTTTGACATTTAGGGGTAGTTTTTTTTTTTTTTTTTAAACATCAGAAATGTGTTCTATGTGGTCCACCTATAGAACACACCCTTTAAGGATAACTGGGTCTGGGTTCTTATGGGTTAAGGTGGACTGGCTGGTACCTTGGACAGCTGGTAGAGGCTGAGGACTTGTTTGCAGTAGTTGCTGCCATGGCGACACTGGTTGACCAGTTTCTGGAGGTGGACGGCGACATCGTCATCAGGGAGGGGGAGCATCACGAAGGACGAGAGGCTGCTGAACGAGGTAGCTGGAAGAGATAGAGAGGGTTGTTGCATCCATTGTTGCATTTGTTTGAATTCTTGTTTGAATTTTACTTTAATTCTATCTGTACTGTTTGGCTTAACCCATTTAAGGCGGGAAAGCATTATCACATTTCTACCATTAAAACCGGGAGCGATATTGCGTTACTCTACCATTAAAGCCGGGACAGTGGATACGTCGTTTTGTAGTATTTGTAGTTTTTTCCACCTATTTTCAGTCTATTGGCCAATGAAATGCATCAGAATACATGTGGGAGTGTCACAATGCAACATTGGACTTTTCCAGAACTTTAAATCACGGAGGAAGGCGACTATAGCGGAGGAGCTCAGCAGTAAGTGACGGAAGAGATCTTGATGAAAACAGCACCGATGATTTTATTGCTGATCTGGACTTTGAACCCTCGGAACCAATCGACCGGGATTTATGGATGAGGAATATGTTTTTAGACAACATATTTTCACCGAAGAACGGACAGATTTGTGGCCATCTGGACCTAATAACAATAATAATACTAATTATTATATATAGTGATGATGATATAAGAAATCATGACTGTTTATCTCTTATATTACTTTATGCGTCATTGAGGACCCTAAAAAGTGCAATTTAGATAAAATGTTTTATTATTATTTATTATTATTATTATGATAATTCTTTTTTTTATTAGAGTAGGCTAATGAGAACTATGTCTATTTCTTCCAGTGGTCATATCATGTTTGCATCTTGCTAATGGGCATGTATTAGTATTATGCATAGGATTTTTTATTCAGTCAAATGTAACATTTGCTGAGTTTGTTGATTTTTAAAAAGATTTTATTGAAGGTTTGGACAAATAAACTCAATCTCATGAAAGCCACGGGTATAAGTTCTCAAATACTTTTTGAATTTAATTTCAATCTGCTACAGAGGCTGAAAAATCTTCTGTTGAATTTCCAGAAAAACTTTTTTTTAGGTTTTAGGGGGTTCTTTCAAAATCGGCCAGAGGTTTTCCAGGCATTTTGTCCAGGCGTTTTAGGCCTTAATGGTAGCCTGGGTATACCCAGACTGCCTTGCGCGCTCGATTTCATTTCGAACTGCCAAGGGGTCTGGAAACCAGAGAGGTTTCTTAGCCCTGTTTTAGGGATCCAATCACAGAGCGGGGAGGGACGACAAGACGATGACGCGTACTACTCGGCAGGCGGAAGCTTGTAGTTTTCTTACGGATCCAACATGGCTGCTGCAGACGCGAAACTCTCTTTAGCTGTAGATGGTGTTTTAAATAGTTTAGAGCGAAAGTTGAAAGGCGAAAGGTCTCTCGCCGGCTCCGCTGTCCCCCGGCTCGTAGCCAGATCACCGGCGTTATGGTACCGGGGCTAATAGCGGTAGCGCTACGCTACCGTTACAGCGTTAGCGGTAGCTATTGCCCCCGCTATTGTAACGGTGGTGATCTCGCTACCAGCTGGGGGACAGCGGAGCTGCCCAGAGACCCGCAGCAGCTTGTTTATTGCCTATAAAATCAGTGGATGTGTGTGGCTGAATGACATGAGGGGGAATAAAGCGTGAAAATAAATAATCTTGCAGAAAGCGAGAACTGGAGAAGCAAAGCAGCAAGCAACACTCTCTCACAGACACACACACAACAAACATCCATTTCTGTTGCTCTACTACGTCATCTGGTATAACTGATCTGATTGGCTAAGAGCTACCTACAGACGCTTTTGATAGACATTCTAAGCGCCCAATAAACGGCTCCGGAGGATCGTAAACCACACCTCCTCTACGGAGAAATGAACGGTTGGTTCCCAGACCAGATCTCATTTGAGATTAGTCTGGTGTTAGCCAGGCTACCTAAATGGGTAAATAACGAAATAAATAATGTATTATTATAAGTCAAAAATTCAGAGGGAAGCTTACAGCTGGCAATCCTCTTCAGAGCCTCTGAGTCCTCCTCTTGTGGTTCAGGGTTCAGCTCTCCAGAGGCCAGCCCTCGGCAGCGCAGCACCACCCACATGTCCGGGTGATACAGGGAGAAATACCGGCAGACCCGGCTGGCTTCATGGATGCTGCCTTCATTTAATAACTGACTAATCAGTGCAGCCAGAGCGCTTCTCTCCTCTGGACTAAACGGTGAGTCTGTGTTCAGCTGGTCCTTCTCCTCAGAGGGACCTGGGAGTCCCTCCAGACTGAGACACTTCTCCGTGTTCAGGTCTGATATGTTGGAGAAGGAGAACTCCTTCATGAGGACTTCGTACGTGTTCATTTCAGGCGCGATGGCGGGCGGCGGCAGGTTGAAAACGCTTTCCTTTTCTATGGCTACAGCGAGGACATGCTGTCGCACCCGGCTCTTCCACAGCCGTTTCTCCAGGCTCTCCAGAGTGTCCCCAGGAGCCGGGCTGAGCAGGGAGAGCCAGTGAGCGGCGAGGCAGAGCAGCAGGCAGCGTTCCTGGACGTCCAGCAGCTCGTCCTGAGCCCCCGAGGCTGCGGAGGAGTCTGGGGTCTCAGTTCCAGCCTGTGACAGGAAGAACTGGGAGGCTGATTCTGGATCAGAGCTGTCAACCTTTAACTGCTCATGACATTTCCTCCAGAGACTGACTCGGGTCTCCAGCCTTCTCCACTGCCGCTTGGACTTCTGGGACTTTACTTCCTGGAGAAGCTGTATGGAAGACAGAAATGTACATCTCATAAAACAACATACACTATTGGTCAAAAGTTTTAGAACACCCCAATTTTTCCAGTTTTTTATTGAAATTCAAGCAGTTCAAGTCAAATGAACAGCCTGAAAGGGTACGAAGGTAAGTGATGAACTGCCAGAGGTAAATAAAAAAAGGTAAGCTTAACCAAAACTGAAAAATAATGTATATTTCAGAATTATACAAGTAGGCCTTTTTTCAGGGAACAAGAAATAGGTTAACAACTTAACTCTATAGAGTCTCGGGCTATTTTGTCCATTTTTTAATTCTTTTCATGTCTTTGTAAGTCATTTTGTGTCTTTTTTTGTCATTTTGTGTCTTTTGGTGTCTTTTTTGTCATTTTGTGTCTTTTTTTGTCATTTTGTGTCTTTTTTTAGTCCTTTAGTCCAACATAAAATGTGATTTTGAATCTTTTTTTTATTTTCAAAACACTATCATGCTCAATAAAGAATTTTAAATGTTGCAAATGTGCATTAATTTCAGAGTACACTGAGACATTAAACTGCATCATTTTCAATTAAATTCTGGGAAAGTTGGTGTGTTCTAAAACTTTTGACCAGTAGTGTATGTTTTGGATTTTTGGGTTAAAGTATAGGCCAATATATGTAGGCTTTTTTGTTTCTTTTGTAAAACTTGATGGTGGATCAGACCTGGTTGAGCAGCAGGCGGTGGATGGGAAGGCCAGCCAGCAGGGCGACCTGCCTGGCCTGGCTGAAGCGCCCCCTGGCCTGCAGAGCATCAACTGCAGCCTGGAACTCCTCCTGCTGGACGGACGGAGAACTGCACTGCAGCAGCCTGGGAGACAAGCTGACCTCTGACCCCTGCAGCAACTGACTGAGCTGACTCAATTTCCTGAAGTCTGGACCTACATGCATGCACAAAAACAATTAATCTTGTATCACATTCAAAATCATTTTAAAAAACGGGATGTTTTGGTGTGATGTACAGTACAGGCCAAAAGTTTGGACACACCTTCTCATTCAATGTTTTACCTTTATTTTCATGACTATTGACATTGTAAATTCATCAAAACTATTAATGAACACATGTGGAATTATGTACTTAACAAAAAAGTGTGAAATAACTGAAAACATGTCTTATATTCTAGTAAGCAAAGGGTGGTTACTTTGAGGAATCTAAAATACAAGACATGTTTTCAGTTGTTTCACACTTTTTTGTTAAGTACATAATTCCATATGTGTTCATTCATAGTTTTGATGCCTTCAGTGAGAATCTACAATGTAAATAGTCATGAAAATAAAGAAAAACGCATTGAATGAGATGGGTGTGTCCAAACTTTTGGCCTGTACTGTAGCTGAATGAAATTGGTTTGTCAAGGTGGTAATCAAGAGGTGGGCTCCTGAGCTGTATCTGACAGATTCTGACAATTTTTTGAAAAGACTCCAGATCTCACCGTTTGATTTGAGGAGTTTGTCGACATCAGCCAGCAGCTGCAGCAGCCGGTGGAGGTCGTACTGTGAGGAGCAGCGCTGCAGCATCGTGAGGAGCAGCACTGATGCCTGGCTCTCCACCCACTGCAGCGGGAGGCCACCGGAAGGTGCTGGGCCTCCGTTTCTCAGCTATATCAGTAAAGAAGAGAAGATGCAGATTAGAGAGATGAATGCTGCTTTCATACTTAAGACCTACCTGCATTATCTTAACCCTTTGATGCACAACATGGGTCTAAAGTGACCCGACAGAGTTTTTATGTTCTATATCTTTACAATGAATTATTTTCATCATTCAGTATTCCAGGTTTCCCTCAATTAGTTTGTTTTTGATCATCAAACATCCTAATTTTTTTTTTTTTTATAAAATCCCTCTTTGTGTCACTACTCTTCTAATGTAACCTGGCTAACACCAGACCAAATCTCATTGGAGATTAGGTCTGGACACCTTCAATGCTTTTCTCCGTAGAGGAGGCGTGGTTTACGATCCTCCGGAGCCGTTTATTGGGCGCTTAGAATGTCTATCAAAAGCGTCTGTAGGTAGCTCTTAGCCAATCAGATCAGTTATACCAGATGACGTAGTAGAGCAACAGAAATGGATGTTTGTTGTGTGTGTGTCTGTGAGAGAGTGTTGTTTGCTGCGTTGCTCCTCCAGTTCTCGCTTTCTGCAAGATTATTTATTTTTTATTTATTTTTTTTACTTTATTCCCCCTCATGTCATTCTGCTAATAGCCCCGCTACCAGTGATCTCGCTACCAGCCGGGGGACAGCGGAGCCGCCGAGAGACCTTTCGCCTTTCAACTTTCGCTCTAAACTATTTAAAACACCATCTACAGCTAAAGAGAGTTTCGCGTCTGCAGCAGCCATGTTGGATCCGGAAGAAAACTACAAGCTTCCAAGTGCCGAGTAGTACGCGTCATCGTCTTGCCGTCCCTCCCCGCTCTGTGATTGGATCCCTAAAACAGGGCTAAGAATCCTTGCTAGTTTCCAGACCCCGCCACAGTTCGAAATTAAATTCGAGCGCGCAAGGCAGTCTGGGTATACCCAGGCTACATCTAATGCACAACATGGGTGAAAAATGACCCATATCCATTTTTTAGCTAAGTAGCTTGCTAAGCTAACTGCTTAGCTAACTTCTTGGCTAAGTAGCTTGCTATGCTAACTACTTAGCTAACTTCTTGGTTAAGTAGTTAGCTTAGCAAGCTACTTAGCCAAGTAGTTAGCTATGTAATAATACAAAAACGTTTTTCTTCATAAAGTATGAGAAGCAAAATGGAAATAATGATCTGTTGTTCTCAAAAACAAGATATTTAAAGAATACTTGGAATATTAATTTTTTATTTATTATAAAATAAGTTGATATCAAAAGATCACAAGAGCACAGAAACACACAGCAGCATTAAATAACATGAGATATTAATGCGGGTAATTTGTGACCCATGTTGTGCATTAGAAGGGGGGGTCAATATGTTGTGCATCAAAGGGTTAAGCAGGTTTTAAGCCTCTGCAAACTGATTTTTGGAAAAGTGCTGTTCAGTTTTTAATACTGTTGTTGACTTACAGTGATGAGGGTCCTCTGAAAGTCCAACAACTTTGCTTTGGCCTCAGAGAAGTTCCTGTAGTCACAACACAACTCAAACATCCGTAACACCAACACCAGAGGACAGTCCTGAGAGACAAACAGAAGATATCGGTTATTGATTTATCAATCAAGCAAAATCATCTTTAATCTCTTTCCTTTTATGCAATAATCATCTGACCTTAATGAAAATTAGGTAGAATACATTCAAAAATCTGAATATAAAACTTGAAAGAATCCACCAAGACAAGCCAGATATTATGTTTGACTTTCAACATTCAAGTGGGAAAAAAAGATAAATCCCTGAAGGTCCAGTCAAGGAGCTAATATGATTTTTCTTATGCAATATACTGCATATTAACAGTGTTTCCAAAATAAAAAATGTAATATATTCTGTGAGAAAAGCTGTTTCTTCCTGGCAAGACTGCAGTGTGGAAATATACTGTCCTAATATAGTATGAAGGAAGCAGCTCTGATATAGTGTGTATCATCCTTTCTGAACTCTTCCATACAGCCCCTCATCTGAATGAGTAAGGCCTTCAAACATCTAATGCTCCTCAAAAAAACAACAACACTGTGGTGCACTGATATATTCAAAACTCTCTCTCTAGTATAATTTTCAATATCTTGTTTTTTTCACATCATCTCAGGTTTTTACCCTCTGGAAGAGTTCAAAGCCTCGGAGCAGGGGCCTGACCTGGCCCCGCCCCAGCAGTGTCCTCCAGATGATTGACAGGTCATGCAGGGTCCACTCATGGTGCTGGGGAGCTTCGACCAGGTGGGAGGTGCCTTCCCCAGCTGTGACATCATCAACGGAGGTCAACACCCACACACAGAGGCATGGCAGCAGCTCCGCCCCCTGTTGGTGTGACAGTGATAGTTAGTGATTAGCATTTCTAACATCATTGTGCAGAATCTGTTTCTTTACAGACTTACCTGTTGACAGGCAGCCATAACAGCTAATGTTGGGCAGCGTTGCAGAAGCGCCTCCTGCAGCAGGTACCTGCAGGGAGCCGCTTCCTCCTGGCTCTGCAGGAGGACCTGGAACAGATCCCTGGGGTTCTCCCGGCTCCCAGGGGCCACCTCCTTGTTCAGAGACCCTGACTGCTCCTCAGAGCCACAGAGCCACCTTCTCTGACTGTACACCTGAAGGTCCTGAAATGCCAGACTCAGGTGGGCCTGTAGGGCAGGACCAAACTGAGCTGCCAACGACCTCACCTGGAAGAAAACCCAAATATCACATCAAATCAAAATTACTTTGTTATCCCCAAGGGGAAATTCAGTTAGTCTGTTAGCTCTTCTGTAAATTATTGATGAATTAGACAGCATGATTGGTTTTAGGAGTGAAGGATCTTTTAAATCCTAAAGCTCTGAGGTCTGCAAATGAGTCCTACCTGGATGTGCCTAAATGCAGGCTAAAAACTAGTGAAAGACTGCAGTAACAATGGTGGTGCTAATGAGTGTTGGTGATGCTCTGACAGAGCTTTAATGTAAGGATGTTGTACAGTCGATGCTGTATTCACCTGCTGTGGTGGGAAGTTGTGCAGCTGGACAAACAACAGGAAATGGATGAACTGTCCGTCATCAGTGCAGTGGGCGGGGTAAACAGAGCTGAGCTTCAGACTGTGGAGCTGACAGAACTGAACAGGCAACGCCCACTCCTGAGACGCCTCGTAGGACGACCTAACACACACACACGCAGATTCTTATATATATACACTACTGGTCAAAAGTTTTAGAACACACCAACTTTTCCAGAATTTAATTGAAAATGATGCAGTTTAATGTCTCAGTGTACTCTGAAATTAATGCACATTTGCAACATTTAAAATTCTTTATTGAGCATGATAGTGTTTTGAAAGTAAAAAAAAAAAAGATTCAAAATCACATTTTATGTTGGACTAAAGGACTAAAAAAAGACACAAAATGACCAAAAAAAGACACAAAATGACTTACAAAGACATGAAAAGAATTCAAAAATGGACAAAATAGCCCAAGACTCCATAGAGTTAAGTTGTTAACCCATTTCTTGTTCCCTGAAAAAAGGCCTACTTGTATAATTCTGAAATGTACGTTATATTTTACCTTTTTTTATTTACCTCTGGCCGTTCACCACTTACCTTTGTACCCTTTCAAGCTGTTGATTTGACTTGAACTGCTTGATTTTCAATAAAAAACTGGAAAAAATGGGGTGTTCTAAAACTTTTGACCGGTAGTGTACATGTTTGGTTAAATTAGTTTGTATTAAAAATGTTTTAATAGTAAATAAAAATAGGAGCAAAACAATAAAAACACAGAAACGTATTTTTAAGATATGATGAAATACACAAATAAAACAGGATCATTTCAGAATAAAGGCCTATCTCAAATATAAGCCAGGTCAAAAGAAAGGTCTGGTTTTCGCTGTGGTAGATAATATTTTAAAATTAAGAGTAGCTTGATAAAAGATTAAACAAAGATAAATAATGAATTTGCAATTCTGATATCTAGTAGATCTAGTATCTAACAAGATACTAGAATGACAGAAAAGACTAAAATGTAAAGGCTTATGATGACATCATCGCGTGCAGAGAGGGCTAACCTGCTGATGCCCTTCTGCTCCAGGCTGTCTGTCACTGCAGCTTCCAGGTAGCCAATCAGCTCCTCTGCTGCTGCAGGCTCCGCCTCTGCCAGCTTCAGACCTTTAGACAACAGTTAGATGTTAACCCAGAGTGTGTCGATGCTGTGTTGCAGTAGAGTGTGTGTTGTGTTTACTAGGGGTGTGCATTGGCACTGCCCTCACAATTCGATTCGATTATGATTCACCAGGTAACGATTCGATTCAATTCGATTCTACGATCACAATTATACTGCACACAACAAGGGACATTTTTTGTCAGTCATGAGGCAATACAAGCAGTCAGATAGGCCTAATAACAATAGATTTTATTGGCTATATCTAGAAAAGATGGCAAAATGAATCTCTTGCCTGAGTTCATCTAAAAGTAAGGAAAGAGAAATGCCTCCTCCTGCCATAAAAAAGGAACCTGCTGAGGTGAAATTTACATTAGCTAAATGTCGAGGTAGGGAGGACGTTATCGCTATCCCACCTAGCTAGCTATCGCTAGTTTTCATGACGCAAAAATGTAACGTTAACGAGTCGACTATAAATAGGCTAATACAATGGTAATTACCTATCAATAGTACTTTCTATAAAAACGTAAATGTTAAGTTCTGTCAAATACTACCACATACTTCAGTCACAACATATCAAAACAGCTTGTCCCGCTAGCTTACCTGTGCTGCATCAACACATGGCTCATTAGAATATTCAAATGAGCCATGTGTTGATGCGCACACTTCTCGAAGGACGGGGAGTGGGTCGGGTTAGCGTTGTGTTTACTGGAACTTTGACAGGGGCGCAAAGGCCACCTTGGCCATAAATTGAACATTTTTTCACAGGGCATAAAGGCCAGAGTGTGGGGAATTCCCACCCTGTCCCCCACAACTTTCCAATGGAGGACAGGAAATAAACATAATCGATTATGGCACTTTGCCGCATCGATGCTGAATCGTGCATGCCCCGCATTGCGATGCATCGCCGAATCGATTATTGTTGACACCACTGGTGTTTACCCAGAGTCTGTAGATGCTGTGTCGGAGAGGTGTGTGCGTTGTGTTGGTTCCAGTGCTGCAGGATGGTGTTCATGACTCTGATATCGACTCTCAGCTTGAGGCTGCAGACTCCCAGGAGCTCAAAGAAACAAACGGCCGCTGATGACACGGATGGCACATTAAACCACTGCAGGGCCAACCTGCACACCTGCTGACAGGCCTGCTGCAGTCTGAAACATGCACAAACACAAACACAAACACAAATTACACACGTGTAGCAGAAATCTCCAGTTTCGTGATCTGAATCAGTGTAGTTAAGTGTCTCCTACTCACACCAGTGTGACGTCACTACAGCCACCCAGCTGCTGGATGAGGAAGGTGGCGTATGCAAAGGATGGTCGGCCATGACGGAGGTAATATAAATAGTCCAGGTTCTCCACCAGCGCAAACCTGTTGACCAGGTGAGGGCTGGAGAAATGAGGCAGCTCTGACGTTTCTGTGGAAGACAATCAGAATAAGATTAACGCACACACCTGTAGACCAGTAGTTCTCAACCTTTTTGAGTCGCGACCCCCAATTTAACATGAATGTTGTCACTGAACAGAATCTCACACACACAGTTCAGATCATACAAACTCAGTTGATACGATGAATTTTGGACAAATAATGAAGCAGACAACAACTAAAACATCTCTCTGTCTGTGCATTTATATATTTTTTTATTATATTTTTATTGTTACTTTTAATCTAAGTCCTTTGCTATAAGTTTAAAGGTCCATTCTGACCTCCTGAGTGTGTAAAGACACAAAGATAAAAAAAAAGACACAAAATGGCCCAAAAAAGACCTTAACACATGAACACTTTAACACAGTGGAGACAGAGCTGACTTCCAAAATGATTTGGCGACCCCCAGAAATCATCTTGCAACCCCAGTTGGGGTCGAGGCCCAAAGGTTGAGAATAGCTGCTGTAGACCACGGGTCCTTGAGCTTTGTTTTTGTGCTCTTATTTATCATTTTGTGAGAAAAGTCAACTAAGTGCAACTGCCACTAAGATACAACAATAAAAATGTTTCACGTAGTATACTATTGAAACAAGAACAGAATCTGAATACACATCAGATAAAAGCATGTCAAAGCAATTCCATTAAAATAATTAACAAGTCTAGTAGTCTACAACAATGCTAGCAGCTCTGAGAGGCTGTACTCAGACACATTGGTGCTTTAAGCTAAATGCTAATGTCAGCATACTAATATGCTTGTGCTTTGACTATAAAGAGTATAGCATTAATAAGCTATAAGCTGCAGGTGAGTGATTTCATAACCGAACCATTGCTAAGAATATAAAACCCTTGATTGTGTCATATTGTTAGGATATTGAGCTATTGAATGCGGATACGCTCCTTAGCACAAAGTATTGGTCACATTAAAATGTTGACCTCAAAATTTCACTGGAAGAAAAGTCAGAGGATCACCAAAGTTTTTACAATTCACCCTGAGGAAACATGAATGTCTGAACTGAATCACATGGTTATCCTTCCAACAGTTGTTGAGACATTTCTCTCAAGACCATGGCTACGTTTACATGAGGACGGTCTGAACAGAAGACGCAAAAGTGGTGTCACGTCTTTACTTTTTATTCCGCGTTTAGACGAGCGTTTTTGGGAGGAAATCTGCGTGCATACGGTGACGCAAAAGTGTGTGGATTTGGATTGTATGCAGCCAGGCAGCATCACTTAAAGCGATAAGAGCATCTTTGGGCATGCAGAAGTTTTCACGCCACACATTTTCATCAGCTACTCCTTCCACAAAGTTCTCCACCATCACTAGATCTCCCAGGTCTCGTTCACAGCCGTCTGGCTCGCCTCCGACCAATTGCTGCATCCAAAATGGTAAATGGACCTGCACTTATATAGCGCTTTTCTAGTTGCTTTGCGACCACTCAAATCGCTTTACACTACAGACTGCGCTCATTCACCCGTTCACACACACATTCATACTGGTGGCAGAGGCTACCCTAAACGGTCCCACCTGCCACCATTGGGAATTCATTCACACACTGATGAACACAGCACATCGAGAGCAATTTGGGGTTCAGTATCTTGCTCAAGGATACTTCGACATGTAGGCTGCGATGGTCAGGGATCGAACCACCAACCCTTCGGTTAGGGGCCAACCTAACCGATCGCTTTAAGTGATGCCGCCTGGCTGCATACAATCGACTTTCACACACTTTTGCGTCACCGTATGCAGCAGATTTCCTCCCGAAAATGCTCGTCTAAATGAGGAATAAAAAGTGAAGACGCGACGCCACTTTTGCGTCTTCTGTTCAGACCGTCCTCGTGTGAACGGGGCCTAAGAAGGCGTTTTTTCATCTGAGCGTGATGCTGGTTTTCAGAGCTTACCGGTGGAGCTGAGAGTGTTTGCCACCTGCCAGCCGAACAGCCTGGATGGGTCCAGAGGATGGAGCGCCTGGAAACACACCAACAACAGAATGTGCTTTTTAACTTGACTTCCAAAATGACAGGCTAAAATGTGATTGTATTTCACCAGAGGACTGTTCTCATCAGCAACAAGCAGAATGACAGAATGTTAGAGGGCTCATTAAGACCAGCTTTGCGGGAGAAGAGCAGCATGATGACAGGATGAACAGGGTGCTTACCGGCTCCTGTTAGTGGAGTATTTTAATGAGGAGCACAGCTGATAGGTGTGAGCTCACCTGCAGGAGGTGGTAGACGGAGATGTCAGAGGACGGGCTGTTTCCTCGGGGCCCGGCGGGGAACAGGGCTGCCCTCAGTTTGGGGTGAGCAGCCAGCGCCATCTTCAGGACCTGGGGGTCAACTACCCTCTCTGACCTGCCCGACCTTTCACCCTGAACCACCACCTGCACACAGGGAGCACATAGAGGACTGTTCAAGAACAAAGCTAACAAAGACTGATGTTAACAGGGATTAACATCTTCCCTTTGTTGTTATTTCTTCATATTTTTCTCCATAATTTGACAGTACTGAAAAAATCATTAAAAAGGTATATTTTTCAAAGGAAATTGGTTACCAGTGATGGTAATTAATTACAACAATAAAAGTCAAGCTGATCGAACACATCTCCTTTTTCACCCTGAAATATCCACATATATATACAAACACTTATAAATACAAAGTACACACACACTTTCACACACACTCACACACACACACTCACACACACACATACGCATCTGTAGCATTTACATAAAATTCCCCCATTGGTCTGTCTGTCTGTCTGTCTGTCTGTCTGTCTGTCTGTCTGTCTGTCTGCTGATTTGCTTATCAGCATATATTTATGGCCACACAATAACCCTCCTCATACCTATTAACTATCAGAAATCAACGTAAACAACAACTGGTGTTGTTAATATCTACTCTTTATTTTTATCTTTTAAATTTTTTACCTTATTTTCTGTTTAAGTTGTTTGACCTTTTCTTGTTATGTAAATAAAAATAAAGTTGTCCTCCAAAAGTGGGGGGATGGTGGTGGGCCAAAAAAAAAAAAAAAGTCAAGCTGATCAATATCAATAATTTCAACCTGTGACTGATTATTCCACTTGCTACTACTCTATAAATATCCACATGTCCTGCTGGGATCAGACTTTTTTACCTGGTCTATTCCTCCAGGGGCGAACATGATGGCAGCCAGAGCCAGCAGACTGTGTCCTTCCAGCAGCAGACTGCTGAGAGACGCCTGGCTGCCTGGTAACAGCACTTGAGAACTGGTTAAACTGGCCTGGAAGACCAGACCTGGATCTGGTACAGAGACACAGACAGTTTACAGTTATGCAGAACTCAGCAGGTGTAAAGCTTCCTTTAACATTGAATGTACTTCAGGAAATGAAACGAAATATATTGAGAAATCTTCAATAGCAAAAATGGCATTCAGTACAGCGTGTTATGTTTGTCTTTTATTAGATTAAAATTAAATGAAAGTAGCTAAATTGAAGTCAGCATAAAACCACAATTCATGATTTACTTATGATCATCAATTAATCTAAAAACTATATTTTTTCAAATACTCAGAAAATTCAGAATCAGAAGAGATTCAATTTACAATAATATATATCTATAAAAGCAAGAAGTATCTGTGTGTGTGTGTGTGTGTGTGTGTGTCTAGGGTATATCTCTCTGACCGTTAGTCAGACTGACCTAAAATTTCGTATGTGGCTTGTGCATGGCACGAAGGTGTGCATCCTCGATTTTGAAGATTTTTTAATTCACTTTTCAAAATATCATCATTATTTACGTAGGATCTGTTTCGGCATTGCACTGTTTCTGATCAGACGCCTTTTAGTGGAGCTCCGCCCCATTGTGTGATAGGCCTACACCTGGTCAGTAACACAATTCACTCTGGATTTACACCCTGACTCATCTCATCTGGAAGTCTATTTAGCCTACCTATGTTTCAGAGTTTTAAAGTGCGCTACAAGGTTCAATTTTCCCATAATATTAAAATAGTTTCCAGCGAATATCAATGTTCAATGTGTATGTGCTGGATGGTGTCGTACCTTATGAAAAGTAAGTGTGTTATGGAGTTGCAGACGTTGTAGTGGTCTGCATGTAATGTGCAAATTCTGTTATTCACGATTAGCATGCTAAGCGGAGATTTAGCTTTATTCACTTCTTATGTTGCATTACTATGTAATTCAGGGATGACATTCATGTTGCTTAGCGTAATGCCCATAATCATTTGATATGAGATACTTACATGCAATATAGTACGCATATCAGCTAATTGGGTTCATGTTTATGTACTTTTAGTGCAGCATACTGCATAATGTGCTATCTCACGATTAGCATGCTAACAATACATACTTCCTACGGGCGCTGCACTAGTAAAGACAAAAGCATCAAAGTGTTACATCTTAATAGCTGGAAATAGTTTGTTTTTGTCATTCTTGTTTGTTTTAGTTTGACCAAAATAATTAATTGGCTATCAGAAAAACTTGTCCTAACACGAACCAGCGCTGTAGAAGCAGAGTAGAGGTTTCTGACATAATTTCACCCTTTTCTAAAGAGGAGATTAAAACTCTGAAGAGGTCAATCTCCAGAAACACTGAACTATATTGCACTGAACTATATATAGAACTAATTAACTGTCAGAAAAAATGTAATTCGGCCCGTGGCTTTCTTCAGGGTCATCCAAACTGAGAGTCCTGCAGTAGTCTGGTACCTGACAGATCTCTGGTGATCTCCTGGATCTTCACCAGCATCTCAAACCACGGCTGGCTCTCAGACAGGCTCTGATTGGTCAAGGGGGGGCAGTTTCTGGGTGTTAACCTGTTGAGGACAGACACAGAGTTCAGATCTTCAGATGCTAATCTACTCTGGAACTCCTCCCTACTCACATCTGCAATTCAGACTCACTCCACGCCTTCAAAAATAAACTCAAAACCACCTTTTCAAAATAGCTTACAAGACCTGAACTCATAATGTCTCATCTCATCTTTGTTTTCTCTGCATTTTGTGTTTGTGTGTGTCATGATTCTGTTATGTTAAGCACCTTTGAGTACCTTTTAAAAACGCTATAAAAAATAAATGTAGCCCTTTTTTTAAATTTTATTTATTTATTTATTTATTATTATTATTATTTTTTGGAATACAGAACCAGATCAAATATGTGTAATACCCTTTACAGTGCCATTTGTGTGACAGATGAGACCCAATCTCAAGATGTTTTGATTTGTTTTCCTTTGTGATGTTAATTGTCTGTAAATGTGCGTAAAGGCAATCAAGTTAATAAATAAATAAATAAATAAATAAATAAATGTATTATTTGTTTTTTTACTCAGAATATTATTGGTGGCCTGTAAGAAATCAATAACAAAGAAATGGCTGAAGAGGGAGGCACCTAGTGCAGATGAATGGATTGATATTGTGTACAGTATCTTTGTAATGGAAAGAATTACTTTCAATTTAAGAACACAAAAAGAGGTATTTATTGAAAATTGGCAAAAATGGATTACATACATCTCTACCATAAAACCGGATTTCAGGTAATCTCAGATTGGACGATCAGAATACTTTCATTTCTTTGTACCTTTCCCCTTTTTATTTTATTTTATTTATTCATTTATTTATTTTGGGGTGTTTTCCAATCCCCTTTTGTACACTTTTACTTTATTCTTTGATATTTTCTGTATTTGTCTATAGGTCTTGATGTTGATTGTTTGTTTGTTCATTTCAAAAACCAATAAAAAGTAAATTACAAAAAAAAAAAAAAGTATTATTTGTTATTATCAGCATCTTATTAACTTTAATGAAAAACAACCTTAAAAAACATGACAAACACTGACCTGTAGTGCTCCAGGTAGGTATACAGCAGGTACTGCAGGCTGTGGTCCAAGCAGAAGGTGATGAAGAGGCTGTGGAGGTCCAGGCCCAGCGGGGAGCGGTACTGAGGGACAGGTGGAGCCAAAGACATCACCCCTCCACCCTGAGCCAGCCTCCACAGCAGCTGCTCCAAGTCTGCCAGCTCCTCCGGGATGAACAGGCCTCTCCTGGAGGAACACCACAGACATAAGGCCAGATGAAAAATGTGGGAAGCTTGAAAACTAAAAGGCAAAGTCAACAGCTTATTTAAAGTTTTGTTAGGAGCTCCGAATGGGAGGTAGAGGTGCACTGCAAAAAAGCCAACTTGTATTTTTTGGCCTAAAACAGTGATTTAAGTTGGTAAAACTTGAAAATATAAATTACTGACATTAAGGGCAATAATGTAAGTTAGCACAACAAAGGAAGCCAGTTGTCTGCTCAAAAACAAGTTAGTTGTTGTTACTTATATATTTAAGTTGGGGTTCACAACAAGGGACAATAGTTCTGCTAACTCTTATTTCTTTGTTGTGAAATTTGGTCATTAGCCAAAGCTAGTGGCTAACTGATGCTTGCGGCTAACTGATGCTAGCGGCTAACTGACGCTAGCGGCTAACTGATGCTTGCGGCTAACTGATGCTAGCGGCGCTGCTTGTTACAGCTACAAGAGTAGCCATTAGCGTATCAATGCTAACTCAAAATTGTGGTCACAACATTAGCTGACATTCATAGCGGCGTTACAATCGTGCCAGAGAAATTCAGAGTTGAGCAAACTCAAAAACAAAACTTAAAATATTTAGTTTAATTGTCCAAAATTTTATCGAAGTTTGTTGCCTTGAAATTTTGAGTTCACCCAACTTTTCTTTTTTTTGCAGTGTGACTGGAACCCATAAAATATATCTTTTTGGGATGTTAATGAATCCAACATTTCCAATAATTTATTTGAATAAAAAAAATGTATTATAAAAGCTTGCCCCTACAACCAGATGTTATATATAATATAACAAGAAGGCTGTTTCCTTACACAAATAACGTTATTAAAGAATAAAATACATTATGTTTTATTTTATAAACAATTTTTGAAATAACCAAGAAAATCACATAATATTAAATCAGAATAAATCAACATCAGTACTGTATGTTCAGTATCAGTCAATTTATAACCATAAAGAATAAATTAAAAAATACATAAGATCTATATGACATGATTTCTAAAATGCCCCACGCATCATTTTCTGCATCATATGTTCTGTAAAAAAGTTTATAAATTGGGGCATATGTTAAAACATATACACCAATATTGATGGATACCAATATGTCTATGTCAGGCGAATATCGGACGATTTATTATTCAGGCTCGAATCTTGTAATAATGATATTATTCCTTAGAAAAGAGGATGGTGTAATATTTTAGATTTACCTCAAAGTGCTGTTTATGTTTTTATTGATACTGTCAAATTGTCAATTAACTGTTCAATGTTTATAAGACAGATTCTTGGACATTTATTGTATTTTTCAAAACTTCAAAGATCACTATCTGTGGAGTTATGAACAGTCACAGTGGTGTAAATGTGCTGCTGTACCTGGCCAGCAGGTCCAGGATGTTCTCCCTCATGTAGCTGCTGCAGACTGTGTTGTTGTTCACCAGCTCAGGGATTAACTCGGGCCACCGAGACTCTCCGGAGGTCTCCTCGTTCTGGATCCAGCCGATCACCCGGCGCTGGTCGTGCAGAGCGGTCAGGTAATGCCAAAACAACGCTGAGTCACAGGAAGTCAGCACTGATGGGTCAAAAACACAGGAAGAAAGACAACTGAGGGCATGAAATCTTCCAATAATTATAAGAATAATATTTGTACTTTGCGTAAACCCAGCAGCCTGTTTTCTCTATAAGTACCAACCAAGATCAAATGCACTGAAAAGAACTGTATTGTACAGAGCTATTGTATACTGGAATGGACTTCCGTATTGCTTTATCCTTAAGTGTAAGAAATCAGGATTTAGAAGGGAATCGAAAAAAGCTGTTTTGAGTCAAGAAATTAGGTTAAATTCAGTTGACTGATGTCTGTAAAGCTGCAGAGTGCCTTATTTTTTGTTTTTTTGTTTAAACTTGTACAGAGACAGCTCTTAATGAACTGATCTCTGAATGTATCTGTGTATACACTACTGGTCAAAAGTTTTAGAACACACCAACTTTTTCCAGAACTTAATTGAAAATGATGCAGTTTAATGTATCAGTGTACTCTGAAATGAATGCACATTTGCAACATTAAAAAAAGTGTTTTGAAAGTAAAAAAAGATTCAAAATCACATTTTATTTTGGGCTAAAGGACTAAAAAAAGACACAAAATGACCAAAAAAAGACACCAAAAGACACAAAATGACTAAAAAAAGACAAAAATTACCAAAAAAGACACAAAATGACTTACAAAGACATGAAAATAATTCAAAAATGGACAAGACCCCATAGAGTTAAGTTGTTAACCCATTTCTTGTTCCCTGAAAAAGGCCTACCGGTACTTGTATAATTCTGAAATGTACATTATTTTTCAGTTTTGGTTAACCTTACCTTTTTTTATTTACCTCTGGCAGTTCACCACTTACCTTTGTACCCTTTCAAGCTGTTCATTTGACGTGAACTGCTTGAATTTCAATAAAAAACTGGTATAATGATGCATGTGAATGTTACTGTTATGTGTCTTGCTTTTTAGGGACCCCAGGAAGAATAGTTGTCACCATGGTGACAAAATCCAATAAACAATAAACAATAAACAAACAAAGAACAACTAGGGGATCTCTGCTGTGTTGCTGCTTTGATGATCAGAAAGTTGTTGGAGTCTACCTGTGTGTTGCAGTCTGGACAGGAGGATGGCGGTCTGGCAGCTCTGGTCCCAGTTCCTCACCCAGTCCAGTCTGAGGTTGCTCCAGAGTCCCCCCTCCTCTTCAGACCTCTTCTGTCCCACCAGCTCCTCTAAGAGCTCACCTCCTCCCTCCTCCCTACGGAGCATCTGAACCACCCTGTGGAGAAAGAGCCAGGTGAGCCAGTGCTTTTATGAGATCAACACAGAGATTAGACCTTGTTAAAACATCTCAAAAAAGACATAAAAAAAGGAGACATCCGGGATTAATTCAAAAGAGGAGGCTCAGATGAGTGGAAGTGGAGGTTCAAAGGAGAAGAAAGAGAGGACTTAGAGGAGTTAAAGAAGAGGCCAGGGGGAGTTAGATGCAGAGAAAGATTTTAAAGAGTAACAAGGAAGGTTGAGAGGAGGAATCTATATTATTTAAAGAAGATGGCATAGATCAGGGGTGTCACACTCAAATACACAATGGGCCAAAATTTTAAACTTGAATAAAATCGCGGGCCAACATTGAACAAATAAACCTTTTAATATATTCCAAACATGTTTTGCTTTAACATTAAATATAAAACCAGCAACGCTTATAAACATACAATATATAACTAAATAGTGTAGACATGCAAAATCAAATTTCAAATAAAAAACACATCAATGTCATTCATTTATTAAATAAAAATTAAATAAAAATCATATGCCTCTTTTCTATTTGCATCCTTCTGATTTAAATATCAAAATATAGTTTTTCAACAGGTTAATACATTTAAAAATAAAATAACAATAATAAATCTAGTATTAGCGGTAAATGCGCCGTATAATACCGGCGGGTCAGCTTTTATAGTACAATAATAAGATAATAATTTGGTATTGCCTCGCGGGCCAAATAAAATTACACTGTGGGCCAAATTTGGCCCGCGGGCCAGAGTTTGACACCCCTGGCATAGATGTTCAGATAGCCCACAGTATAATCCATTACCTCAAACTGAGATTTTGACAGGATTAAATTTATGTTGTGAGTATAAAGTGCAATCTGTCTGACTCCATTGACACTTCTGTTGTTCGGTTGTTATGGTTACATTGGTCAACTTTTTTTGCAGGACAAAACCAGATCTACAATTTATTTGATCCCAAAAGACACAGATCGCTATGATAAATCCAGCAATAAGACTCCAGCAATAAGACCAGCAACAGCAACATTCTACAAATAAAACACTGATATTTTCATTTTTTTTTTTTCATTTTATTAATTCTTCTTTTCGAACCGAAAAAAAAATAAACAAGATAAACTAAAACAGCGTAGGCTAGATGCATATACATATTCATACACATACTCACATTGACACCATTAAACAGATGTACATAAACATATAAACATTTACACACATACAGTACATAAAGCCCTATACATATACATGCATCTGCCCCGTTTAAGTAATAAGATAGAAATAAGAACCAGTTAACTTAATATTCAATATGCATTTCCTTATATCATTTTGGTTCGAAAAAAAAAAATTCTTTGTCATGTTAGCTGTGTTTGGTTAGTTACCGGTTAGTTGCTAAAACAAACAAGCATTGAAATCAAAATCCTCTAGTTTCTCATGAAATAAACTCCACTTTTAATGCCATTTATGGCAGGCACTTTCTCTGCCATTCAATGTATTCACCTTCTGTTATTATCTCACTATATACTGTAGATGTTTTCATTGTTAGTGGCGGAGTCCACCATTCCCAATTTTCGTTGCATGAACAAGGCAGCAAGAAATCCAGACTAATCTCACTGATATCAGCCTAACTGTTCACTACAGTTGTATCAGAGCTGTTTTAATTTACATTTGCATTACAACATTTTCTGTTGCTGCTGCACATTAAAAGCGTTTGCCAGCTAGTTTTCTGACCAGCCCTTGAGATGATAAAATAACTATTTTAACATTAATTTACAGCCTAATACAGAACATATTAAACATACAGACACACAAGCAGAAACACTGCACTGATGATGAAAACCAGAACTTTTACCTTTTCGATGTGGTATTAGCAGGGCAGCGGGTTGCAGGCAAAGATCCCAACTTCTCCATTTCCCTTATGAACGCCACACTCTGCATCTCCTCCTCTGGAAAGTAACTCTGCCCTGACAGCTCCTCCACCTGACCAACCAAACAATCAGAGGCCTTAAAGACTTGTAATGATGTACACAGTGAAGATGTATGACTTCATCTAACACACTTTTTCTCCCTGGCTTTTAATCAAGTTTAAGTGGACATCTTGCAAAAACAAAATTTTATTTAAATTTTTAATTTATTTTATTATATTTTTAATTTATTTTATTCTATTGTTGCACTGTGTTTATGTATTTTAGTATTTTAGTTTTTACCGTATTTCCTGCAACTGTGATATCTGTACAGCACTTTGGTCAACCCCGGTTGTTTTAAATGTGCTCTATAAATAAAGTTTGACTTGACTTGACTTCTGACAGGTAAGATACTGTCAACCACAAAGAAACATGTATTTAAAACAAAGGCAATTTTTTTTTTTTTTAAAGATTATTTTTTTGCCATTTTTAATGCTTTATTATATAGACAGATAGAAAGGGGGAGACAGAGGGGAAGACATGCAGCAAAGGGACCTCAGGCCGGATTCGAACCCGGGTCCGCTGCAGCAAGGCCTTCGTGGTAAGCGCTCTACCAGTGTGAGCCACTGGGACGCCCCAAAGGCAATTTTTTTTTAAAAATTCTATAATCTGTTTAAATGTATTTACTTATTTATTTTATTTATTCTTATTTATTTTCTCTTTTTCTTTCCTCTTCCCTCTCTTCTCGCATTAGTGCTTCTTGTTTTGTTTGCCTATTTATTTTCATTGTGTTATACATATATGTGAGCCATGTTATATATATTTATATACATGTTATATCATCTGCCTCTCATCCACATACACACACACACACACACACACACACACACACCTGTGATGCCTCTGTGCACATTGTTGTTCATTTGTGTTTTTCTTTGTTGTTGTCTGTGCTGTATGTCTGCTGTCTCTACTTGTGGTCCACATGGTGTAATCCAGAGGTGTCAAACTCTGGCCCGTGGGCCAAATTTGGCCCGCAGTATAATTATATTTGGCCCGCGAGGAAATACCAAAATATAATACTACAAGTCCCAGAATGCTCTGCTTGTGTTTTGGCTTGAACACAGTAGATCAGTGTGGAGCAAACTGAGCAACAATTAAAGTTGTCTTTATGCACTTTTTCTTGCTAGTCCAAGGCTTGAATGGTTGCACATTCATTGAAGGATATTATTATTAGTCATTTGGTTTATTATTGTTATTTTATTCTTACATTTATTTTTAGCCTGTGGAAAAAGATCTCTGTTAAATTTAAATTTAAAGAAGGCCGCATATAAAATAAAGGGACATACGATTTTTATTTAAATTTTATTTAAGAAATGAATGCCATTGATGTGTTTGTTTGTTTTATTTGATATTCGATTTTGCATGTTTGCAATATTAAGTTATATCAAGCTTTGCTTGTTCCATTTCGTTTGAACTTGTTTAGGTCCATTTTTTCAATAAATATCAATGTTGGCCCGCGACTTTGTCCAAGTTTAAAATTTTGGCCCACTGTGTATTTGAGTTTGACACCCCTGGTGTAATGTATTTGTCCCTCATGTCACCTTGTTTGTTACGTCATTTCACCAATATAAAAAAAAACTGTTCACTGTAAACTCACCACAAACTCCCTGAGGTCCTTGTCGTCGGTGTACAGGCAGATACTGTGGAGCTGCTTCTTCACACTGAAACCCTGAAAACAATCAGTTGAGAATTTGCATGTAGCATAAAAGAAAAGAGGAACTTTGATTGGTTGATTGATTGAGTGTTCTCACCATGTTGATGAGGAGCTTGTTGGCCGTCTGCAGGTCTCGGCCCTGCAGGCAGGAGAACGCCTGATGCAGACCCTCCATCCTCAGAGCCGACAGGTGCTGCTCCGGGCGGCTCTGCCTCCTCAGCACAGCCTGAGCTCTGGGGATCTGATTGGTCAGGATGGACTGACGGACCACTTCCTGCGGAAAGACACACTTAAAGTAATGAGACACGAGGGAACACAAAAACGAGACGTTTTTCTGTCTTGTGGCAAAATTTCATCGGGAAATGTCACCTCTGTCGGCAGCTGCTCCCACTCATCTCTCTCAACCTCTACCAGAACAGAATCTGCAGAGTTTGTGCTGGAGGTGTCGCCCCCTGCAGTCCACGGGAACTTCTTCATATAGGTCCTCAGTTCGGTGACGTACCGGTCCAGAACATCCACACAGCTCTGCACGCCTGGGTCCATGTCTGCAGACACAACAGAGCAGCTTTAACTCTCAGAAAATACGATTAAATGAACTTAACACATACAGCTGTGGACAAAGGTGTGTTTGTGTTGTTTCCAGGCGGCAAACTCCAGGTCTGAGCAGGGAGGCAAACCAGGAAGTGCCTTAAGCTGCATTCTACCGAAAATTCCAGCAGGGGGCGCTAAGTTTGGCTGCAAAAAAATTCTGTCCATTCATATCAGTGCAAAATGAGAAAACTTCTCACTTGATTTATTACCTCAGAATTTTTTTTAGGACAACACTATGGTCTCAATCACTAGTAAAAAATCTTCTTCAAGACAATTTGATGTCAATAGTTCTAATAATGGCCCCATTTAGAAGAAAATAGAAGATAAAGAATCATATGATTTGGGGCGTGGCTACCTTTGATTGACAGGTCACTAACAAGGTGAGCCGTCATCAGGAGAGAAGCAAAGTAATGCGTATCCACGGCAACGTGTCAATAAAGTTATATATAACATTATATAGATATAAAAGAAGACGTTTACGGTTTGGTCTCATAACTTTGACCCTTTCACACATGTGAAATAATGAAGGTTTATTTGAACGTCTTGTTCAGTAAAAATGTCTTGTTCAGTGTTTGGTTGGACTAACAGACACTCCAAGGAGTCGCTGTTCAGTTTTCTGAGGTAAGTAACAAACATTTTGTTTTTGTTTTGTGCTAGCCAAAACTAACATCCCAGCTAACGCTAACATGAATTAGCAGCAGCTTCTCTCAGTCAGGTTGAGGTGTAGAGAGGCTGTAGTCAGTGATCAGATCCCTCTCCTCCTCCACAGTCCAGATATGGTCTGTTCTCCGTATCAGAAACAAGGTGGTGACGAGTGTAACGATGAACTCGATGCTTCCAACGGGCCACAAACCAATCCATTATTTATATACTTATATATATTTATATTCAGCCAGCATCTTCACAAGGTCTTTTGCTTTTGTTCTTGGGTTGATATGCACATTTTGGACCAAAGCACGTTCATCTCTGGGACACATACACTCTATGGTTGTTTCATGATTTGTGTTGAGCAGGAGTGAGGAGTGAGGGTGGGTGTGTGTGTGTGTGTGTGTGTGTGTGTAGCCTTACAGTTTGTGTTGGACAGGACTGAGCGGATCTGTGTGTTGACGAAGGTCATGGTGATGTTGAGCAGCTGTTCAGAGAACTGTCGGCTCTGAGCTTCACTGTTTGAATCTCTGACAGCTGAACACAGCAGGTCCAACGCAGGACACAACTCCTGGACACCTGCACACACACACACACACACACACACACACACACACACAATACAGGTCATCACCTAATCTACGCACGGCTGGTATCACAACAAATACAATACAAACAGCTTAATATACAAGAACATGTGTGGAACAAATACTTCAGCAGAAATATGTAAAAAGAAAGATTACAAACGTCAAGGCAGTAATATGTCTCTGAGCTGTTTCCAGGCTTAAATAATTCACTATATCTGCATTTTAATGAACAGTCTGTGTACATACTGTCAGTTAGGCTCTGTGTGGGGGCTGCTGACTGATCGACAGCAGGGCTCAGGATGTTTTCTTTACTCTTCAGGTAGAAATCCACTGTGTCCAACTGGCGGTTCTTCAGCCCAGCCTGCAAAACAAAAAAACGCTTTAGAGAGAAAGAAACCGTAGAGGGACTGTTTTGATCCAAATTACTTCCAGCAAGGAGGGCATGTTATCAGCTCAGTCTGCTTGTCTGTTTGTCAGCAGGAATACAGAAAACTGGGCTGATGTTCAAGAAACATGGTGGATGATAGGAAGTGTGTCCTGGCTACATGTACATCATAACATTGACAGAAGATCTTGATAAAAATGTCCACTCTACGAGGAAAAATATGTAATTAAAATGTTTTTCTGTAGACATTGTCAATTCAGTGCAATAAATAAAACAGACTACAGAATAGTAAAAGCTATTATTTTGATAGTTAATACATGTATTACTTTGCAAAACCTTTGCAAAATATTTAAAAAGTTGTTATCTTTAAAAAAAAAATGTATTTCGTGAAGTCAAAGTCTGCCTTCCCTGAATGCCAGTGAGCTCCTGCAGCCAGCGGCACACTTCCTATCAGGGGTAACTGCATGAAACTAGCTGCAGAGTTCTGCTCTGAGCTGCCATGTATGCATGGTCAGAATATAAATGTGTGTGTGGGCAGGAGTGGGATTAAGAAAAAGTTTTAAAAAATAAGTCCCGTCACAACAGTCTCCTCTGTCAGTAATGAAAGGACGGTAACACTTTCTCTGAAGACTACATCTATAGTGCATTATGAGCGCATTCATAGTGAATTATAATGCTCATTATAATCAATCATAATGCATTATGACTGCATTCATAAACACATATAAAGCTTCATGATGCACTATATCAACAGTTATAAATATAGCTTATAATGACTTATAAATCCAAGTGTCTTATGAGTGCTCTTGACTGGTTATAAACTACAGGCTGACTGATGAGGCTTATAATACATTACAACTACTCATACCCCTCTATACACACACCTCAACAATCAATTGTTTAAGCTAATCATGATGTTTCATTGTTGGCGTTAAGTAAAGTGTAACACATTTTCATGCATTTAAATTAGCTATACTGCATTATAGATGCGTCTATATGAACCTCACTTTACTTAAAGCATACATTGATCATTTATTTATACTTATGGCATCCTATGAGTCCTTATAACAATTGATTGTTGAGGTGTGTGTATAGAGGGGTATGAGTAGTTGTAATGTATTATAAGCCTCATCAGTCAGCCTGTAGTTTATAACCAGTCAAGAGCACTCATAAGACACTTGGACTTATAAGTCATTATAAGCTATATTTATAACTGTTGATATAGTGCATCATGAAGCTTTATATGTGTTTATGAGTGCAGTCATAATGCATTATGATTGATTATAACGAGCATTATAATTCACTATGAATGCGCTCATAATGCACTATAGATGTAGTCTTCATAGAAAGTGTTACCGAAAGGACTGTTGCCTCCTACCTGCAGAGCGTGGATGGGGATGGAGCAGCGCCCCCAGCTGTTCAAGTGACAGACTGCGTCCACTGTCGCTGCACTGCCAAACAGCATCAGCCTGCTGAGTAAGTCCTGCTGGGAAACTGAGAACAAGACCTGGAACACACCAGCCTCTGGAGACAGACAGAAAGACAGACAAACAGAGTCAATTTGTTTTAAGTTCGTTTTTATTCCTTGTTTTGGTAAATTGATTTAAAGAAAATGGAATCCCTGCAGGCTTTTAGTTTCCTTTCAAACAAAGCCAACACTTTTTTAAAGAGATAAATACACTTAAAAATCAGACAATTACAACCTAACAAACGTCCGATTTCAGTTTGTTTTTAGTTCAGATGTTTCTCATATTTCTGCACAGTTTGATAGCTGAGTGAAGCTTTATTTCTGTAGATCACACAGAAAATGATTAATTATGTTGTCCTGTCACTTACTCTTCAGCAGCAGTCTGTGCGGTCTTTCTCCACACCACTGAACCGGAGCCGCTTGGCCCTCTGCCTGGTGGTGGATCACACTCCCAGACTCTAAATCCCATAAGGCCACTGTGGTCTGACTGTTGCCAGGGGAAACGAAAGTCATCTGGGCGGAAAACTCAGACACAGTGAGCAGAGATGGAGCGGACGACTCTGGGACAGAAAAAGTGACGGTCGCCCCACCGTGAGGGACTCTGCTGTGGGCCGAGGACGAGGCCTGGTGGGACTTCAGGTGGTGGAGGGAGGAGGACCAAGAGGTCCCGGCAGGCTGAGAGGAGGAGGAGGAGGAGGAGGGAGCTGCAGCCTGCTGGGCTCTGCTGTACATGGAGGCCAGGCGAGCTTCCCAAGAGCTAGAAAGGAGTAAACGTTTGAGGTCAGAGGTCACGATTAAAGGTTAAAAGTGCACAAACAAAAATTAAGGACACGGTATTGGGGAACTAAAAGTCATGTTGTCCATTCACCATTTGTGTTAGTGTGAAATTATTTAAATCGTTTGACCATCAAATACTTTACATGGAACCAGGGATTTTTTGGCATTTTTGCTTGAAAAATGGCTAAAACTACTGATCAATTATAAAGTTGCAAATTATATTTATGAATAATTAAGTCATCATTGCAGCTCTTAAATACTTCACTGTCTACAAAAATCATTATTAATTTAAATGTTATGTTATATACTGAAAACATTTATTTTGTGTAGTAACAATTAAAATACCATAAAAATTGCATTTCCTCACAAAATGTGGAAAAAACTTAATGTCTTAATATAATATATATATATATATATATATATATATATATATATATATATATAGAGAGAGAGAGAGAGAGAGAGAGAGAGAGAGAGAGAGAGAGAGAGAGAGAGAGAGAGAGAGAGAGCAATGCCCACAAGTGTTATCAATATTGGAAAAAGAAGGGGGGAGGGGGGGTGTCCTCTCCCCTCTGCTCTGTGTAAATAGCCAGCAGTACAGGCAAAGTAAATTTCTGTCATGTGGCTGTTACAGAACTTAATGATTTTACAAGATCTGGTTTATTTATGATTTAATTTTAAATGAGACGTTTAGAATAAAGTGCTTTTGATGAAATATCACAATTTTAAGCTTCTATTTAATTATTTAATTCCTGATGGAATTATTTGTCACACATGATCAGTTCAAGGACCGTTGGAAATGTGAAAAAATATGATAATTTCTGTTCATACAATCTCTGGCTATGATAAATGTTGTTGATTAAAAAAAAAAAAGCCTTTCAAACCTGCTGGCGTGTTCATCATCTATGATTTCAACAAGTGAAGTCTGAGTGTTGGTCAGTAGTTTACCGGTCAGTGCTGAAGGTTGATCCGAGGGTGGCGGCGCTGCAGTTGGAGCTGGACAGGCTGTCCTGGTCTCTGGGGTGCTGGGGCAGCAGAGGGGGGCGGGAGGGGGGAACAGCACACAGCAGGTGGTCTGGATACAGACTGGAAGACAGAACTTTGTTTTGTTTCATCTCTGAACAAAGTCTCTCTCTGGAACTGTGCATGATCATTTAAATCAGGAACATTCACAGCAGAACATTTGGAGATAAATTTGGCAGAAAAGAGCAACAGGCAGCGGGCCATGCCTCTGCAGAGCTCTCTCCAGCCAGAACTGTTCAATGGACACACAAATCCACATTTTTATCGTATTCGGTTGTATCTGATAGTCCTTTCACTCTGTGCCCGCAATTACTGCTTTTATCTAGCCTGGGTATACCCAGACTGCCTTGCGCACTCAAATTTAATTTTGAACCTCCATCCAGTCTGGCAACCAGGGCAGTTTCTTAGCCCTGTTTTAGGGATCCAATCACAGAGCGGGGAGGGACGACAAGACGATGAGGCGTACTACTCGGCACTTGGAAGCTTGTAGTTTTCTTACGGATCCAACATGGCTGCTGCAGACGCGAAACTCTCTTTAGCTGTAGATGGTGTTTTAAATAGTTTAGAGCGAAAGTTGAAAGGCGAAAGGTCTCTGGGCGGCTCCGCTGTCCCCCGACTCATAGCGAGATCACCGCTAGTGGCGCTAATCACCGGCGCAACCGTAACGCCGGTGATTTGGCTACGAGCCGGGGGACAGCGGAGCCGCCCAGAGACCCCGCAGCAGCTTGTTTATTGCCCATAAAATCAGTGGATGTGTGAGGCTGAATGACATGAGGGGGAATAAAGCGTGAAAATAAATAATCTTGCAGAAAGCGAGAACTGGAGAAGCAAAGCAGCAAGCACCACTCTCTCACAGACACACACACAACAAACATCCATTTCTGTTGCTCTACTACGTCATCTGGTATATCTGATCTGATTGGCTAAGAGCTACCAACAGACGCTTTTGATAGACATTCTAAGCGCCCAATAAACGGCTCCGGAGGATTGTAAACCACGCCTCCTCTACAGAGAAGTGAATGGCTGGTTTCCAGACCTAATCTCATTTGAGATTAGTCTGGCGTTAGCCAGGCTAGCTTTTATCCACAATTTCCGAAGCATTTGTGTGTTTGATTCCTGCTGATATTTTGATTAAAATGAAACTAAGCATAAAAAACAGAAAAGGAAAAAAAAGAAAACTTCCCCAAAACTTTTCCTGCTGCTGTACCTGAAGTAGTGGTTGAGGTCGACAGCGACGGCGGTGTGAGACTGAGTCACAGCAACGGCTGTACTGAGATCAGCTGACACCTGAAGGAGGCAGAAGGAGCAAGAGGAGGAGAAGGAGGGAGAATAGGCGACGAGGTCGTCCTCTGCCTGGACAGAAGTCAGGTAAGCAGGGAGGTCAACGCTGGCCAGCAGACTGCCATCAGTGATGTTATACACAGCTGGAGGTCAATGTTAAAGAAGACACTGAGGGAATGGACAGAGTTTACAAAGACAATATAAAAAATATATCGATATATTTTTAAATGTGATATGGAATTAGTCCATATATCATATATCCATATAGTTCAAATATACTTTCTTTCATTATAAATTAATGCTGCCCTTACTAGGGTTTGTCATATTTAGTTCTTTTGTAATGTTGGTTACTCTTTTCTCATATAAAAATATTTATTTCAGAGAAAGATTGGCCTATTTTATTTCATAGGCTACTTTTATTCAAGATATTTTTTTATATAAATGTACACTTCATGGAGCTTTGATTTTTAAAAAAAGAAAAAGGTAGTCCTGTTGTTATTCAGTATTTATGTTCACTTAAATAAACAGTTTCAATAAAACCACTTGTGACATGTCATATTTGGCTTTGGTGATAAAAATATCGGGATATATATCATATATCGATATTGAGCCTAAATACATCGGGATATGACTTTTGGTCCATATCGCCCAGCCCTACATCAGTCTGAGTACAAAAGGCAGCAGCAGAAGAAAATGTATTTGAGTTACTGAATTAGCATCAGAATAAATTTGGTTGTGAAGCCTCCGTCAGTTGAGGATACATATGAGCATATATTGATATTGTTAAAAAAAATGTCTTTCTTTATATATAAATGCTGTCCTTACTAGCACTTATCATATTTAGTTCTTTTGTAATGTTCATTATTCTTTTCTCATATAAATATATTTATTTCAGAGAAAGATTGGCCTATTTTATTTCATAGGCTATTTTTATTTAAGATATTTTTTTATTTAAATGTACACTTCATGGAGCTCTGTTGTATTCAGTATTTATGTTCACTTAAATAACAAGTGAGTCTCAATAAAACTATTTGTGACATGTCATATTTGGCTTTGGCGATATAAATATCGGGATATATATATCGATATTCAGCCTAAAGATTATTACGGCTATTCCTGAGTAACCACCCTGATTGTCTACTAGTTGTGAGTTTTTCTTGTGTGATTTTCTAGCATGCTGGGAATGTTTTTTATTTATCTCTGCTTAAGTGAACATATTATTAGACTTTTATTTAGCAGTGGGTGACCTATTTGTGTTTTTGTTTTGTTCTGTGTATTTGTTGTTCGCTTCCATTTTTATTTATTTAATTATTTATTTTATTTTATTTTATTTTTGGTAATTCTTCTTACTATTAGTTATTCCTTATCTGATTTCATTTTATTTTATGTATTATTTTTATTATTATTATTATTATTATTATTATTATTTTACTTGTTACACTTGACACTGTTTTGACTCTCATAATGCCATCTCTTGATTTTGTTATGTCACTGAAAAATCAATAAACAAATGTTTAAAAAAAAAAAAAAAAAAGATATTCAGCCTAAATACATCGGGATATGACTTTTGGTCCATATTGCCCAGCCCTACATAAGTCTTAGTACAAAAGGCATCAGCAGAAGTACATGTATTTGAGTTACTGAATTAGCATCAGAATAAATTAGGTTGTGAAGCCTCCGTCAGTTGAGGATACATATGAGTCCAGCGGAGCTGAGGATGAACAGGGTGTCTCTGCGGACACAGTGGTGGACGGCAGTGTGTCTGAGGCCGTCAGTCAGCTGGATGCTGCAGCAGGATAAAGTCTGCGGCTCCTCCTCCGTCTGCTGCCACTTCAGCTGCAGCAGCCAATCACAGTTCAGCAGCACGCAGCTGCAGCCGTCAGCGAACGACAACACACGCAGCGACTGCAGCTCACTCACACCTGAAAACAAAGACACAATCAGTAATATTATTACACTTTTATGCTTCAGTGCTGCTGTACTGCAGTTTCAGAGCCAGATGACAGAGGCTAGTCTGTATAAAAAAAAAAATTGAAAAAAAAATTCGTATTCTTTTCTCTTCTTTTCTTCTTTAACCCATTGAGGCCTGAAAAATCGCTGGGCGATTTTAAAATAAGCCTCTAATTTTCTGGAAATTCTGGAAAAATTCTGGAAAAAAAAGTGTCAACTCTTCTACTAAATAATAGATTTTTCAGCCTCTGTAGCAGATAGAAATGAAATTCAAAAAGTATTTGAGAGCTTATACACATACTACAAAACGACGTAAACGCTTTCCAGGCTTCAATGGGTTAACATATAGCACTCCTTTAGCGATGACAGTTAGCTCTTAAAGTTCTGTACTTACTCGATTCCTATGGTCTATGTCTAGTACCATCAGGTTGAATGCACTTATTGTAAGTTGCTTTGGACAAAAGCGTCTGCTAAATGACATGTAATGTAATGTAATGCAATGTAGTCCTGGTTCTCACCGTCATCCTGCTCTCTGACAGTCTGTAACAGGCGACCTGCAGGACATTCACACACACTGAGCACAGAGATGGAGGCCGATCGTTCTGCTTCCACCTCCAGCAGCTTCAGGTCGCACTGAGATCCAACAGCCAGCAGTCTGAAGCTGCTGACCGCACGGCCGTGGACCGACACCTCCTCCCAGGAGAAACTAGAAAGAGATTTGAAAGTGTTTATTGTTTATTGTTAAAAAGATCCCCATTAGCTGTCACCAAAAGTGGGACGAGCTAGTCTTCCTGGGGTCCAGAAGACAAAACAAAAATCACTTAACAATTAAACATTGTAGACATTATTATATACGTCATCAGAAATCATTCCGAATAAGTTATTACATTCAAATCTATTACATTAATTCTCACTTTCATACAGTAAATATGTTAATTCACTACTCACATATTTAAATAGTGCATTCCCAAGTAATAATTAAAAGATACTTTACTATTCAGTTCACGTATATTCAGTGGGCAATTATTCCAATAACTGATAGCACGATAAATAACTGTTCTCTTTAAGGCATTTGATTTTGGACATGGTAACATCATCTGACCACCATTAGCTGACCTTGTCACATAAGAATGAACCTGATCACATCTGACAATTTGGTTATATAGGAAAAGTGTGATTTGTTTCTTTGACTGTTAATGATGAATAAGCTATTTATTACGCAAAAATGCCCTTGGTCAACACATTTCTTTTGAGGAAGTGCTGTAGTTCTGTATTTTGATTTCGGTAAACTGAATATTTTTGGATTTTTTTTTTTTTACATGGGGTGAAATGTAGTAAAAGGACTGCAAGTATTGTACTTTTACTCCACTATATTTATCTGAAAGGTAGAGTTACTTTACTTTGGATTGGACTGAAGGATCCTTTATCTGTTTGGAGAAAATTCCCCCTACTTCTTAAGCTAAAAAACTCTAAACACTGGAAATGCAATCACAAAGCAGAAAACAGCTGCTTTTCTGACTTTTTAGAGTTATGTGGTTCTCACAGGACAGTGAAGCTAAAAACATATGATGATCTTATAGAACTTGATGCATTTCTGCAGATTAAACAAGACCTGAAATAATCATGAGGGAAGTGACTCATAAGATGACTTTTTAATATTCTAAACATTTATGTTTTGGTCATGCATTCAGATTTTTTGGGCGTTAAATATAATATAAATATATCAGACAGTGTATTCTGCACACAGGAAGGAGGACTCACTCTGTGTAACAGCCGTCCACTGCGGCCGGAGAAGCCTCTCTGTCCGCCGGGTCCCAGACCACCAGCTGCTCCCGGACCCCCAGGCATCCGAGCAGGGAGCCTCCCGGAGCCAGTTCAGCTTTCTGGATGTCCGCTACCTCTCCACAGTGCTGGTTCTCCGGGACCACGGACACCTCTATGGAGTTACTCTCCAGCTGCTGAGCCGCCTCCAACATCTTCACGCGTTAAATAGATAAATTATTACATATATATTATTAACAGGGAGTTCAGGGAGACATTTCTGAAGAAGACAACCAGTTAAACGCCTCAAAAAAGCGAGTAAAATGACGATAACAGACAAGTTTTAACATTTCTTCCTGTCATGTAAACAGCAGTTGGGTCGGGTAGTCACATGTCCTGTCAGCTGACCAAACCTGACCAATAGAGGAACGGTAAAATTAAGTCAAACTAATAGAAAGACGATGTGTTCGATGTCAATTCTAGTTATTCTTTTTTTTTTTTTTTTTTTTTAAACAGGATTTTGAATTAAGGTTATAATATTTTTAGTTTTAATTTCGTTGTGATTTTTTGTTTTCAAATTCAGTTAGTTTTATTGAGTATTTAGAGTGAGTTTGCTAGTTTTAATTCGTTTTTATTTTTTGGAAAATGCTTAGTTTTAGTTTAGTTTTTATAGTTAGTTTTAGTTTTTTTGTAATGGGGTATTTTTGGGTGCCAGATTAAAAAAAAGTCACAAAAATGTTGCCTTTATTTCCTTTGTCTGATCCATCTCAGCCCCAATAAGTTTATTAAGTCATGAAACCAAATAGATGAAATAGATTTCATATCAACCAGAAATGTTTACGTATGAAAAAAATTGACAAAGACGAAAACGAAGGAAGGACATTTTCACCATAATTTTAGTTAGTTTTGTAACCACACAATACAATTTCAGTCAGTTATCGTTTTTTTTAAAAGGATCACAAAAAGAAGGATGATTATGCATATTTTCAAATTTAATTTTTCACAACTGCAAATTTTCAAGTAAAAAACCAAATTTATTTTTGTTGAAGTCAGAGTTTGAACAGTATATGTCAACTCTCTCCTGTTTGCAAAACAAAAAAGCTGTGAAGACTGCCAACATATGCACTGCGTTTAATGTCTTTAACATGTAATCTTGCGTCTCTTTATTTTATTATTATTTACTTGTTTTTTTTTATTATTTTCCATTTAATTACTCTTCTATTTTTATTTATTATTATTATTATTATTAATAAATATTATTTATTTATATTTAATCTTTTACATTGTTTATTTTTCTGTAACTCATTTCTTCTTCTTTGTAACTGTGCAATGTACTGCTGTTTGAAATAATAATACAAAAAAATGTAAAAAACAGTCTATAATCATAACATAATATGTGAAAGATAACAATATATCCTGATCATTTATCGATTGCTTTTCCCTAACAACAAACTAGAGGAAGCGGAAGTGAGACAGCTACGCTCATTGGCTGAAATACAGCCCGCTGATCTCCATACAATACTCTATAGAGAGAGTGAACGTTAACTGTAGTTCCTGATAAGATGGAGATCTGTTAAAACTGAGCTACTGCTGCTGTCCTCTCTAACGGCAGACAGTCTGTTTTCCTGTCAAAGTCGAGTCGGTCCCGTTTATTATGGCGTTTTCTAAAAAATGGAAATAGTGTTCAGTCTTGTGTCGTCAACTGCCACGAAGGTGTTACAGTTTTCTGGACTGGTGGACAACAGGAATGCCCTGAAGACTAGAAAGATGGAGGAGAAAGCGTTAGAAGTTTACGGTGAGTGGAGCCCAGCGGCCTATTGTAACTGCTGTAATGTCTACTTTATGAGGTAGTTAGCGGGTTAGGACATAATGTCACCAGATAACGATAAACAGACGATTTGTTGAACGGAGTTTGGTGTCATTGTAGTCAAAAGCACGTATGAACAGCGCTGGATATAGAACTTAAACAGGCGAATATGGAGTTTGGTGGAATAAAAAGCACATACTGGGATTAACGTTATTGAAACAGAACTGAAACAAATGTTTTTTCTGAATAAAGTTTGGTTTAACTGGCGCGAGTGACACATTTTAAACGTCATACTCTACGTCATTTTTCAATTCTTAACCCTCCTGTCGTCCTTCCGGGTCAAATTGACCCAATCTGTTTTGACTATTCCTTCTTTCCTCCCTCCTCCTGCCTTCCTCTCTTCTTTCCTCCTTCCTTCTTTCCTCCCTCCTCTATCCTCCTTCCTTATTTCCTTCCCTCGCCCCTCCTTTCTTTCTTTCCTTCCTTTCCTCCCTCCTTCCCTTCTTTTCTTTCCTCCTTCCGCTATCTCCTTTCCTTTCTCTCTTCTTTCCTTCCTCCTGATTTCCTCTCCTTTCCTCCTTCCTTCCTTCTTTCATCCCTCCCGCCTCCATCCCTTCCTCTATCCTCCTTCCTTCTTCCCTTCCCTCGCCCCCCTTTCCTTCCCTCCTTTCTTTCCTTCCTCCTTCCTTTCTGCCCTCTTTTCTTCCTTCCTCCTTCCTTTCTGCCCTCTTTCCTTCCTGCCTCCCTCCTTTTCTCCCTCCTTCCTTCTTTATTTTTTCCTTCCTTTCTTCTCCTCCTCCCCTTCCTTTCCTCCATCCTCCTTCCTTTCTCTCTCCTTTCCATTCTTTCTCCCTTTCCTCCTCTCTTCTTTCCTTATTCCATCCTTCTTTCTTTCCTTCCTTCTTTCCTCCATCCTTTTTTACTTCCCTTTGCGTCCTTCCCTCTTCTTCCTTCCTCGACCCGAGGACAACAGGAGGGTTAAATAGAGTTTGGTAAGTTGAGTGAAAGGCACATCCAACAGATCTTATATAAAACTTAACTTGTCTGGTTGGTTTGTTGTGATCGGCACATATTGGAATAAGTACTGAAACATAATTTAAATAAAAGGTTTTCTGAATGGAGTTAGGTTTGTTAGAAGCGAGTGGCACGTGTTGGGACTACATGGTGCATATTAGCTGATTTCTTGACTAAAGTTTGGTGAAGTTGTAGTAAAAGTCTATGAGTACTGCTACTGCTGCTACTACTACTGCTAAATAATGGCTTTAAAGGATAGTAATTACCATAACACCCTGTTGCTACTCTTATACTTTGTCATCAAACCATTCATTATTTTTCCTGAGAACCCTGAAACAGCTCTTCAAAAATTTTTAGTTTTACCACCCAAAGAGGATATAGTTTAAGTAATTATTGACATGTTAGAGGTTAAACGATACAGTGTTATAGCAATCTGATGCATAAATCGTACAGTATTCTAAACTTTAAACTTATCATCAATGCAATTATCTAAAGTTTATCATTTCTTCTATATACTTTGTAAATATTTTTGGTTCATTTTGGATTATTTTAAAGTATAGAAGCAAAAAAAGATGGTTTCAGCTCAGTTTTATGTTTTTTTTTCTGGTATGTAAACTTTGTTTGGGTAAGGATCAAGTCAAGTCATGTCAGGTCAAGTATAGTTTTGTTGTCCCAACTTGGGCAATTTGGTTGCAGTCTAGGTGTATTAAAGACATAAAAAACAATACATTCCAACACACACACATACATACAACAGACCACAGCCTCGATATCTATAAATATATATATACACTACTGGTCAAAAGTTTTAGAACACACCAACTTTTCCAGAATTTAATTGAAAATGATGCAGTTTAATGTCTCAGTGTACTCTGAAATTAATGCACATTTGCAACATTTAAAATTCTTTATTGAGCATGATAGTGTTTTGAAAGTAAAATAAAGATTCAAAATCACATTTTATGTTGGACTAAAGGACTAAAAAAAGACACAAAATGACAAAAAAAGACACCAAAAGACACAAAATGACTAAAAAGACACAAATGACTTACAAAGACATGAAAATAATTCAAAAATGGACAAAATAGCCCAAGACTCCATAGAGTTAAGTTGTTTATCCACTTCTTGTTCCCTGAAAAAGGCCTACTTGTATAATTCTGAAATGTACATTATTTTCCAGTTTTGGTTAACCTTACCTTTTTTATTTATCTCTGGAAGTTCACCACTTACCTTTGTACCCTTTCAAGCTGTTCATTTGACTTGAACTGCTTGAATTTCAATAAAAAACTGGAAAAATTGGGGTGTTCTAAAACTTTTGACCGGTAGTGTATATGACTTATTTTTTCCATTGTTCTGTTGCTGTTTTTTTTTCTTATCTTTGTCTGGTCCTTCCTTTTTCCATTCTTGTTATTTTAATTGCCCTATCTTTTCAAAAACTGCCTATGGACAAGTGTTGCGAATTAGCACTTGTGCTAACACACTTGCAACAATGCATCCGGTCTGTCCAATGTAATTGTTATGTCCATATCAAATAAACACTTAATAAAATAAATATCTAAAAACATAACAAAACAAAACAGAAAACAATAGTGCAACAGAAGACAATTCCAGGTCAAGTGTCGACCACATAGGTCCCCATCATCATCATCATCATCATCATCATCATCGTCAATATCAAAACCATCGTCATCATCATTTATAACTACATACCGTCTAGCTTTAGCCTTAATGTTAGTGTCAGTAAAAAAATGTCTCATCTTGTTTCCTGCACTCTATCAGATGTGATTCGAACGATCCGGGACCCGGAGAAGCCCAACACGCTGGAGGAGTTGGACGTGGTGACGGAGAAATGTGTGGAGGTCCAGGAGCTCGGAGAGGACGAGTACCTCATCATCATCAAGTTCTCTCCAACCGTCCCTCACTGCTCTCTGGCTACTCTGATCGGTGAGGCACTCTGCTGATTACACAAAGGACACGAACCAGAAAAAGGCAACCAGGACTCAATGAACTAAGCTAGAAGGCTGATACTGAAACTCTTTGATTTCATATTAATAATAGTAATAGTAATACACTAATGGTTAAAAGTTTTAGAACACACCAACTTTTCCAGAATTTAATTGAAAATAATGCAGTTTAATGTCTCAGTGTACTCTGAAATTAATGCACATTTGCAACATTTAAAATTCTTTATTGAGCATGATAGTGTTTTGAAAGTAAAAAAAAGATTCAAAATCATATTTTATGTTGGACTAAAGAAAAAAAGACACAAAATTACCAAAAAAGACACAAAATGACTAAAAAAAGACACAAAATGACTAAAAAAGACACAAAAGACACAAATGACTTACAAAGACATGAAAAGAATTCAAAAATGGACAAAATAGCCCAAGACTCCATAGAGTTAAGTTGTTAATCCATTTCTTGTTCCCTGAAAAAGGCCTACTTGTATAATTCTGAAATGTACATTATTTTTCAGTTTTGGTTAAGCTTACCTTTTTTTATTTACCTCTGGCAGTTCACCACTTACCTTTGTACCCTTTCAAGCTGTTCATTTGACTTGAACTGCTTGAATTTCAATAAAAAACTGGAAAAATTGGGGTGTTCTAAAACTTTTGACCGGTAGTGTACATTAGATTTTTATAGCACTTTTAAAAGCTACTCAAAGTCGCTTGACATAACAGAATTGAGACACATACAAACACAAAATGCAGAAGAAAAAAAACTAGATGAGTTATTATGAGTTCAGGTCTTGTAATTGCTATTTTGAAAATGTGGGCTTTGAGTAGGGTTGTTACAAGATTTTCAGCTCAATACCAATACTCAGGAAAATATTTGATACTCAATACCATTTTCGATACCACAAGGATAAAAACAAAGACTCCAAAATTAAACAGAAATATTTTTATTTGTAAAACTTAACAGAACCACAGGTTAAATATTTAGAATAAAAAACAGTTGTGCAACTATGATAACAAGCTTCAGTTCTGAGGTAGTGCAAAAAATAAATAAATACAATAAACAATAACAATTAGAACAATATTTTGAGGTTGTATGGTTTAGCTGCTTAATAAGTTGTTGGAACCCAGGGTTCTCCACGGTGTAAATAGGAACCTGATCCATACATATGTACTCTGCCACAGCTCTGTTTATTTTCATAGCTTCTGGGGACTATCGACACTTTTGAAAATGAGTATCCCAAAATTTTGCATTGAAATGAATGGGACGGCCGAAAAAAAATGAGCGAAAAAGAACAATATTTGGAGATTTTTAAACGTCTACTTCTCCGGCATAATTTCACCTAGAGACTCCATTTAAACTTTAAACAGTAGACACAAGTCTTGTGTATCGGTGTATTAATCCACATTTCGATAGGTCATATAGTTTTTTATCAATCCCTGTTCAATGACCATGATAATCCGGATACAATGTTTTAGTATCGATACTTTTTTGAGTATCGATACTTTTGACAACCCTAATTTTGAGTAAATTTTTTTTTTTTTTGGGACGAAGGTTGGTGGAGGGGAGGCTGTAGAGAATGCTGTTGCAATAGTCCAGTGTGGAGGTTATGAAAGCATGAATGAGTGTTATTGTCATATTTCAAAAGGCTGTCACACACCCAGATTTCAACAGACATGTCATGTCTGCTTCTATTTTGAATCCATTTAGGTTCACTCACATCACTACAGATTATGTGAGAAGCAGTAGATCACTGAGGCTTTGGTGACAGCAAAGTTAACAAGGAAAAGCTCTTTGTTATATTTTTGGAGTTTCACTGTTGTGCCTCTTTTTAAACCAAACCAGTGCAATAGTATTAAGTTTCATAATTCAACGTATTAACCCTCTTATAACATACACCAAACTGCTGTCACTGTGAGTAAGACAGGAAAAAGATCGTATATGCTGCAAATTAGGGTTGTCACGATACAAAAAATTTCAACTTGATACCGATACTCAGGAAAATATTCGATACTCGATACCGTTTTCGATACCACAAGGATAAAAACAAAAACCCCAAAATTTAACAGAAATATTTTTATTAACAAGAAAAATGCAACATGTTAAATATTTATAATAAAAAAACAGTTGTGCAAAAAGAAACTGCAACTATGATAACAAGCTTCAGGTCTGAGGAAGTGCAAAAAATGAATAAATACAATAAGCAATAACAATTAGAACAATATTTTGAGGTTGTATGCTGTGCACAATATTAGGCAACCTTGATTTAAAAAAACAAAAACAAAAAAAACAACAACAACAACAACAGCAACAACCCACTAACTTAACTTAAGTATTCCTTCCTTGGCTAGGTATCGATACTTTTGAAATTGAGTATCGTATCCGGATACAACATTTTAGTATCGATACTTTTTTAAGTATTGATTTTTTTGTGGCAATTTGTGGCAATATTAAATTAATAAAAGCTGTGAGTTCTTCAAAACATCCTCACTACAAAACATTAGGAAAAAACATTATTATATTATATTAAAATATCCCAGAGCCTAAAAGTACTTCATCAAATGTCGTTTTTTTTCCCAAACCCCCAAAATATTAAATCTACTATAATGTGAGACCAGAGAAGGGAGAAAATCCTCACATTTGATAAACCTGGAAATATCACATTTTTGCAGTTAATTATCAAAACTGTCCATTAACTGACTCATCATTTGCCGTTTTAAAGACATTTTTAACCAGTTTTGCCATAATTTTGAAACTCGTTTACAGAGTTTTTTCATGAAAAAGCAGTTTTACACTGTAAAATGCAGAGTCTTTATGTATCTTGACCACAATAATAAATAAATAAATTGACTCTAATCAAGATAGTTTAGCTTGTGTGTCGGTTTATAAATCAATATCACATTTTTCACACTCAAGTATTGCCATAAAAAAAATCAGATATTTTATGTTCCAGTGGTTGGTCTTTTATTATGTTTGTATTTATTATTTTCTTTTCTTTATTATTACACAAGTGACCACTGTGGCCTTTAATTTTCTGCACTGCTGCACGCAATTTAGCTTCTGTAAAAAAAAAAAAAATAGAGATTAGAAGTTCTGGCTGGTGAGCTGTTCTGTTTTTATCTCTTCAGTTTAACTGGAGCTGCAACAGAAAGTTTGACTCTTCACCTCATTACTGTTGGTGCTTGGTGGCGATTAATCTAATCTGAGAGCAGCAGTGCCAGAAATAAAAAAAGAGTGCATAAAAGAGTGTGTTTGGGTCTTGTATACAAAGCTGGACATTGGAAAAGCAGCCTGTGATATCATGGAAACGCACAAAGAAAATAATACATCTTTGTATTCATATTGGGTGCTGGATAGGGAGAAAATAATTAAAATAATTCCAATGCATACATAATACATCTTTGTATTCATATTGGGTGCTGGTGTTAGAAAAATTGCATGAGGAAACCTTGAAAATTGATAATCTGTCACCAACAGAAAAAACCTCACCATTTTTCTGCGCAGATCGTTGATGGGGAAATGAAGAGCTGGAGACGTCCAAGTTCTCAGTTTTACTCAAGTTTTATTACAATACGTCAAAAAATGTGCACTTTACAGAGAATCTCCGGGTTCAAAAACTCATGTCCCTGAATACAAACAGACGGGTTTCAGTTCATGAAGTCTGAACCACGTCTCTCTCCCTGAACCCATTAAAATACTAGCATTTGTTTACAAAACATGTTGGTCGATTTCCTCCAGGAAGTCCCGCCCCCCTCACTCGCCGATTCGCCAGTCCCAATTAACACAACGGCACGTCATGCCACCTGGGCATACGATCTTGCTGCCCCGGACAAGGCCATCCTGACCTGGCTTCTTCTCCAGAACATTCAACAAAAACCTCCTGCCTTGTTATGTCTTCCAAAGATATCATGTCTTACAGAGCCAAAGGATTTTCACTTTCTCACATAGATTCTAAAAGTCTAAAAAATATGAAACAGACAATGAAATATATGTAATCAAAGTTTCTAAACCAACATTAACACACAAACATAATAATTGACCTATGGCTAAGCCACACCCCCAAACGCGATGAGCCAATCACAGTGCTCATAGCTAACTCAATACACTCGGACATTCTCTGCTTCCACATCCATTGAAATGCATTGGAGTTAGTCCGTTTTCAGTCGTTTTTATGTGTTTTTTGTTGAGATTTTAAGTTTAAAAAGGTCAAACGGTGTGCATGGGGTACATGCAACTCTGACACAAGGTATAGCCCAATAATATGGGAGCAGTAACCCGGTTCCCTATGGCAGTGATTCCCAACCGCTGTTCCGCGGCACACAAGTGTGCCGTAAGAAATCAATATCTATCAATATCAAATCCAGCGACTCCGTCTTAAAGAGCGCTAACGAGGTCGGCCGGCTCGTTAACAAGAGCCTCTTGTTAACGAGCCGGCCGACCTCGTGGCAGTTAGCTCTGTAGCAGTACAGTGTGTATGTGCTAACAGGCTAACAGTTAGCTCTGTAGCATCTCTGTTTGTTTTCAACAAGCACCAGAATGAGCGGTGTCAGTGGGGTGAAAAGACGAGTGAAAACCTCTAACCTGTTAATGAAGGCCCTTTTGGTGACTTCCAGATGATATTTCATTTTTCTGTCTCCAAAAATGATTAATTGCCTCCTGTGAAATTTCTCTGACTGTCACAGCTGCCATAGCGCCCGTCACCGAATGTTGACAGTTTGTCCGAGTGAGTGGAGGGGGCGGGGCTTAGCCATAGGTGAATTGTATTAAATCATATTGCCTGATTTAATATAAATGCACAGAGATATTTATTACACTCAAGGTTTGACCTTTGATAGTGACCTGCGTCACTCACAGAGAACAGAGACAGACAACAGAGGAGCAGAAATCAAGCATCAAATCATTTACCAATATAGAAAATAATCAATTATTTTAACACTGGATAGGGAGAAAATAATTAAAATAATTCCAATGCATACATAATACATCTTTGTATTCATTTATTAATGTCGGTGTAACTTGTTCCTTATGTTCTCAGTTATTTTCATTACTCGTGGCTGCGAAGACAAAATCTTTTGGGGAAACAAATGAAAAGTGAAGCCTGACAAACCGGAGCAGTTTTCCCTCTCAGCCCTGTTAAACGAACTGCATGAGGATAAATGTAATGCCTGGCTCGTGTTCATACACATGCACTCAGTAAATTGGATTCAGGAGTTCATTAATGGCAAGATATTAAGTGGGACCATGTCCAGCGCTGGAGCAGACCACTGACTGCAGCCAGGCTGGTAAACACATTGTTCTCTTGTCACTCAAAGAAGAAATGAGACACTTTAATTACTCGCATTTTCTGACTCTGGCATGTAGGCAACAGTTCTCCAGAAAGTTTTAGAATCATGAGCAGGATACCACTAACTATGGTGACCTTATTAAGGATTTCAAAAGTTGCCCTTTAACGGCTTGGTACACAATTCAGAGGTACATAGATTTTGTTTTCCACACAGTTTTATAATCAGTGACTTTGACTTACTTACTTGACTTAGGCCTTTGTGTTCCTTTCGGAACATAGGCCATTGATGAATCGTTTCCAACCCCGTCTGTCTTGTGCCATCCTCTCCGGCTGTTTCCACGTCAGTCCCTTCTTTTTCACATCTAGCTCTGTGCTCCTTCTCCAGTGCTGTGTTCCAATACCCGTACTTCCCATACTCACTATACTTAGCTTGAGTACGCAGGGTGTTCCGATTCCGATCGCGGTGAAAAGAAGTGTACTTAAAGAACCTGGATGTTGCACTCATAACGGTCAAAACGTTGAGTGTGGAACGATGTACACTACATGCACTCAACGGCCGCCATCTTGTCTACGTAGCGGAAGAGGCGGAGCCAGGCAGAGCCGCTCAGCTCGGAAAAAATGTTTGTAATGGCGGCCGACGACGCCGGCGCATTCTCCACATTTGCTGCGTTAATGGAGCCATATTGCCGGATTGTAGAAGTAAAGATTAAACAACACAAAGGATAATTTTTTCGCCGTTTAAAGCCGGAAGTTTTTCGCGGGTGAGCAGCTGCTGACATTGTGCACAGTTAGCGACGGCGGCCACAGTTGCATCTCCCGTGTTTAATCCTTCGCAACGATCAAAAACCATACATCACCTCCGAGTCTTGTAAATCCCTCTGGGGGCCTTCTTGTAATGGACACACGCAGAGTTAGCAGATTTTTGAGAGGGTGTGGCCTGAGACTTTCCTGGTGGCCGCTCTTCCCCCTAAAGGAAACACGGCTATTATCACAAAATCAATAAAATAATGTTGCCGTGGGGAATATAATCAAAGCACCATCTGGCTTGAATATGTAGTGGTGATCAGAGCTGATTAGAGAAGTCAATTTATTGATTAGTCAGCAGAAAAAATGACTAACAACTATGATGATTCATTAAATGTTTTATTGTCATTTTTTTGAGCAAAACTATTAAAAATGTGAACACATTCTTAGGTTGACATTCATCATGCTTCAGTTCAGTGGAAATATTGTAAGAAGTCGAGCTGAATTACCATCAGCCCAAACTGTAGAACACAGACAGATTGACTCACTTGTTATTCAGTTCGCTCTCAGCAGACGGTATTCAGGTTGAGTATGAATTAACTGACAGCTTCCCCTTCAGGAGGTTTTTTTCATAGGATAAAGAGGTGAGATATAATTGACGGGTCTCCTGCAGTGATCCTGGCCTCTGTTCACTCCTATTATGTGCCGTGGGGAAGCTTTTTGTGCAGCAGATGATTTCCTGACTAGAGGCTGCACTCTCCTCTCTCAGATGCCCCGTAGCTTCACTGAACGAGCCTGCTGGCACAGACTATTTAACACAGCTGCACTGGCTCCACTTTGGAGCCTATTTCCTGCAGCTATTATACAGTTTGATCAAAGAAAATATCTTTGACTTGACATCAGAAGCAAACAATAGGGCCTGGGGTCAGGCCCTCGCGTTGTTTTTTAAGACGGGCACAATTTTCAGTCAGAGGCACAGTGAAACAAATAAATACTTTAACAAGGGTAAGATATTACTCCTGTGGATGCACCTGTAAAGTTTGTGTAGTCATTAGGGCTGTTTCCACTACCGGCAATACCCGGAATGAGGCGAGTCTCACTCGCCGAAACGCCCCTAATTTGAATACGAGCCGTCTGGAGAGGTCTTTTGTTGGGCTTTCGAAGAGCAGGGTCTTTTTTTCTCCCCTGAAAAAAGTCAGGTTACTGATTGGTTAAATCGCTAAACAGAATGTGATGTAGTACTCAACACAACAACACAAGCCATTTGTAAAAGCCAGCGAAGCAGTGTTGCCAACTAAGTGCTATAATAAGCAACTTTTCGGCTCTTCTTAACGAGCTGCGGGGGCCGGCGGCTCGCTGTGCATAATTAGCCATGCTGCTTTGTTTATGATCAGCTGAGATGCTGTGCATAATTAGCCATGCTGCTTTGTTTATGAGCAGCTGCTGACATTGTGCACAGTTTGCGACGGCGGCCACAGTTGCATCTCCCGTGTTTAATCCTTCGCAACAATCAAAAACCATACATCACCCCCGAGTCTTGTAAATCCCTCTGGGGGCCTTCTTGTAATGGACACACACAGAGTTAGCAGATTTTTCAGAGGGTGTGGCCTGAGACTTTCCCGGTGGCCACTCTTCCCCCTAAAGGAAACACGGCTATTATCACAAAGTCAATAAAATAATGTTGCCCTGGGGAATATAATCAAAGCACCATCTGGCTTGAATATGTAGTGGTGATCAGAGCTGATTAGAGAAGACAATTTATTGATTAGTCAACAGAAAAAACAATGACCAACAACTATGATGATTAATTTAATTGTTTTATTGTCATTTTTTGAGCAAAACTATTAAAAATGTGAACACATTCTCAGGTTCCAGCCTCTCAAATGAGGACTTTCTGCTTTTCTTCATTATGTACAATGTCACCTTGGATACTGTGCATGTATTATCACAATTATCTGGACAATTCTTACACCAAAAAATTAATTGAAATGAATGAGAAATACCTTTCAGATTAAACTATAATGAATGTAATCATGAGTTACATTCCAAACAGTGACATCAGTGATTAAGTACAGTCAGTAGATAATGCCTATAACAAGCTGGAATTAAATGTGTTGCTTTAGTGAAGCTGTTCTGCAAACTTCACAATAAAACAGAAGGTCAGTCGATGGGTTAGCTCAGCTGAACATATTATAGACTAAAACTCACAGTTTCAACCTATTAGATCGAACCACTGTCCAACCCAGTTGCACTGCTGGGGTTCAGTAATGATCGGGGGTCACTGATGCTTTTCTGGACTGAAAAACAAATTGGACTCCCCTGTCATGCAGCTCTTTGGGGGCATCATTTATCTCTGTTAAAATAGCTGCTTGTTATGGAAGGAAAGAAGGAAAACACCATTATAACAGCTGACTCTTTAGTGGTGGTGTATCTCCTGCTGAAGGCGTTAAGCCCTTGCATCCATTCACTTGTGTTTTTACACACCAGGCAGCCCCCCCTGCCCTTATAAGTAGTGATGCATCATGTTATTGACAGAATAAAAGAGGCAATGCTTCTGCAAACTTATTCTGAGTTTTGGAAGACAAGAGTTGTGATTCTTAACCCTTTGATGCACAACATGGGTCTAAAGTAACCCGACAGAGATTTTATGTTCTATATCTTTGCAATAAATTATTTTCATCATTCAGTATCCCAGGTTTTCCTTGATTATTTTGTTTTTGATCATCATACATCTTTTCCTTTATTATTTCTTTTTTTAAATAAAATCCCTTTTTGTGTCACTACCCTTGTACTGCACTGGGTGAAAAATGACCCAAATGCATTTTTTTTAACCATTTTTTTATGCTAAGTTGTTAGCTAAGTACCTTGTTAAGCTAAATACTTAGCTAACTTATTGGCTAAGTAGTTAGCTAAGTAGCTTGTTCAGCTAAATACTTAGCTAACTTATTGGCTAAGTAGTTAGCTAAGTAGCTTGTTAAGCTAAATACTTAGCTAACTTATTGGCTATGTAGTTAGCTAAGTAGCTTGTTCAGCTAAATACTTAGCTAACTTATTGGCTAAGTAGTAGATTAGCAAGCTACTTAGCCAAGTAGTCAGCTATGTAATAATACAGAAATTTTGTATTTTGTCTTCATAAAGTATGAGAAGCAAAATGGAAATAGTGATCTGTTGTTATCAAAAACCAGATATTTAAAGAATACTTGGAATATTCAATCATAAAATAAGTTGATATCAAAAGATAGGGCACAGAAACACACAGCAGCATTAAATAACATGGGGGATGAATGTGGGTCATTTTTCATAACCTCTGAACTAGAACTGCAACAATTATTTGATTAATTGAACAATAATCGATTATTAAATGAATTGTCAACTATTTTAATTATCAAATAATTGGTTTGAGCAGTTTTTTTTAAAGACAATAAGTCCAAATTCTCTGATTTCAGCTTCTTCGATGTGAATATTTCTGGTTTCTTTGTTCCTTTATGACAATAAACTGAATATCTCTTTGGTTTGTGGGGAAAAAAAGGGATTTGAGGACGTCATCTTGTGGTTTTGGAAACACTGATTGATGTTTTTCAACATTTTATTGACCAAACAACTAATCGATTAATTGTTTAAATAATCGACAGATTAATCGATAATGAAAATAATCTTTAGTTGCAGCCCTACTCTGGACCTCAGATTTTAGATATTTCATTCATATTTTATACTGGGGTTCATATTCCCATGCTGTGTAGAAACAAGATTTATAAACAGTATCATGGCTATACTGTATACACAGTTGCAAATTAGTTTTAATCACTCAGATTGTCCGTTTGACATTGACCCTCCCACTTCCTGTTCTCTGCTTGTTTGTTCTGCTTTTACTGCAGCAGCATCGTTTCCCAGCAGACACCAATATTCTTCCCTAATCTGTTATTTTTCTAGTGCTAACATATTGCTGTTTGTGAGGTTTTTGATCAGCGTTTCTTTTTTGATGTGTGTCTGCAGGTCTGTGCTTACAAGTGAAGCTGCAGCGATGTTTGCCATTCAAACACAAGGTGAGTACCAGAACACTGACTTCTTGCTAAAGGGTCTATGCACCAAAATCCTCACTTCTCACACATGATATACACTACCGGTCAAAAGTTTTAGAACACCCCAATTTTTCCATTTTTTATTGAAATTCAAGCAGTTCAAGTCAAATGAACAGCTTGAAAGGGTACAAAGGTAAGTGTTGAACTGCCAGAGGTAAATAAAAAAAGGTTAGGTTAACCAAAACTGAAAAATAATGTACATTTCAGAATTATACAAGTAGGCCTTTTTTCAGGGAACAAGAAATGGGTTAACAACTTAACTCTATGGAGTCTTGGGCTATTTTGTCCAATTTTTAATTCTTTTCATGTCTTTGTAAGTCATTTTGTGTCTTTTTTAAGTCATTTTGTGTCTTTTGGTGTCTTTTTTTGGTCATTTTGTGTCTTTTCTTAGTCCTTTAGTTCAACATAAAATGTGATTTTGAATCTTTTTTTTATTTTCAAAACACTATCATGCTCAATAAAGAATTTTAAATGTTGCAAATGTGCATTAAATTCAGAGTAGACTGAGACATTAAACTGCATCATTTTCAATGAAATTCTGGAAAAGTTGGTGTGTTCTAAAACTTTTGACCAGTAGTGTATAGCCATGCAGATAATTTAGTTTTTACGTGCTGTTGAGACTAGGGTTGTCACCATACTAAAATTTTCAACTCGATACCATTTTCGATACCACCAGGATAAAAACAAAGACCCCAAAATTTAACAGAAATATTTTCATTAACAAGAAAAATGCAACATGTAAAAATTAACAGAACCACAGGTTAAATATTTATAATAAAAAACACTTGTGCAAAAAGAAACTGCAACTATGGCTACGTTTACACGAGGACGGTCTGAACAGAAGACGCAAAAGTGGCGTCGCGTCTTCACTTTTTATTCCTCGTTTAGACGAGCATTTTGGGGAGGAAATCTGCTGCATACGGTGACGCAAAAGTGTGTGAAATTCGATTGTATGCAGCCAGGCGGCATCACTTAAAGCCATAAGAGCATCTTTGGGCATGCAGAAGTTTTCACACCACATATTTTCATCAGCTACTCCTTCCACAAAGTTCTCCACCATCACTAGATCTCCCAGGTCTCGTTCACAGCCGTCTGGCTCGCCTCCGACGAATTGCTGCATCCAAAATGTGATGGAGGTAATTCCAGATCCTTCTCTGTTCACTAATACTATCTGTACATATCCTGTACATTTGGTGGAAAGACTCCTGTAAGTTTATTAGAGCTGCCAGAGCAGCTTGAAGGTCCGACACATGGAAATAATCCCACATTTGTTTATTTTCCTGTACTGGAGCATGTATGTGACGTAAACACATACGTGACGTGAGCAGATCAGATCAGAGTTTTGTGTCTTGTCAGTGTAGACGACACGCTACGGAGGAGCGTATTTAACTTTTCCACTTTGGAAGGTGGTTTCAAATTTTTTCGTTTTTAAGCCCCAAAAACGCCGTCACCGTCTAAACGAAAGGCACTTCCGATAAAATATTTTGTCGTTTTTACCCGCGAGCGTCCTCGTGTAAACGGGGCCTATGATAAGAAGCTTCATGTCTGAGGTAGTGCAAAAAATAAATAAATACAATAAAAAATAACAATTAGAACAATATTTTTGAGGTTGTATGCTGTGAACAATATTAGGAAAGCTTGATAAAAAACAGGTAGAGTCGGCTGTGTGTGTTGCTGTTTGGTTCCAGGTCGACTTTTCTCTGCTTCATTCTGGGACTTCAAGAGAGAAAATAACACTTTTCAGTCTCCAATATTTATGTAAACTTATGATATATCGATACTTTTGAAAATGAGTATCGTATCCGGATATAACATTTTAGTATTGATACTTTTTTGAGTATCAATACATTTGACAACCCTAATTGAGACATCTGCCTCCACCCCCAATTCAGAAGCTGAATGTAAAAGTATAAAACTATCTCCATTTCTCTAGACCAGCTATTCTCAACCTTATTTTTTGGTCATTTTGTTTCCTTTTTTTGGTAATTTTGTGTCTTTTTTGGTAATTTTGTGTCATTTTTTGGTCATTTTGTTTCTTTTCTGGTCATTTTTTTGGGCTTTTTTGATCATTTTTGTGCTCAATTTGTCTTTTTTGGTCATTTTGTTTCCTTTTTTGGGTAATTGTGTTTCTTTTTTGGGTGAGCGGGGGTCGCGGACAACATGCATGTTAAATTGGGGGTCGCGACTCAAAAAGGTTGAGAACTTCTGCTCTAGACGACTAGTTTTCAAACTTCACTGGTTATTATATGAAATCGTGACAACTGCTTCCCCCAAACACAGCACCCCCTCCCAAAGTGGATGGTACATTCGCCTCTCTGTCAAAAATGGTAAAATGTCAACAATAAAAGTATGCTGATTTAGATATCAGCAGCTCCTACTTGCAGTGTAATAAGGATATACTAAGAACATATATGAATGACTTTGATGCTGAAGAAAATGTGAAAAAAACATCATTATTCTCAGGCAAGTTCTGAGAAATGCCTTTTTTTCCATTTTTTAAAGTGATTTATGGTCATTTATTCACAACGGACGGAGGAGATAATGATGTCCTCCGAGAGTGTAGGTCACCCTGGCTTTCAAAATATGCAAATCATCTCTGTGAGTCCAGATTAGACTGAATTATACCTCTGTGAGGGAGTGTCTTTTTTAAAAACAAATTTTGGCAAATGGTGCCACGGGATAAGTGCTTTAAGTGCCTTAACCTCCTCCATGAGCTGGGTGTCACAGCCGATATTTAAGGTGTTTACTGTGTTGATTAGTGGCTAAATCAGCAGCCACACTGCAATCATGTTGTTTTTAGAACACAGAAAGGAGGTTCAGTGAAAATCGTGTGGTTCAGGGTTAAACGTGGTCAAAAAGGAAATTTGATTGAGAATTTATTTGAACACAAAATAAAAGATGAACATTTAAAAACAAACGAACAACAATAAATACAAGACAAGAACACAAATGAAACAACAACAAGACTCAACACTTATTTGTGTTCAAAAGGAGTGGGAAGAAGCCAAAGCTTATTAAATCCCTTCTCCCTATGTTAATTTACTATATTCAGTTATATAACAATAATATTTATATATATATGTATGTATAACACATAGTAATGTAGTTTATAAACTCATTATTACCATTATTAACACACATAACTTGTTATTAACTTACAAACACATAAGTACACATACACCCATGTAGTCATAATGAGACAACAATGAACAAACAAACAACAACAATAACACACAAAAAAGAAAAAATAGTAACACATTTAAAAAATAAAACGTCAACAATAACCACCTACTGTCATTTTACACACCCGTTTTCATCCCTATATCATGTGAAGACATGCTTTTTATATTTGAAATTAACCAGCGAGCGGTAATATCATTCATATAATTTAGGAACTTTATACCGTGTAAAACAAAAGTTTTAGTCAAACTCAAACATTAAAAAAACAATTTGAACACTTCCCAATACATTAATTAGATTTCTGGAGCTCAGTTCAGTAAGGAAATGGCTGTTATTTCATTAACTACAGTCAGAGAGGCAGAACAGTCAATTCGTTTGTTTACAACCCAGTTTTTTTTAGATAAATGGAGGGAGTTCTTGGATAGCCATCAAACAGACAGCAGTGTGTGGAGGCTGACGGAGAGCCGTGTGCTCCTCTACACCATTAACGCAGCTTCAAAAAAGCGCTGAGTAGCCTCTTGAATAGAGCAGTGTTTTCTGTCAGGAAGCTGCTGAACATCTGCTCAGCGCCAAGAACGTAACGAGCATGATGCAGCATCACACTCGGCCCTGTGGGAGGTAAAGTACCAGTATTTCAATACAAACAAGATTATTTAAATCAAGCCCACACTGTAGGCTTATTCAAGATGCGATAATCAATATTTTTCATATGGTATATCGAAGTACTTTTGCTCCTAGTTTTGGTTTGGTGGCACAATTATTGCATGGCTCCGTCTCAGTGTTTCCTGCAGCAGCAGCAGGTGTTCAGCTGCTGTAATGAACAAGCTCTGATAAAGCAGCTGTACACAAGCTGCTTGGAGCGTCTGTTAGTCCAACCAAACACTGAATAAGACTTTTTTACTGAACAAAACGTTCAAATAAACTGTCATTAAGTGAAAATACAGTGTGAAAGGGTCAAAGTTATGAGACCAAACCGGTAAACGTCCTTTTTTTAAAAATCTATACGTTATATATAACTTTATTGACACGTTGCCGTGGATACACATTGTTCTGCTTCTCTCCTGATTACGGCTCGCCTTGTTAGTGACCTGTCAATCAAAGGTAGCCACGCCGCAAATCATACAATTCTTTATCTTCTATTTTCTTCTAAATGGGGCCATTATTTGAACTATTAACATGAAATTGTCTCGAAGAAGATTTTTAATGACATGTAATATTTGACTTTGACTGAACATTTGCTCTCACTTTGCAATAAAAATATTGGGATATATATCGTATATTGACATTCAGCCTAAATATATCAGGATATGACTTTTGGTCCATACCGCCCAGCCCTATTACAGTCTCATACATGTGTTGAAATAGTCGTCCTGGCCCCCAATAAATAGGAAATAAGTGTGCCTTGATTTCCTCCTGGGCTCTAATATCAGTGAATTGTGATCTAAAGCATCAGAACTGAAAGATTAAGCGCAATATTTATGTTGGCCGCTGATGTTGGCTGATGAGGTTCGTGCTGGATTGTGTTGAGGTTAAAACGTTCAAGTTCTTCCACAACAAACTACGAAAATATTTCTTTCTGGAGCTGGCTTTGTGTTCTCTTTAAACAGGAAAGGGACAAACACAAACTGTTTACTGCAGCATGAACATTTCCCTTCACTGGAATTAATGTGCCCCCCAAAAAACCTTCAAACTGCTGCATACATGCTGTGTCATAATATACAACATATTTGTTTCTTCTTTGTACTCTGTTGTTTTGTATTGTCACTGCTTTAGTCTTTTATCTGCCTTTGTTCTCTTCGCTGCATGTGTCCCACTCCTCTGTTGTGTTATTTCCAATGTTTTATTCTAAGTTTTTTTTCCTTTAACTCTTTTACACCAAACTCACATTTAGATTGCTTTTTTACTTTGGTGTTAATTGAGTTTCCTGAGCACTTCACACAAAAGACATGCAGCGTGCAACTCTGCATTTTAACATTGGTGCTGTTTCTTTCTCTTCTCAGTTGGAAATTTACATTTCAGAGGGAACCCATTCTACTGAAGAAGATAGTAAGTCTGTCATATTTTGTTTTTAATTTGAAAGGGCAAATGGTTTTCTTTAGCTTAAGCAACCTCCTACTGAGGTAATTCTCTGTCAGTCGTGTAGGATGAACTTTGTTCCAAAAGTCAACATTACTATCTCGGAGTATACTAGCTTTTCCTTGTACAAAACAGCTACTTTATATAAAATAACATATTTATAAAAAGAGTTTCTACAATCTAAAAGCATCAAAGACCATTCAAACATACAGAGCAGTCCTTTCAGGTATCTGACTGGACACAATCAAGTTTTATGGCAGCAGAATACAACTTTACAGTATATATGCCAGTGTTTCTCCTACCATTAAATTAGACCCGCCCCCCCAACGGCACCCACCGCCCCCATCGACGATCAAGTTAATTTTATTTTCTATAATTCGCCAGATCACAACATAAGTCATTTAAGGCTACCTTTCCAATATATCTTGTCCTTTTGTTTAACTAACTAAAAAGGCTTATGTTATTTATCCTATTTACACGACGGCATGTCATTGCTGTTTACATGGTTGCGTGTTTTACGTTTCTCGCCTGCTCTCTGTAGTGTGCGCAAACACACGTGGGTCAGGGTTTCCTGTTAATTGCCGAGACTGTTTCGGCCTCCTCCGGGACATGCGTGTTTCATGCGTGCATTCACATGCGTGCGCATTCACACACGCAATGAATTTACGGAGCTGCCCACCCTGCTTCTCCGCTGCGAAACACCCTACATCATAGGTCGCCAACAGGCGGCCCGCGGGCCAGATGTGGCCCGCAAGCATGAAACATCTGGCCCGTGAGGTTGTTTGAACTATATTGAACGATAAAGAAAAATAATGAAAATAAAAATATAAAATCGGACTGACAGTCTCAAAAATGCTCTTTATTTACAAACTTCATTTTCCAAAACAGAAAAAATTCCTCAGTCTAATAATAATGCTTCATCTGGATACGAGGGTGAATACACACATTAGCGATGTGCAGCGTGAACACTCAACATGCAAAAACAAATGAAGTCATTGGACAGCGCGTGGTGCTGAAATTAGCTGAAACTAGTCCACAGGTTGTCTTTCAAACAAAGCACATAGCTAAAACACGACTTCTTTCAAACATGCCAGACATCAAACAGACTGTGAAAAGTAAAACACAAGTTTCAAACATAACGTTCTCAAGTTATTTAGGCCTGTCTGTGGTGGCACCAAAAATGTAAACTGATAACAATACAATTGCCCGGTCAAATTGGAGCAAATCCAAATGGGCCCCCCCAAAAAAAGCTGTAAACCTAGGGGAAACACTGTATGCATATCATTAACGTTTGTTTATTTAACGGCCCTCCAGATTAGTTTATAATAATGTAGCGGTGAAACAGGGAAGGTGCTGCAGTGTTTGTGACGTCTCATTATAACTCAGTGACTCACTGATTTTTGTGTCTCCAGTTAACAAGCAGATCAACGATAAGGAGCGAGTGGCAGCCGCCATGGAAAACCCGAACCTGAGGGAGATCGTGGAGCAATGTGTTACCGAACCAGACGACTGATGAAGGAGCTCCACCTACTGAAGCAAACGCCTCAGAGTTGCAGTGTGTGTGTGTGTGTGTGAGTGTGTGTGAGTGTGTATGTGCACTGTGCCTGAGGATATTTTTCAGAGGATTCCTGAGAGTCTGTCTGATTGCAGAGCTCCTGGGAGTTTTCTGGCGTTTGGAGGATTTCCTGGAGAGTCTCAAGTGAGGGGCTTTGAATACTGAGAGGTGAATAAAAAGCCAGGATGGAAGCTGGAATAAAGCCACACGTTGATGTGCTGACTTTGCAATCATTCCCTGCTGGATGGCCGCGCGGCACACGGCAGCAGGTCTTTGTTGTTGTCTGAATCAGACGCTGCAGAGGAAGTGGGCCAGAGTTCTCTTCTTTTCCTGTGCTAACTATTTTTAGAAGTCTGTACTTTTTTAAATGTAATCTTGCTGTGAATCAACTATTACAATATTTTAGTTGATTATTTTTTAAATAAATGTAATATACAAAAGAATCAAGTATTAAAAACATCCATAAGAAGCTGCTTTTGAGTCGTTTATGTTGCATGTGTGTCTCTGAATCATGAGATCAGTCAAATTTAGCAGATTTAACCCATTGAAGCCTGGAAAGCGGATACGTCGTTTTGTAGTATTTGTATAAGCTCTCAAATACTTTTTGAATTTCATTTCTATCTGCTACAGAGGCTGAAAAATCTATTATTTAGTAGGAAAAGTTGACACTTTTGTTGAATTTCCAGAAAAACTTCAGGTTTTAGGGGCTTATTTTAAAATCGCCCAGAGGTTTTACAGGCGTTTTAGGCGTCAATGGGTTAACTGCTTATTTAAATGCCACTTCTCAACACAAATACACACATTATTTTTACCCGGACAAATCTTAAAAGGGCACTCTACAGATTTAACACCTTAAGTGAGCAATAATACAGGATAGAAAATACAAGATGCAATAATAATTTGTTTTTTAGATGTTTTAGATGTTGAATGCACATCTCAAACAATGCATACATCTCAGAAGTCAAAGCACTGCTTAGTTGTAGTAATGTTGCAGCTCCACCCGTTGGGGGCGCTGTTGGACCTAATCAAAGATCCTGAGAGGAATAAGTGACAGATCTATGAAGCATGAAGTTTGCTGCTTGTATTCACATCAGTTACAATTTATGAAACTCAAACTATAAATGACATTATATTAAATTATTAAACTATACTATGAAATAAATCAGATCTGAGAGTGATCCACTGTTTGCACCTGAGGCACCCTTTGCATATACCTGTTCAGATTTAGGACTAAAGTTGGTTTTATGCACAAAAGCATTGATGGCGTCTAGAGCAGCAGTTCCCAAACTTTTTTAGCTGCGCACCCCCTTCTATGTCCAAACCGGGTTGATGCACCCCAACACCTTCAAAAAAACCCAAAATGCAATAAGCTTTTTTATCGCCATATTAAAGGCGGCATGTTTAATCATGTTCAAATGACCAGAACACACATATAATAAAATAATCACAATCACAACAATGCGATCTCACATTTGAATTCATCTGAAACACCGTTTCAAAATAATGCAACAAAGGCAGAAAGCAGATGCGTTCGGGTAAATGTTATATTTTGAGCCACATTGAACAAAAATTGCAGCAAATTTAAATGAGCGTGGACCTAACACAACCCGTCATCATAACACGAGTTGGAAAAATGGAATTATTTACACGTCTTTATTGTGTGGGCAAAAAATGTAATTGTGTAATTATCAGACCGCCATTACATTTTTCATCTCGCGCACCCCCTAGCAGCAGCCCGTGCACCCCTGGGGGTCCACGCACCACACTTTGGGAATCCCTGGTCTAGAGCATTCAAGTTCTCCATACCAATACCAACCCCCTAAGTATGGTTCTGCAAAAGACAAATGTTACACATATGACAAGAAAACAAGAATTTAGTGTAAATGTACATTTTATTCATGAATAGTTACAATTGTGATATATGTTCAGACATGAAATTTCTCAAAAAGGCCACCATACAAAGGATAAATAATTATACATAGTTAGCAGTGTGGCCTTCCTCTGTTAGCAGGTTTAGAGGGTGTTTCCAGTTTGCAGCTTGCATCAACCTTTTGGTGCTTGTTGCAGCTCAGATTCCACAGAGACTTCATGCAGTGCCATCAGCAGTTACTTTGAGCCTCGTAAAAACTAACAGGTTCTAATAGGTGCAGATTTAAATCAATATATCTAAAAGAAATGGTTACTTACAGTTAAGGGGGATGCAGATACCAGCTGTCTGTCTTAATACAGGTGTGTGTATGAAAGAAACTAATGCAGTACAGCTGATAAGTATTATATTTGAACCTCTTCAGCTCACACACAAAAACAGCACAAAGTATGAAAAACAGTGCAAAGTGCATATCTAATGTGTTGTTTGTCCAAGCTACTTCGAATGTTTTTTCTATAAGTTAAGTTATGTTTAGAAAGCACCTTGTACCAGCAGTATAATACATTTTATTCTGATAATACTGAACTTTAGTATCAGGGCTTAATGGCTCTTCATTTATTTATTTATTTATTTGGCACTGATGAACCATTATGGTTCATTATAGTGACCACGATGTATAATTTATAGTTTGCAAGAGCTTGTTGAAGAACCTTTTGTTTGCTTGTCTGGAAAGACCCAACAACACACATATGCATATTTTTCATGCTTTAATTATTTCAGCATCCTTTTTGTTCTGTTTATTGCACTTTTTACTGCAATAGAAAGTGCAAAGAAACAACACAAATGCTAATATTGTGAGTTACATTCAAAGCTAAAATTTGTAAATATTCCCCTAAAACATGTGCATGCATGTAATGTGTGAATTGCTGTAAGATGCAGCCATTACTGCGGTGGCAAGATTAAGCAAAAGACTTGACTCATGCCACAGTTCTGTAGCCAAAATAACAGAAATTATACAATATTCTGCAACAAAGGGCAATAATTAAAGAAAAACCTGAAAAAATATACAGATGCTGCTTAATAGCATTGATGCTTTAATGTTAATAATCCACTAACACAACATTCACATATCTGTCACAGACATTTTACTGCATAACTTCTTCTGCCACTGAAAAAAAGAGCCGGAAATTCTTGCTTTTCTGTGTTGGAAAGCAGAGAAAGCAAAGTGGTATGTAATGACCTCAGCCTGACTCACAGTTTGTGATCAAAGCCACAGGACAAATGCCGAGTAACAATGAGGCCTCACAACAGTGGCACATCCAGCAGTTCAGGGTCGGGACAGAGTGAACATCTCAAAATAAACTACGGCTCTTCTGACAGGGGAGGCTGAGACTCTTGTGAGAAAGCCTTTGATTAGAGACAGAAGAAGGAGAAGAGGTGATTTGCATTCAGTATCAAAACATTTTTTTTTCAGCACTCCAGAAATAAAATGAAGAGTAGGGAGAGTATAAAGACTGCTCTACTGGTTCTAATGTGGGGAGAAATTGTATTTTTTGTTTGAGTGAGTGTGTTTGTGTTTCAGTAGGGTCTCTGTCTCATTAATTTTCATAGGACACTGGCAGGAGACAGCAAAGAATCCTCTGTCAGTGTTTACAGACATCTTAAGATCTCTTTTGAGACATGCCATGTCCCAGTCTGCACCAATGCCTCCATCATCACCGCTGTCCTCCAAAAAACACAAGACTTAATGACAACTAGCCTGACAAACTGGATATGGACTGTTGCTATAAACCTGCATTGTGTCTCTCGCTTGTACCATTTCCTTTCTGTTCCGTTGTTTGTGCAATCTATCTTGCAGGAGCACCGTTGCTGCATCCGGGACCCAAGGTTTATGGCTTCTACCCTCTCCATCAGGCCTCATCATCAAGGACAGGGACCTCCTTGACACAGGCTCTTACAAGCATAGTCCTCCAATAGACACCAAATGTTACATTTGCGCCCTTTTCCAAATCCGTGCATTTCATTAAAGCATCTCATGTTAGCCTGGCTAATGCCAGACTATATCACAAATGAGATCTAGTCTGGATACTACCAATTCATTTTTCCGTAGAGGAGGCGTGGTTTATGATCCTCCGGAGCCGTTTATTGGGCGCTATGAATGTCTATCATAAGCGTCTGTAGGTAGCTCTTAGCCAATCAGATCAGTTATACCAGATGACGTATGTAGAGCGACAGAAATTGATGTTTGCATAGCCAGACTAGCCCATCTCTACTTTGGGACTAAAATGCTCAATTCTGCTTCTGCAACGTTTTTCTGCAGCATGTTCTGGCTCTGGCTGCTCACAGTCTACTTGCAGTGTTGGTGTGTGTGTGTGTGTGTGTGTGTGTGTGTGTATGTGAGAGAGTGTTGCTTGCTGCTTTGCTTCTCCAGTTCTCACTTTCTGCAAGATTATTTATTTTTACGCCTTATTTCCCCTCATGTCATTCAGCCACACACATCCACTGATTTTATGGTCAAAAGACGAGCTGCTGGGGGTCTCTCGGCGGCTCCACTGTCCCCCGGCTCGTAGCCAGATCACCGGCGTTACAGCAGTGAGTGGTGAGCCTGAAGCAAGGCTAAAACATCCTTTTTCATGGTGAAACCATAGACTGTATAAATGGGTGAAACAGGAGTGTAAAGTCAAACGTTGTTCTTCTTTTGAAATAAACTTTGGCTCTAAACTATTTAAAACGGCATCTACAGCTAGATCAAAAGAGAGCTTTGCATCTGCTGCAGCCATGTTGGATCTGTAAGGAAACTACAAGCTTCCGTCTGTCGAGTTGTACGCGTCATCGTCTTGCCGTCCTTCCCCGTTCTGTGATTGGATCCCTAAAATTGGGCTAAGAAACGGCCTCAGACACCAGACTGTCTTGCAGTTCAAAATGAAATTGAGCATGCAAGGCAGTATGGGTATGTATGTGCTGTTATTTCATTGCATTTTACACATTTTTGTATTTCATATATTTACCTTTGTAATGTTGTAATATAATATTTTCAGATTTGCTGCTGTTTTTTGTATTTCTATTTTATTTTTTGACATTTTAACTTAATTTATTTTCTTTATTTTTGTAAAGAGTGTGATGAGGACCCAATTGCAGCACACAAGACAGCAGGAGTAGTTTATAACAACTTTTATTTGCTGGATTTTTATTAGCAGGCAAAATTCAGCAAAAGGTACGTGATAGTAATGATAATTCAAAGCAATGAAGCACGTTAAAGTATCTGTGTGTTTGGGGAGGACTCAGAAAACCGAGAGAGGAGAACCGAGAACATAGAAAAGCACACACAAAAGTTCACAGAAGGGCTGGGAGTGTAGCCACTGATGAAGCAGTTGAGTAGACAGGAGCCCGACTTTGGATCCTGGAGCAAGCAGAACAAACCACAGAGGAGGACTCACTCAGTGCCATCGAGGAAGGCTGATGCGTTTACTAGGGAATCGTCAAAGCAGGGGAGTCAAAGACAAGCAGTGTCGGCACAGGAAATAAGTCCAAAAAGAAATGCTGGAAAGTCTGGCATTAATGCAATGAACAATCTGGGGCCACGTTTATACATAGCAGGGTATTTAGAGAAACTAATATTCCCCCCCTCCGTTTTCAAAAATAACATCGTACACACAACATCGCTTTCAAAAAAGTTGTCATTTACATCAACCCGCATAAATACGCCGTCAAACGCCATTATAACTATGCCAAACCTATGGGCGCCAGTGTAGGGAGAAAGATAAAGCCATGCAAGCCAATCAGAATCCCCAGAATCAACAACAACGAATAACACGAGCGACTTCCTGTTCCTTTCCAAACAACTAATATGGCGCGAGGTTCGTTTGTGTGGACAGACAGCGGCGCATAGAACGAGTGTGAGAACCTAAAACCCAGTTTCTCGCAGTTGACACGACAACACATAACCAGAGTTTTCCAAATTCTCCACTTTGCCCAGAGTTTTTAGAAATAATCGTTTTCTGTGATAAAAATGTTTTTTTTGTGCAAATGAGAGGCCAAACCGCATGGAAATATCTGCGTTTTCCCTTCGTGTAAACGGGGCCTGGCAGTGACTGTGTGTGAGGCAGGAGTCCTTATACTGGCTTAGTGATCTGAAGCAGCTGAGTGAACAGGTGAGTGGAGTTGGGCTCATGAGGTTGGAGTGGCTGCCAGGTAGAATGGAAAGTAATTGGGAGACACATGAAGTTGAACATTTTGAGCTTGTGTTACAATTTACATTTGATTCGGGTCATTTTGCATTGCAGCTTTGATCACAAAGCCACTGTGCCACCCGCACATTGACATAGCTGTAATTACACATACTTGTGTTAATGTTGAAAATGTGGTGATGTTTAAATGTAAAAAAGTCAAGTCAGTCATCGACATTAAATGCTAAACAGATAAACCCGGCTAGAGGGAAACTGGGCACATGGTGAAAGTTTCAGCACTGAGCTAGGCTCCTGTGAGACAGTAAACATGATTAACTTTAATACATAGTCTCCATGGCGGGAAAAAAAAGTATTGCAGTGATTTTGCTCTTCCATAAAGTTGGGACATTTGCAAGACATAAAAAACAAGACTCATCTGTATTACTCTTCATCATTTATCACAATTACTGCAGAAAAGCTGTATAATTTCAATGTAGAGAAACACAATGTACGATTGAGAAAACTTACAAACCTGACTTTCAAAGACAATTTCTGCAAAGAAACTTACCGTCTGTGGCTCTCAGCGCCAAAACCACTGTTTCTTACTGAAAACTTTAATCTTTTGTGTTTGATTGCTTTTTGTATCACTTTTTTAAAAGAAATCTGAATTCCCATCTAATTTGGTGTGAGGACAATAGCTTTGGCAAACAATGGAGCTCTCCGGCACAGAGAATACTCTGATACACACACAATACTTGTCTGTAGATACATTCAATGCTGCAGAGTTTTCAGAGGGTATTTGTTGATGGTGAAGGACACACCACCAACTTTACTCTTTCCAACTTTATGTGAATCAATTCTGTATGTTCTTAATAATAAATGGCATCCTTCTTTGTAGTTTTTCTTAGAGACCTCAGCTCCACCTTCTACCAACCCAGCCTAGGACTTGGATTGTGGCTCAGTGGCCTCCTGCAGGAGCTCTGCTGGGATCTGCTCAGACTCCTCATGAGCTGTGAAGTCTGAGCCAAAAGATTCATGAAAATCACTTGGGGCTGGGGCTGAGACGAAGCACAACTTGCAAGCTGAACAGATGGATGAAAAGCTAAAATTACTTTGTTAAAAAACAGCAGGCAGGGCTCGATAACAAGCAAGTTTAAAGGAGCAATAATACACAGGCAAGAAGATTAAAAACCAGAGGAGGGCTCCACAGACCCTCCCTCTGGTTTCCCCTAATATACCTACTGGTTGATTAGGGAATGAGAAGCAAGTGCACAGGTGAGTGCGGGGCTCAGGTGACAGTAATTGGTAGATTGGGAATGGCGAGATCTGAAACAGCTCATGAGCAGAGTTGGAGAAGGTACTCAGATATTTCACTAAAGTAAAACAAGTACCACAATGTAGAAATACTCTGTTTCAAGTAAAAGTTCTGCATTTTGTTAGAAGTACAAAAAGTAGAAGTTAAAAGAAAAGAAAAAAAGCTCCAGGCTTTTCCTGGGTCTTTGCACTTCAGGTGGGCTGCTGGGCCCTGGTACAGACAAAAGGTGCGGACGCTGGCGATGGAAGGGAAAGAGCTCGAGCTGACAGCCAGCTGCCTTTTTATCCAGCAGGTCCAGGTGCTCCAGATCAGGTTGATGGCACCAGATGATCACCTCGGGAACAACAATTACATCACCAGAGTGAAATAGGCGGGGCCGTCACACTCAAAATACACACAAACCAAAGGCCTCGTTCAGACTGCCAGCCAAAATCTGATTTTTAGCCCATCCAGATTGGAACTGGATGGCTTTTTTGAAGTCTGAACAGTCACAAATCACATGAAATCCGATTTTTGCAGACCGGATCGAAACCACCTTCGGGAGGTAGTTTCAGATCGCATTTGGACAGATGCGTCTCAGTCTGAACCTCCAAACACTCAGATCGGTTTTGACTGTCCGTGACGTCACTCTACGCGGCACGTGTAGCGCTGGCAGCGCGGAGACGAGGTGTCCACCGGCAGCCGCGCCCGACTCATGCGGGCCCAACGGGGGCGTCCATCTGCCCGGTTTCTCCCCTGGTGCGTCTGAGATGTTCTGCTCCTCTACTGGACAGTGATAAGGCCAATATACTGAGGTGACCTGCCTCCATCATGTTTGTTGTTGTTGTTCTTATTGCAATTATATGACGTCTGACGTTGTCAGACGCTCTGACGCCGTTACTATGGCAACCTGTCAGATCAGTCAATAATGTGGCCCAGTCTGAACAGAGCCATATCTGATTTGGAAACTTGCTAAAAACAGTGTGGACAGTCAGCCCTAAAAATCGGATTTGAGTAGGAATCTGATTTGAATCAGATTCGCCTGCAGTCTGAACGCGGCCTAAGTATCAGGTGTGCTGACTTTACCAATGCATGCTGTGGAGAATTACTAAGAATTGCAAAACCACTTCCAGACTTTTCTCTGTCTTGGCTCCCAAATGGTGGAATGAGCTCCCCACCGACATCAGGACCTCAGACAGCCTGTACATCTTCCGCCGCAGGCTGAAGACCTATCTCTTCCAACAATAACTTGGTTAAGTCATGGTCACCTAACATATATATATGTATTTTTCTTTTCTCTTCTTTTCTTCTTTAACATATAGCACTCCTGTAGCGATGACAGTTAGCTCTTAAAGTTCTGTACTTACTTGATTCCTATGGTCTATGTCTAGTACCTTCAGGTTGAATGCACTTATTGTAAGGCGCTTTGGACAAAAGCGTCTGCTAAATGACATGTAATGTAATGTAATGTAATGTAACAACGTGACTCTTTCTATTATACATGTTATGACTGTTGATTTTAACCCTAACCTGGTTGCAAGTAGGTTTTCTTCAACAAACTCTGAGTTTCTCTCTGTCTCCGCCCTCTTTCAGCGACAGACACATTTTTTATTTCCTCACTGTTCAGCAGCTGCACAACAACTGCGGCCACCTTCGTTAACTTGGTACATCGTCCACCGCTGATCGTAAACAAACCGCCGTCGCTAACTGTGCACAGAGTGTCCGGTGCTTGTTGTAAACAAATAGAGGTCGCTAAGTGAACACTTATTGCTCTGTACAGAACATACATACTGTACTGCTAAAGAGCTAACTGTGTAGCCTATTAGCACTGTGCTGCTGCTCTGTCACACGTCACTATCATCTCATTACATTACATGTCATTTAGCAGACGCTTTTGTCCAAAGCGCCTTACAATAAGTGCATTCAACCTGAAGGTACTAGACACAGACCATAGGAATCAAGTAAGTACATAACTTCAAGAGCTAACTGTCATTGCTAAAGGAGTGCTATATGTTAAAGAAGAAAAGAAGAGAAAAGAATAAGAGCTTTTTTTTTTTTTTTTTAAATATATATCTCCTCCCACCTCTTTCCGATACGCCAGACTGCTCTATGAAAGGGATTGTATACATATACATTACTTTGTTTAATATTTTAGTGTATGCACATTTGATTTCTACCTAAGGTACAACAAGTATATTTATATACATACCAACGTGCAGTTACAGTGCAGTACAAGGTGCCATCTTGCACAATTTTCCCATTTATTTTTATTTATTTATATTATTTTAATGTTTATGCCACATTACTTTGTTAAATGGTGGTGTTGCTTTCATATGCATATTTGATTTCTACTTTAGGTACATACAACATCTAGTCTTGAGCAATGAATGTAAAGAAAAGTATTATTTTTTAAAAGAAAAAGTTTCAAAAAGAAACTCTACTAAGGCTAATGCATGAAGTATCACTGCGGAGGGCACCAGGCCTAATTTGTGGAGCAGGGAAGGGTCTCTGTGGAAAGAGCAGTGTGGATTTAGTTTCTATAAGTCTTGTAATTACATTTTTCTGCTACTGCTTTCAGAGTTCAATACTTCCACTTTTCCCCTCATCTTTTGGCGCCTTCCGGCACCATCACAAAAGTGGGATATTCCTCCATGTATTTTGCTGTACAGAGAGAACAAAGATGTGATGAACATAGCATGACAAACCTCCACACACCTGCACTGTAAACAATTGTCTTGTAAATTAACAGTAAAATACTGGCAGCAGGGTTGCCAGCATTCTACTGTTAATTCTACAGTTCCCTAACTGTTATCTACTTTAAAAACCACATAGTGAATTACAGAAAAATGCTGCATTTCATTGATTCAGTATAGTGCTGAAGCTAGTTGAAATATTGTTGCAGTATACAATGCAGTCTTTTTTTGTAAATAGAGCATATTACTGTCTGAAAGCCAATTATTATGAATTAAGCGCTGTCTTCACTGTCACCTCAGTCATTTTAATAAACCATATACTGAATGAGCTAGTTAAGTTAAATACAGCCATTACAAATGTGGACAAAAAGAGACTTAAAAAATATCATATATGTATATCATATATTTTATGGGAAATAGCAAGCTAGCTACAATTATTGCCCAGAATGCATTGTTTTCTACAGCAGTAGTTCTCAACCTTTTTGAGTCGCGACCCCCAATTTAACATGCATGTTGTCCGCGACCCCCGCTCACTGAACACAATCTCACATGCACAGTTCGGATCACCCAAAAAAGACACAAATTGACCACAAAATGATAAAAAAAAGACACAAAATGATAAAAAAAAAGACACAAAATGGCCTAAAAAGACACATAATGACCAAAAAAAGACACAAAATGACAAAAAAACAAACAAAAAATGACAAAAAAAAGACATTAAGTGACCAAAAACACATTAACACATGAACACTTTAACACAGTGGAGACAGAGCTGACTTCCAAAATGATTTGGTGACCCCCAGAAATCATCTCGCGACCCCAATTGGGGTCCCGAGCCCAAGGTTGAGAATAGCTGTTCTACAGTATAATACCTTTTTAATTGAAAACAGTATGTTACTGTCACAATTTGGCTGTTTTCTTACAGCAATCTGTAACAGTGTGCACATGTTTAGACCGGAACACAGGACAATCAGCCTTCCAATGGCTCTGCTCACGACAGTAGTTAAAGCTTCCACTGCTGTCAAATTCGCGAGTCTAAACAGGCTTCACAGAATGTGCCTGGTCAGGCGCCGCGGGAGTAAGTGACCATCACAAAAAAGATGAACAAACAGAACGTTTTTCTTTTACTTCAGTGTTTCTGTATTTTCTAGTAATGGGAAAGTGTTGTTCACTTGCCTCACACAGTAAATTATAAGTATTTGAACACACTGTGCTGTATCCTGCTGCTGTAAACGTTTTTCGCTCCATTACTTCCATTACTCAGGCAGCAGGAGGACATTATGTGCAGACCGCCTCCGCAGCTTTTCTTACACACAAACTGCATCTCCACTCCCAACTACAAAGATGGTGTTTAGTGATGTTTGATTTGATCCTACTAAAAGGAAGAGTTCAACAGCTAGATGTTCAAACTGAGACCAATCTCTTGTCTGTGTGCTAAGTATGAAGTTACAGCTAGCAGCTGGCTAACGTAGCTTAGCCCAAAGACCAAAAACTGGGGAAAGGTGTTGAAATTCACCTGCAAGTTTTCTGATTAACACCTCATCTGACTTTGTTTGTCTGGTGTTTGCTGCCGAGCAGATAGCCTACAGTGGGTTTATCAGAAAAACAGCTGGGCCCTAAGCCCTCCCAACATAAGGCTGATGTCTACAGAGATTTGCTCTCCGTCACCATATCATCCGTCACATTTGGTCGGCTAAGTTCTGTGACATGCTGACATTTCTGTATGAAAGCTGAAGTTTAAACATGGTGGCTTACAGGCCATCACAGCATCCACAGCATGCTAAGCTCTGCCAGCTGTCCACACCACGTGTTACGGCTGTGGACTGTCTCTAAGGCCCCGTTCACACGAGGACTGTCTCAACAGAAGACGCAAAAGTGGCGTCGTGTCTTCACTTTTTATTCCTCGTTTAGACGAGCGTTTTCGGGAGGAAATCTGCTGCATACGGTGATGCAAAAGTGTGTGAAATTCGATTGTATGCAGCCAGGCGGCATCACTTAAAGCGATAAGAGCATCTTTGGGCATGCAGAAGTTTTCACGCCACACATTTTCATCAGCTACTCCTTCCACAAAGTTCTCCACCATCACTAGATCTCCCAGGTCTCGTTCACAGCCGTCTGGCTCGCCTCCGACGAATCGCTGCATCCAAAATGTGATGGAGGTAATCACAGATCCTTCTCTGTTCACTAATACTATCTGTACATATCCTGTACATTTGGTGGAAAGACTCCTGTAAGTTTATTAGAGCTGCCAGAGCAGCTTGAAGGTCCGACGCATGGAAATAATCCCACGTTTGTTTATTTTCCTGTACTGGAGCATGTATGTGACGTAAACACATACGTGACGTGAGCAGATCAGATCAGAGTTTTGTGTCTTGTCAGTGTAGACGACACGCTACGGCGGAGCGTATTTAACTTTTCCACTTTGGAAGGTGGTTTCAGATTTTCACGTCTTTAAGCCCCCAAAACGCCATCACCGTCTAAACGAAAGGCACTTCCGATAAAATATTTTGTCGTTTTTACCCGCGAGCGTCCTCGTGTAAACGGGGCCTAAGCCTCTTTCTGGAGGACAGGTGTGTTCTCCTCTCTCTGTGTGTTTCAGGTCCTGCCACGCCCCTCTCTGCATACCTGGTTCACTCACACCTGAGTGTGATCTGCTCGTCAGGAGAGCTGTTATCTACCTCCAGATCCACTGATCTCCCCTCTCTCTTGCCACTGACCTGCTCTGGTTGACTGCATATAGTTTGTGTTGTAGCTGCTCTGTGTTTTTGTCTCACAGCTACATATAGAGTCAACTTGTTAGAGTGTCTGGAAGCCTGCTAGTTCTCTGCCATTTCTGTTAACCTGTTTTCTCCTGTTTTTGCTTATTTAGGGAGCTTAGCATTGTCTGTTTTGTTTGGTAGGTTTAGCTGAATCTTATTTTCCAGATAGTGATTGACTTTTGTTTCTTATTTTGGCCTTGGAGACCCTGAAGATTTAGCTGCTTCCTTTTTCTGTGCTACTTAGTTGGTTTATCTCTGTTTATTCCATTTGCCTATTAATAAATATTATAATTGTTCAACTTTGAGTCCATGCAGCCATTTTTCTGCATAGTTTTATGTTTACCAAATATGTTACTTCCAGTGACCCCTAGACCTCAAACTAAGGTCGTAAATGGTAAATGGACCTGTACTTATATAGCGCTTTTCTAGTCGCTTTTGCGACCACTCAAAGCGCTTTACACTACAGACTGCGCTCATTCACCCTTTCACACACACATTCATATTGGTGGCAGAGGCTACCCTAAACGGTGCCACCTGCCACCGTTGGGAATTCATTCACACACCGATGAACACAGCACATCGGGAGCAATTTGGGGTTCAGTATCTTGCTCAAGGATACTTCGACATGTAGGCTGCGATGGTCAGGGATCAAACCACCAACCCTTCGGTTGGGGGCCAACCAACTCTCCCAACTGAGCCACAGCCGCCCATGTAACACCACGGATACATTGAACATGCATGCGCCATACTTACAAGTAAATTAAAACAAGACAACGGGATACTTATACAGCAACAAAACAAACTTCCCTCTGTTCTGTAGGAAACGGATCATCCAGGCTGTCTTTTTATCACTTCTGGATTATTCAGATGTTATCTATAGACATGCCTCTGCCTCCACTCTCACCTCACTGGACACTGTTTATCACTCTGCACTCCGATTCATCACTGGTGACAGTTACTCCACCCATCACTGCTTTCTAACAAACAAGGTGGGATGGGCACCTTTATCCGTGAGACGAGACATGCATTGGTTCCTCTTCATTTATAAAGTCTTGATAGGCGACATGCCACCATACCTCAGTACTTTATTAAACTAGCCACATAGTAATTATCCAACACGCTGTGATTGCTTAATGCTCAATGTTCCCAGGACAAACGCTGAATTTCATACATTCATCACATCATGCCTAGACTATTGTAATTCTTTGCTTGTTGGTCTTGACCAGTCAGCAGTGTGCCAGTCAGCAGTTGTCCAAGATGCAGCCGTCCGCCTGCTGACTGGAAAGAAATGGCGTGAGCATATTATCACAAACTGCCTCACCGACATAAAAACCTGGATGAACAGCAACTTTCTCAAACTAAACTACAACAAATCAGAAATCACCGTCATTGGCCCCAAATCCCGCCTCCCCTCTTCCCAGGACTTCTCACTGAACATTGATGGACACACAGTCACCCCCCCCACAGAGCCTTCTCCACTGCTGCCCCAACCCTCTGGAGCTCCTCCCTACTCACATCCGCAATTCAGACTCACTCCACGCCTTCAAAAACCAACTCAAAACCACCTTTTCAAAATAGCTTACAAGACCTGAACTCATAATCTCTCATCATCGTTTAGTTGTTTTCAGTTAACGAAAATGTTTTTTCAATTCTAGTTTTCGTTATTTCGTTAGTTCTCGTTAACTATAATAACGTTGGTTTGCTACAGAGCTTATTTTCTGGAATGATCCCAAATCCAATGCAGAAATCCCATAGAAGAATTCTCAATAGACGCCATGGCGATGCTTCCTGGTTGGCTTACAATAATACGTCATTTTGTTCCCGTCTATAATGGAAAAATGTTACTTAGAATCCACTGTTGTCATTTCAAAGTCTTCACATGTGGATGCATGGTCGCCGTTTTGAACATGTGGTTAATGTTGTGAATTTAAACTAAATTATTAGTTTAGGCCAGGGGTGTCAAACTCTGGCCCGCGAGGCAATACCAAATTATCATCTTATTATTGTACTATAAAAGCTGACCCACTGGTATTATACGGCGCATTTACCGCTAATACTAGATTTATTATTGTTATTTTATTTTTAAATGTATTAACCTGTTGAAAAACTATATTTTGATATTTAAATCTGAAGGATGCAAATAGAAAAGAGGTATACAATTTTTATTTAATTTTTATTTAATAAATTAATGACACTGATGTGTTTTTATTTGAAATTTGATTTTTGTCTGCACTATTTAGTTATATATTGTATGTTTATAAGCGTTGCTGGTTCCATATTTAATGTTAAAGCAAAACATGTTTGGTATATATTAAAAGGTTTATTTGTTCAATGTTGGCCCGCGATTTTATTCAAGTTTTAAATTTTGGCCCATTGTGTATTTGAGTTTGACACCCCTGGTTTAGGCAATAAAACTACTTGGTTAGGTTTAGGAAAAGATCACTAATTTGGTTACACAATGTATGCACTTTTTCTTTATCCGGTTCTTTAATCCTGTTGAGACCAACAAATATCAAATCAAATGTCATCTCTAGACAACACATAGTCTTGGAAATAATAATTTGTCTTATCTTAATCCGCCATCTGTGGTTCCAGAAGCTGCCAGTGATCTCTGCACAAATCCTTCAGTTCAGGTTTCACAGCGATAAAACACAGAAGCTGAGGCCCAATTATACAAACACACAGAGCAACCAACAGTGTGACAATCAAACTTCTTTTGTGACATTTTCTTGACATGCATGACCAGGCATCAGGGGAACAAAGAGAACCCTGCACTCGTCAGACGTACTGAATAAAAAACATGACAGCCTATAGAAAATGCATGATCACAACCCATTCGACAGGCTGCAGTTACTCACTCATCTTGCTGAAGCTCTGCAGCACCAGCAAAAAGTTGTGATGGATGTTCAGAAAGTTTTCAGCCCGACTCCTGTGCCAAATATTAATTTGTTTTCTCGCTCAGTTGAGCAGCTTCCCTTGTATCAGACATTCCACAGTCAGAGCCGTGATGACAACCTACCAAGTGAGTGCAGGTCCAGAGACAACCAGAAAGTTTGTTGCTTAAAAATTACAGCGTGAGATGTTTTTAGAAAGATCCATTCATCATGAGGAGCCCTGCAGACACCTGGCAGCAGTTTGAAGTAACAATGATTTCAGCCAGTTTCTACCCAGGAAACAACACGAGGGAGACAGACGAGTGTTGTTTTGTGAGTGCTGCACAGAGACAACATGAACGCATGAATCTGTGATGTCAGCCAAAGTTTCTGATGAGAAAGACCAGACCCTTACTGTTAGTGACCAGCTGAGCTGGTTGTTTATGCACCGTTCATGTTCCAGGGTTGTTGTTTTTTTTGGTCTCTTTCTTTGGGTTATGTTTTATTCATGTTCTTGGTCTCACCACATACCCTGGAGTGTGGATAAGTAGGGTTAATTGCCACACACCTGTGATTGCCACTTTCACCTGGGCTGCCACACAAAGAGCAGGTCAGGTAGAGCAGAGAAGCTGAATGCAGTTTGGTTGGTGTACCTGTTGCCATTCGTTTTGGAGGAAAGTTTGCACCCTTGGTAGGCGAAGCGAGGTATGTGGCATTAAAACAAGAGTGGCATGTGTTTTGTTTGGTTTCATATGTTATGTTATATTCATATATTGTCATATATTTGTTTGGTTTCATATGTTATTTTCATATATTGTCATATATTTATTTGGTTTCATATGTTATGTTATATTCATATATTGTCATATATTTGTTTGGTTTCATATGTTCATATATTGTCTTATATTTATTTGGTTTCATATGTTATGTTATATTCATATATTGTCATATATTTGTTTGGTTTCATATGTTATATTCATATATTGTCATATATTTATTTGGTTTCATATGTTATGTTATATTCATATATTGTCATATATTTGTTTGGTTTCATATGTTCATATATTGTCATATATTTATTTGGTTTCATATGTTATGTTATATTCATATATTGTCATATATTTGTTTGGTTTCATATGTTATATTCATATATTGTCATATATTTATTTGGTTTCATATGTTATGTTATATTCATACATTGTTATATATTTGTTTGGTTTAATATATTATGTGTGATTTTGGAGTTTTATGGTTGACTGTGGGTAGAGTGTGGGTTTTAAAGAAAACATAAACTATCTAATGAAGTAAAATGTGTGAAAATTTAATATGTGCAAATATTGATATTTTGTTATGTGTTTTAGTTTCACGGTGCTCGGCGAGGGAATAAAATTTTGTACCAGTTGAACTCTACGCTGTCTCATTGATGCCAAGGGCTGTAACACTCACTAACCGTGTTTCCATTAAAGTCAAGACGAATTTCGAAGTGACACATTAAAGAAAATGCAAAATAGGTTCGTCAACTGGTTTGGAGTGAATAAGCAAAGCTGCATCAACGTACTTTCATGAGAAGATGGCAGTGAAATGTATTGCTGTAATCCATCAGTAAACAGGAGAAGAAGCAGAGATTACACAAGAGAGAAAAAACAACAAAAAAGACGTTGCTAATGGGACGAATGGGGAGAAAATGGAGAGACGTCTTCAGGAATTTGATTCAATTTGGAAAAAGTGTTCTCAAAAAAGTTACTGCGCTAATCAGGGTGATAACAAGCGTGATGACTTTTATGTGCATTTTCAGAAGTTTAATCAAATTTTGGTGTTTCCTTCAAGCTTTTTTTTATGCAAATCTTCAAAATGTGCACTGGAGTTTAATGTCAGCTCTCAGTCTTGGTGGCTGCTGATTGATTGTAACATATTTGATGCTGCCCAAGGCTAACACCTTAATGGGAAACTACTTAGACCTTAGATTTCCCTTAAAATGCCACGACCTTCAGGCAACATCATCTAGTGGCAGCACTTTAAAGTCATTAAGTATTTAAGAGCACTTTTAACTTTACTACTTCAGCCCAAGTTTTTTTTTTATCATGTATCTGAGTAAAATACGATCCTCACTTTCATCTCTATCAACCTAAATAACCGACACCTGAATGCAAAAGCCTCAACCCTATCTCCCTCTCTAATATCCAACTTCTTGAAGATAAGTTGTAGAAATAGCTGCAGATGGAGGATCTATCTATTGGGGTGGAGCAAAGTGAAAACCTGAGAGCCTGTTCCGCTTAGGTGACAGTTTAATCTCAGGGAGTGAATGAAGAAAAATGGCCTCAAAAGTTTCAGGATTGCAAAGAAGAAGAGAATTCTTGGGGGCTGAAGGCTCGCTGGGTGCATGAGCAGAAAAATAAAGTGAGAGAAAATGTCAAATCAACTTTTAAATGGTAAATTTGTTTGATTGTATCATTTTTGGCTGTGTCTTCTACGCTTTATCACATTTTGGAGCACATACAAACCAATCTAATGCATAAAATACTTGGTGGTGGTTGCACAATCATGTCCTGTGGATGAACACAAAATATGACCCTACGACCTCTATCATCCAGTAGCAACATGGGCTCACAGGAATCGATTTCGCTACAATGCAAGTTAATGACAGTCATATCCCGTGGCTATTCCAACATACAAAGTGATTATGTACATTCACTGAGTGAATATTTAGAAAATAAAACATATATTTCTTTCTAGAAATGTGATCAAATCCATTTTTATGCAGAAACTAAGTCAAAATATTGATTTTTTTCACTAAAAATTAGAGAATGTCCGCCATGTTTTTTGTTCTGACCGCCGGGACCTTGAAAGTCACGTGACTTTGAACAAACCAATAGGAAACAATATCCATGGAATAGCCACGGGATATGACTGTCATTAACTTCCGTCAGTTTCACGAAAATTTGAGTGATTCCGTGGCTATTCCATGGATTTTGAGTTAAGCCAGGGGTGTCAAACTCAAATACACAATGGGCCAAAATTTAAAACTTGAATAAAATCGCGGGCCAACATTGAACAAATAAACCTTTTAATATATATCAAACATGTTTTGCTTTAACATTAAATATGGAACCAGCAACGCTTATAAACATACAATATATAACTAAATAGTGCAGACATGCAAAATCAAATAAAAAAAAAATAAAAATTTAATAAAAATCGTATTCCTCTTTTCTATTTGCATCCTTCTGATTTAAATATCAAAATAAAGTTTTTCAACAGGTTAATACGTTTAAAAATAAAATAATAATAAATCTAGAATTAGTGGAAAATGCGCCGTATAATACCGGCGGGTCAGCTTTTATAGTACAATAATAATATAACAATTTGATATTGGCTCACGGGCCAAATAAAATTACACTGCGGGCCAAATTTGGCTCGCGGGCCAGAGTTTGACACCCTTGAGTTAAGCGAATCCGTGGCTATTTCACGGATTCCTGTGAGACCAGGTTCCAACAGTTGGGTGGTGAACGATAAACCGATGCGACAGGATATTCGGTGTAAAAAGTGAGAGATACAGCTGTGTCGGTAGCAGCCTCCTCAATCGGTACAAATTAGTCATGAATTCCTAGATGAATGGGTTGTAGAGTCATGGATCGGGTATCGCCAGACTTGGAATCGTTTGGCGGTTTCACACACTTACAGATTGTGTCAGCGTCTCTAAAACAAAGCGACAGCTGAAGCTTCCCGCGAAACAGTTCTCGTGCAGCTCCATGGGTCTCTCCAGTCTCTCCATAGTCTCTTAGGCCCCGTTTACACGAGGACGCTCGCGGGTAAAAATGACAAAATATTTTATTATTTAAAAGACGCAAAAATCTGAAACCACCCTCCAAAGTGGAAAAGTTAAATACGCTCCTCCGTAGCGTGTCGTTTACACTGACAAGACACAAAACTCTGATCTGATCTGCTCACGTCACATACATGCTCCAGTACAGGAAAATAAACAAACGTGGGATTATTTCCATGCGTCGGACCTTCAAGCTGCTCTGGCAGCTCTAATAAACTTACAGGAGTCTTTCCACCAAATGTACAGGATATGTACAGATAGTATTAGTGAACAGAGAAGGATCTGTAATTACCTCCATCACATTTTGGATGCAGCAATTGGTCGGAGGCGAGCCAGACGGCTGTGAACGAGACCTGGGAGATCTAGTGATGGTGGAGAACTTTGTGGAAGGAGTAGCTGATGAAAATGTGTGGCGTGAAAACTTCTGCATGCCAAAAGATGCTCTTATCGCTTTAAGTGATGCTGCCTGGCTGCATACAATCGAATTTCAAAAACTTTTGCGTCACCGTATGCAGCAGATTTCCTCCCGAAAATGCTCGTCTAAACGAGGAATAAAAAGTGAAGACGCGACGCCACTTTTGCGTCTTCTGTTCAGACCGTCCTCGTGTGAACGTAGCCTTATTTTGCGTCCCCGCTTCCCTCACTTGGATGGAAATGACAAACGATGTCAAAGTGTTTCTTGCTGACAAACAGACTCTCTACTGTTTTTTTACTTTAATAGTATCCACAATGAATCTGAATGGGTGAAGTAACTGATCATGAAAGGAAAAAAAAACGTTTTCAGAGACATGAGACGTCCTTCCCTCCGAAGTCTGTTTCTTACAAGCTGCGTTCTGTATTTATAGTATGAACTGTGTCCTGTTCAGGGACATGGGAATGCCTTTATATTATATTATTTATTTATTATTTTGTTTGCCTATTATTTACGTCTGTATATAGAGATCCTGGTGATAAAATTCATTATTTAGTATCCCATAATATGATTGTGTTGTGTTTTATTAGGTTAGACGATGAAGGGAAACTGTAAATGATGTCACTCAGATCAAACCATAGACTCAGGAATGATCAGCCTCATGTGGGACTGAATGGAAATGACAAATGATGTAAAAGTGTTTCTTGCTGACAGACAGAATCTCTACTGTTTTTTTTTATTTAAAATTTTTTTTTTACTTTAATAGTATCCATAATAAATCTGAATGGGGGAAGTAACTGATCATGAAAGAAAAAAAAAAGCTTCTAGAACGATTTTTCTTTACATTATTATAAAAAAGATGTTTGTGGTATTTTTGTTGTTCAGACCCACAATAAAACAGATTTTTATCTCTATGGCGAATCAGAAGATAAATAAAATATAAAACTTGTGAGTGACATAAATATAAAATATCAACAACAAACATTAACCGTAGAATAAAAATCAAATCATATCGTTTTTATACAGCAGGGGTGTCAAACTCAAATACACAATGGGCCAAAATTTAAAACTTGAATAAAATCGCGGGCCAACATTGAACAAATAAACCTTTTAATATATACCAAACATGTTTTGCTTTAACATTAAATATGGAACCAGCAACGCTTATAAACATACAATCTATAACTAAATAGTGCAGACATGCAAAATCTAATTTCAAATAAAAAACACATCAGTGTCATCAATTTAGTAAATAAAAATTAAATAAAAACTGTATGCCTCTTTTCTATTTGCATCCTTCTGATTTAAATATCAAAATAAAATTTTTCAACAGGTTAATAAATTCTGCCTTTCTTTTCGCCATTTTTGGGAAGGGGTAGCTCGGAGACAGCTCTAGCTTGAGGTTGCTATGACGACTGTCACAGAGGAGCGTTTCTGGGTCCTGTCCTGATTGACGCGCCAAAACAACAGCAGGGCATTGTGGGATTTGTAGTATTAGCGGTAAATGCGCCGTATAATACCGGCGGGTCAGCTTTTATAGTACAATAATAGTATAATAATTTGGTATTGCCTCGTGGGCCAAATAAAATTATACTGCGGGCCAAATTTGGCCCGCGGGCCAGAGTTTGACACCCCTGTTATACTGTATTGATTTGAATCAAATCGGTCTCTAATAAAAGTATGTCGTTTTTGAATCGTATGGTAACCTGTGTATCTAGATGCGTATCAAATCGTTTATCACAGAGAGATGTGCAACCTTATCATCCAGTCTTTCAGTCAGATGTATGAATCAAAATGTCTCCCAAATATATTTTACTATAGAGCTACCATTTAAAAACACTGCTATGATTATTAATCATGGAGTTTAAATAAGATGGAGAGAAAAACAATCTGAAGACATCTTTTCTGCAAACTGTGATAATTATTCGTGATTGTAGCCCAAAGAGCAATCAGTGTCCAAGTTTAATTTTGTTATTAGTCCTGAAATGTTTTTCATTTGGAACAGAAGATTGACTGAATCACAGTGACCCTGCAGAGTGACTAATGAGTTGAGCTGTAAGATGATTGGCATTTTATTTCAGTGAAAGCCTGCTATTTGTACAGAATGAATATTGATTTTCTCAAATGACACAAATGTGTAAGATTTAGCTTTTTATGAGTTACTAAGGGTCTCTGAAGACACAGCAAGACGGCATCAATTAATTCTGAAACGCTTTTCAGTTAAGTAACTAAAATCCTGATAATGAGGGTTATGGGTACCACAATTCAAAGGACGACAAATGTCTGAAATGAACTTTACAATGACTGGTTGATGAAATCTGAAATCTGAGAAAGTGATGAAGTGATTGATTTTCTGAGGGCAACAGAGACTATTAAAATAACCTTGATATTTCACCAGTTTGTTATCTACATTAAGACAATTTTTTTTTGCATTACTAGTTTTTTTTAAATGTTATGCTTAGATATACAAATGAGGTGTGTACTCGTTAAATAAGTGCTAATTTGCATATATTACCAGGACATAAAACTGATCATTGTATAAACGATAAATAGACACCGTCAGAGTATTCAATAATTAATATCCCATACTTACCCGCACTTGGCTGGAGCCGATCCCAGCTGGCATTGGGTGAGACGGGGTACACCACTTACCAGCAATTAATAGTCAGCATTTAAACCATGTTGCATGTTTTCAGACTGTGGGAGAATACAGTTACAGAAGAAAACTGGTCAGTTTGGTGAATGTAAGTGGAGCTGAAGTTAAGATTTATGTCTCAGATCATGAGAAAAAACTCATCCTGAGAAACGGATTTCATACATTCTTAATGAAAATGACTATTTGAATACAAATTATTAAATATATTTTATAGCAACAACAATATAGAACATGTGAAAGACATAATATTGTGCAGGAGAGTGAGAGCTTCTAACAATGCCTGTGATGACGAGGTTTAGACTACGACACGCTGCAACTACTTTTAGCGAATTTAGGAAAAAATCTACGGGTGCAAATAGTAAAATATACACCAAAATGTTTGTTTTAGATGTTTTCTTTCCACTATTCTGAAAGGAAGACATGTTATGGGTGAAAAAAAGCTTCAAAAAACAGCCAATACAATTAAAAGCACTATTAAAATCTATCTTACAACAAAAGATACTGTTTAAAAGTTTACCCCCATTAATCCATAATGCAGGATCATGTTGAAAGCAATGCTTAACAAGACAGATAAATGATTTTCTCAGAGGTAGCTCTTGCTGCGGCTCTGAGAAGGAAACCACAAAGCAATAAAAATTGTTTTAAAGATGGATGTCTCTTCTGTCAGGAGAGAAATCATTCAGAATGTATTTAAAATGAGGACGATCATTCTGTCGAGTGGGGAAAATAAATAAAGGTTTCAAACTGGACTGCCAGTGAAGTTTAAATGAAAATGTTTCATTCTGTCAGCTGAGAAAAACAACAATAGAGGAGTGTAAAACAGCTAATTACATTTTTAACAGCTGTTTAACCACCTGACAGAATGAGCTGTCCATGTCTGCTGCATGTTAGAGTGAATGGCTTTTCAATGAGACTTCTTTCTGGGGCTGTATTCTCAAAAGCTTGCCTGTAACTATCATGATAAGAATGATGTATAAAACTATAACAACATTAACCTATTACCACCACCCCGTCCACCTTACGAGTTTGTACAATTTATTACACACATTTGGCTCTAAATGTTTCCTTTGTTTTACTAGAGAATTGATAAAATTGGTTAGAAATCCCTCCAACATACCACCAAGACCTAAAGGAACGCCACAGAAAGATCCATGCTGTGCTATCAAAATAGTCTGACTATTTCTGCAAGAATTGCATTTTCTGCAATTAGATGGGGAGCACTACTGTTTTTGGAAACTGCTGATAAACCCTTTTTTAATATACCTATGAAAGTGCCCATTATTGCTTCCATTATGCATACTACAAAAAAGGATAGTTAGCAAGTCAAATGCATTGGACATTATGGATCTAGTAGCATATAAGAGAGCACATGTAATATGCAAAGCAAGGAATAATTTACTACCAGGCAATATAGGTTATAATTTGAAAGAATTGTTACATTTTCCATCTTAATCATTAGTTTCAAGCTGTCTTCAATACTGCATGATGCTCATTTTTGTCATTTACGGCCCCATTTAGAGTAAAAAAGATGAAAAAGTAGAGCATGGTTTTGAGGCGAAGCAACTATTGATAAGCAGCTACAGGTGCATGTTTTTTGGATTGAAACATTTCCATTTTACAGTATTTTCACTTAATCAAAGTTAACTTAACTTACTTAACTAACATTTTGGTCGCTTGAAAAAAGTTCTTGTTGCTAATCACAACGTAGCATCATTCCAGCTATGAATCTGTGTTGCTCATGTACCAGTTGCAACAAACAACATGGCGACAGTCAGAAAACAAGATGGCTACGACAAAAATGCAGAGTTGGAGGCTTGAGGAATCAATGGGTGACGTGGTGATGACTATACCACTATTATTATAGTGCAAATGGTAAATGGAGTGCACTTATATAGCGCTTTTATCCTAAAGCTACACACTACGCTCATTCACCCATTCACACACACATTCATACTGGTGGCCGAGGCTACCAGGGCACACTGGTGCCACCTGCCACCATTGGGAATTCATTCACACACCGATGAACGCAACATCGGGAGAAATTTGGGGTTCAGTATCTTGCTCAAGCCTCCAACTCTGCATTTTTCAAGGATACTTTGACATGCAGGCTGCCATTCAATTCAAACAACTTTATTAATCCCACAAGGGGCAATTCATTTTGAGCAGCAGGTTGTTGTGGTTCATACGGCCCACATGGCCAGCAACAAATAGTCAATACATAAATAGTCGACACAACACACATCAGACAACATGGAGCTTAGAATGGACATTGGAAAATAAATAAATAGATAAAAAAGGATAAAAGAAAAATAGATAAAAGGTAACCCCATGGTAAGGGATCGAACCACCAACATTCTGTTAAGTAGGTGACCACTCTACCAACACCAACTGAGCCACAGCCAATGGCTGTAATGGTAATCAAGGCCAGGAATAAACAATTGTGCACATTCTGCATCAGAAAACACAAGCACGCATCTCATGAGCTTGTTAGAGGCTCTTCAGTATTCACAAGTTAATACGAATAATAAAAGAAGAAAAGAAGTGCACTTCCTCCAGCGTGCATTCATAAACTCTCATTAAATGTGAAGTATTTCACTTCCAGAATGTCAGCCTCATTGCTGTGGTGATAACAGCTGGTTTTCATTGTTGTGCCTCTTTTAACAGAAGATTTATCGCGTGATGTTTGAATCCTCTGGGAGACACTTGGCTCCGTTCCGTTTCTTCTCTTCTACAGACGCTGAAAGGTTTAATCAGATTTATTTAGATGTATTCACAAACTGCTGCGGCTCGGTCCTTAACCTTTATTCTGAAAGCGACAGCCTCCTTCCTCTTCTGCCATCCCCTCAGGGCTGGACCTGCTGGTTGTTTCAAATGACATCTAAGGCTAGAGAGACTGGTTTTTCTGTCAAATCCTGTAAATCCATCCTTCTCGCTCCCTCACAAACAAACAATGACATACCTCCTGGTGGCTTCATGACTCACCTGCAAGTCATCTTGTTGCTGTTTGTCTCCGTCTGCAGCATCAGCAGGAGTGACAGCACCCACACAAAATGATAAAATCCACCATGCAGATGATTTCTCCTCTCTGCTCTCAATCTTCATGCCACCTGAAGAGACGACAATTCATCTTGTGTTTATGTGTCACACCGCGGTAAGGTGGTGTTTTATTTTGTGTTCTGGTCTTGTTATTTCCTGTTTTGTTTTGAAATATTAACTCTCCTCTCGTTTCAGGTCATTTGCCCTTCCCTGTGTGTGTCGTCTGTCTGATTGTCTCCCTAATTACCGATTGTGTTCACCTGGTGCTCCCTTCCCTCCATGTGTTCCAATAGTTTGTGTTCACCTGGTGCTCCCTTCTCTCCATTTGTTCCAATAGTCTGTGTTTCCTTGTCTTGGTCCAGTGTGTTTGACTCCGTCACCATACCAGCCACTTATCTCCTTCTAGCCACAGCTTGTCTTGTTTTCGTCCTTTTGGATTCTTCGCAAGAGTGATTTTTCTTCGTAATTTATTAGTTAAGCGCAGTTCTTAGTTTATAGCTTTTTGAGTCAGCCGTTTTGCATTTCCTCATTTTGGAGTGATTTTGTGTTCTTTATTATTTCCCCCCCTTTAGTCCTTATCCAGATATTAATAGTGGTTTTGTACCTCCCTTTTTGTAGGAGTTTTTATTTTATTGTTTTCCCCTTGAGAGTTTTCCCCTTAAATTAGGATTATTTATTTAGTTTCTTAGTGTAGATAGGTTTCAGTGTTTCTCCTCCTTTGGAGCGACTTTTCTTTGTTAGATTTCTTCTCAGAGTCCGGAGTTTCATAACCCTTTTCTTTCACTCTGTGCGGTTTTCCTTGCTGCTTTTTTTTGAATAAAGAGATTTTAAATTCACCTGCTCTGCATATTCGAATGGTAGATTTCTACTGGGAAGTCCTGAATAACTTGCAGTCAAGAAGTACTGTACATGTGGATCTGATTCCAATACCAATACCTGTGCCAGCGTGATCAGTTGTTGATAGATTCAGAGGTGATAAACAGACGAGCAGTTGGACGTGAAAATGTTGATATTAGTGTGACCAGGTTAAATGTGCTAGTAGACCATTTCTGTCTCTGCAGGCTGATTTGCCCACCTAAAGGGATCTTTTTAGATATGTAAACATTTATTTCTTGAGCATTAGTAGAACACTATTTTACAGAGAGCAATGAAGTATCCACTGTACTTCTACAGTACTGTTTGTTCTTTCATTTTTCCCCCCGCAGGCCTATTATCTTGCTTTGTTGTGCTGCATGTTATTGCATTTATATTAAAAAGCGAAAGTTATCCATTCTGACGTCCTGTGTGTATGTAGTGTAGTGCGGAGTGATATAGTTCAGATATCTACATGGTTAGGAGAGCACTAAGATACTTGGTGAGTTATCAGTTGTTGTGGGCAGGTCGGTGCAAAAATGCCAAGGCTGTTTTTTTGTCCCAGTCCAGCCCTGGCAGAAGCTGGCAGCTTCCAGCTGATTTCTTCAGAAAATGCATGTTTCTAGTCAGATGCTTTATAATAACATAACGTAGCAGTCATAAATACACGAGTGGCATTATCAAGAAGTTAAATTGTGATAAATTATGTTAAATACCCTTTATGGTGTTTTTTTTTTTCAGAAAATATCTGTGACTAAATGAATACATAGTCTATTAATGAGGCGAATGTTTATGCTCTCATCTCCTAACCAAATTACTTAAATTAATCATCATATGAGATACATCAGCTCAGCAGGTGACAATGAATAATAGGTTGCTCATATTGCACAATCATATGGTAATAAATCAAAGCGGACCAACACAAGCAGGATCCTCGTATAATCTGAAATCCTCACAGGACATTTACACACTGACTGTAAAAGAGCGAAGTGGCAGACGTGCCACACCATTAGATTAGAGTAATAATGGATCGTAAATGTAATTCAGTGTTTGATGTTAGGAGCTGAAAATGTCTCACAGAATCCCTGAGAGTGATGGCTGTGATTGATCACACAGGAGGCTGCAGCGGGGAAACGCAGCCTCAGTGTGTAAGCACGATAAGCTGCTGAGTAATGCAGAGACACACAGACTGTAGCGGCGGAGAGAAATCACTCAGAAGTTTACTGAAGTAAACAGACTGATTGTTTAGAAGCACAGTGGGACAGCAGACTCCTCCCCCATACTAAACCTACAGCAAGTTTGTCTTCTCAAAACTGTTATAAAAAAAACACCCACAGCAGCCTCCAACTTTTGGAGTTAATTTAAGGCTGGACAAGCACACAGGCCTGGTTATCTGCCCTGCAGCCCCTCCACAACTCCATCGGTCTCACATAACCCAGGTTCACTAGGTGCCATCTGGTTGGAGATGATCAAACCATTTTCATTTCCCGGTCGTCAAATTGCTTGGTCATGACCCTTGGTATCGAAAGCCAACACACAAGGCAACTCTTATGCTGTGTTCCAATACCCATACTTCCATGAGTACACTTAAACGCAGTACACTATCCGCACTTACTAAGTATACAGATTTCAGCAGGTGAGTGTTGTTCCAAATCTAATACTCCGTGGTGCACTTACCGGAAATGACGCTCGCGACAGCCGCCACGGCTCGTCACCCGCGAAAAACTTCCGGCTTTGAACGCCGAAAAAATGATCCTTTGTGTTGTTTAATCTTTACTTCTACAAGCCTGCCTGGCTCCGCCTCTTCCGATACGTAGACAAGATGGCGGCCGTTGAGTGCGTATAGTGTACATCGTTCCACACTCAACGTTTTGACCGTTATGAGGGCAACCTCCGGGTCCTTTAGGTACACTTCTTTTTGCCGCGATCGGAATCGGAACACCCTGCGTACTCAAACTAAGTATAGTAAGTACGGGAATTATGGGTATTGGAACACAGCAATAGTGTCTTTTTGAGACGAGACTGGCCTCCCCCAGCTTCATTGCCACCTTCAACTTAACCCTAACCCCAACCCTAACCCTAAAAACTACCTACAATAAACCAAAGTAAACAGGAATCAAAAGATATCAAACACAGTTTACAATAAGCTGGGAAGTAAAACGTAAAGCACCTGTCTGATATAAAAAACGACTAACAATAAACCGTTTAGACGAAATTAAAGCACCCACTAGTGTTATAAACTTCCAGCTGGAATTGCAACAATTATTGGAAAACTCCAGAAGCAATGGAGCATCAAAGCTCAGAGAGGTAATGTCTATAAAAGTCTGTGGGGAGCGTCTGAAAAATGAGCGCCGGCCTGTTCACTGCCTTTGGCTCACCATTTCAACTGCAGAGTGATTAGACCAGGTGGGGTGAGTCATGGAGATAATACTTATAAATCCGAACCATTCCACCTACAGTCAGAGCTCCGGTGCAAGGCATCAGATTTCCAACAGGAATGAGTTGAGACTGGCCTCCCCAGCTTCATTGCCACCTTCAACTTAACCCTAACCCCAACTGCCCTGTGAACTCAAGTGATGCCAAAGGGTCCTGACCACAGTTTGTATAAAGATAGATAACATGGCTCAATTTTCCTCCCACTTGACAAAAATAAGCCAAATGTAGGAGTTGCCATCTCACACATTTAGAGCAGGTGACAACCTCCGGGTCTGAGCAGAGAGGCAAACCAGAAAGTGTCTTAAGCTGCATTCTACCAAAAATTCCAGCAGGGGATGCTAAGTTTGGCTGTAGAAAGATTTCTGTTCATTCATTTCAATGCAAATGAGAAAACTTGTCACTTGATTTATTACCGAATATTTTTTTTTAGGGCAACACTATGGTCTCAATCACTATTAAAAAACCTATCCAAGACAATTTGATGTTAATAGTTCAAATAATGGCCCCATTTAGAAGAAAATAGAAGACAAAGAGTTGTATGATTTGGGGCGTGGCTACCTTTGATTGACAGGTGGCAAACAAGGCAAGCCGTCATCAGGAGAGAAGCAGAACAATGCGTTAGAAAAAGTTAAAAAGTTACATATAACGTTATATAGATATAGAAAAGGACGTTTACCGGTTTGGTCTCATAACTTTGACCCTTTCACTGTATTTTCACTTACTGAAATTGAAATTGAAATCAGGTTGGACTAACAGACACTCCCAAGGAATCGCTGTTCAGTTTTTTGAGGTAAGTAACAGACATTTACTTTTTGTTTGTTGCTAGCCAAAATGAACATCCCAGTTAATGCTCCAATTAATGCTAACATGAATTAGCAGCAGCTTCTTTCAGTCAGGTTGAGGTGTAGAGAGGCTGTAGTCAGTGATCAGATCCCTCTCCTCCTCCACAGTCCAAATATGGTCTGCTCCCCGTATCGGAAACAAGATGGCGACGAGTGTAACGCTGAACTCTATGCTTCCAACGGGCCACAAACCAATGGGTGACGTCACGGTGACTACGTCCGTTATTTATATACAGTCTATGATTTAGAGTCAGAGTCTGTACAGTGATCGTCTGTGGAGCCATAATTTCAACTTCCCAACCATACATCCACCCAAACAAATTGCAATCACAATCAGAAGTCAATCACAGCCTTCAGTCATGATGTCAGAACCCCATTTTACAGCATCAAATAACTAAATAAAACCAACCTCATCAAACAAATAAACACTTAAACAACTGCATTATGAGAACAACTTCAAATGACAGAAACCTTTTTTTTTTTGCTTCGTTTCCAGGAGCTGTCAGTCTGTGGTCTTGACCAAATATCTGTGTCATGTTTGGAAAGCAAACATGTTGGTTACACATTAAGTTTCAGTTCAAAACCCTCTCTGTCTTACCTCTAAATCAAAGGTTACCTCCATATTTCCTCGGCTCTCCTGCTGACAGCTTCTTTTCTCTAACCTTTAATCTTTCCTCTCCTTTAGCTACAGCATTTCCGCTTCATTCCCTCTGCCTGTCTACTTTTACCTCTCCAACCACCAAACGCTTTCCTCTGTTCTGTGCGTTGGGGGTTTATCATAGAACCCCAAAAGCTGTCAAAACAGTTTCTCAGTATTAACATGATGAAACACTCAAAAAGACTTGAGGCAGAGCCTGTCTCACCAACATCTCGACAGATAACAATGTCTTTCAAGAAAAACAAGGACAGCTGTTTGTCTAATCACAGTGCTCTTAAGTGATTAGTGCAGTGCTTCATTTACATTTTTACATCAAATCTTCATTACTTAAGAGACAACAGCTTGTGTTACTTAACCATTATTATCCATGATGTTGTGCAGTCCCACTGAATGGCTTCGAACGGCTTCTGACGTCACTGCATATATTAATAAAGCTTGTAAATGTCAGGCCGGGCTCAAGTCAGGATTCTCTTTATTAAAAAATTGCAGCAAGAGTAATCCTCACAAAGTGAAACCAAAGTGGCTACAAAACTCCTGAAGCTGAGCTAAAATTAAAATAAAGACAAGGTGCTCCAAAGGAGGAAAAACACTGTAACACTATCTACTCTAATAAATAAAACTAATAAGTCCTAAACTGAGATACAGGGAAAACGATCTAATGTTACAAACGAACTGACAAATGAAAACTAAAACAAACAAAAGGCACCCCAAAAGGGAGGGACCAAACCTGGTAGAGAAAATAAAAGAATCTAAAAAAACACTACGATAAACCTGGAACTGGGCTTGAGGGGAAAATAAAAATGAACACAAAATCACTCCTAAAGGAGGAAAAAACAAAACGGCTGAAAAGAAAGCCTATGAAACAAAATCCTAGGGCTACGCTATAAAATTACAAAGAAAAATCACTCTTGCGAGGAAACTCGAAAGGATGAAGCAAGGCAAGCTTTGGCTGTGGCATGAAGGAGAAAATGGCTGGTATGGTGACAGGGTATAATATACTGGACCAGTGCTGTGTTCCAATACCCATACTTCCCATACTTACTATACTTAGTTTGAGTACGCAGGGTGTTCCGATTCCGATCACGGCGAAAAGAAGTGTACCTAAAGGACCCGGATGTTGCACTCATAACGGTCAAAATGTTGAGTGTGGAACGATGTACACTATACGCACTCAATGGGTGCCATCTTGGCTACGTAGCGGAAGAGGCGAAGCCAGGCAGAGTCGCTCAGCTCGAAAAAAATGTTTGTAATGGCGGCCGACGACGGCGGTGCATTCTCCACATTTGCTACGTTAATGGAGCCATATTGCCGGATTGTAGAAGTAAAGATTAAACAACAGGCCGGAAGTTTTTCGCGGGTGACGAGCCGCGGCGGCCGTCGCGAGCGTCATTTCCGGTAAGTGCACCACGGAGTATTAGATTTAGAACAACACTCACCTGCTGAAATCTGCATACTTAGTAAGTGCGGATAGTGTACTGCGTTTAAGTGTACTCATGGAAGTATGGGTATTGGAACACAGCAACAGACTATTGGAACACATGGAGGGAAGGGAGCACCAGGTGAAACAATCAGACAGATGACACACGGGGAAGGGCAAGTGACCTGAAACGAGAGGAGAGTTACTATTTAAAAAATAAAACAGGAAATAACAGGACCAGAACACAAAATAAAACACAACCTCACCACATTGTGACAGTAAGTTAATGACTGCACAGAACAATTAAAGCTGCTCTGTTGGTATAAGCTGCATGTATTGATTTTCAGCATGCTAATGTGGCGAGGATAGGATGAAAAGAGAAAAAAATTAAACCAAATAGGGGAAGGGAGTTTCACCCAGGGAATTAATTTGGTAGAACACAAAGCACACAGGTAAGTTTCCTCATTAAGAGGCATGAGATGTGGCTCAGGTAATTATAAGAAAATGCATTTATTTTTAAGGAGTCATTTTAAAAAGCTTTGGTCACTTGCACAAAACCAAAATCAAACAAGGGAGTTGGACCAGAGTGGATGGACAGGAGCTAGTGCAGAGGGGATCCACCAAAATAAAGATAATTAAGTCAATGCACCCAGCATACGTGACACACACACACACACACACACACACACACACACACACACACACACACACTTGGTGAAGTGCAGACCCAACCAGAGCACCGCACCGCCACCAAAAGTCTCCAACAACTGAAAAGAGAAAAACAAATCAGTGGGCAAATAAACCAACAAAATCAATGATAAAATATGATTTTGTTTCTCTTTAAACAAAATTATCAAAAATTAACAAAGACATCAATGCCTGCCCCACCATACAATAATGAAGAAATAGAGAAATCAAAAACAAAAATAATCTAACACCTTAACACAGTCATTCACACATGGTGGGGGGGGGGGGGGCAAGGTCCCGGTTAAAATGCACAGAGGTGATCAGAGTCTTTGGTATGCCAGGTAGCGATAAGCAAAGCACCGCATGGAATATCCCACCACTACAAATAGAAGTGTGGAGACAAAGCAGCCTGGGGACAAAGCAGCGACGACCCCAATGAGCTGATTGCAGTTACTCCTAATGATAGCCAAACAAACACACCCACACACACCGGAGGAGAAAAAGAAGAAGAAGAAGAAGAAGAAGAAGACAGACATGAAGTAAATATTAAACAGAACACAGTATGGGCCATTGCACTGTTACGAGGCAGGAAACCTCAATCAGGTGCTGTGGTCATGTGAAGCATCTATTCAACATTATAAGGTATAAGTTGCTTTGGACAATATTTTGTGTCAAATTATTGATTCTGGGCGTGTCTGTCTGTCTGTCTGTCTGTCTGTCTGTTTCAGGCCAAAACAATTCTCCAGGCCATTATTGTGAAGACAAGATTAAAATCCTCCATAATTCTGTTGGGGTTCTTTTTGCAGTTATGACTGCTTGCTGCATATTTTCCCAGAAATAAAGGATACCACCTCTGCATGTGTTGCTAATTGGAAGTCATGGATCGAAGAGGTCAAAGGCATGTAGAGGATTAAGATAGAAGAGGAAGACTGAGGAAGAAGAGTTTGCACGTGTTTGTTTCCAGGAGGAATCCCTGATAGTATTTATGGTGATGAGTGGATCAGTCTGATGGGACGTGGGTGCACTTGTGGGTTGGGCGGATTTGAGGTTTATACAGTCTGGGGTTTATGCAGAGTAATATATCAGTTCTGGTGGGCAAAGCAGCCCTCGGAATACATTATGAATTACTGACAGAAACATGATGTACAATCATACGTCTTCACTTTCTGTCTTTTTTCTCACACAAAAACACACAGTGGCTCAGCCTCCTTTTATTATCTCAAACGTACAGTCACACACACACATGCACTCTATCATTTTTCTCTCTCTCAAACACACACACACCACCACGATGCCGCTCAATACTCTGCGTCTCAACCGGGGTCCTGTGCTCTCACTGTAGCTCCCTGACAGAGCCAGATATTAAGCATGCTAGATATCTGTATCTGTGTCAGCGAGCCCCTTGACTCACGTCTTTGAACAGTTCACACATGGAGATAGTCACTTTTTGTTTTTTTAATCTTTTGTCGGGAGCCCAAAAAATGGCCAAGTAAAAATCAGTTTTTCAGAATGAGAGCTTTGCACCGCCCCGTTCACAGAAAAAAAATGTGTCTTCAGTATGCATTTGCTTCATCAATCATGTTTCGACATGCATTTTGCATTTACTGTATAGAACCCACAGACTGCCACACACTGCTGGGAGGGGAACAATGGCTGCTATTGAAAATACGACTAGACTGTGTGATCTCTAGGCAGCAACTCAGGGAGCGATTAGAAATATCAACACTGAGTTTGGCTCCTATTGATCGAGTCCTCACACAAAACCATGTGGGCATGAAGCAGCTGTGCAGAGTTCATTACAAAGACATCGAGGCAAGACTCCAGAATGTCAGGTCAGGATTTGTTATTGTAATGCCTTGTTGCATATGGATGAAGCCTGTTAACCTCTCCAATGTGGGAAGGTGCAGGAGGAACATTTTTGGGCAAGGGCCCATGTTACAGATCAGAGGGCCGCAAATATCACCATGTGGGCTGCCATCTCCAATCCTTGGGTCTTTTGCCACTGGAATGTGTAGTTGTTGTGTGTCTCTTTATCGTTGTTTGTCTCTGTAGTTGTTTTGTATTTCTTTGCAGTTTCCTGTAGGGGTTTTGTGTCTTGTTGCACTTGTGTTGTGTCTCTTTGTGATTGTTTTGCATCTCTATTAGTTGGTTTGTGTCTCTTTGTGCGTGTTTTGCGTCCCTTTGTAGTTGTTTTAAATCTTGTTGCACTTATGTTGTGTCTCTTCGTAGTTGTTTTGTGCCTCTTTGTAGTTGTTTTGTAGTTGTTTTGTGTTGTCTTGTTGCACTTATGTCTCTTTGTGGTTGTTTTGCATCCCTTTGTATTTGTTTTGTGTCTTGTTGCACTTGTGTTGTGTCTCTTTGTGATTGCTTTGCATCTCTATTAGTTGGTTTGTGTCTCTTAGTGTGTTTTGCGTCCCTTTGTAGTTGTTTTGTGTCCTTTGCCGTTTTTTGAGTCTTGTACTTGTGTTGTTTCTCTTTGTAATTGTTTTGCATCCCTTTGCTGTTGTTTTGAATCTTGTTGCACTTATGTTTTGTCTCTTTGCAGTTGTTTTGTGTTTCTCTGCAGTTGTTGTGTGTCTCTTTGTCGTTGTTTTGTCTCTGTAGTTGTTTTGTGCCTCTTTGTAGTTGTTTTGTATTCCTTCTCAGTTTCCTGTAGTTGTTTTGTGTTGTCTTGTTGCACTTATGTCTCTTTGTGGTTGTTTTGCATCCCTTTGTAGTTGTTTTGTGTCTTGTTGCACTTGTGTTGTGTCTCTTTGTGATTGTTTTGCATCTCTATTAGTTGGTTTGTGTCTCTTTGTGTGTGTTTTGCGTCCCTTTGCAGTTGTTTTGAATCTTGTTGCACTTATGTTGTCTCTTTGCAGTTGTTTTGTCTCTCTTTGCAGTTGTTGTGTGTCTCTTTGTCGTTGTTTTGTCTCTAGTTGTTTTGTGCCTCTTTGTAGTTGTTTTGTATTTCTTCTCAGTTTCCTGTAGTTGTTTTGTGTTGTCTTGTTGCACTTATGTCTCTTTGTGGTTGTTTTGCATCCCTTTGTAGTTGTTTTGTGTCTTGTTGCACTTGTGTTGTGTCTCTTTGTGATTGTTTTGCATCTCTATTAGTTGGTTTGTGTCTCTTTGTGTGTGTTTTGCGTCCCTTTGTAGTTGTTTTGAATCTTGTTGCACTTATGTTGTGTCTCTTTGCAGTTTGTGTGTGTCTCTTTGCAGTTGTTTTTAATTTTGTTGCACTTATGTTGTGTCTCTTTGTAGTTGTTTTGTGTCTCTTTGTATTTTTCTGTCTCCTTTGAAGTTGTGTTGTGAATCTTTGCAGTTATTTTGTACCCTTTGCTGTTTTGTGTCTCTGTGTTGTTGTCTTGTGCCAGTTATCTTACATTATATAAGCATGAGGGCTCTGTGTACTCAGTCTGACACCACTGACTCTGAACAACACCATCTGTATTCATCAAAAGGCTGGTTGAAGTATCAGCTCTCTGAAAAGCCTCTTTCCTTTAATGTGACTCTGTTGTTATTTTAAAGGCACCAGTGCACATCTCTATCAGCGAGATGATGCTTCATACAGTATGACAGACTGTGAATGATCAAGAGGCTCATGAGAGGAAATAAGTTATCTTGTCTCTGTTGTTTCAGTGTTTTTCCCAGGTGCTGCTGAGAGTCCTCGAGGCGTCTACTGAATGAAAGTGAATGATTTCACACTACATGTAATCATCAGGCACCATATACCACGGCTCCCCCTTCATCCTGCAACCCAAAATAACAAGGACAAGATAGAGGAGGCACTCGAGTGTCGAACAGTAATTACACTGTGTTCCTGTGACAGAGATAATGTCCCATCCATACGTCACTAATTAGTAATGATCCGAATGGCTTTGATGTGTGTGTCTGCGTGCTGTGCATACATTAATGCTCCTAATTATAGAACTTAAACATGTCCTACTTATTCAGGCCTCTCTGCAGGAGGGAACACTTCAGTTCAGCTTGTAAAGATGAGTTGGATGTTCTTACAGTTGACAACTTCATGTAATGTTTTCTTAAAGATAACTTTTCATTTTTCATGATCGTATTTTTTACATAATGCACTTTGAGAAAAAAGTTGAATTGTCCAGAATAAAGTCAACTTTTTGTTTTTGGTTAAAGAGACTGCGATACGTCTAATAAATGTCTAAAATCTCATATAAATCACATAAAAGCAGGTTTTCCCAAAACAATAGCTGTAGTAGCCAACTACTAAAAATAGCTAATTTATGTGTAGGAGGATTTTAGTGCTACTATAGCCTTAAATATTGTGGTTACTGTTCATTTCAATCAGGTTGTAGTTTGCAGTCTATCAAACTGTTCAGATAGAAAACAATGTTCCTCTGATGATATAGTTGAATTACTACCTCTCTTGAGTGAGAAAATAAATCAAAGAGCATGTCGATGTTCCTTTTCGTTTTCTTTATTAACAGACGTTAAATTACACTGCCTAGGTACAGGGGGGAGAACACTTTATCAGTCTTAAGGGCTGCCAAAAAAAGAGGTGTCCCGTCTTCAATAAAGCCCTGAGTTCTCTCCTCCTTTCTCTCTGTGTCAGGGCGTATTCAAACATTCTGTAAACCAGAATTGTAACAACACACAGCTCGATGTACACTACCGGTCAAAGGTTTTAGAACACCCCAATTTTTCCATTTTTTATTGAAATTCAAGCAGTTCAAGTCAAATGAACAGCTTGAAAGGGTACAAAGGTAAGTGGTGAACTGCCAGAGGTAAATAAAAAAAGGTAAGCTTAACCAAAACTGAAAGATAATGTACATTTCAGAATTATACAAGTAGGCCTTTTTCAGGGAACAAGAAATGGGTTAACAACTTAACTCTATGGAGTCTTGGGCTATTTTGTCCATTTTTGAATTCTTTTCATGTAAGTCATTTTGTGTCTTTTGGTGTCTTTTTTGTCATTTTGTGTCTTTTTTTGGTCATTTTGTGTCTTTTTTTAGTCCTTTAGTTCAACATAAAATGTGATTTTGAATCTTTTTTTATTTTCAAAACACTATCATGCTCAATAAAGAATTTTAAATGTTGCAAATGTGCATTAATTTCAGAGTACACTGAGACAATAAACTGCATCATTTTCAATTAAATTCTGGAAAAGTTGGTGTGTTCTAAAACTTTTGACCAGTAGTGTATGTTGCACGTTTTCCGTGCACGCACATGCTTCTAGGTCTACTTTTAACCTTAACTCATACTGTTTATATTCTGCTCCCAAACGCCTCTAATATCTGACAAATCCCACAACGCTATAGCACATTATTTCTGGTTTGAACTGGCTGTTACACCATCAGGAGGTCAGGATGTGGAATTTAACTAAAGCAGAAGACTTACATTAAAAGTAACAATAAAACATACCACTTGTAACATAAAATACTACTATGACTTATTAGCAGTGTTTCCATTAGGGTAAACAGTGGCCGCTGGGAAAGACTCAGGCCTTTGTCTCGCTAAGCGACAGTTTCGACAGCATGCACAACAACTGCGGCCACCATCGCTAACTGTGCACATCGTCCGCTGCTTATTGTAAACAAATGGGCATGCTAACTGTACACATACTGCTGCAGCACACACTGTACTGCGACAGAGCTAACTGTGTTGCATATTAGCACTGTGCCTCTGTGCACCTCATTCTGTGACGCCGGACTACACTATGAAAGGGCAGAATATCACACCTTCACGGGATCACTATGAACGCCCTAAGGCAAAAAGCCGGCACAGATAGCTAAAAATGGAAAGTGTTGTTGTGGCGACTTATCCAATCAGCAACCAGGCTTTTTTCAGGGGGAAAAAATTGGCATATCCTTATTTATAAAACCATCCTCAGTGTTCTTCCTACATACCTGCAGAAGTATGTAATTCAGAAAAGCACAGGAAAGTATCAGTTCCGCTCTGAGGACTTGTTTTTACTTACTGTGCCTAGAGTCCATACTGAACTGGGGAAAAGGGCATTTAGTTATGCTGCTCCTTTTTCATGAAACCAGCTGCAAAATGCACTAAAACTTAAGGAGCTGGTTTCTCTAAACATGTTTAAATCCTTACTTCATGATGTTGAAGCTGGCTCTTCTGTCTGTACATGCTTTGTTTGATGATGTTCTGACTGTGACTCTATTTTTATGTTCTCTGTTGTTTTTAAATGATTGTCTGTAACTAACTGTGCTGCTGCCTGTCTTGGCCAGGACTCTTTTGTAAAAGAGATTTTTAATCTCAAAAAGACTTTCCTGGTTAAATAAAGGTTAAATAAATAAAATAAAAATAAAAATTGAGGGTATTCGCAATAGTGGAAATGCACCTATTGACTTGGGAACAACAAATCTGTGAATATCTAACTTTACCAAACAATTTTTTCTCAAAACCATATTTCAACTTCATTCTCAACATTTCGATTTATTTTCTTTCTCAAACTACATGATGTTCTCACAAGTTTTTTCTCCTACTTGGCCCCAACGTCTTCAATGTGTTGAAAAAAGCTCTCGCCACATGTCACATTTTGTAGGGTACAGTAGGATTTGCACTGCAAAAGGTTACATAGATATTCATAGGAATGTTGCATAATTATCAACTTGTAACACATGACACAGGCTAGACAACACACAACTGATCCTGAGAAAAAAGGGTGTATTTTAGTGCTTCAGATGAACATGCAATAAGAAAATAAGGTTTCCCTTTATTTTTATCTCTTACATTTACTGACAATTACTTCATAATCATAATGATTATTAATGATTCTCTGTTTGCAAAGTGTTTTGCATCTTCATTAACATAATTATATTTCATCTGCCAAAAGCTTTTCAAGTGTGCATTAGCAAAGTTAAATAGTTGTTTCAGCTTTGTCCATGAAATTCACTCAAACAGTATAATAATAATTTAATATGCAAATTTATTTTTTCGGCAAACAGCGAGGCTCAGTTCAGCTCAGTTATTGTTTAGTAATTTCACTCAGATCTGTTTGCTGATTATGAAATAATTTCATCTGAATTACAAAGTCAGTGTGAAAAAGAAGGAAAGGCACTGAACTGATTTGTCAGAAAACAAAAGTGTGTGTACATGTGTGGGGAACACAGGATGTGTACACCTGATGTTTTAATATGCTCAACTTATTAAGCACATCTTGCCTCTGAGTGTTTCTCCCACTGACGTCTCCACCCTCCCTGTTATTCCTCACACTGATCATTAATACTTCTCTGCAGAATTCTGCCCTCCCTGGTGTGTTCGTCTACTTGTTTCCTGCAGGAAATGTTGCACTTTTAACACAGTTTTTATTAGACTGTTTGCAGATCTGTAATTAACCGCCCACATAACAGATGTTTTCACAAAATCATTTGTTGATGAGCTCGTCGACGGCTGTTTCCTCACTGGAAACGCACAAAGCTAAGGCTTTGTGTGCAGAATTAAGATTGGCAGTAGACTGTAAAAATGTTTGTAGAAATAACAGTAAAACACTGTCAAATACATCAGAAATGGGGTGTAAAATGAAAAATTGTATATCACTGTATTAGACACTTTTAATTGCCTTTAATCAAAGAATAGCACCAAACTTTTTCCTTTTTTCTGTCATAAACTGGAAGAAGAACCGTTTTGCTGTTAAAAAATAACATTTTCATGTAAAGTTAATAGAGAAATATCATGATGTGTTTGTGAATGACACAATTACCATAAAAATAGCAGAAATATTCAGTCTAGATTACAGTTTTTGCTGATATTTACATTTGAATTTACAGCAGAAAACCATTCACTTTATTTATTACGGTGAAGTTCTGGCAACCAGAGCTGCCGGTATTTTACCGTAAATTATTTAGTTAGATTATTTTTTACAGTGTAGTTGAAGTAGCTCAATTACTCCACTTATGTAGACGTATGAATATTTGTACTGTACTTGAGTATTCCATGATATTCTTGATAGATTTGAACTACTATATCTGACAGGAAAATATTCTTCAGTTTTTAAATTAAGATTTAACTCATGATCATTTTATTAATTCTAAAGCATTGCTATAACCTAAAATACAAATTATGAAGTAAATAAAAATGAGCTCCACCTTTACCATATACGACATTAAAGTATTGATTACATGTTTATTCATCAATTATAATTAGGGCCGGGGCTCGATTAAAAAAAATAATCTAATTAATTAGAGGCTTTGTAATTAATTAATCGAAATTAATCGCATTTTAAATCGCATATAAATATTTGACCTGAGAACAGTGAGAAGTAATTTTTTTCACATGGATTTTTAGTATACCATTGAATAATGACAAAAATATTGTTTATTTTTGTTCAAGTCCAACAGACCAGTGCAATTTTTGCCATTAAGTGTAGCAATAGCATATTTAGAAATATAATTCATTTCAGAAATTCAGGTAGCCTATAGGTAGGTAGACCTTCTGTAAACTAGAATAGGTTTTTAAAAAAAAGTAAAACACAATACTTTCAAGTGCTTGCAAAAATAAGTGTGATTAAAATGCATCAATTTTTTTTAACACGTTAATTTTTGTGAAATTAATTAATCTTAATTAACGCGTTAAAGTTCCGGCCCTAATTATAATGGTTCAATAGTACAACACTGATAGGTGTTACTCTGCAGAATGAGTACTTCTATTTAGATTAGATTATACTTTATTGATACCACAATTGCATGTTCGAAATAAAGACAATCAATCAATCAAAAAGTTCACAATGAGTATTTGAATTTACAAAAGATTTTTTTTCTCAGTTTGAGCGTATTTTCCATATTTTAAGTCTAGGACATTTCTGACCCTAGCTGTCCAGTAAATAAATAGAAATACAATACTTCCCTCTGAAATACATCAATGTTGCCCTTAAATAAATATTACTTTTCACTCCTGCAGCTTTCAAAGGTCACAGAAGACAGCTGACACGAGTCAAAATGAATAGTTGATATTCTAAGGATATCTGTGTACGTAAAACTTTTGGGTTGTTTTTTTTTTTTACAGTAAGGGCTGGTCCAAACTGCTAACATGCTGATTCTAATGCACAGTAATATTCCTGGCTGCTTGTGTTTTAGTATGCAGTCCTGAGGCTTCATGAGTCTCTTTAGAGATACAGTTCAGCGAAACGCTCATGGGTTCACTGAGAACAAAGGATATTAACAGAAAAAAAATCATAAAACAGATGCAAGCATCCACATGTGTCCTTCACTCCCTGCTGATGTGTCCTCCAGCAACAATCTCAAATCCCTCGGTGTGTGGAAAGAACTGGCGTTGCACTTTTTCAGTTTTTGCTTGATGAAATGTATTTGTTCAGTCATGAAAGCCATACTAACTATGTGGTAATCTTACTGCTGGTCTACAAAGCTCTGAATGGTCTCGGACCAAATTACATGCTTGATCTGCTCCCTCTCTACGAAGCATCCAGACCCCTTTGGTCATCTGGAACTGGCTTGTTGCGTGTCCCAAAATCAGGACTAAGCGAGGTGAGGCAGCTTTCAGTTATTCTGCTCCTCACCTGTGGAACAAACTAGCTGTAGATCTGAGGTCAGCTCCTTTAAATCAGGACTAAAAACACTATAGTTTACTGCAGCGTACTCTTAACTTTAACACTTATCTGCTCTACTCTACTGCCCTTACTTTTTAACTACACGTTTGACTTGTGCTTTTTATTATTTTATCTCTTTTTTTATCCTGCTGTATCTTATTTTATCCTATTTATACTTTTATTTCTATTTCCCTGTTTTAATTGACTGTTTTTACTGTTTTCAATTGTGTCTTGCTGTTTTTAATGTGTATGTAAAGCACTTGTGTTGAATTGTGCTATACAAATAAACTTGCCTTGCCTTGCCTTGCCTTGGGAAAATTGTCATTATAATATACGATCATCTACTTTGCATTTCTGTCACTGATAATTTAGGTGTTAATGAGCAGCACCAGTGCAGTCTGCAGGATGATGAAACAGGACTGGTGCCTCTCTGAGCACACTGTGGGCTGCTGGATCTTTCTATTGATGCCCTGAGCCGCCCACCGTCTCTGCAGAGCAAATGTACTTATACAAGTCCAACTTTTATGCCTCATGCTGTGCTTTGGCGAAGATGAACCTAATGATGAAAAAATAGAAATCTAAGAACTCAGAGAGCTTCAGTTCTTTGACAAACTCCCTCTTCTTGCCCTTTCCTCCAGCAGTAAAGGAGGGAATGATGTTTCTTTGATTTACTATCAAACCCCAGTAATTAAAAGAGACACACACAAACTTGGGCTTCGATCAGAAAGTGAATCAACACAGAGACAAACAGGGGGACTTTAAAAGTTTAATCAGAAATGGGTATACATATGCAACTTGTTTTGTATTGAACTGTGGGTAAATTAGCACTCTATCCAATCAGCAACCAGGCTTTTAAAGCCAAAAATTGGCCCCGCGTCATTGTGGGTATTCACCTATAGTGGAAACGCACCTATTGACTTGGGTACAACAAATCGTATTCAACTTTACCAAACATTTATTTTATTTTTTAGCTCGACTTTTTTCTCAAAATCATATTTCAACTTTATTCTCGACAATTACTTCATAATCATAATGATGATTATTAATGATTCTCTGTTTGCAAAGTGTTTTGCAGATCTTCATTAACATAATTATATTTCATCTGCTAAAAGCTTTCCAAGTGTGCCGTAACAAAGATAAATAGTTGTTTCAGCTTTGTCCATGAAATTCACTCAAACAGTATAATAATAATTCAATATGCAAATGTATTTTTCAGCAAACAGCGAGGCTCAGTTCAGCTCAGTTATTGTTTAGTAATTTCACTCAGATCTGTTTGCTGATTATGAAATAATTTCACCCAAATTACAAAGTCAGTGTGAAACAGAAGGAAGGGCACTCAACTGATTTGTCAGAAAACAAAAGTGTGTGTACATGTGTGGGGAACACAGGATGTGTACACCTGATATTTTAATATGCTCAACTTATTAAGCACTTCTTGCCTCTGAGTGTTTCTCCCACTGACGTCTGCAGACTGCACTGTGAAAACTATATGCACTATTATGTTGTATATTAAGCTTGCTTACAAGTAACTTGTCCTCCCTGATAGACACAAGGTGCTGCAATAAAGCTTTGACATGCCTAAGTCCTAATTTCTAAGCTAGAATTTTGCCTTTTATTACTGTTTCAGCCATTGACTGTATGACAATAATAGCCATAGTCACTGTGCATGTACTGCTGCTTTCAAGCCCTGAGGTTTGTGACCATCACGATATTGTTTTTTTGCAAACATGCAGAGAGCAAATCAGGATTAGGAATTATGCTACACTATTAGCATATGCCACCACTAGCTGGCTAGCTTGATTAGCAAGGGACAATTGCTCTTCAAAATGAACAGCTGGCTCCTTAAAGTGTCTTTCAGTCCAATAGAATACCAAACAAGGCGTGAGGCAAGAGATGTTTAGTGAGGTAATAAATCAAGTGAGAAGTAGGATTATAAGTTTCCACTATCGGCCAATAACCGGAATGAGACGGACTTTTTTCGTTCCTGTAAAAGAGCAGGGTCTTTTTTCTCCCCTGAAAGAAGCCTGGTTACTGATTGGATAGATTGATAAGCGGGATGTGACGTAGTACTCGACGACACAACAACACGCGCCATTTGTAAAAGCCGGCGAAGCAGTGTCGACAACTTAGCAACTTTTCGGACCCCCTTACTGGGGATTTCCACACCGCGGAACGGCTTCACCGCAGTTTTGCTCCATCTTCTGCCTGGCGTCAATTCACACCGGGCGCGTTACGGCCGCATAGCGAGCCAGCCGTATACACGCAAGATAACGAAAACACGCGATAATCCTGAACATACGGGAGATCGCGAGATCCCGTGATAAACTCTTATTTATACAGTCTATGGATAAACTGTGTGTATAAAGTAAAAAACAACAACAAACAGCTTACTTTGCTTCTCTGACGTGGAAGATCTGTTGATCTGACCATCTATCCTTATAAAAACAATATGTTATGTCATAAATGATTGTATGGTGTTCCACTTCAATCAGTCTCTCGTTGTCCGTGTCGCCGATCCTCTGAGACCCTTTGATTGATTGATTGATTGCTGATCTGGTGCCGGGGTCATAACATAATGTTGATGTGAAGAAGTTTTAGGCTGCATGAACTGCCTATTGCGTTTTATTTTGAAAGGGGGCGGAAGTGTATTACGTTGATTCTGAGTCGGACTTCCTGTCTGGTGCGATCTGCTCTGTTGAGATTTACGCGGTTTAGCAGCGGCTGGCGGAGAAAATAGAAATGCTACCTAATGCTCGCGGAGAGCCGCGGCTGAGACGTTGCTGTATCGTTTCGCATCGCGCCCGATGGAAATGCTCTCATTGATTAGAGTGGTAGCGATAAGCAACGGCGACCGCAGCGCAGCCGTTCCGCGGCTATAACGCGCCCGGTGGAAATCAGGCTTTAGGGACTGTTTTTCAAGAAAGCAAATGCCGACAAATCCAGCGACTTTTTCTGGTGTTATTGGAAGCGGCACAGTCCTCCTGCAGCAGTACAGTGTGTATGTGCTAACAGGCTAACAGTTAGCTCTGTAGCAGTACAGTGTGTATGTGCTAACAGGCTAACAGTTAGCTCTGTTGCAGTACAGTGTGTATGTGCTGCTGCTGCAGGAGGTGTTCACTTAGCGATCTCTGTTTGTTTACAACAAGCACCGGACACTCTGTGCACAGTTAGTGATGCTGGTTAATTCATGAACACAATGTTTACGATCATTGGAAACGCGGTGCATAATTAGCCATGCTGCTTTCTTTATGATCAGCTGCTGACGTTGTGCACAGTTAGCGACGGTGGCCACAGTTGAGACTCACGGTCATACTGTCGCTAATCGATTACACGACGGTCGAAAACCATACGTCACCTCCGGAGTTTCTAAATCCTTCTGGAGGATAACTTGTAATGGAGACACGCAGAGTGAGCGGATATTTGAGAGGGCGTGGCCTGAGACTTCCTAGTGAAAACACCGCTTTATAAATACAAATGGAGTTATTTCTGCAACCTGTGGTGTCGCCTCCTGCTGGCCCTTGGATAGAATGCAGGTTAAAAGCACTTATGCATCTGCTTCTCTCGTTATATAAAACATGATAAACATCTATGTAACTGAAAACAGGCATAATGATATTATTGTTAATTTAATTGTGATGAAAAAACTGAAAATTTTAGTATTTTGCAGGTATTTGAACAGGACACCTAGAAACCAGAGCTATCTGTTAAAGGCAGTTCACAGAAGGACTGGACCCAAAAGCAGACAGATGGTAGCAAAAAACAAAAATAAGTTTTATTCTCTCAACAACAAACAGAAACAGGGTAAGAACACGAGAGGGAATCCAGGGAGAGGGAAGCTGGGGCGAGGAAACGGGTGGAGACTAACAGGCACGGGAACGAGGAATCTCCTGGGAAGAAAAACAGAAAAAAAATCGGAGACAGGGAGATTAATCAGAGGAGCCACGGCCGAGAATACCAGCCGGGTAGATATGCCACGCCCCTTTACACACACACACACACACACACACACACACACAGGATAAAAAACAAGGGAGTGAACAGAGCCAACTGGAGGGCCTTAACACTATCCTGGACAAACTGTGACGTCTGGTCACCGTATTCTATCCTTCACTTGGTTATTTACCTGTTAAGTGATAGAGTCCATCCAAACCTTGAAAATCAGATGACAAACGTAAGCCACTTTCAGAGGGACGCTGAGGGACTGAAGCTAAAAGCACAGATCAACAGACACCACTTAGCTTTTAGAGTGATGAAGACGAGCTGAAGGAAGGCAACCTTCAGAGATGTAAACAGGTTTTTGCTCGGAGGTCGTCCTGGCCAGACCCTTGTTCTCCAGAGGACAGGAACCTCTCCTTATGATAGACATAAGGTTCATTGCTTGTATGCTAATTTTGCTTCTTCTGGCATAAGTTGCTTCACCGCCCTCTGTTCCAATGCCTGATCTGGAAAGAGTGAGATCCTGGTAAATTAAAGCATAAAAAAATGAGATGAACAAATTATAAGCAACCCCATTGAGAGATTAATGCAACAGCAGTGACACAGTAAAAGAGCCTGATTCACCAGCTGCATTAAACAGGATATCAGTTTATAGCTATCTGTTGTTTCACTCTCTCTCTCTCTCTCTCTCTCTCTCTCTCTCTCTCTCTCTTTATTTGCTCATTCAACAAAAGACTATTTAGCTTCATTTCACTGAGAATTTTTCTGGGAAGAATCCACAATCCACACTAAATCAAGATGTAATTCTACATAAAAAGCCTTTTTAAACATATGCCGCTAAATCGCTTCAACATAATCCATCATTACCATACTCACATAACGCCCTCAGAACTGAGAAGTGCTTCACACTAGAATATAAGGTGGTCATACTCTTCACTCACCATCTGCTCGTATACATATCTTTTTAAAAAGAAAAAGCATCTATCCCACATAGGCTATTTTTGTGAGTTAACAAATACATTTCTATACACAAATAGAGAAACGTTTGTGAATAACGGCTATAAACAAACTGCGTTTCCTTACATCTGAAGACCTTCTTTTGTAGTTTTTCTATTTTTCTTGCCAATACACTTGCCAATACACTGCACAGCTTTTACAGGATAAGCCGCAATAATAAGATGCATTTTGATTACATATATTGCCTTTACTTCTCCTTTCAGGAAACTCCTTTTCCTGTCTGGTGCGATCTGCTCTGTTGAGATTCACGTGATTTGGCAGCGTCTCGCAGAGAAATAGAAGTCCTACCTAATGCTCGCGTAGAGACGCTGCTGAGACGCTGCTGTAACGTTACGCTACGCACCCGGTGGAAATGCTCTCATTAATTAGAGTGTTACCTATTTGCAACGTCATACGCGACGCTGACGTTACGCTGCAGTAACGCGCCCGGTGGAAATCAGGCTTTAGATAATATCAAACACGTTTGATATGATCCAAACCCAAGACTAGGAAAAGACTGATATGAAACAGAGCAGATTACTGCCTTAAACTTAACGATGGAGATGACGGGAGCGCCGTGACTCCAATAAGACTCCTAGATTTACTAAAGACTTTCAGTTTTTAGTCTGGGACTGGGGAAATCTATTTTGTAAGCCCAGCATTAGCTGACTCTCTGCGAATGCTGCTGACTGTCCAAATCCACAATTTATACAGTCCACCAGCAGGCTTTCTACAGACTTCCAGACAACCCTGGTCCAGACATTTGGGTTCAGCCGAAGTGTACCTTTTGATTTAAGGTACAAAAAACACCATGTACTAACAAGAAAGAGTATGTTTCTGCACTTTGATTCTTCTGTGAGAGTTTTGCAAACTGAACTTGAATGCAGAGTCATGAGGAAGAGCTTGGGGGCAAAAACATCATCATTACCAAGGAGGAATTGCACTGGGACTACACATATATTCTGGGAATGATGACTAATAGAAAGCAGGTGTGCAGACAGGTGGCAGGTCAGGTGGGAAACACACTGAGGACACCTGGTGAGCAGATCTGAAATGGCAGATTCAATGGAACCAAATTTGAAAGAGTTAAATTTGATGAAACTGTCAAAGATATGTGATTTGTGATGTTTCTATGTTTCTAGTCCTTTATGACTCATGAAATTTCTAGACTTCATGTCATAAGCATCTTAATCATGTGTGAGACTGCTGATGGAATCTGCCTCCGGCTGTTTTTTTTTTCCTTTTAGTTGCCTTGCATGCCAAATGATGCTGGACTGAGTTTAGAGTAAAAACAAACAGATAAATGTGGTTTTTGCCAGCTATAATCAGCTGGAAGCTGAAATTACACTAATAACTAGATATTTGTGAAACAAAACACTGAAAATGAGGACACTAAAAGACATTTTATGGATCTGTTTTTGTGCATAATGATCAGGATCAGGACATCTTTTTTGTTTGACTGACAGCTCAACCTTTCAATGCAGCTGCACACTGTAATTTCACTGCTGGAAAAAACAAGTGGTTGAATTGATGAATATAATTTCAAAGACTATGAGTCAGTGCTATTTTGGATTTTTTTTGCAGCATGCAGACCTGAATACTTCCCAAACATCCTTTAATGTTCTTTTGTTACTTTGCAATCAAATAACTTTCTTCAAGTTTTTACAAACTTGATAACAAATCTGAATATCTTCTAACATCCACCAAACTTCAGGCAGGCGCCGGCCACATACTGTACATCTCTGCAGTTTAATGAAGCACACAAACAGGAAAATGCACCAAGAATGGCCTCCTTTGAATCACTCAGCTAAACTGTGTGGACGTCAAGTTAATTGGCTTTGGGGCAGCATTGCCTCCCTCACCACAGCTCCTCATTACGGCTCCCTCCCTTTCTGATCTCAAGACAGCTGTAAAAACAAATATCCCAAACTATTTGTTTATTGTTTATTTGTTTATTGAATGGATCCCCATTAGCTGACGCCTTGGCGACTGCTAGTCTTCCTGGGGTCCCTAAAAAGACATAGAACATGACATACAAACAACATAAACAAAAACAGTACATACAAGAAAAACAATAACAAACTCAATTAATACATACATGCAATACTGTTAAAAAAAATCCCACATTCATATTTACCCGACAAATGTTATACTGTAAAAATCATTAATTTAGATGTCTATAGTGTCAATATCAGCTGTATACACTTATAATTTGTAATTTCATTAGAGAACATTTAAAAGGAAGACTATTGATGCTTGAATTAATGCTCCATTATTGGCGATATTTAAAAAAACAAAAAAAAAACAGTTCACACCACCAACATACTTTCTAAAGAGAATAAAGTTTCAGAATATCTTGTGGTTTTTTTTTTTTTTTTTTTTTTTTTACTTTCCCAAACCAACTTTGGACTGTTTCTAAGGTCTTTACTTTAAGCTAAAAGCTTCCTGAGAGTATTGGCAGAGAGCTTGTGAATCCAGCCCCAGGTGCATCTTCAGATGGGCTTTTAACAGGGTCGTCCAAGGTTAGAGTTGTACGAAGGTTTTCTCATTTGTTTCAAGACACTTGCTGCCTGTTTTTTATTCTATTGCAAACCTCTTTTTCAGCATCTTCTCTTCGCATTGAAACATTCTATTGTTCAAAGTTAAATTGCTTTTTGCCCCAGCTGTGATGTGTGAAATTTCTAATGAAGGGGTCTCAGTGGTACATTTACTTCAGTACAATTTTAAGGTACGTGTACTTTACTTGAGTTTTTCCATTTTAAGTAACTTTATAATTCTACTTCACTACATTTTGAGGCAAATATTGTACTTTTTACTCCACTACATTTAGCTAACAGCAGCTTTAGTTACTTTCCAGGTTGGTATTTTACATAAAAAAACAAGATCAATTTAAAGTGATTAGATTATTAGTGATTATTATTTTTATTTTTTTTAACTTAAACCATATGACAGTATATTAAGTACTTAAAATGAGTCACACCCTGACAAAATTAAAACACAGCTTACATAAATGCATCTATAATAAGAATTTATAAAACAATCTGAGTGAGGTCATTCTGCATAACAAGTACTTTTACTTTTGATACTTTAAGTACATTTTGATGCTGATACTTTTTGTACTTTTACTTCAGTAAGTTTTGCAGGACTTTGCAGGACTTTTACTTTTAGTCGAGTCATTTCACAGTGTGATATTTGTCACATCTTCATAATGAACAGAACTCAGAATCGGAGGCAAAGCCAATGGGAAATTTATACAGTCCAAAGAAACACAAAAATGAGGGTGTTTAGTGGAGATGGAGGAACAGGCAGCCAGCATGCGAGGAGGAGGGTGTTTTAAGAGAGAGGCTCCAAAGGCTGGCAGGAGGAATCAGAGACTGAGGTACTGTACCACATGGGTACACTGTAAACAATTGTCTTGTAAATTAACAGTAGAATACTGGCAGCAGGGTTGCCAGTATTTTACTGTTCCCTGACTGTTATTTACATTACAGTATGTTACTTTGATAAAACCACATACTGAATTACAGTACAATCCTGTATCTCCTTGATTTGACAGTAAAATACTGATACTTCAAACATCATCTAACAAATAAAACATAGTTCAACTTACGCTGTGATTTGCTCAAGAAATGCAGGATTAAAATGGATGTTCCAAGAAAGTAAAGACCAGAGTTGGCTGAATGTTTCCTCCAGAAATACAGCAGCTTTCCGTATTTTCTCAGCCTCACCGCTGTTGATTCTACCATAACTCCCAGAATGCAATGCTATTTACGGTATATTCCAGTATTTTATGGGAAACCGCAAACTACCTACAAATATTGCCCAGAATACATTGTTTTCTACAGTATAATACCTTTTTAATGGAAAACAGTATGTTACTGTCACAATTTGGCTGTTTTCTTACAGCAATTTGTTACAGTGTAGATAACAATCTGGCGCTGAGTTGTGGAAGGACCAGGCTTCTTAGGCGGCGTTCAGACTGCAGGCAAATCTGATTCAAATCAGATTCCTCGTCAAATCAGATTTTTAGGGCTGACTGTCCACACTGTTTTTAGCAAGTGTCCAAATCGGATATGGCTCTGTTCAGACTGGGCCACATTATCGACTGATCTGACAGGTTGCTGTAGTAACGGCGTCAGAGCGTCTGACGTCATATAATTGCGACAGCGACAAGAACAACAACAAACATGATGGAGGCAGGTCACCTCAGTATATTGGCCTTATCACTGTCCAGTAGAGGTGCAGAACATCTCAGATCACCAGGGGAGAAACCGGGCGGATGGACGCCCCCGTCGGGCCGCATGAGTCGGGCGCAGCTGCCGGTGGACACCTCGTCTCCGCGCTGCCGGCGCTACGCGTAGAATGACGTCACAGACAGTCAAAACCGATCTGAGTGTTTGGAGGTTCAGACTGAGGCGCATCTGTCCAAATGCGATGTGAAACTACCTCCCGAAGGTGGTTTCGATCCGGTTTGCAAAAATCGAATTTCATGTGATTTGTGACTGTTCAGACTTCAAAAGAGCCATCCAGTTCCAGTCTGGATGGGCTAAAAATCTGATTTTGGCTGGCAGTCTGAACGAGGCCTTATAGCGCAGGTAGGTGATTGCCAGATGAGAGGCAGGTGCGGCTCAGAATTGGAAGGAATACAGAAAAGGGGAAGCCTGACCCTATGAGAGCTTCTTGCACCTACGTAAAAATGTTTGCAGCATGATTCAAATGATATCCTATGAAATGTGGCAACACATTGGTGATACATGGCCACAACTGTTGAACCTTGAGTCACGATCGTGGTATAAAATGTGTTGTTAATGCTGTAAAGTTGAGGATTAAAAACCAAAAACCAGGGCGTCCCGGTGGCTCACACTGGTAGAGCGTTTACCATGAAGGCCGTGTGCTTGTTGCAGCGGACCTGGGTTCGAATCCGGCCTGAGGTCCCTTTGCTGCATGTCTTCCCCTCTGTCTCCCCCTTTCTATCTGTCTCTATCTAATAAAGCAGTAAAATGCCAAAAAAATAATCTTAAAAAAAAACAACCAAAAACCACATCATTATGGTTACTTCTGGACATAAATGAGCAGGTTTGACCCATCTGTCACCCCTCCTGCTCACCCAAGAGACAATTTTTTTTTTTTTTTAAATATTTTTAACATTATGTTGCTGAACAAAACTCCATGTAATACCGACGAAATCCAGTGCATTTTTTTTGTTAGGAAATTACACAAACCGTTCATGGGTACAGTGATGTTTGATCTTTGACCTGCAGAGCAGAGTCCATCTCTGCAGAAGACCAGCTGCATCTGTGTCCCATATCAACTGCTCCGCTCGTGTCCTCCATCTTCTCGTTGTGTTTGATGTTTTCTTGTACAGTGTTCAGAAGCTGCTTTGAAATATTAACCTTGGATAACATCGTTTACCAAGAGGATTAACTCCTGGGGAGGTCTGGCAGAGTGTGATCGCTGTTGGATTTCTGGTGTTTTGATCCGTTATGGCAACAAACACTGAGTTCTGCCTCGATGAGATTAACTAACCGAGCTCACAAACACGTGTCCTGCCCTATCAGGCTGTTATTTGGCTTGTTGGTTCAGAGCTCTATGTCTGCCCTCAGTCATTTCTTGCTCCAAAAGAGTTGTTTTGTGGCGCTTTAGGGCGCCTCTTGAAACATTTTTTTAAAAGTTTAACTTTTTGTAAAGTATTTTGTAATCTCTGCTTTTAATGATTGCTATGTACAGTAAATACATGTTAAATCTTAAATTGGTTAAGAATATAGTTTACTGACTGAATGTTTGAGCAACATGATCTACTTAAAAATAAAAACGTCTGAAGTGAACGAGATAATGAAAAAGTCAGATGTTACGGCCCCTTTCATTGAGAATTGGGGTTATAGCACTGGGTGATTTTATTTTTTATATTTAACCTTTATTTAACCAGGGAATATCCCATTGAGATTAAGAACCTCTTTTTCAAAGGAGCCCTGGCCAAGAGGCAGCAAACACAGAATGCAGTTACATATTTATATCAGACACAGACCTTAAACACGTCATGAGAAACAAGTGCATGTTATGGAATTGGCCTCAATAACTCTTAGTTTGGATTTAAAAGTGCTCAAAGAAACAAATTCAGTTAATTTCCAGTCTTTCTGTAGCATATTCCAGCATAAGGTGCAGAGTAAACAAATGCCCTTTTACCCAACTCCGTACGAGCATGAGGGACAGAAAGCAACAATTGATCTTGTGAACGAAGAGAATAAGATCCTGCATTTCTCACAGTAATTAAGCTGCAAATGTACGAAGGCAGCAGTCCCAATATTGCCTTATAAATGAAAGTATACCAATGACTAGCCCTTCGAGTGGCCAGAGCAGGCCATCCTACCCGAGAGTATAATTCACAATGGTGAGTGGACATCTTACAGTTAGATTAGTGGCAGACAGTTGGTCAACAATGAATATCACATGAAAGTGTTGGACATCATCTGAAAGCTGGAACCAGAAGAATAATATGAGCACTTTGTCAAGTTGTTCTTGATTTATCAATCAATTATTAAATTAATTAAACCTATTAAGGTGTATGAGAGTTCAGAACATTAATATCTCCTTCTGAAGTCTATTTCCATGATGAACTATGTTCCATAACTTGTTTCTGCAATTTTTTTTACACACATTTGGTGCCAAATTATGCATTTTTTAATGATGATGTTTGGAACAACATAGAAGAATCCCTGCTGTGATTTGGGTTAAAAAGCTTTGGTCATTTTGGAGATTTCTGTATTTTCAGCGATTGGACTTGAAACTGCTGAACCCCTTATTGTTAAAGTCAATATATCTAAGAAAGCTGCATATCCTCTGAATGTCTAGTTTGTGGTTGTAAAGTTTCATGAGGCTGTGATTATCCTAGAGGTCACAGCAGCTCATTTTATACAGTGAGGACGAGACTCAAGAAATGCCCTAACTGTAATGAACTGGCTACTACTGATGACTAACATCATCCCACATGAAGAAAACTGGCCTCATTAAATCCACAAGAGTCTCAACTTTCCAGTGATACCCAGTTTATGTCATTCAAAGCCTGTTTAGGGACCCCAGTACGCATAAATATTAAAATACAGTAACCGGACATAGTACATTTGTATTACATGAGAAAAACTATGTGGAGTGCTGTTGGAAAAATGTTTAAAGACAAAAATACATTATGTCAACAGAAATTATTCCTGTTATGATCGAATTTTATGACCGCAAGTTAACTTGCAATGTGGGCACATGAATAACACAGTGGAATAAGTAGAAGTTCTCTCTTTTATAAAAAGTTTTTTTATTGCATAAGTTTGCTTTGGTGTTACTTCATATATTACTAAGTGGAGAGAAATAAAACACTTGGACACAGCTCTTTATTAAACCTCCTAAATCCTGTCCTAATGTTGGCTTTAATTTAATCAGTGTTCCAGTATTCCAGTATAAAGTAGCTATTTACAGTACAGACAGCGTTTTAAATTATTTTCCTAATCTCTGGTGGTTCAATTTGTCTGTCAACTTGTGACACGCAGAGAGAACATTGCCTGCATGTCCCTGAAACCGACCACAACAACTTGCACCTTCTCCCCCAGAGATAAAAGTATAAGACCTTTCCTCCCTGAAAGTCAATACTCAGTAAGTTTGAAATTCTGGCCTCAGGTGGACCTTTTCAGCTAACGTTATTTCATGCAATACAGCACTAAAAAAACATTTTTTGAAGGAATAAAACTGAATTTATGATGCTGGAGAAAATGTAAACTGCTACTTGTTTGTCTTTCTCTGTAACGCAGCTGTTTCAAGGCCTTTAGCTCTTTGATGTGGAAGTTTCTTGCATCAGTTGTGAGGTTTGATCTGGACATCTGGACTTCAGAGGTGGTAGAAATGTGTAAACCTGGCCCTAACAGTGTTTCCCATGTTCTCTTATATATAGTAGATAGCTACTTCAAACGCGGCTTTGAAATATTAACCTCACACGGCTTTGACGCATCGTTTACCCAGAGGGTAAACTTCTGGGGAGGTCTGCTAGAGTTTGATCACTGTTGGACGTCTGGTGTTTTGATCTATAACAACATACACACTGGCAGCCCGGGCATCTTATATTAATGAAGGATAGCCATAGCGTTAGAGTGACGACACTGGGAAATCCCAATTCCCTTATTCGATCGAAAAAAGTTCCAGTCCACCGTAACGAAGGTGTTCCCAGGGTTTTTTTGGGGGTTTTTTTCTGAAGAAAAAAATGTATTAGCATTTAATGTCCTCTAAAAGATCTTTTTTTTTTTTAAAAAAAACAATTTATTTATTATCATTTTTTCATACAGTTTACAGCATCAGTAATGGCAGTAGAACTTCAAATTCCACCCAAACCCACCCCCCTCCCAAATCAGGCCCCAAAGGCCAACTCTTGCCTTAATCCCTAATAATAATAATAATAATGAAAAATAAATAAATAAAATAATAATAACAATAAAAAGGATAATAATAACAGTAATAGTAAAGTAGATGATATATAAATACAATACAGAAGTAAATAATAGAAAAATAAATTAAAACCATAAAAAATATAAAGAAAGTTCAAAGTTCAGAGCACAGTAAATTACATTCAACAAAGGTCATGATATTGGCTTGGTCTTACAGGTGTGGTAACAACCAACAACTACCGCTACACACTGTAAAAAATATTCTGTTTAATTTACGGTAAAATACCGGCAGCTGTGGTTGCCAGAACTTTACCGTAAAAAGTACAGTGAGTGGGTTTTCTACTGTAAATTTAAATGTAAATATCAGCTAAATCTGTCATTTAGACTGAAAAATCACTTGCCATTTTATCCCTATTGTGTCTCTTTTTGGTAATTTTGTGTCTCATTTGATAATTTTACGTATTTTTTGGGTCATTTTGTGTCTTTTTTTGATAATTTCATGTCTCTTTTGGTCGTTTTCTGTCTTTTCTTTGGTCATTTTCTGTCTTTTTAGATAGTTTTGTGTCTCTTTTGGTCATTTTGTGTCTTTTTTGATGGTTTTGTGTCTCTTGGTCGTTTTCTGTCTTTTTTTTTTGGTCGTTTTGTGGTCGTTTTGTGACTCTTTTGGTAATTTTAGGTCCTTTGTTAGGTCCTTTGGTCTGCTATTATTTTTAGGGTAGTTATGTCCTTGTGACGTTATGGTATTTCTCCATTCATTTTAAATGAAAAATCTAATATGTTTTCTAAAGTTTATGACAGAAAAAAGTAAAAGTTTCGTGCTATTCTTTGATTTACGGTAATTAAAAGTGTCTACTACGGTGATATTACATTTTTAATTTCACGCCCTATTTCTGATATAATTTGACAGTGTTTTACTGTAATTTCTACAAAAAATTTTTACAGTGCACCATTGACAGTACTCAACTAGTTAACTCCAGATATGAAAGTCTGGAGAAAGCTGGAGAAAGTCACTCCAGCATTTTTCAAAAAGATGTTTCCAGGGTTTTTAATGCTGCTCTTAGGAGCAAGGAAGGATCCATGAGGAGACAAGAGACACAAGAGCAACCTTCACTTCAGTCTTTTACCCTGATTGGATGCTGCAGCTGATTGGACTGATCTGATACCACATCACATCGCTTAAGTTTTATTATGAAATAGACAGAGACAACTAAACAGATTTTGAACTTTCTTTATTCCTTAGTTTTTCTTTACGATCAAGGCCGGATTAACCATATGGGCAACTGGACAATTGGCCAGGGGCCCACGACCTCTTAAGGGCCCAGGGCAGTGTGGGCACAAGCAAAATATCTGGTTATCTCTCGCTCATATGTTAAACTGTCCATCGGAGCCGTCGGTCAAAAATGAATTTTGAGGTGATTTCAGGGTGATTTCTGTTTAAAATAAGCTGAGGACCAAATGTTACTTGATTCTAGATTCTTGATTTTTGTTTGTGTCTTGTCTTCTTCTGTGATGGCTCTATCAATTCAATACATTTGTGCTGCTTGGAATAGGTGTTGTTAAATACATACTGGATGCTTTGAAAATGGTTGCTTACTTATTTTTTTGTGAAAATTGACACTTCCTTCCCTCTCTTTTTCTGTCTTTTTGTACGGTGTTCTTGAGTGCCAAGAAAGGCGCCTTTCTTCTTCTTCTTCTTCTTCTTCTTCTTCTTCTTCTTATTAATAATGTAGTGGATAAATTTTGCCAGATTATAGTGATGCTGATGTGTTTTGTTTTCATAACATCATATGTGAGTGAGTGGCCTTGACAAGAGGACATTGTGGTGCATTTTTAGTTCTATGAGCGTTTGCACATCTGTACATGAAAATGCAGACAGTTAGTTATTGATGTATTGAATATATAAACTGTATATTACTGTAATTTATTCTGTATTCTGGGGTCGTGATGATGGGGCCCTTGAATATTGTTGCTCAGGATACAGCGTGTGTTAATCTGGCCCTGTTTATGATCTGTTATTTTCCCATTTACTCTACATCATGTTTAATGTTTCAGTCACAGTTAAGTAATTAGCTTTTTGTTACTTTTTGTCCAAAGAAAAACAAAGGACATTTAGTCTAATTATTGCCTAATTTTTTTCCTGCGTTTTCAATTTTTATGTCTTAAGCAGATGAACTCTCCTGGAGTTTCCTCTCCCAGGAAAAGCCAGCTGCTGTTGGGAAATAGGATTGAGGAAACTTTTAAAATTAATTTATCTGACTCCAACACAAAAACCTATTTTCCGCACCAATTATTTGATGGGGAAGGATGAGCAGGAGACATCAGAGTTCTCAGTTTAACTTCACTTTATTACAATATGTAAAGAAATGTGCAGTTACGGAGTCTCTGGGTTCAATTTACGTTTCCCTGACAACACATGGGCTGGTCAGTTCGCAAAGTCTGGACACAGTCTGTTTCCCTAAACCCAGTTTTATGTTTTATAGACTAACAAAAGTTTACTAAGGATGTAGGTTGATCTTATGTAGACGTCGCTTCCTTTAGATCTGCTGATTTGTCAGTTTATACAATACGTGTACACGAGTCATGTCACTGGGCAGAACTGTTGTATTATTACTATTATTATATTATATTGTATATTATATATCATATTATTTTATTTTATTTATAATTATTTTATTTATTTATTTTATTTTATACTGTTACTATTTATTATTATATTATATATTACATACTGTACTATTATATAACCATAATCTTGCCAACCTACCAACTGATCTTCTTTCTTTAACTTCTTAAGTGTCCTTATTCTATTCTGTGTTTTTTTTTTCTATTGTTGTTTTTATGTATTCTACCTCAGTATTTTATTCTATTGTATTTTATATATCGGACTACTGTGACAACCAAATTTCCCTTCGGGGATGAAAAAAGTAATCTCTCTCTCTCTCTCTCTCTCTCTCTCTCTCTCTCTCTCTCTCTCTCTCTCTCTCTCTCTCTCTCTGCTAAGCAGACTTTGGTTTGCAACTAACTGTCAAATCACCAACTCCTGCCTTGAGCTAAACCACCTGCAGAGAAGACATCTGGAGACACAGATTTCACAACAAACACATCCATACAAAATATATATTTTTGTGGTAATAGAATACTCTAAAAAAAGGGCAGAGTAATTTTCTCACACAGTACTTACATTTTTCATGCAGTAAGCAGATGGAGTAAATGTATTTTTATTCCTTCTTAAACTACCATAGTTTAACAACTCATTTTAATATTAGCACATATAACATTGTAGCAAAGCAGCTTACATGATTAATCTATCAATGCACACAGAGAGAGAGTACACACGTACAGAGAGAGGGAACTTACACACCCACACACACACATTCTTGTACTCCTGTCTTCGTGAGGGCCATTATTGGAACAGTGAATTCCAATGGGAATTCAAATGGGATTTTTCATTAGTTTTAGTTTTAATTTTGTTTTGATTTTTTGTTTTCAAATTCAGTTAGTTTTAATGAATTTTTGAGTGAGTTTGCTAGTTTTAGTTTAGTATTTTTTTAATGCTTTAGTTTTAGTTTAGTTTTTATTAGTTTTAGTTTTTTGTAATGGGGTATTTGTTGGGTGGGAGATTAAAAGAGGTCACAGTAAATTTTGCTTTCATTTCCTTTGTCTTATCCATCTTCATTATGTATGAAAAAAGTTGACAAAGACGAAAATGAAGGACATTTTCACTATAATTTTAGTTAGTTTTGTAACCACACAATACAGTTTCAGTTAATTATCATTATCATGTGACCTTTAACCCTTAAAACAAAGTCTGAAATCTCAAAAAAGCCTTTAAAGAAGTGAGGACCGGCCGAAATGTCCTCACTTTGCAAAAATGTCCTCACTCTGTTGGTTAAAAACGTGTTCTGGTCCTCACAATGTAGGAAGGACAAGAACACGCACACACACACACACACACACACACACACACACACACACACACAGACAGACCGAGACGCACACAGAGACACATGAAGACATACAGAGACACACTCACAGACATTCACACACAGAGACAAACGCACACAGAGACAGACACACATGATCAACACTGCCAGTCAACTTCCAGACACTGGGAGTCCCCCAGCTTGCTGTCGGTGGGCCTAGATTCCACTGCAAACAAGGCTTTTCACTGAATTTCAGTGTGTCACCAAGAGATGGAGGTTTGTTTTTTTTGTTTTTTACAAAAACACATAAAAAAGCAGTGTTAGTTTCAGTGTGAGCATTATCAGGGTGCAGCTATTGCTATATTGGTTGGTCCTAGTTGTCATGGCTCCAGTTTGTTCAAGGTCCCTGTGAAGGAAAGAGAACAGACTGACTCAGTAAATCGAGCTGTGTTTCTACCCACAAGCCTGTTGTTGGTGTCCTGTGAGTCAATGTTGTTATTTGGAGTCCAACTGTGTAACTGTTTCCAACCCTGTCCTTTTAAACTAACCTTAGTCAAGTGGTTTTATTGTGAAAAGTTAAGCATTTCCTGTGAAAAGCTACTTTGAATTTTAAGAGCAGAAAGTGATACACTGTCCCTGACCTGTCCAAAACCAAGGCAACGGGTTCCATGCACTGTAACAAATTGCTGTAAGAAAACAGCCAAATTGTGACAGTAACATACTGTTTTCCATTAAACAGGTATTATACTGTAGAAAACAATGTATTCTGGGCAATATTTGTAGGTAGCTTGCCGTTTCCCATAAAATATATGATATATATATCTATGATATTTTCTAAGTCTCTTCTTGTCCACATTTTTAATGGCTGTATTTTATTTAACTAACTCATTCAGTATATGGTTTATTAAAATTACTGAGGTTACAGTGAAGACAGCGCTTAATTCGTAGTAATTCAGACAGTAATATGCTCTATTTACAAAAAATGACTGCATTGTATACTGCAACTATACTGTGTTTTAGTGTACTGTAAAAATCAATGAAATGCAGGATTTTACTGTAATTAAGTATGTGGTTTTTATCACAGTAACATACTGTAAAGTAGATAACAGTAAAGGAACTGTAAAATTAACAGTAGAATGCTGGCAACCCTACTGCCAGTATTTTACTGTTAATTTACAAGACTTTTTTTTACAGTGTGTGCATCACACGCCGAGGCAAAGCACTAGTAATGGGACACTGAGGGCCGGTATGTGACACGCTGGAAGAGAATGTGTTGGTAAGTCCAGAGTTCATTATAAACTCTGAATCATTGTCTCACTGATGTTCTTGCTCACTCAGCATTAACATTAGCACAGCTACATGTTCTTTACACTGCAGAGCATTCATTCAAAAGCTGATTCACTCACTTGTACACTGCAAGAAAGCCAGCTTGTATTTTTTGGCCTAAAACAGTGATTTAAGTTGGTAAAACTTGGAAATATAAATTATTGACATTTAGGGCAATAATGTTAGTTAGCACAACAAAGGAAGCCAGTTGTCTGCTCAAAAACAAGTTGGTGAGTTGTTGTTACTTATATCTTTAAGTTGGGGTTCACAACAAGGGACAATAGTTCTGATAACTCTTATTTCTTTGTTGTGAAATGCGGGAAAGCGGTAAAATTCGGTCATTAGCGAAAGCTAGCGGCTAACTGATGCTAGCGGCTAACTGATGCTAGCGGCTAATTGATGCTAGCGGCGCTGCTTGTTACAGCGACAAGAGTAGCCATTAGCGTATCAATGCTAACTCAAAATTGTGGTCACAATATTAGCTGACAAGTTATTACAATGTAAATTATAAGTTAGTGCAACTTACAGTTGAGTTGATAAAACTCAGAATTCAGACTTGAGAAAACTAAAAAACTAAACTTAAAATATTTAGTTTAATTGTCCAACTTAAAATTTTATCGAAGTTTGTTGCCTTGAAATTTTGAGTTCACCCAACTTTTCTTTTTTTGCAGTGTACTGAACTCCTCTTTACGGTCACAGTCTAGCATGATGTTTCTTTCGTGAACTTCTAGAGGACAAGTTAGATGTTTTACTGCCCCCACTGAGGCCTTCATGTTAGAAAGAAACACAGCAATAGTTTATAATTAATAAAACATGATGCAGCGCCATAGGCTGCCCTACATGTCACAAAACTTTCTGTGTGCTGGTGCACTTTTATTTTGGTTTGTCTCTTCCTCTCATAGAGCCTTAGTCCAATACTGGCAGTGACTTTTCCGTAACTTCCAAAGCAACAATGCTTCATCATTATTTCCCTTCACTGATATACAAAATCAATATGAACAACAAAAAACGTTGATACTGACTGGACCAGAGCACCAACGATGGATCAAGCTGTGCAGCTACAGCAGTGATCAAACAGAAAACTCCAGAAGCTTTTTCTCCTCAATATGTCAAACTATGTGTGTGTGTGTGTGTGTGTGTGTGTGTGTGTGTACTTCCTACATAGTGAGGACCGGAACACGTTTTTAACCAACAGAGTGAGGACATTTTTGCAAAGTGAGGACATTTTGGCCGGTCCTCACTTCTTTAAAGGCTTTTTTGAGATTTCAGACTTTGTTTTAAGGGTTAAAGGTTACATGATAATGATTATTAACTGAAACTGTATTGTGAGGTTACAAAACTAACTAAAATTACAGTAAAAATGTCCTTCATTTAAGTCTTTGTCAAATTTTTCCATACATAATGAAGATGGATAAGACAAAGGAAATAAATGCCTCTTTTAATCTCCCACCCAACAAATACCCCATTACAAAAAAAATAAAACTAATACAAACTAAAGCATTTCAAAAAAATAAATACTAAACTAAAACCAGCAAACTCACTCTAAACACTAATTAAAACTAACTGAATTTGAAAACAAAAATTCACAACAAAATTAAAACTAAAACTAATGAGAAATCCAAAATTAGTATAACATTGGTAGGGAATTCAGTGTTCCAATGAGGGTCCTCACAAAGATAGAAGTGCAAGAATGTGTGTGTGTGTGTGTGAATAGCATCTGAGAACCTCACTTATCTTCTGAAACAAACAAAAGTGAAATCACATTCATGTTAAACGGGGAAACAAGCCTTTCAATGTGAGTTCCGGGTCTTGCATGGATTTTGTGCTTTAGTCCTGTAATTAACCTCTTCTGATGAACCCATTTATCCAAAAATAAAGTAAAGAGTGAATATGAGCTGTGACTCAGCGGGGAGAGCAAGTTATTTACTTATCACATAGCTAGTGTTTTGATCTGAAATTACTCCTGTCTGCACCCCCTTGGCATCAGTTTGTGCAAGAGTGGACCATTGTAATTATATAAATTATTTACTTTTGAAAGTGCAGCTTTTTAACATGTTTACCATCTGAATCTTTTCGGTTCAGTTTCAGGGGCATGTTTTGCCCTATTTTTCACTGCAATAAATAAGTCCTGCACCTCATTGCTAGAAGCTGCAATAATTTAAAAATGTCTTTTGTGCAGCAACAGTTATAATGACATAAATTATAATAAAAAAAGGTCCTCATTTGGAAAATTCAGAAAGTGATTTAGCTGCTTGACTGGTTGCAAATAAGCTTTTAAAGTTAACTATGATTCATCTGCCACAAATCTTTTTAAGTTTACTTTGTTATACTGTTGTCGCCATTGTTCATGTTTTAGCTAAAATACATGCAGTTCTGTACAAAAGTGTTATTGGTGTGAAAAAAAAGCCTAGAAGAATTGATGCTAGTTTGAAGGCAAAGGGTAATCACATCAAATTTGATATAGATTTTTCTTCTGCTCACTCACTTTGCATTTTGTTAAGTGATAGAAATCAACAATAAACTATGGCCGGGACTCGATTAAAAAATATTATCTAATTAGAGGCTTTGTAATTAATTAATCGAAATTAATCGCATTTTAATCGCACATACATTTTTGACCTGAGAACAGTGAGAAGTAATTTTTTCACATGGATTTTTAGTATACCATTGAATAATGACTGAATACATAAGCTTAAGCAACAAAAATATTGTTTATTTTTTTACAAGTCCAACAGACCAGTGCAATTTTTGCCATTAGGTGTAGCAATAGCATATTTATAAATATAGTACATTTCATAAATCCAGGTAGCCCATAGGTAGGTAGACCTTCTGTAAACCATAATACTTTGGTTTTTTAAGTAAAACACAATCCACGCTAGCTACTACACTAGCCGCTAGCTGCTATATGTTTAGCATTGAGGTGATACTTGAGGCTGGATGTGCTGCTATGGTGATATGTGAATTCCTTGTTGCATAGCAACACAACCATGCTCTTATCGACGCTTCCATCCGTTGGTTTTTAGTAACTAAATGTCCCATCATCCACGGGGCCAACCAAAGCGTCTCATCAGCTTCTTCCTTCATGTTCACTGTGGTTTGTTGTTGTCTGAACTCATCAACGCTAGTTGGTGCTCCAGTATAATCGGTCCGCCTGAAACTCATCCAGTGAGAAACGTTCCGCGGTGCAAAAATAAGTGTGATTAAAATGGGTCAATTTTTAATGCGTTAACTTTTGTGTAATTAATTAATCTTAATTAACGCGTTAAAGTCCCGGCCCTACGATAAACATTTCTATTTTTGAAAGCATTCTTATTTTACAATATTTTTTCACACCAAAAAAAGAACATCTGCTTAACCCATAAGAACCCACGGTGACACCCATGTAACAAACACTTTAAATATTCTAGAACAGGGTTCTCAAACTAAAATTACCTGGGGGCCGCTGGAGGCAGTATGAAAATGACCAAAAAATCTAAATTACTTAAAAAAGACACAAAAAAGACAGACAAAATGACTTAAAAAGACACAAAATTACAAAAAAAAAGGACACAAAATGACAGAAAAAAACTAAATTACTTGAAAAAGACACAAAATTACTAAAAAAGAGACACAAAATGACCAAAAAAGACACAAAATGACTGAAAAAACACTAAATTACTTAAAAAAGACACAAAATGACCAAAAAAACCCACAAAAATACAGAAAAAAACTAAATTACTTAAAAAAGACACAAAAAACCCCACAAAATTACTAAAAAAAGACACAGAATGACCAAAAAAAAACCCACATCATAAATATGTTCTGCATGGTTCACTTGGTCTGTGATATATCCCCCATAACTTTCCTTTATGGATAACTGGGTCTGGGTTCTTATGGGTTAAAGTTTGTGGTTTGTAGAGTTGAGAAAAGTGTCACCTTTTCTTCCAGACTTCACCTGTGAAGCTGCTTCTTGAGCTGTAAAGTGTTGTTGCCACTGCCACACAGACGCACGGTCACAAGGTTGTCTTGGGCTGAACTTGAGGCCGTCGTTGACACCGTCACAGCCGAGGTTCACAGCTGACAGAGTGACAAACGTGGGTCGACTCAGCCTCAGGAGCGGAAAACACAGAGAGAGGAGCGGGAGAGGAGAAGTGTCATTTAAAAGTTAACGTGTGGGCACGAAGTGGGGCACGTCAATCAAATTTATCTAAAATAAAGTTAAAGATGCGCTTTAATGTTTAAGGCTTTGCTTGTGTTCTGAAATACTGCTGAAATGTCCCCAAAACGCCACTTTAAATTAACTTTATTGTTTAGCACTGATTGTTCTAATATTATTCCATGAATTCTATTCTTGGTCCACTCGTTTGAAATGTCTCTGTGATGTAACAGAAACACAGTGTAGGCATGGGTCAGTCTGCAGACTTCATAGAGTTTCTAGATCTTTTGCTCACAAAGACGGACTGCAACAAAGGATATTCTCCTTTCTTACGAGCCTTCGTTGCTTTGTACCCCCAGTGTGACAAGCGGGTTTGTGACCAGCGCAGGCGAGCAGCCATCCTTTCCTGCAGCCTTGGCGGCTAGCTCCATTCATCCACCCCCTCTCCTATTGCAAGTCACATGTTTTTCATGTTGTAAAGTGTAGAGTATGTGCTTATGTTGCTCCCCTATCCTCATGCTATGCTGTATTTCTTCCATTCCTGTCTTCCTATCCTGTCCACCCCTTTGTCATATTGTATGTATGTTTATGTATATGTACGGACGGGTTGATGGTCATTTCGTTGTCCTAGTACTTGTTACTCTGTTCAATGCCAATAAAGTCGAATCTCATCTCATTCTCTTCATCATTGATGATGACATGAATTGTTATTTCTCAGTTCCTGATGGTGAGGATCGTTAACACTCTTTACGGTCTAAAAAAAGAAGTCCAAAAGTCAGCCACATTGGCAACAAATTTGAAATGACACTTTTCACTTTCTGCATAATATGTAACACAGATTAACCCTCTGAAGTCACTTAAGACGCCGGTGTCATGAATACACATGACTTCTTTAAGACCTCACAATGTAAAAACAAAGCAACGTCGAGCCTTGGTCAACCTCCCTTTAAAGTACCGGCTTGACACTCCAGGTTTGGTTTGATGATAATAGGCCAAATGAAACCGGAGATAAGGTCAAATATATGTGTAATATATGTTTTCACATTTGCAACGTTTACATATCTACGCTTACCATGATGTGTTTTGAAAGTAAAATAAAAACATAATTTTCAAAATCGGAATTTATGTTTTTTGTGTGTATGTTTTGTGTTAAAATGTTGATCCATTAATTAGTCAAAAAAATTAGTCATATAGTTGTGTTGAAAAAAAATGATACCAGTGTTATATACAGGCAGAATGAAAAGTCGACACACTCGCACAAAACTCTGTAAGTAATCAAACATATGATATATATATATAATAAAAATGCTTTCTAAAATAGAGAGGTAATTTTTTTTTAATCAATTAAAAAAAATGTAAATTGAGTGAACAGAAGAAAAATCTAAAGCAAATCAATATTTGGTATAACCACCATTTGCCTTCAAACCAGCATAATTTCTTCTAGGCAAAATAGTTTTGCCAAGTGCTGTATATATCAGGTTTTTCTTGACTTTTCTAAAGAATCACTGTCTGTGAGACCTCAATGATTGGTGGCTGGGTGCTAGACAGTTAGCGCAGTTCTACTGGAAAAAAATATAGCTGGGAGCAGCTCATTTAGAAAATGAGGTATAAGTGTTGGAGTGTTGAGACAAAGTGTAATGAGACTGCAGTACACAGAGTCAGTATTCAACCGGTGTCACAAACATTCGACATGTGACAGTGTGACGGTCCTCAGTGTCAACTCGCTGACGAGAGGGCGGACAGGAACTGACACCTAAAGGTTAAAGTGTCAATTAAAAAGGTGACCATCACACAGTCCCAGAACACTTATACACACACTGACCAGAATATAGAGCAGAAGCTGTGTGTGTGTATGAGTGTGGATGGACAGTAAGTGGTTATATAATTGAATGTTTCTGTGTATGCATATGTTCAGCCCCCACATCATTGCCTATAACATTTGTTGCAACAGAATGATGCATATGAGTTGGCATTAGATAGCAGTATGGGCAAAGGAAACACCATTCAGTGTTTTCTATCAGCAGCTCAGGTTCTGAAAGGTCCTTGCAGGCCACATCCACCCACGCTGCAGCCCAGTCAGCCATATTCTGACTCAAATAAATACAGCTGAATATCCAAGTCAGCCAAGATGCTGTACAATTTGATCTGATTTTAATGAGGATACCCATTAGTGGGCCTGATGTCCAGAACCTCCTCAGTCTGTGCACTTTTATCTTAGGATGCAATGTTTGTGGTTCTGTGTAACAAGGCTAATTGTACAGACATGTTGCAAATAAGAGAGTAAATATTTAGTTGTGATTTCTTGAATTATAATTACCCAAAATCTGTATATATTGTTCTTACCTGACATGTTATCCTACTTAGTCTGCTTGTGGAATGTTTTACATTAAGCTACTGTAACCCATGTAATTTTTGTGTGTCCGTCTACTGTAGATAGATAGATAGATAGATAGATAGATAGATAGATAGATAGATAGATAGATAGATAGATAGATAGATAGATAGATAGATAGATAGATAGATAGATAGATAGATAGATAGATAGATAGATAGATAGATATTTATCCCAAGCTGGGAAATTATAGTGTAGCAGCAGCATTACACACAGAGACAATAACAACACAATTAAATAAAAAAAGAACAACCTAGGCATACTTCAACCAATAAAATATAAAAATACAATAAAATATAATGTAAAAATAAAAATAAAGTGTCTAAAGAAGGAGTATGTATTAAGAAGTAGAATTCCAGTGCAGAATAAATATGAATATGCAGTAAAAATAAATAAAGTATGTATATTTGGCTGTCACGTTGACCTATCCCCTTTCGTCACTGTTAATGGGAGAGGTAAGCTGCATTTTTCCCTGTGTATGTTCGTTAACCTTAAATCGACCGTTACACTTCAATGTTCTATAATATACTTTTGTACATTTGCATACACAGCAAAATCTGTAGTGTTGTTTTTTCAGTGTTAATAATTTTGAGTTGGTGGGTGTTGATTTTAGAGTTGTTTTAACACTTGTATGATCAAAAAGCTCTGCCAGCATTGTTACATGTTAACACCTGAGTTAGATTCACTTCAGGTGGAGTTGATTTTCACATTTAGTGACTTGTATGTTCGGCTAAAGACAGAATGCACTTTGAATGTATCGTAAAACAAAACAATGAATGTTAATTATCACATTAGTGAAAGGAAATAACGTGATTTTAGGGTTAAAAATACACTTTAATGTGTCGAAGTAACACAATGTATGTTAAAAATTGACACTCAAAGTGAAAAGAAAAAACACGATTTGGAGTTAAAAGTGCACTTATGTGGTGTCATAAAACAACACCAAGGGTGTCAAATATTTAACACTATTAAAGAGTTAAAATATTTACACTTTTCAAAGTGTAATTTTAACTCAGATCCATGAGAATTATATAAACTCAGAAAAAGTGTTTCATTTAACACTCTGTGAGTTGAATTAACACTCCGGATTTTGCTGTGTAGGAGCTGAAGTTGAGGGCAGAACTGACTGGAGATTGTTTTGTTTCCTGTATCTGTCAGAATAAACAGAGATCACCTCCAAAAGGATATCTGGTCTGAGCTTCGTCAAATCACATAACGCAGAGTAGCCTACATCGGTTACATCTATAAGGAGCTAGTTTGCAATACAAGAGAACAACAACATTATTTATATGCACTCTGTTGATGTAGTTTAATAAAACAAGCTTCAGGAACAAAGATCATGCCTCAAACACATCCCACTTCCGCACAAGTAGGCTACTTAATCAGAATCAGAATCAGCTTTATTGGCCTTTATTGGTGTGCATACTAGGAATTTGACTCAGTTTTTCCTCCCTCTCTCTTGAATATTGAAAATAGGGGAAAAAAGACATTACAAAAAATATGTACACCCCATTCTCACAATCTACCCACTTTTTTCTTTTTTCCTTTAGCTCTCCATTCTCTCTCTTTGTTTGATTACAGCAACCAGTTGGGGGCAGGATCCATATCAATGCACAAAGTGACTGCCTCGCTCTTCTCTACTGTACTCTCCACTCCCCTGGTTCCCTTTTGTCTTCCTGCCTTGAGGCGACACAATGAATCACCTTCTTCGATCTCTACCATCCATCCATCCATGAACTCGACGTCTCCCGACATCCCTTTATCGCCTCATCTTCCCGTCCCACATCGACCCCTCATCCCTTTATCCTTCGACCCTCATACTGTCATCCAGTGCCTTGATCCTCCCTTTCTCCATCATCTCGGCTCTCCATATGAATTAAAACTTTCTGAACTCAAATCTATATTGGTGTGGTCATTGTAGGTGAATCTTCTTTGCTTCAAAGAACTGTCACATCAAGTGATGCAGCTGAACGGACTGGTCTACACTGAAAAATATTAATAAAGGTTGTATGTACAGGCAGCAAAATACAAGCTATATTTACGTATTACACCGTCCTCTGCAATGTGTCCCCCATCATCTTGTTGACGTAAAAGTGATTGATGACTATTAAACCGTGGAATTTCACCAATTTCACGTCCCCTGTGAAAACAAAAGTAAACGTTTTAACTAGGGCCGGGACGCATTTTAATCACATATTTTTGCACCGTGGAACGTTTCTCACTGGATGAGTTTCAGGCGGACCGATTATACTGGAGCACCAACTAGCGTTGATGAGTTCAGACAACAACAAACCACAGTGAACATGAAGGAAGAAGTTGATGAGACCTTTGGTTGGCCCCGTGGATGATGGGACATTTAGTTACTAAAAACCAACGGATGGAAGGATCAGATAAGAGCATGGTTGTGTTGCTATGAAACAAGGAATTCACATATCACCGCAGCACATCCAGCCTCATCACCTCAATGCTAAACATATAGCAGCTAGCGGCTAGTGTGGTAGCTAGCGTGGATTGTGTTTTACTTAAAAAAACAAAGTATTCTAGTTTACAGAAGGTCTACCTACCTATAGGCTACCTGAATTTCTGAAATGTATATTTCTAAATATGCTATTGCTACACTTAATGACAAAAATTGCACTGGTCTGTTGGACTTGAACAAAAATAAACAATATTTTTGTTGCTTAAGCTTATGTATTCAGTCATTATTCAATGGTATACTAAAAATCAATGTGAAAATAATTACTTCTCACTGTTCTCAGGTCAAATATTTATGTGCGATTAAAATGCGATTAATTTCGATTAATTAATTACAAAGCCTCTAATTAATTAGTTTAATTTTTTTAGTTAGTTTTAACGTAAGTTACGTGAATCCCGTTCTTCAACGTGGGTTACGTTCATTTAAAAGGTTTTTTTATGTAGCTTATGGTAGTCACGCCAGCATTTATGTACATTCATTTACTTTTTAAACTGTCTTTTATAATGCATTACCAGGAAGTTCTTTGCTCTAAACCTAGATCAGTGGTTTTGTAGCCTAAATTCACAGAAACTGCAGCCTTTTTCACAACCGTGAACCGTATGTGTATGCATAATGACGTGTGCTATTTTTAGAATTTTTACGTGGTACGTACATACGTGTCCTAATGGCTGGTACTGAAACATGACCTATTCTGAGATCTTGCTGCACTGAATGCAGGAAGATTTTAAAGCCTACCTACCTGAACGCCCTGATTCAGACATAAGCTACCTCACGACCGTTGCGCTCTTCCAATGAACGGCGCCTGGCTCTGCCCCCCGTTGGTCCAAGGCAATCCAGACTCTTTGCATTTCTTGTTCCCCGCTGGTGGAACACACTACCAGTTCCTACCAGAGCAGGGGCGTCCCTCTCTACCTTTAAAAACCTCCTGAAGACCCAGCTCTTCAGAGAGCATCTTCTCTCCTAGCACCACACGATAATTCTACTCCTTATAGAATTGTCACTAGCACTTATTGATGTACTAATAGCTCTTATTGTTTTAGCTTCACTGCACTGGCTGCCCGTTCATTTTAGGATTCATTTTAAAATTATCTTATTTGCTTTTAAAGCTTTAAATGGTCTTGCTCCTCCTTACCTCTCTGAGCTGCTGCACCCCTACTCTGCTACCCGCTCTCTCAGGTCAGCTGACCAGCTTCTCCTCAGAGTACCAGAGCTCGGCTGAAGCTCAGAGGGGAACCAGCTTTTGCCATCGCAGCTCCAAAACTTTGGAATGAATTGCCGCTGCACATCAGACAGGCCTCCTCACTGTCTCATTTTAAATCTCTTCTTAAAACCCACCTCTTCCCGTTGGCTTTTAACACCATGTAGAGTGTTGATTTTATGTTGATTTTATGATTTTATGATTTTTTGTTTTTATTGTATTCATGCATATTTTATTTTGTGCGGGCAGTACATTTTACATTTTATTTTATTTATTTTTATCCCATTTTTAATTTATTTTATCTTATTGCATCTTACTGATCTATTGTTTACTACATCTCTTTGTATTGTGTTATGTATTTATTGTTTGTGCAGCACTTTGGAAACCTTGTGTTTGCTAAAATTGTGCTATATAAATAAAGGGGATTGGATTGGATTGGATTACTGCACTATACCTTGATTGTTTGCTTTTTTTCTTCCTGTAAGTCGCTTTGGATAAAAGCGTCTGCTAAATGACTAAATGTAACTGTAAATGTAAATCTGAAAGCTCATCTGACAAATCAATTGACTACAGCAACCATCAACATGGGTTGGACAAACACAGAAAAGGTGGTGAAGTTTTGAAAAATAGAAACATACAGGTCACATGGTAGCTCACTGGTAGAGCCCATACCACTCAGGCTGAGTCCTTGCTCCGGCGGACTCTGGTTTGGATCCGGCCAGAGGTCCCTTTGCTGCATGTCTTCCCCTCTGTCTGACGCCTCCATTCTCTCTGTCACTGTCTAACAAAGCTGACAAAATGCAAGAAGAAATCTACAACTTAAGAAAAACAGGCAATCTAGACTTGATTATGTGTTTCTGCAGCCCAAGAATTGAATTATTTGAAAGAATAATTCTCAAACACCATTTCCTAAGAGTCCCTGCAGCTATAATATTGCTGTCACTGGTTACATTGTTCACATCCTCCTGTAAAACAGAACTAGTCAAACCATTTTAGCTCAGACAGATAATAGGACTCTTATCTTAATGGGGATTTAGCTTCTTAGCTTCCATTCAGAACATCAGAGACACATCTGAAACCACTTACAGAAAGGAGCAAAGAGTCTTTAATGTTTCCAGCCTTGAGACAGGTGTCCTTTCTATGTTTTACTGCTGAAAAGCAGCAGAATTAATTAGATAGATAGATAGATAGATATTTTACTTTTTAGATGAATATGGTTATAACATATATATATATATATATATATATATATATATATATATATATATATATATATATATATATATGTCAAAAATTAAAAGAAGGTTCACAGTAAATAACAGTGTTACATTTCAATATGGAAATGAGAAATATATATCCTTTATTTAACCAGGTAAAAGTCTTGTTGAGATTAAAAAATCTCTGTTCCAAGAGAGACCTGGTCATTAAAGTAGCATAAAAAGAGACAATTTACTACATTTAAACACAATTATCATAAACAATTAAATACAAATACAGCCATCATTACAACATTGAAGGAGCCTCAATAGCCGACTTATAAGGAGCAGTCACACCAACCAAGGGAAATGATTTCTTTATCCTTTAGAATCAATTTAAATTCACTGATTATGATCAATTCAGACAATTTCAATTTATTAGGCAAATTATTCCATGATAAAGGGGCGTAACTAAAAACTTTCTTACCTAACTCAGTTCTCACTTTTTGCACCAGCATCTGTATAGTATTTTGTGATTGAGACCATGTTTAGTTCTGTTTCGACACATGTAGCCTATACACACAGGTAAGAGGGAAGCAGCCCAAGAATACATTTATAGATGAAAACTAACCAATGAGAGAGCCTGCGAACATACAAAGATGGCATCTCAGCCGTGGCATACAGAGTACAATAATGTGTACGATTTCCCAAACTAGTAATGAAACGCAGAGCACAAACAAAGTTTGCTGGCTCGTCTGTGAATCACTTGCTGCCACTCCAGATGTCTCCTTGGTCTGGAGCCGGTAACATGCAATTATTTTTAGAGGCAGGTAGAAAGAATTGAAGGGGGAAAAAACTCAAAAGAAAAATCTGAACTCTGTCAGGGGTTTTTCGTTTTGTCCATGAAGCCAATTATCCTTGACCACTTATCCGCACTCGGGTCGCAGGGGGCTGCAGCTGATCCCAGCTGACATTGAGCGACATCCTGGACAGGTCGCCAGACCATCGCAGGGCTGACACTTAGGTCTTAACCCATAAGAACCCATGGTGACACCAGTGTAACAGACACATCTTCTATAATCTCCCATATTCAGCTTTATGCTTCACCTTAACTCATTAAATCCCTAAGTGACGTATTCTCAACACCCTGGTGAGGTGGTCATGTGACTGTGACAAGAAGTGACTTCTCCAAAATGTGGCTGTGACTGGAAACACAAATGTGGAAAAAGTAGCTAATTTCAAAAAGCTTATTTTTTTTTGTTTTTTTTTTAGGCTAAGTTTAAACCCATTTAACTATTTTAATCTATTAATAGGGAACTGAACAAATTGAAGACACAATTTTGATTTATGTTATGGAGATGCAAACAAAAAGGCAAAGGGGTATTTTTTTTTTTATTAATTATTGATTTTATTCTTATTTTGTTTCGTATACCAAATCTGAACAATAATTTGTTGTTAAACAACATTATTAATGTCACAAGTTTGATATATGTTGTGGAGATGCAAAGAAAAAGTAAAATTTTTGTTTCTGTAAGCAGAAAATGTGTCTATTTTTTTTATTTATTTTAAAATAAGAAATATAAACATTAATACAATAAACACCCAATGTATCGTATGTATGATATGCTTTCAAACAAGACTGGTTACACTTAGGGCCGGGACTCGATTGAAAAAGGCTTTGTAATTAATTCATCGAATTTAATCGCATATAAATATTTGACCTGAGAACAGTGAGAAGTAATTTTTTTCACATGGATTTTTAGTATACCATTGAATAATGACTGAATACAAAAGCTTAAGCAACAAGAATATTGTTTATTTTTGTTCAAGTCCAACAGACCAGTGCAATTTTTGCCATTAAGTGTAGCAATACCATATTTAGAAATATACATTTCATAAATCCAGGTAGCCTATAGGTAGGTAGACCTTCTGTAAACTAGAATACTTTGGTTTTTTTAAGTAAAACACAATCCACGCTAGCTACCACACTAGCCGCTAGCTGCTATATGTTTAGCATTGAGGTGATACGTGAGGCTGGATGTGCTGCGGTGATATGTGAATTCCTTGTTGCATAGCAACACAACCATGCTCTTATCGACGCTTCCATCCGTTGGTTTTTAGTAACTAAATGTCCCATCATCCACGGGGCCAACCAAAGGTCTCATCAGCTTCTTCCTTCATGTTCACTGTGGTTTGTTGTTGTCTCAACTCATCAACGCTAGTTGGTGCTCCAGTATAATCGGTCCGCCTGAAACTCATCCAGTGAGAAATGTTCCGCGGTGCAAAAATAAGTGCGATTAAAATGCATCAATTTTTTTAACGCGTTAATTTTTGTGTAATTAATTAATCTTAATTACGCGTTAAAGTCCCGGCCCTAGTTACAATACAACCACTCAAGTTTAGCTTACCAGAAGTTTCCACACAAATACTTCTAGTAAAGTCTAAAACCTCATTCTCCTCCCACTGACTACCTCCTGTATTCACTGCGTCAGAGTGGGTAAAAGTCACATGACTGAGGTCGCATTGGTAAACATCAGACCTGTATCCAATATAGGACCACATATGAAAGAGGCCCAATAATGATTTAAAACAAGTCAAATTTCATGTTATTTATGCTGCACACACTCTGAGTCACATATGAGCAAAAAAAAAAAATCAGATTTGGGACTTTTGCCTACAGCCAACCATTCATGCTCCCATTCACTCCTACGGGTAATTAAGGTTACCAATTAAACCTAAGCTGCATGTCTATGGACTGTAGGAGGAAGCCGGAGGCCCCGGAGAGAACCCACGCTGACATGAGAACATGCAAACACCACACAGAAGAGCTGCAAGATGCTAAATCAGTAGCTTGTTCTTTTCCAAATGTTTGCACACATTTGTTATTTTATCACCCACCTGCTGGGAACTCCATTCACAAAGTGCCTCAAGAAAGTTGTTCACATGCGTCTTCTCCTATCAGCCTCAAATATGAGTCACTCAGACATGAACCAACAGGGCCAGAATGGTCAGACTGGATTGCATCTCTGATTTCTTCATAAGTGGAGGAAAGTAATCATGCTTATGAAATGATGCAGGGTCAGCTGCCAGTCAAACCCTGCTGAGGTAATGTGACTAAATGAACACTAAGTTTGTGATTGTGAGGAGTGGGTGTTTTAATAGATGGCTGTGAGTGGCGTTGTGCTTCCTGTTCCTCCTACGCCTTCATCTCACAGAGTTAAACAGCACTCATTCTCTGATTCTGTTGATTGTTTATCCTCTACTGTGAAGAGTTATTAAAGGTATCAGAGAAGCAGAGGAACACTCTGTTGCTGAAGTTTGTTTTTTTAAATTTGTCTGTAGGTGTCATTTCGATGTTCTATCTAAAAATCCAATAAACAAAATCAGACAAAGCTTTGGAAATACTTTCTAAAACATTTTTTTGTTGCTGCAGTTTTTCTCAGTTGCTTTGGTACATTTCCCAGATCAGAATGAAATTCTTAGATCTATTATTCAAACTCTACCTCATCTCGTCACTTGTACACATCATAAACGTTATTTATTATTCTTTTGAACAATTTGCACATACTTGGGCCCATATCTGCAAATTATTCTGTTCCATAGTCTGCTGGTTCTGCAGTATTAATTGGAGTCTTTACATGCAAACTGGTTGAATCAGTTGACATAATCTGTCAAGTGTATTTCATCAGCCCATTCTCCTGAATCTGTTAAACCTTTTTAGTAGTTTAACTCTAGTAGATTAACTTTTTTGTCGAACGCATTTTTATGCAAGTGCGTTTGCATGCACGCAAATATGTAAAATCGCCTTCAAAATAAAAGCACTGCATTTGTATTGATTTCTAATTTCCGGTTCGCTTCATGCCCAGGTCCGACCTAAGGGATGTTTCCAGATTTTTTAATTTTGTACATTATTCCGTTGTGCTTTCCTTTGTAACAGTTGCTGTGGCATTTTGACAATTGCACTAAATTAATGGGTGAGCTGGCCAAACAAGAAGCACATATACTCAGTTCTCCAGGTTTTATTAACACATCCATACTCCAATACACCACTCAGTGCTGGATGGTTATTGAACAAAGCAACAAAGTTCCTTACACCGCTCGACTTTTGGTTGTTGCACCTTCCAGCATCGGCTCTTCAGCAACAGGCAATGTGGCCCTAAACTTCCCCTATACATCACATCAGGACAGACCTCACTTCTTTACATGTTCCCCTCTCACATGGTGTCACCATGAGTTAAGTTCACAGTTGAGTTCCCACAAAGCCTTGCGTCTTGAATATCAAGTAGGTTGACACCTACTTCATGCCCCACCATCAGGCCTGGAATTTCGGGGCAAGGCCACTTGGCCTTTTGTGTTGTCAATTTTTTGAGGGCACAAAGGCCAAAAGCCAGGGCACCAAGGCCATAAAACAAAACAATTATTTTAAGTCCACGTTCATATTGAAACTAATTTAAGGAATAGTAATGACACTTCTGAGGAAGATTGGAGTCTCTGTTGAAACTGTCAAGCAGGTAAAGAAACATCTCCTTGTAAAGTAAAATGCATCAATCTCATGCTCTTTGAGAGCTAAATGAGAGCAAACACCTTACATAATGTTTTCACAGGAGATACCGTATTAAAGAATCTTTGTTATCCTATACTGTGTCATTTTTAATTGCTGTCAACATGCTTTCCACTAGGTCATGGAGCAGCCAGCCAGTGTGGAAAAATAGCTGGCTAGAATTTTTTCCATAAAAGCCCAAATTTGGTGTCTCTCACGCATTCTAATGCAACTATTCCATCTTATACACTCATCTTAATCACTGCATATTTTAAGAATTATTTTAAAGGAGAATAAAGGTTTTTGTATATTTTATTTAAGGCATCTTATTTTGACAGTCGTCTTGTAAATTCTGTGGTCGAATCTGTTAACACACTGCGCTCTTATTTTGAAAGCTGCATGCGTTTAGCGACAGGAAGTTATTCAAAACAGTAAGTCACAGTTTAGTGTGATTAAAACAACTTTAACTGCTAGCTAATGTTAGCTCGCGGCTAACAAACGGCATAATGCAACAGTGCATTTGGACCTCTGACCAGTTGGACAGGTTGATAGTATTTAGTTGGTGACGGTGAGACACGGATCGATCATGTGGGGACGAGTGCGTGTGTAAGTGGGTGAATGCTCGCATGTGTCTGCTGAGCAGACACAACGCAAAATAACTTTATATTACAGATCATGTAAAAAAAAATTTCAGTAGCTTGAAGTGTGACGTTAGCACGGCACATGAGACTGTGATGAAGTCTCCTTGCTTGGCCGGTGATAGTTTTGTGTCGAACTGTCATTAGAGCCCGTCTGAGCGGTTCATGCCAGGCTCGAATCAAACCCACCACTGATGATGAATGTCATTTTTTTCCCGCTTAAAAGACGCAGGTGTCAAAGCTGTGTTGACAGGAAAGAGGCAGACTAGAAAACCGCAAAACCAACCGGGGCAGTGGGGCGGGGCATCAAGGCCACCGTGGCCTCAGGGCAGATATGTTTTTAAGGGCATGAGGCCAAAAAAAACAACAACACAATCAACAAATTACAGAACAAATGGTAAAGACATAAATGTGAATCCTGTTCAATCTCCTGAAATCTAATTGTCATTAAAACCTAAAAAAAACATTCACAGCGCACTGTTGTAATAGCAGCATTACTTTTAATTCTGATGGCACAGTAACAGGCTTTTGCAGGTATTCCATTTTATGGTGTTCTTTGTCCAAATTGTTTTGAGGAATGCACTTACTGTGTTGCAAATGTGCAAAGGGATGATTAAAAAATGTAGCAAATTAACTGAGAAAAAAGTCAAGGTAGTTTGGGGATCAAGTTCTAATTAAATTCAGTTCAAATTTGAATTAATCGTTTTTTGTTGCTCTCTTCACTCAGATTAATTTAGTCAAAATAAATGACAATAAAAGAGAAACATGCTGAGAAAAACTCATGGCATTGATGAGTCTGCTGTGAACGATCAAGGGCCCCATTTCTCAACAATTGATGTTAGAAGCTGAAAAACCACTTCATCCTAAAATAACACTTTCTACATAAATCACTCACCCTGTGTTACCTTAAAGTCTTAAAGAAAACTTTGTTTTTCTTGTGAGCCTGCACAGCAAAAAGAATAAATCCTTGATAAATATACATGGGTGTCACGGATCAGGGTGGACCCAAACGCAGAATCACAGGCAGAGGTGGGAGTTAGGCAAAAAAGGCTTATAGGTAGCAGGGAAAGGTCAGAAATCCAAAAAACAACAACAAGTAATCAAATGCGGGATACGGAGCAGGAAGGAGCATCAAGGCCAGCATGGCCTCAGGGCAGATATGTTTTTAAGGGCACAAGGCCAAATTGCTAGGGCACAAGGGCCATGGCCCTCCTGGCCCTCATGAAATTCCTGCCCTGCCCAACATGACAGGAAACACCAAATTTCCTTCACACAGTCTTATCTTTATCTTTTCTGTATTGCAACAACACAGTCCATCAACAAATTACAGTACAAATGGTAAAGACATAAATGTGAATCCTGTTCAATCTCCTGAAATCTAACTGTCATTAAAACCTAAAAAAACCCTCCACATCGCACTGTTGAATTAACAATATCACGCCGTTACGACGTCAGACGCTCTGACGCTGTTACTACAGCAACCTGTCAGATCAGTCGATAATGTGGCCCAGTCTGAACAGAGCCATATCTGATTTGGACACTTGCTAAAAAACAGTGTGGACAGCAGGGCATGAAATTGGCACCCGCCCACACGCCAAATGCGGGTAAATTTTGTGATTGGCGGGTGAAACTGTCAATCAGCCTGCCACGTTGGCGTGTAGCCGATAAGACAACACAACACTGAGCAAGTGTTGTGTGTTGTTGACCAATCAGGTAGCCTATTGTTGTTGCTAAACAAGTCCTGCCGTTTTCTTGGATTTTCAAAAAAAATGTAAAAAAAAAACGTGGTGGCATATTGCTGGCATGAAGAGGCCGCTGGCTGTAATAGAACAAAAAGAGGATGAGGAGGACGATTCAAAGAAAAAAAACAAAAAAAGACGTTTTAATACAAAGTGGAAAGTGGAAAGGGATGGCAAGGTTCGCGACTGGCTGGTGTACGACGTCACAACAGAGGAGATGCACTGTCGGGATTGCCGTATGTATGGCTCGGAGAAAGCGAAATCAAACCTATTTGTAATCGGGACAAAAAACTTAAAGTTAGAGGCAATTAAAAACCACAAGTCCTCAAAAAGCCACTTGCACATGATCAGTTGTAAGGTGGGGAAGACGGCTCCCCCAGAGCAGACAGCTGCGGTCAAGGCACTGACGTTGATGAAAACAGCGCAGCTGGAGAGGATGAAGCTCCTGTTTAGGAACGTCCATGCCATTGGAAAGAATGCCATTGTGACTAATGGATTGCAGTTGGGTGTTCACTAAATAAATGAGACCATCAGTGAGATGATTGGCTGTTTGTATTTCTGTTATTTTCTATTCTAAATGCCTGCCACACCAGGTCAGATACAGTTGTAAGGCATTATCGAGGTCTAGTCATTAATGAGATTAAGTTGGTTGATAATTTAACAGCACTTTAACGTGTATTCTGTACAAGTTCAAGAACCATTCTTATGCATTTTCTGAGTCGTTCACCTTTATTTTAGGCACAAAAAATTTTGGCTGCTAAAAAACCACTGTGGCAGGTGGATTTCAAAATCCACCTGCCACAGTGGCTGTTGGCCAAAAAAGTTAACTTCAGGCCCTGGTGGACAGTCTAAAAATCGGATTTGAGTAGGCATCTGATTTGAATCAGATTCGCCTGCAGTCTGAACGCAGCCTAACTAAGATCTGGCAATGAGACAGAGGAACTGACAGGCTTAAATAGAGGGGTAGTAATGAGCTTCAGGTGTGGAGCCGAATGAGTTTCAGGTGTGTGGCTGAAAGAGCAAGAGGAGTGAGTGCAGGGGGAGGAGTTAAGGGAGCTGAAAATTCCCACGGGGATCATGACACATGGGAACTTGGTTTGGATGCCCCAACATATGAATTTATGCTCATTTATTTATACTCTCACTACTCTAGCTCCTCTGTGTGAGTCCAGATGAGAAATGCACCTGTGCAAGCATGAGATGAAGTGTTTTCGCCAGACGTTTCTATGATTTGTAGGCCGAGTTCTATGTTAAAAATACATTACACAAAGAAATTTGTTTTAGAATTGTTCACTTTTGAAAAGAAGCTTCTTTTGGATTAAGTCCACAGATTTTAATATTTCTCAGCCCGGCTGTATATAAGCTTATGGCGTGCATTATATTTGCACAATAAATTAAAAAACCTGACAAATATTTCAGGCAAGTGGCAAGTTCGGCTAGAAGAGATGAATAAAAGAGGAGAAAAGGAAGCTGAGGACAACACTGCGAGGCACGAACAATGTTTTGCACTGCTGACTTTTTAATGTTTATGTATTTATGAGGGAAGTTTTCCTCTGTGGATTATATATCGATTACAAATGTTATTACAGTGATTAATGACAAATGGGACTCTATTCAGCATATGTTGTGAAGGACATTTTGTCAATTTTGCGTCTCAATCAGTACGCAGAGACACAAACTCACTTTCACAGCTATCAATGTGTTGTTTAAAAGCTCTGGGCAAAAAGGACTTGAAGTCTAAAGATCAACTTCTTAACTCTGGAACTGGGACAATCACAGAAGCATGTGAATGCACCATTAACCTTGACGGAAGTCTGTGCTCTCAGAGAAAATGTGTTCCAGTTCCAGTTCCAGTTCCATCTTATTCTATAGAACTGTTTTAATGGATTTGCTCCTTTATGTGAGAAGATGTTAGAGTTAGACATCATGATGTAACTGTCCTTTATTACGCTGACAAAGAGGATTCTTTTATTTCCTTCTAAATATCACGACAAAGGTCATTTCACAGACATACAGATGCTCCATAATAGGTTGTGTAATATAAAGTCAGCCAGGTAATTTTAAAAATGACATTCAAAATGTTTCAATTATGATTTACTGTTTATTCAGAAAAGGGCGATAATGCATACACATGCAACCTCAAAGAAACAGACAGAAACAGTGTAGGGAAATAAAGATAAGAGTAGGGGCTTTTTGACACGAAACAAGAAACTCTAATGCACTGGAAAGAGAGAAAGAGCTGAGCAAGAATGGAAGTACGAATGGTAGACAAAAGGAAGGGAACAATGAAGAACAAGTCCCATAATTTCCTGAACATAACTGAGGAGAAGTGGATTATACTGCAGCAGTGGTTCAAGAAGTTTCTAAGGATGTTTTAAATAAAACTGGGTCACAATTGGATGTAAAGCTCACTACAGCTGCAGGCTTGTGTGGAGGAGAAAGATACAAACTTTCCAGAGCCACCTTACAAACCCCCAGGGATGGCTTTCTAAGACTCAAATGCTACATTTGCTATGTAGTATTCCTTTTCATCCATTGCCTCACATTTATCTAGCAGGTCGATTATTCTAATTTTGGCTGTTTGCTCTGTCTGTTTATCTGCGCAGGACCTCAGGGGGTCCAAACTGTGTCTCTGCAGCAACTCAATTCAGAATTAATGTTGGCATTGTACTTCTCTAAGAACTGCAGAGAAAGTTAAATTTCTACATTTTTTAACCAAAAATACTTTGGAAAATAAATGTTTGAACCACTGCAATCTGGTGTTATGCTGCAAACACGTGACGACTGCAACAACACATAACAAGGAAAGGCTTAGACTAGAATTACTGTCTTGCTGTTATGTGTGTCCTTGGACTGTGGGAGGAAGCCGGAAGACCTGGAGAGAACCCACGCTGACATGAGAACATGCAACTCCACACAGAAGAGCTGCAAGATGGTAAATCACAAGCTTGAGGGCACACATTTGTTATTCCACCAGCCATCTGCTGGGAACTCCAAGCAGAAATCATTTTGTGCCTCAAAAAAAATTGTTTAAATGCTTCTTCTCAATTTTGTTTAACCACCAATGAGAAACCAGTAGACAATGTTTCAAATTTGGCTGGTGAATCAAAGAAGCTACAAATTCAAAAAATTGGAAGACTCAAACATCTTTAACTGTTCAGCTAAAAAAGATCTTCACAATCACCAGAGCCTCTAGGTGGGAATCCAAGATTAGTAACAACATTTCAGTATCTGACCAAATGTTTCCCTTCTGTTCCTGAGTTATGGCCAGGCGGCAACCTCCAGGTCTGAGCAGGGAGGCAAACCAGGAAGTTGCCTTAAGCTGCATTCTACCCAAAATTCCAGCAGGGGGCGCTGAGTTTGGCTGCAAAATCATTTCTGTTAATGTTAAACATTAATTTCAGTGCAAAATAAAAAGGACAACACTATGGTCTCAATCACTAATAAAAAATCTTCTTTAAGACAATTTGATGTTAATAGTTCAAATGATGGCCCCAAAATAGAAGATAAAGAATCATATGATTTGGGGCGTGGCTATCTTTGATTGACAGGTCACTCACAATGCGAGCCGTCATCAGGATAGAAGCAAAGCAATGCGTATCCACGGCAACCTATCAACAAAGTTATATATAACGTTATATAAATATAAAAAAGAATGTTTACCGGTTTGGTCTCATAACGTTGACCCTTTCACACTGTATTTTCACTTAATGATGAAAATTGTTTTGTTTAGTAAAAATATCTTGTTCAGCGTTTGGTTGGACTAACAGACACTCCAAGGAGTCTCAGTTTTCTGAGGGAAGTAACATACATTTTGTTTTTGTTTTTAGCCAAAACTAACATCCCAGTTAATGCTCCAATTAATGCTATGCTATGGTCTGCTCCCCTTATCGGAAACAAGATGCCGACAAGTGTAACGCTGAACTCGATGCTTCCAATGGGCCACAAACCAATGGGTGACGTCACGGTGACTATATGTCTATTATTTATATAGTCTATGGTTATGACTTTGAAAAACAGCCAGAAAAGTGAAGTTGACTTTAGACCTTTTGAATAAATAATAGCACCCCCTCATCCTATTACACATTTGATGAAAAGTTTGAATGAATTCCTGAGTTAAAGCCAGAAACTTATATTGTGAGGTCACCGTGACTTCGACTTTTCACTTCCAAAATCGAATCAGGTCACCCATGAGTGCAAGGGAAAGTTTGTTCAAGCCAAATTTGAAGAAATCACCTCCAGGTGTTCCTGAGATAACACGCTCACAGGGATGGTATGGGCATGAGGTCACAGCAGATTTGACCTTTGACCTCCAAAACATAATCAGTTTCTCCATCTGTCCAAGTGAATGTTTTTGCCAAATTTGAAGAACTTCTCTCCCCTCCCACCTGCCTGACAGGGATATATATTGTCAGCTTTATATAGGACAGTTACATCATGGTGTCTAAATCATATTGCCACATCACCGGAGAAAAAAAAACAACAAGGCATTGTGTATGTGAGAACCATTAATACGCAATATTATGGGCTTTCTCTTTGCAAAAACATACAATGTCAACAATTTCATTATTATTTCCAGTCTCTCAAGTTTGTCTCTCAAGTTTGCTGGGTGTTTTGCATATTCTACTCGGATTAGGCTGTTTGAATACAAAGTAGTGTTTTTTCTGCATACTTTATATGCATGAGCAAAAGTTACATCATAAAGCATTGGGGAGACACCAGCCTATTTTTTTTTTAACAAGGCTGAAGTAGAAAACAGCTCTATACTAAGGGAGTCATCACCAGATGATTACTTCTACACTTCAGGGGATATTTTCTTTAAGTTTTTAAGGTTAAACTTTACATCTGTCTGCTAAGCACTCTAATTTCTTTAAAAAAAATGTTTGCATGCATCTAGATCCGTGTTTACAGCTTTTTGTAGAAATCCCTCTTTTCCTCTTTTCAGCTGGAAAACATGAAAACTGCACTGCTGGCAACATCTAATGAGTAATGAGACACACAGAAGTTTTACCCGATCTCTTTTTCATTGTCAGCATATATATATATTTAAAAAAGCAACACCACAGCTGTGTGTCAGAAAAAGTTAGTTATGTGGCAGTGAAGTTAAAAAGAACCTTCTGTTGTCTCTGACTGTGACTGGACAGCTGGTTTCTCTGCAAAGTGCCGGACTGTTGTAGGCCCGTTTCGTCTCCTCCTGATCTCTTTGATCACCATCACAGCGTTTAAATACAGCCGAGTTTCAAATAGTTTTTCTCATGTAGATATTTTTTCTGTTTCTGTAGTCAGACAACTGAACAGGTATGGAGCGGAGATTTAATTCATGTAATTTCATGCTGCCGAAGTGATTAAATGGTTATTTTATAATTGCCATTTAATCCAACACGATCAAAATGATTTTGGGTAAATGACAGCAGATGTGACTAAAATTCTAAATTAATTTGAAGCAAAATTCTGAAAAAATCACATTAAAAAAAATGCAAATTAGAGACGTTTCCATCAACTGGTTTAGAGCGGATAAACAAAGCTGCATAAACGTGCTTTGGTCAGAAGATGGCAGTGTAATGTATTGCTGTAGGCTAATCTGTCAGTAAACAAGAAGTGGAGATTGCTTTCCATCTATAATAGCCGTAATGTTTTTCCACATACGAGACCGAGGAATATTTTTATCTCTTCGTCTGTCCACACGTCTGTTGCTTCTGTGGCTTCTTCGTCTTCTGGGTTTTCCGGCACAGTGGAAACAGCTAATCAGTCATGTGAGTTTATTGTCAGAACGTATCGGGTAAAAAAGTGTTCTCCTGTTTAGCGAATCAACTATTTAAAAAAAAAAAGACAAAAAACACCTCAAGCAGGCGCAAAAAAAACTTTCATGCACATTTTTTAGGCTTTTTCAAGCTTTTGTCATGCAAATCTAAATGTGCATAGAAATTTGTTGATGGAAACACGACTACTAAACAGTTACGTCATTATTTCCTAAAATCACGTTTTCTCTGCAAGCTGGTGTTTAAATATTTAAGCAAAAACTTCCGATAATACACCAAAACATGCAATTGTTTTCATGTTACTGTCGTAGACAGATGTAGCATGTCCCTCATTGTGAGTTTGAAGAATATCAGAGCACCTTTTATGACAAAACTTTTGCAAAAAAAAAACATGCAGAGAAATCTGAAGGTTCACTTTCACCAGCACTAGCTCTGACAGGAACACAATAATCTGATCTGACACTGCTGGTATGCTTCCCCTGACTCTTATTCAACCAGCTCAGGCAGAAAGGTGGAATGTGGGGAAATGTCTTACGGGGACAGACATCAGTGAAAATGATGTAAAAATAGAAGCAGAACAAAGAGGCTGAAGACAGAATCAGACAAACAGCTGGCAGGTTGTCGGCACGAAGATACTTTTTCTCGTGCTGTTTCTGCTGCAGTTTTTCTGCTCTACTCGCAGTTTACCCCCCCCCCATCCATGCACTTAAGCTGAAGGTTAAGAGCAGTCGACTTTAATGTCAACAGTAAATGTCTAGGAGTACAAACTGAAGTAAAAGCTTTAGAGAGGCGTGCTACAGCGGCCCTGGTGGACCTGCTGGAGGGGGGCCAAACACATGAAGAGAAAAGATCACTGCTGAATTGAATTTTTTTCCCGTGTACTGCAATTTAAAAAAAAATCAAAATTTTCATGGCTGTCAGTGCCAACACAAAGCCAGAGGGCAGACATACCTGAGAGACATGATGGCAACCAGATCTGAGTCACATGCCTCATCTGTAGCCCTCTTTCAGAAACTCCAGATACTGACTGTTCATGACATCAATATTTCTCAAATATGTGTTTTTATTTTTAAGGTATATTCAGATCATGAAAACTTTCCAAAGCACTTTAACCCCTTAACGCCTGCTGTCGCAAATATGCGACAAACCGTTTGACTCAGTCAACCAGCCGAGATAGCGTCTGCATTCCCCCAATGCCGGTTGAATACCTGCTGTTGCAGGTTTATATAAATAAACGAGGGTGAATAAATAAAACATTGTTTTTTCTGTTATACTGTTATATTACTGTGTTATTGTTATCCTATTATTGACCATTATGCCTGCTGTAGCAAATTTGCAACATACCAAATTGACCCCAAATTGACCATTATGCCGGTTGTCGCAAATTTGCAACATACCAAAATTTCTATTTATTTTTTGTGCAAAAGTGAAATTAATAATCTCAACATTATTTACCATCTACTTAAAGGCAAAAACACACATACAACTTTTTTTTATATACAGCTATATAAATTCAGGCGTTAAGGGGTTAAGACTTATTTTAAATTTAATTCTCAGATTCACTCTTATTCAACACGTCAATCTTTAGATCTTCATCCTCCAAGATTTCTGACATGCAGAGGTCAATTTGTTGTTCAATTTAGGGGGACCAAATTATGGAATACCTTTTCCCATCTGGCAAAGGACTCCATCTCTGTAAAATGCTTCAAAAGATGTCTGGAAGCTCATTTAACTGCTGTTTTGAAATTCTAGTTCACACACAAATATACTTTTTTAACATGTTCATTTTTGTTTTTGATTGTTTTTGTTATTGTCATTATAACTTGTTGATATTATACATTTGTTTTTTCTATTATCAGTTTATTACTTTCTAATGAAATTTTAGGTGGAGGCTTTAAATAAGCCCATCTGGGTTTTCTGCCTCTCCCTGCACTTTACATTATATGTTATCTTTTTAACATATAAAACATTGGCGTCATTTTATGTAATTCTAACTGTGCAAATAAAAAAAGAAAAGAAAAAAAAGATAGCAACAAGTACTACCTGTCAACAATAAGTCGTGGAGGTCTGCTCCGAGCATTTCACTGAGATAAAACTAAAGCCTGTTCTCATTCCCGGTCATCTACAGGTGGTACATGACTACCGGGAATACTAAATACTAAATCTCTTTACAGACTAGAACTAAAGTTGTCACCTCGCTCCCATGTGTGGCTGCATTTTGATTTTCTCACAGGAAACTGCTTGCACAGAAGCTGCTGGCAGTTACACCATTTTACTGTCAGAGAGTGACACGAGACTCCGCATGTAGTAGTGGTCACCCTTCTCTATCCTCCTCATTTCCTCCCCTGCTGATTTTCCAAAGATGCCAACCTAGTTTCCTGTGTCGCCGGGATGTGGATAGCCTCATCCTCAGAGGCTTCCTCCGCAGATACAAAAACAAGAATCCTTTATATCTGTGCCAGAGACATCCCAGAGTATCACCAGGGTGTTATGCAAATTATACCATCTGCATCAGGGTTGAAAATCCTATTTTAAAACTATTATTGGAAGAAAGCACCAACTCCCTAAACAGCTGCTAATCTCAGATAATGACTGTTCCCTCCTTCTGACTAATATTTGTTCAATTCTCAAAACAAAACCTTGAGTTTAAAATATGGAACATTTTGAGGAGCAGCCTCACTTCAGGAATGCCCCCCAAATGATCATAGCACAATTTTCACAAACAAATTCAACCTGTCTCATATTTCTAAGAGCAAAAACACAATACATATACAAAATTAAAATTAACAGCCTCCATATGGTATAATCCGTATGTACGAGCATAAATGTAAAGTGTCGTATGAACCTTTTAATCCTCCACCCACAAACACACAACATACAGATTTTATAACCAGCTGCTCACATTGCATTTATAACTCTTGACTGTGTGCTCCTTCAATTGCACCCACGGAGAACACAGCATGAACACAAAGCTGCAATAAAATGTCTATAATGCAGATGTTTTGCAGGTATAATGTTCAGCATTATAACCTGCTTAATTAGGCTTTTAGTTTTAGCCTTGATGAAAACCAAAAAGATCACTAAAGATGGTTGTATTCATCCCATATGCCCAGTGGTGGGCCGTCAGGGCCAGCAAGACCTTCTCTGCTGGCCTAACATAACCAGAAATCATAATCATGATTATGATGAAGGTTAATTTAATTTTTCATTTACTGTCCCTAAATATCTAAAAGTATTCATATTCTCTTCATGTCATATTATGCTCCTTCCAGTGCTGTTGTTTTTAGGTTAGAGTTTTTATCCAATCAGAATTCAGCTCTCTTATGTTGCCAGGCTGTATGAAATCTGCCCGGGCCTTCAGAATCAACAATGCGGGCGTCTGTGCACTGTAAGTGAACGGGCAAATACAGTTGATAGATAGTTGCGATAGCCAATCAGATCACGAGTTGTGTCAGTAAGGCCCTCTAGCTGGCCTCACGTTGAACGTGACATTTACGCGTCCTGTGATTGGATAACAGAGTCACACCCGGGACTGTTAACGGTATGTAAATAATGTGGCGCATTGGCGCAGCTGTGTGGTTGTACTCAAAGCAACAGGTCACAGAAAGTCGTGATACGTCACGTTTTGACATGAAAAAGTTTTTTCACAAAGAGACTTGTTTATTGTGTCGCTGTCGCCAAAGTATGGCCGTCTTGTCTTTCTGATATTAAACTGCGATTTTGAAATTTATTGTACAATCTTGTTAAAGCTTGCTTATTCTTTGTGGACTCATTTAATAAAACTTTTTGGAAAGATAATTTTAAAGACCCTTTTATTTTTAAGTTTTGACAGTAGCATATCAGATATGTTTTAATTGCTGATGCGGTATTGTTGATTTTTAAAATGCGCCGGATAATAGCCCATTTTGTACACAACTGAGGTGATGCAATGCCTAGTAGTGCTTCAGTGTGTTTCTAACTACTCTCCAGTCCTGGTGTTATAAATGCTGGCAAAATGAAAGGTATTTATTGACTAAGTTGGACATCACTGAAGGCCTAAGTGTGAAATGCACCGCCCGCCACTGCATATGCCATAGTATTCTAATGTCATCAGACAATTGAATCATTATCAGAGGTTATTAGCCCGTGAGTATGGGCGATTAGCGGCCTTCTCCACATGTTGGTAGGCCAGTAGATTGTTATCATCCCATTTAATGTACAGCTATATTTACATATGTTTTATATATTCTAAATATGTTATTGGATTATTATTATTGATGCATTTATGGAAGTAGCGTTTTCTCAAGGTAGAGCTCATTTTAACTACTTAATATACTGTTATTAGGTTAAATTAACACAAATATGTCTAATCACTTTAAAATGATCACGTTACAGCTGTTTACACAATCGTCTGATAGCAATCGAAACAGGTTTGTTATGTTCTACATTTATCCAAAGCCTCCCTGTACACCATCAACCAAACACAATGTACAGAACACTTATTTCAGTGAATGTGTAATTTTGTAAATGTGCTGTTGCTTCTGAACCCTGCTGAGCTTGTATAACCTGCCTTGAGAGGAAATTGCAGTATTTATTACCTGCAAGCACAATTACCAGTACAAAAATGGAAAAATAACACCCAGGCAAACATAATATGTAGTTTCCAATTCGACTGCAAGCACAGTTTTGATAAAGAGCTGTAAACTGTGTGTGTGTCCTGCTGACTCAGGGCTTTTTTTGTTCAGTTACATTTTAAATGATGACTCTTCAGATGGAAATCATTCAGTGTTACTCTCAAGGGAAAAACAGATGTTTAAAACAGAAACACACTAACACATTGACACAAGCAATTGGATTTGAGTTGACAGTTTAATTTTGGCTTGCTTGCTCTCTGTATTCACAGCAGTCATGTTCCAAATCGAATGTCGAGGTAAACAGAAACAAACATCAAAAGTGAAGATTTTGTCATCCAAAGAGCTACAGGACGCAGATTTTTTGCAATGTGTCGTTTTATTTAAATCAACTCAGTTCTGACTCCAGCAGTAATATCAGAGTTTTAATACAATGTGTAGTTTGATTCTCTTTTATCACCATATGCAAGCAGATGGGGTTTCTTTCCATCAAATTCAAACAGCAACTTCACATTTTCTTTCTTTTGTTCTCATGGAGCAGCACCTCAGACTTCCTTTAAGCCTTGTCTCATGAAAACTGAAGAATACTGTTTGAAATCACTTCAAATATAACCCGTATAAAGACCGTGTAAACGCTGCTGTTGAAAGCTTCTGTCAGCTTCAAGGAGGCACTACTGTTCTCTTTTTGGCCCCATTTTTGGCAGATTTTCTTTCACATTTGTTCAAATTGTCTCCATTAAAGGAATGCAGAATAAGCTATTGGCGGCTCCTGTTTCCACTGCACCAATGTGCAGACAATTATCACTGAATTACTTTAATAATGAAGAAAATGTTCCACTGTACTTTTTCCTATTGGTTATTAGTGTCAGGAGGATGAGGTATGGGACACAGTTGGGCACTTTGGGTATTTTAAAGGTGTCCCAGAGAGAAAAACACAAAAATGGCTGACATGGAAGCCTTTAAATAACACAAAGAGCTCGGTTTTGATAACTACACTGTAAAAAATAATCTGTTTAATTTACGGTAAAATACCGGCAGCCAGGGGCAATTGGCTGTGGTTGCCAGAACTTCACCGTAAAAATTACAGTGAGTGGATTTTCTATTCTAAATTTAAATGTAAATATCAGCAAAAACTGTAGTTTAGTCTGAATAATCCTGTTATTTTTGGGTAATTGTGTCATTCATTCACACATCATGGTATTTCTCCATAAATTTTGCATGAAAATGTTATATTTTACAGCAAAACTGTGTGTTTCTTCCAGTTTATGACAGAAAAAAGTAAAAGTTTTGTGCTATTCTTTGATTTACGGTAATTAAAAGTGTCTAATATGGTGATATACAATTTTTCATTTTATGCCCTATTTCTGATGTATTTGACAGAGTTTTACTGTTATTTCTACAAACATTTTTACAGTGTACTCAGGGCAAAGAATCAGCACACTAGAAGACACGAGAAAACACTGCAAATAATCACTGAATGCATGAGCTGGGAGAAGGAGACGCTCTCACTATAAACAGGAGAAGTAGGGAGAAAACAACAACAAAGAGGTTGCTAATCGGAGAGAAAACAACAACAAAGAGGTTGCTAATCGGACAACTTTGGCAACACATGAGAGAAAATGGAGAGAAATGTTCAGGAATTAGATTCAGCTGGGCAACTTCTAATTGTTCTGTCATGTCAGAGCCAAAACAGCTGATCAGTCATTCGAGTTAAATGTTTGCTACGTTATAACTTATTCAGAAGAAGCGTTTCCATGTTCATCTCATTAACAATTTTTTTTTCAGCCACCTCAAGTGAGCATTAAAACGTTTATGCACATTTTCAAAACTTAACAAATTTTAGTGTTTCCATCATGCTTTTCTCATGCTAATCTTCAAAATGTGCATAGAAATTAGTTGATAGAAACACAGCTATTGATGACACAGATTTTAAAATCTTACTGCTGGTCTACAAAGCACTGAATGGTCTCGGACCAAATTACATGCTTGATCTGCTCCCTCTCTATGAAGCATCCAGACCCCTTAGGTCATCTGGAGCTGGCTTGTTGCGTGTCCCAAAAACAAGAACTAAGCGGGGCGAGGCAGCTTTCAGTTATTCTGCTCCTCACCTGTGGAACAAACTACCTGTAGATCTGAGGTCAGCTCCTTTAAATCAGGACTAAAAACACTATTGTTTACTGAAGCGTACTCTTAACTTTAACACTTATCTGCTCTACTCTACTGCCCTTACTTTTTAACTACACCATGTTTGATTTGTGCTTTTTATTATTTTATCTCTTTTCTTATCCTGCTGTATCTTATTTTATCCTATTTATATTTTTATTTCATATCTGTGGAAACATTGGTATGGGTGCCTTTTAAAACTCTCATGAATAAGAGTATGTCTGAATGTGTTTATGTATCTGTTGTTTTTTGTATGTTGTATGTCTTGCTATTGGGTCTAGAGCCTGTAATAAAGTTTATATATATTTCTATTTCCCTGTTTTAATTGACTGTTTTTACTGTTTTTAATTGTGTCTTGCTGTTTTTAATGTGTATGTAAAGCACTTTGAATTATGTTGTGTTGAATTGTGCTATACAAATAAACTTGCCCTTGCCCTTGACACTGATTGATTGATGGATCACCCAGAATAAGGCTTGAATGTGTCTGTGACACCAGAACAGAGCTGAAAGTAGTATTTTGATGTTTCAGATGCTGCTCAAGACGCCTCAGTACATCAACACAGTTTACCCGGCAGTGTCCTGGTGAATAACGTCTGTGCTGTAATGTCTGGGGGAGATTTTCTTTTTGACCTCCATCTACAGGGAGACAAGAGGTCTGCTGCAGAACACCTCTGAGGCTCAAAACCATTTTTCATTTTTTCTCAAGGGCCGAAGTTGGAGCTTAAATCTTCTGCTACAGGGAAGGCTTCTGACCTGCACAGACTCAGCAGCAGGAGCATTCTTTTTCTTTTTTGATAAACATGCTATCTTTTGATGCTTTTTAATATATGACACCTGTCTTATGCTCAAAATAAACATTGTAATAATAGAAAAAAATCAAATGTGCACCTCTGTTTACTTCAAAGATTCATTTTGAATTTCATGTATGGCCTTGGGTGGTTTAGCTTTTTGTCTCTTGCAGGACACCGTGTTTCGGGTTCTCTGTTTGGCGCGGTCGCCATTTTCGTTCAGTGTTTACATGTACTGTTTAAGGCAGTGATCATCAACTGGTGGCCCGTGGGCCGAATTCGGTCCGCCGAACTGTCCAATCCAGCCCGCGACTGGATTCCAAAATTGTAAATCAAGGAGAAAATATCATGTGGTCCGCACTATTAAAACAACTAAACAGCAACGACAACTGAGACTCTTAACTATCAGTAATCCCCACCATATATGACTGTATTTAATGAGGACAAACTTGCTGCACTGTTTAAATGAACATTTATTGTTTCACAAAGTACTTGTTTTTGTTTGGAGTTTTTTAATGTAACTTTTCCTCATGCCATTACGTAACATGGTTGGGTTTTTTTCAAAGTCTCAACAACAAGCTTCAGACTAGACTTCTCAGTGCAAAAAAAAAGGAAAACCAACTGGCATAACTTAAAATAGCATGGTATCAGAACAGAACAGTTCACAAATAATGATGGCACATCAAATAAAACGTTAAGTGGTATCGCGATTTTAAATCACAAGGCTGAAATAGGCTACACATACTGCTCAGTGGCTGAAATTACATTTCCCCTCTGACACCAACTTTTTTACATCAGGCTTTGCCGCTGTCACTGGATTGACAGTCGGCTCCTCTCGTGTGTTTTTAATCAAGTTCATCTTGGAGAACACAGCCTTGCATGTGTATGTTGAACCGAACATGGTGAGCACATATATAGCCAGCGTCTTTTTGTTTTTTTTGTTTTTGTTGTGACTGTAATTTAATTAAAGGGCTTCCGTTTAAAATCTTATCTTTTTTTTTTTTTTTTGGCCCACCACCACCCCCCCACTTTTGGAGGACAACTTTATTTTTATTTACATAACAAAAAAAAGGTCAGACAATTTGAACAGAAAATCAGGTAAATAATTTAAAAAATAAAAATAAAGAGTTGATATTTACAACACCAGTTGTTGTTTACGTTGATTTCTGACAGTTAGTAGGTATGAGGAGGGTTATTGTGTGGCCATACATATATGCTGATAAGCAAATCAGCAGACCGACAGATAGACAGACAGACAGACAGACAGAGTCTTTAATGTGCCGTAGTCCTCGGGACAGGACAATCAAAATACACACAGGCTTTCAGCACCACGGAGAGCAGCCTTCATGTCACCTGCGGCCTGGATTTCAGCCAGCTCGCTCTGAATAGCCACCTCGTCCAACGGCAGTATTTTCACCACGTTTGTGGAGAATTCTCCACTTGGGTTGATGGTGAATGGGTCACGCACAAATCCAATGACATCCCTGGAAATGAAAAAGTCATCAAACCTGGAGGAGAAGTTGTCTTTTAATTGTGTGATGAATTTCTTCATGTTGTCTGTCACGTTGCTCTTTCCCATCGTCTTTAGTGTGGTGAAGTGCAGCAGCTGCCCTGACAACAAAATTGCATGGAACAGATCTATTTTGTTGCCAAAGGCATCCAGTTTTTCCACCATATCCACCACTGATTTCTCTTTTCCTTGCAGCTGGAGATTAAATGTATTCAAATGAGAGAAGATGTCAGTCAAAAACGCAACATTGCTCATATATTCTTTGTCCTGCATGATGCGGAGATTGCACAAATTTTCGGAACAGGCGGTGCTGCGTGCTTGAATTTCCTCTGATGTGGTTGATCATTTTTATTGTTTTCTCCATCACCTCTTTGAGCTCCCCACTTAGCTTTGCGCACAGCACGCTTTGATGGATAATACACTGAAGGTGCGACAGTCTTTATTCTGCTCACCAGACCCTTGTGTTTGCCAATCATGGCAGGTGCACCATCCGTAACTATCAGGTTGATTTTATCCATGGACAATCCATGACTTTTAAAAAAATCCTCCAGCTTTCCAAAGATGATGTCAGCAGTGGTGTTGCCCTCCAGCGGAAGCAATGCCAGCAGCTCCTCTCTGAAACCTTTGCCATCAAAGAATCTGACAAAAACGCACAACTGAGAGATATGTGTGTTGTCAGTGGACTGGACATGCTCTGCCAAGACGTGTACACGACGTGCGGCAGTTGAAGCAGAGAGAGGTATTTGTTTGACAGTTGCAATAATTCTCTCCATGGATTTGTCGGAGGCAAGTTCCTCCAGAACGGTGACCATGCACTCCTTAAAAATCTCACTTTCTGTGAAAGGCCGGTTATTTTTGCAAAGCACCCAGGCAGCCTGCAGAGATGCACATGTTACTCTCTCTTGATCTGTTAAAGTTCGAGTAATAATGCCACTTGCACAGGAGTAGGCAGATTTCAATGTGGCTATTTTTCTCTGTCGGGCCTCTGACTGCTCTGGATTAGCCTGGGTATACCCAGACTGCCTTGCATGCTCGAATTTAATTTCGAACTGCGGCGGAGTCTGGAAACCAGGAAGGATTCTTAGCCCTGTTTTAGGGATCCAATCACAGAGCGGGGAGGGACGGCAAGACGATGACGCCTCGGGACTTGGAAGCTTGTAGTTTTCCGGATCCAACATGGCTGCTGCAGACGCGAAACTCTCTTTAGCTGTAGATGGTGTTTTAAATAGTTTAGAGCGAAAGTTGAAAGGCGAAAGGTCTCTCGGCGGCTCCGCTGAGATCACCGGCGTTATGGTAGCGGGGCTACTAGCGTCACTAGCGGCTATTAGCGCCGCTAGCGGCTAATAGCTAATAGCCGCTAATAGCTAATAGCCGCTAGCGGCTAATAGCCCCGCTACCGCGGACAGCGGAGCCGCCGAGAGACCCGCAGCAGCTTGTTTATTGCCCATAAAATCAGTGGATGTGTGTGGCTGAATGACATGAGGGGGAATAAAGCGTGAAAATAAATAATCTTGCAGAAAGCGAGAACTGGAGAAGCAGCAAGCAACACTTTCTCACAGACACACACACAACAAACATCCATTTCTGTTGCTCTACTACGTCATCTGGTATAACTGATCTGATTGGCTAAGAGCTACCTACAGACGCTTTTGATAGACATTCTAAGCGTCCAATAAACAGCTCTGGAGGATCGTAAACCACACCTCCTCTACGGAGAAATCCATTGCTCGTTGCCAGACTAGCCCTCACTTGAGAATAGTCTGGTGTTAGCCAGGCTAGCTCCGGATATGAATCCTTGAAATTTGTGTGTTTAGTGTTGTGATGAGGGCGAAAATTATATTCCTTTGCAACAGCAACAGCTTCGTTGCAAATGAGGCATACAGGTAACGCATTTCTGAAGGTTGGCATGATAAATGCGTACTTTTCAGTCCATTCCTCATTAAAGGATCTGTTTTCCGCATCAACTTTTCGTTTCATGGCCTTTGAGAGTGCCATTTTAGCCTTCCTGTGTTAAGAGGCCTTTTCCTTCCACTAATTGAAACTGTATTGAAGCCGATTGAAGCCAGTGATGATCCTATCGAGGCTTTGTTTGTTTTTCAAGTGCCCGATAAATAAAGTTTACTTGAATTGAGTTGAGGCAAAATATCTCTAGCACCTCCTGGTGGTAGACTTTGGTTTAAGTGACTGGGGCCTGACTCATAAGGGCTAAAATGCCTTCAGTTTTGTAATGACATGAAAAAATATAGACAATAAATAAACATTAAATAATGTTATGCCAAAATTTGATTTTTATTACATTTTAGGTGACTGTCCAGTAAAATTCTGGCCCTCCGACAAATGTAGTTGGTGACCCCTGGTTTACGGCAAGCACTGTAAACAATGCACGACAAATGAATGTGAAAGCTGGGGCGTTCCCGGTGGCACACCTGGTAGAGCGCATACCACAGAGGCCCAGTCCTCGTGAGCGGGTGGCCCGGGTTCGAATCCGGCTCGGAGCCCTTTCCCGCATGTCTTCCCCTCTGTCTCCCCCTTTCACTTTCTGTACTGTCAATAAAAAAGCTACAAATGCCCAAAAAATATCTTAAAAAAAAAAATTAATGTCAAAGCACAACGCGGTCTGAGACGCAAATATAACGACCACCTGTGTCCGACTGGTCCCTCCTCCACCCTACATCATCATAAACAACACAAAGCAGAGTTCCAGGGTGTGGAGAGGCTCATTCCACACGGGCCGGGTTACAGTTACACTCGAAAATTTGTTATAAGATGCTGCAACCAACATTTCACTTTACTGACAAGAGTAACCCCTAAATTCCACTGAATGCTTAACGGCTGCGCAGAGCTTCTATTTTTGTTGGAAGACGGAGCACGTCGCATCAGTTCGGCACAGAGCAGAGCGTTCGGGGCAAGAAGTCGTGCACAGACACAAAATATAACATCCGGTATATTTTCAAAATAAAGTACCTCAGGTCAACAGCGGATCGTATTTCACAATGTGAAGACGTCATGATGGGCGGGGACAGACCTGAAGTCAACAGGTTAGAGGTTTTCAATCGTCTTTTTCACACCGCTCACTCCGGTGCTTGTTGTAAACAAACAGAGATCGCTAAGTGAACACCTCCTGCAGCAGCAGCACATACACACTGTACTGCTACAGAGCTAACTGTAGCTAACTGCCGCTAACGAGGTCGGCCAGAGTCGCTGGATTTGCCTCCAGTCATTAATGAGTAATGTTGCTTCTCTTGATTACGCATGAAATCGCAAGATCTCGTGCATCCTCGGGACTCCGCTGTCCGCAACAGCTCGACACAGACGGATCCGGTGTGTGTTGACGGACTCCGGAGATACGCAGCCGTTGCGGACGGACCAGCTTCAGAGTCGTAACGCATCCAGTGGAATCCCGGTGTAAGTGAGCTTTGCCAAACACAAGCGCCTCCTTTGCTCTGATAACTTCTGGCATTCCTCTCCGTGGTTTTTAATAACTTTTGGAAGTCGATAATATTCCAAATGTTTTTCGCAGTCTGACATATTGGTACAACCTAAAACACTGCATTAATTAACCATTTTCCTTGACGACATTCAGGATCTACTTCAGTGCCTGTGCGTAGTACCTCCAATATGGTCTGATAACGCGTGGTGAAAACCCTCTATGTACTTAAAAGAGACAATTTACTGGTTCATGCAGTGACATGACATGTTGTGTTGCTCTGCTTCACAAAATTACATCTGTAATTACCAATCCATAAACACAGTATTTACCCAATTTCTTTCTTATCAGACTCCATGATAAAAACCTGCTATATACTGTGAGAAATGTTAGCATGGACACATCACTGTCAGGGAGGACAACAGAGATAAGGAAAGGTAAATATTTGACAATTGTTTGGCCAAAAAATGTTTTACTTTTTACTTGTCTTTGTGCTTAGGCTCAATATGTGTGTGTGTGTGTGTGTGTGTGTGTGTGTGTGTGTGTGCGTGTGGTTGAAGTAGCAAGAGAAGAGTTTTAATTAATATGTGACTGAAGAAAAACCAGTTCAAAATGAATTGTATATTCAAAGGTAAAAGATGAAATGACTCTCTGTGACTGTGCTGTACAGGAAGATTTGATAGAATCCACTCGTGACGAATACCATTCTTTCATCCAACGTTGGCACATTTAGTCACCAAGAGAACGTTACATCAGATGGCAGTGGGGTTCTTAATTGCCCTCCCTGACTGCTACAGACCCAATTCTCCCCACCTCAGGGTGCCCATCAGCAGGGAACAGCTCAGTGCCGCGCCTCTCTCCGAGTACAAACATTCAGCTTTTAGTTCTGGAGAGCGAACCAACGTGCAGCTTTTGATTGCTTCACAGATACATCAAAGACTCTTCCAAAACTTCAAACTGTTGATTGATGGTCCTCAGTCAGATGACATACATGCATCAGGCTGTTTCTTGGCTGTTGGACCAGTTATACTTGCTGTTTAACCATGCATTCCGTACACAACCTGCTGAGCATGGACAGTTGTGCTCCGGTAAAGTTAATTGCTTGTCACAACAGACTTTAAGTGGACGTGCACCTCCACAGAGACTGATGATTATTCTTTTTTTTTTTTTGCAGCATGCAGCCAACAAGCTGTTTGGTTTGTCTGTCTAGTCATCATATGCAGCCCTACATCATTGTTCAAGAAAAGTATACAGAATTTGAAGCTGTTGGCATCCATGCCTTTTTCTTCCTTTCCTAAAGCAATGGATTATCTTCACCCCAAACGGGTACATATGTTTTGTCCCCTAATTGTTCAGAAACTTGGAACCACATTTTAAGCTGTTAATGTAATGATTGTAAGACAATATTTGGATGTTTTTTGTGTTGAGATGTGCAGAAAGTTGCACATTAATCTTCAAGAAAATTCTGAGTGTTTCAGAGCAGAAGAAGGTCTCTTCCACAACAAGATGACGTAAAATGAGGTGACGGCTTTTTATCAGGCCGTTGGTTTCCTGTTAGGCTGGAGACATACTTATATACCACAGATTCGGTACATGACCTGCTCTGTAATTGCTAATTTGTTTACTCTTTGTAAGACCAATATCATAATTGAGATTTCTAGTTGTTTTTGTCCTTTAATTAAACATTCTTTGTTGCAATGTAATCGTTCTTTTATTTCGAAGGCTTAGTTAAGTTACCTGAGAGTGTCGTTAGGCTGTATTCATGTTAGTAGGATTCTTAATCTGCTGCAGCATCGGCAAACGGTAAGCAATTAAGTCTTGCCGGAGCACAATTGCCAATGCTTTTCATGACAGATGTAAAGTGGATGTGCGCCTCTGAAGATTGGATTACTCCCTTTTTTGCAGCAGGCAGCCAACGAGATGTCTGGTGTGTTTGTTTTTTTTTTTACTTTTTTCGATAAGTTAGACCGTGTTGACTTAACAAAAAACACCAAGCACAGCATGTGAGATAACATTTTACACAGAGTGTAGTTTTCTTATTATGTTCTTATATCTTAGTTTTTTTATTGGGCGATATGAATGTCTATCAAAAGCGTCTGTAGGTAGCTCTTAGCCAATCGTATCAGTTATACCAGATGACGTATGTAGAGAGACAGAAATTAATGTTTACATAGCCGGACTAGCCCTCTAGCATCTCTACTTTGAGACTAAAATGCACAATTGTGCTCCTGCAACATTTTTCTGCAGCATGTTCTGGTTATGGCTGCTCACAGTCTACCGGCAGTGTGTGTGTGTGTGTGTGTGTCTGTGAGAGAGTGTTGCTGCTGCTTTACTTCTCCAGTTCTCGCTTTCTGCAAGATTATTTATTTTTACGCCTTATTTCCCCCTCATGTAATTCAGCCACACATCCACTGATTTTATGGGCAATAGACGAGCTGCTGGGGGTCTCTGGGGGGCTCAGCTGTGCCCCGGCTCATAGCAAGATCACCGTGGTTACAGCAGCGAGCGGTAGCGGGGCTAGTTGGTAGATTAGGCTTTGGCCAAATCCTGTCGGAAGCAAGGCTAAAACATCCTTTTTCGCGGTGAAACAGGAGTGTAAAGTCAATTGTTGTTCTTCTTTTAAAATCAACTTTCGCTCTAAATTATTTAAAACGCCGTCAGCTAGATCGAAAGAGAGTTTCGAGTCTGCTGCAGCCATGCTGGATCCGTAAGAAAACTACAAAACTACAAACTTCCATCTGCCGAGTAGTACGCGTCATTGTCTTGCCGTCCCTCCCTGTTCTGTGATTGGATCCCTAAAACAGGGCTAAGAAACGGCCCTGGTTTCCAGACTGGATGGTTCGAAATGAAATCGAGCGTGCAAGGCAGTATGGGTATACCCAGGCTAGTTTTCATGTGGATTTGGAGAGAAAGCTGCAAATAAACAAGTAGCAAAAAAGCCACTTGTATCTGCCTTTGATTTGAGGGAATAACATGCTGCACTGTGAAAGGAATTGTTCACATACTTGCCTGTGTACAAAGCTTTACTGGTGAATTTCACTATAGAGGGCACACTAGAGACATCAAACCACATACTAACATGGCAACGCTCCAGGAAGTTACTAATTGAGAGAACACAGCAAGAAAAGTGACAGCAGGGCCATCGTAGATGATATCTATGGCGCTTAAATCAACCTTGTCATGAAAATTGTGATTACCATTCCTGCACTGCACCGTATCACTGAGCTTATCACTTCAGCGAACCAAATAATGATTATGAGACCAATTTAAAAATGATGGCAGATTATTAGTAAAATATATAAACCAATGCCTGTCACGTCCAAATGTAAGAGAAGCCCAATCAACCTTTTCAATCAGGATACAGTGATGACTGGAGTCACTGCCACCAATAATAAATCTTAGTACTGAGTGACGAACTGAGTGGAGGCAGAGCTGTGTCTGTAGATAATATCACTATAATCCAAGACTGACACCAACACAGCCACAATTATCCACTTCACACTGAGCTTAGGAAAATGATTTCTGTTTCTGTACAAGTACTCAAAGCCTGCAGACATACATGTCAATGTGACATTTAAATGTCACTTTCTGATCGAGTCACACGCCAAGATGTTTACAATCAGAGACCCTCAGTCGGACAATATCGTGTCCATTCAGAGTGGTAATATCCAAGCTATTGTCCGAATATATTCAAATTCAAATATTACTACAGACATTTCTGCAATCTTGCGTCCCAGTATTTGTTGTCGCTACTAGCTGGTCTGACCACATAGAAGCTGGTGAGCCTGGTGACTGCAGTGTTGTTAGGTTGGTTAAAAAAACTGAAGCCAGAAAATGAGTTTTACATGATAGAAAAAACTAAATAAAACGTCAACATTATGATAAACCATGCTAAAAAATGATGTCCATCCACTGAAGATTTTACTCAGATAATTGAGGCTTAAAACTGTTCAGCTGTTCAGCTTCAGAATTATTTTCAACGTGTTGTATCAACCAACCAGGGGCTACCAGAAAAATATTAGATAGATATATAGGTATAAATGTTATTGTCCCAATACACAGATCAATTTTTCCTGGGCTCATAACCACTGCACTTGTTTTTTTTTTTGTTTTTTTTTATTAACGAATAAACAAAGAAAAGAACAGTGGATTACTTATTAGGAGCCACAATATGAAAACAAAACACTAAAACACAATTCTAGACAACAAAGACTAGGAACATATTTACAAATTAGACAATGTACACACAAAGAATAATATAAAGGATAACCACTACAACAAAAAATGAAAACAACGATACACCAGTACAAAGCCACACGGCGAAAACAGACAGACGACCAAAAAAAACAAAAAAAAACACACACAACAACATAAATTTAGCCCAAACAGAAATATAGAGAGACTGGTAATATACACAGATTCCAGGATAAAAAGAGAATCATATGAAACATTAATTAAATTCAAAGTAACCCTTGGACCACAACAATAGCTTTAGACCTGTTGATTATGGTTTCAGGTCTAGCATTATGAATAACCACTGCACATCATACATACAAACACTCATGTACATACACATAATAGTGCATAAAACACAAAACATTTAAAATATTACACAGGTGGTTTGAGTAAAGTAAAACCTTCGGCACACATACAAAAACTACAGACATCTCTTTTTGATTAGTCCTTATATGGAGCTGGCCTTTTTAGGTAACCCAACCCCTATAACTAACCCTTATCCTAACCAAGTTATTCCTAACCCTAACCTTAATCTAACTTCAATTCACACTTTACCCCTAACTTTAACCACAACCTCAGAAATTATGTTTAGTTGTACTTGGTCCCCGTAAAGACGACTGGTCCCAACAAGGTCAGTGATTATACAGGAGATGGTTTCCAGAAGCACACACACACACACACACACACACACACACACACACACATTAAGACATATTAAGAAAAATTATTTTTCATTAAAATACAATTACACTGTGAGAATTGGAGGAGGGGCAGCTCCCGGTGCCCTTGACAAATCGTACGCCCCTGTCCAAATTAAGTTTTTAACCTTTGTGCAGAAGCTTAACGCATGTCCGCCCTGCACCTGCTGAAAGGTTAATTTTCCCACGTCTATCTGTAATACTTATTAAAACCTTGCCCAGTCATACAAAAGCTGTAGAATCTGTCACAAACAATTTATACTTGCAGTCCTGAAGACTAGATGCAGAGGTCTTTTAACTTCAGATGTGAATCTTAACTTCAGATGTGAATCACTGAAAAATATTTTTTTTGCATCCTTCTATAACAGGTAGCCTGGCTAACACAGATGGATGTTGGTGTGTGTGTGTGTCTGTGAGAGAGTGTTGCTTGCTGCTTTGCTCCTCCAGTTCTCGCTTTCTGCAAGATTATTTATTTTCACGCTTTATTCCCCCTCATGTCATTCAGCCACACACATCCACTGATTTTATGGGCAATAAACAAGCTGCTGCAGGTCTCTGGGGGCTCCGCTGTCCCCCGGCTCGTAGCGAGATCACCGGCGGTGACCAGCGGTCTCGCCGCTAGCGCCACTAGCCGGCGCTACCAATGATCTCGCTACGAGCCGGGGGACAGCAGAGCCGCCGAGAGACCTTTCGCTTTTCAACTTTCGCTCTAAACTATTTAAAACACCATCTACAGCTAAAGAGAGTTTCGCGTCTGCAGCAGCCATGTTGGATCCGTAAGAAAACTACAAGCTTCCAAGTGCCAAGTAGTACGCGTCATCGTCTTGCCGTCCCTCCCCGCTCTGTGATTGGATCCCTAAAACAGGGCTAAGAAACCTCTCTGGTTGCCAGACCGTCTGGAGGTTCGAAATTAAATTCGAGCACGCAAGGCAGTCTGGGTATACCCAGGCTACATAACAGGCTGAATGTAAAGCTGAATGGTGTTTGATGGAGAGCAGACAGTGATATGACACATCATACTTACAGCCCGTCAATGCTAAACACTGTTTGCTTTTTTCTTGAAATCAGTCTTTGGTTCTTTAAATACTGACGTTATCAGGAATGATGGACTGAAACCAAATTGTGTCTGGCCGCTGTGACCCATAAATCTGAATGACTCACAATTACACAGCTTATCCACCTGATCTCTGGTGTGTGCACACAGTCGCCGGAATCGTACCTGTCAATTATGCTGCTGGGAGGGAGATTTCCTGTGAAACTATTCTGGGATGTAATAAGGTCAGCCTTGTGCGATAGAAGAGGAGGTGCAGATATAATGATAATGTGCAGGCGAGAGGAGAGCGGTGACTATTGAGCTCATCTTTAATGTGTTTTGACAGCTTGGATATTGTTGCAAGTTTCCTCAAATATCACCGGCTGATAAGGTAGAGAGGTTAAAAGCCTCGGTGACCAGAAAAAGATTGTTGTCAAAATGTGTTCACTCCCATCAGTAGAAACGTATGCATGTGTGCAACAGATGTGGGTATAAGCATGCATGTAAACATGTGTGCACTGGGATGAGGAGGCTGGTGATTGGCTCTCTGGATGACTGCCCATTAAATATAGCTACAATTTCAGCTGCAGCGGTCTGGTTTTTGCCCTGCCGATGGCTTTGTTCTTCTGGAATTTGAATCTTGTTTTCTCCTATTTCATTAATTTCACCTTTATTTATTCAGGGAGGGCCAATTGAGAGCAAGCTCTCATTTCCAATGGCGCGCTGATTACAGTACAAATACAATTTTAACACATTACACTACATATCCATAATAATATATAATCAACAGAAGCACAATAAATTCAATGAGTACATACACATTCAGAAATCATAAGATTAATAAGAATGTCTTTAAAATGATTAAATGGAATCAGTGTATCCAACTGAAGCTGTGACAGTAAATTATTCCATTTAAAAGGAGCGAAATAAACAAAAGCGAATTTCCCAACCTCTGTTTTAACAGCAGGGATATTTAGAGCCAGTGGGTTATATGAACGAGTTGGAAAGTTAAAAGATCTGAAGCTCAATAGGCTCTATAAGTAGAATGGAAGTTTTTTTAGTAGTGCCTTATAAATAAACAATATACAGTGTTGCTCCCTTCTTAGAGCCAGGGAAGTCCAACCAACATTATGATAGAGGTGGCAGTGATGGGTCATGAACCCATCGCCAGTAATAAATCTAATAACAGAATGATAAATTGTATCAAGTGGTTTTAGGACAGAGGGACAAGCATGCATATAAATAATGTCACCGTAATCTAAAACGGATAGAAATGTGGCATGCACTATCTGCCTTCTACAGTGCTGAGGAAGACAGGATTTATTTCTATAAAAGAATGCCAAAATAGGCTTCAGCTTCTTTAAGAGTTCTGCTACATGTAATTTAAAAGACAATTTATCATTTGTCTTTTATATTTGTCTTGGTTATGGAGTTAAATAACTATTGTAGTTTGCTTTCTTTGATTTTGATTTATTTCTTAAAGTATGTACCTTTCTTTATTGTTATGTTGGCATTTACCCAGGCTAAACCCAGCTGCATTTTGTTGTTTTTTAAAATCACATAAATCAGCACATCAGTCATTATATTACGTAATTGGTTTCTGAGGCATGGGCAAGACAAACTTTTCCATCTTCTGTCCCAGACAACAGGACGGTTTGAAACCCTGTCAATTGCCACAGAATGGCAAACATGACCAGCATCTACTGATATGTATTTATGTTAAAAAAAAAAATAAACTGCAGTGAGCCAAATGGGAAAAAAGTAAGGTGATGGTGGAGGGCATGCAAAAGAACAGAAAGAACAGAAAGTAATTACTTCATACGTTTATATGGTACAATTTTTCTTTTGATGGTTCATGAAACCAATGCAACCAAATACAAATCAGTTAGCTCGTCCTTGGTTTTTATTTCTATTTGAGGTCTTTTTATGGAGCATTTTCATTTTGTTTGGGCTTTCAAAACGATAAAAAAAGATCTACTGATCATGACTCATCTCAAGTTTCAGGTCTTATTTGACACAGCAGAGGCCGTGTATTTCAGTACAAACAGTCATGGAAAAATAATTAGGCCATCGTTTTCTCTAATAGCTTGATCATTTTTATGCCTGGTACATCTAAAGGTACATTTGTTTGGACAAATATAATGATAACAACAAAAATAGCTCATAATAACTTAATTTAAGAGCTGATATCTAGCCATTTTCTATGGTTTCTTGATAATAACCAAAATCATATACCATGAAAGAAGAAAACCATGGAAAATGGCTAGAAATCATCTCTTCAATTAAACTCTTATGAGCTATTTTTGTTGTTATCATTATATTTGTACAAACAAATGTACCTTTAGCTGGCATTAAAATGAACAAATGCAATGAAGAAAACAAGGGTGGTCTAATAATTTCAGCTCAAAACTATGTGTGTTATCTCGATTATGTTTTTGTTTTTTATCATCTGTGACATCTAAAATTAACCCTCTATGGTACGGTGTTGCCCTCAGGCAACATACCAATTTTTGGCCTGTCAAATTTCTACAATGCATCTTTTTCAGTGATGCGATACTTTAAAAAAGAGGTAAGAGTATAGGGAACCACTAGCAATGCTTTAATTTGTCACATGACCTCCAGGAGGCCATATTGAAACCGTATTTTCCAGACTTTTCCAAAGGAAACAGCTTTGCCATTTTGTGCCATAAAAAATTGCTACTCCAGACAAGAAACCGGTTTGAAAAAGTTCCTTTTATGATGTTTTAAAATGTAAAGCTACTGAATCTTTTACAAATATCTATTAAAAAGATAATGTCCAAATTGAGAGAAAAAAAACTCTCTTTTTTCACTTCACCATTATGGTACAATGTTGCCTACAGACAACAAACCCCAAAAACTTCCCAAAAAAAAAATATATATATATATAAAATTTCTTCACATTATGTTTATTTAGTCTATTTTAAGACAAAAAAAACCACTCCAAACATTTTTTCCCTAACTGGCATCATGCGTACCATAGAGGGTTAATATCTACACAGCCTAAATTTCTTTTGTTTTTTTCTATTGTAATTGCATAAGCAAAAGCCTGAGTCAGGCATTGTTAAAATAACCAGTCACCCTCTTATCCAGCAGGTACTGGATATATTGAGTCACAGCTGGACTGACTGATGTACTGCTGAGGAAGTCAGAAAAACAAAAACGAAATGCCATAACAGGGGTTAGATCAGCGGTGTCAAGCTGATTCATAAAAGGGCCGGTGTCACTGTTGATTCGTTGTGTCAGATATGCTTCTGCTTGGCTGGAAGGAAGAAAATCCTGCAGCCACCTGGCCCTTTCATGGATCAGCTCGATACACCTGGGTTAGATAATATGATATCTGTACATTGTGATGGGGTGAAGAGGTGGAGAGTGGAGAGGGCTGATGGTGGGTGGAGGGGAAGAGGTGGTGTTGAGACAGAATCAGCACATTTCCTGCATCCTGTGTCAGCCGTTATCTGCCGATCAGGAGGTTAACACAATGTTTGTGTTTCGCTTCATGGATATGAGATCTGCTCTGCTAACAGCCTGAGGGGTTATATTGCTGCAAGGCCAGTGCTGAACTAAAGCAGTCTCTCTGGACAGTTAGTGTTCATTTCCTCCACAAGCTGAAAGTAATTACCTGGCTGTGAGAGTTGCATGTGCATGATGTGATTTCACTCATTTGGGTTTTTTTCAGGCAGCTCTTTATCTCACAACAGGTGGAGCCTGGAGGAGATTAATTCAGGTCCATCTGTTCTTATTACTTTGGTCCTCATTGAGAGACTGTGACAAGTACGGGCCAAATTAATGTGAAATTATCTGTGAACATTCACAGAGGAGGCATCTTAATTATTTGGTGACCCCTGTGACCTTTCCTCAGGCAGCACCGTCAGAAATAAAAGATTTAATCTTACCGACAGATTGTCATTAAATTCACTGAGAACATTTTTGCTTCCCAGGGGTCAAAACCTTTACATTTTGGACACTCCTGTCGAATTAAGTCTCTTTTTTTTTTATACAGCTGATTGACTGCCCTTTGGCCATTTGCTAGACACTTGTCATGCTTTATGCACCAGCAGCCTTGTGGTACTTTTGGAAACTGTCGAGGCAATAATTCTCTTTCTACTGTGGCTGTATTGTATCTATCTTTTACGTCGTTTTGGTGGTGCTAAATTAAAAGTCAAAGGATCACCAAAGTTACTGAAATGACCTAGCCTGGCTAACACCAGACTAATCTCAAATGAGATGTAGTCTGGGAACCAACCGTTCATTTCTCCGTAGAGGAGGCGTGGTTTACGGTCCTCCGGAGCCGTTTATTGGGAGCTTAGAATATCTATCAAAGCGTCTGTAGGTAGCTCTTAGCCAATCAGATCAGTTATACCAGATGACGTAGTAGAGCAACAGAAATGGATGTTTGTTGTGTGTGTGTCTGTGAGAGAGTGTTGTTTGCTGTGTTGCTTCTCCAGTTCTCGCTTTCTGCAAGATTATTTATTTTCACGCTTTATTCCCCCTCATGTCATTCAGCCACACACATCCACTGATTTTATGGGCAATAAACAAGCTGCTGCAGGTCTCTCGGCGGCTCCGCTGTCCCCCGGCTTGTAGCGAGATCACCAGCATTACAATAGCGGGGCTAATAGCTAATAGCCCCGCTAACGCCGTAACGCTACTGCTATTAGCCCCACTACTGTAACGCCGGTGATCTCGCTACGAGCCGGGGGACAGCGGAGCCGTTGAGAGACCTTTCAACTTTCGCTCTAAACTATTTAAAACACCATCTACAGCTAAAGAGAGTTTCGCGTCTGCTGCAGCCATGTTGGATCCGTAAGAAAACTACAAGCTTCCGTCTGCCAGGTAGTATGCGTAATCATCTCTCCGTCCCTCCCCGTTCTGTGATTGGATCCCTAAAACAGGGCTAAGAAAGCTCTCTGGTTTCCAGACCCTTTCGCAGTTCGAAATGAAATCGAGCGCGCAAGGCAGTCTGGGTATACCCAGGCTAGAAATGACCAGCAATCATCTGTAGCTGTGTTTCTGTTGACGTTGAGACAAATTTTGAAGCAAAATTTTAAAATGTTGCATAAACTTCCTTCCTGGTCAGAAGTTGGCAGTCTAATGTATTGTTGCAGGCTAATCTGTCACTAAACAGGTGAAGAAGAGGAGAGAAAATAACAACAAAAAGAGGTTCTAATCAAACTTTGGTCACCCAGGAGAGAAAATGGAGAGAAGTCTTCAGGAATTGGATTCAATTGGGCAACTTATTGTTCTTTCATGTCAGCTCAGAAACAGCTGATCAGTCTTGTGAGTTAAAGGTTCGCTACGTCAGAACTTATTCAGAAAAAGCGTTTCCACCTCCTGTTTAGCGCATTAACTATTTTTAAAAAAAGACAGCATCCATATCAAGCGAGCGTTAAAACTTTTTTGCACATTTTGGAAAATTTGATCTTATTTTGGTGTTTCCATCAATCTTCTCTCATGCGAATCTTCAAAATGCACAGAGAGATTCATTGATGGAAACTAGGCTAAGGTCTATTTGTTATCTGTGTAAATGTCAGCCTTAAGGGGCCGCTAGTATGGCTTTAAATATTCATTGCTGTTAACAGCACAGAGCATTAAATCTAATTGTAATGCCACAAACTGTGTCCCCTAGTGTTTTACTTCTTGTCAGAGTAGACATACCTAATGAACTGGAAAGGTTGACATTGAAGAATCACTCTCCCAGAGAATGATCTCATGACTCAAATCATCTTCATGCGAAAAAAAAACAGTGAATTATTAATGCATCAATACCATCATGAATATTTTATCAAACTGAATTATATTTACGATATCAGAGGTAGACTGTGCTGCCTGTTTCCTTAATAAAACATAAAAAAACCCATAAAATATTAATGACTGACTATACCTGCAGGATGAATATTTACCAAATTGCTGCTGTAATGAAGCTGAAACTCCTCTGAAGTCATTTCTTGATCGCTCGTCGTAGAATCTATCTCTAGGATTGGGGCGGCTGTGGCTCAGTTGGTAGAGCGGCTTGCCCACTGGTCGGAGGGTTGGTGGTTCAATCCCTGATGGTCGAAGTATCCTTGAGCAAGATACTGAATCCCAAATTGCTCCTGATGCTGTGTTCATTGGTGTGTGAACGAATTCCCAATGGTGGCAGGTGGCACCGTTTAGGGTAGCCTCTGCCACCAGTATGAATGTTTGTGTTAACGGGTGAATGAGTGCAGTCTGTAGTGTAAATCGCTTTGAATGGTCGCAAAAGCGCAATAAAAGTGCAGGTCCATTTACCATTCACCAGAGGTCGAGCATCAGCATGCAACTAGAGGTCGACCGATACAGGTTTTTTTAATGCCGATGCCGATACCAATTATTTTGACATCAGTCTTAACCGATCCCCAATATGTGCTGTTGATTTTTTTTGGGCCGATTCTTGAAGCCGATTGTGCCTTTTCTCCCTCCATTTACATGATAGAAATGACACAATGATAACAAATGTTACACAAGTCTCAATTTAAACAAAAAAAAAGCATACAAACATATTAACAGTTGGATAGCAAACAATGTGTATGTTGTTCTAGGCCTGGAGGTGGTGGCGCCTCAGATGATCCACATCAACGGTAAACGTCCTCTTTTCTATCTATATAACGTTATATATAATTTTATTGACACGTTGCCGTGGATACGCATTGCTCTGCTTCTCTCCTGATGACGGCTCGCCTTGTTAGTGAACTGTCAATCAAAGGTAGCCCCGCCCCAAATCATACGATTCTTTATCTTCTATTTTCTTCTAAATGGGGCCATTATTAGAACTATTGACGTCAAATTGTCTTGAAGATGATTTTTTACTAGCGATTGAAACCATAGTGGTAATGAAATGAGAAGTTTTCAAATTTTGCACTGAAATGAATGGGCAGATTTTTTTTGCAGCCAAACTTAGCACCCCCTGCTGGAATTTTCGGTAGATTGCAGCCTTAAGGCACTTTCTGGTTGGCCTCCATGCTCAGACACGGAGATTGCTGCCTGTAGGCAAACTGCAAGGGGTCCAGAAATTTCCTCACCTGTGGCCTCAGCTGGGCCAAGACCAGTCTCTCCAGGACCTTCATCGCATGAGATGTGAGGGCGACAGGTCTGTAGTCTGCCGGGTCAGATGGTCTCGACTTCTTGGGGACTGGGACCAAGCAGGAGGTCTTCCACAACAGCGGATTTGCAGATGTCATCAGTGTAGGAGCAGGAGGAGGAGGTGGGGGAGAAGGAGGGGGGGCAGATGCAAATGCATCTTTAAGAGACGATTGTCGACTTAAGAAACTCTTAAAGAGATTTCTCTCACGTCCTTTCTCCTTCTCTAACACTCTTTATTAGATAAAATCTTTTATATCACTAGTAATCAGACTAACAACTCATAGTCATATTATAATTAATCAATTCAAGCAGTAATTCAATTTAATTAATTTTATTAGTCCCTGTTTTAAAGAAAATTTAATTGAATTAAAATATGGTGGCAGAAAACTAATGATCAACTGTCAGATGAAAATCCATCCCCTTTTGATGATCTTCTATTTTTGGAAAATTCACATATTTGAGCGCTCTGCTGTCAAATCCACTGATTCAAAATGACATCCAAGGCTTATCTTCTGTGATATTTTTAAACTGATGTGTGTTGGATCTTAGGGTTCAGTCATGTAGCTGTGTCCCAGTTCCAAACCTGCCTGTTTGTCAGATCTATGATTCGCTGCCGACATCTCACGGTCACGTGTTGAGCTCCAAAGTGCTGCTGGAGATCAGAACATCCACAGGTGCTCTTTAAGGTTTAACATGTAAACATGTTGGGTGGCTTGTCACAGATCAAACCAACCAACAGTATACAAAGTATCGGTAACACTTTACAATAACCATCATTTATAAATGGTAAACAGATTTATTAATGTTTAATCATCATTTATAAACTGTTTATAGGCCATTTAGAATGGTAATTACATAATTTATTACTGTTAAACTAACTACATTATTCATAAATGACAAATAGATGGTATATTAATGTAAATTTATAATTAATTTACCATTAACAAACAATTAAATTATAGTTAATAGTTTATTAATAGTTTTAGTTTCACTCATTATTACATTTTTAACACCATATTTAGTATGTTAATGATTTTGAAATGATTCATATAAGAAATTGGTTGAAACCATTTAAAGATTAAATATGTATAGCACTTTGTAAATGGTTAATAGTTGGTTTATAAACCATCTATAAACATTACTTAGAAGGTTATTGTAAAGTGTTACCAAAGTATCATGTTATTTTGCTATTTTTCATCCCCCCTCTGTTTAAAAGTGGTTAAAAAGTATTATTATTAATTTTTTACTACTGTCACTGAGCTGTTGCTCCAGAGTGGACAGCGTGTTGACACAGACAGCACACGTAACTCTTCTGTTTTGTGTCTGTAAATAGAAACTTTGTGGCCGAGAGATTAGCTGCGGACATAAATTGTGTTTCCATCAACGAATCTCTCTGCACATTTTGAAGATTTGCATGAGAAAAGCTTGATGGTAACATCAAAATTTGATAAAACTTTCGAAAATACACATGGAAACGCTCTTTCTGAAGTTCTGACGTACTGAAAATGTAACTCACATGAATGATCAGCTGTTTCCGCTGACATGAAAGAACAATTATAAGTAGCTCCAAATGAATTAAATTTCTGAAGACTTTTTCTGTTTTCTCTCATGGGTGACTAAAGTTGTCCAATTATCAACCTCTTTTTTTGTTGTTGTTTTCATACTGTATGAAAACTGCAACACATTACACTGCCATCTTCTGACAAAAGTAGCATCATGCAACTTGTTTTATTTGCTCTAAAACAATAATTTGCATCAGCATTTCAAAATTGCGCTTCAAAATTTGACTTTAATGGAAACACGCCTATTGATGAAGTGATACACACCCTCCAGGTTTACACCTGGTGAGGATTAAAATATTTATTAAAATAAAAAAATTAAAATACTGTGTTTAATAGATTAAGCATAATGAGTAGGTACTTTTGAGTACTTTTACTAAGGTGAAAAAAAGTTAAGATTTGTTTTTTGGAGTGTGGTTGGATTGAGGTGCTCAAGCAAAGTCATTGTATGACCTGCAGATAGCAGCTGTCAAATCCTCGGTTTGGAGAGTGTGTTCTTCAAGATAGAGAGCATAAATAACAGCTTCAGTTTCCCGTCAGATATGCTCCTCTGACTGTAAGATAAGATAAAGATAAAGTGGTGAAAATATTCTAAATGCAGCTCTCATTTAAACTGATATTGATGTGTTTTAGGTGTCTGCTGCCCTGGTCCACAGCACTAGATTGCTTAGCTTCCTTGCCTGATAAGTACCTAATACAACACTGCTGCCAAAAACCAAACTGTCCCTTTAAGGGCATTGATACAACCTTCACACCTGGTGGTAATGCTTCAGCTCCAGGAAGATTTTAAAAGTATTCAATCTTGATTGGAATTGTTCCACGGTTGTCTCGCTTTCTGCAGCGGGCTAGGATAGTTTATAATTAATTCTATTTAAATTATTTTCATTAATCAAGCAGATAATTTCAGTAATGACGCTGGGAGCTGGCTGCAGGTTCATCGATCCTTTTCAAAGGTGACATGCTGCAGGGCTGGTTTTGGTCATTGTGTCTAATTACTGACTGTGCAGCATGTAAACAGGACACATTATCCCTTCATCAGATTTACAGCTTCTGTAAATACTAACTGGGAATTGGCCATTGGGTTGATTTCATTTGAGAAGGGAAAAAAACTGGCTCACGTAACCAGTCTGTGTCTCTTTCATTCTCAGGCTTCATCTCCTGGGTCTTCCTGTTCAGCAGATAGTATTAACACTATTTACTGGGCTACAGCTTTCAGTCCAATCTTTATCCCTGATATAAGTCCTCTAAATCCATCCTACCTAAAAAAATGAAAAGCCTTTTATACTGTGACGTTCTTGCCTCTGAGGATGTCTATTGCACATTACAGGACAACAAACAAGCAACAAAAAAAACCCAAATAGCATCAAAAAAGATTTAGTGAAGCCAGCAGGTGAAGGTCTGAATTTCCATCCAGTTCTGACCTTTCATCTCTGGTCATGAGCTTTAGGTTGTGCCTGAAAGAATGCAGCTTAAACTACTTCTCTACGTTAGGTAAAATGATAAACGGACTGCAATCAAATTGTTGAGTATTATGGACAACAACACGCATCATTTGCACAGTCTAGTGTGTAAACAAAAGAGTGTTTTTAGTTGGAGGCTACGGCAGCTAAGCTGCAAAAAGGACAGATTCAAGAATACGTTTTTACCTACTGCAATTGCACTTTATAATGACTCCCCTTTTAGTAAGGACAGAAGAATATTTATTTAATATTTATTTAAATTTTAGCTTAGCTGCTTATACTGTATTTACCAAACTGTATTTTTGCACATGTTTTTTGCACACCTGTTTATTTATTTACACACCTGTATATTTGCACACTTGCTGTAACTGTTATCTATGAGTAACAGCTACTAACGCACATGGACCATCCATTTGGCAAATCTGTGTCTCTGTAAGCAGAAAATGTGTCTAGTTAGAAATATTATAAACATAAATACCATAAACGGCCAATGTAACATATATATGTTACATCACAGATCTTTGACATTTAGGGGTAGTATTTTTTTTTTTTTAAAAACATCAGAAATGTGTTCTTTGTGTTCTACTTATAGAACACACCCTTTAAGGATAACTTGGTCTGGGTTCTTATGGGTTAAAATCTGACAGTTTTTATTTCTACAATTCACAGGGTGATGAAACTGCACCAAAACCCAGATAATTTTTAAATCACAAGCTAAAATCAGCTAGAAGCACACAGGAGAATTTATGCTTGTTGCTGCACTATACCAGAGATAAATAGTACACCAAAACCCATTATCAATATTTTAGAGATTAAATTCTCTGATTCAGAACAGGTTTAAAAGTCAAAGTTTTGGTTTTTAATGAATGGTTGACATGCTTTATCTTTGTTTCTACAAGTTTGTACAAACTTGATTTAAAGATGTTTATATCAACCTGAGTAACCTGTGATATCCCTGTAACGTGCAAGACACACGCAACAACCTTAAATGAATGTATCGAAATCAAGAGAGACGTCAGATTTGTGATGCAACTTGTGGCAATCAGGCTCTGAAGGTTTCCTTCACCTCAATCATCTTCACCTAACGTCTCGCCTCGGCTGCCCTGGGGAGGTGCCTCACAGGCTGAAAACATCTGATTTTTATTGTTCATTGTAAGGAAATGACAGGAAATTAGTGTTGAGGGACAAGTGATGACATTCAACGCAAAAATGCACAATTGCACCAGAGGCTCAAGCCTCGTCTGTATTGTGACATGATAAACAACATGTCACGTTAATTGGAGTATGCTTGGCTGCATGGCAACAGTGGAATATTGATTTTCATTAAACAGCTAATTAGGAATAATGTCCCCTTACAAAGGACAAAAGCTGGAATATCTTGTGCATGTATGTCTTCACTGTATAACAGTGGACGTATCACTGTGACTTCACCCATTGGTTTGTGGACCGAACAATGAACAAGATATTTTTAAGAAGTGTGTCAGTTTGCACTTACACATATTTTAGCTATTTATAGTCAAGACTGCTATGATTGGTCCAACATGGTCTCACAGAAATCCGTGAAATAGCCATGGATTTTCTTAACTCAAAATCCGTGGAATAGCCACGGAATCACTCAAATTTTCGTGAAACTGACACGGATTTCGCTACAATGCAAGTTAATGACAGTCATGTCCCAACCTGGTATTTTTTCTCATTGGTTTGTTCCAAGTCACGTGACTTTCAAGGTTCCGGCGTTCGGAACGAAAAACATGGCGGACAGTTATCTCATTTTTAGTGAAAACATCAATATTTTGACTTAATTTCTGTATAAAAATGGATTTTGATCACATTTCTAGCGAGAAATATATGTTTTATTTTCTATTCCATGGATTTTGAGTCAAGAAAATCTGTGGCTATTTCACGGATTTCTGTGAGACCAGGTTGGATTGGTCAGGCACTGCGTATGTCCTTGTGGCTTGACATTAAAAAGTGTAGGGTTGGTTTCTCGACTGGCTGCTTAGCTCAGGTAAGAAGTCACAAGCAGGCCTGGAATTTCGTCATTTTAGGGGCAAGGCCACTTGGCCTTTTGTGTTGTCAATTTTTTGAGGGCACAAAGGCCAAAAGCCAGGGCACCAAGGCCATAAAATAAAACAGTATTATTTTAAGTCCACGTTCATATTGAAACTAATTTAAGGAATAGTAATGACGCTTCTGAGGAAGATTGGAGTCTCGGTTGAAACTGTCAAGCAGGTAAAGAAACATCTCCTTCCAAAGTAAAATGCCTCAATCTCATGCTCTTTGAGAGCTAAATGAGAGCAAACACCTTACATAATGTTTTCACAGGAGATACTGTATTATAAAATCTTTGTTATCCTATACTGTGTCATTTTTAATTGCTGTCAACATGCTTTCCACTAGGACATGGAGCAGCCAGCCAGTGTGGAAAAATAGCTGGCTAGAATTTTTTCCATTAAAGCCCAAATTTGGTGCCTCTCACGCATTCTAATGCAACTATTCCATCATATACACTCATCTTAATCACTGCATATTTTAAGAATTATTTTAAAGAAGAATAAAGGTTCTTGTATATTTTATTTAAGGTATCTCATATTGACAGACTTATTGTAAATTCTGTCAATTCTGTTAACACACTGCGCTCTTATTTTGAAAGCTGCATGCGTTTAGCGACAGGAAGTTATTCAAACAGTAAATCACAGTTTAGTGTAATTAAAACAACTTTAACTGTTAGCTAATGTTAGCTCGCGGCTACTGAACGGCATAATGCAACAGTGCATTTGGACCTCTGACGGCCCAGACAGGTTGATAGCTTGATAACTTTATATTATAGATCATGTAAAAAACTTTCAGTAGCTTGAAATGTGATGTTAGCGCAGCACATGAGACTGGCAGGACAGATTAGAGCGTTTGATAAAGTCTCCTTGCTTGGCCGGTGATAGATTTGTGTCAAACTGTCATTATAGCCCGTCTGAGCGGTTCATGCCAGGCTCAAATCAAACCCACCGCTGATGATGAATGTCATCAAAAGATGCTTTTTTTCTCAAAAGACGCAGATTTCAAAGGTGTGTTCACAGGAAAGAGGCAGACTAAAAAACCGCAAAACCAACTGGGGCAGTGGGGCGGGGCATCAAGGCCACTGTGGCCTCAGGGCAGATATGTTTTTTAAGGGCATGAGGCCAAATTGCAAGGGCACGAGGGCCATGGCCCTCCTGGCCCTCATGGAATTCCTGCCCTGGTCACAAGGCCAACAAACAATTTGACTTCCAACTGTGTAGCAGAGAAACACAGGTTTTGTTCAATTTATCTTGGATTGGTGGGAAAAGGTAAAGGTTGTTGATCAGTTGGTTAGTTTTAAGGTCTAACTTTTAAGGCCAAGCCCAATATGTGAAGTGTTCCTTTACCATTCATGCAAATGTGAACCATAATAGGTAGAAATAATACTTCAGGATACCTTCTTCAGACACCTGGGTGTTAAAAGCATCTGCCAACAAACAATGCAGGCTTAATGCACTTTTGCACTGGCTTTATAAATTGCATAATCATGTTGGATGGTCCGCAATAATCAGGCCCAAATATTGAAAAATTGCTGTACGGATGGTACGTTTTTTTTAAATCAGGGTATTTAAAGTGGGTTTGGCTCAGTTGGGAAAAGGTGATGTCATTTTTTGCATCAAATCTAATCAAACCACCATCTCCAAATCCCAATTAATCAGATTAGCATTATTTTGTTGATCTATTATGTACATATGACACCTGTCCGTCTGTTGCTCTCCCTGAGGTTTCTTCCATTTTCCCCCCTTGTCAAAGTTTGAGTCATTTTTCCTTCATGCATCAAAGGACAGAGGGTGTTCTATGCTGCACAGACTACAAAACCCTCACAAATTTGTGATTTTGAGCGATGTAAATACAATTTAAAGTGTGAAACTTTCAACAAATACTAATGTTTCTTACCAAACTTTGATTTATGTTCATCCAATGAATATTTATTGCTACTAAGAAAGACTTAATCTGAAAACTTTCAGACATCAGCATCATTTTTAGAAGCCAGTGTTGCTCTACAGTATTTCACTTCAGAGATGTATCAGCATGAGAGTTGCAAAAGATGGGTAGTAAAGCCTCAGGCCTATTTACCAAAATCTTGCGTGATGCAGCTTCAGTCAGGATGTAAAATTGAAAATAAATAGAAAATGAAAATAGCATAAAACTCTCTCCACCCATTACATCTGTATACTCATTAAAATGACTTACTTTGCATCGTTGCAGCATCTTATTTTTTTCTCCTGTTATGTTCTTATGTGAACTGGTTTACATTCAGTACAGCAGCTTTAGTGTCCTTGTCAAAGTCTGTAGAGGTGGTCACATTGGTTCTGAGTGATGATGAGTCATGATGATGAAGCAGCCTCCTCATCATCAGACTCAGACCTCTTTCCTTTGATCCTTCAGCACAGCATTGTGAAGACATTTCCCACCAGTTGTATGATTTCTAGCAGAAACGCAGCCCTGAGCTTTGATCTGTTCTTCACAATATTCACAGCGCCGCTTCTTTTCCAACCTGGCTTTTCTCCTGCTGAGGCGTCCGTGGTTCTTTGTGTGGTCCGATGCACCGAATCCACCATTGACCTCAATAACCCTGTATTCCCAAAGGACAAAACACTGCTCTTATTGAACTTTTGAGCTCTGATTCTTCCGGCAGACCTTTAAAACTGCACACAAAATGCATGAAATACGTGTTTAATACAAAGCTGCACAGGTTATCTGAAAAGGCAATGCTCATTTTTACTCTTTATTGCTTTCAGATAAACATAATAAAGTCTAGTGTTGATAGTGGCCTGAACATCAAAATACTCATGCAAACAAGGAATTGTTCAGCAGGTTTTAGATAAATTTACGTCACATCTGTACAATAACAAATAATAATCTGGTTCATTACATACTGTCTATGTCACTTTATGCACACTGTTCATTGCACCTTATTTGTTTCATAGCACCAACATTTTTATACTGTATATTCATATTTATTCTGCACTGGAATTCTGTTCTACTCCTTAATACATACTCCTTCTTTAGACACTTTATTAGGGACCGAGCACTAACGGTGCGAGGACCCTATTGAAATTGGTCCGTCTATTCTTATTATTATTTTTCCGGGTAATCAATCGCCTTTTTGGGGGCTTTATCATATTCAAAAACTCCTCATTTTTGGAATATACGTCAATCTCCCGTGAAATTTTTGTATTCTGGTATTCGCGGGAATGGGCGTGGCAAAATGACTCAACAGCGCCCCCTTGAAAGTCAAGAAAATTCAGCCCCTCTCACAGGAATGTCTTAGAGACATGCAATTTGGTACATACATGTATCATGGCAAGACGCACCAAAAAGTCTCAAGAACCCATACCGTAAAATGAACAGGAAGTCGGCCATCTTGGATCGAAAATGGCGTTTCCTGCTGTTTTTGCCCATTTCCATGCCGCATACTTTAACGAACTCCTCCTACAGATTTCATCCAATTCTCTTCAAACTTGGTCAGTACCATCACAAGGCCTTTGGGATCAAAAGTTGTATAAATCTTTACCGCCGCTCACACTATGTGGGCGTGGCATGGCGGCAAAATATGGCGTATCGCCATAAAACACGAGATTGTTATAACTTCTCCATTCTCTGTCTGATCTGGTCCAAACTTCTCATGCTTCATCAGAGTCCAGCCCTTAACACTTCTACATAACAATATTTCATAAAGCCCCGCCCCTTATGCTTTATCCACGCCCCCTTTCATAAAATGACCACGTTGCATACTTTAACGAACTCCTCCGACGGATTTCATCCGATTTACTCCAAACTTGGTCAGTACCATCACAAGGGCTTTGGGATCAAAAGTTGTATAAATCTTTACCGCCTGTCACACAATGTGGGCGTGGCATGGCGGCAAAATATGGCGTCTCGCCATAACACACCAGACAGTATAACTTGCCCGTACATTGTCCCATCTGTCCCAATTTTCTCACAGGTGATGAGGGTCCAGCCCTGAACACACCCACATGTAAATATTGACACACAGTCATAGCGCCCCCCGATGGCAACAGGAAGTAACAACTTTAACGCCTAGCCCCAGCAGTAGGTTTCACGTAGAGATACGAAATTTGGTACACACGTGCTTCATGTGGAGACGTACCAAAAAGCCTCTTGGACTAAGACCTCAAACACAACAGGAAGTCCGCCATCTTGGTTTGAATATCGCACAATTCATTGTTTTTACCCATTTCCACCTCGCATACTTTAACGAACTCCTCCTACAGATTTCATTCAATTCTCTTCAAACTTGGTCAGTACCATCACAAGGCCTTTGGGATCAAAAGTTGTATAAATCTTTACCGACGGTCACACTATGTGGGCGAGGCATGGCGGCAAAATATGGCGTCTCGCCATAACACACGAGACTGTATAACTTGACCATACATTGTCCAATCTGTCCCAAATTTCACACACATGATTAGGGTCCAGCCCGGGACACACCCACGGGCCAATAGTGACACACAGTCATAGCGCCCCCTGCTGGCTACAGGAAGTATCATGTTTTACACCTACCACAAGCACAGTGGTAGGAGACACGCAATTTGGTACGCATAGGGACTGAGCCAACAGCGCTGCGTCCGATGTGCCCTCCCCTGACAGCGCCTCCCCCGACGGCTCCACTCTGCGAGGGCCCGTTCAGTACTGCGCGCAGTCCTAGTTTTTTATTGTATTTTATTGTATTTTTATATTTTATTGCTTGAAGTATGCCTAGGTTGGTCTTTTTATTTAATTGTGTTGTTATTGTCTCTGTGTGTAATGCTGCTGCTACACTGTAATTTCCCAGCTTGGGATAAATAAAGTCTGTCTGTCTATCTATCTATCTATCTATCTATCTATCTATCTATCTATCTATCTATCTATCTATCTATCTATCTATCTATCTATCTATCTATCTATCTATCTATCTATCTATCTATCTATCTATCTATCTATCTATCTATCTATCTATCTATCTATCTATCTATCTGTAACATGAGGGTTCGATGTGTGGTGGTTGGATCTCACTTTAAAAGAAGAGACAGCAAGATGGAGACAGATGACTTTCTCAAACAGCCTTTTTACTCAGTCACCAAACTTCAATACAACTTCACTTCCTGGTTTCTCACGTCCACCAGACTGAATCAACCAATCAGAAGCCAGTCCTAAACTGTCTTAAAGACGCAGCTGCAAACATTCAACATGTAAATATGTAAATAATCAATGTGCAATATAAATACACAAACAGCCAATTAATGAAAATGATAACATTGTAAAAGCATCTTTTAGTCAAATATAAATTATATTAACTTCTGAACCTTACATATCTATCTATCTATCTATCTATCTATCTATCTATCTATCTATCTATCTATCTATCTATCTATCTATCTATCTATCTATCTATCTATCTATCATTACCTTCAAGTATTTGATGGATTTACTAAAAGGATTTGATGTAAATCCAGCCATTACTTTAAGAGACCTTGAAATAGAACAAAATAAATGATAGTTTCAGAATCATCACCCGAGGAACAACAGTATATTATTACTATTCACATTTGCTTAACATTCACTTTAACTACGGTTACTCTGCCCCCACTGTTATGACCGTCATTGAATCTTATAAACGTGTTTAATTCAGAAGATGTCCACATTTAGAAGGGACTTCAAAGCGTGTCTTTGTCCCAGCAGCTGTCCCACAGTATTTGTTGAGGAAGCTGTGGACGTTTCCTCCTCATGTCTCTTAACTTTTTCCTCAAAGCAGATGGCGTGCTTCATTTTGAAATCCTGCAATCCCAGAACACAGAGGGTGCCGAGCTGTCGGGTCAGGAAGTGGAGAAAAAGAAAGCCATTTTGATCAAAGCCAAAGAGAGCAGGCACAGGAGACTCGATGTGTGAGGCAAATTAAACAGAAACTTTACTGGCGGCTTTTCACAATGAGGTTCCAAAGAGCAGCAGGTGCAGAGTGATGCTGTGAGGTAAATTACTCAGGAGGTAATAGTGCATTTGTTGGGGACTTTTTTCAGCAATGATTAATCCATATTTAGTCGACCGGTGCAGTAGTGTGACTCACTGGTGTGTTTTTAACAATGGAGCTTCATGGCACAGAGGAATACTGTGATACACCCACAACATTCAAAAATGTTTCTAACATTCCTATTGTTCAAATTCTAATTTGTTAGAATTCAAAATGTACTCTCTCTTAGCATAACAGATTGTTTTAAGTATTCTGTAAATGCTTTCTGTTTTTCCCTCTGGCTGTGCTGCCTCTACTTTCTGTGATTTACAGAGTTTCCCAAAAGCTTTACTTGTTCCTAAAGTAAATCTAACTGCTGTTAACTTTAGCTCTAGAGTTTAGCCAGAACTGGAGCCAGGCAAACGGACCAGGGAACTGGGATTTATAAGCCTCTATGGACATTAAGACAGAGAAAATATGGAGGGGAAAAAGGAGACATGGACTCAGCAGGAGGTCAATGGACTTGAGTAAAACTCGGACTGTTTTTTAGAGAGTTATGTGAAATAAAAGGCTGCAGTCATATTTGCCGGCTTGCTGTGTCTTGTGTTGTTGCAGTTGCCGGCTAGTTTTTAATCATCAAATCACGTGACTTTCAAGGTCCCGGCGGTCAGAACAAAAAAACATGGCGGACAGTTCTCTCATTTTAAGTGAAAAAATCAATATTTTGACTTAGTTTCTGCATAAAAATGGATTTTGATCACATTTCTAGCGAGAAATATATGTTTTATTTTCTAAATATTCACTCAGTGAATGTACATAATCACTTTGTATGTTGGAATAGCCACGGGATATGACTGTCATAAACTTGCATTGTAGCGAAATCCGTGTCAGTTTCACGGAAATTTGAGTGATTCCGTGGCTATTCCACGGATTTTGAGTTAAGCAAATCCGTGGCTATTTCACAGATTCCTGTGAGACCAGGTTGTAAAAAAGACATTCACACCTACAGTTTCCACTTAACAACTCTTATTTTGACAGCATCCCTTCCGACCTTTGAACTTCTGAGTTATAATATTGTTGACAGACGTTCTGAAGCTCTTCCAACCACTGAAAAGGACCTGAGTGGAAGGGAGTGATTAAAATGTAAAGTGAAGGGAATACAAACAAGTTGTTTTCCAATGTTTGGCCGCATGTATTCATTCCAGCACCTCTGCAGGAGCCTCATACATAAACAATTCAATCTTTAAAACAAACTCATAATTACAGTAATTAGCTAAATGAATAATAATTAAACTTCAGAGATAATTCTTTCCTGGAACAGTATTTCATTAGCATTTAGAGCTGTTGGAGCGAAGACAGTGCAGTGTAGAGGCTGCTGGGCGTTCCTGCTGCAGAAACAAACCGAAGGTCGGCTGAAGATGATACTGATCAGGAGTTGAATTTGTCATTACCCTCACAGTTGTGCTGTTGATTTGTTTTCAGGCTCTGTGCACTTCTGATTGTTCATTCAAAGTAAAATATGTGTGTGTTTGTGCCGTTAAAAGCCTGGTTAAAATAGCTTCGAGCAAGGTCCCTCTGCTAAGGTTCAGAGCTGCAGTTCTTTCAAGAAAACAGGAAAAATTACGAGTAATTATCACACCTGTAGGGTCAAACTCTCAGAACAACTCCGCAGCTCAAAATGGGAATGTGTTCAGTGTCACAATTAAAAACTAGAAAATTTCCTCTGGGGAAATTTTGAAAGGGCCACGGGGGCTACTGCCGGTGTGTGTACACTATGATGAGACTCTTCAGAGATTTCAAACTATGCCCTTTAACCTCAAAATGTGTGTGAGTGTGTGTGTGTGTGTAGCGAAAATTGCATAAAGTTACCCGTGTGTGTGTGTGTGTGTGTGTGTGTGTGTGTGTGTGTAGCGAAAATCGTATAAAGTTACCTGTGTGTGTGTGTGTGTGTGTGTGTGTGTGTGTGTGTGTGTGCGTGCGCACGTGTTTGAAGCACGTGTATGCATGTGTATGCATGTGTGAGGAGTGAGCACTTACGTGCATGTGTGTGTGTGTGTGTCTGTGTATCTGTAACTGTAATCACATCAAAGATCAAAGGCAATCAGATCAAAGCAATCAACAGAAATAACTGACACCTGTGACAGCAGCCAGAGGTGGACAGAGGTCCAGAGTTGGACTGGAATTTCTGGCCTTGAACAGAAAGCATTTTTGGCAAAACCATAATACCTATCATTGATCCGACTTCACTTTGAGCGTCCTGAGTTCTTCCTGAACGTCTACATGTGTTTTTTGTGAAGAAAAATTAAAAAACAGCTTTGTTAGAGCGATCTAAAAAAACTGTTAAATCTCAGACAGCTCAGAAATCTTCCTGCGTTTTTAATATGGGACCCAATGAGGCTGTTGGTGCGTGTTGGTGGATCATCTCTGCGTCTTACGCCCAAACTATAACTCTGACAGCTTTACCAGAGGATTGTGAGTGAGAACACAAATTTTCCTACGTTTCTATGTAAAAATTATTTCTGTAGAGTGGAATTTGCGGCCTGGAGCGCAGTTTTAAAATTGCAGTTTTAAAATCGCCCCGAGCACTAGTCCCTACAGCTATTGCTGTATGGGACTAGTGCTCGGTGCGATTGCCCCGAGGCCCTAATGAGAGTTGAATATCTTGCAAAGCGAATCGCTTTAGCACTCTGCTTCTACAATGATTGTAGGGTTTAACATTTGTTTTAGCTCTGATCCTACCTCTTGGTAAATCTCAGGAATAACTCCTGTTAATTTATTCACACTGTGAAAGAGCCAATGAGGACAGTATATAGCTGCAGACTCCATAGATTGACTCTGCAAAGTAATTAGTCTACATTAATTTAAGCAAGAAGTTTGCCACTTTGGGGTTTGTGTTCTGTACTACTGTACAACTAACAGGTTGTGAAAAATTAACTCCAGATAAAAGATATCATTAATGCTAACTAGACTGACAGAAAAGACTGACATTTATTCTGTGGAGATCATGTTCCTTTGGAATATTTTGAATCGTGTTTTAAGATCAGTAAAACACATTTCCACGAGCAGAGTTTCATGAGAAAACCACAGAGGAGCTTAACCAAGTTAGACGGCAGAGTCAGAGACAACTCTCGCTCAGTGTTCAAACCTTTTTACTTTAAATTCTAGTCAGCTTACAAAAGTTTGGAAGAAAAAAACAGAAGATGGCTCTGGGGGAGATGTGTGTAAAATAAAACATGGTGATGCATAAAACAAACATGGTAAGCCAGGGTTAATATTTCATTAACTTCCAGTTTAACTACGTGCTCTGCATCCTCATTGAAAACTGTAGTCTCACTGAAAAATAATTAGTGTGCACAGACTAATACATGATACCAACCAACAGAAGAAACGAGTGAAAAAAAGAGTGCTTTTTGAAACATTTATTGAAGCTTTAGAGGAATAAAAAATGTGGTCAGTGAACAGGGTTTTGTTCACTGACCACCCTTTGTAAAGGGTTTTGTTATACATTCCCATCTGTGACCACTCTATACTGAGTGTAACCTGTGGACATTTTTTAAGGGGTTCATTTTAGGCCTAGTCCCCATGTAGACATATTTTCTAAATGCAGCTTTTTCTCTGTGTTTTGGGCTTTTGTTCACATGAAAACTGTATTTTAGGTCACTAACTTCAAATACAACTCTGAGTCCTGCCACATCCAGAAGCACTCAGATGACACTGCTATTGTGGTGTGTATCAGGAATGGACAGGAATCTAAATATAGGGATCTGATAAAAGCCTTCAGTGACTGGAGCCACAAGAACTATCTCCTACTGAACACCTCAAAGACTAAGGAAATTATCATAGATTTTTGTGGGTTCAATGCTGCAGTCTGCTGGGAGGCAGCATCACACACAGAGATGCAAGGTGGTTGGACAGACTGGTCTAAAGAGCTGGTTCTGTGGTTGGAGCCAGGTTGGACACACTTTTATGGACCAAAAAAACAGCAGTGGACGGCTCCTCTCTCTCTTTTGCAGGACGGAGAGATACAAAAGATCCTTCTCTCCTACAGCCATCAGGCTGTCTCATTCTTTCAAGAGCTAACAGACTAACTGAATTTGCCCTCGAGGATAAATAAAGTCATTTTGATTTTGATTTTTTGATTGAAGACTGAGCTTTCATAACTGTTTCTAATGTATATATCAGAGCTGGAATAATTTACTGCTGATAAGCCCCTACAATGACAACTATTGTACATTTGGTCATACATTTTTTTTATTGCAGCAAAGAAGAAGATAAAGAAGCATCAAGCAGAGTTACTGGAAAAAGTTTTTCAGAAACTTTTAGAGGCTTTATTTGATGTAATTCAGTAGAAAATGTTTTTTTAAAAGGCCAACCTCTTTATTTCATATCACTCCTTTGTGTTATAGATGTAATTTAGCTGCTGGACCGGAGGGCGATATCGATGCCCTCAGAAGAACCTGACAGCTGCATATTGAATTATTATTTGAAGTCTGCTCTCTAATGGGGTGAAATTAAATGTGAGTAAGTTTAACCAGGGTGACCTGCACTCACATACACATGCATACATTCTTATATTGCCAACAGTGGACTTTCACGTGACCCTAACTAAGAGTGGACTTCTGTTTCTGGTCATTTTGAAAAAACAAGAACAGAACAGACATTTTTACCCTTAAAAGGGTCTTTTTGCATGATATTAATGTGAATATTTTTATATATTTTTTAAAAGAAATGACCAAAAGGTGACATGCAATTTTAAACCATCTCCAGCCATCAAAGAGAGGCTGCAGTGAAACAAATTATTTATACTTGTTTACTGCAGAGACTCATTATTTAACATGCATTATTTAACATTACAGTTATCAATATTATACAAATATAATATACAAAACATTTGTATGTGATACAAATATTACAAAAACAACCATGGCCACTTTAAATTACACACACACCTCTTTTTTTGGGTGCAAAGCTTTAACTTTGAAAGACTTGATCTGTCTGGTGTTGTGTGCAGGGTATAGGGGAAAAAATATAAAAAAATAAACTATTATATTTTAGAACTCAGGCTGTATTTAAATGATATCAAAAATATAAGGGGATACTGAAAATATGATTTGATATGTGACATATATATAGAAGAATTCTACAGTCACTTTTGTTCATTTTGAAGTTAATCTGCAAATTTACTTGTAAATCTGTATGTGAACTTATCACATTCTAACATCACGGATCACAAGAAACCTGCATAATTGTCTTCACAAGTTTGTTTATTTCTTCCAAATATTCTTTAAAACTTTGTCCAGTACAGATGTAGATATTTTACCCAAACCCTGTTTTTTTCCCCCGTTACCTCAACCTTTTTTGTTTAAGCATCCACATAACCACATAGTTTTTGTTTGAATTCACAACCACCAACCACATAAAACTGCATCTCAGTATGACACCAATTTTTTATTTGTTTTTTCCCCAAGAGCTTAATTACCTCCACAGCAGGGAACGAGAATGGCTTGCAGCAGTTTAAAAAACAGTGAGATTCAACGTATCTGTGGTTTGAGATGCAAACAATACCATCATTTATTCTGCAGACTGGGTTGCTTGTAACACTGACTTATTCTACAAGGTTTTCTAATAACATTCTCCAGCGTTGCCCCTTGTCTCCGATTCTGTTTGTGGTTTTCACAGACAGGATCTCAAGGGATCCGGTTTAGTGACCTTAGAACTGCATCTCTGCTTTTTGCAGATGATGTGGTTCTTTTGACTTCATCAAGCCAGGACCTCCAGCATTCGTTGGGGCAGTTTGCAGCCGAGTGCGAATCAGTTGGGATGAGAGTCAGCACCTCCAAGTCTGAGGCCATGGTTCTCTGCCGGAAAACGGTGGATTGCCCCCTCTGGGTGGGGAGAGAGGTACTGCCTCAAGCGAAGGAGTTCAAGTATCTCGGGGTCTCGATCGAGGGTAGAACGGATCGTGAGATGGACAGGCGGTTTGGTGCAGCGTCAGCAGTGATGCAGGCGTTGTACTGGACCGTTGTGGTGAAGAAGGAGCTGAGCCTGAAGGCAAAGCTCTCGATTTACCGGTCCATTTATGTTCCAACCCTCACCTATGGTCATGAGCTTTGGGTAGTGACCGAAAGAACAAGATGGCGGATACAAGCAGCTGAAATGAGCTTCCTCCGTAGGATGGCTGGGCTCAGCCTTAGAGATAGGGTGAGGATAGAGCCGCTCCTCCTTCGCGTTGAAACCGTGTGTTCAGACCGGACGCGTAGCGAATTTTCGTGTCGCGTTACTCGCGCGAGTTGATACGCGCGACAATTGAATTTAATTCGCGTCACTCGCGCGAGTAAACGCGACGCGAATTTTCGCCAAAGAGACTATTTAGCGCCAAATAATTGCCTCCATTTCATTCTGTCATCAACCATGACAAGCATATCGTCCCTGTACCTGCTCTGGAAGTCCGAGATACGTCGGAAAACACGCCGTCGTGTCTGGGTGAGTGACATCATCCGGAGGCGCACTCAGCACGGAGAGAGGACCGCAGAGTACTTCCACCTTTTTCCTGTCCCACCTGCCGACCCACTCCTCCTTCCTGCCTCTTTTCTCCTCTCTCTCATGTATGTATCTCGGACACTGTCGTCCAGAATCTCAACGCTGATAGGCTGTCCCGACACAGCGTCACGCGAATATTTCGCCAAAGTTGAATTTATTGAACTCACGCGAATTCGCGTTGTTTCATTCGCGCCGCGACATTCGCGTCAATCGCGGCATTCGTGTCGCGCGAAACCCGCGATTCGCGCCGCCGGCAAAAATTCGCGTCTATTCGCGTGTTTGCATTGACTTTGTATGTAATCTTGTCGCGCGAAATATTCGCTACGCGTCCGGTCTGAACGCACCGAAAGGAGCCAGCTGAGGTGGTTTGGGCATCTGGTAAGGATCCTCCCGGGATCCTCCTCCCGTTAGAGGAGTTCCAGGCACGTCCAACTGGTAGGAGACCCCGGGGAAGACCCAGAACAGGGTGGAGGGATTATATCTCTCTCCTGGCCTGGGAACGCCTCCGGGTCCCCCTGGAGGAGCTGGACGTTGTGGCTGGGGAGAGGGGCGCCTGGAATGCCCTGCTTAACTTGCTGCCCCCGCGACCCGGCCCTGGATAAGCGGAGAAAAATGGATGGATGGATAATAACATTCTGTACAATAGATTCTGGGCTTCAAAACTTTTCTTTCATTTTAAAGATTTTTTGGGGGGCATTTTCATGCTTTATTTGTTTCTTTTTTATGCACTGCATTGCTCAACTTTACTTTTTTCCATATCTCATTTTGTATGGATTGCAAACTGACATTAGAACTGGGCTGTTGGAAAATGAAAAAACAGTGTCCATGCATCTGTGGGTGTAAATCCTGAAAGAGAAGCCAGCAGCTTGTCGGCGTCATTTAAACCAAATAGTTTCTGTTCGTGACTGAAGTCTGGCCTTTTGAAAAGCATCAATCAGGCTCAAAATACCATGATTGCCAAGCAGAGCCAGCTGAGGTACAGAATTCACTGAGAAAGAAAATAACTTGACATGACTGACAGAGACTCTGAAACCAGGAACACAAAGACACACCACTTGTTGTGAAGATTGATTATAATGGCAGTGTTTCACACATGGCAGCTTTATAAAATCACTGAGAAACAGGTGTGCGTGGGTTTCAGATACACACCTCTTCTCTCCTAAGAATGATGGAAATATTAATTGATTTGACGCGTTTTGGGAAATTGACAGAAATCTGAAGGCATTTCACAATTAGAAATTACATTTTATGTGTAGATATGTAAGATAATGGTGGGGCATTTTAAATTGCACACAATTTCAAAACTTTCCTGTTGCAGGAGGCCAGGAAGTTGTCTTTTTTTATTATTATTTCTGGTTAATTGCCTTCTAAATGTCAAACTGTGCTGGAAAAGTCACATAACTTTTTCAGAACTGTAACGCTGTGATTTAAAATAACATCCACTGTCATAACAGGAGCATCTGACTCCAGCCATTGAAGCGAGCCATCAGAGGTTCTGCCATGCTGTTATCTGCAATATGCTCACTTTTAATAGTAGTTTCATATTTATTATTGCAGGGTTTTTTTTGTTATTTAATGCCCCATGTTCTGTGTTTATAATGTTGAAAATGTATCACTTGGTGCCACTGCTAAGTTTGTTGTATTTTCTTATAGAATTCCAATAAAGGAATACAACCCTGAAAATGCTGTTTATTCTGCTAACATTTTTATATAGATGACACTTGAGAGAGGATATGATAAATAATTTATATAACTAAGTCCCTGTATTTTCTCTGGTGTTCAGTTGGATCATCTTTTATTGTCTGTAAACAAAAATTCTGAATCAGGCCCCGTTCACACGAGGACGGTCTCAACAGAAGACGCAAAAGTGACGTCGCGTCTTCACTTTTTATTCCTCGTTTAGACGAGCATTTTCAGGAGGAAATCTGCTGCATACGGTGACGCAAAAGTGTTTGAAATTCGATTGTATGCAGCCAGGCGGCATCACTTAAAGCGATAAGAGCATCTTTGGGCATGCAGAAGTTTTCACGCCACACATTTTCATCAGCTACTCCTTCCACAAAGTTCTCCACCATCACTAGATCTCCAGGTCTCGTTCACAGCCGTCTGGCTCGCCTCCGACGAATTGCTGCATCCAAAATGTGATGGAGGTAATTACAGATCCTTCTCTGTTCACTAATACGATCTGTACATATCCTGTACATTTGGTGGAAAGACTCCTGTAAGTTTATTAGAGCTGCCAGAGCAGCTTGAAGGTCCGACGCATGGAAATAATCCCACGTTTGTTTATTTTCCTGTACTGGAGCATGTATGTGACGTAAACACATACGTGACGTGAGCAGATCAGATCAGAGTTTTGCGTCTTGTCAGTGTAGACGACACGCTACGGAGGAGAGGATTTAACTTTTCCACTTTGGAAGGTGGTTTCAGATTTTTGCGTCTTTAAGCCCCCAAAACGCCGTCACCGTCTAAACGAAAGGCACTTCCGATAAAATATTTTGTCGTTTTTACTCGCGAGCGTCCTCGTGTGAACGGGGCCTAAAAATCTGATTTTTTCCGTCTCAATGTAATATTTACAAGCCATTAGTCTTTACTACAGTCTACCTTTTATACATCAGAGGCACACAGGAAAGTTGTTTGCTGTTGCTGCCTTAAAATGTCCATTATGGTCCTTTAGTTGAGTGGTTTCTGGTCATCCAAGAGAACAATGAATAATCTATTATTCAGACAGTTTGTAATTCTCCAGTGTAGTAATATAAGTAGCTGTGGATTTGTAAAATACAGTCATCAAACTGAGTTTACTAAAGATTAATTAGCAGTTGAGTCTAGCTGCTTTCAGCTTTGTCCTGGAATGACTTTGTTTGCTGGAGGCCCTTAAAAGATTTGGGTTTTTTTCTCTCTCCTTGAGCTACAAGCGTTCACTCAAAGCTAAGTGCTGCTGTGCTTAAGGGATTCAAACTGTCCCTGAACAACTGAGGTGTATGTCTGTCAATATCCAAAGCTTGAAGGTTCTGGTGTTTGTTGTATAATCAAAGTAGGCATATTTCGATATCTCTTTTGTTCAAATTATATTTTAGTGTCACTGTGAAGTCCTTCAATCAAAAGCAAATATTTGTCAGAAGTTATTAATACAGCAGACATTAAATGTTGGTGATTGTTTATGCTGAAATGAGGCTTTCCTTTCTAGTCTGCCAATTAAATACTGGAACACATTTAAAGGAGCTATAGATGACATTCACAGCATTAATTAATGAACATTAATACAGCAGTAAACAACTATTTGCTAAGTAAAGATACAGTGGAGTAATGAAGCCACGCTTCCTCCACTTCTCTGTTCTTTGTTGTATTTTCTGCACATTGGTTTAGCAGAGATGTCAACCTAAGAGCTGTGTTCCTGAGATTCCCTTTAATTGCTCCCAGGGGGCCGAGCCCAAACCATGAACAACCATCCCAGATTCTTACACAATCAACGTTACAGTTAAAGTTAATGATCCGACTAACTGGAAAGTTCCTTTCACAGAAGCACATTAAAAGTTGCTGAGCTCTTCATTTTCCTGCAAATGTTTGTCAACCCTATAGAAAGTGTGGTTAAAAAGTCAGTTGAAACCACTAACTAGAAAAAAGTGTCGACATACTTTTGGCTATATTATATAGCTGTTACCTCTATTTACCTTTGTTGAGCTAAAGCCTTCTTGATTTGCTCGGTACTTTGTTCTGTTCTTCAAGTTTCATGACTTGTTGAGCAAAGAAGGATTTGATTTTCCACTGCTCTTTAAGCCTTTTAAAGCTTTTTTCTAACCCTGTTGAACAGCGTCTGGGCTATCCTGGGAAAATGAGGTGCTCCATTAAACCCAGACTGATAAAAAAAATCTTTCAGAGTAAGTGCTTTGCAGCTGCTCAACTTCAGGGTATCTGCTAGCGAAAAAGGAAAGTTTCATGCTTTTACTTTTCCCCCTTTTCATTAGGTGTACTGGTTTAATGAAGAGGTTTCCATGTTACTGCTCAAAGTGTAGGAGTTCAGGTATCATGGGGTCTTTTCGAGTGAGTGATGGTGTGAAATGGACTGGTGGTTTGGTTCGGTGTCAGCAATCAATGGATAAATGGTTGAAATAATTAATTAAAAATGTTGGTTAAACAGCTGATGAAGTTGGTTTAAGTTATTGCATAAACAGCTGTAATAGTTTGCATAATTAAAGTCTCGTTTGATCGTCAAATTCTGACTTATTTTCCTTTTTATTTTGCACATTGACCATCCCTCTGTTCAAGCTTTATGTAGCAGACTGCAGACGGGGCCTGTTACAAAATGTATTTTAACCACCTAAATAAAGGCCCACACTAAAAATGTTATACCCATTTACACTGCAAAAAAGCCAACTTGTATTTTTTGGCCCAAAACAGTAATTTAATTTGGTAAAACTTGGAAATATAAATTATTGACATTTAGGGCAATAATGTAAGTTAGCACAACAAAGGAAGCCAGTTGTCTGCTCAAAAACAAGTTGGTGAGTTGTTGTTACTTATATCTTTAAGTTGGGGTTCACAACAAGGGACAATAGTTCTGATAACTCTTATTTCTTTGTTGTGAAATTCGGTCATTAGCGAAAGCTAGCGGCTAACTGATGCTAGCGGCGCTGCTTGTTACAGCTACAAGAGCAGCCATTAGCGTGTCAATGCTAACTCAAAATTGTGGTGACAACATTAGCTGACATTTCATAGCGGCATTACAATCGGGCCAGAGAAATTCAGAGTTGAGCAAACTCAAGAACAAAACTTAAAATATTTAGTTTAGTTTTCCAACTTAAAAGTTTATCGAAGTTTGTTGCCTTGAAATTTTGAGTTTACCCAACTTTTCTTTTTTTGCAGTGTATGTGCACACTATATTAACAATATGCCCACCGATTTTGTCCTGCACTACTTTTTCTCAACTGTAGAACTTCCAAACTGGGAAAATGCACGCCATCATCTACTACACGGAATACATTGACTGTTGGTAAGCACCTTATACAATCATACAATCAGAACTATCCCTTTAAATTAGGCTACTGGATTCAACATGTTGGATTAAAAGCAAACAATGAAGATGGAACTTAACTTACTTGAACAACAAAAAAAGAGCAGATTTTGACAGGTGGTGTTGATAAAAGGTTTACTTCTTGAGTTCATCTGACAGGTTTGGGGGGAGGCATTGGGAACCACTGGTGTAAGGCAAAGATTGTGTGTAAATAGTGGACGTAGTCACCATGACATCAGTGGTTGGTTTGTGGACTGCCCGTTTGAAGAATCGAGTTCAGCGTTACGGCTGTCAACATCTTTGTTTACGTCCATCGACATCAGCCCAGATTAGGACTGAGGAGGCGTGATGACAGGTGAATCTAAAAATACTTAAGAATAAAAAATATATATTATTTACTGGAAAAATTGAACAGCCGACTCCTTGAAGTGTCTATTCAGTGCAACCAAACACTGACCAAGACAAACACAGTGAAAGCGGCAAAGTTCTGAGAAGAAAACATGATAAACAAGTTGACAGTGCTGTGGCTACGCTTTGTTTTGTTTTGCTACTCTCCTGATGAACACTCACCGTGTTAACCACCTGTCAATCATAGGTAGCAACGCCCAAATCATACCCTGCTTTATCATCTATTTCCTTCTAAATGGGACCATCTGAGGTCTGCCCAAACGGTCAGCTCCTTTAAATCAGGACTAAAAACACTATTGTTTACTGAAGCGTACTCTTAACTTTAACACGTATCTGCTCTACTCTACTGCCCTTACTTTTTAACTACACGATGTTTGACTTGTGCTTTTTATTATTTTATCTCTTTTTTTATCCTGCTGTATCCTCCCTGTTTTAATTGACTGTTTTTACTGTTTTCAATTGCGTCTTGCTGTTTTTAATGTGTATGTAAAGCACTTTGAATTACCTTGTGTTGAATTGTGCTATACAAATAAACTTGCCTTGCCATTGTTTTCAAAATCACATCATATTGTCTTGAAGAAGATTTGAAACGATTGCGGTCATGATGTTGCCCCGAGAATTTTTTCTAATACATCAGAGAGCTTTTTGCAACCGCTGGGGGCGCCCCCTGCTGGAATTTTTGAAGAAATGCAGCCTTCAGGGTTTGCTTCACTGGTCAGACCCGGAGGTGGCCACCTGATGAAAACTCAAAACAGGTATAATTCTTTATGGCCAGAAGTGTGGACAACCCTTTAATGGATTCAGTTGAATTATATCATGTCTGGTTTGCAGGATTAGAAACTGACCACCAGCTGCTTTAGACATGCAGTGTTCCTCTCTGTGTCTGTGCTTTGCCCACCTGTCAAACCTTTGAAAGGTGGCCCAGAAAACAACTGAAAAGGATAAGAACTGCCAACTGTGCTGGTCACATAATCAAACCTGACAATCTGCTGGGAAAAAATAGAAAATACAGATGGATAAAGAGTTGAAAATCCCCAAAACTTGAAATGAAATTGCTTTAATCTTAATGGTTGCCAAAACCTGAGTAAAGAGAAAACAAAACTACAATTATGGGGACAAATTAAAAGGAAAGTGAGAAGATTTACTGAGCTGTAGGCTGAGGTGACATCAAAAGTGACAAGAGGATAAAGTTGAATTCACTGTGTTGTAATTAATTTCCTGTGCAGCAGAAGAAATGACGGATAACTTCGTGTCCGATGTTGATTCCAGAGTAAGAAGAACAACAGACCGTACAGTGTCAAGAGATGGTGATAAGCAAGCCAATTTATTTACACAACTGGGCACTCCACTTGCATATTCATTCATTTAATTTATTTATTTTCTACCTCCCGCCGGCACTGAGCGTCCCTCCTCGGTTAATTAACAAGCAGATAACAGAGAGAGCGGACAACTTAACACCTGTCATTGGAAAATGCAGCTATCAGTTGTGTGTTTGGGCTCAGATAGCCTCTGTGCTCAGAGAGAGTGTAGCAGAGATAAGAAGGATTAACACAGGCCGGTCTATAAAACACAACCACCAGACTGAGGATCAAGAGCAAATTAACCCCTTCAGCAAAAACACAATAAAGAGCAATAAAGCAGCAGGTTTGGCCCACTGACAGTATTACAGTAAAGCATGCTGGTCTCTGTAGGGGATTTTCTTTCCTTTCAGGGCACTAAAAGCAGCAGGGGGTGGGGGGGTGGGGGATGAGTTATTGAATATAAATTCAATAACTCATATGCTTTCCCTCAATACAGTAACTTTCACCCTTAAATTAACCAATTGTTGCATGCATTCACACCTCGCAGGAGAGATAACAAAACAACAACTAGTTCACAGTTCACAGTTATGGAGTGTGAAAGGGAAAGGGAGAGCCATGAAATGAATAAAACATTAATAAATACCGTACTTTCCGCACCGCAGCAGCTAAATTGAATGATGTGTACATATATAAGCCGCACTGGACTATAAGCAGCAGGTGTTTTAATGTTTAATTACCATATGTAAGGGTTCGTGCACAGAGGGGATTGTCGGGAAAGAGACGGCTGCTTGAGGAAGCTTCTTTTACAGCCAGATTGACTGTCTTTAACTTAAAAGCTGCATCATATGCATTTCTACGTTTGTTTTCCATAATGACGGTTTGTGCATGAAAACTTCCTTTGCACAAACTATCTCGCTCTCGTAATGTCGGTCTTGCTCTCGTTCTGTCTCTCGTTCTGTCTCTCGGTTTCACTTTTACTTTTGCGCGCTACCTGTTTCACTCTTTTCCGGCGCCCTGCCAGATTGGCTCGGGGTCCTTCATCTGCCGCTGATTACGGCAAGGCGACTCCGACAAACTAAGTAGCTTTCGACACAAATACACACAGACAAGTGAAAAATAGCTTAAAAGTATATGAAGGACCCCGAGCCGATCTGGTACGTACACCTGCCTCCAGCTTTTCCTGCTGGAGCCCGCCGCTCCTCGCGGACCGGTCATAGAGCCCATAGAGTTAAAGTTGGTGGACTGTAACCTGTAAAATTCGTAGATTTAGGAGGCAACCTAGTGGCCGTTAGCTGTAAAAATCCATAGATTAGCCGCACCGTTATATAAGCCGCAGAATCGAAAAATGGGGAAAAAGGCGCGGCTTATAGTCCGAAAATTACGGTAGTCGCTCTTGGAGGTGGATGGAAGTCAACGATATTATTTGTATTGTCAGATAATGTCTCGTTTGTCATGTCGTCTTTGTTAAAGCCTAACTTCAGACGTTGACTTGCATTTATTCAGCCTTTTATTTTGCCCTAACCTTGAAAAGTAGTTTTGTAGCTTAGTCATAAGGAAACCTTTTAACTCAACGAAACTGCTTCGATTTCAGTGAGCAGCTATTAAATTGGGCTGATTACGACCTTTTCAACCTGCTCGTAAGTGGGGCATGCGTCTACTTGCTCATTCTTATGGAAATGATAACCGCTGATAACGGCCATATGATTATGTTTTTGTCCTTTAGTCCGGAGGAATGACCTAGATTCAAATGGTAACAAATGGTCTGCAACATGCTTTTAATGCTCATTGCTGCATGTCCATTGTCCCGAGAGACCAGAGTCACTTCCCCTACCATCAACTTGATATAGAGAGAGTTTATTAGTATTTCAGAGCATTTAGATGATGAAAACAATATGCATTTGGTTCCTGACCTTCAATGAACAAGGAAAAGTAAAAGTAGAAACAATTTTGAGAAATCTTGGGATAACAGCATGCTCACAGCAGGATCATCAGGGTGCATTAAATGCTGAGAGCAGCAAAACTGACTGAACTCTAAGTGCTGCAGAAAACTGCTTTAAGAACTAATCAGGAGGGAACTGCTTCCATTATAGATATTGCTGTAGAAAAGGAATATCATGGTAGTTTCATTCACCAAGGAAATGTATTACTTTCTCTATCTGTGCCAACCATTTAAACGCACACTATTTTGCCACTTGGCTCTCTTAATCAACAAACCAACAAAAGAAGGAGCAACAGCAATATTAATATGACTTATTACTGTTATTATTGGTTAGAATTCCTTCATTGTTCAGGAGATGTTATACTAGGAGCTGAATTTTCTGCATCAATCTGGTGATTAAACCAGCAGAAACATTGAAGACAGGTTCACATTGAAAATCTGTTTGGTTTTTTTGCTATTCTGTGAATTGGGGGATTTACTCAGCTTGTTTCTCTGATAACTTGTGATCCAGATGTCTTACAACTCCTTCAACCTGTTAAATCATAAAGTTAAAACCAACAAGATCTAAAAAAGTGTGCAAACTTCTGCACAAAAGAAGGGTTTTGGGTTGCAACATTGTTGGAATGGGAGGATGTAAGCACAAAACTTGTAAAAAATAATATATATATATATATATACACTACTGGTCAAAAGTTTTAGAACACACCAACTTTTCCAGAATTTAATTGAAAATGATGCAGTTTAATGTCTCAGTGTACTCTGAAATTAACGCACATTTGCAACATTTAAAATTCTTTATTGACCATGATAGTGTTTTGAAAGTAAAAAAAAGATTCAAAATCACATTTTATGTTGGACTAAAGGACTAAAAAAAGACACAAAATGACCAAAAAAGACACAAAAAGACACCAAAAGACACAAAATGACAAAAAAAGACACAAAATGACCAAAAAAAGACACAAAATGACTTACAAAGACATGAAAAGAATTCAAAAATGGACAAAATAGCCTAAGACTCCATAGAGTTAAGTTGTTTACCCATTTCTTGTTCCCTGAAAAAGGCCTACTTGTATAATTCTGAAATGTACATTATCTTTCAGTTTTTGTTAACCTTACCTTTTATTATTTACCTCTGGCAGTTCACCACTTACCTTTGTACCCTTTCAAGCTGTTCATTTGACTTGAACTGCTTGAATTTCAATAAAAAACTGGAAAAATTGGGGTGTTCTAAAACTTTTGACCGGTAGTATATATATATATATATATATAAGTATAATCTGTAATATTCAAATATCAAGAAATGACTATCTATCTATCTATCTATCTATCTATCTAGATAGATAGATAGATAGATAGATAGATAGATAGATAGATAGATAGTCATAGTCATTTCTTGATATTTGAATATTACAGATTATACTTTATAAATATTTGGAGAAATTATACTTAAGTTTCCATCACCATCTCAGCGTGAAAATGTTTTTTTTTCAGATGTTAAATCATGTCAGATTATATGGCATGTACCATAGAATGTGTCATTTGCATATGCAATGTGTCATATGAACAGTCTGCAGCAGAAACATGTAGTTTATTGCATGAAATTACAAGTCACATGTGAAATGTTTCAGTTGAGTTGACTTTACTTTACTTCACATGTTGCAGCCATGTGTTTCATAAAGACCACACATTGATTTTTCTGTTTTGCAACTTAACAATACGAAGGCCAAACATTGTTGCATTGAATTACCTGAAGCAAGTGAGCATGTTTGTGACATTTCCATCATGCAGCTGACAAGAAATGTGAAGAATTTAAACACCTAAGGGTGAAGAAGTATAGAAATGTATTGCTGCCACACGTTAAAGAAAGAGAGTCCTGGACAAGATTGCAACACAATTTCAGAACCTGGTCTCACAGGAATCTGTGAAATAGCCACGGATTCGCTTAGCTCAAAATCTGTGGAATAGCCACGGAATCACTCAAATTTCCGTGAAACTGACACGGATTTCGCTACAATGCAAGTTAATGACAGTCATATCCCGTGGCTATTCCATGGATATTTTTTCCTTTTGTTTTGTTCCAAGTCACGTGACTTTCAAGGTCCCGGCGGTCAGAACAAAAAACATGGCGGACAGTTCTCTCATTTTAGTGAAAAAATCAATATTTTGACTTAGTTTCTGCATAAAAATGGATTTTGATTACATTTCTAGCGAGAAATATATGTTTTATTTTCTATTCCACAGATTTTGAGTTAATAAAATCCGTGGCTATTTCACGGATTTCTGTGAGACCAGGTTGGATTGGTCAGGCACTGCGTACGTCCTTGTGGCTTAACATTAAAAAGTGTAGGGTTGGTTTCTCGACTGGCTGCTTAGCTCAGGTAAGAAGTCACAAGCAGGCCTGGAATTTCGTCATTTTAGGGGCAAGGCCACTTGGCCTTTTGTGTTGTCAATTTTTAGCGAGAAATATATGTTTTATTTTCTAAATATTCACTCAGTGAATGTACATAATCACTTTGTATGTCGGAATAGCCACGGGATATGACTGTCATTAACTTGCATTGTAGCGAAATCTGTGTCAGTTTCACGGAAATTTGAGTGATTCCGTGGCTATTCCACGGATTTTGAGTTAAGCAAATCCGTGGCTATTTCACGGATTCCTGTGAGACCATGTTGCAATTTCAATATGAAAAACTTTTACAATTACAACACAGATAAAAGCATGTACTATAACACTATGGTACATTTATGGTTTATTTAGGATCAAGTTCCAAATAACGTGCATCATTTTATTAAAAATACATTACGTGGAGTTACATTAGGGTTTTTTCAGTCCATTTTCCACTATCTGATCAATACAAAAGCAGGTGTTTAAAGGAGGATCTCAAACAGAAAAAAATTAAATATTTCATAACCCTGTCTAACTGGGCTGTCTTGGGTGGTATACTTTCTCTAGCAGTATTAATAATGAAAAGGTGTATATCCTACTCTGCTTAGGTATTCAGCTTGACGAGTCCCATTAGAGGATGTGATCATAAGTGTTTTTTTTTTGTTTGCATCTGTAATGGTTTCACTGCTGCTTTTTTTCAAACTAACAAAGGACTGACAGTTAGTTTATCCAGTGGACCGTCATCCTGCTATCACACTGTCATACTTTGTGTTGCTGGGGAAAATCAAAACAAATTTTATTCTAGTGGTCTGGCATTTTTAGCTTTTTATCTTCTCTTGTGGTTTGAGAAGCTAAGAGCTCACTAAGAAAAAGATAAAATAGACTCGAGACTGCAGTCGAACATGGTCAATCATGGGAAATAGGGCCACTGAAGAAGGAAGCGAGGGTCTGTATACTCCATCATAATGTGGAAAATAAGCCCAACTGTATACTTTTTAACAGCAGACAAACACAGAGAGAGACAAGCTGGTTTATACAGTGGAGCATTTAGCAGCTTAAGAGACAGATGTGTAACCTTACTTAATGGAAAAAATATGTTTTGGGTTATTTAATCATTTAAGTTGTTATTATATACAATAATTATTTCATTATTATTTATGGAACTTCCACTATAATTTATGTATTCATTTTTATGTGTTATATTTAAGTTGATATTACTTGTCCCCTTGCCAAAGTTAATTAGTTCCTACCTGCCCTTGTTTTGGGGGACAAGTAAAGGTGAGGGGTAGTCAAGCGGATGTGGTAGTTTCGCGGGGTTTCTCTTGTGTTGTGACCCGTGAAGTGGAATGCTACATGCTGTCCTGCCGATATTGGTTATTAAAGAAGATAAAGGAATAAGTGTGGAGTTATCTTGTAGCCCGCTCATCACCCATCAGCCCGAGAGACTGGAGAACTCTACCCTGACAAGAAATAAGGGTTACTGACGTTTACTTCAGGGGTTGGTGGAGACCAAAAACAAGACTAAAAGAGAGAGAATATTAAACTTGCAATTATCCTGTGGACACAAAGATTACTCCTATTAAATCATTATGTTGTTCTACTAATTAGTCTCTGGTTAGTTCTACTAGTTTTTAACTCAAGTTGAAAAGTTCTCAACTGATAGAAACAATTTTTTTCTTGAACCTGGACTAAGTGCCTTGCTCAGTAGGTAAACTTCTTCAGCTACTAGTCAACGTCCGGCTACCAAGCAAAGTCAAACAGTCCTTATTCTGAATTCATCACATACTGAAGCTTGGTTAGGACCTCTTGGAACAACTATTTAATGCACTGAGTAGCCCTTCACAAAAAATGTTGAGGCTCCATTACTTAATAAAACAAAAAAGAAATTGTAGCCAGTTGTTTTAACAAAATGTAGCCTGTTTCATAATAAAAACCTCCTCTCTTTAAAATTCAATGAGGCGTTGTACAAATTTCAAATGCGGAAGATTAGCAATCTACAGATCGAAACAAACTTTAGAGCACACACAGACATTCATAGAAGAAAAGCAGACTTTTGGAAGGCCTGTTCACTGGACATTTCTGTAACATAGTCACTTCAAACAAAGCGACCTGGTTAAGTTTAACCCATAAGAATCCAGACCCAGTACTCCTTAAAAAGGTAAATTATGGGGGATACACCACAGAACAAGTGGACCACATAGAACACATTTATGATGTTTAAAAAAAAAAAAAAATACTACCCCTAAATAACAAAGATCTGTAATGTGACATATACGTTACATTGGTCGTTTATGGTATTTATGTCTATGATATTTCTTATTTTTAATTGAATAAACTAGACACAATTTCTGCTTACAGAAACACAAATTTGCCTTTTTCTTTGCATCTCCACCATATATATCAAAATTATGACATTAATAGTGCTGTTGAACAACAAATTCCATTTCAGATTTGTTTTTAAGTAACAAGATAATAATAAATAAATAACAAATACACGGAACCTTATGGGTTCTTATGGGTTAAGAAAAGATCAAGGTTTGTGCTAAGATGTTGAGTTAGGTAATGTTAGTAAATACACAGTAAATAAGTTAACATTGACTTTTGGTTTCACATGCTCTACAAACAGTTGTCTTCTTTTTAAAGTCAACCTCTTTGTACGTGGACTTTATTGGTCTTTATACTACTTCATTTTCTCACCACTGCAATTCTTTCCTTCTTTTGTATGCAGATTGGAGCGTGCCGTAACCGTGGTGTTATTGGTGGAGAGGTTCCACGCCTCCATATTATGCAGATTGGGGTGTGCCGTAGCCACGGTGCGATTGGTGGAGAGGTTCCACGCCTGTGCTGGGATTGGCTGCAGCCGGAACCACATGGTTTAAATGGAGCCAAGATGGCGGCCATCGGTGGCAGCAGGCTTATTCCTCATCCTCCTCTTCTCCCAACCGGTTCACAACGGTTTTGGACTTAATTCCCTTGTTTTGAGCAGTCAGGGTGGTTTGCCAGGTTTTGTTTCTCGTTTTCTCTTGTTTAAGTAGGTAGGGAGGTAAGATTTTGTATCTTTTGGTTTTTCAGGTAAATTCCTTATTTTAAAGATAGAATTGTTTTGTTTGTTATTTTGGTTTTAGTCCACCCCTAAGTTGAACAATATTTGTATTTACCTAAGTTCTCTTTGTAAATAAATATTTACCCATTCTTCAAACTCATCTTTGTTTGTGGCTACTTGGGAGATGGGGAAGATGGGGCCTTTTCATGTTGTGCTCTAGGCCCCCTAGACTGGGGCATAACAATTTATTGTAGCATTAAGTCATTGTCCATATGTCTGAATTGTAAAATATCTTTTTTATGTATATTTTCTTATTCATGGTCTACATTTGATGTGTGAATAGGCTGTGTAGCCCTAAATTAGCACTCTTACAGAATAGTTCTTGTTATCTTGTAATGTTCTGTGGTTATGAATTGTCATTGTATTGTAATTGTATTGCAGACATAGACCACAGTGGCACAGCACCGATGGATCACTGACTTATCTGGAATATGGATCAAAGTGTGAGTCCATCCTCAAGGTTCTGCTTCGATTACCTCGGCTTCAACTGCTCTGCGGATCCATAATTACTCCCCAACTCCCCTTACTCCCTTCTTGTTTCACCAGCTGTAAACAAACTTTTGTAAATGTTTCCTCCTCTGCTCTGTTTGCCTCTTTGTCCTGAATTCAGCATCTCAGTACTTTTAATCCCTGTATTCTGTCTGATTGTGCAATCAAGACAAATGGATTGAAAAGTAATAATGGGTAAGAGTTGCATGGCAACAAATTCCAGTCATTCGGCAGCACACGACGGATATATAGGTGCAGAGACATTAAATTTGCAATTTAAATCCAAAGTGAAATTTGAATTCCTCTCGTAAAGAATCATTAACTGTAATGGCTCTACATTGTAGTCCATAACAGTGATTACAGTAACTCTCTCATGATGCGAACACAGTTTTATTTATGCTCATCAGTCACAGATTCCCTCATGTGCCTCAGCAGTCTGTCTTCTTTTTAATGTCTCCAGTCCATCTTCTCTGTATTCAGCCAACCTTCTCCTCTCCTTTAAGAAGAGAAAATTAGTGCATGATTCATCTTACTTTCTGCTTCAGTCTGTTCATGTCTGCAGCCTGGTCAGTTACTATAAAAGTTATAAATGCTTAACGGTACAATTTGAAAGATATAATCCAATATTTAAGTTCATGGTCATGGCTGCACTTAGTAAATCATGTAGTTTTTGAACATGGTAAAATGTTGCCCACTATTTTTTTTGGAGCATTTGGCCAGGAAATATTTAATGCACCTCTAAATGAGAGTTCTTCGCAGAAGTAGAAATGCCCCGAGCAAGTCTTAAAATTGTAATAGGTTGTGATCTGGTTTATTGGTAGTAGAGCTGGAAGGAGTGGATGACATAAAATCTCTTATGTTTATAGTTTAAAATAAATCTGTCTGCAATGACAATAATATTTCTCCAGCACTGACATTGCTGTAGAGATAACTCTGACTACTAACACGGAGACTGATGACGTCCTGGAGATTTACAACACGTCACCTTGAGTTGTCGTGATTTGATTAAATAAAACAGCCTCTAGAAAGAAGACCCATGAGACCCATGTGTGGCAGCCTGGGCTCTGCTCCAACCTGGCACCCCAACAGCAGGCACCAGCCATCAATCTAGTGCTGCCACCGCAGGCTCAGCTCCAAACTGGCAGCTTGACAGCAGGAGAATGGACAGTCAGATGGATGTGGACTGGCTTTAGACGTACAAGAGATCCCACACACACACACACACACACACACACACACACACACTATCCTGTTTAGTGCATTGCATTGACTCATTAATTTCGACAACCTAACCCTAATACTAAAACGTTAACCAATCAATGGCTAACCCTAACCTCAATCCACACCTTCCCACTTACCTTAATCAAATCAAATCAAATCAAATCAAACTTTATTTATATAACGCTTTTCATACATAGAAATGTAACACAAAGTGCTTTACAAAAAATAAAGATAAAAACAGACAATAAAAGTGACAAAACCCATCCCTCCCTCCCCCACATACACATCTGTATGTACACACATATGCACATAGACACGCACGCACACAAGCACACACTCAGACTCACACACAGCACATATTGATTGACAGTGTAGAGACATGGCAAGGCACCGAGGATCCAGGTGAGGAAAAAGCAAGCTGTGGGAGCCTCCACACTGAGAGGTGGCAGAGCCCACAGCCATAGAGGACGCCGTCACAGAGACCACCAGGACCCGGGGAGACCGGGGCGGACTCCACACATGGTGCAGAGCCGCCTAGTCCCCCGGTCCAGGTAATCTCCAAGACCACATCCCCACAGGCAGACTGACTAATCACAACCTCAAAAATAATGTTTTGCCATATGAGGACCGGTCCAGTCCTTGGTCCCTATAAGGACCACTGGTCCCCATAAGATCAAAGTTTATACAAGAAAAGGTCCCCAAAAGTTAACAAAAACCTGGTCTCACACACATACTGTGGCCTTTCATTTATCAAACAAGCTTAGAAAGGAGCGTAGATCTGAGCATATATTTCGTCAGTCACAGCATGAGAATATCATCTGTTGATAAATGTGGCGGCATAAAACAAGCGTCATTTGAATGCCACGCCCTGAAAATTATGACACCGAAGGACGCAATACGGCCAAAAAGAGGATTTTTTTCCTTTTCTTTTTTTTAAACTCACCTTTATTAGCAAAGTGCACCGTGACAAATAACAACAGTAGCGAAATAGATAGAAACAGACAGAAATACGCAGTGACGGAGGTTTATGAAATAAAAAGTATAACAAGTTCAGTGAATATTTTAAATTTGGAGCACAGACTTAAATTTTCCACAGCTTTTTGGTTGCAGCCAGGAGGTAAACAATCTTTTAAAGTAAATTTAAATTCCGAAAGAAGAGGAATTTCTCATAGGCAGAAAATGAAACGCTAATAGCCTATATAATGTCCAAATATTGTTATTATTATGATGGAGAGATATTATTCACTTCTTTACATTTAGTAAGAATTATGTCCCAGACAGAGGAGTGTGTGGCAGCGCTGGTAGTGAAGGAGATGCTGATGCTCCCAAGTTCAAGCCGGATACCAGTAAATTGCAGACAACAACATTTAATAGCCTAGGCTAGTATTCTGTTTAAAGAATTTCATGGTCTTATGGTGTATTTATTTTTAATTAGGTTTTTTGTCATAAATGATAGAGATTAAAGATGTCCTGGTTTGTCACCATTAAAAAAAAACCTTCCCTAATCCCCCCTGACAGTAAATCCAATCTTTACCCTAAAATTTGCTTTATGGCGATTTGTATTTGTCCCCACGAGGAAGTCGAGTCCCCACAACTTGCCCATGTAAGCATATTTATGTCCCCACATGAGTAATAGACACAAACAGACACACACACACACACACACACACACACACACACACACACACACATCCATCCATCTGCATTAGTTATTTTTCATCCCACCTTGGGAGACAACCAGAACACTTGATAATACACTGGCATTTAGAAAATGTATTTAGCAGTTTGACATCAATCACCAAAGCAGCTGTGGCGTAATGCACCAGTCAGATGTCACTTTTATGCTAAATTTAGAAGCCAGGATGTGAAACAAAAATGTTGATAAACTGTGACGCAGGATCTCCAGCCCACGCACACCATCTGTAGGTGCATGAAAGATGTTTTTTTATTTCGCTGAATAAGACAGGTAAGGAATTTTTGAACATCAGAGAGGCAGATGGAGTTATTTGGCAGATGAGTTGCCAAATAACATTATATGAAATGTATTTTTTTAAATTCTAAACAGTACACACATGCCAGAAACAAGTTTGAGGGTTGGATTTATCTAATCATCACTAATTATCACTTTGGAGGGTTCCAGTTTGGCTAGAATACCGCTATTTTCAGACCCACACACTCTGGTAAACAGAGACCCAGGGGCAAAGCAAGATTAACACAAGATTTGTGTCAATTATAACACAATGTTTGGACCACATATAGTGTTAATTGTATCCCTAAGGACTGGCAACCAACTGTAGAAAATAAAGGCATAAGGTCAACTACTTTTAGATTTTCTGGTATCAATTACATGCAATTATGCTGCACTACACAATAGGCTTAATGCACAATTTGTGTTTGTTGTAGCTTTGATTTGACAGTCTGATTAGACAGTAGGCTAGACTGCAGTGTTGTAAAGTGGTATGTTATATAGGACCACATTATATGATCACTTGTTATCACAAGTTCTGTACTTGATGACACTACACTGCAAAAAAGCCAACTTGTATTTTTTGGCCTAAAACAATGATTTAAGTTGGTAAAACTTGGAAATATAAATTATTGACATTTAGGGCAATAATGTAAGTTAGCACAACAAAGGAAGCCAGTTGTCTGCTCAAAAACAAGTTTGTGAGTTGTTGTTACTTATATCTTTAAGTTGGGGTTCACAACAAGGGACAATAGTTCTGCTAACTTGTTGTCAAGTGCGGGAAAGCGGCGAAATTCATTAGCGAAAGCTAGCGGCTAACTGATGCTAGCCGCGCTGCTTGTTACAGCTACAAGAGTAGCCATTAGCGTATCAATGCTAACTCAAAATTGTGGTCGCAACATTACCTGACATTTCATAGTGGCGTTACAATTCAGCACATTGCAGAAGTTAGCAGAAGTAAGGATTAAAAGTTATTACAATATCAAATTATAAGTTAGTACAACTTATAGATGAGTTGACAAAAATCTGAATTCAGAGTTGAGCAAACTCAAAAACAAAACTTAAAATATTTAGTTTAATTGTCCAACTTAAAATTTTATCAAAGTTTGTTGTCTTGAAATTTTGAGTTCACCAAACTTTTCTTTTTTTGCAGTGTATGTGCTGAAGAAGGCATTGGGTATAGTTGTAAAATGCAACCATGTCAAACTTGAATTTAGCAGATTTGATTATAGATAAAGAGCTCCATATGTTATTCAGAGAGTGGTGTTGTATGAAGTCCAATAAAGCAGAGTTACCAGCTGCCCTTGGTATCAATAGTCAATATGCAGCCAACAAGTTTTCACTGTAACATTTGGTTTCCTTCAACTGATTTATTTTGGGCGTCATTCATCTATTTCAAAATCCGCTGTGAAAACTGTACATAAATTATAAGGAAATAAAGGTTAAATCAAATTCACTTAACATTACATTCCACAAAGTAAAATACAGATAAATGAAACAAAATACCTTGTTGGCTGCATGCTACATAAAGGGAATTATATTTTATCCTTGGTCTTCTTCACATTAATGATCAGTCTCTCTTGACAAACAATTCCATCTGAACCATTGTTCACGCTTCCCGGGAATTCTGCTATACTCCACATTCACCTGAGAGCAGCCAAACGAGACTTGGGTGACTTAGTTCACCTTCAAAATAAAAGCATTATAATGTATACCAAATAATATAACATTTAAAGAAACAAATACAGCTTAAATGAATTCCTTTATCTGTTGCAATAAATTGGCAACAGTTACACCCTGAGCTGTGTTCTTCTGTGTGTGTGTGTGTGTGTGTGTGTGTGTGTGTGTGTGTGTGTGCGTGTGTGTGTGCATGCGTGTCATGAGGTCATAAATCATCTGTGGAGTCCCTATTTCTGTCAGCACCAAATTTCGTTTGGCAGGCTGTGTTGTTCACACACCGAGCTGACTGATCGTGTTGTGTCCAAACTGTGACCGAGTCGACCCGACAGACTGCGACGGACACCACATCAACAACTGATGGCAAACAGGGACAATTTCTATTTGTATTTTGAATGGATTATGTGTGACAGCCAGGCGGAGACATCCAGGTCCGAAAGTGAATGTAACAACCACTCTAGTCAACACACAAGTCTAGTGTTAATCCAACATACTTTCACGAGCCAGCAGGGAACGACTCCACTGGTTGCAAAAAGAATTCAAATTATATAGAGGTCAATGAGAAAATTCACCTACTTTTCATTTGATGAATTACCTCAGTAATCATTCTCAAACTGATTATTTGGTCTCAATTGATAGTTTCAAGTCTTTTTACAGTTTTTCTCAATTGCTAAAACACTAAACCCTGTTGTCTGAACCAAATGTTCAGTTGCCTAAACCATGTTGCCTAAAATCAATCACTCTTTTGGCAAAACCATAAGCACTTTTCACCTGTTTAGACACAACTTGCCAACACATTTTCATTGTGATGCACCCGTGCTGCATAATGGTGAGCACAGGTGACAAAAGTCAAACACAATTAAAGCACAAGTGTCACCACTTGAACACAACAACTCAAAATTGATCACACTTGTGGCTAATGATGTGACGGAACATATAAGCCAGTTCAGAGAGCACTGGTTTGTGAGGCCCTACAATGGATAGAAATCTGAGAGGAAGAGTTTGTGTGAGAGGTGGTCTAGGTGGTCAAGGTGGTCAGTGAAGACATATCTGATGAAATCGGAGCTTCTGTGAGTGACCATGTTCTTGTCCATGGTATGAGCATGAGGGAGGCGGGACAAAGGGTACAACCAAACATCAGTAGATTCACTGTGTCCACCAGAATCCCAAGATTTAGAGAAGAGAACAGGTCATTGCCTTTTTTGACATTATAGTACAGTATGTAAATGTTGGCAGCAATTACTGTATGACATACTATATACTGTACCACAGTATACTGTAAGTAAATATATGTGTCAGTACATCACTGTACCAATGTACTGTAGTATTGTAATGGAGGCATGGTCTGTTTTTAGGCCTATTTCATGTATATATTTTGCAACATGCATTTAGCCTACATTGAACAATGAACATGTATTTCTCCAGCTTCATGTCCTGAGCATTATGTTTTCTATTTTTCTATGTAGTGTTTAGTGACTGCTCAGTAGTGTTTTTAATTTTGATTGACTCGGGGCACGATTTGACAACATAGTTCAGTTTTGAGCACAGATTGAACTGTTTTGAGGTGAAAGATTGGTTTTGCAAGAAGAGTCTGAGGTTTTGTGAATGTAGCTTGAAAATTGGGTTTTGTGTTCACAGTTTAGAGAAAAGGAGAGCAGCTTTCAAGAAATGTGTCTTAGCAATCGAGAAAAACTGTAAATACAGCATGATGTTCACTTTCTAAATTATGGTCCCATTTTTTGTAAAATAATTAAGCAGGGTATGCTTGAGAGTGTGGCGGTCTTATGATTGACAGGTCACCATCGCCTGATAATAAATCCCACCCCTTTACCCACCACCACCCCATTCAAGGTTTGAATAGTCCATTGGTCAGGAGATAGGAGATAAACACTTCTGGTCCCTGTACCTCGAGAACGGACAACCCAAAAATATCTTTGGTTTGGTCTGCTTGTAATGAACTCTGTTTGGTTTTTGCTGGCGTTAATGCTCAAACGAACTCTGGTGTGGACCAAAGAACCGAACTCTGGTCCACTGCTTCTAAGTGTTCCAGAGTTCGGTTCACCAAAAAAATGAAAATGAAAAAGGAGAACGAATGTGGTCTAATAATGAAATAAAGCCTGTTATTGAACATAACACAGCTGCTTGTGCCTACAAACACAAATAAAAATATAATGGTTGCTAATGGATTCAATCGCACAATGCCACAAAAAGGGAAAAAACTCCATTCAGGATACATTCAACAAAAATTCAAGTCCACAACTTCCTTTGACAAATGCTCTTTCCCTCACATATTCTGTTCAATAGATGAAGGACAACATCAGCAGTGTGACATTTATTTACAATGCTTGGTGCCCTTGATAAAGCACATTGTAAAAGCAAAGCAAACCAAATGAAAAATGCAACAGTGTTGCGACTTCACCACTGAATCAGACCACACCAGACTTTCACAGAAGTGAAAGGGACCTTAGTGGAAAGAAACTTAGAATATATGACACATGAATCCAAAAGAAAAGACAACTAAAGAGTTTTTATGTTTCGGTTTCGAAGCAAGTACAAGTTTATGAGTTTAACATAATTCACTCAAATTATACACTTAACAGAAAAAGAGAGCTTCCTGTTTCCAGTTTCAATCCAAATTAATTATGACTGGATTGTGAAGTGCACTGTAAAAAATAATCTGTTAAATTTACGGTAAAATACCGGCAGCTGTGGTTGCCAGAATTTCACCGTAAAAATTACAGTAAGTGGGTTTTCTACTGTAAATTTAAATGTAAATATCAGCAAAAACTGTAATTTAGACTGAGTAGTCCCTTTATTTAAAGGTAATTGTGTCCTTGAGACAATATGGTATTTCTCCATTCATTTTACATGATTTTTAAAAATATTTTTACAGTAAAACTGTTTTTTTTTTTCAAAAGTTTTGTTCTATTCTGTGATTTACAGTAATTAAAAGTGTCTTTTATGGTGATATGCAATTTTTTTATTTTAGGCCGTATTTCTCATGCAATTTGACAGCATTTTACTGTAATTTCTACAAAGACTTTTTACAGTGTGGTTCACTGGCAAAGCTTACATGTGGTCTAGTTTGTTTGTGAGCAGGATTTCAGAAACATGTTGACACACAACAATGACATTTGATGGAAAGTTGAGCTGAGAAAGAGTTTGTTATCTATAATAAAGCTTGTGTCTGTTCTCGATACCCTGTTGATGGCTCACAGGTATAATCATTACATCTTAAAAAGCACAAATATATGGTTTCACACTAACAGTCTAAACTAACAAAACAAAAACAAACGGGAGGAAATGATAAATTAGTCCATTATACTATTTTAGTACTGGCTGTGCATTGTGCAATCGAAGGCGCCCACTTTAACAGCGAGGCTCGTTGATGTGTTTTTAATATTCTTTGGCACAACAATGGAGCTCTGCAGCACTGAGAGCAAACAAGTCGAACCAAAATCATATAACCACCTTGGCAGATGAGATTCATTTTTGGAGATTTTGTGAACTGTATATTCTATTTGTTCTTGATTTTAGTTGCAGGTTGACTGATGTCAGCCATCGCTTGTATTGAATCTTCCTCTGAGTAAAGTCAGGTACATTGATTGGATACTGTGTTAGAAACAGAAAACTTTAAAAATTAGTATAGAGCCGCATTTTTGTTGAAAAGACCAAAAGGTGGTGAGCTTTTAAGGGAAGACACAGATGAAAATAGTTAAAAAAAAATTCAACCTATAGATATCAGCATGAAACTTCCCCAGTTTCCTATTTACGTTAAGATAATATTTTTATTGCATCACATTTTTTTGGGAAATGTCATGTTTAAATCGACAAATGAGTTGTGAACTCATTAAATATGTGCTAATTTGCATATATTACCAGGACATAAATCTGAACATTGGCTAAAGCAAATTTCAAAGTTATTTTATTTCATTTGATGAGCTGAGAAAGAGTTTGTTATATATAATAAAGCTTGTGTCTGTCTCTCGATACCCTGTTGATGGCTCACAGGTATAATCATTACATCTTAAAAAGCACAAATACACTGTAAAAAAAAAAATCTGTTTCATTTACGGTAAAATACTGGCAGCTGTGGTTGCCAGAACTTCACTGTAAAAATTACAGTGAGTGGGTTTTCAACTGTAATTTAGACTGAATAGTCTCTTTATTTTTAGGGTAATTGTGTCCTTGTGACAATATGGTATTTCTCCAGTAATTTTACATGATTTTTTTTATTTAATTTTTTTCAAAAGTTTTTTTTTACTATTTCTTGATTTACGGTAATTAAAAGTGTCTATTATGGTGATTTGCAATTTCTTATTTTACGCCCCATTTCTGATGCAATTTGACAGTGTTTTCCTGTAATTTCTACAAATATTTTTTACAGTGTATATGGTTTCACACTAAAAGTCTACACTAACAAAACAAAAACAAACAGGAGGAAATGAGAAATAAGTCCATTATACTATATTAGTACTGGCTGTGTAATTGAAGGCACCCACTTTAACAGTGAGGCTCGTTGATGTGTTTTTAATATTCTTTGGCACAACAATGGAGCTCTGCAGCACTGAAGAAGAAAATACATTAGGCTTTGAAACACACACAATACTGTTAGCAGATACACACAATGGTGGTTTCAGTCTGCACATGAGAACAAAAACAACTGTTCAACAGGCAGCATCCACTTTAACACCTGCTGCTAATATGATGCTGACTTACTGCAGCTCTGACTACATTAGCTATAACAATGATGTCATCAAAGCTGTAGAGGGGAAATAACATCTTGCATGACTTAATAGAGAAGAGATTACAGCATTGTATCGGTTTATTATTATTATTATTATTATTATTAGATTATTATAATTGATGCATTCATGTAAGCAGCAATTTAATTTGGTCAGGGTTGGGCTCATTTTAGCAACTTAATATACTGTTATGAGGTTTAATTAAAAATAAAACAAGTTTAATCACTTTCAATTAATCATGTTTTTTATGTAAAAACATCGACCTGAAAAGTAACTAAAGCTGTCAGCTGAATGTAATGGAGTAAAACATACAATATTTACCTCAAAATGTAGTGGAGGAGAAGTTTAAATTTACATTAAACAAAAATACTCAGTAAAGTACCATTACTTAAAAAATGTACTTAAATACAATATTTGAGTAAATGTACTTAGTTACACTCCACTACAAAAGGACACAAAAATTACAATACATTTATTTTATTTTATTTATTTATTTCTATATTTCTCTAGCACCTTTCAAAACCAGGGTTACAAGGCTCTTTACAAAATACAATATCATTGAGGCAAAACATTTAAAACAAAAATAAGAGAACATCATCAAAACAGTGAACAAGCATTAGATAAAATATTAGAAACAAAAATTAAAATATTTGTAAAAACAATGGAAAGTGCCACAAATGCCAGTCTATACATATGGGTTTTTAAAAGCTTTTTAAAATGATACACAGACTCAGCTGTATTTTCATAAAATGTATCAATTTTAACATACCAAGTAAAAATTGCATCACATTAAATTGTATTATAAGAAATCCAATAATTACATAATAACTTATTCTACTGCACAGTTGTTTTTTTATTTAAAAGTGGGTTATCCAAGATAAAATATCAACAAATAATCAATCTTTTATCAATCTTTTCCTTAGCTGAAATTCCAATTGAAGTCCTGTTCAGTATGACCTCAACCATGAAAATATGCACAACTTTTGGAGAAATTTAAAGTGAAAGTCAACTTGAATTACATTATAATTCATATCAGGGTATGACTAAATCATGTGCTGGTACACCCAACTGAGAAAGCTGATAGCACCAGTGCTACCAATTAAAAAGTGTGGCGCCCTGCACAGTGGGTGGTTGAGCGTAGGCAGAGAATCCACAGATTGTTTGCAGCAGACTTATGCACTGATCCCTGGTTCTGGTCCTGAGTGACTCTGAAATTCAGCACAGCTTGCTTCTCGTGTGAAAGCCTATTTGTGTGTGGAGGCTGATGATTGGCTGCGTGGTTGATCTCAGGGATATTCTGGTGTTGGGGCACTGAGTCAGAGGGCTGAACTGTGTGGCTCACCAATTATTTATGATTGGTGGAGAGTCTCAACTGGAGGGGAATCACACAGAAGAGCCATCAAACATGTGAAAAGCTTGATTACATGTAAAATGTAACTGTAATTATTTTCACATGACTTCCAAACGCTGATCAATAATTACACAGTAAATCCCCTTTAACTGTTTCAAGCTATTAATCCAAAATCAAATTAAAAATATTTTCAGTGTTGGGTTCGTACCAGAGGACATTGCTGTTTTTTTACAGAACAACTTTAAGCCAGAAACTCACTGAAAACCTTGAAAAACATTTCTTAAACTAGTAGATCTCATCACAAATAATGAGATCTGTGGCATTCTGTCACAATAATTATCTAGTTGTCAAGCTCAGCTCAAGTTATATCGTCTGTTGTATTTACATCCATGTTTGTTTACATGGAAATATCCTGGGGCCTCATGTACCAACGCTGCGTACGCACAAAAACATTGCGTACGCTGTTTTTTCCGCACACGCCACATGTATGAAAAGTAAACTTGCCGTGAGAATGTGCGGATCATTCCGAAACCTTTCGAGCTGCCGTGAGAATGTGCGGTGGCACCGCAAACTTTTGTTTGGCAGAAAGTACTGTCTTTTATGCTCTATTTAAACTGTGTTTCATGTCTAAACTCATACTACACACAACTTATTGACATTATTTTTATAGTTCATAGCTCTCAGAAAAAGGAGGTAAAAAAGTCCTTTTTCCACCATCAATAACCCGTTCTAAATATGAGGGCATAGATGATTTTTTTTTCATCTATTATCATATTTTAGACTTCACCTGCGTACTGCTGCTTACTTGTGCAATGATAGTATGTTGAAGTCTATATGTTTTGATGTTAAGATTGTATATTTTCTTAAGTCTAAATATTCTGTTATATACTGAATTTCCCTGCGGAGATCAATAAAGGTCTTGTGATTCTAATTATGGAGCGCATACATTTTTCACAGTTAACCTGACTTAATTACTGTGTTAAAGTGCCGATCGCTGACCGTTTCCCCTTTGGTTTAACATGGAGATGTTAACGCTGCAGGTGCACAGCGATTCATGACGCACAGATCCCTCTCTCCGGAGAAAAAACGTGTGTTGGAAATCCTTCCAGAATAAGTCAGGTGTGGTGCTTATTTGATCCCGTATGTGATGTTTAATTGGGACAACAAGTTAAGTGTGGCTTATAAACTGATGCGTAAAAATGATTTTGGCAGCATTACACACTGGCAGGTCTAACGGATCTGACAACGATCAATAACGGTGGCCTTTAGAAGGAGCGTGTGTTGACGGACCCTTCTGCCATGGTGCAGGTCTCTGATCCGGCTGTGTTAACAACCTTGTTGCTGATCCCAGAGCTGAGGCACCAAAAAGCTCATTTTCCTGCCTCCACCCCGGAAATCACCACGTCCACCTCGCGCGCAGTGGCAGTAAGTTGATTTGCCGTTGTTTTGTCGATAAGCAGCGGGCATGCCGGCGATTTATATCATTTGCATGTCATTTGCGTATTCATTTTGGGGAGGGGCCGGGGCGTGGTTGGTGGCTCGTGCATGTGCGCTCAGTTCCACGCTGGTTGGGATGTATCAAGGAAAGGTGCGCTGAACCTGGCGTAAGAACAGTTTGATACATGTGGAGGTGAGTTTGTGTACGTACTTTCCTAGTTTTGGGAGTACGCCATCTTTCAGTATGAAAGCTACGCACTCTTTGATACATGAGGCCCCTGAACATGATGCCATAATAACAGTTTTCCCTTCCATTTGACGTTTTCAACTGAAAAAAAAAAATGCTCGGACACATTTTGCTGTTATTTCTGGTTGTGCTACTCAGGCAGTTCATCCACATAAACACAATAGTTTATTGCTCTTTGATTTATCTTCTTTATTGAGCTTTTAAATTGTAATATCAATGGCATTTTTTTTGGGACCACAGCACAGTGACCCCAGTCATCAAACGAGCATACGGCAGAAAGTGAGCGGCATTTATCAATCTGGACGTGAAAGGAGGGTACGATCAGATCTCACGTCTGGTCTCAGCTTGTGTATGGAAACTGGCCCTCATTTATCAAACAAAAGTAGAAACAAGTGCAGGTCTGAGTGTATATTTAGTCATACAACAGGGTTCACGTGTGATTCATCAAACGTTCGTATTTCTCCAATCCAACATGGTCTCACAGGAATCCGTGAAATAGCCACGGATTTGCTTAGCTCAAAATCCATGGAATAGCCACGGAATCACTCAAATTTCCGTGAAACTGACACGGATTTCGCTACAATGCAAGTTAATGACAGTCATATCCCGTGGCTATTCCAACATACAAAGTGATTATGTACGTTCACTGAGTGAATATTTAGAAAATAAAACATATATTTCTCGCTAGAAATGTGATCAAAATCCATTTTTATGCAGAAACTAAGTCAAAATGTTGATTTTTTTACTAAAAAATGAGAGAACTGTCCGCCATGTTTTTTGTTCTGACCGCCGGGACCTTGAAAGTCACGTGACTTGGAACATGAATAGCCACGGGATATGACTATCATTAACTTGCATTGTAGCGAAATCTGTGTCAGTTTCACGGAAATTTGAGTTATTCCGTGGCTATTCCACGGTTTTTGAGTTAAGCGAATCCGTGGCTATTTCACGGATTCCTGTGAGACCATGTTCCTCCAATCACAGCGTAAGAATTGATGGACGTTGATAAATGTGTTGGCTGAAAACAAACGTCATTTGAATGTCGCGCCCTAAAGATTACGATACCTGTTGTTTTCTGAAAGCTATAATTAAAAGCAATGACTATGCCAGGCCACTAGGTGGCACAGCTAGGTGGCCACTTTGTTGTTATCCTGCTTGCAAACAAACAAACCGAACCAAAATCGTATAACCACCTTGGCAGATGAGATTCATTTTTTGAGATTTTGTGAACTCTGCTATATTCTATTTGTTCTTGATTTTAGTTGCAGGTTGACTGATGTCAGCCATCGGTACATTGATTGGATACTGTGTTAGGAACAGAAAACTTTAAAAATTAGTATAAAGCCGCATTTTTGTTGAAAAGACCAAAAGGTGGTGAGTTTTTAAGGGAAGACACACAGACGAAAATAGTTTTAATTTTTTTTAACCTATAGATATCAGCATGAAACTTCCCCAGTTTCCTATTTACGTTAAGATAGTATTTTTATTGCATCACATTTTTGGGGGGAAATGTCATGTTTAAATCTACAAATGAGTTGTGAACTCATTAAATATGTGCTAATTTGCATATATTACCAGGACATAAATCTGAACATTGGCTAAAGCAAATTTCAAAATTATTATTTTATTTTATTTCTATATTAGATTACATTTTTGACTAAAGAAGAAAATTGGGATATCTCCTTTTATCATTGAAGAAATATCATCTTTTTAGGAACAAAATGTCATATAGATCAGGGTACGAATGATATATAGGCAAACTGCTCTGTTAAAACCTAAAGAATATAGTCAGGAATAAAACTGGTAAGTCTGAATGTGAATGTAAGTGGAGCTGAAGTTGAGATTTATGGCTCACAGCATGAGAAAAAAACTCATTCTGACAAAAACGGCCTTGAAAGATGTCATACATTCTTAATGGAAATGACTATTTGAAGACAAAATATTGTATCTAATTCATAGCAACAACAATATAGAACAAGTGAAACACATACTATTGTGCAGGAGAGTGAAAGCTTTCTAACAATGCCTGTGATGACGAGGTTTAGACTACTCATGGTACTACACACTGCAATACAATGCCAACATTTAGTGAATTTAGGAGAAATCTAGAGGCACAGATGGATAAAATATAGTAAAATATACACCTTATTGTTTGTTTTGGATGGTTTCTTTCCACTATTCTGAAAGAAGACATGTTATTGGAGAAAAATTGCCCAAAACCTCACAATTGACCAGTGCGTGAAAAAAAAACTTGCCTATCGTGCATCGCCTTACAAACAAACAAAAAAACTTAAATCTAAAAATGGTGAAATTATGAAATCCCCAGGACTGGACGCAGGAGACATACACCACTGTATGTCTCCTGTGTCGTCCTTATGGAAGCAGCTGGATTTAATCAAGGGGTTGTTTAAGTAGAGCGCAGCAGTAAACCAGCAGGTTGGATCATATACCTGCAGCCTGTGAGCTCATCATAATAAATTGCCGCTGTCTGCTCTGTTATCTCTTGTCCACATTTTCTTTTCATTATGACACTCAGGTAAACTACAAGTGCCAATATTTAAAAAGGGCACTCTTAAAACCGCATATCAGCAAATGTACACAAAAAACACAGCATAACACTGTTGTCACCTGGGAGTTCCCCAGTCCCGCAGCCACGAGAACCAAGAACAGGATGCAAGATTATAAACTATCTTCAGTATGTTTCAACATACACTAAATTACTTGAGATGTAATGTAAAAGCTGCCTGGTTTATGTGCTGGAAAGGTTGTTTTAATGAGCGCTGTGTAATGCACAGAAGTTGTGGGGAGGTGGTTGGTGTTAATGATTGACAAATTAGGATTTAGGAGACTGGGGCTCATGTGGTTCTCAACCTCCTTCGTAATGTTTGGTTCTACATAAATCCCATTTTCCTGTGTGTGTGTGTGTGTGTGTGTGTGTGTGTGTGTGTGTGTGTGAGAGAGAGAGAGAGAGAGAGAGTGTGTGTGTGTGTGTGTGTGTGTGTATGTATGGGGGCATTTTATGCCAGCGAACTATACTAAAAAAGCCTTAAACGGGTCTCATTTTCATTGTTTTATGTAAAAGTAGGTCCCCATTACTCACCAAATAATCTGTGTGAAATATGATAATTCATGTAAATGATGTACCCTGAAAGCACGTTTACTGGTCTTTCCTGATGTCCCCATAAAGCCTGGTTAAAAAAAAATCACTTCATCATTTCAGAGGTTTGAAGGCGTGTATAGGTTATCTAAGCTGTGGCAAGTTTACTCAATTTTTTCCAGCTCTCTACAATCTCTAGAAAGGGTGGTCCCCACAAGTGATGATTAAAACTGGAGTCCCCGTGATCTATGAAAACCAGTATGTGTGTGTGTGTGTGTGTCCCTCACCTTCCTGCTGAGACCTACATTTCTTGGAGTGAGTGTGAAAACCGGGAGAGACAATATTTGGACTGGGGAGGTGCCAGTATGGATGTAAACTTTAAACGCTAAAACAAATGTACGTTAGTCACCAGAAAAAATTAACCGCAGACTCCTTCGATTGTCTTTTAGTACAACCGAGCACTGAACAAGACATTTTTAAATAACCAAAAAGTTCAAATAAACTTTCATGAAATGAAAACACAGAGTCAAATTTCTGAGACAAAAGCACAACAAATAAGTTCATGGCTATTAGGATGTACACAGTGCTGCGGACAAGTTTCTCTCCTGATGATATCTCACCGTGTTAGCAACAGGTCGATCTGTTTTCCACTAAATTGGACCATTATTTACACATTAACGTCATATTGTCTTGAAGAAGGTTTAAAATGATTGAGACCATAATGTTGTCACAGGATTTTTTTTCTGAAGTCGTCTCATTTTGAATTGAGATAGATAGGACCGGAGTGCTAACGCCGTTAGCAACCCTTGTTGGATATTTTGAAAGATTGCAGGCTGAAGGCACTTCCAGGTTCGCCTCACTGGCCACAATCGGAGGTTGCCACCTGGTTTTAACTAGGTAACCATAAAATGCATGGAAGGCTGCACTAGACTACAGAGCAGCTTCTTATGTTCATAGCTCATACTCATGCTCCATAAAATGTGTTTTCCATAGAAATATAGTTTAAGTTGACTTGTTTTTTGGGGGAAAAAAGATGCAGATGGGTAGGCTGGGCAGAATAAGGTGGATATGTCAGAAAGTAAGTGTTAAAAAAAGGGAAACTCAGGGAAAAGGGAAACTCAGTGTTAAGGAGATAAAAAACAGCCAATGTACGAGCACCTTTGGAAAACAAAACACGCGATTATATTAATGAAATGAGCCCATGTAACACTACTTTGTTGTTGCCGTTCGAGCTGATTCTTTCCAAGTGCTGAGCATCACCACAGGAAGGTATTTGTTTTTCTCTGTGGAAGGATAATGGGAAAAAAATTGCTATGTTTGCAGCTGCAGACAGGTCGTGTGGATGTTTGGATTCCCTCAATTTTCATTGGGAAAGCTTTTGAAGATAACCCTATGACAGATATTGTAACTACCATTTGCTCCCAATCCCAAAATCAATCAGCAGCTTTAACTTTTCATTTTATCTCACTTGAATCTTCCTTCTACCAAGACTCCTGTTGTTTCTCTCTGACCTGAATTTAAGGAGAATGTTTTTGAGGTTCTCCTCTGTTTAAAACTCCAAATAAAGCATTTGTTGCACAGATTTACGCTGTTAAAGCGTCATTATTTAAGTCGTGATGTAGACAAACAAGCTGATGAAGAGACAGACGTGTCAAACCCAGTGTGAAAAAAAACATCTATAAAGAGTATATAAGAGTATAAACCTCATTAACTTTCAATGTCTGACTGTAGAAAGGTTAAACATATATGGCAGCTTATCTTGCAGACACATGAGGTGGAGAACATATAGGCTGTATCTCAAGTTGAATGCAGTGTTGTGTTTTTAAAATAAATTTTTTAGCAAAGGTGACCTTCAGTCTCTCAGCTGTGAATTCAGACTGCAAGGCCATCGATCTTAATGACCTCATTATGATTCATAAATAACTCAGATTTAGGTAAAAGTGCCTTCTCTGAGGGCGAAGCAAGATAAAAAATTCTGATAGTAAGGTGGGTACAGTGATGACCTGTCAGGGTAATTTACAACCATTTCATCGTCCTTGTCTCTGTGTCCTGAGCACAACTATTCTGATCTGGATTCTGTTCGGCTCTCCCAGAGTTTTTTTAACCAGGACATGTAGGTGACAAACACTTATTTTAAGGTCGAGAACCAGAGGAGGTGATTGAGATGGACGTGAGGTGATAGAGTCTGGTAGTATTGTAGAAAATCTTTAAAGAAAAACACTTGACGAACAGATTGATTCGAATCACAGCCTTGTGCGGGATTTTAATTGGCAGATATTAAAAACAGATGATACAACGCATCCAACAGTCAGAACAACACTGAGAGACAACACCCAGTTTCTCTCTTTTTACTTTGCAGGTTGGCGTGTCATTATTTCTGTGTAACTAAGGTTCAACGTCCTGTAATTTCCTGTCATGAAGAACACTTACTATAAGAGCACACTTGGGATTTCCCAAATCCGAGCTGTTCATATCTCAATCAAGCAGGAGTTTCCTGTAAAGAGACTGTGACTGTTGGTCAGATTTCTGTGTATTTATCAAAACATATTTGATGCACATTTAAACTGCTATATGTCAGATATTTTAATACATCTTCAAATTAATTCTACGACAGTAGGTGCCCTGGTGACTGGTGAGTACACTGAACAATTAATTGCATTTGCAATTATATTGCAATATGATAGAATGCAATTTCCTAATTGCGAAGGCTGCGATTATACTCCAGTCATGTGCCATGCGAGAGGGAGCAGAGCAGTGGGACAGTAGATTATAATAATAATAATAATAATAATAATAATAATAATAATACATTTCATTTGTAAAGCACTTTTCATAAAGAAATCTCTGTTTGCTACAGAAACCATAAACAAAAAACAAAAGACTAAGAGACAACTGGGACACATTAAAATCAGCAGTAGATAAAAAAGACACAGGTAATAAAGTACATTATTAAGAGATTAAGATGCAGAGACAATAATAAAAACATCTAGGGACAACCTAAAAATGCTTTCCTGAACAAAAAAGTTTGTCAACAGGAAATAATAGTTTATATGCTGATTCTATAGCATTGTGTTGGTTAGACTACAGAAGGATTTATTGCTTGTAAATCGAACAGAAGATGAGGAATTTTAAAAAAAATTGCAGATTAAATCGCAATATTGCTGGGAAAAAAATCGCAATTAGATTATCTTCCCAAATTATTCAGCCTTACTGGTCATACGTTATCAGATTTAGATCACTAGAATCACAAAAATAATTATCTCATTGATAATTCTGTCATTAACTTCACCTTCATCATCCTGACAGTGGTATTTTCGGCCCAGACATGGATGTAGATACATTTTTATTAAATGGGAAATCTGACTTTGATAAATGTCTGATCACCCAGTGAGATCTAATGTCAAGAAGACAGAGAAACTTATTTACTCAAAAATATGATAAAATAATGTCTCACACTGTGTCAAAATGAATGAATCCAGCTTGCTAGGTTATCAGACTCCTAATGTGTCAGAATTGGCCAAAAGCGGCTGGCTGACTTGACATTGAGTAATCACTGGCCATGTCCCCAATCTCCAATTTATCTGTAGTGCTGACAGGATTGTCTGAATTGTCTTTTGACATTGTAATTTTTTGGAACAGTGTCCTTGATATCAGACAAAAGCGGTGGGCTTTTCATTTTGCAGTTAAAATGGCAAGTGGAAATTTTCACCAGATTTATTCATGTCACCTCTATTATATATACTTGCTTATTGCCAATATTGTATGTAGATTTATTTGTAAATTAATTCAGTAACACAGTAGTTCGAAGGCTTATTTGGTATATTTGATGGCTGTGATGAATGGAGAATGAATGATGAATGGTGAATGGAGACTCCGCTGACACTGTCTTACTTGAACTGAAAAGGTTTATTTACAGAAAGCACAGCATCATACAAGACCATGGTCTGCCTTTGTGAGAGTCTGAAGCCAATATGGATCTCTCTCGAAACACCGCTTTGAGCTTGAATATCTAGAATAATTTTTACTTAGTATTAAGGTGTGCCGTACCGAGCACATTCCAATGACTTCATCCCACTGGCAGACAGAGAGAGAGAGTGCGAGGCTCACTCCTTTTAATGGAATTTAGCCTTCTAGTCTGGAGGCCCTTATTCTAAACATTTGAGGCCTCTTATTACTTTAACATGTTACACGTTCACGTGTACAAGATAGGAGTTCATTCACCACACTTAACACAAATTATAGAACCGAAGTTGTGTCCTGAAATGCGATCTCACCCCAAGGTTCACTTTTCTGTTTACTTATTAATAAAGAGCAACTTAACCGAAGGGACTGGCATGTTTCATTACACAACATAAACAGCTGCTGATAAATTATAAACCCCTGAGGTAACTGTACAACCATTGTAGTCCATTACTTGTGCTGTCTTCAATTATTTGTGCACAGTGGATGCTGTGGTGGTGGCTGTCAAAAGCAATTTAAAAGAGCTATAATTGGATGCAATCGGAATTATTTCACGCACACAGACCAACTCAACTAAGTTAATTGGGCTGCCATGAGCATGTCGAGCTAGAAGACTGTTGGGACTTTTTGCTTTGGCTGTGTGCTTGGCATGCAAATGGTATCTCAATGTACTCTGGTGGTTCACATCAGCAGTAACTGCAAATAAATGTGGTCTTGTCAACAAATCAATGTGGCGGACCTTTGTAGCCGAACTTGTAATGGGTCGATGTGGACCCAAATGCAGCACGCTCAGGCAGGCAGACAGTAAGCAATGTTCGTTAATGCATGGTCTCAGAAAAGTCACAGTTCAATACAAGCAGAGAGTTGAAGCTTCAATCCGAGAGGAGCCTTGGTCTGAGGAAACACCACTGGCAGATGGTAGTACAGGCAGGTTTGCGTGACGAGGACAGGCAGCCAACTAGACAGTTCAGTGCCAGGGAACAGTACCGTGACAATCGGGGAAGCTCCCCACACTGGGGCAAGTGTGAGGACCTGCTTGGCCACAGAGCCGAGCAGACAAGAACCAGGGAGGCAGCAGGCTGTACTCGTAGTGGTAGACAGTAGGCTGAGATCACCGGGGCAGAGACGGGGGAGGCAGGCAGGGTCGGGAACAGGCCGGTTAGGAACAGGCAGGGTCAGGAACAGGCGGGGTCAGGAACAGGCAGGGTCGGGAACAGGCGGGGTCAGGAACAGGCAGGGCCAAGAACAGGCAGGGTCGGGAACAGGCCGGTTAGGAACAGGCAGGGTCAGGAACAGGCAGGGTCAGGAACAGGCAGGGCCAAGAACAGGCAGGGTCAGAAACAGGCAGGGTCAGGAACAGGCAGGGCCAAGAACAGGCAGGGTCGGGAACAGGCAGGGTCGGGAACAGGCAGGGTCAGAAACAGGCAGGGTCGGGAACAGGCAGGGTCGGGAACAGCAGGGTCAGGAACAGGCAGGGTCAGAAACAGGCAGGGTCAGGAACAGGCAGGGTCAGGAACAGGCAGGTTCAGGAACAGGCAGGTTCAGGAACAGCAGGGTCAGGAACAGGCAGGGTCAGGAACAGGTAGGGTCAGGAACAGGCAGGGTCGGGAACAGGCAGGGTCAGAAACAGGCAGGGTCAGGAACAGGTAGGGTCAGGAACAGGCAGGGTCGGGAACAGGCAGGGTCAGAAACAGGCAGGGTCAGGAACAGGCAGGGGGTCAGTTTAAGTCAAAAAGACACTGTGCAGTGGGACACACAACAACAAGAAGCACTGGAAAAGATGATAAAAACTTTTTGTTGCGTGCACTCTGTGACAGCTCACATCAATAGTGTTTCTCTCCAATGATTTGAATGCTGCTGTGAGTAAAAAAGATTTTAAACGCTTCAGTGATTGGCTCAGGATGGGGTGTGTTTTTATTCACTGTGCAACACAGCCAAGCACTAACACGCTCTGACAGTAAACAACTCAAAATTCTGTCTAAACTTCACTTGAAGTTGAAGGCTGAATTGCGGCTGAATTGATATCAGTGTGTAGACAACACTTTCCAATTAAAGCAAAAGTTGTCTGTCGGTCCTTAAAGCATACCAACATTTCTCTTGGGGGCAATTAATTAAAAGGACTTCTACCTTTGAAAGTCCCAATATTCCCCAAAGACTTCATCCTGCAGCTGGATGTGCTGTCAGCACAGACTTTATCAGACCTGGTTTGATTAAAATCATCATGACTCTTAAAAGTGTGTGATTACGCAAGAATCCTGTCAAGCTGTCAAGTCAGGGTCTTCAATTTTAAAAGGCAACGCACAAGTTTGATCAGAGATTTGAGACAGATTTACAGATGAAGAGAGCAGGCAAGAAGATTAAATCACATTTCTAACTGCAGTAATTATGCTGTCTCACACAGCATTTAAAAGGTTATCCCAGTGAATACAAGCGCAGTTTCAGTTTCATCCTGATTTCAAAGGGCTCAGTTACTGTAAGTGTATTTGTCTTCTCTGTCTCAAATTGAATTCTGTTTGCTGTCAATCACCTCACAGCCACAGAGAAAATGGAAGTGTAGTCCAGCAAAATTATTCTTTAAAAACATGTTTCCCAAAGACTTTAGGGTTTTAAAGTAGCTGGGGAAAAATAAGGCTTGTATGTGTATGAGTGTTTTTTCCCCTTTACCAGAATGACAATGTGTGCAGACAGACCATTCTCCATGGCTAACACAGCACTGTGGTGATCTAGATATGCTAGACCAGGTACATATAAATAGATAGAGCTATGTAAACTTAATTACTGTTGGCCTCTGTATTGGCATATATATTAAAGACTCAGATCGGAGACAAAAATACAAGATCAGGTTCGGCTCTTCTAAAAGAGACCCAAAAATAGACTCTTCTGCCCTCAAAAACAACAATCTATGGGGCATTTGTAAAGGCTGCAAAACACGACTCATATTTACATTTTAGACTGCCCTCCGCCAACATCTTGCTAATGTACAAACGGCCGACTTTCACCCAGGAGAAAGGGGTTTGTGTCCCATGTGTAAACAAAAGTAAAACTTTTAACGTAATTTAAGTTTTGTACGTAACTCACCCTCGTGACTACTTCACTGCCAGCATTTACGTACATTATTTACTCTTTAAGCGGTCTTTTATAACACCTTACCAAGACGTTTTTTTGCACTAAACCTAGGTCAGTGGTTTTGTAGCCTAAATTCACAGAAACTGCAGCTTTTTTTACAACCGCAAACCATATGTGTATGTGTAATGACGTGTGTGTTATACTGAGAATGCTCCGCTGTACCACGAGCCGCAAACACTCATATTAGGGTCATTTTGACAAATGCTCATATGGGTCGTTATGGGTGGAATTGACAAATGGTCTATTCTGTCATTTAGGTTAGAGATTGTGTTGTAGAGAAAGTTAGGCAGATCTCTAAAATATCATAATTTTTTGGTAGTTAGCTGTGCCGGAGGCACCCTCCCTCCCCTGTACGCAGCATGGCAAACAATGACAGACAAAGCTGAAATGAGTCATGCAATAGTCACATCAGAAACAGGCTTGAATCATAATGCTTTAGTTCTGAAAGATTTCCAGAGTGATTTACAAAAAAAATCAGTGTGTCTTTGTTGTGGAATGTACTGATTGTATATCTTCTGCATGTAGGCAGGTGCATTTATGTATAAGTGTGCATGTTTATAGTCCCAACTCTGAGAAATAAGGGCTGGTGTTTTAAAGCCACTGTGTAATTTCAAACACTGGGCAACACATAAAGTGCTGCTGCTTATATGCTGCCAATGTTTTTTTCTGTGTGCAGACAAGATGTTGAGGAAACATTAAACATTTATTTTAATGTTCAGTATTCATCTCCTGCTGAGCAATAAAACATCTGTGATAAATGTTCTTATCTCAGATAGTCAGGTGAACGTCCTCTGAGGCTGGTTAGACTTTATGAGACAGAGTTTGTCCGTGACACATCGCTTAATCTGTGACAGCGATGGCTGCCAGCCTGACCTGACCTGCATATGGATACCTCCATTTAGCCGTAATGTTCCTCCTAGCAATAAGCATGCAAGAAAGGCATTGACATTCCACATTATCAATTTTCAAGTTAATGTTGAATAATTACAAACAATTGTGCTGCACAGATACAAACAGATGAGCTGCCACTAACACTGTATTCATCCCATAGCTGTGTAATTAGTGGATAGTTAGAGAAGACAGCTTTTTAAAGTGTGATAATAACAAGCATTGCATCGAGTGGCTTCTTCTATTGTAGCTCTAAAAGCACTGCTGTGTGTGGATGTGTGTGTGCAGGTACAGCAGCTGAGTGACAGCTCCTGTTTCTCCTCAGCTCTGGCAGTCTGATGAGGTTTTCATTCCAGGACGAGAGATGTTGGAGGAGGTGGTTGTTTATTAATGGAGGAATCAAAGAGCAGACGAGGACATGAGTCAGATCCAATCATATTCACAATCTCACTGTGTCATATTTCGTTCTCCCATGTCTGTCTTCCTCAGAAGCAGAGTGACGGCAGAAAATTGAGCTTAATCCAGACAATTGCTTTCTCCCACTAAGGTTCTTGCTGTCTGTCCAGAGTTTGTCTCCTCCATATTAAACCAGCCCTCTTCAACTCACCCAGACTTCCAAACACTCACCGCCTGTAGGCCGAGGTGGCTCAGAAAGTAGCATTTGGCAATAGAGGGCACGCTCTTCACAAGAGCAGACGAGGACATGACCTCATGACTGGGTTTGTGTGATATCTTATGGAATAAGAGCATTATTTTTAATGCTGTTAACCAGCCAAACAATCACTGTTTTAAACATATGGCCAATGTTGTGAAATTGAACAACTTAATTAGGTTTAGGCAACAAAACAACTTGGTTAAAGTTAAGAAAAAGTACAGGGTTTGGGTTAAAATAACTATTTACTTACATGCGCACTTAAAAGTTTGGGGTCACCCAGAAAATGTTTGTGTTGTTTCTATGAAAACAAACTGTTTTACCCATGAAATGAGTTACAAAATGAATCAAAAATAAAATAAAGACATTGACATGGGTAAAAATTATGATTTTAATCTGTACAAATTTTCCAACTTTACCTCTACACTGCAAAAAAGGAAAAGTTGGGTGAACTCAAAATTTCAAGGCAACAAACTTCGATAAAATTTTAAGTTGGACAGTTAAACTAAATATTTTAAGTTTTGTTTTTGAGTTTGCTCAACTCTGAATTTCTCTGGCACGATTGTAACACCGCTATGAAATGTCAGCTAATGTTGTGACCACAATTTTGAGTTAGCATTGATACGCTAATGGCTACTCTTGTAGCTGTAACAAGCAGCGCCGCTAGCATCAGTTAGCCTCTAGCATCAGTTAGCCGCTAGCTTTCGCTAATGACCGAATTTCACAACAAAGAAATAAGAGTTAGCAGAACTATTGTCCCTTGTTGTGAACCCCAACCTAAAGATATAAGTAACAACAACTCACAAACTTGTTTTTGAGCAGACAACTGGCTTCCTTTGTTGTGCTAACTTACATTATTGCCCTAAATGTCAGTAATTTATATTTCCAAGTTTTACCAACTTAAATCACTGTTTCAGGCCAAAAAATACAAGTTGGCTTTTTTTGCAGTGTAGTGCAATGTCGTTTTATTGCTTCTCAAATCAGCACAATAGTTTTGAGCTGAGCTAACATAATGCTCGGGTGTTTTAATGATCAATCAGCTCAGTTTCCAGCTTAAATAGTCATTTACCATATTAACAATGTCTTGACTGTGTGCATGTTATTTTCATTTTCTAAGTGACCCTGACCTTTTTGCGGTAGTGTACATACTAGTGTCTAATACATAGACAGCCATGTTGAAAGTGACGCATCTACGTTTGGAAGCTTATTTACAGGTTTACTTGAATCAACTAGGTTGTGTTTTAGTTTTAAAATGGGACATCAACATCAATCTCTTGTGTCTGAGTCCATGGTTTATTAAATAAAATGTTTAACTTCAGTAATTAATTTGTCTGAATGTGTTGACTCACAGCATTTTAAAAATACAAGGACAGATTCAGTTTCATCCTGCTTTGAAAGGGCTCAGTTACTCTGTGTCACTTTGCATCGTGTTTACTGTCAATCACCTAACAGCGACAGAGAAAATTAAAGTATAGTCCAGTAAAATAATTATTAAGAAACATTTTGCCTCAAGAATTTAAAGCAGCCCTAAATTGGCTTTCTTGAATTTCGTCCCACATTCTCATTACTTTCCTCCTGAATTGGGTCACAATGTTTTAGCATTTTTTTCAAGTTTTTTAAAAAGAAAAAAAAAGTTTTAGCAACAATACTGTTGATTCTTAAGCAGGAAGCTTTCATTATGAGGTTTTTACCTGGAACATGTCCAGGTGTGTTCCTGCCTCAAGGGTTTTGTGTACTGATTTGGACAAAAAGGCATCTTGAAAGCTGTGGAGCATGAAAGGCCAATTAATATGCAACTGTGCATTTCTATCTCTGCATCACAGCCCACTAAAGCCCCCTGAAATCCACCCCGGTGTGCAAATTATCTTCTCAGTGTTTATTCAACCATCTAATTAACATTCTGTCATTATGTCATATGCTGCTTATTCTCTTTCAATACGGCTGATTACAGAAGTGTTGTAATCATCATGTCTTTCTGTTTGCTTTGTTCAGTGACAGTGCTAATATACATGTAAATCACTCACTTATTTGAAATCCAAATGTCCGTGTTGGTTTATTTTACATTTGATCAAACATTAACATGTCATTAAAAGTCACCTTCCATTAACACATTTTATCTACTTAGTGTCTAAACAAGAACAGACAAGCAATCCATTGATTGGCAGACGCTGTTTATTTTTCAGATCCCAAAAATCTCCATGAGAGGTGATGTCACATGCTTTCATCTTCAATTTATATAAGCAAACATCTTTATCCTGTGATGAGGAGGACAAAGCTGATCATTTTATGTCTGTTGAGCCACTTTGAATGCTAATACATAAAGATAGATGTGCATAATCAAAGGAATAAGCAAATAAAGATGTCTGCGATTCACAGGAAATAGACATCTAATTGGCCGTCGAGTGATTCAAACTCTTGTCAACTCTTGAACGCAGTTCTGAAAATGGCAAACTTAATAGGAGAAAAGAGGGGGGTAAACATATTAACTAGCCACAAACATTATGAAACAAGTCTTACAATGGGACATACTTTACTGTAACCCTGGTTCTCTGAGTGAGGAGACTATCTGTTGTAACATCGTGTCTTGGTAGCCTGGCCAACACCAGACTATATCACAAATGAGATTAGTCTGGAAATCAGCTACTCATTTCTCCTTAGAGGAGGTGTGGTTTACGATCCTCCAGAGCCGTTTATTGGGCGATACGAATGTCTATCATAAGCGTCTGTAGGTAGCTCTTAGCCAATCGTATCAGTTATACTAGATGACGTATGTAGAGCGACAGAAATTGATGTTTCATAGCTGGACTAGCCCTCTAGCATCTCTACTTTGAGACTAAAATGCTCAATTCTGCTTCTGCAACGTTTTTCTGCAGCATGTTCTGGTTCTGGCTGCTCACAGTCTACCGGCAGTGTATGTGTGTGTGTGTGTGTGTGTGTGTGTATGTGAGAGAGTGTTGCTTGCTGCTTTGCTTCTCCAGTTCTCGCTTTCTGCAAGATTCTTTATTTTTACGCCTTATTCCCCCTCATGTAATTCAGCCACACATCCACTGATTTTATGGTCAATAGACGAGCTGCTGCGGGTCTCTGGGGGCTCCGCTGTCCCCCGGCTCGTAGCCAGATCACCGTGGTTACAGCAGTGAGCGGTAGCGGGGCTAGTTGGTAGATTAGGCTTTGGCCAAATCCCGTCGGAAGCAAGGCTAAAACATCCTTTTTCGTGGTGAAACAAGAGTGTAAAGTCAATTGTTGTTCTTCTTTTAAAATCAAATTTCGCTCTAAACTATTCAAAACGCCGTCAGCTAGATCGAAAGAGAGTTTCATGTCTGCTGCAGCCATGTTGGATCCGTAACAAAACTACAAAGCTTCTGTCTGTCGAGTAGTACGCGTCATCGTCTTGCCGTCCCTCCCCGTTCTGTGATTGGATCTCTAAAACAGGGCTAAGAAACGGCCTTCGTTTCCAGACTGTGTTGCAGTTCGAAATGAAATCGAGCGCGCAAGGCAGTATGGGTATACCCAGGCTAGCATTCATCAGTGTGTGAATGAATTCCCAATGGTGGCAGGTGGCGTCGTTGTAGGACAGCCTCGGCCACCAGTATGAATGTGTGTGAACAGGTGAATAAGCACAGTCTGTAGTATAAAGCGCTTCGGATAAAAGCCCTATATAAGTGCAGTCCATTTACCATTTAACCATTTATCAGTTGACACTGACAGCCTGGCAGCCATGCCATAACTGCAGTCACCTACAGTGGATACTGAAGAATGTTTTACCTTGAATTTGAACGTAGCATCAAGCCATCACGTCACATGCAAAACTGCCCTCTTTGTCTTTTCAATTTAAGTTCACAAGAATGATCGTTGTTTTTTCTGTAAAATCTGTTTCTTCAGGTGAGTTAGACTGACGTTTAGTGGTTCTGATTTAAATTCTTCCCTTCACACTGTAGAGGCATCAGAGCATTGTTATCTGCAGATGCTAATCACCTTTCAAAGCATCTCAGACTGCCGGCCTGCCTTCACTGTGGTTTTCCTCCACATGTCTCTTCTTCAAAGTAATCAAGTGCAGAAAGACGTGGGTCGTGTCTCAAAACCCAAGGTTTGCTTCACAACAAACTCATACTCCAGCCTCGGCTCTCTGAAGTGTTGAGAGATGTATTTGTTTATGCTTTTGTGATAAAAATACCCAAGGGTAGCTGAAAACTTTTAAGATGTATGAACAATAAGCCTTATGTTGCATGGAAGGACAGTTTCTCTCCAATCATCTTAGCTGTCAATCAAGAGTAATTCTCCCTTTCAGTGAAAAAAATAAGGAGAAGAATAAGTGCACGTGATCATTTTCCTGTTGACTGAAGTGATCAGCCAAGTGTGTTTACAGTGGTCTGGCCATGGACTATTGGACTCACCATTTCTCCCCTCACAATACCTGCAGCTATCCAAGTATGCAAGGGCGGAGGGTGAAAAGAAGGGACTGGAGACTGAAGAAGGACACTCATCTTGTCTGAGCACCAAGCACATTGTCTCTGCGCATGTGTCTCAATTGATAACCTTTTCTTGGTATGCATGCAGTCCTTCAAAGAGACCTTGAACCTGATGTTCAGAATTCTTAGTTTTTCTGAAGAGTAGACCTTTCGAGGCCCAGGTACAGAATTATTGATCCTTTTATATATACAGTACAGGCCAAAAGTTTGGACACACACCTTCTCATTCAATGCATTTTCTTTATTTTCATGACTATTTACATTGTAGATTCTCACTGAAGGCATCAAAACTATGAATGAACACATATGGAATTATGTACTTAACAAAAAAAGTGTGAAATAACTGAAAACATGTCTTGTATTTTAGATTCCTCAAAGTAACCACCCTTTGCTTACTAGAATATAAGACATGTTTTCAGTTATTTCACACTTTTTTGTTAAGTACATAACTCCACATGTGTTCATTACAACATGGTCTCACAGAAATCCGTGAAATAGCCACGGATTTCGCTTAACTCAAAATCCGTGGAATAGCCACGGAATCGCTCAAATTTCCGTGAAACTGACACGGATTTCGCTACAATGCAAGTTAATGACATAGTCATATCCCGTGGCTATTCCAACATACAAAGTGATTATGTACATTCACTGAGTGAATATTTAGAAAATAAAACATATATTTCTCGCTAGAAATGTGATCAAAATCAATTTTTATGCAGAAACTAAGTCAAAATATTGATTTTTCACTAAAAATGAGAGAACTGTCCGCCATGTTTTTTGTTCTGACCGCTGGGACCTTGAAAGTCACGTGACTTGGAACAAACCAATAGCCACGGGATATGACTGTCATTATCTTGCATTGTAGCGAAATCCGTGTCAGTTTCACGGAAATTTGAGCGATTCCGTGGCTATTCCACGGATTTTGAGTTAAGCGAAATCCGTGGCTATTTCACGGATTTCTGTGAGACCAGGTTGGTTCATTAATAGTTTTGATGAATCTACAATGTAAATAGTCATGAAAATAAAGGAAACGCATTGAATGAGAAGGTGTGTCCAAACTTTTGGCCTGTACTGTATATTCATATTAAAACTGATCGTGCTGCGATCTTTTTCCAGGACTGTCCGGAAGAAGCAATCTTGAAGCTCATGCTATGGGTGAGAGAAAAATGTAGGATTTGTTTCACTGGTTCCAAACATCACATACAAAAAATACACAACAGGAGATTGTCCATGTCAATATCCCATCTGGTTGAGGCGAGGGATGGTACCTGGGTAGAGCGTGCAGGGTGCGTGATGTTAGGCAAAAGTATCTTGCAGGGATTGAAGTTTTTAGCAGGTTTGTTATTTGGTCATATCAGAAGCCTTGAATTTGTTGACGATTTCAGCATCTGCCAAATTTCCTGAGTGTTGCTCCAATTATAGATTTTTATTTGCCTTCCTGACTGTTCTTCCTCACCCTCAGATGTTTGTATTCTTCACGTTTCGTGTCAGAAACTTGACAGAAATATCACAAACATGCTCGCTCGCTGGTCATGAATTCTCCGGTTCCAACTCTGATTCAGACATTTGTGTACAGCTCCTTCGGGTAATGTCAATATATGTTGTATGAGTAATTGCAGGGAATGTGTGACATGCCGTACTCTATTAAATAATGCATTCAATAAGAGTTTGGCCTTTGTGTGACAAAGTGATGACTAGCAGAAAAATCAATATTTATTTTTTCTTTTATTCTAGTCAGCTCATGGAGGCCTTTTCTACACATTCTGATATTTTACTGGATTACTTGCACAGTTTAAGAGCTATTTAAAATAATATATTTATTTTTCACTGACTGTTTTAGAATCCCCATTTTATATCTTCAACTTTGCTGTTTTAAAATGTTTCAGCTAGTTTGGTTATAAAAAAAACTGCCCTTTATTATGTAGTATATGAATTAAAAAAATATATTTCCTAAGCCATTTTCTCAGATGAGGCTCTGCTCTGGAAAATTTCTGGATTCGCAGATTTTCTGAACATGAACAGAAGACATGTGAGCCAAACTCCAAGGTGTTACGAATTGATTTAAATTAATTTATGTATGTAAAAATGTATTAATGTAATGTTTAAAACACACAAACACACACAAAGGCAATGTAGGAGGAAAGAGTACATTATGCCTATACATTTGTGTTAACCCAGCAAGGATAACATGAATACTTAAAAGCACCACAGAATGCCTTAAAGCCTTACTTCATAATAATCTATCATATTTTTCAACAAACCACCTGACATTTCCACCATAAACTGCTACAAAATAAGCAAAAACAGTGTTTTTAACAACCGATCTCATCTTGATTATTTTCCTTTAACGTGGTTTTTATTTTTTTTTCTGTGAAATATATCAACAAGTACTGGCTGGATTGTGATGAATCCTATATAACTTTGATCCTGTGATGTTTCATCTTGAGCCATCATATCACTCTTTAAACGACATTTACATCTAATATTACAGATATTTTACGAGACGTTTCTTTTTTTTTAATTGAGTTGAAAACATCTGGAATTCACGTCAATATCTGTTTGCTACTAACTCACTCCAGGGTAGGAAAACAGGCAACAGAGGAGACAATGTGCAATTTCAAGTACACTAGCAACAGAGAGCTTCAGGCTGAATTAACTCTCAGGTGCTCTTCAAGTCTTATTTTCCAGATGGGCAGAAAGTTTGAGCTCTCAGGGCTCTCCTGTAGACAAACATCTTGCTTCAGAAGTTTTCCCTGTTTGGCTATTTTTAGCTTGAATTATATACCAGAAAGTACAGTGAATTGCTTGTGGGTGGAAATAACTGAACTACCTTCACTAAAGTACTGTACCTAAGTGCACCTTTGAGGTGTACTTCACTTAGGTGTTTCTATTTTATGCTTCTTTAAACTTCACATCATAAATAGAAATATTGTACTTTTTACTGCCCTACGTTCATCTGACATATTAAGTTATCTGTTGCTTTTTATATTATGGTTAATAAAAATAAGTTTATAGAATACACCGTATTTAAGATTAAACCATTGTTCTCCAACCTTGTTGTCTGCTGTACTCTTTACAATAAACATCTCACATTAATTTAATTATTTTGAAACCCAAATAGGTCAAATGACCCAAGATTTAACAAAGTGTAAATGTTGGAGAGAAAAAAGCCTGAGAAATAAATTCATATTTGTGTATAAGTCTCGTCTTCTTTCCTCTCCAAATAATCATATTGCAACTGACCTCAAGGTTGGGAAATATTGGTCTAAATCTCCATGATCCAGTATCAATAATGCATTTAATAAAACAGTTAAGGGCCTGTATTCTGCACAATGAGTCATTTTAGTGGCTGATAATACTTCCTCCAATACTGCAAAGCACACAAGATGAAATGCAACAGTGAAAACCAATAAGATATAAAAATGTATTGTTTTTATTTGGCATTCTCAAATCTTGACTGACGTCCCATCATGCTGACTGATGAGGCTCTGGGGATTTCAATGTTTCGCTGTTTGGCTGCCGTTAAAGTTGCTGAATCCAATAACAGAATAATGTCGGGGAGCCAAGCATTTCCCTTGTGAGGAAGAGCTGAGGCTGGCGAGGCGACACCAGGCAGTGTTTCTGTCTTGGCATTGGATGGTTTCATCCTGTCCAACTGGAATCACCGGCGCTCTGTCTCACCCGCCCCCTCTGTGGTGGTTGAAATGACGGAGAGGTCCGCAGCTGCTACCATTACCAGGAAAGAAGCTTCCCAGAGGCTATGACCTGAATGCTAAATATCCATAATTCCCTCTGCATGCTCATTGAAAAACCTCCATTAATGTTACTCTTTGTTTCCCCTCGGTCTTGTTAATGCACAGTAATTACTACTTTGCCTTAACAATGCAGATGAACTATTAAACTTAGTGTTGGTACAACATAGGCAGCAATTTAAAGGTCTATAAGCATGTATTTAACATCGAGGCCCTTATATTCTGATCCTCTCCACTACCACTGTCAGTGTTGGCACTTGCAGCAAAACTATTTACACATGAATTGTTATTTTTAATTGGTCTACACATGCATTGCATGTGTTATGCAGGTTTTCAGAAAAAAAATGTCATATTTACTGTATTAACCCTTTATCGGGCGAAGAACTATATGTGGTAACTTCAGCGGATATCCAAAATGAGGTCCCCATGTCTCTCTGTTTGGTCGTAGAACCACATGGATTTCTTCCAGCTAATCAGCAAAGATCAGACTACGTCACAGACAATGAAACCATGACATCTGACCAATCAGTATGATAATAATATAATAATATTAACTTTATTGACCTTGACCTCCAATGTAAAAATGAAAAATTTAGAAAAAAAATCAGCAAGAAACAGATGTACAAACAGAGTTATTCTTCAATGACTCAATGAAAGGCATATTAGGGCCAAGTATGAATAAAAATAAAAATACGAACCGGGTGGGGGGGGGAGGGAAAAAAGGGAAAAAAGTTGCAAATTTACTAGATTAAAGTGGCAAATCTACAAGAAAAAAAGTTGCAGATTTAAGAGATTTAAAGACCCTCCCCCGGGTCCATTTGTTTTTTTTTAAACATTCTGGCAGTATGTAATATCCTCCAATATTCTCTAGGGTTGAAATTTGGAATTTGAAGTAGTAGTATTTCAATGAGTGCCCTATTAAGGGTTGTTGGAAATATTTGTGTTTTGATCTGACCTGCTTCATAAACAATCAGTGGCCACAAGGTGTACCTAATAAAGTGACGGTGTGTTCATCTGCTTCAGGGTTGGACATGTTGTGCGTTCAGAGATGGTCTCCTGCAGACCTTGGTTTTGGTGGTTATTTCAGTTACTGTTGCCTTCCTATCATCTCCAAACAGTCTGCCCATTATCCTCTGACCTCTGGCATCAATAACACCCAGAGAACTGCTGCTCACTGGATATTTTCTCTTTTTTCGGACCACTCTCTATAAACCCTAAAGATGGTTGTTGGACCAGAGGTTTCTGAAATACTCAGACCAGCAACCATGCCATGTTCAAAGTCACTTAAATCACCTTTCTTCCTCATTCTGATGCTCGCTTTGAACTTCAGCAGCTCGTCTTCAATATAAATTTGAAATCAGTGATTTTGTATGTTGCAGAGAAAACAGCAGTGGTTCTGGACAGAAACACTGAATGTTTTAATAATGGATCCCTAAGAAAAATACTGAAAATATGGTGGCCAAACAAATCATTAATTCAGTGCTATGGGAACGTACAAACCAACTACCACTAAAGATGGAGACGTGGAAAAGGAAATGGAACTGGATCGGACATGTCTTACGCAAGGATCCAACAAACACCACCAGCCAATCACTCAGGTAAAAGAAAAGGAACACCTGGCGAAGGACCTGGGAGGATGAAATGAAGAAAGGAGGACATAGCTGGCACACCCTTGTTTAAGGTGCAGTCTCAGATGGAAGCAAGTTGTCTGCTGCCTACACTGCAAAAAAAGAAAAGTTGGGTGAACTCAAAATTTCAAGGCAACAAACTTCGATAAAATTTTAAGTTGGACAATTAAACTAAATATTTTAAGTTTTGTTTTGAGTTTGCTCAACTCTGAATTTCTCTGGCACGATTGTAACACCGCTATGAATGTCAGCTAATGTTGTGACCACAATTTTGAGTTAGCATTGATACGCTAATGGCTACTCTTGTAGCTGTAACAAGCAGTGCTGCTAGCATCAGTTAGCCGCTAGCATCAGATAGCCACTAGCATCACTTAGCCGCTAGCATCACTTAGCCGCTAGCTTTCGCTAATGACCAAATTTCACAACAAAGAAATTAGAGTTAGCAGAACTATGTCCCTTGTTTTTACATTACATTACGTCATTTAGCTGACGCTATTGTCCAAAGCGTGAACCCCAACTTAAAGATATAAGTTACAACAACTCACAAACTTGTTTTTGAGCAGACAACTGGCTTCCTTTGTTGTGCTAACTTACATTATTGCCCTAAATGTCAATAATTTATATTTCCAAGTTTTACCAACTTAAATCACTGTTTTAGGCCAAAAAATACAAGTTGGCTTTTTTGCAGTGTATGCTTCATATAAGAGAATAAAAGGCATAAGTAAAGGTCGTCTTCACCATGTCTACATGCCTAAATGCATTGAGTTGCTGCCATGTGATTGGCTGATTAGATATTTGCGTTAATGAGCAGTTGTAGTGTACCTAATAAAGTGGCCAGTGACAGTTATAATATCTGGTAATCACAATGTTAACAAGGTGAGCACGGACCTCTTTAAATGAGGAGAATAATGAAGAGTTTTTGAGCCGTCTGGGGAGGAAAAGCTGAATACAAGATATATATTCCTCCCTCTGCAGAAAGTGAAGCAACAGATCTTCACTCCTGCGGATAGTTTCAGGCAGGAGAAATGTCATGACTGACACAAAGATGAAAAAGGTCATCGACATGCCCTTTGTGAGGAGTCTCAGCAGATTAGAAGCTGCTTCAACACAAGCAAACTGTTGAAAGGATGTCTGTGTGGTGCAAATGTCAAGATCCACACTGGAGCCTTTACACAAAGCTTCATGCAAATTCATTCACAAGTTAAACAGATTTCCTGTCGACAAACAGATGAAGGAAATCCGTGAAAGGGAAAACATTGAGTGTGATAACGAAACATCAAAGAGAAACACATGTCCAACAGAGGTTTTATAAATGCCACTGAAACCTTCAGTAATCATGTTATCTGAAACCTCCAAAACTGAGTCAAAAATGAATTAAACAAATAGTCACTTATCATCAATTATTATGTTGAGCACATCTTGTAATTCATTCTACACTCAATGTATGTTTAACAGTTGTAATTGGATAATTATCAATAACCACAAACTATAGCTGAGGCTAATGGGAATCTTATTAGTTTTGCAGATATTTGGTCATAAATCAAAGTATTGCACACAGTCCGATTTTGACCAGATGATTTCGCTAGATGAAAAGTCGGAGGATCCCGGAAGTTATTACAATTCATCCTGAGAGGAACATGAATGATGAAGCACATTTCAGCCCAACCCATCCTATAGTTTTTGAGATATTGCTTCACAATTCTAACTTCATGGTGGTGCGAGAGGAAAAGTCAAAGGACCACCAAAGTCAGTCTGATTTATTCTCCCAGTAGAAAATAAAAGTTTTCATGAATGAATTGGAAAGAAAAAGGACAGCGTAGGAGCAGAGATTGAATACCAAATCTAATCCTTTGTTGGTTCTGAACAAAAGACACATCAGTCAGAAACAAGAAAGAAAAGCAGCTCTATGATTTCAAACTATTGTGCGCAGTCCATTAGTGGCTGTAAGGAGAATAATGAGATTCATGCTGCTGGGCAACACCACAGGCTAATGTTTCATGATAAATGGAACATAATTGGCTCACTTAAACAAGAGAGTGTGATGCAACAGTATAGAACAGAACTGACAGCTCAATGACTTAATCAATAATCGTCTAATTTATTTTTTACCTGTGTCTCTCACTCGCATTCGTGTTGACTTGGTTTTTCAAAGGGTCAGATCATTTAAATTAGTCTGCCAAAGTTTTGAGGAATTAAATCGTTATTGGTCTTTGTCAAGTCAGAAAATGAACACTGAACCGTTTTACCTAACAAGTCCTCCAAACCATCCACCACTTAAGTCGACTTTAACTGGTCAAATTCCATCCATAGAAAGTTTTTCAAAATTAACGCTGCATACCAGTGGCAGATCCCAACATCCTTATACCCAAACAATACAGTCACCATTTAAGGTTTAAGGCCACAAAACTACTTCTTGAAGGAAAGATAGTACATGCTAAGGTGTTACAAAAGACAGTTAAAAGGTAAGATAAATGGATGGAAATACTGGGAAAGAGGCAGTTACATATGTGACATACAGCATGATGGAGATGTGGTGTAGAGGCAGGGCTTATGTGACATAACTTTAAATAACAACTGACTTCACACAGGACACAACCAGTCTCCTAGGTTAGAATTGCTCTTCTAACGTGACATCCTTTATAATTTGTACAGTCACCGCTGACTACAAATGTGTCGTGTTAAGATGCTGCACAAATGACACATGATATGGAGTCATCTTTATGGGGATGACAGCCTCTTTTAAACAGCGAATGTCCTCAAACAGCTGCAGAGTCTGGCTGTTGAATGAATTAAATTACGGCCTCAGCTGTATTCTGCGATTAGTGCTAATTAGCACACTGTTGCTTAGCATGTTAATGCTAATTAGCACATTTATGCTCACATGCTAAACTAACATGTGTAAACATTGAGTGTAGCCTCGAAGTGCCGCCAGCAGGGCTGCAGAACACTAAGGGTCGTCTGCTAAGATTACCGAAGAAACCCATCCCACGGTGATATTAGATGCTTAGAGTAACGTACGTAAGACCGTTATGGACCGTGAAGGCTGGACGGTAGGGGAGATGAATGGGTCGAACAAACCACAGACTTTGACGTCTTTGAGACATCAGAAAGTGTAGCAGTATTACATGACCAGGTCTGTGACAAAGCGTCAGTGTCTTTTTAGGGACCGAGCACTAACGGTGCGAGGACCCTATTATAATTGGTCCGTCTATTATTATTCTTTTTCCTCTCCCAAATGAATCGCCTGCAAAACGCCTTTATCATATTCAAAGCCCCATCAAATTAGGAATATACATAGATCTCCGGTGAAATTTACGTATTCTAGTGGTCCTGGGAATGGGCGTGGCAAAATGACTCGACAGCGCCCCCTTGAAAGTCAAGAAAATTCAGCCCCTCGCACAGGAATGTCGTAGAGACACAAAATTTGGTACATACATGTATCATGGCAAGACGCACCAAAAAGTCTCAAGAACCCATACCCTAAAACGTACAGGAAGTCGGCCATCTTGGATCGAAAATGGCGTCTCCTGCAGTTTTTGCCCATTTCCATGCCGCATGCTTTAACTAACTCCTCCTACAGATTTTACCCGATCTACTTCAAACTTACTCAGTATCATCAGGAGACACGCAATTTGGTACGCATAGGGACTGAGCCCACATTGCCGCGCCCAGATGGCTCCACTCTGCTCGGTCCCGTTCAGTCCTGCTTGCAGGCCTAGTTTATTTTTTTATTGTGCAATAATACAACACAGTGATATGGACAGACAGACAAATAGTGCAATAATACAATACAGTGACATAGACAGACAGGGAGTGAATATTAATCAACGACAACGTTGGTTGTGCGGCCCAGAAGCTGTTACTGTTCAACTGTTTAGTCTTTCTGATTGTAGAAAAACATGATAATGATTGCAATTCACTTTGCACTTTATTTTTTACTTAAATTCTTATTTCATCCCAAATGAAAAGTGACACATTTTTTATACTTCGCATTTTCTAAATAACACACAATTAGACTGTATGGCGTACTGACGGCCATTGGCATTATACTGCATGAATGTGATTTGCATTTAACAACTTCATGCTTGCACCACATTCTAAATTAATTTCCACTTTCTCTGATCTTAGTTGGTAATATTTAATTGATTAAATGCAGTTTGCAAGTTTAAATTAAAAACCACAGTCTTCAAATTAAAACTGACATGATATTATTACACACCAGTTCATCTCGCCTGTAGATCTGTTTTTCACACTGTTCTTTCCACAGTTTGCGTCATTCGTACTATATCATGTGACTCGTCCACTGCCAAGAATAACATATAATAATTCACACCGATTCTGCAGTAGACCCAAACCAACCACAGTGGTTTATGAAGTGACCGTGATTCATGTGTTGAACTTTATCTGCTCCCTCAGGGAAACAGCTTAACCGGGCTGATAACGCGCCATGTTCAGAGGACCTGGAGGGGAAAATTTAAACATAATAACAACATGACAAAGTGATTGAAGTGCTAAAACAGACCACTACAGCTCAAAATGTCAGTACATCCATCAGGCAGAGGAAGCCTGTCAGCTTAATGTGTTTCTGAACTCTGTATTTAGAGGGCAGGAAATAATGACAGACCTGGTGATAAGGTCCCAGTAACAGTTTGCCTCCCATTATTTCCCCTCAGTCATCAGAATCCTTCACAATTTCCTCAAGTATAATGATGAAGTTTCAAAAGACATGGCACTGCGCTGATTATCCTCATCATCCAGATTCAGTTCACCTCTTTATCCCTCCATTAAAAAAACTAGGTCACTTTTCTGCAATCTGTGTCGAAGGCCTGCGGTATGAAATTCGACAAAGATTCTGTCTCTCCAACTTTAAAATAAGATTAGTATTTTGCACATGTTCCATGACGCGGTTAGAGCTCTAAATCTAAGCCTGAAGAGAAACAGACTCGGTCAGAGTCACATTTTTCTGGATTTCCTCAAGCTCGATTGGATTATTTCATTCCAGCACGTGTTTCACCTTTCTGCTCATATGTGCATTAAGAAGCTCTACTTTATCCTTGTGCTGTAGAATAAGCAGAAAATAAAAAAACCTTCCTGTTTGTCTTCTCTTTTATATGTGCATTGCTTCTTTACGCGTTTCATTACTACTAAGTGTTTCTATCTACCTGTTGTTATGTGCATTTTTCAATTTGCATGTAAAAAAACAATACAAAACAAAGTGAAAACACTGGAAATAAGAAATACACACTGGAAAATAAAAAATTCTAAATGTTACACATAAGATATTACACTTAGGTGTTAGGTGTTAACATTTTGTGTAGATGAAAAGCAATAATATGATGTATATAAAGCATGTAGAGCTGTAAACGTGATATATATGTGTGGGTGGATGAGGAGATGCTCCTGACATTAATACATGAAATAATCAGAAATATGATGTTTTTCACAAGGTTTTGTGGCTTTTACCAGATTAGCTTTTAATCACTTCATATCTTTGGGCGCGTCCCAAGTCTATCAAATTTAATTCACGTTTCCCTCACTAGCTTCTTTTCTTTTATCTTATTCCCTACTACTGAGGATTAAAGGAGAGATGCAAAGGAAATCATGCAACATCCTTTTTTTGAAGCGCCGCGTGAAGCAACATGGTGTTTCTGATGACAGCAGCAGCTGATCACAGCTGGATTAGTCGGCTCAAGAAGCACATGCACAGAAAATTTTCAGTACAAATAAAAATGATGTAAGGCAAGAATGATCAGTCTCACGTGTGACGGACAAGTTCTCCATCCTAAACTACATAAGGGGTCGTGTGTCAGTACCACCCATTACGACACATGGATATCGAGGCTCGTGGTACAGTGGCCAGTTCTAAAAATAGCACACACCTCATTACAGACATACGTACGGTTTGCGGTTGTAAAAAAACCCTGCAGTTTCTATGGATTTATGTTATAGAACCACTGACCTAGGTTTAGGGTAAAGAACTTCCTGGTAAGGCATTATAAAAGACATTTTAAACAGTAAATAAGTGTGCGTAAATGCCGGAAGTGAATTAGTTACAATGGTTATGTGACAATTGATTGATTGATTGATTGTCTTTATTTCGAACATGCAGGCAATAAAAAAAACAAGTTTAAATATTAATAGATGAATAAATAAAATAAAATAAACGAAACAAAAAAGCAAAAAAAATTGAAAAAAAAACAGACACTTTCTGCAAGCTCGAAAGGGGGTAGGAAGAAGTAAAAAAAAACGTATCTAGTCCTACCCCTTAACGGGTCAGTATATACATATATGAATAATCGATATAGTCACATACAAATATTATAAATAATTATATATACATGTACTATAAACAATTTATATTACATTGTGAATACCTATACATGTATATTGTAAATTACTATATATATATATATATATATATAAATATTATAAACATAAATACAATTACCATGTATATTACAAAACTACAGTCTACATATGTCCATGTTACAGAGGCTTTTCTAAATGTCTGTACTTTGTAAAGAAGATGTCTTTATATTTGTTTTTAAACTGTCTTATGTTTTGGCTTTTCTGTACTTCCACACTTAACTTATTCCACAATTTAACTCCGTAAATGCTGATACAAAAGCTCTTTTTGGTTGTGTGTGTGCGGTGGACCTTGAAGTTTAGCTGTCCCCTTAGCTTATACCCTCCCTCCCGTTCAGAAAACATTGCCTGTATGTTTTTTGGTAGCATATTATTTCTGGCTTTGAAGATTGTTTGGGCAGTTTTGAATTCAACCAGATCTACCACTACCGTAAGTTACGTAAGTTACGTAAACAACATAACTTAAGTTACAAATTGTTTACTTTTGTTTTCACACGTAGTGAAACCCGCTCTCCTGGGTAAGACTCGACCATTTGTTGGACCCACCCACCCCCCGAATGAGTGACTCCACCATTTTATCTGCGGCGGACGCATTGCAGCAGACGATAAAAACGTAAATATAGCTTGTATTTCGCTGCCAGTACACACAACATATATTGACATATTTGAGGGGAGAACAGGCTGATGTGACTGAATGGAAATTATGAAAAATGTAGAAAAAAGTGTTGCTGCGCTGGCAGAAGGACTCTCCCTCTCTCTTACAGACTTTAATTGTAACCAAAAAAAAGTAAATGAGGGAAATGACAGAAAATGAAACGAAAAAATATTTCTACTTAATATAAAGGAAATAGTTTGGACACTTTATGTACAGTTAGCATGCCCGTTTGTTTATGATCAGCGGTAAACACTGCGCACAGTCAGCGACTTGAGTTTTTATCCTGTCTTCATTCCTGAAGTAAAGGATCTGAATTCTTCCTCAGCTGCTGTACAACATAATAATAATAATAATAATAATAATAATAATAATAATAATAATACATTTTATTTGTAAAGCACTTTTCATACAGAAATCTCAAAGTGCTACAGAAACCAGAAACAAGAAAGAGAAAAACTCATTAAAATCAGCAGTAGATAAAAAAGACATGGGTAATAAAGTACATTATGCAGAGACAAAAACATCAACTAACATTCTTATATAAAAATCAAGTCAACACAGAAGATAACTAAAGTTTTTGCAAGAGACTCAAATAGCTTTGTTCCTCACACACATATCACATGGTACAACCAGTAAAGGAGGTCAGAAAATATAAATTAGCTGAATATTAACATGCAGATACCAAAAAGAACTGACTGTTCCGATCCTGGATCAGTCTGATTAAAGCTCTCTGATTTTACGGCCAAGCGATGTGATGAGTTGGTAGAATTTTTAGAAGTGCTTTAACATTGACAGGCAGACTAGCTGAAGCGGGGCTCATCTGATCTCAGTTAACAAGCCGCTAGCTGCTGAACTCTGCACCATTGAAGAGGTTTTTGGCAGAGAGTCAAATGAAATGATGAAATAAAAAGTACAGCTAAACTAAAATCTCTTCCTAGAAAAGGGCAGAACGGACTTACTTTTACAAATAGTTCTAAGTGCTTTCCCTTAAAAGTCTGGATGAGTATCGACTCTCTGTCGTCCTCTCATCATCCACGCTAGGAATAGCTCCCAGAATATAAAAAACGTCCGGGTGGAGGTTGAGGACGACAGCAGAGTGGCAGTGCCGAGTCTTTGATGAGGAGGACAAATGAGAAATCAATGAAGTGGCAGAGTAGCCAGATAAGAGCTGTGTTCCCTCAGGGGGTTCAGGTCTTAGTTAATCTGATGAAGACAGGGAGGAGAATATTAACAATACGGCAACACCCCAAACTACTGACACAGTGTGTGTGTGTGTGGGTGTGCGTAGATTATTTTTGTAACATTTGTATAACAGAGGAATGTTTAAATATTGATATTGAGTGATATTATAAAATACCTTAAAAATGAAATTTCTGTTCTGTCAAAATTACCAGAAACAGAAGTCCACACTAGGGTAAGAATATATGACATATACATAAAATTGTTACTTATTAAATTATAATTATTAAAAAGTTACTTTTGAACTTGTTTTTAATTTTTCAGAATTACCAGAAACACATGTCCACACTTGGATAGTGAAGGGTGACATTCCACTGTTGGCAACATAGGAATGTATGTGTGTGAACAAATAGGTAAGTTAAGTTAGTAATAGTCAGTGGTTTAATCAGAGGGGCACATTAAAGATACACAAAAAAGATATTTAAGCATTCAAAACCTTTATTTTAGCTAAAAGTCTCATATTTGGAAGAACTACATTGATTGAAGCAATGAGACTTACCAACATTAACAGTTATTTTTGTACGACAATGACATTTCTCATTTTTGTGCACAATTACTTTTTTTATTTTGTAAGTGCAGTACAGTGAGAATGATCTTTATATTTAGCTATTATTGCACAATTAAACTATTATACAATGTACACATTATAGGTTCCTTTTGTGCACAAGGAGATATTGTTTTAACAAAAAATAGGTAAGAATTATTCCGTCGTTCATCGTTATAAATTGATCATTTTATTATTAATTTGACACAGGGGCCACAGCAGGGGCCAAGGGCTTCTTCACAGGGGCAGTGGCCCCTGTAGGCCCCTGTGTAGAACCGCCACTGGTAATAGTGTAATAAGTTTTACCATAAGAGAAGAGACATGAGGAAAATTGGATGTTGGGAAATGTGTGTGTTTTTGAAGCAACCGCTCTCTGTAATCACTGACTTCAGTGTGCAGGCTGCTGTCGGCCAGCACAGCGGGGTTTCTGCCAGCTGATGGACCTCTGATGAAGGCTATCAGGCTAATGATTAGCACTGTACTAAAGCCTACAAGTAGAAAAGAGTATCCTATCCCTTCCTCTGTCTCTGTGCTCTTTTTTCCTCAAACACTTATCCTGACCTGCTGCTGCACATCAAAGTGATTCTGAAATCTAACAGAATTGTTCAGTAGCTCACGCTCAAATGTTGATGTGTTCACAAAATTGGAGGCACTGAATTGGCAGCACGAGCTGCAAAGTCAAGGGTCTTTAGAGGCAGCGCTGCCTGTTCAAGTGCTGCTGGTGTGGTTGGTTTTTCGAGGCATGGATATGTCTGTCCATCTGTCTGTCAGAACACCTAAACCATTGTGAAAGTGCCTTAAATCTTCTTTCTAATGGCCACAAGGGGGCGAAACTACACGTTGCAAAAAGAAGTCCCTGCTAAACCCACAATACACCACAACATCAACATCAACATCAACATCAAGATTGACTCCCTGTGTCTTGCCCCCACCAAGGTGGTGCAAAACCCAGGTGTGATGATTGATGACCAACTCACCTTTTCCCATCATGTCGCCTCAGTTACCCAGTCATGCCGCTTTGCACTTTACAACATCAGAAAAATCAGACCTTACCTAACTCAACATGCCACTCAACTCTTGACACAAGCTGTCGTCATCTCAAAACTTGACTTCTGTAACGCCTCCTGACGGGCCTGCCAGCCTGCACAGTAAAACCGCTTCAGATGATCCAGAACGCGGCAGCGCGTCTGGTCTACAACCAGCCAAAAAGGTCACATGTCACACCGCTGCTCATTGAGCTCCACTGGCTACCTGTTGCAGCCCGCATCAAATTCAAATCTCTAATGCTGGCCTATAAAGTTGTCTCCGGTACTGCTCCTACCTACCTGAACGCCCTGATTCAGACATATGCTACCTCACGACCGTTGCGCTCTTCCAATGAACGGCGCCTGGCTCTGCCCCCCGTTGGTCCAAGGCAATCCAGACTCTTTGCATTTCTTGTTCCCCGCTGGTGGAACACACTACCAGTTCCTACCAGAGCAGGGGCGTCCCTCTCTACCTTTAAAACCTCCTGAAGACCTTCAGAGAGCATCTTCTCTCCTAGCTCCACACGATAATTCTACTCCTCAAAGAATTGTCACTAGCACTTATTGATGCACTAATTATTATTGCACTATACCTTGATTGTTTGCTTTTACTCTTCCTGTAAGTCGCTTTGGATAAAAGCGTCTGCTAAATGACTAAATGTAAATGTAAATGTAGGTCCTATGACACGACTACTTACTTGATTTACCTCAGTAAACATTCTAATAATTAGTTTATGGTGTTAATCGCTAATTTTAAGTCTTCTTCAATACAGCTTGATGTTTATATATTTGTAAATTATGGTCTCATTTAGTGTAAAATATATTATGTAATAATATGTCCAAAACACAGCTGCCCAATTGCTCACCAACTCCCGTTCCAGAGAACACAACACCCATCCTTTAGCATCTTCACTGGCTCCCTATTCAGCACCGAATCCACTCGGTGACACGTCTTTCCATCGGGTCCTGTCGGCCATTGCTGCTCCCAGTTCCTGGATTGTAAGTCCGGTGTCCCTGGAGATTGTGTCAGGATATGTATGAGGCCTGGTACCTCTGGGCGATTGGGGGAGCCGCCATAGCAGGATGTCGGATATTACTTGATCCTTGGCACGATAGCAGTGACCAGCAAAGATCGCTCTTCGACATGCTACAGTTGTTGTTATAGGCGGCAGTTCACCATAGATTTGCTCTTTGGTTGGATGAGTTTTCCAGGAGATGTTTCTGACACACATGAGGAGTCTTGTATATGTGCCATCAAGCCGGTCTTGTAGTTCCTTCTTCATAGTCCAGGTCTCAGCACCATATAGCAGGATGCTTTCAACACAGGCCCTGAAGAAAGAGACCTTGATGGAGGTTGAAATGCCGGATTGCCTGTCTCCGAGGAGTTTGTTGCAGGCATTCCAGGCTTGTCCCTTTCTGGCTAGAAAGTCCTTTCTGCTGTCAGCCACATATGAACCAAGATATTTAACGTCCTTGACTTCCTTGATGTGTGATCCATCCTTTGATGTGATAGGGTTGATAGGGTCCTCATTCATCAGCATGCATTCTGTTTTTTTTGGAATTTAGCTTGAGTCCTACTTTGGCAGCGGCCTCTTCAAATGAATGGGGAATGGTACATAAGTAATGTGATTACAAAGACTTTAATACTTAACTTCCTTTAAACATGTTCTTGAAAAACATTTTGCCAAGTGCTAATTTCTGTCAACACATTTCTTATTTAATAAAACAGAAGATTCTTGGGACTTCAAAGCTTTTCGCCCTTGACAGTATCACATAAAGAACAGCAGGTTCCCAGTAATTAATAACCTATTTTGTAGCTTTTCTGCAGCTTTCAAAAGGATGTCACTAAATGGTGCTCTAGGTGAAATTGTTTTGTCAACTATTGTTTCCAAAGTAAAACATAAATGCTCAGTCTGTGCAAATCAACTGTACAAAAAGCTATGTTCCAAGCTGTTAACAGTATAAATTGTTATCCGCTATGAATGACAATAGAAAAAAGTTTCATATTTGTATTAAAAATCAGTCGGTCGATAAGACACATTAGACTGAGCTGCCTCCACATTCTGGGAACAAAAGAAAAAGAACAAGAAAGTCTCCCTGCAGTGAAAACTCTCCACATCCTAAAGTCCCAGTTTCTGTTCTTACTCTGAGTGGGTAGGATATATGTTTGCATAAATCTCTCCAGCAGAAAGTGAACATTTGAGAAACTACAGCTCCTGAGACACTGACTGTAAACACAGACTGCTCTCTTTGTTGTGTCACTGCTCTCCTGTTTGCTGAACCTTCTCTTTCCTTTTGTTGTCTCTAAAACTCAGCTGAACTCCTGACAGTTTTGTGTCTTCTTGACTTGCGGCTCCAGTACTTTTTCTCTTCTGGCTGGCCTCTTCTTCCTCTTCAGTGAACCCTGATGAAATAAAGCAGCCATTCCTGTCTGGCTTTGTAGCTAGATAGTGTATGTGGTCCACTGGCTCCAGTTCAAAACCAAAACATACGATCATATACTTAATTTAGAATATATGGTATATGCAGTACTGCACAAAAGTCTTATTTTCATCAATTAACAAAATGCAAAGTGAGTGAGCAGAAGAGAAATTATTCTAGGCATTTTTTCACGCCTGAGACTTTTGCACAGGGTGTATGTATTTGTGAAAAAATAAATGTTTAAACATTGATAACATATTGATATTATAAGAAAATGCCATAAAAGTAAACTTTCTTTTCTGTATGTGTACAATCATATAAAACAGATAAAACTGCATCCCACTAAGGAAGCAGGAGAACATTTTTTTGGGGTTATTTTTTACCGTACTTGCTTAAAAAATAGTTGTTTCTCTCATCAACTCTGATTAATAAACTAAAAGTTACAGCTTTAACTGACTGGAAGCAAAAATTAAAGTGTTTTGCACCTGTTTTAGGCTGACTTTGTGCACAGCTGGGGACTTCATGGTGCATTCAGCAATTACGGCCCTCAGCCCTAACAAACTTATTCCAACCCAAACCACGATCTTGTGTTTGTTTTTTTTGCTTTAATAACTGTGATTAATTAAGCTCTTAAACTGAAATGCCTTACTTCAAAGTCCCCTTAATTACTTTAAATAGACTGTGTGACTCAAATTGAACTTCATCTACTGAAGCTCTATCAGATTGTACAAAACACAGGATGATGTCATTTTCTGGCTGCAGCACAAGAGACAGACATAATCAGATGTCTTTGATCACACACTGAACATTTAACTGGCGCATTTTAATCACTTTCTGTGGTTAAATAACTAATTCCGTTAACTGTTGAGGAGTGGGGAGCAATCAACTAACTCAATGATTCCAATCAATGTATAATCACGAACTACCTTCTCCATAAAAACTGTGGAATGCTTTTATTTGTCTGGCTTTTTTGCTCCTGGACAGATTTTATTTTGGGGTAGATTATTGACTAATTGGAAGTAAACAAAGAAGAAGAAATAATTTGTTTTTGCAGGCATGTATTATTGACTGTGAAAAGAATGGCCGCTGCTGTCCTGTGCTAGTGTTTTGTAAATGTGATGAAGAAAAAAACATGAACTCAGAGGAGCTGGCATACAATTCAACATTCATCAAGTACTTTATTCAGTATATATGAGGTTTCTCATCATAAATAATTAAGAATGCATACTATTTAAGTTATACTATTTACTTGGGTTCAGACGGAACAATTCTTACAAAATCTTCTTAAAGTCCTGTCAACTGAATGAGAAATTTATAACAAAAAAATAGAGGCTGTGTTTCATGTTTAAACACAGCTACTGACGCACTATTCACCATTACAATTAATGCGTCTTTCTGTTTCAGTGAAATAGTGTTTGAGCAATATTTGGCTGCACAGCATGACCATGTTAGTAGCTCCGCTTTTATATTTTAACGTGGGTAGAAACCTCTTCTCATTCCTTTTAACTCTGGTTCAAAGGGAAATGACTTCAGCACTGAAAAGGCATATCTTAAAATGAAGACAGCTCTCACCTCCTTAACCGTGATGTAATCCATTTTAATTAATTCCGCCTCGGTTCAAATTTTTGGAATCCTGACTCATCAAAGAACATTTTACGTCACTTTTATCTGTTTTTGCAGACTGAACGAAAGCTTTTTGCTGGGAGTGGCGGAATCATGCAGGAGAATCAAAATGTAATATAGGATTTCATGTTGATCAGGTTTTTAAAGCTCCTCTGCATGAATAAAAGATGTTTCCCTCAAGGCTCGCTTTTGATATCTGGTGACGTTCTCCTCAGGTTCACACGACACCCAATGTGATATCATGATATGAGAGTGACAGTGCTCCATGTCACAAAACATTAAATTACTTTCACAGACTGCAGAGCAAGCAATAACTGCAGTAACACCATTATTATTAAAAGTTCCCTGGTTTCTGCCTGTTTAGTATCCATGAAGTTTAACATTTTTCTATTCTAAGAAGGAGTGTCTGTTATGTTTTTACTTTTTAAACTATCTTTTATACAACATGGTCTCACAGGAATCCGTGAAATAGCCACGGATTTCGCTTAACTCAAAATCCGTGGAATAGCCACGGAATCACTCAAATTTCCGTGAAATTGACACGGATTTCGCTACTGAGTGAATATTTAGAAAATAAAACATATATTTCTCGCTAGAAATGTGATCAAAATCCATTTTTATGCAGAAACAAAGTCAAAATATTATTTTTTTCACTAAAAATGAGAGAACTGTCCGCCATGTTTTTTGTTCTGACCGCCGGAACCTTGAAAGTCACGTGACTTGGAACAAACTAATAGGAAAATATCAATGGGATGGCCACGGGATATGACTGTCATTAACTTGCATTATAGCGAAATCCGTGTCAGTTTACCAGAAATTTGAGCGATTCCGTGGCTATTCCACAGATTTTGAGTTAAGCGAAATCCATGGCTATTTCACGGATTTCTGTGAGACCAGGTTCCTTTTATAAAGCTTAACCAGGAAGTTTTTGCCCTAACCTTAGAGAAGAAGTGTTGTGGTGTAGTTAGAAGGAAACAAGAGCAGACGCCTTTTCCCCCGTTCGTATTGGGCTGATTACCGCTGAAAATGTCCATTCAATCGTCTGATAACAAATAAATTCAAATCTTTTAAGTGTTTGATGCAAACATGAAATTTGTGGAAACTGCTTTGAGTTTTTCTGCTGCAAACCCATGGAACATTTGACAACAAATGTTAAAACTTAACAGAATTTTACCTGCTCTGCTCTTTAAATGTTTTTAACTGCTTTTTGTGTTGGCTGTTTTGTGTTTTTTCTCTTCTTTGTTATCAGTTATTATACCCTAACCTTAGAGAAGTGGTTTTGTGGTGAAGTTGTAAGAAAGCAGCAGGCTTTTCACTGAATGTCATCACTTTGTTTTCAGCTTGCAGCTTTATTTGTCTGAAAAATATTCAAAACAGGTGTGCGTTTGTATGTTTTGTACTCCTAACATCATTGAAAATTAGGCCATGATTTTAGTGATTTCTTGAAATCAAATATAAGTTTAAAAAAAGAGGTCTTGGAACTTTTTTCATTGACAAATTGATCCACATTTGGGGCTCCTGTGTGTATTTGCGGCAGCAGGGCGGTGTATGTGGGATTGAGTCAAAGTAAAGTACAGTGTGAGCTCATGGTAATAAGGGTGTCACCCAGTGCAACAAACTGTGCAACTCACTGATGTGTTTATAACAACAAGGAGATCTGTGGCACAGAGGAACCAGATATATCAGGCTTTGATACACAAACAATACTTGTTAGTAGATGCATCCATTGTTTGCCTTTTTTTTAATCCTGTTACTGATATTTTAAGAAAAATTCCCTGACTCCATGTCTGATGAATCCATGGCTTATCTCTTCCAAATCAAATAAATAAAATGCAACAGAGACATCCTCCTAACAAATACACAAACTTTACTGAAACAATAACACCTTAATTCAATGGCTTTCTTGTTCTACAGTAACACATTTTTTGATTTTCCAAGAATACAAATTGTTTCCCTCAGGGGACGGAGGGTCCGGTCCCTGCACTCTATTAAAAGCTCTACACCTAGAGGATTAAATATTAAGTTAGAGCTATTTCTGATAAGGTCTATAATAAAGGGTAACCTATTTCAAATGTTCTTTAACTCTGGTTAATTCCCGTCTCCTGACTGACAGACACCTCCCTTTCTTCTTCTGCCACTTTGTGTTTAGTTGAAGTTTGAGTCTTAAAATATCTCTCCTTCAAAATAGAGGGGAAAAATGTTTTTAATTTGATCCATTGAGATCCACAGTACTTTGATTAAAATACTGTTTTCATTTTTTTTATGCGGCATACCATATGTCATGTTACGGTTCAACAAGAACCGACCCCCTGCAGTTTGCATACAAACAACACATGAATGAACAATGCTGTCCTCTACATGCTTCACCGTGCCCTTGCTCATCTGGAGGAAACTGGTGCTTATGTGAGAATCATTTTCTTTGATTTTTCAAGTGCATTCAACACCATCCACCCCAACATACTCAAAAACAAGCTGACAGAGATGGGAGTGGATCTTTCCTTCATCTCCTGGATCACAGATTACCTGACAGGAAGACCACAGTATGTCAGGTTGGGGAACTGTGTTTCTGGGACATTAATGAGCAGCACAGGGGCTCCACAAGGCACTGTTCTGGCTCCATTCCAGTTCACACTGTACACAGCGGACTTCAAATACAACTCTGAGTCCTGCCACATCCAGAAGTACTCGGACAACACTGCTATTGTGGCGTGTATCAGGAATGGACAGGAATCTGAATATAGGGATCTGATAAAAGCCTTCAGTGACTGGAGTCACAAGAACTATCTCCTACTGAACACCTCAAAGACTAAGGAAATGATCATAGATTTCCGCAGGGTCAAGCCCCCTCTTCAGCCAGTGAATACCTGTGGGGTGGACATCGAGGTCATGCCAAGTTCTAAGTATCTAGGTGTATACCTGGATAATAAGTTGGACTGGTCCCTAAACACAGACGCTCTACAAAAAGGGGCAGAGCCGCCTCTTTTTATTCTTGAAGCTCAGATCTCTGGACATCTGTAGTAAGATGCTGCAGATGTTTTATCAGTCTGTGGTGGTAGTGTGTTGTTTTATGCTGCAGTCTGCTGGGAGGCAGCATCACACACAGAGATGATCAGACTGATCTAAAGAGCTGGTTCTGTGGTTGGAGCCAGGTTGGACACACTGGAGGAGGTGGTGGAGAGATGACCTGTCAACATGTTGAGGCCATCCTGAAATACCCAGATCATCCGCTACACAAAACCTTTATGGACCAAAAAAACAGCAGAGAACGGCTCCTCTCTCTCTGTTGCAGGACGGAGAGATACAAAAGATCCTTCTCTCATACAGCCATCAGGCTGTCTCATTCTAACAGAGATTCTACCAGACTAACTGAATTTACCCTCGGGGATTAAAAAAAAAAAGTAATTTTGATTTGATTTATTTGATTTGAACAAGCCCTACAGCTGACTAAATATAATACTTTTCAGAATGGCAGCAGGTGACAAAACCTTTAATTCTCAGTAAACATGAAGTACAAAGTCAAACAGACAGAATGCAGCAGTTATATTTTTTAGCATACATGAATATTGTTTAATAATCTGTGGCAGACACAGCAGGCAAATAAGACACAGCAGACACACCTGGGATGGCACACAAATGTTCTTTCCTTATAAGAACCCTCATTGATACACAAAACACACAGCCAACCTGTTGCTTTTCCAGCTGTTAAATCCTGAGCAAACGTTTTAAGCAAAAATGAAATATTCTCTCTCTTAGTATGACAGCTGCAGACTGCAAGTTATGAATATTATTATTTTCCAGTGGTTTTGAAGAAACACTGAAAAAGTGTAAGTTTCCTATATCTAAAATGTATTTTGCACTGTTGGTCAACAAAACAAGTGATGTAAATACGTCTTAAGGAGCATTTTTATGTTTACTGTGTTCACATATTTTATAGAGATGGATTTTGTGTAGAATCAGAGCAGCCAGAGGAAGGTCATTAAAGGAGCTGCAGCTTATTCAGTTGGTGCTGAAGCATCACAACAGCAGATCCACAGGCAGAAACATGTTTTCAAAGCAGGTTTATTTTAGGAATCCATTTGTGGAATGTTTTCTTTTTTCCTGGTCTGTATTTTCCCCTTTGAGCAGCTTAAATTCATTCAGCCAGCATCACTTGTCAATGCAAACTAATGTTATTTAGGCCCCGTTTACACGAGGACGCTCGAGGGTAAAAACGACAAAATATTTTATCGGAAGTGCCTTTCGTTTAGACGGTGACAGCGTTTTGGGGCTTAAAAACGCAAAAATCTGAAACCACCTTCCAAAGTGGAAAAGTTAAATACGCTCCGCTGTAGCGTGTCCGTCTACACTGACAAGACGCAAAACTCTGATCTGATCTGCTCACGTCACGTATGTGTTTACGTCACATACATGCTCCAGTACAGGAAAATAAACAAACGTGGGATTATTTCCATGCGTCGGACCTTCAAGCTGCTCTGGCAGCTCTAATAAACTTACAGGAGTCTTTCCACCAAATGTACAGGATATGTACAGATAGTATTAGTGAACAGAGAAGGATCTGGAATTACCTCTATCACATTTTGGATGCAGCAATTGGTCGGAGGCGAGCCAGACGGCTGTGAACGAGACCTGGGAGATCTAGTGATGGTGGAGAACTTTGTGGAAGGAGTAGCTGATGAAAATGTGTGGCGTGAAAACTTTTGCATGCCCAAAGATGCTCTTATGGCTTTAAGTGATGCCGCCTGGCTGCATACAATCGAATTTCACACATTTTTGCGTCATCGTATGCATGCAGATTTCCTCCCGAAAATGCTCGTCTAAACGAGGAATAAAAAGTGAAGACGCGACGCCACTTTTGCGTCTTCTGTTCAGACCGTCCTCGTGTAAACGTAGCCTTAACCTCATGGTATTTTTAAAGGGATCATTTCTTCTTTTTCATTTGAGTTTTCACACTAAAAAGGTTCTTTAGTGACCTTAGGCTAAGACATGCTCATATATTTTACATTTAACTTTTTTTCATCATTTGTTATTTTGATCTTTTAAATAAATCCTGCTAACCTGAAGCACCCTTTTTATTGTTCAGATATGGTTTGGTCTGCACAGGTGGAACTGATGACATTAACGAAGGCTCTGTTCCAGAGATAACTGCAGTGCTGCAATTAGTGCTGGTATTGGTCACAGCTGTGTTTAACAAGCCAGAGTGTCCACTGTGAAAAACATTTATTCAACTTCATTTGAGCCTCTGTGCCAGATCCTAATGCTACCTATAATACACCAGAAGACTTTGAAAAGATTTGGAAAAGACTCCCTGAAAACTCTAGGCTCACATCTAAAGACAAGAGTTTTTGAGTCTCAGACTGAGATTCTTTTAGCATTTTTTTCCTACCATGCAATTTTTTCCCATCATGCTCTTAAGGTAAGTTACGCTGGGCTTACACCAAACGATTTTCACAGTCCCAGACTAAAAACTGAAAGTCTTTAGTAAATCTAGGAGTCTTACTGGAGTCACAGCGCGCTCCCGTCATCCCGATCGTTAAGTGTAAGGTAGTAATCTGCTCTGTTTCTTATCAGTCTTTTTCTAGTCTTTGGTTTGCGATCATATCAAACGTGTTTGATATTATCGCAAGTCGCAGTGACGGAACACAATCAACAACCAATAGATGAGCAGACCGGCCAGTAAAACCACTTCGACAGGAAAAAGTTACATCACAATAATGTTAGTAAGTTCAAGCCTAAATACAAATATAGAGATGTAATAATCCCACAAGGGGGATTTTGGGGGCGCTGTTTCATAGTAAAAAGAACAGTAAGCAGACCCAGTTAAAATGTATAAATAAATGTATACATAAATAAGTAATAAATAATTGATGATTAATGTGTGATTAACTAAATGAAAGTTGATAGAGCTGATAAGTATAATTATTCTTATTAAACAAATACATTAAATATAATTAAATAGGACATAAATGTATATCATGAATTCTTTTCTAAATTTTCCTTTCCTTTATTCTTCCTTATCTATTCTTCTTGTCTATTTTTACTGTAAAATAGTCAACTTTTGATGTCAGAAAAACAGAAACCCCTTTTCAGCTTTGTGAGGGGCATTTTGTGGCTTCTTCTTTTCTTTTCTATTTTTCCAACACAAACCACTGCACACACAAACATTGCATGGTAGGTAAAACATGCTAAAAGAATCTAGTTGTAGTCGTGTAAATAGTGACCCTGAAAGATTCACAGTCTTTGTAGAATCTCAGCCTGAGACTAGGCTGGGACTAAAAACTCTCAACACTTGTCTTCAGATGTGAGCAGGTGTGAGCTGATAGTCTTGCAGGAGTCTTTCCAAATCTTTTCAAAGTCTTCTGGTGTATAGGTAGCATAAGGAAAGACTTACTAAATGGAGGAGAAGCAGCTTTTGGCGCCAGCTGCTCTAGTGTGTGCAGTGGTTTGTGTTGAAAAAAAAACAACAAAAAAAAGAAGAGAAGACGCCACAAAATGCCCCTCACAGAGCTGAAAAAGAGTTTCTGTTTTTCTGACATGAAAAGTTGACTATCTTACAGTAAAAATAGATAATAAAGGAAAGGAAAATTTAGAAATGAATTAATGATATACAATTATGTCCTATTTAATTAGTTTGTTTAATTGAATAATTATATTTATCAGCTCTATCAACTTTCATTTAGTTAATCATACATTAATCATTGATTATTATTTATGTTTACATTTATTTATACATTCTAACTGGGTCTACACAAAATCCCACTTGTGGCCGTAAATATATGACATCTCTATATTTTTGCTTGTATTTTTTTCTGTGTTGATGAAGTTATCCTAATAAAAAAGTGGTTATTTACCCAAACAAAAAGCCATGGGTAACTAAAGAACTAAAAAGCGTAATTAACAAAAAGAACTCTTGGAGATGAAAGCAGTCTCCAGAGAAGCAAAAAATCTAATTAGGAAGGCAAAAATACAGTACAGAAGGAAAATTTAAAATCAATACAATGGTGGTACATCAGGGCAGCCTGCCATGGAATAAAATCTATCGTAGCTATTAATAAGCCCACCACTGAAACCAGACAACTCACCAGGATGACTGATGTGGATGATGCTGACTTGCCGGATGCTTTTAACCTGTTCTTTTCCAGATTTGAAGGGCCCGTGTCAGATGTCTCTAAGTTAAGAGAGTCACTGTCTGTATGCAAACAATCTACCATCATACGATCCCCAAATCACACCCCAAAGAACTAAATGATTACAGGCTATTTGCACTTACCTCCCTGGTAATGAAAAGCTTTGACAAAATCCTGTAGGAGGAAATCATCACACTAACTGCAGACAAACTGGATCCACTACAGTTTGCTTTTCAAGCGGGAAACAACCCAAATCCCATATAAGACTTTTATTTGCTGATTTTAGCTCTGCTTTTCATAAGATGCATCTGCATATTTTAATTGAAAGGCTAGCCTCTCATTTTATGCTCCCCAACCATATTTTATTGATGATCCTAAAATTTTTAGCAGCAGGTTTTTGTGAATGGACAGAAGTCCTCTGTCATATCTTCAAACACATTCCCTCCCCAGGGCTGTGTCCTTTCTCCCCTGCTTTTTCTCCTTTACACAGACAGCTGCAGATCCTCTCAAGAAAACATCTTGTTAAATTCTCAGACAACACAGTCTTACTGTCTGTTCTTCAAAGCCACCAATCAAACCACGGCTGTGTCCTCCCTGAATTTGTTAAATGGTGTGACGATAGCTTCCTCGACCTAAATTTGTTAAAAACCAAGGAAATTATCATAGATATCAGGAAATCCAGTTGACCCCAAAACCAGCACTATCCATGATGAAGAGGTACAAAGTGTACAGTCGTACAAGTATTTCGGCACCTTGTCTGACCCCAATCTGAAATTCAGTGAAAACACTGACGGCATCGTTAAGCGAGCAAACCAGAGAATACATTTGCTGAGGAAACTCAACTCTTTTGGTGTCAACTTAAATATTTTATGTACCTTTTTATTAAAGTTTTATTGAGATTCTCTCAACTTATTGTTTTATACGCTGGTTTGGTTGTCTTGTTTTATTTGTGGCATCATTTTAGATTTATACACTTATTATTTATTGCTGATTGGTATATGGAATTGTTTGTTTTATTGTTGATTTTATGTACAGCACTTTGGAGATGTTTGTGTTGTTTAAATGTGCTATACAAATAAAGGGGATTGGATTGGATTTCTGTGAAAGACAAGAAGTGTCTGAATGGCAACATCAGGAGTCCAGTTCAAGGACCTCAGCTCTCTTTGCTTTCTACACCACCCACATTGTCCAAACAGAATCTTACCCAGCCTGATCACATATTTGGCAGTGAATTTGCAATAATGCCATCAGGTCGGCGGTATTATGTGCCGATTCGGAAGACAAACCACTATGCAAAGTCCTTTATCCCTTCTGCCATAAGGCCGCTAAATGAACAAAATGCAGTATAAACAGAATCATTCAGCTCTGCTGTACGGTCACTGATTGTGGTTTATGTTGATGTAAGAGCCATTTTGCTTTGATTGTTTATTTGTTTGTTTGCGCCGCCCACCACCGGGTGGAGAAGAGCGCTCATTATGGATTCTGAGGTCATGAGTTAATATAAGTCACCAGTGTATGACTGATTGTTGCCGAGAGGCACACAGTTTTTTGACCGCAGAAATGTGATGTATACGTTGGAAATATAAGTTTATTTGTTTAAGAAGGAAGTACATATTTGTTTGGAAACATTATAATAAACTGAGTTAATGGATATACGTAAAGTGGACATTTCATTTGAGCGCGTAAATTACTATAAACGGGATCTCATCATAATAGTGGCATCTTTTTTGAGTAGCAATCGGGTCACTACACAATGTATTTCTTTTACTGTTTTTTAGTATATATTTTTGTACTATGGACAGGCTGACTGTAATATTGAATTGCCCTTCTGGGACTAATAAAGTATTCTGAATCTGAAGACCAGAATGACATAATTTACAAGGACACATTTCTCTGTTCTTGTGGAGTACGTATTACCCTCTAGAGATAGGGTGAGGAGATCTGAAATACGGAGGGAGCACGGACTAAAAGCTAATTAATCATGTCTCGTTCTTGAACTATTCGTTCTAAAGAACTACTTACTTGGCAGAACGAAAGGTACTGAATCCCGTCCTGAAAAGTTCCGTTCTTTTCTCAACTCCCGTTCGTCTCGTGTGTCTCTCTTTCCAGACCGTACTTGGTAACTAGCATGCGCACAGAGTCGCTCAAGTCCGCCCCTCACTCCAGAGTTCTTCTTGTTATTTTCATTTTTTCTTATTTTGTGTTTAACCTGCCTTTGGCAACCAGCAATAGGTGCACTACCGCCACCTTCTGCCCTGGAGCTCCCTCTCGCCCTCTCAAAGGAACTGCCATTCCCTGACACATCTAAGTGTCAGTGTTTCAGTTCATTTATTGAAGGTACAAGTACCGTTGAACGAGGTTCCTGATTCGCTCTCTGTCTCACTCAATGAGACGTTCAAAGAACATGATGCAAGTCTCAGTCACTCAGTGAGACGTTCAAAGAGCATACTGTCTCCGCCATTGGGTTCACTGAAGTACTGGTACAGAATGAATGAATGAATGAATGAACCCTTTATTGTCATTGCACAGAGTACAAGTACAAGTACAACGAAATTGAGCCATCAACCCGTCCAGAACGCATAATACACCCACAAACAATATCACAAGGTAGACAGGACAGGAAGACAGGGTGTGAAGAGAGAGAAAATACAGCACACATGGGGAGAGGAAAGGAGGAAAAAAGCATGAAAAAAAACCTCAGCAACATGGCATGGTACACTTTCACAACATGAATAGACTTATGACGTGCAGGGGGGGCAGCATAGCCAGGCGGCCATCTGGATCCGCAGCCACCCGGCGCAGCTCACAGACCCGCCTGTCTCGCTGGGGGTATGAAGCGCCGAAGGCGTGGGTTGGGGGGTGGTTGGGGGAGGGGATGTATGCATATCAGTATATGTGGAAGTTCGTGTGTAGGCCTGAGACCCGCCTATTGTCAAGCACCAAACAGTTCGTCTCAGTTCGCTGGAATAACAAAAGCGATAAGCCTGGACGTTGCTAAGGAGATGACCTTCCTTCCTGGGCTCCAGGGCAAAGGCAGACAGTTCAACAGGTGGTAGTGGGAGTCGAGAGGGGGGGAGGATGGGATGGTAGTGTCTCACTACATTCCTCAGCAGGGAAGATTAGCAACGGCCTTCGAGCCAAGGCTGTTGTTTGGGGGAAGCCAGATAAGATTGGAATTTGAGCTGTGGGTGGAAGTGGCAGCGATTTTCTGCTACTAATCCTGTCGATGGTAAAAATGTCCCTCCCGTACAGTGAACTGGAGCCCTGTGAGAGTCGCCTGTGTTCATAATGGACGCTTATATTTTAGAATGACGAAAAGAGACATCCTGTCTATCGGAAAAACTAAATCAAGTCATATCAAAATGTAAAGATAACATCAAGGAGTTCAATGTTTTATGTTTAAGCACCCCCCTGAAGAGGCATGAGGTTAGTTTTCACAGTAGTCTTGCATATATAATTATTTTTTGTGTTTAAATACGTTTTGGTAGGAATTAAACTTAGTAATTCATGCTAGCAAGGTAGTTTTGCTCCAATTAATAGTCTTGCATTTCTGTGTGTTTTATAATTGTTATTGCAACTTTGAGTTTGCAAACTGTAGCTTTATCCAACTTAATTCTCAGCAAATTGGCTTTTTCATGTTTGGCCGTTAGCGAGCAGAATGCAGAATGGTGTGCCTGTTTCGGTTCAGTGAGTACTGATAAGCACTGAGTGATTCGTGGTACGGATCTTTTGTACTTATCTTTTTAAAGAACAAATTGTAAAGATTCAGTACACTGAAACTCTCGCTACGAGCCGGGGGACAGCGGAGCCCCCAGAGACCCGCAGCAGCTTGTTTATTGCCCATAAAATCAGTGGATGTGTGTGGCTGAATGACATGAGGGGGAATAAAGCGTGAAAATAAATAATCTTGCAGAAAGTGAGAACTGGAGAAGCAAAGCAGCAAGCAACACTCTCTCACAGACACACACACAACAAACATCCATCTCTGTTGCTCTACTACGTCATCTGGTATAACTGATCTGATTGGCTAAGAGCTACCTACAGACGCTTTGATAGACATTCTAAGCGCCCAATAAACGGCTCTGGAGGATCGTAAACCACACCTCCTCTACAGAGAAATGAACGGCTGGTTCCCAGACCACATCTCATTTGAGATTAGTCTGGTATTAGCCAGGCTAACCGTATTGTGTTATTGGTCAGAAATTTGAATTTCACATATGCTGCAGTGGGAGGGTCCTATGAGGAGTTCTGCACTTTTCCCGTGAAGTATGAAATGTCCTGGCTAGAACTGACTTTGTTCTTGTTCTTGCCACCTCAAGAAAACGAATACATTTCTGTGTATTGCGGAGTATGTATTTGCCTTTAGGCTGTTGCTCCTTTGCATCAAATGGAGCCAGTTAAGGTGATTTGCACATATGATCAGGATGCCTCCTGAGTGCTTTCTGCTGGAGGTTTTCCATGCACGTCCGCGAGGCAGACCCAGAACATGCTGGGGAGATTATACAGTGTATCTTGTCTGGCCTTAGAGGGCCTCTGGATAAATAAACTAGAAATTCTGTGTAAGCTTTCATATCATGACTTTAGTTGAAAATCATTTTAGCTTGTTGTTTCTAATAGGTCAAGGAGCTGTTCTCTCTCTGACTATTCAGCTTCTAGCATCATTTAAGGAGAATATTATCTGCAAATCAAGTTGGACTGTAATTACAGATATTTTGTTCTGTTTTCTGGTAATGAGCAACATCATTTACATTCGTCCTGCTTTTCCCCTGTGTTTCAATCCCTGTAAACATCCATTCCAGATCATTATTCACTAACATAATGCACTATAATGACACACACATTAGTACCGAGTCCTCGGAGCGGAGGCAGCTTAGCTGATATTTTCTGCCAAAGGGTTTGAAAAGATGCCACCAAGGTTCAAACTACACGGCTGATGTAACAGCATGTGATTTTTACTTCCTTTATCTTCATGTTAACTGAAGACCTTTAGCTGTACACTCCAGGCTGCAGAGTAGTGTGATTCAGAGGTCACACAGTTCTTCTGCCCACATGGTGTTTGAGTTAGTGCAGAGGGAGGATGTCGGGGTCAGAGCAGCTGCACACAGGATACATTGTTATATCGACAATGTGGAACAGAAAGGAGGTGAACACCTGCACCATCTGATGCAACAGGTCAAACTCCTGAGCAGGTAAAAAAAAATCAGCCTCCTCCGTAACACAATTATGGAAAGTGGAATTTAATACAATGAGTTTTTAAAGGAAACATTAAGGATTCTTCAGGATGAAGACGTTCCAGTTTGACAGTTTTTGTGATATGGGTAACTTACCAGTCCTTTTGTTCATAAATCTGTCCTGTAGAACCCGTTACAAGATAACGTTAAAGTCATCAAATGCCATTAAGATAGGTTTTGTTTTTTTGGATGATAAAACTTTATCAGAGATGTGCAGTCCAGACAAAAAAAGGCCTGCTCTGTTTATTACATTCAGCACACAATCAAATTGATTGATCTTATTTGGCGGCATTGCAAGTGCTCAGGACATTTCACGGTAATCTTTCTATTTGATTAGGAGGTGTCTGGTGTGCAAATTTGACATTTTGTCCTGAGGATGATCCTATGAAAAGTAGAAAAAGGTCATGGAGCATCGAAAATTGGAAGTGTTCATCCTCAGGAGCTTGAGTAAGTGGAGACTTTGGCCTGATTGTGATCAGGCAAAGGGGTATGAATGCTCGCAGCTGTCTTAAAAAGTAAATGGAGCTGATTACAGGAGTGGAAGCCAAAACCCCTCACTGAATTTCCCTCCTTATCTCCTCTTTGTACCTCATTCACTTGTTGAATATATTTTCATCAACTGGTTTGGAGTGAATAAATAAAGCAGTAGTGTATTTGGCATGGATGTAATCAACCAGTAAACAGTAGAAGAAGAGGTTGTAAACTGGAAAAAAACAAGTCGCCTTGGCTTTCTAACTCATCCACGAGAGAGAAAAGGAAAGAGGTCTTTTAGGAGTTTGATTCAATTGTTTTATTGCTTTTTTTAAATAACTGCTAATACTGGCCATGTTTCATGCTGTCCAGGGAAAAGAAAAATATATAATATCAGAGAAGAAGCCGACATCAGAAACTATGGAAGAGGATTCGGGCAAGACAAGAGAAAAAGTAATGAAAGGAGGAACATTTTTTTCATTATGCATGTAAAGAAAAAAGTCTAAAAGTTGAAATACAATGTCAGAAAAAAAGTAAGAATATCATGAATAAAGTCAACTTTTTGATTTGGATAGATATTCACAGATATGTTTTTCCAGTGTCAGTAAGTTATCAGAGAAACAACACATCTATCCGAACACAGTGCAACCTATGACCTGATTTTCATTAATACAGCAGATCGACTTACATTGGCTCAGATGCACAGCAGGACATGGCTCGAATGTGCAGGGACTGTCTGCCAAGTGCAATACCCAAGAGAGATGCTACAAAAATAATCGTGATTAATTATTTTTGTAGCATCTCTCTGATCCTCTAACAACAACGAATCTATGAATATCTTTCCAACCTTACCACATTCAAAAAGTTGACTGTTCAAAACATTTCAACATTTTCCCGTTAATTTTTCAACTTCATTCTTAGCATTTACTCTTTTTTTTAAATCAACATTTATTTCATCTTTATTCTCAACATTCCGACTTTATTATGGAAGTGCATCTTGAAAATAATGTTGTTTTTTCTCCCGTCTGGCCCTAATCCTCTTCCATTAAAAAAATAAACAGCTGATCAGTCACGTGAGTCAGTCACTACGAATTAATCCGGCCAAGACATTTCATTCAAAATTAACTAATTTTAAACAAAGGCAAAAACCACCGCAAGTGAGCATAAAAAAACCTTTTTGCACAATTGCTGAAGCTGTTTCCATACCGCTTGTCTAATGTAATACTTCATGTGCATAAATTTGAAGCATCTCTCTTCGGTACTGCACTTGGAGAGAGGACGATGGTGCCGTTTGTTCACCGCTTCTCCAGCCGAAGTTTATTGTATGTATGTTTATGTATATATATGGACGGGTTGATGGCTAATTCTTCCTTACCTGTCTTCCTGTCCTATCCACCTCGATTGCCTGTTAAGCATCTTTGAGTGTCTAGAAAAGCACTATATAAATTAAATGTATTATTATTATTATTATTATTATAATAAAGAAACACGGTTGACCACTGAGATCGGTCTGCATTATGAAGACTATTCCCACTGCTGTCTATCTGCACTCTTCAATTCATTTGTAATTGATTTTTTCTAATTGTTTGTTTTCTGTTGTTTTGTTTTGTTTTTTAACTGTAATTATGTATATCCATTGTGAAGCACATTGAGTCTGCCTTGTGCATGAAATGCGCTCTATAAATAAAGTTGAATTGAATTGCTGAAGCAGCCTGTTATGTTTCCATGGCTTCAGGCTGAACCAAAGCTCTAATATCTCATCCACACATACTCTGATTCCTTTTATCAGTGCTCATTTTGACTTGAAAAGAACCTGTTTATTTGCTGTCTTCTGTTCTTTTGTATCTCGTTTCAATATGCTGGTACATGTCGTGAAAGGCTGTTTCCGGCTCTGAGTTAGCTGAGGAAAAGATGACACAATGTACTGGCCAATATATCGAACTCAACACATCTTCAGAATCCTCATATTTTTCTCATATAGCTTGTTTCTCCACATGCTCTCTCAAACATTTACATATCAAGAAAGCACCTCACAGAGACACTTTGTGTTAAGATATAGGAGATGGGAAAAGACAAAGTATGAGAAAATTCAAGTTCAAACATTGGCTTTGGCTTTGCACTGAGGTTCAGCTGTTCGGCTTTTGTTTGTGTGAAGGACTGAGTTTTCAGACATCAAGTGTTCTGCCAACTTTTTTAAAAAGCGTCTGAAGTATTCATCAAGGGCATTTCAGAGCACAATTTTGATTCTCTAACTCAGGGGTGTCAAACTCAAATACACAATGGGCCAAAATCTAAAACTTGAATAAATTCGCCAACATTGAACAAATAAACCTTTTAATATATACCAAACATGTTTTGCTTTAACATTAAATATGGAACCAGCAACGCTTATAAACATACAATATATAACTAAATAGTGCAGACATGCAAAATCAAATTTCAAATAAAAAACACATCAATGTCATTAATTTATTAAATAAAAATCGTATGCCTCTTTTCTATTTGCATCCTTCTGATTTAAATATCAAAATAAACTTTTTCAACAGGTTAATAAATTCTGCCTTTCTTTTCGCCATTTTTGGGAAGGGGTGGCTGGGAGACAGATCTAGCTTGAGGTTGCTATGACAACTGTCACAGAGGAGCGCGTCTCTGGGTCCTATCCTGATTGACGCGCCAAAACAACAGTAGGGCATTGTGGGATTTGTAGTATTATAATAATTTGGTATTGCTTCGCGGGCCAAATAAAATTACACTGCGGGTCAAATTTGGCCCGCGGGCCAGAGTTTGACACCCCTCCTCTAACTGAATGTAAGTAAAGGAAATGTTTTTCTTTATGTAAGATGTGTTGAAATATGTACAAAAACACACTCACAGCACATGGATGTTCATTTGCTCACGGCAGTGGTGGAATGTAACTAAGTACATTTACTCAAGTAGTTACTTAAGTACAACTTTGAGTTTTTTTTGTTGAGTTTTTCAATTGATGTTACTTTAAACGTCTACTCCAACACATTTAAGGCAAATATTGTACTTTTTACTTCACTACTTTTAGCCGACAGCTTTAGTTACTTTTCAGGTCGAGATTTAACATCAAAAACATGATCAATTCACTTCGTAACAGTATATCAAGTAATTAAAATTAGCCCTATCTTGAGAATTCACACTGCTTACATAAATGCATCAATAACAATAATCCAATAATATATGTAGAATATATAAAACAGTCTGAGTGGGTTCATTCTGCATAATGACTAATTTTACTTTTTATACTTTAAGTACATTTTGATGCTGATTGTTTTGTACTTTTTTACTTGAGTAAGTTTTGAATGCAGGACTTTTTCTAGTAGTGGAGTCATTTCACAGTGTGATATACACTGTAAAAAATGTCTGTAGATTTTACGGTGAAAAACTGCTAAACCACGACAGTAAAAGACCATAACATGATAAATGGGTTAATTCAGTTTCAGTAACAATGAAACACTGTATTTTTTACATTTTTAAAAAATACATTACTCCACTATAAAATACACTGGCACTGTGTGTGTAACAAAAATATACTGTAATATATATAAAAGCATCACTGTAATTTTTGCATTTATTTTTTGTAAAAATACTTTTTCTCACTGTTAAATGTACAAAACACCATATCTCTAACAGAAATATACTGTAATATTTTATGGTAAAATCTTTAATTTATGCCGCATTTATGAAGTATTTTCTTGTCAATTATATGGCAGAACAGTGTTTCTTTTGATGGATTTTTTTAAACGGTAAAATATGGAATAAAATGGCAATCTTAAACGTGAAATCAACAATGTCATTTTACCGTAATATTAGAAAAATGTGCACTGTATTTATTACGGTAAAGTTCTGGCAACCACAGCTGCCGGTTTATTACCGTAAAAACAACAGTTTTTTTTAACAGTGTAGGTACTTAAGTAAGAGATCTAAGTACTTTTGTACAGGGGGAAAATAAATACAACACAATTTGAGGACAGGCTATGTTTAGGGAATCAGTCCTGTCTTCAGTTTAACATTGACATCTGTTCCTAAATGTTTCTTCATCATCTCCTCCACGCAGGAAGTGGCCTTCACTGTCAGCAGCAGATGTCGCCTGTCAGGCCTCATTAACAGACGCTGAGTTCAGATCGATCTTCAAGCTTTGGCAGCTTTCACCTCAGTGAAGGACTCTGACATTGAGGATGACGGTGAGTCTTGGCGTACGAAACTAAACGGATCTTTCACTGTCAAGTTGTCATAGCAACTCCATCACCGACATTGCCTGGGCAGCTGAAGTGAAGGAGGCCCTAAATGTTGTTGTCATGAAGGTTTATTTTTCCCTGCAGCCGCTGAAGTCTTAAGTCGACAGAAATTAAAGTAAATCCATCTCTGGATGTCACTCGTATCACCAGAGGAGCACTGTGAGAACACTGGTTATCTCAGTCAGCGAATTCCTGAGGGACTGCGATAAACCGCCGATGTGCCACAATTTGTCACTCACAGAGCAGCAGAAGGGGCCAGAGCTTGAAACACAAAGAGATCTGATTCCCTTGAAAGCCTCAGTGTTCACCTTCCCCCGGAAGACATATTACATCCTATTTTTATCTGTCCTTGTTTTATACTTTTTAATTTGTACTTTTACTGTGTTGGAGGTCACATACACCAATATTATGTTTTGTTGCTATTTTCACATATAGATTATGTTAAACTACACTCACCAGACACTTTATTATGTCCGCCTGTTCAACTGCTATGCAAATATGTAATCAGCCAATCACACGTCAGCAACTCAATCCATTTAGGCATGTAGTGACCTTGATTGCAGCTTGGTTGTTGGTGCCAGAGAGGAACAGAACAGAAACTGCTGATCCAACAACCATCTCTAGGGTTTACATAGAATGGTCCGAAAAAAAAGAGAAAATATCTAGTGAGTTGCAGTTCTCTGGGGCAAAATGTCTTGTTGATACCGAGGTCAGAGGAGAATGGCCAGACTGGTTCAACAGTAACTCAAGTAACCACTCGTTACAACCATAGACTGTATATAAATAATTAATGTAGCCACCGTGACGTCACCCATTGGTTTGTGGCCCGTTGGAAGCATCGAGTTCAGCGTTACACTCGTCGCCATCTTGTTTCCGATACGTGGAGCAGACCATATTTGGACTGTGGAGGAGGAGAGGGATCTGATCACTGACTACAGCCTCTCTACACCTCAACCTGACTGAGAGAAGCTGCTGCTAATTCATGTTAGCATTAACTGGAGCATTAACTGGGATGTTAGTTTTGGCTAGCAAAAAACAAAAACAAAATGTATGTTACTGACCTCAGAAAATTAAACAGCGACTCGTTGGAGTGTCTGTTAGTCCAACCAAACACTGAACAAGACATTTTTACTGAACAAAACTTTCAAATAAACTGTCATTAAGTGAAAATACAGTGAAAGGGTCAAAGTTATGAGACCAAACCGCTAAACGTCCTTTTTTATATCTATTTAACGTAACAAATAACTTTATTGACATGTTGCCGTGGATACACATTGTTCTGCTTCTATCCTGTTAGTGACCTGTCAATCAAAGGTTGCCACGCCCCAAATCATATGATTCTTTATCTTCTATTTTCTTCTAAATGGGGCCATTATTAGAACTATTAATATGAAATTGTCTTGAAGAAGATTTTTTTACAAGCGATTGAGAACATTGTGTTGTCCTAAAAAAAATTCTGAAGTAAAAAATCAAGTGAGAAATTTTCTCATTTTGCATTGAAATTAATGGGCAGAAATGTTTTTGCAGCCAAACTTAGCACCCCCCGCTGGAATTTTCAGTAGAATGCAGTTTAAGGCACTTCCTGGTTTGCCTCCCTGCTCAGACCGGGAGGTTGCCGCCTGGTTACAATCGAGGTATGTAGAATAGCATCTCTAAACAGTCCATGCGCTAAAAGCACAACACGTCCAACCTTGAACCAGATGGGCTACAGCAGCAGATGAACACACTTTATAAATTATACCTGAGCCTCTGTGGTATATGCTCTACCAGGTGTGCCACCAGGGACATATCATCAGTCTCAGGGAAATATTTTCTTACAGTGCAGTGAAGGCTTTCAAACAGCTTTTAAAGCACCATGTTGCAAAATGAAATTTGCATTAATGGGTTGATTTAATGAATAAATTCATGTGAAAAGTATACAGACCATCTTGTGGTTGGTGTTGTCCCTGGGGAAAATAAATTATAAAATATAAATTCCAGTCTCCAGCCCTGTGATACCACACATGTTGTTTAATTGATGAGTTTGACCCGTAGAAACAAAGCAGCAGGGGTGGAACCTAATTGGCTAAAATCTTAACTTTTAACTCCACTGCACAGTGTGGCAGCAGCTGAGCCGACAAAGCAGTCACTGCTTGCCACAGTCTGAGTTTCCTTCAGGCTATTCTGATGTTTGGCTGCTCCGCGGATCACCTACTGTTAACAGCCCACCACACTCTCACTCTCCAGATCCCAGACAAAAGTTTTTTCAAGGTGCTAATTAAAGCTATGTGACCAGCAACTGTGCACACACCTGCCTCGTCTCCAGGATGTGCAGGAGTCATGCAGTGATACGGATGTGGGCTAACGGAGAGAATGAGGAGCTGTGGGCCAGCAAACAAGAGGCAGCATGCAAATCTGAACTCCTATTGATTCATTTACTTCAGTTGATTCATTGCCTCTCGAAATGTTATATAATTATACATGAAGGTGTTAAAAGGTCAGATTGCTGTTGATGTATTTAATTGGTTTTGTTGATGTTACAGTCAGGAGAGATCGAAATTTTGTTGGTTCTTAAACTTTTTCTTCGATTTTCAAAAGATTTCAAGTTGTTTTTTTCTCTTTACAACTTGTACAGTTGTAGAACTGCTTTAATCCAAGCCGGTCTCACTACAAACAGTGACACACAAGGCACCCTTAAGCATTTTTCTTTTACATATGCTGCAATATAAGATGCCTCAGGGTACATGTTGGAAGATAAATACCTGAAGGTCTGCTCAGGGCGGACAGGAGGAGTGGTGGATCGTGAAACTAGGAGTCAAAGCTGTTATTTGGACGACCCCCCGGTCTGGGTAATTCCGTGTGTCATTCGTTCTTTCCATTTTCAATTGGCAATCAAAAATCAAATAATGAAAAACTGACTGGTTATTTTGTTATTTGTTTTTTATTATAACACAAAATATGAACAGAATGCTTGTTTTTTCATATTTCAATATTAGGCTCAGATCAAAAATACGAAATGGAAAAACGGGCACCAGTTTACCAATTAATCTGATTTTAATATTTAATTGGTCGGTTTTACGTGACCCAGAAGTTTGACTGTGGTCCAGTGAGCCATCATTTGCTTCTCTGTAGTTACATTTTATTAAAAAATGATCAGGTTTACATCTCACTTTTTTCAGGATAAAACTCTTACCAGCAGAGAAGAGATGAAGTATTAACTTGTCTTAGTCTTAATTAACACATCACATAATATATAATTAAATTGCGTCACACCGAAAATGTAATTGTTGTGTCGACGTGCGGTTTCAGAATAAAGTGTTACACAACCAGGCCAAAAAACAGATAAATATGGAAATAAGATTAATTGCATGATATTTACCGAACTGTTCACTGTGGATATTTTTTGTTAAATAGCGCCTTTGGATATAGACTATACAGTAAAATATTACATTATATTATGTTTACATTAATATTTACTGTACAGTAAATACTCAAGTACATTTTATTATGAATGTTTTAATACCAACACAACATTGATATGCAACTGTAGCGGCAACCTTTTTAACTGCAGTGTCGGGGTCACTAATTATAAAGTAACTGATTACTGTCTGTTTTTTAATTTTTTTAAATCTTTTCTGAGTAAGTGTATTTATGCAGTCACTTGATACTTTTTGCTTTAATAGCAGCACTGACCTATACACAATAACTTGCTATTCAACCCTAACCCAAGACAAAATGTTATTTCATTGTTATGTGTGGGGAGAGCACACACTTCTCCACACCATTCTTTCTCAATGAAGGGGCACAAAATGACAAAGGTTGTAAAAAGTTAAAAACAGAAAGGCTTAATGAAAGGACTTGTGTAAAAAGTCAAAAGTAAAGTGCTGAGTAAAGGAGAAACACATTTTATCACAATTTAAAGAGGTAGCTTGCAACTATTTACAAGTGTAACGACAGAACCCAGCGTTTCCTGTAGGGGTTTTTTAGCAGCAGGGGTAAAGGGTTATTTGCTACTGGTCTGTAGTCATTAAGTTCAGCTGGACATTTTATTTTTGGTACCAGCACAACACAGGACATTTTCCTTTGTGTCAGCACTCGCCCCAACTGTAGACTGAGGTTGAAGATCTTGTGGAGAGGTTGACACAGTTGGGCAGCACAGTCCTTGAGCAGCCGTGGACACACACCATCTGGACCAGCAGCCTTCCCAGAGCAAAGTCTTCCCAGTTCCAACCTCACCCCCATCTCTGTGACAGACAAGGGTGGAGGCTCAGGGGTAAGAGGGGGGGCGGATGCTGCTTCTGCTGCTGAGATGTACACATGTTGAAGAGGAGGAGGAGAAGGAGGAGAAGCAGCATTGGCATTGGGTGAGGCTGCTGTATTGAATCTATAGAAGAACTGGTTGAGTTCATCAGCTCTTTCTACATCACTCGCCACTGGCTGTCTTTTCTTGTTGTTGTAACCAGAGATGGTGTTGATTCCTCTCCACAGATGTTGCTGTGCTGTAGATTTCTCTCCAATTCCTTCTTTTATTCCACCTTTGCCATCTTTAGTCTCTTCTTCAATTCAATTAAATCTTATATTGTACTTGATTGAGCCATGCTTTGTCACCATTTCTAAAAGATGCCTTCTTCTCATTGAGGATTGTCTTTAAGTCACTAGTAATCTCCGTATCAGGGTGTGTGTGTGTGTGTGTGTGTGTGTGTGTGTGTGCGTGTGTGTGTGTGTGTGTGTGTGTTATGACTTAAGCTTGGGGGCGGCTTTCCAATTGGGGACAAAAATTACCATCCCTATTTATATTTGATTATAGTCATTACCTAAATACTCCAACATGCATTTCTGTCTTAAAATCATCACTGTCTCCAAAAGTGACATATTTTAAATTTTGTGTGAGAGTGTGTGATCAACCCCCCATCCCCCCTCCCCCTGCTCAATCTGTGTATAATCTTGAACACTGCCCCCTAGTGGAAGTGTGTGGAACTACATGTCCCCGATTTCACTGTGTGTGTGTGTGTGTGTGTGTGCGCACGTGCGTGTGTGTGCGTGTGTGTGCGTGTGTTATGACTTAAGCTAAAATTGGGGACATTTTTTGGAATTCACACCAGTTGATTGGGGTCGGCTTTCCAATTGGGGAGAAAAATTACCATCCCTATTTAGATACTCCAACATGCATTTCTGTCTTAAAATCATCACTGTCCCCAAAAATGACATATTTTAAATTTTGTGTGAGTGTGTGTGATCAACCCCCCATCCCCCTGCTCAATCTGTGTATAATCTTGAACACTGCCCCCTAGTGGAAGTGAGTGGAACTACATGTCCCCGATTTCTGTGTTTGTGCGTGTGTGTGTGTGTGTGTGTGTGTGTGTGTGTGTGTGTGTGACCCAAAATATTGTTGCAATCATGTGGTGTAAATCCTGTATGATAGAATAAGTTGAATAGAGACATTCAACTGTCTCTTGTGACATTTAATGATTATTCTAAAGTCACAGTTTGGTTGACATCCACATGTATTATTTAAGTCTGTACAGTATGGCAAAAACATATCATTCTTCCATAGGGAACAGTATTTCCATATATTACACATACTGTGGGTGTACTAAGGAATTAAAACATAGCTTCAGCCTTTCCAGCAGCAGACATTTTGACATGTCAAAGCAGGAAAAGCACAGGTGGAACGAATAACATTAATCCTGGCTGCATCCTGTGTCGGTGTGTGTGTGCAGAGACGTGGTGGTGTGAATGCTACTTTGTTGGTTTGACTTTCTGGCGTGCAGGAATGAAGCTGAGCAATCATTAATGTGATTTGTTCCACTTGTGCTTTGTGACATGTGAAATGACCTTTTCTTTATTCACTGGGCTTACAGCAGCATTTTGTTAAGTATCTGTAGGCACAGCACATTGACTGTGTTGGGAACATTTTTTTTCGTTGCATTTGTTTAGTGTGTATTTTTAGCAGTCTGTCGACATCTTCTCCAGCAGGTTAATGCAATACAGCACTGAAACTGCAAGATGCACACACCTGTACAAATAAAGAGGTCAATTTGCAGATCATCTGTATCTTTCTAAAGACTGTTCTGTGTTCACATTTAGCATCTTTACCTAACTTTTTTCATGGTTACTTTGAGTTTAATTCTCATTATCATGCACATCTTACAAGAAGAAAGAATGATTGGTAACACTTTACTTGAAGGTATCGTCATAATAGTGACATGATACTATCATAACTGTGACATGACACAGTTATAAACGTGTCATAAACATTATGTCAATGTCATAAACATTTATGACTGCTGTCATTAAGTGTCATTCGGTTTTTGTCATGACAAGTTGACATATTTTGTTTATGTCAAGTTGCCATGACAAAGACATTTTGTGGTAATGTCACTTTGATTAAAGTCAAGTTCTCATAATAAGGACATCACAAACAAATTTAATGTCAAGTTGTCATGACAAAGATATTTTCTGGTAATGTCACTTTGATTAAAGTCAAGTTGTCATAATCAAGACAACCCAAGGAATGTCAACTTGTCATGACAAAAACCGAATGACACTTAATGACAGCAGTCATAAACGTTTATGACATTGACATAATGTTTATGACACGTTTATGACTGTGTCATGTCACAGTTATGACAGTATCATGTCACTATTATGACGATACCTTCAAGTAAAGTGTTACCGAATGATTTACATATTCCTTTCTGTAGGACATCTGTTGCCAAATTCTCATTTGTTTATCAAGGTGCAGTGGAATGACATAAAACATCTAACAGAATCATGTTCCTCTTTAAATACTTTTAAGACCAAGCTCAAAACATCCCTATAGATGTTCTACACCTTTGTATTTGTTTTGTTAAAATTTTGTTTGTATTTTTTTATTTTCATCTAGCTATGTAATTTAAGTAAAGTATAGTTACTTATAGGTTTAAGAGGGAGGGTTGCGTATAAGCCCTTTGGGCTTTTTGATCTTTCCTGCATTTTCTTTTACTGTTTCTTGTACTGTTATTTCCTAACGATTGTATGTTTTATTAAGTGCAAACAACAATAAATAAAAATTAAAAATTAGGCAAGAGCTGTAACTACAAACTAAATGTCTGTTGGTGGACAAAAAAAATAAACTAAAGTATTTTAATGTAGCATTGGTTCACATATATGTGTTTCAGACATGGAAAAGTAAAGATTTATTTAATTACATATGCTTTATCTGAAGTAATACATTGTGTGTTTGAGCACATTTTGACTCATTGGTTTATTTCAGGAGTCAAGAGACATTCATTGCTTCAAATAAACTCATCTTACAGCAGTGTTACAAGTAACAAAGCCTGAAATTGAGACCTAGTGTGATGCAACTAGGTACAGTTGGGACAGAGCGATTTGGGAAGTTGCAACAAATAAATGCTGCGCTGAAACCTTTCAAAGGAAACAAGTTCTTTGGTTGAGTTTTCAAAACTCTGTTCCTGAAATTTCAGGCTCAAAATTTCATGTACCATTAAAAAGCAAAGATATCACTGTCAAGTTAGGTATTGCATCATTCTTCATATTTAGAGCATCACAAAACTGTAGCCCACGTGCCCATCACATAATTGTATTTAGAGCTGCATATTAGATGTAATAATTATTACATTGCCTTGTTTAAAAGTATTTCTAATCACAATGGGACAGTGGTCAAGAATATACAAACAAATGAGATGACATGTAGATAAGAGTAAAACCCTTCAAAATCTTTAAACACTTTATTTAGGGAATATATTTTAAATGGGCCGGGGTTGTAATAGGGGTGTGCCATATCGTATCGTTCACGATAATATCTGTATATTTTTTTTATGGTTAAAAAAAATGCATATCATGATATTGGCAACATTTCTACTTCTTGATGTAGTGGCGTACGGTTGACACAACTAAATATACCGAGCTGCCCTCCAAACACACTGCTGCATTATGCCATTCGTTAGCCACGAGCTAGCATTAGCTAACAAAGTTATTTTAATCTAAAAAGCTACTTACTCTCTGTCGCTAAACACATGTTGCTTTCAAAATAAGAGCACAGTGTGATAACAGAATCTAGCACAGAACTTACAGGAAGACTGTCAAAATAAGATGCTTTAAATAAAACATACAAGAACCTTTATTCTCCTTTACAAAATGTCATTATAATATGCCCCCGAAACCCCTAAATGGTTATTTTTATTATTTGCTCATACTCAAGAGTCAAGAGTAATTTTTTTTGCATTTGGCAACGGTTGAGATTTGCACTTCACACTTCATTTTAGATTTTTATTTATTTATACAGACTAAAAAAAATCATATTTTCTATATATTTTTAATTATTTCGTAATATCGTCAAGAATATCGTTATCGCAAAAATAGCCTGAAATATCTTGATATTCTTTTAGGGCCATATCGCCCAGCCCTAGGTTGTAATACATCTGTAATACTGCAAAATTATCCCTGGTGAACTGGTCGTAGTTAGCAGCAAGTCTACATGTCACTGATCTGTTGTGTTCACCTCCGTCACCTTCATCAGTTAGAGTAAATACATTACAAGCCGCTGCACCGATGAGAGGAAACACAGTCGTTGAACAAAAACTGGTGCAGAATGTTAAACCCACCCTGATAGAGCCCAGTTTCATTCATCCTGAGAGCCTGACAGGTGTGATGGCATCTGGAAAATTGGTTGCTAATTGGGTTCAGGTTGTGAGTTTATTGTACTGAGTGTTGGAGCTTTCTGAATGTACCCATTTTGTGAAGAGTTTCGTACAAGAGGTTCAATAAATGTGTAAAACCGTGGTTGAGAGCAGGTTAATTATAGTTTGGGGGAATTCATTTTGTAGGTGGTTAATGGTTCCAAAGGAAATTGCTACACAAAGTTTAGAAAATACCACATCTATCAATTTGTCCACGAACACATGCAGGACCATAATGATTCATGTTTCTCAATGTTGGAATGTTGCAATGTTGCAATGTTGGAATTTAGAAGTAGGTTCTAAATTCTGCAGCAAAGCTCAAATGAGAGAAAAATAAACTAGTGGAAGACAGCCATCAAATCAAATCAAACTTTATTTATATAGCGCTTTTCATACATAAAAATGCAACACAAAGTGCTTTACAAAAAAAAATAAGAATAAAAACAAACAATAAAAATGACAAAACCCACCCCTCCCTCCCCCACATACACATCTGTAAGTATACATACACAAACATGCACACACGCATTTCGTCATGCACGCACACAAACACACTCAGACTCACACACAGCACATATTGATTGACAGTGTAGAGACATGGCAAGGCACCGAGGATCCAGATGAGGAAAAAGCAACCTGTGGGAGCATCCACACTGAGAGGTGGCAGAGCCCACAGCCATAGAGGACGCCGTCACAGAGACCACCAGGACCCGGGTAGACCGGGGCGGACTCCACACATGGTGCAGAGCCGCCTAGTCCCCCGGGCCCAGGGAGTCTCCAAGACCACATCCCCACGGGCAGACCCAACACACCCCCCAGTGAGGAGGCCGCCACGAGGGAACACTGGAGCTAAAAACTAAAAAACTAAAAGACAACAGGACAGGATAAAAACTAAGAGACTAAAAGACAACAGGACAGGATAAAAACTAAGAGACTAAAAGACAACAGGACAGGATAAAAACTAAAAGACTAAAAGACAACAGGACAGGATAAAAATAAGAGACTAAAAGACAACAGGACAGGATAAAAATAAGAGACTAAAAGACAACAGGACAGGATAAAAGCTAAAAGACAACAGGATAGAAAATAAAAAGATAAAAACTAAAATACAATGGGAAATAAATAAATAAATAGTAAAATGATCAGTTAAAAGCTAGACCAAAACCACCTTAAGTGAAGTCATGAACAGCTTTGTCACAGAAATTTGGTAGAAGATGTACATAGTTCAGGTTGTGGAGAACAACTGATGCCATCTGTCCACTGAGGAAATAGAAAAATCTCGTCAGTTTTTTCAGGTAACACAAAAACTCTTTAACATTGCTGACAGCGGGCGAGTAGAGAGGGTGCACTCATTTTCTTATTTAGCTCCATTGGACTGTTGCTTGATGTACATGTCTCAGCATTGTTGATCCATGATGTGGTTATTTTGCCATTTCACAGCACCAACTGGAGGGTCGAAGAACCCCACGGAAGAAACCGTATTCCCCCTAAAAATGACCCTGTATGCAGCAGCTGAGATCACCGTGTATTTGCATTTGAAGTCAGTGATTCAATGCTGCCCTCTAGTGGCTGTGGGAAGAACACCATGGCGGAAGTGATGTTAATGAGTATGAAAAGAAAGGGAGAAGTGAGGATAAGTATTTTAAAGAACGACAAGGTCCACTTAGGGTGGGTCAAAAAAAGTAAGTAAGTAAAGTTTATTTATATAGCACTTTTCACAGATAAGTGCTTTACAGAAGATAAAAAAGAAATAATATAGGGGAACATAAGACAATTAAAACAGTTAAAACACAATGAAACATAAAAAATTGTAAAATATGTAGAATACATGGTGGTCATCCAAATGCCTGCCTAAAAAGATATCTGGTCTTAAGGTGATTTTTTAAAAAGTCCACAGAAATATCAGACCGTAGGGGGAGAGACAGAGAGTTCCAAAGTTTGGGTGCCACATATTGAAATGATGGATTACCATGTGTTTTCAGACGGTTACGTGTAACAAACAGAAAATGTAGTGTGTTTGACGTAACAGACCAAGCTGACAGATATGGGTGAAGTAGTTCAAGAATATACATGGGAGCCTGACCATGCAATGCTCGGTGGTTTGAACCACTGAGTAATCTTGCGACATACTTAGTGAGGAGAAAAGTGAGTTACAGAAATCAAAACGAGATGAGATAAATGCATGAATGAGCATCTCAAGTTCAGCTTTTGAAACTACCGATCTCAGTTTACTGATGTTTCTAAGATGGAAAAAAAGCAAGATCTGGTCAACTGTTTTATATGTTTGTCAAACCATGTAGACTGATCAAAAAGCACCCCTAAGTTATGGAGGAGCGGACAGCAGAAGAAAGAGGCCCAAGCAGGAACGTGCACATGATTATAGAGGGGAAGGAGCTCAGTCAGAAAAAGGCAGCATGTGTGCGTCCCAAATTTTTTTCCAGTCCTTTACACAATATGGAAATCAATGTAAAATTTAAAAATACAAATGGCAATATAATAATGATATTATATATTATTTCAAACATAGACAACCTACAGTTTATATCCCCAGAATTCTGAAATTACTATATTATTATTATTAGCTATTGATATTATCATTTTGTTAGCCCACACAGTAGTAGTCACAATAAACTTCATATTGAACCACAAAGAAGAACCACAAAACCAAAAACACCTCATTTTAATCCAGAAGAGTAGTAGAGAAATAGTCTCACCACCAGACCTTCGTCTACAGAAGAAAGTAGGACAACAACTCGCTGCAGACCTGTTGATCTGCCTATTTTGGGATGTTAAAACCTCCGACCTGTAGTCAGGGAAATATGATCCGCCTTAAACACGGTGCATTTTATTTTTAAGATTTATTTGAAAAAAAAAGAAAATGTATTGTGTACACTATTTCCTGCGCCGTGCTCCGACGCCCGGTAAAAATAGAGCTGTGATACAGCAGAGCTGCAGCTGATGGAAGCTGACACATTGACTAAAATAGGGCGTTTTTCTGAAATATGACCCAAATTTAAGCGAATAAGTGGACGGCAACTAGTTTGACCATAACTCACAGGTTCAAGTTGCTCCACTGTCACGTCTCCTCAGTTATCCAGGCGGCAGCGGCTTCTCTCCCTCTCACTTACGCGCTGTTTTTTTTACATCCCTATTTTTTCATGTTATTTGAAAAACAAAAAACACTCAGAGGGCACTTTTTAATACGAGGCAAAAAGGGCAGGGGGCTCAAGCACCCCTAGGGCCATATGTGTGCACGTGCCTGGGCCCAAGGGATTGAACAATTGTGGGGTTGACTGTGTCTGGAGCAACAACCAAAATCTCAGTTTTATTGTCATTCAGCTGTAGGAAATATTCTGCCAACCAGTTCCTAATAGCCCTTACACTCAAAAAAATAATTTGTTCCCAGAACGAAATAAAATTATGGAAATAATTTCCACCTAAATAAATTGCTTTAATTTAGCGAGAAACAGTTTTGTTGAGTGAACAAAATGTAAATATTTCGGGTCAACATGATGTATTTGCGTTATTGTTAATTAATTACCAGGTCAGTCCTACTAGATTTGTAAGGGTAATTGTAACATACTAACATAATTTTCTTGGGCCATTTAAACATGTATGACATTATTAAGAGTTACTTTATTTAATAGGGTAGTTACAACTACTTTTTAAAATAGTGAAGTACATGAATTAATTGTGCTGAGCCAACAAAACAAAGTTAGGTTGAAGTGGTTTAGCCTAAAAGATCTTTATCATATGAAAATGAACATAATAGTAATTATTCAGGAAATAAATAATTTTTAGACAGAGTATTATATTCAGCAATTTAATTAGGTTGTTTTAACATAAAGTATTCTAGTACATTTTAAAGTGTTGCATTTTATGCTAAAACTACATGTTTTAAAACTGTTCAACCACAAAACCTCATTTTATTTAGTAGAAGCTACATGTTAGACTAAGGAGAAGGTAACAGACACCCAGTTTGCTTTTTTTGAGTGTACACAGTCGAGAATCCTTGACAACTTTAAAGCATCACTAGGTTTGAAAGAAAAGTGGAAAAACACAGGACTTTGAGCCAGGAGATGATGTTTGTGTCTTGTGTGCAACCAAAGTCAACATTGTTATTTTCAGTTATGTTACTTCATCTCTGTGGACAATCCGTGCATAGCTACGTCACCTTTACATCACACTTTACATCACCTATGTAACTGCCTCACTCTTGGTAGTAACGATGATTTGTACATATTCTATGCCTAACAATGTACTTTTTTTGTCAAAACCTTAAGCAAGTAGTTTTGTTTGCCTCAAAATAAGCAAACTGCGACTTTCAAAAAAAAACATTTTGTCATCTGGACAATCAAGCAATAGCAAGCTGCACTTTCTATAATGATCTAAAGGTAAAGTAGTCTGAGCTCGGTTAGTTGTGATAATACAGTTTGCACAGCTGCAAGGTCACAAGACGAGTTCTGAAACTGGGAGAATATTTGTGGACCCCTGGCAGGTGTGGAGGTCATGCTGGTTCTCAGCTCTGTAAGTCACTTGGCGGTGTCACACAACTTGATGAGTCATGAATTCAGCCCACCTCACTAAAAGAAAAGGAAAAAGAACACAGAGTACTGTGTTTTAGACAGAGTACATAAAGGATGTGAGCTGTTTTTGATGGCTGTGTGTGGCGTGGGGAGGTTAAGTTACATTCAATGTGTTTTTTAATAAAACCACAACCTTTACAAAGTCCTTTAAGTCAGTAGTTCTCAACCTTTTTGAGTCGCGACCCCCAATTTAACATGCATGTTGTCCGCGACCCCCGCTCACTGAACAGAATCTCACTCGCACAGTTCAGATCACCCAAAAAAGAAGCAAAATGACCAAAAAGACACAAAATTACCAAAAAAGACACAAAATTACCCAAAAAGGAAACAAAATGACCAAAAAGACACAAAATTACCAAAAAAGACACAAAATTACCCAAAAAAGAAACAAAATCGCCAAAAAGACACAAAATTACCAAAAAAGACACAAAATTACCCAAAAAAGAAACAAAATCACCAAAAAGACACAAAATTACCAAAAAAAGACACAAAATTACCAAAAAAAGAAACAAAATCACCAAAAAACGACACAAAATGACTAAAAACAGACACAAAATGACTAAAAAAAGACACAAAATGACCAAAGAAAGGAAACAAAATGACCAAAAAAAGACACAAATTGACCACAAAATGATCAAAAAAAGACACAAAAGGACCAAAAAACACACAAAATGACTAAAAAACACACAAAATGACCAAAAAAAGACATTAAGTGACCAAAAAGACAAACACATGAACACTTTAACACAGTGGAGACAGAGCTGACTTCCAAAATGATTTGGTGACCCCCAGAAATCATCTCGCGACCCCAATTGGGGTCCCGACCCCAAGGTTGAGAATAGCTGCTTTAAGTTGCCTGTACAGAACCTATTAAATCTTTTAAATACAATGAATGACCTGTCATGTAAACTTCTGTGCACTTGTACAATGTAGTGTTGTGTGTGCTAGAAAGAAACATTGCCAGTAAACACAAGTTTCCTCTGTATTGATATGTATATTGTGAGACATTGAGTTGCATAAAAGGTAGACTCACAATCACAATTGTTCTTTTCATTAACCACTTGGCCTGCAAATTTGTGGCCAGGGATCTTGAAATTTATATTTCTCCCAGAATTGTTAGGTTTGAAAGAAATCTGGACAGCAGTGGAATAGATGTCAGCCATGTTTCTGAATGTCCTTACTAAGATGGATCACTGACATTCCTCCAGCTTTATGTGAGTTCTCCACATTGTCACATCCATTCAAGCACCAGTTTGCAATCCTGCAAACTGACAGAATGTCAGGCCACTTAGACCTGAAGACCTACACGACCTCCAGAAGCAGCACGCAGTTATTGCTCCATTAATGGACATTTTCTATTGTAAGGGTCAGCTCTCAACTCTGCAGCATAATGGGCTTCTTGGTCGACACCCAACAGTGAAGAAATCCCAGCACTTGAAGAGCTCTTACATGGCTCCCCTCGTCACCATTAGACGATGTGATCAGGCACAAGCACAGAGAGTGACCGAAGCCTCAGCCACCAAAGTGGGTTCCTTGGCGGAGCACCTCATTCATAGTGGCGAGCGAATGCCTCCCCCGCTCCATCACTGGACCAGAGACGAATTACAGATCTCAAGCAGTGTTGCTGCCTGCCAATTCCTCTGAGTGCTGGACAGTTGTCCTAGGGTAGCGTAGACCAGCTATTCTCAACCTTGGGGTCGGGACGCCAACTGGGGTCGCGAGATGATTTCTGGGGGTCGCCAAATCATTTTGGAAGTCAGCTCTGTCTCCACTGTGTTAAAGTGTTCATGTGTTTTAGTCTTTTTGGTCACTTAATGTATTTTTTTGTTCATTTTGTGTCTTTTTAGGTCATTTTATGTCTTTTTTGATCATTTTGAGGTCAATTTGTGTCTTTTTTGGTCATTTTGTTTCCTTTTTTGGTCATTCTGTGTCTTTTTTTAGTCATTTTGTGTCTTTTATTGGTCCTTTTGTGTCTTTTTTGGTCAATTTGTGTCTTTTTTTGGTCATTTTGTGTCTTTTTTAGTCATTTTGTGTCTTTTTTGGTCATTTTGTGTCTTTTTTGATCATTTTGTGGTCAATTTGTGTCTTTTTTGGGTGATCTGAACTGTGCGTGTGAGATTCTGTTCAGTGAACCTTTTTGAGTCGCGACCCCCAATTTAACATGCATGTTGTCCGCGACCCCCCCTCACTGAGCAGAATCTCACATGCACAGTTCAGATCATACAAACTCAGTTGATACGACGAATTTTGGACAAATAATGAAGCAGACAACAACTAAAACATCTCTCTGTCTGTGCATTTATATATATGTTTTGTATTTTATAGTTACTTTTAATCTAAGTCCTTTGCTATAAGTTTAAAGGTCCATTCTGACCTCCTGAGTGTGTAACAGTCAGCTCCAAGCCAGAGACTCCTTGGAAAGTAATAACTTGACACTTTGGGATTTGTCAGAAAAGACACAAAATTATCCAAAAAACAATCAAATTGACCACAAAATGATCAAAAAAACACAAAATGGCCAAAAAGTTACATAAAATTAAGCAGGACTCAAATTGACCACAAAATGACAAAAAATGACCACGAAAAGACACGAATTGACCAAAAAAGACACAAAATGACAAAAAAGACACAAATTGACCAAAAAAGACACAAAATGACCAGAAAAGACCCCAAATGACCAAAAAAAGACACTAAACGTCCAAAAAGACTAAAACACGTGAACACTTTAACACAGTGGAGACAGAGCTGACTTCCAAAATGATTTGGCGACCCCCAGAAATCATCTCGCGACCCCAATTGGGCTCGGGACCCCAAGGTTGAGAATAGCTGGCGTAGACAACAGAGAAAGTGGCATTTGAAGACTATGTGAAAAAATGTCACAGAAAAAAACAAAATACCAGCAAGGAAATGTCGATCTTTCAGACAGAAAAGAGGGAGACTAAATAAGCAAGAGACGTGGAAAAAAAGATGCATGAGACAAACTTTATAACAGACATTGCCAACAACATACACAAACACACAGTTACACTCATTTTTACAAACCATTTTGTGCATAGTTCATTTACTGTGGTATAAAAAACCACATGGACCATGCCATGTTATGGGCTCTCCATAGTGGCTCTACCCAGCAGAGCTTACTCCTGCCTTACCAAACAACTCCAACTCCTTCTGTCAACTTGACCTTAATCACAGTGCATCTTTGCTGAATACACAATGGGGAAAAATCCTGATAACAAAGTGAATGTGTTACTGAATGGTGTAATTCATAGTTTGATGTTGCTTTGTGCTTGTCTGTTTTGACAGACAATCCTCAGGGATTGCAGTAGAAATCTTGCATAATATGTTCCGCTGTTATAAAATATATATATATATATATATATATATATATATATGTATATATATATATATATATATATATATATATATGTATATATATATATATATATATATACATATCAAATTTCTAAGAGTTGAAGGAAGGATACTAATAGGTTAGGGCGTTGAATAATAAAGTCTTTAGAGCTTTGCTATTTAGAGTTAGGGAATACTGTGGAGGCTTTAATGCAGCTCAGGTTTTCTAATTTAAATAAAAATAAACCAAATGAATTGTCAGCATGGAGTGGGTATAATGTCATTGCAATCTAATGAGCAGAGTATAAAATATAATCCTGAGTGTTATTCCGTCTCTTCTGAGTCTGTGGGGACCAGGTCTCTGCTGTGCTGACACCTTAACTCTGAACACTCTTACCCTGATAGTTTCCTCAGCTGTATCATTACTCACAGCGACTCTGACCTGCCGAGACAACGAGCAACAGCTGAATGAAAAGCGGCTCTTTAAAACCACCTGGGAATATCCGTGTGGGAGGGCAGGAAGGACCTTCAGATTGCAGGTTAAAAACCTGAATTTTATTTTCATTTTAATTTGATTTAAAAGCTCCTGAATCTGACATTCCAGCATATAAATCTGAATTAATTGACCCCAGGGCTGTGTCGCGAGGGCAGCAGGCTAAGCTTTCTCTAGCAACGTCTTTCAGCTCCTTCCAGGGAAGCCTGAGGCGTTCCCAGGACAGATGAGATACATATAATCACTCCAGTGTGCTCTAGGTCCTCCCGCCCCAGAGGGATCCTTACCAGATTTCTGAACCACCTCGGCTGGCGCTTTTTGGTAATTTTTTGGCTTTATTTGAAAGTGAGGGATACAGAGAGAAAAGGGGATGCAGCAGGTAATGCTGGGCTTACACCAAATGATTTTCCCAGTCCCAGACTAAAAACTGAAAGTCTTTAGTAAATCTAGGAGTTTTACTGGAGTCACGGCACTCCCGTCATCTCCATGGTTAAGTTTAAGGTAGTAATCTGCTCTGTTTCATATCAGTCTTTTCCTAGTCTTGGGTTTGGATCATATCAAACGTGTTTGATATGATCGCAAGTCGCAGTGACGTAACACAATCACCAACCAATAGACAGGGCTTGAAGACCTCCGGCACAGTGCCGGAAATCCGGCTCGGGATTTTTTTGGGTGTTTTTTTATTTTTTTTAATCATGTTTAAAAAAAAAAACCTTAGTTAGTTAGATCTGGATATGACCGGGGAGGGCAGCATTAAGCTGGATATCGTATAGCCTGCCGGAGAAGAAGAAGGCGGCTCATCCGCGAGCGTCATTTAGACCCACGTCATTACTATTTCTCAAGAAAGTGACTGGAGACAAATCCAGCGACTCCGGAGGCCTGCTCGTTAAGAAGAGACACGCAGAGTGAGGGGACATTTGAGAGGGTGTGGCCTGAGACTTTCCCGGTGGTAGTCGAAACACGGCTATACGGTCTTCGGGTTTGCTCCGTCCTCTGCCCGGCGTCAGTTCCCACCGGGCGTGGAACGGCAGCGTAGCGAGCCAGCCGTATACACGCGAGATAACGGGAACACGCATGCATAAAAAAATTCAGGCACAGGATTTTTTTCTGCTTCAAGCCCTGAATATATGAGCGGTTCCAGACCGGCCAGTAAAACCACTTTGACAGGAAAAAGTAACATCACAATAATGTTAGTAAGCTAAATCCTCAATACAAATATAGAGATGTAATATATTTACGGCCACAAGCGGGATTTTGGGGGCACCGTTTCTTAGTAAAGAGAACAGTAAGGAGACCCAGTTAAAATGTATAAATAAATGTATACATAAATAAGTAATAAATAATTGATGATTAATGTGTGATTAACTAAATGAAAGTTGATAGAGCTGATAAGTAAAATTATTCAATTAAACAAATTATAATTAAATAGGACATACATGTATATCATGAATTCATTTCTAAATTTTCCTTTCCTTTATTCTTCCTTATATCTATTTTAACTGTAAAATAGTCAACTTTTCATGTCAGAAAAACAGAAACCCTTTTTCAGCTTTGTGAGGGGCATTTTGTGTCGTATTCTCATCTTCTTTTTGTTGTTTTCTTTTTCAACACAAACCACTGCACACACAAAAATTGCATGGTAGGTAAAAAATGCTAAAGGAAATCTAGTTGTAGTCTTGTAAATAGTGACCCAGCAAGATTCACAGTCTTTGTAGAATCTCAGTGGGAGGCCCCGTTTACATGAGAACGCTCGCAGGTAAAAACGACAAAATATTTTATCAGAAGTGCCTTTCGTTCAGACGGTGACGGCGTTTTGGGGGCTTAAAGACGCAAAAATCTGAAACCACCTTCCAAAGTGGAAAAGTTAAATCCCCTCCTCCGTAGCGTGTCGTCTACACTGACAAGACACAAAACTCTGATCTGATCTGCTCACGTCACGTATGTGTTTACGTCACATACATGCTCCAGTACAGGAAAATAAACAAACGTGGGATTATTTCCATGCGTGGGACCTTCAAGCTGCTCTGGCAGCTCTAATAAACTTACAGGAGTCTTTCCACCAAATGTCCAGGATATGTACAGATAGCATTAGTGAACAGAGAAGGATCTGGAATTACCTCCATCACATTTTGGATGCAGCAATTGGTCGGAGGCGAGCCAGACGGCTGTGAACGAGACCTGGGAGATCTAGTGATGGTGGAGAACTTTGTGGAAGGAGTAGCTGATGAAAATGTGTGGCGTGAAAACTTCTGCATGCCCAAAGATGCTCTTATCGCTTTAAGTGATGCCGCCTGGCTGCATACAATCGAATTTCACACACTTTTGCGTCACCGTATGCAGCAGATTTCCTCCCGAAAATGCTCGTCTAAATGAGGAATAAAAAGTGAAGACGCGACGCCTTTTGCGTCTTCTGTTCAGACCGTCCTCGTGTGAACGGGGCCTCAGTGTGGCTGGGACTAAAAACTCTAAACACTTGTCTTTAGATGTGAGCAGGTGTGAGCTGATAGTCTTGCAGGAGTCTTTCCAAATCTTTTCAAAGTCTTCTGGTGTATAGGTAGCATAAGACTTGCAGACTGCCTGCTTATGAGGACGAAGCCTATGTGGTATGCTGGACCAGTGTTCCTCCGGGATGCAACCAGCTGGCTCTTTTTGACATGAAGGAGGACCGGCTCTACTCCGAGCTCCCTCTGGATGTCTGAGCTCCTTGCCCTATATCTAAGGCTGAGCCCAGCTACTGCAAGAAGGAACATCATTTGGTAACACTTTACAATAACCATCTAAATAATGTTTATAGATGGTTTATAAACCAATTATTAACCATTTACAAAGTGCTGTACATATGTAATCTTTAAATGTTTTTAACCAATTTCTTAAAGCTATATGAATCATTTCAAAAATCATTAACATACTTAATATGGTGTTAAAATGTTAAAATGAGTGAAACTAAAACTATTAATAAACTATTAATTATAATTTATTGGTTTGCTAATGGTAAAGTCACTATAAACTTACATTAATATGCCATTTAGTTACCATTTATAAATGATTTAGTTGGTTAAACATTCATAAAAATATGTATTTACTAGGGGTGTGCATTGGCACTGCCCTCACAATTCGATTCGATTACGATTCACCAGGTAACGATTCGATTCAATTCGATTCTACGATGCATTGCGATGCATCATAATTATACTGCACACAACAAGGGACATTTTTCGTTAGTCATGAGGCAATACAAGCAGTCAGATAGGCCTAATAACAATAGATTTTATTGGCTATATTTTGAAAAGATGGCAAAATGAATCTCCTGCCTGAGTTCATCAAGACGTTAGCGATATCCCAACTAGCTAGCTATCGCTAGTTTTCATGACGCAAAAATGTAAAGTTAACGAGTCGACTTTAAATAGGCAAATACAATGGTAATTACCTATCAATAGTACTTTCTATAAAAACGTAAATGTCAAGTTCTGTGAAATACTACCACATACTTCAGTCACAACATTTTAAAACAGCTTGTCCCGCTAGCTTACCTGTGCTGCATCAACACATGGCTCATTTGAATATTCAAATGAGCCATGTGTTGATGCCCACAGGTCTCGAAGGACGGGGAGTGGGTCGGGTTAGCGTTGTGTTTACTGGAACTTTGACAGGGGCGCAAAGGCCACCTTGGCCGTAAATTGAACATTTTTTCACAGGGCATCAAGGCCAGAGTGTGAAATTCCCACCCTGTCCCCCACAACTTTCCACTGGAGGACAGGAAATAAACATAATCGATTATGGCACTTTGCCGCATCGATGCTGAATCGTGCATGCCCCACATTGCGAGGCATCGCCGAATCGATTATTGTTGACACCACTACTTTTTTACCATTCTAAATGGCCTATCTACGGTTTATAAATGATGATTAAACATTAATAAACTATCTGTTTACCATTTATAAATGATGGTTATTGTAAATTATTGCCACAATTTCACTCTTTCAATTACCCAAACTCATGACCATAGCTGAGCGCTGGCACATCGATGGCCTGGACTTATGGAGCGAGTTGCTGCCTCAATCGAAGGAGAACTCGTTCTTGAGAATACTTCGAGGAGAGAAATCTGGATGTTTTAAATCTTGTGATGGAGAAATAAAGAACTACAGTCAGTTGGTATCCAAAGAAAGCAGAGAGTCCAGAGGGAGAAGGGCGAGTTTGTCTTTTGTTTTTACAGCACATGAAGGAAGACTGTAGCAGGGTTAGATAATCAGATCCCACTGGGGCCAACTATATGACACTACATTGAGCAGTCAGTGCTGTGTTGAGTGCTGCACATACAGTGGTGATGACACTCGGTGTGTGACAGGACTTATGTGGCTCATTAGTGCTGCAGCTCTTTGCTCATGTTCACAATGATGCTCCCATTTCAGATTATTGCTTTCATGTGACCAGATCTTATCCATTCTCATTAGTAAGAAACAGCATGGAATCATGTTATCAAATGTGGACACACACATGTCAGCTCCTGAGGCATTTTCAATTCATAGAAAAATCATGGAGGAATATTTCAAAATCCATAGAGACATCTCTGGGCTCTACAAGAGTTTCTAACAATAGTAAATACAATGTTAAACCTCGCCTTGTTTGCTTTTGTCAGAGACACTTTATTGTTTATATCTAACCACTCAGGGGCAAAAAAATGATAAGCCTTTTAACTTAGCCGTGTACTTTTAGGATATGAAAGTATGCCTCATTACAGCTTTGAATAATGTTGTTATATTTATTTATTATTTGCTTATTCAAAGTCTGATTCTCCCTGCTGGTTTGCAGCTAAAGAATAGGGCTTAAATTGTCAGAACATATACAACCACCACAGCTGTGCTGCTTTGAGCCTGGAGTATTTGTTTCACTTCTGTGTATTTGTCTGATATTATAGTTTGCTCTAGAATATATTAGACTAGTAGAATTTTTGCGAATGGTCATATGCTGCAAACACCACCTCTTTCTTGTCAACACGCTCATAATTAGATTAAGAAATCCTGTTTTGAGTTACTGAATTGATAAACACCGATTTCAGACAGCTAGCATGATGGGTCTGTTAGGTCTAGTAAAGCCAAATAATGAAAAGATACCATGGATAGCGTTGCACAAAGTCCATGACTCAGATATAAACTGCTCAAAAAATAAAGGGAACACTTAGGCTGCGTTCAGACTGCAGGCGAATCTGATTCAAATCAGATTCCTACTCATATCCGACTTTTAAGGCTGACTGTCCACACTATTTTTAGCAAGTGTCCAAATTGGATTTGGCTCTGTTCAGACTGGGCCACATTATTGACTGATCTGACAGGTTGCTGTAATAATGGCGTCAGACGTCATATAATTGCGACAGAAACAAGAACAACAACAACAAACATGAGGGAGGCAGGTCACCTCAGTATATTGGCCTTATCACTGTCCAGTAGAGGAGCAGAACATCTCAGACGCACCAGGGGAGAAACCGGGTGGATGGACACCCCCATCGGGCCCGAATGAGTCGGGCGCGGCTGCTGGTGGACACCTCGTCTCCGCGCTGCCCGCGTGCCGCGTAGAGTGACGTCACGGACAGTCAAAACCGATCTGAGTGTTTGGAGGTTCAGACTGAGAAACATCTGTCCAAATGCGATCTGAAACTACCTCCTGAAGGTGGTTTTGATCCGGTTCGCAGAAATCGGATTTTATGTGATTTGTGACTGTTCAGACTTCAAAAGAGCCATCCAGTTCCAATCTGGATGGGCTAAAAATCTGATTTTGGCTGGCAGTCTGAACGCGGCCTTAAACAACACAATGTAACTCCAAGTCAATCACACTTCTGTGGAATCAAACTGTCCACTTAAAAAGCAACACTGTTTGACAATTAATTTCACATGCTGTTGTGCAAATGGAATAGACAACAGGTGGAAATTATAGGCAATTAGCAAGACACGTCCAATAAAGGATTGGTTCTTTTTTTTTTTTTTTTTTTGGGGTGAAATGACGTAACAAACAGGTGACATGAGAGACAAATACACTACACCATGTGGACCACAAGTAGAGACGGTAGACATACAGCGCGAACAACAACAAAGAGAAACATGAATATAAACGATTTGCACAGAGGCATCACAGGTGTATGTGTGCGTGTGTGTGTGTGTGTGTGGATGAGGGGCAGATGCTACTACATATATATAAAATTATATAACATGGCTCATTTATATGTATCACACAATGAAAATAAATAGGCAAACAAAGCAAGAAGCGCTAACGAGAGAAAACAGATAAACAAGAATAAATGAAATAACTAATAAAATAAAATAAAAATAAAAAATAGTAATATTAACCCAATATAAACCAACGCGTCATGACAGTGACAACCACAACAACAACATACATCGCAGTGAGGGGGCAGGCCAGGCCGGAGAGTCAGGGGGGGCAGGCCAGGGGACCCCCAAAACGGCCCCAAGTAACACAGGCGTCCCAGTGGGAGGCAGGAAAGACAAAACAAGAGTTCTTTTTTTTTTTTTTGGACTGATTATGCCTTGGGTCGCAGCCGGACCCTGAGGCGGCTGCCGGCCCGTTGCTAATCTTGCTTTGGCCCTTCCTGGTGTGGGCAACTTCCAGACCCATGGGAGGAGGTCTGCCCGCTGAGGAGTGGGTTTATTTGGTTTTATTATTGTTATTATTATTTATTTATTTATTTATTTTTGTTATCTTTGTTTGTTTGTTTTGTTTGAAATAGTCCTTCTCACCTGCCTCCATCCGAGGGCCCGCCATGCCCCAAGGGAACCGATCCGGAGCCCCCATCCACCCCCACCTTCAACCCAGCCAGCCCACACAAGTGGCTCAGGTAGTGCAGCTCATCCAGGATGGCACATCAATGCGAGTGTAACATAGTTAATCAGGTCATTAGTAATGTGATTCCACTTGCCATCTCTGAATAACCATGGGTATTGAACGCAGCACCCCTGGGGTTTAGTGTCGTTAAGGTTACGGGCTATGAGCTCCGTCTTTTTTTTTATATTAATTAATTTAATTTCACTTTATTTTAGTAGAAAGTTGACAGTGTCTTTTAATTTTATATTTTATGAAGGGATGCACCTAATCTTACTGCCTCTAACCAGGAATGATTTTTGTATTTTGTGTTGATTGTAATTAGCAATTGTGGCATTCGGACCTTGTGGCTTAATGAGGGATGCACCTAATGTTACTGTCTCTAACCAGAATAAATGGCTGGATGCCGATCAAATGTCCTCGTTTCAACTGTAAATGACACAACGCACGAGAGAGAGAGAGAGTACTAAGCCGCTACACGAGCTGTGGCAATACGGTTTGCTGTGTCTGTCAGTGTCGTGTCCAGAGCATGGAGGCGCTACCAGTCAGTGGCGGTTCTACACAGGGGCCTCCAGGGGCCACTGCCCCTGTGAAGAAGCCCTAGGCCCCTGTTGTGGCCCCTGTGTCAAATTAATAATAAAATGATCAGTTTATAACGATGAACGACGGAACAATTCTTACCCTTTTTTGTTCAAACAATATCTCATTGTGCACAAAAGGAACCCATAATGTGTACATTGTATAATAGTTTAATTGTGCAATAAAAACTTATACATATATATATATATATATATATATATATATATGTATATATATATATATATATATATATATATATATATATATATATATATATATATATACTGCACTTTCAAAATAAAAAAAAAGTAATTGTGCACAAAAATGTCAGTGTATTTGTATCTTCCAAATATACTTAAATGAGATTTTTAAATGAGCTAAATTAAAGGTTTTGAATACCTAAATATAATCTTTTGCTTAGTTTTTTAATGTGCCCCTCTGATTAAACACTGGCCCCTGCTTGGCCCCCACAGTAAAATTAGTCTAGAACCGCTACTGGGGCCAGTACATCAGGAGACAAGGAGGAGGCCGCAGGAGGGCAACAACCCAGCAGCAGGACGGCTACCTCCGCCTTTGTTCAAGTAGGAACAGGAGGAGCACTGCCAGAGCCCTGCAGAATGACCTCCAGCAGGCCACAAATGTAAATGTGTCTGCTCAACGTTCTGCTGCCTGCAACATCCTCCATCATGACCGGTTTGGCAGTGGGTCAGTAATGGTGTGGGGTGGCATTTCTTTGGGGGGCTGCACCGCCCTCCATGTGCTCGCCAGAGGTAGCCTGACTGCCATTAGGTACCGAGAGGAGATCCTCAGACCTATTGTGAGACCATATGCGTTTCCGTATATCCGTTTTAGACTACGGTGACATTATTTATATGCATGCTTGTCCCTCGGTCCTAAAACCACTTGATACAATTTATCATTCTGTTAGATTTATTACTGGCGATGGGTTCATGACCCATCACTGCCACCTCTATCATAATGTAGGTTGGACTTCCCTGGCTCTAAGAAGGGAGCAACACTGTATATTGTTTATTTATAAGGCACTACTAAAAAAACTACCATTCTACTTATCGAGCCTAGTGAGCAAGGTTATTATAGTTAACGAAAACTAACGAAATAACAAAAACTAGAATTGAAAAAACATTTTCGTTAACTGAAATAAAAATAAAAACGAGAGTTTTTAAAAAAACGATAACTAACTGAAACTGTATTTTGTGGTTACAAAACTAACTAAAACTAACTAAAATTATAGTGAAAATGTCCTTAGTTTTCGTCTTTGTCAACTTTTTTCATACGTAATTATTTTGGTTGATATTAAATCTATTTAATCCATCTGGTTTTATGACTGAATAAACTTATTGGAGCTGAGATGGATCAGACAAAGGAAACAAAGGAAACATTTATTGTGACCTTATTGAATCTGGCACCCAACAAATACCCCATTACAAAAAAACTAAAACTAACACTAAAACTAATAAAAACTAAACTAAAACTAAGCATTTTCCAACAAATAAAAACGAATTAAAACTAATGAACTCACTCTAAAAACTAACTAAAACTAACTGAATTTGAAAACAAAAATTGACAACGAAATTAAAACTAAAACTAATGAAAAATCCAAAACTATTATAACCTTGCTACTGAGCTTCAGATCTTTTAACTTTCCAACTCGTTCATATAACCCACTGGCTCTAAATATCCCTGCTATTAAAACGGAGGTAGGGAAATTCGCTTTTGTTTCTTTCGCTCCTTTTAAATGGAATAATTTACTGTCACAGCTTCAGTTGGATACACTGATTCCATTTAATCATTTTAAAGACATTCTTATTCATCTTATGATTTCTGAATGTGTATGTACTCATTGAATTTATTGTGCTTCTGTTGATTATATATTATTATGGATATGTACTGTAATGTGTTAAAATTGTATTTGTACTGTAATCAGGGCGCCATTGGAAATGAGAGCTTGCTCTCAATTTGCCCTCCCTGAATAAATAAAGGTGAAATGAAAATATGCTGGTGCGGTTGGCCCTGGGTTCCTCCTAATGCAAGACAATGCTAGACCTCATGTGGCTGGAGTGTGTCAGCAGTTCCTGCAAGACGAAGGCATTGATGCTATAGACCGGCCCGCCCGTTCCCCAGACCTGAATCACACTGAATCCATCTGGGACATCATGTCTCGCTCCATCCACCAACACCACGTTGCACCACAGACTGTCCAGGAGTTGGCAGATGCTTTAGTCATGCAGGTCCGGGAGGAGATCCCTCAGGAGACCATCCGCCACCTCATCAGGAGCAGCCCAGGCGTTGTAGGGAGGTCATACAGGCACGTGGAGGCCACACACACTACTGAGCCTCATTTTGACTTGTTTTAAGGACATTACATCAAAGTTGGATCAGCCTGTAGTGTGTTTTTCCACTTTAATTTGGAGTGTGACTCCAAATCCAGACCTCCATGGGTTAATAAAATTGATTTCCACTGATCATTTTTGTGCGATTTTGTTGTCAGCACATTGAACTATGTAAAGAACAAAGTATTTAATAAGAATATTTCATTCATTCAGATGTAGGATGTGTTATTTTTAGTGTTCCCTTTTTTTTTTTTGAGCAGTGTAATAAATACAGGTAGCCTTTGATTAGTCCAATCACTCGGGGGGGGGGGGGGGGGGGGGGGGTGCCCTCTAGGGTGCCCCTTCATACAATAAATTATGATGATGTGCCCTCTAAAGCAAGAACATTTGATAATATTCCTTAATGAGTGCCCTTCTAGTACCCTTCTGGTACCTCCATGGTTGGAAAAGTGTTGCTCAAGTGCCCTCTAGATGTTGAAAGCAGGAGAAAGTGCCTTATTGGCTGCCCTTTACATATGAAAAAATGATTGAGTGCCCTCTAGGGAGCCCCATACAATAAATTATGATTATATGCCCTCTAGAGCCAGAATATGGCAAATAACATGTTGTAGTTAGCTAATGAGGTGCTCTTTAGTAGCCGACGAACTGGGAATGCAAAAGAGGCGTTGCTTTACTTTTGGCGTCGTTATAACAAATGTGAGGTGTTTGCTCTCATTTACCTCTAAAAGTGCACAAGACTGATTCATTTTACTTAACCCTTTGATGCACAACATGGGTCTAAAGTGACCCGACTGAGGTTTTAATTTTCTATATTTTTGCAATAAATTAATTTCATCATTCAGTATTCCAGGTTTTCCTCAATCAACTTGTTTTTGATCATCATACATCCTAATTTTTTTTAACTTTTTGAATAAAAACCCTTTTTGTATCACTACGCTTCTAATGCACAACATGGGTCAAAAAAATTCATTATGAGGGTATTGTGTGTATAATTTTAAGGAAAAATTAATTTAATCAATTTTGGAATAAGGCTGAAACATAAAAAAAATGTGGAAAAAGTGAAGTGCTGTGAAAACCTTCCAGATACACTGTATGTGTGACAGAATGATACATAAACATGTTAAATATATTAAATATATGAGTGTGGAAAGTAACTATTTGAAACAAATTACTATTATTATAGTATTAGGTCATCTAATTTTAAATCAAATTTGGATAAATGAGTCATTTCTGACCCATGTTGTGCATTAGAAGTGTTGTCCATATGTTGTGCATCAAAGGGTTAAAAATGTTCAAATTTTCTCGCTGACATGGTTTGGTTCAATGGTTTTAATTGTCAGTACCATATCTTTAATTACTTTGATCTGGATCTCCTTTAACTTAATGCTCATTGTAATCATGGTGGGGCCCCATGTTGTGCAGATTGTGCCCTTTTTATTTTTTTGCCCCTGCCCTTCAAACAGTCCGAGTCCGCCACTGAGTCCAATCATAATTGATCTATAGTTTGTTTACACTCCATACAATATCATGTTTCTTTGGTGCCACACATAGGCATTTTAACACCTCGTCACTTGGAATAACGAGCCTCGTCTCCAGTGTGTAGGAATAATATAGTGAATATACGTAGTCTCTGATTTAAAGCCTTTAGAGATAAAACATCCTTAATGCTTTAAACGGTCAGTGACATCCTGCAGCATACACATACTCTATTCTGTTAGCACATCGTTTCACCCATGATGCTTGTACGGCAGCAGAAATCCATCATGAGTGAAGCTGATCGTTACAAATTAACTGTGCTCACACTCTTTCATCGTATAGTAGCCATATTCTATCGCAGCAGCCTCTGGGGAACCTGAGGCGATGTGATGAGCAGACTTTATATAGACTCAGTGTAATGATGGTTTGTGTTGAAGTATTCCCCCTGTGACCTCGCCCTGGGCTCTGATCAGTCATTTAAATAAAGCAGAACATTACAAATTAGCTCTAAATAATTTATACATGATACATTTCAGTCACGTATCAAATCAAACCTAATTTTCTTCTGGTTTTGAATTCACTTATTTCCATATATAGTCTAACACATGCTGTCCTCAGCAGTGCTTCAATCTCACATTGGTTTTACAGATTACTCTTAGACTTAACAGACTGTATTCTCCATTATGTATTATTACAGTAATGTGTTTTAATATTTTTATTCATAACAGAAGAACAGAACCTTATAATAACTACTGAACATGGTAGATGTGTTAAATAATGTATTAAACGTCCCAAAGAATAGTCTCCAAATACAGTATATAGCTTTTCATTAATGTTTTATTTATGCTATAGTAAAGTTTTATACTCTGCTATATTTACAATATTTACTCATTCCTGTTGTGCGACTACATTGTCAATCTCCTGGGGAATTACTAGAGGTGTGAATCCCCAGAGGCCCCACGGTACGATTATATCCCGATTATATCCTTGAGTCACAATACGAGTATTGCGATACAATATGTTGTGATTTAACTGTTTAACTGCATTCCTTGCGAACTGCGTTCCTTTTTCCTGTGGAAGTGGTTTTACTGGCCGGTCTGGAACCGGGGACCTTTCCCCCGCTCATCTATTGGTTGGTGATTGTGTTACGTCACTGAGACTTGAGATAATAAAATAAAAAGTAATTTCTACCATCTGCAGTCGCTATACTAAATAGTGGCCGGTAACACTGTACCCCACGTCATTCTTTTTATTGATGTTGTGTTTTTACTGAAGTGTTGTTTTATCTCACTTCATGTAATTGTTGTGTGTTTTGCATGAATTTTTATAGCCGTGTCGAAAGACAAATTTCTGCTCTGTTGAACAGACTATAAAGATATATTCTATTCTATTCTATTCTATATCAAACAAGTTTGATATGATCCAAACCCAAGACTAGGAAAAGACTGATATGAAACAGAGCAGATTACTACCTTACACTTAACGATCAAGATGACGGGAGCGCTGTGCCTCCTTTAAGACTTTCAGTTTTTAGTCTGGGACTGGGAAAATCGTTTGGTGTAAGCTCAGCATTAGAGGCTCAGTGTTTTTGTAACAAACCTGGTAGCAGCATCTGCATGCTGATATTTCACCAGGTAAATATTTTCTTCGTTTGGTCTGAGGTTGCTTTGTTGTTTTGCAGTTTGGAAAATATAGTTATTAGTTATTCGTTTTCTTATGCATCTTTCAGTTCAGGCAGTGGTCAACTTTGTCCCAAGGTGTTCCCCCTGAAGGCAGCAGAACTCGGGACAAAGTTTCACAAACTTTACCTTTTGTTGACTCTCGTGTGTAACTCTCCAGACTGCTGTGTTTTGTCTTTCGTAGACTAATTTTACTGCCCTGCAATAAAGCTCTTTTCCCGTGCACTCCCCATTACCTAACCTCCCCCACCTACCTGCACACCTGATGACAATTTACTTTATCAGCCCTGCAGTGTGTACATATGGGCTCGTTCCCATTCACTCTTCTTCTGACTGTCTGTTGTGCGTCATGATCTCCTGCATGCACCTCAGTATGGTGCTAAACTAGTCTCACACAAATCAAAAATCATATTCACCTGTTGACATCATCCGGTCTGATCCTGACTTTGTCTGATTGTCTTTAGTTAGCCTGGCTAACACCAGACAAATCTCAAATGAGATTTGGTCTGGAAACCAACCATTCATTTCTCCATAGAGGAGGTGTGGTTTACGATCCTCCGGAGCCGTTTATTGGGCGCTTAGAATGTCTATCAAAAGCGTCTGTAGGTAGCTCTTAGCCAATCGTATCAGTTATACCAGATGACGTAGTAGAGCAACAGAAATGGATGTTTGTTGTGTGTGTGTCTGTGAGAGAGTGTTGCTTGCTGCTTTGCTTCTCCAGTTCTCGCTTTCTGCAAGATTATTTATTTTCACGCTTTATTCCCCCTCATGTCATTCAGCCACACACATCCACTGATTTTATGGGCAATAAAACAAGCTGCTGCAGGTCTCTCGGCGGCTCCGCTGTCCCCCGGCTCGTAGCCAGATCACCGCCGTTACGCTAGCGCCGGTGATTAGCGCAGCTAGCGTAACAGCGCTTATAGCCCCGCTACCGGTGATCTGGCTACGAGCCGGGGGACAGCGGAACCGCCGAGAGACCTTTCGCCTTTCAACTTTCGCTCTAAACTATTTAAAACACCATCTACAGCTAAAGAGAGTTTCGCGTCTGCAGCAGCCATGTTGGATCCGAGAGAAAACTACAAGCTTCCAAGTGCCGAGTAGTATGCGTCATCGTCTTGTCGTCCCTCCCCGCTCTGTGATTGGATCCCTAAAACAGGGCTACGAAACCTCCCTGGTTGCCAGACTGGATGGAGGTTCGAAATTAAATTCGAGCGCGCAAGGCAGTCTGGGTATACCCAGGCTAGTCTTTAGTGTAAACTCTTATTTTTCCTGTCTGTCCCAATCAGTTTTTTCAAGATTTTTCCCAGCTAATGTGGAAAAATATCATTAGATTCTTGATATTTAAACAATAAACATTAACAACACAGTGAATTAAATCATGTCTAATGGACAAATGGGCAGACAAGCCTACTGAAGTTGATTAGAAAGTATCTGACTGGCTCCCAATCCACTTCTAGTGGTTCTTTGAAGTTTCTCTCACTACTCTGTAATGTCTGGTTCCTGTACGCTAATTACATTAAGTAGTCACTTCATCTGTAACTACCTCCTGTTCTTTGATCATGTAAGACTGAAATTTTGTATATAAGGTAGAAAGTTTCTATTGTCGGGAGAGATTGCTGAGGACTCTCTCCGTGCTGTACGCCAGTAGTTCTCAACCTTTTTGAGTCGTGACCCCCAATTTAACATGCATGTTGTCCGCAACCCCCACTCACTGAACAGAATCTCACACGCACAGTTCAGATCACCCAAAAAAGAAACAAAATGACCAAAAAAAGGAAACATAATGACCAAAAAAGACACAAAATGACGAAAAAAAGACACAAAATGACCAAAAAAGACACAAAATGACCAAAAAAAGACACAAAATGACCAAAAAAGACACAAAATGACCAAAAAAAGACACAAAAAGACCAAAAAAGACACAAAATTACAAAAAAAAGAAACAAAATGACCAAAAAAGACACAAATTGACCACAAAATGATTTAAAAAAAAGACACAAAATGACAAAAAAACAAACAAACACAAAATGACCAAAAAAAGACATTAAGTGACCAAAAAGACTAAATCACATTAACACATGAACACTTTAACACAGTGGAGACAGAGCTGACTTCCAAAATGATTTGGCGACCCCCAGAAATCATCTCGCGACCCCAATTGGGGTCCCGACCCCAAGGTTGAGAACAGCTGCTGTACGTAACTAAAGGCTTTGATTGATCACACCGGCTTGCTGCATTTTTCTTCAGAGACTTCGAAACACTCAATATTTTGGGAAGAAACTACAACTACACTAGCCATTACAAAATTAAAAAAAAGGAAATGTTATGCAAGCTGACATTTGACATCTATACATATGTAGATTCTGCTGCGTGAGACAGAAAATGACCCAAATGTCTGGCTGAGGCAGTATGATGAACAAAATTACATGACAATGAAACCTTTGACTTGAGAGAAAGAAGCCTCTGTAGCATCGTTATTATCAAAATGAGTGTTCTTATGTTTCCTCCTCAGGGTCCATGATCTCTGGAGTCTTATTAAACACATTAATCTTTTGACAGAACTGGCTGCTCTGCCCTGTCGTCCTTCTGGGCTTTCTGGCTGTAAAAGCACAGCTCTCTTCCAATTACACAAAAATATTTTGCTTATTATTGTTTTGTTCCGTCTTGTTGGCCTCGTTGCCCAAAGACACGACTGGATGGCTCTGCCAGTTCTGATGTTGGGCGTCCGCTGAGTATATTTTCAGTGTGACAGGACAGTTCAGGTTAATATCTGTGAAAAACAAAATAATAGAGCTTAGCTTTAATGATAACAGAATGAACCCTGGATATGCTTTTTTCTATAGTTTTCGATGCAGAAAGTTCCCTTTGATCTGAGAAAAATGTTCTTATCTCTTACAACTTCTCATCTCTTATCAGCACATTTAAAATAACCCATGCATTTAGGGAGAACATAACAATTAAAGGAACAAGCACAGATCAAGCTACTTTCACTTGAATGAATGAATGCTTTATTTCGGTAACAAAAAACAACAAAAAAAGACAACAAAATAAAATCATGTTTTTACAAAAGAATCCATCAGACAGCAACAGAAAAAGGAACAGGCTGAAGCCCCAAGGCTTATTTTTTGCCTCTGCTGTACCATCTACATGCATATACATTACATTATATACATTACATTAACTAAGTAATTCACATTGTTACAAAACACATGATAGCTTAAACTGAAAAATCTAATTCAATCAAATTTCATTGTAACCCTTGATAATTTTAGATTTTAAAGTCTTCTTGAAAACTACACACCTCATCACATAGAGACGCTTGCTCAGGACCCCTTTGTATCACTTTGTAATGCAGAAGCTACCCCTCTTGACCCAGGATGTCCCTGTATAAGCTTGGAGAGAAATGGAATACATGTAACAGGGTTAATTAACAATTAACATTAGGATACAAAACAATTTACCAATATTCTGTTACAGTATCAGGGAATAAAAACACAGATTACTGATACATTTAGTCTGATTTCACAACATTAACCACCATGCTATTAGGATACCCAGTAGAGGTGGGGGAAAAATTGATAATATATAATAATATATCGCAATATTTTGAGTGGGAATATATTTTTGGCCGCCATGCATCGATATTTTGTGTTCCGACGGGCTGGCAGTATTTTCGCCGTTTTTTGTTTTTTTCAGAGGCCGGTGCGTCAGGATATACTGTTGGGAAGTTGTTTAACGCTGCACAGTTAGGCTATTTTTCATGTAAAATTCAGAGCAGTGTTAGAAAAATTGCATGAGTAAACCTTGAAAATTGAATAATCTGTCACCAACAGAAAAAAACCTCACCATTTTTCTGCGCAGATCATTGATGGGGAATGAAGAGCAGGAGGCCGTGCAAGTTCTCAGTTTAACAACGTTTTATTACAATACGTCAAAAAATGTGCATTTTACAGAGATTCTCCGGGTTCAAAAACTCATGTCCCTGAATACAAACAGACGTGTTTCAGTTCATGAAGTCTGAACCACGTCTCTCTCCCTACGAACCCATTAAAATACTAACATTTGTTTACAAAACATGCTGGTCGATTTCTTCCAGGAAGTTCCGCCTTCTTGATCCGCTGATTCGCCAGTTTTAATCCATACAAAACGGCACGTCATGCCACCTGGTTGCTTGCTGCCGAAACCAGGCCTTGCCCTGACCTACTAACAAACTTGTTAGCACAAACATTTTTCCTTGTTATGACTTACAGAGATTTTCACACGGGATTTTCATTCGGCCTTCTGTGGTCTCCCCTCTCCAGACACACATACACACACACTCACAAATGCACATACACACACAGCAAAAACTGTGCATCAATATATCTGGATGTCATTCTTTGTGATTTATAGAATCTTAATCAGTTTAAGCCAATGAAATATATGTCAACAAAGTAATCACAGTTTCTAAATCAACATTAACACACAAACATAATCATTGTATCAAAATCATATTGCCTGATTTAATATAAATGCATAGAGAGAGTTATTACCCCCGAGGTTTTGACCTTTGATAGTGACCTGCGTCACGCACAGAGACAGAGAACAGAGACAGACAAAATAGAAGCAGAATAATCGATTATTTTAACAGCAGTGAAGCTTAAAGTTTGAAAAAGTTTGATAAAATGCTGCATTTGTTGTCGTCCATACATGTTTGATATCAGTTCAGTTTGACTGAATACTTCGTTGGTCAGTCTGTGGGTTTGACTCTCTTTTGCCATCGCAGCTCCAAAACTGTGGAATGAATTGCCGCTGCACATCAGACAGGCCTCCTCACTGTCTCATTTTAAATCTCTTCTTAAAACCCACCTCTTCTCGTTGGCTTTTAACACCACGTAGAGTGTTGATTTTATGATTTTTTGTTTTTATTGTATTCATGCATATTTTATTTTGTGCGGGCAGTACATTTTACATTTAATTTTATCCCATTTTTAATTTATTTTATCTTATTGCATCTTACTGATCTATTGTTTACTACATCTCTTTGTATTGTGTTATGTATTTATTGTTTGTTGTTTTTTTTTTTGCCATTTTTATTGCTTTATTGGACAGAGACAGATAGAAAGGGGGAGACATGCAGCAAAGGGACCTCAGGCCGGATTCGAACCCGCGTCCGCTGCAGCAACCACACGGCCTTCATGGTAAGCGCTCTACCAGTGTGAGCCATCGGGACGCCCCGATTGAAAACAATTCCTGATTGAATTTAATTTCCTTTTGTCTCATCTGTCTTGTCTTTTAGGTCTCTGCCTTCCCCTGTGTGTTATTCCTGCTCCCTGATTACCTGCCTTCCTCAATGTGTTTCACCTGTGCCTGATTGTGTTTCCCCTCCCCTTTTGCCTGTGTATTTAGGCTCTGTGCATCCTTTGTTTGTTGCCAGTTCCTTGTTCCTTGTTCAGCGTTCCATCGTTTCTTTGTCTTGTATTTCTCGTTTCCTGATCCACCTGTTTATCAACCCTAAGCCAGTTTTTTGACCTGGATTTTGCCCTACGATGTTGTACCTTCACCTAGACTTGTCTAGTAAACTTTTCAACCTCCACCTTTGCCTCCAAATCTGCTTCATGGAATCCTTCTATGAACCCCCCTGATAAAATGCAGTTAAACAGTTAAATCGCATTTGTATTGTATTGCAATACACTGCAAAAAAGCCGACTTGTATTTTTTGGCCTAAAACAGTGATTTAATTTGGTAAAACTTGGAAATATAAATTACTGACATTTAGGGCAATAATGTAAGTTAGCACAACAAAGGAAGCCAGTTGTCTGCTCAAAAACAAGTTAGTGAGTTGTTGTTACTTATATCTTTAAGTTGGGGTTCAAAACAAGGGACAATAGTTCTGCTAACTCTTATTTCTTTGTTGTGAAATTCAGTCATTAGCGAAAGCTACCAGCTAACTGATGCTAGCGGCTAACTGATGCTAGCGGCGCTGCTTGTTACAGCTACAAGTGTAGCCATTAGCGTATCAATGCTAACTCAAAATTGTGGTCACAACATTAGCTGACATTTCATAGCGGCGTTACAATCGTGTCAGAGAAATTCAGAGTTGAGCAAACTCCAAAACAAAACTTAAAATATTTAATTTAATTGTCCAACTTAAAATTTTATCGAAGTTTGTTGCCTTGAAATTTTGAGTTCACCCAACTTTTCTTTTTTTGCAGTGTACTCACCATCTTGCACCAGCTGCCTTTTTCAATGCCTAAATCTTGCAAAACTGAAACTGAAATTACCAAATAGCCATTGAATAGGCTGACAACCTAACAATCTGCTAGAATATTGAGTGGGTCCCTACTAGGGGTGTGTTAAAAAAAATGCATATCATGATATTAGCAACATTCCTGTTTCTTGACATAGTGGCGTAAGGGTTTCCCATTAATTACCAGACTGTGGTGGCCCGCTATAGTCTCATGTGCTGCGCTAACGTCACATTTCAAGCTACTGAAAGTATATGAAGACTATTCATAATATAAAGTTATTTTGCCTTGTGTTAACGTTACTCAGCAGAGTGTCTGTCACCCGTCAGTCAGTCAAAACCAGGCGGCAACCTCCAGGTCTGAGCAGGGAGGCAAACCAGGAAGCGCCTTAAGCTGCATTCTACCAAAAATTCCAGCAGGGGGCGCTAAGTTTGGCTGCTAAAAAAATCTGTCCATTCATTTCAATGCAAAATTTAAAAAACTTAAAAAAACTCACTTGGTTTATTACCTGAGGAAAAACACTATAGTCGCAATCTCTAGTAAAAAAAATCTTCTTCAAGACAATTTAATGTTAATAGTTCAAATAATGGCCCCATTTAGAAGAAAATAAAAGATAAAGAATCGTATGATTTGGGGCGGGGCTACCTTTGATTGACAGGTCACTAACAAGGCGAGCCGTCATCAGGAGAGAAGCAGAACAATGTGTATCCATGGCACTATGTCAATAAAGTTATATATAACGTTATATAGATGAAAAAAAGGACATTTACCGGTTTGGCCTCATAACGTTGACCCTTTCACACTATATTTTCACTTTATTTGAACGTTTTGTTCATTAAAAATGTCTTGTTCAGTGTATGGTTGGACTTATGCTGCGTTCGATTGCACTCGGAACTCGTAAAGATCCGAGTTGAAAATTACGACTTCCGAGGTAAATGCGTTTCATTGCTCAACCTCGGAAAACATGGCCAGCCAACAACATGGGTTTGATTTTGAAAATGGAGCGTAAATGGAAAAAACAGGACAGGACAACTTTTTTGATGTGTGGGTCGAAAGTAAGGCTTGAGTCGAATGTGACTCCCAGATTTCTGGCGGAGGACTCAATGTTGGCGGATAGTGGACCGAGATGATTTTAGAATTGACCAATTGTGTTTGGAGGTATGATTTCTGTTTTAGAGTTATTGAGGTGAAGGAAGTTTTGGGCCATCCAACGGTTGATATCCTTAAGACAGTCGAACACAGCAGCTAGGCTTGAGGATCAGATGGTCTCAGGGGAAGGTATATCTGTATAAAAGCATGTCTATAAAATTAAACGATTTTGTTGAAAAGATGATACAGAAACCAAGTTGTATTCTCTTCACTGTAGGAGATTTTATAGGAACTATGTATCTAATGGAGCCTTAATTGTTGTTGCTATAGAAATGACATGTTGTATTTCTAAGAACTCTGCTGCTGCGTGGTCTCTGAAGGTTAAATGACCTTCTGAAGTTAAAAACGACCAACGTCAGTCCTTAACAATAGAGCTTGGACTCGCCGCCTTCAGACTATCAGAGGGAGGCACTTAGTGGCAGCCACTTGAGTTTGACAGCTGGAGTCACTAATGTGTTTTCTCCAGGCGAGTCTGTACCTTAAGAGTCACATCTGCTGGTTATTACTGACTGTGTGAGCATTTTATTGTCATCAGTGAATCCGAGGCAGCACCATCACTGTGATAAATACATCTCCCGAGAGGTTTTTCTGTGATTTAGAGTAAAGAGGGTTCAAGTGGTTGACCTGTGCGGGCAGCAGACTACTGAGATGTGAAAACAAACGGCAAATATGCCAAACAAGAATCTTTAGTTAGTGACAGATTAATTATTTATAAGTAATTTACTTGGTTTCTTTTATTATGAATACAAGCAGACTCATAATATCCAACAGCTCTGACAGAAAAACTTAATGTACTAAACAGTCAAAGTGAAGATGAATGTGAGGCAGCGACTGGAAAATATATAGTTTATTCTGGTGTTTGCACAATAATGAATAGAAAGCTAATCCCAGGTTAAAACACAACAAATGAATAACACACTGTAAAAAATTGTTTGTAGAAATTACAGTAAAACACAGTCAAATTTCATCAGAAATAGGTCGTAAAATTGAACATTGTACATCACCGTAGTAGATACTTTTAATTACTGTAAATCAAAGATTAGCATAAAACTTTAAATTCTACTGTCATAAACTGTAGAAAACACACAGTTGTGCTGTAAAAATAAACAATTTCCATGTAAAGTTAATGGAGAAATACCATGATGACACAATTATCCTGAAAGTAATGGGATTATTCAGTATAAATTACAGTTTTTTTGCTGATATTTACATTTACATATGCTCACTGTATTTCTTACGGTGAAGTTCTGGCAACCACAGCTGCCGGTATTTTACCGTAAATTAAACATTTTTTTTTACAGTGCAGTGTGATAACAGATGTACACACATTTAAATAAATGATGTATTATTGGATATTAAGATTAAACTTTATTGATCCCTGGGGTGAAATTCACAAAATACTCAGCAAATTAAGTCTATAGTTAAGTCATCCCAAGTGACATTAATACAATACATATATTAATGCATCAACAATAAAAAATATAATAATTTTTTCTGAAACAGGCTGTTCTACTAGCCTGGGTATACCCAGACTGCCTTGCGCGCTCGATTTAATTTCGAACTGCCAAGGGGTCTGGAATCTAGAGAGGAATCCTAGCCCTGTTTTAGGGATCCAATCACAGAGCGGGGAGGGACGGCAAGACGATGACGCGTACTACTCGGCACTTGGAAGCTTTCCGGATCCAACATGGCTGCTGCAGACGCGAAACTCTCTTTAGCTGTAGATGGTGTTTTAAATAGTTTAGAGCGAAAGTTGAAAGGCGAAAGGTCTCTCAGCGGCTCCGCTGAGATCACCGGCATTATGGTAGCGGGGCTATTAGCGTCGCTAGCGGCTATTAGCGCCGCTAGTGGCTAATAGCCCCGCTACCGCGGACAGTGGAGCCGCCGAGAGGCCTGCAGCAGCTTGTTTATTGCCCATAAAATCAGTGGATGTGTGTGGCAGAATGACATGAGGGGGAATAAAGCGTGAAAATAAATAATCTTGCAGAAAGCGAGAACTGGAGAAGCAAAGCAGCAAACAACACTCTCTCACAGACACACACACAACAAACATCCATCTCTGTAGCTCTACTACGTCATCTGGTATAACTGATCTGATTGGCTAAGAGCTACCTACAGATGCTTTTGATAGACATTCTAAGCGCCCAATAAACGGCTCCGGAGGATCGTAAACCACACCTCCTCTACGGAGAAATGAACGGCTGGGTTCCAGACCTAATCTCCAATGAGATTTGGTCTGGTGTTAGCCAGGCTACTGTTCTACATAATGAGTACTTACTTTTACAAAAAGAAGATTTTGAATGCAGATTCGAAACAGAGTATTTTTACACCGTGACTTAAATCAAATATGTGAGTTTCTCCACTGGTGGTTGTTATCAGCAGAATCTGTGTGTTTTAGTCTTCAGTTCACTTGCAAAGAAACTAAATGAAAGGAAAGATGAACCCTGTTGACATTTAGTGACCTTTGATCCAATCACTTCTTTATACTGGTGTAGTCATGGGACACAGGCTGCTGCTTTATTGTTTTATCACTTTATTAGCAGCTCATCTTTTAAAGACTAAATAAGTTTTTCTCTGCATGAATGCACAGATTTGCAGCATGATGTTGGCCCAGAAAAAATGAGGACAAACTCATTCAATAAGCAAACACCGTGACAGCTTCATTAGAACTCATTTTGACAGTTAATTACGTGTAACAGTGAAGTAAACAGACTTAAGTGAAGGTGAGGTGGTAGTGAAAGAGCTCTGATAATATATGTAATATCACCAGGGCTCTGGAGATCACAGGCCAGTTTTTTTGGGCTCCAGCCAATCAACAGGGACATGATCCCTCACTGGCTTCCCACTGTTTGACATTTTGATCATGGGTACTCTAAGGTCACACTGCAAAAAGGTGTGTCTAAAAACATGATGAAAACACTAAATCTGAGGGAAATAATCTTGCTGCATGGACAGATAATTTCACTCGACAAGATTTCTTAAATTAAGATTATTAAATCTAGAAATAAGCATGTTGTACGCTTAAAATAAGAAATAACTCTTAAAACGAGTTATAAATTATCTAACACTTCTAAGTCAAAAGTTTTTTTTTATCTTGGTAAGAAACAAATAATTGTCAGGTCACTCTGCTCGGGCCAGTTCATCGCTGCTTGCAGCTTTAATTTACCTTGTTTTAAGAGTTAATTTCTTATTTTAAGCGTTCAACATGCTTATTTCTAGATTTAATAATCTTAATTTAAGAAATCTTGTCAAGTGAAATTATCTGTCCATGCAGCAAGATCATTTCCCTCAGATTTAGTGCTTTAATCTTGTTTTTAGACACCTTTTTTTGCAGTACATGCCCTCGTTTTTTTTTTAGGGGTTGGGGTTTTAACAACCAGAGGAGGAGTTTATATGATTTTATATTATTCTGAGATGACATATTTATATAACTCCACAAGCACCTTAAAGTGAACTTTCACTCCCTCATCCCTTTTGAGGTGGTTTCGAGGCATTTTCATTTTTTGCAGTGAATATTGTTACATTTTACAGTTTTAAGGGGGAAAAGAAATATAAAAATGCCTTTTTTACACAGGGTGGCTCTAAATTTGGACTCATAATCAAAGCATTTTTAAAATAATCACCTTGGCCCATAATGTGTCTGAGTCATAATGTGTAGTATTATACAGCAGCGCAAAATCTTTCATTATACACAGTGATTACCTGACTAATTCCACCTTGGCTCAGCTGAGACCTTCTACGGTCTATGGCTCAGACATCAAGTGGGGAAAGCTCAGAGTTGAGCTATTTCTCCTTGGTATCGAGAAAGGGCCAGTTTTATTGGTTTGGGCATCTGGTCAGAATGCTGCCTGGGTTTGAAGAGCATGTGCACGCCGGGGCTTGCAGAGTGGACCCAACCGATGACAGAGACTGCATCTTTTGAATATATGATTGCCAGGAAAAACAAAGTTAAAGGAACACTCCACCGTTTTTTCATATTAAAACATGTTATTCTGTCAAGTAAGACGAGTTGATACAGACCTCTTGCGTCTCAATGTGTGCACTCAATCGCCCTGGCGCGTGGCGCCACTTGGCTAGCACTTAGCTTAGCCCAGTTCATTCATTAGGATCCAAACAGATGGACAGTTAGAAGCGACCAAACTCCTCCACGTTTTCCCTATTTAAATACAGCTACACGAGTAGCTAAACGACCAAGTATGGCGACACAAAATAAAACGTGGCGCTTTTCTAAGCGGATAAAAAGGATAACTATAATGTATGGCGGAATAGCACTTGGGAGCACTTCGACTCGCCGCAGTAATATCATCACTCCTGAGGGGAGAAGATTTTTCAGGAGTGATGATATTACTGCGCCGAGTCGAAGTGCTCCCAAGTGCTATTCCGCCATACATTATAGTTATCCTTTTGCTAGCCAAGTGGCGCCGCGCGCCAGGGCGATTGAGTGCACGCATTGAGACGCAAGAGGTCTGTATCAACTCGTCTTACTTGACCTAATAACATGTTTTAATATGAAAAAACGGTGGAGTGTTCCTTTAAAGGCAGTGGCGGTTCTAGACCAATTTTACTGTGGGGGCCAAGGAGGGGCCAGTGTTTAATCAGAGGGGCACATTAAAAATCGTCAAAAATGATATTTAAGCATTCACAACCTTTATTTTAGCTAAAATTCTCATATTTGGAAGAACTACATTGATTGAAGCAATGAGACTTACCAACATTAACAGTTATTTTTGTATGACAATGACATTTCTCATTTTTGTGCACAATTACTTTTTTATTTTGAAAGTGCAGTACAGTGAGAATGATCTTTATATTTTGCTTTTATTGCACAATTCAACTATTATACAATGTACGCATTATGGGTTCATTTTGTGTACAACGAGATATTGTTTGAACAAAAAATAGGTAAGAATTCTTCCGTCGTTCATCGTTATAAATTGATCATTTTATTATTAATTTGACACAGGGGCCACAGCAGGGGCCAAGGGCTTCTACACAGGGGCAGTGGCCCCTGGAGGCCCCTGTGTAGAACCGCCACTGGTTAAAGGGAATTTCCATTTAGTATGGGATTATTTTGTTCGATACATTAAGGACTTGTCACAGTCAGCATATGTTGTTGTCCTCGTTTTGGGTTGACTGCCTGGGGTGTTTTTGTTTTTGTTTTTTTGTTTTTTCTGTCTGTTTTTGGTGTCTGTCTCGGCTGTTTGTAAGTGTTTGTATTATATGTTGAAAAATTAAAAATTAAATAAATACTTCTATTATAAAAAATAAATAAATAAATAAAAAAGAATGCTGCCTGGGCATCCAACTGGTAAGAGGCCCTTGAGTAGGCCCAGATGGTCTGCTCTCATTCACTGTTTTAACTACGGGAAAAAATGCACTTTACATTCCTATATAATCCATGTAATTGTGAGCCAGGAGGCACAGCTTATAACGACCCATATGGGTTTTTTTTGTTTGTTGGGAGACGACCTCTTGCGGCCATACTAATTATAATGGGAAGAAAGTGAAGTAGATAGATAGATAGATAGATAGATAGATAGATAAACAGACAGACAGACAGACAGACAGACAGACAGACAGACAGATAGACAGACTTCATTTATCCCAAGCTGGGAAATTACAGTGTAGCAGCAGCATTACACACAGAGACACTAACAACACAATTAAATAAGAACAACCTAGGCATACTTCAAGCAATAAAATATAAAAATACAATAAAAATGCAATAAATGAAGTGTCTAAAGAAGGAGTCTGTATAAAGGAGTAGAGTTAGATTTCCAGTGCAGAATAAATATGAATATACAGTATAAAAATGTTTGGTGCTGTGAAACAAATAAGGTGCAATGAACAGTGTGCATAAAAAACAAAGTGCATAGCGACAGTATGTAATGAACCAGACTATTATTTGTTATTGTTACTGTACAGTGTGATGGCATGTGGAAGGAAAGATGTTTTATATCTGTCGCTATGACAGCGGAGCTGGAGCAGCCTGTGAGTGGATGTAAAGCAAAGTGGTGTATGCCTCCATCAGCTCGATGTCTGTGTTGGCTCCCAGGGAGCTGGTGGAGCAGCTGGTTTAGCTCGACTGTTAGCCGTGGGGGGAAAAGCTGCTGCTTGCTGTCCATGTTGTACTTTAAGTTTAACCGGTAACACTTTACAATAACCAACTAAGTGATGTTTATAGATGGTAAACCAATTATTAAGCATTTACAAAGTGCTATACATATTTAATCTTTAAATGTTTTAAACAAATTTCCAGAAGGTATATGAATAATTTCAAAATCATTAACATACACTACCAGTCAAAAGTTTTAGAACACCCCAATTTTTCCATTTTTTATTGAAATTCAAGCAGTTGAAGTCAAATGAACAGCTTGAAAGGGTACAAAGGTAAGTGGTGAACTGCCAGAGGTAAATAAAAAAAGGTAAGGTTAACCAAAACTGAAAAATAATGTACATTTCAGAATAATACAAGTACGGTAGGCCTTTTTCAGGGAACAAGAAATGGGTTAACAACTTAACTCTATGGAGTCTTGGGCTATTTTGTCCATTTTTGAATTCTTTTCATGTCTTTTTTAAGTCATTTTGTGTCTTTTGGTGTCTTTCTTTGTCATTTTGTGTCTTTTTTTGGGTAATTTTGTGTCTTTTTTTAGTCCTTTAGTTCAACATAAAATGTGATTTTGAATCTTTTTTTTATTTTCAAAACACTCATGCTCAATAAAGAATTTTAAATGTTGCAAATGTGCATTAATTTCAGAGTACACTGAGACATTAAACTGCATCATTTTCAATTAAATTCTGGAAAAGTTGGTGTGTTCTAAAACTTTTGACCAGTAGTGTACTTAATATGGTGTTAAAAATGTTATAATGAGTGTAACTATAAACTATTAATAAACTATTAATTATAATTTATTGGTTTGTTAATGGTAAATTAACTATAAACTAACATTAATATACCATCTGTTTGCCATATATAAATGATTTATTTAGTTAAACGTTAATAAATGATGTATTTACCATTCTAAATGGTCCATATATGGCTTATAAATGATGATTAAAAATTAATAAACTATCTGTTTACCATTTATAAATGATGGTGGTTATTGTAAAGTGTTACCGTTTAACCTGTGGCATCTTAATTACTCTGAGTTAATAATTTGAATATTGATTTAGTTTACATAAATGGAGTTTGCATTATAAAGATGAGATCAGAGTGATGTATATGTGAGATTCTTCTAAGTAAAGTTTAAATGTTTTTTACCGAGTTTTTGAGACTCGACTCGCGTGGGAACTCCGACTGGCAGTGAAGCAGGATTTGGGTCTGCCTTCTAGCAGGCTGGTTGCTGCAGAAGGCTCTAAAGGAACCTACTGAGAACCAGCAGGATTTCTTCAGATTTTTTCCTGATAGTCTCATTTGCTTATGTAGGTCATATAGAGGCATCAGTTTTAACCAGGTAAAAGTTTCTTGTAGCTGTTTTAAAGTTAGTTTATGATATACAAACAAGTGTCTGTGCACTGCAAAAAAAACAAAAGTTGGGTGAACTCAAAATTTCAAGGCAACAAACTTCGATAAAATTTTAAGTTGGACAATTAAACTAAATATTTTAAGTTTTGTTTTTGAGTTTGCTCAACTCTGAATTTCTCTGGCACGATTGTAACGCCGCTATGAAATGTCAGCTAATGTCGTGACCACAATTTTGAGTTAGCATTGATACGCTAATGGCTGCTCTTGTAGCTGTAACAAGCAGCGCCGCTAGCATCAGTTAGCCGCTAGCATCAGTTAGCCGCTAGCATCAGTTAGCCGCTAGCTTTCGCTAATGACCAAATTTCACAACAAAGAAATAAGAGTTAGCAGAACTATTGTCCCTTGTTGTGAACCCCAACTTAAAGATATAAGTAACAACAACTCACCAACTTGTTTTTGAGCAGACAACTGGCTTCCTTTGTTGTGCTAACTTACATTATTGCCCTAAATGTCACTAATTTATATTTCCAAGTTTTACCAACTTAAATCACTGTTTTAGGCCAAAAAATACAAGTTGGCTTTTTTGCAGTGTGGTGTTTTTTTGTCCAGTTTTAGTTGTTCATGACAGAACATGACTCCAGACAGCATTCGTCACACTCACAACAACACCATCGAGCCCCCTTGGGGAAGAAAAGATCAGAGCCGGGGAAAATGGTTCACCGGGGGGGGCATAAACCTGACACACACCATCTGTGAAGTCTCTTTGGCTTAATTTCTATCATTTGAGGCATTCATCTGGGTCCAAATTGTAGACAGAAGAATCCTGACAGGAAATAAAAAAAAGTTTTTCCATCTGGGAAGTTCAGTTTGGAAATCAAAGACGGAAAGAAAGACGACAGCCCCTGCTGGGAAGTCATCTCCTCTGACCGGCAGTCCCCGGCTCCAGACGCTGTCAGAGATGTAGTGATGGCCCCCCGGCTGAGAGAAGACACAGGTTCTGTCTGACACAAACTCCCCAGCCAGCCATTGATCCGGAAAATAAACTGCAAAAATAATAGCTTTTATTTGACTGACTGTGTTGAGGCGATTGGAGCCAAACTAAACTGAAAGTGCTGTGAGAAAGAGCTCCTAAAAGCTGCAAGGTTGGAGATAATACTTCTTTGAGACCTTTCTAAAAGTAATTTAGTTTTATGTTAATATGAATTATTTCAGTGTTTACTGTGGACTGTGTGGGAGGCAATAACTAAAATGAATAAATGCAGTGAAGCTGAGAAGATCATATTTGAAAACTAAAAATTAAATTTAAAAATTGAACAATTTAAATATGTTCTAACTGCAGTGGAAATATTCTTCACACAAACTAATGTCAAGTACAAGATGTGCTGACATTTGAAACATACTTATTCTTTGGAGGCTTGTGCTATATTCTGCTTCTGTAACAAGTTTTTTTTTTTTCTGACTAGTGGGAAGAAGACATCTAAAACAGACATTTAGGTGTGGTTTTTTTTTACTGCACTTTGTCCATTTGTTTCTTTGGTAACACTTTACAATAACCATCATTTATAAATGGTAAACAGATAGTTTATTAATGTTTAATCATCATTTATAAATCGTATATATACATTTAGAATGGTAAATACATAATTTATTAATGTTTAACTAGCTAAATCATTTATAAATGACAAATAGATGGTATATTAATATAAGTTTATAGTTACTTTACCATTAACAAACAATTAAATTATAATTAATAGATTATTAATAGTTTTAGTTTCACTCATTATTACATTTTTAACACCATATTTAGTATGTTAATGATTTTGAAATGATTCATAAACCTTGAAGAAATTGCTTGAAAACATTTAAAGATTAAATATGTATAGCACTTTGTAAATGGTTAATAATTGGTTTATAAACCATCTAAACATCACTTAGTTGGTTATTGTAAAGTGTTACCGTTTCTTTAAATGTATCCTAATTCACAAAAATGATATATTATGTTATATTATATTTTATTATATAATACCTCAATTGCATTTTAATTCTAACATAACATTTCAGAAAATGTATTTAGCCCAATACAAAAAATATTTGTCTTTGAAGTTTTACGGTGATATCTACTTAAACACATTTAAACCCTATTTCCCTGTAGCGTTCTTAAAATGGAATTTTACTATTTTAATCAAAATACATTTTTCTCTCAAACTCTGAGGCAGAAATCTCAACTTCAGTAGCACTTACACACAGCAAACTCTCCACTGTCCTTCCCATCCCATCTAAATTAAAATGTCTATGCTATTTGCCTGCATTGTCTCCCCCTAAAGGAGTACTAAAAATGGGAAATAAGGATTTTTCAAAAAAAGTACAGGTTGTAAGAATAGATAGATAGATAGATAGATAGATAGATAGATAGATAGATAGATAGATAGATAGATAGATAGATAGATAGATAGATAGATAGATAGATAGATAGATAGATAGATTCGGTTGTCACAGCAGTCCGGTATTCAAGTACAATAAAATACAATAGAATAAAATACTGAGGTAGCATAAATAAAAACAACAATAGAAAAAAACACAGAATAGAACAAGGACAAGGACACTTAAGAAGTTAAGAAAAGAACATCAGTTGGTAGGATGGTTGACAAGATGATGGTAATAATTAAACTGGTGATATGATGCAACAATGCTATAGTGACTAGACCGTATATAATAATAATAATAGTACAGTATATAATATATATAATATAATATGTAATAATAGATAATAAACAATATAAAAATAAAAATTAAAAATATAAATGACGTAATTACAAGTAAAATAATATAATATATAATAATAATAATAGTAATAATAATAATAATAAATAAGGCAAAGAGATGCTGGTATTGTAATGAGGGCAGTTGAGGCGTGCTAAAAAGGCATTAACTTCCTCTATGCTATAAAATCTTTCTTAAAATAGTTATTTGAACAACACCAACAGAGTTGCAGCCTGTTGTCTAATAATATTGGACACGTTCCTCTACTCTGAGGTCAGTTTAACCTGCAGCTGCAGAGAGTGAAAGCTGCGGAGGAGATCAGTGGAGCCTGTTGGCATCGACCAGTGGATCAGAGAGGAGGAAGAGCAGAAAAATGCTGCTGTGGGCCATCTGGCTGCTGCACCGTCCTCTCTGTGTGGGTCCATTAACTGCGTCAGGTATATAATTCACTTATTCACTTCCTGAGTTAATGCATTTTGTATCTGTCTATATCGGCCTTCGGACAGAAAGATTTATAAAGCAGCATTAGTCATTAAAAATTACATTTTATAGCAACTGAAATCACATTAATTATCCCCTCGGCTGTAAGATTAATGATTTTTTATTATTATCGACTACATTCAGCCCTCAGCTCGCCTTAATATGATTTGATGTAAAGATTTATGACATGTCATGTTTAATATAAATTTACTTTTTCAACTTGACTTATATATATATTATTATTAAGTATATATACTTATACTTTTAAATATCATGCACAATTTTACTTTACTTATTAGCTATTCACCTTCACCTTATTTATATATATATTCAGTACAGGCCAAAAGTTTGGACACGCCTTCTCATTCAATGTGTTTCCTTTATTTTCATGACTATTTACATTGTAGATTCATCAAAACTATTAATGAACACATGTGGAATTATGTACTTAACAAAAAAGTGTGAAATAACTGAAAACATGTCTTATATTCTAGTAAGCAAAGGGTGGTTACTTTGAGGAATCTAAAATACAAGACATGTTTTCAGTTATTTCACACTTTTTTGTTAAGTACATAATTCCATATGTGTTCATTCATAGTTTTGATGCCTTCAGTGAGAATCTACAATGTAAATAGTCATGAAAATAAAGAAAAACGCATTGAATGAGAAGGTGTGTGTCCAAACTTTTGGCCTGTACTGTATATATATATATATATATATATATATATATGCACAAAAGAATATTATATAATATGTATGATATTTTGGAGTATGAAAGCCATGTTGAAAAAGTTTATTTATATTGCACATGAAATGTCATGACAGTAAATATCTACATCAGATCATATTAAGACGAGTTAAGGGCTCAATGTAGCTGATGATAAAAAAATATATAATTTTTATGCCTTCTCTAACACAAGTATTTCCCTCGAGATTAGTAAAGTTCTAACTTATTTTATCATCTTAAACTGATCTAATCTTAAACAGTTATTTTTTTTAAGTTGTCATTCAGTTTCATCTCCACAGTTAAAGTGTTAAGTCCAATTTTGCCCTGTTGGATATTTTCATATATTTTTGCAATACAAATGTATTTAATGGTTTCAATCACCTGATTAAACACTGCTGTGAACTTCACCTGGTGGACTGTAACCCCTAACCCTGTAGCAGAGAGACACAAGGTGCACTTACTTGTTTTTTCCAGAGCTTTAGCTACATCTCAAGGTCTTCATGGTCAATTTGTCAACAATTGACACATAAATGTGCTATTCATGTTTCAATTGAACTTTGTTTTCTTCAGTATCTTAAGAGGTCAGGTGGAAAACAGTTTCAATAGAAACCGGATGTCCAACATAAACAAGTCATGTATTCACTATAAGTGATTCAATGTGTGTTTTAAATGGTCTTAACACATTGATTTTCTCTTTGAATAACTGTAACGGGTTACAATGAATGCTTTTCTTTATCTTAAATTGCAGTTTTGCAGCTTGTTGAATCATTTAAATGTTTAAACAAGTGATGTGGAGGGGGGTCGTTGAGTCACCCCACGTCCCTCAAACCTCAGGAGCCCGACCTGCCTTCTCTCAATCCTCTGCTGTGGTTGTCTTGAAATGACACGCCAGTCCCCTGTCGGTCACGCGCATCCTCGGGCACCAGCATAACATAAAGTGAGCTGCGCGCGCACGGGGCTCAGCAGTGAACCAGTAACCAGCGGCGGTGAGAGCAGCTCCTATAAGTTCAAGCGCCCTGTAAGGGCAGAGGAGAACACAGGCTGCAGGGTTAACATGAGCTGCGGGATCTGTGCGCACCTGGCGGCGCGGGACGCTTCTTTTCTCCGGGAGCGCAGGAGGTGATGCGCACTGCAGACTCGACTCGGGTGTGTTACCGGAGAGGATGGCAGAGCTGTGGAACCACAACAACACTTCTCCCTGGAACCGGTCCGCTGCGGGACAGGACCGGTTCAGCAGCTTGGATGACATCGACGTGCCGGCGGACGGCTCCCCGGCGCTGCGCATCCTCATCTCCATCGTGTACTCGGTGGTGTGCGCCGCCGGGCTGGTCGGGAACCTGCTGGTGTTCTTCCTGATGAAAGTGCGCCGGGGCAGGAAGAAACGCTCCAGCATTAACCTGTTCATCCTCAACCTGGCTGTGACGGACTTCCAGTTCGTGCTGACCCTGCCGTTCTGGGCGGTGGACACGGCTCTGGACTTCAGCTGGCCATTTGGAAACGCCATGTGCAAGATCATCCTCTCCGTGACGGTGATGAACATGTACGCCAGCGTGTTCTTCCTCACCGCCATGAGCGTCACCCGGTACTGGTCGGTGGCCTCGGCGCTGAAGGACCGGACTCGGCGCAAGGTGTGCCCGGTGCGCTGGGTGATCGCCGGGCTCTGGGTCTCCGCCACGGTGGCCTCTTTACCCACCGCTATATTCTCCACTGTGAAGAGCGTGGCCGGGGAGAGGCTGTGCCTGCTGGGCTTCCCGGACGGCCAGTCGTGGCTGGCGCTGTACCACCTCCAGAAGATCCTGGTGGCGTTCGTGTTCCCCATGCTGATTGTCACTGTGTGCTACCTGCTGCTGCTGCGCTTCGTCCGCCTGCGCAGCATGAACAACAACCACGTGAAGCGGAGGTCCAGAGTGACCCGCTCGGTCACCATCGTCGTCCTCTCCTTCTTTATCTGCTGGATGCCCAACCACGCCATCACCTTCTGGGGCGTCCTGGTGAAATTTAACGTGGTCAACTGGGATAAGACGTACTACATGGTGCACACGTACGTCCACCCGGTGACCGTGTGCCTGGCGCACACCAACAGCTGCCTGAACCCGGTGCTGTACTGCCTCATGCGCCGGGAGTTCAGGAAGAAGATGAAGGATCTGTTCTGGAGGATTTCCTCGCCCACCGGGTCGAACACCTGCCACCTGCGGCCGTTCTCCGGGACGGTGAGAGCAGAACCGGACGACACCCAGATTGTCATTCCGCTGAACAATGTGGAGACCGAGAACTGCAGACTTTCTGTTCTGACGGACCAGTGCGATACAGAAGCGCTGCAGAAGTAAACCAGACTTTGAATTCATGTTTACAGACACTAACTTCTGAATGGTCGATATTTTAAATTATTCGTCACAAACTCAACCACTCAGAGGAACACTTTTCCTGGTGATTTGTCTCAGCTTTTCTCACAATAAAGTTATTCTTTATACGACGAGAGTTGCTGGAGTTTGTACCTCTTTTTGTGGACTTTTAACGGAACACTGCAGGATCGTGTTAAGGCTAATTATTTTGGGCGACGCGGTGCAGATTGTGCCAATTCCATTGCAAGTATAAAACCAATAAAGGGCCGAGCAGATAATCCCAGCCATGTGGCGTATATGTTTTTTTTGACTTTGCACAAAGGGATTGTATATATTTTTGTCACAATTTAAAGGTGTGAGAAATAGGAGAGGAATAACAATCGCGCGTAAATTGCGCAGCTGTGCGTAAAATCATAATTCTGCTTCACCTGACTGCGCTGAATCCCAAGTAGGATCTCATAGCACAGTCATGCAGATCTTGTTTTGGAGTTTTTTTTTCTGATTCTTTTTTTGTTTTCCTATAAATGGCGTGCAGGCTCAGTGTCTCATCCAATGCTGCTTCGTTCTTAAAGTGCTCTCTGTGCAGACTTCATGTTGCAAACAGAGGAATCACAGTCCGATCATTGTGCTGCTGCAGGGAGGATTCAGCAGCTGCTGCCTCAAACATCCTTCTGTGGAATATTATTGACGTTTGTTGTGGCTGGTGTGTGTGTAACAGTAATTGAATGTAAAAAAAAACTGCCAATGCAACCTTAAAATGTTTGGAGAATAAAATATCTAATTTGTGTTGACATTAAATGAAGTGTTGGTGCTGTTTAAAGTCTCTGTTTAGATGTGGTGTAAGGGCAGCAACCTTTGAAGTTTGCAGGTTTCAGTCTGTGGATTAGATTTACAAGCAGAAATTCAGGACATGACGTCTTGTGTTTACATGCCAGCGGCCTCAAAGCTGCACAGTTTGTATCTGACTCCCTGTCCTATAAAAAAGAATCCTAACAGGAATGACTTTTATTTGAGAAGATGAAGATGGATGTTTTAAATGTTTAAGGAACGTGTTCCTGTCGGCAGCAGCAGGTCACTTAAAGGAGCCTATTTTTGGAAATGGAAATGTCTTAACTGTTTCTTTTAAAGATATTTTACAGTTTAGATTCACGTTGAGTAGTTGAGTTTATTTTCCAGAACATCTTCTCTAATACAAACAGTTTACATTCATCATAGCTGAGCTCCACTCTAATTGGCTCTGTCAAGATCTGCCCAGTCAGGCTAGTTTGCAGTGCTTGTAGTTGAAATCATCCAGTCAGCACACTTGATCTGCTACTGCAAACCAGTCAAGGTCCAAGGCTTAAATATTGAGATTAATCCTATAAAACAACATTTTAAACCAAGTTACAATAGTTAAAAAACATCATTAACATTCATATTTATAGAAACTGAAAATAATGTTCATTTTCTCAATTCATGGTTCATTCATGGTCAAAGTTGTAATAAAAACAGTGAAAATGTAGAATTTGCTAAAACCCAAAATGATGCCATCAAATAGCTCCTTGTTTCAGACCAAACCCCCAAATATTCATCTTTGTATCAGATCCTCACATTTGAATCAGTGATTTTTGGTATTTATGATGATGACTTCCTTTAACATGTTTAATATGATTTTCAAAATAAAATAAAAAAGTTTTACCTCTAAATCAAGCAAATTAAATTTGGGTTTTGTGCAAATACACAGTGAAACATAATGAGCCTATTTTAAATCACTACAAATGCATTTTCATCTGATTTGTACAAAAATGTTGCAATTTTAGTTCAAGTTCATGTTTGGGGGGTGGAATTTGACTTTGGGTGGACATGATTTCACTTTCTTTCTTTTTTTTTTAATATTCTTTTTATAGCCAAGTTCACATTGGATAGAATACATGTCTCTCACAAAGCAATCATAGTTGTATATGCTTTTTTTGGTATACAAGAAAGAAAAGAATAAAAGCTTTTAAAAAAACAACGAACAAACCAACAAAAAAAACAAATCAAACAACAACACGGCAGCATTTTTAAACATAAATAGATTGGATATGACAATATGGCGGATTACCACACAGCTTGGTTATAGTGGGATTTCACTTTCTTTAATTCATTTTGTATAAAATAACCACACATTTCCCCAGAGACAACTTAAATGGAGGAATTGTTTGCAGTAACAGACATGTTGAGTGAAATAAAGATAAGCAGGTTGACTTCATTTGAATGAGAGGGATGGTGTCTTCAAGTTTTTGCCAAAAACTCACTTTGAACTAAATAACATTACTTTTTTGACACCTTTTCATATTATGAACTGTAGTGTGTATAAGAAACTAAATAATAAATAGTTACACTACCGGTCAAAAGTTTTAGAACACCCCAATTTTTCCAGTTTTTTATTGAAATTCAAGCAGTTCAAGTCAAATGAACAGCTTGAAAGGGTACAAAGGTAAGTGGTGAACTGCCAGAGGTAAATAAAAAAAAGGTAAGCTTAACTAAAACTGAAAAATAATGTACATTTCAGAATTATACAAGTAGGCCTTTTTCAGGGAACAAGAAATGGGTTAACAACTTAACTCTATGGAGTCTTGGGCTATTTTGTCCATTTTTTAATTCTTTTCATGTCTTTTTAAGTCATTTTGTGTCTTTTGGTGTCTTTTTTTGGTCATTTTGTGTCTTTTTTAAGTCATTTTGTGTCTTTTTTTAGTCCTTTAGTTCAACATAAAATGTGATTTTGAATCTTTTTTTTACTTTCAAAACACTATCATGCTCAATCAAGAATTTTAAATGTTGCAAATGTGCATTCATTTCAGAGTACACTGAGACATTAAACTGCATCATTTTCAATTCAATTCTGGAAAAGTTGGTGTGCTCTAAAACTTTTGACCAGTAGTGTATGTACTCCCATAAACTGAGTTCATCCAGGCGTTAATGAGCCAAACTATACGCTGCATCGCTCTTTACAGTCTGAATGAACTTATCTCAGACTGAAGTCACTGGAGGGCGATATTTTGAATTATAATGTAGATTTACTCAATTAGTCAATAAATATTATTTAATGTAAATATCTGTGGCACTTCCTCTTTTATTACCCAAGTGTTGGTCGCACAAAATAACATATACAGTTGAAACCAGAAGTTTACATACACTATATAAAAAGACACATATGCTTTTTTCTCACTGTCTGACATGAAATCAGACAATCACTTTTCCTGTTTTAGGTCCGTTAGGATTACCAAAATTATTTCTATTTGCTAAATGCCAGAATAATGAGAGAAGGGTTTTTTTTAGACAATTTTTTATTACTTTCTTCAAAGTCAGAAGTTTACATACACTAACATTATTATGCCTTGAAACAATTTGGGAAAGCCCAGATGATGCTGGCATGTCTTTGGAAGCTTCTGATAGGTTCATTGACAACATTTGATCTGAGACATTAAACTGCATCATTTTCAATTCAATTCTGGAAAAGTTGGTGTGTTCTAAAACTTTTGACCAGTAGAGTACATGTTCTCACAGAAATGTTTGGTTTTTGTAAAAATAAAAAAATAAAGTCATTGATGGCTTTTTTTTAACCACTATACATTTCCCATTTGATCTAAAACTCCAGAAACTGCTGCCAAACAGTCTTCAGCGTAGTTCATTTTTTTCCCCTTGCGTGTGTGTGTGTGTAACTAAATGAGGGTGGACATGATTTTTCCTTCTTAACCGACAAACAAATGTCCAATTTCCACAAATAAGCACAAATTTCCCCCGAGAGAAGCTTTGTCGTGGTAATGTTTGCAGTAACAGGCTGCACAGAGTCATTTTCTCCACATCTGTTGAAGGAAATGAAGGGAATGTAACTCGTGTGACGGTTGTGAGTAGATTTCTTATTAAAGTCAAATGGAATTATGTTTTTTTAATGCAATCTGGTTGGATCTATCCAGTCATGCCAGCTTTTTTGTTCTGCATTTGAAGTAGAAATCTTTTTATACTGCAGGTGCTGCTGCTGCTGTCAGCCTGTCAGGCTTCAGTAGCATAACTAGGCCTGGGCTTCAGGTTCATACCAAAAATGAATGTTTATCTAAATGACTTTGCATAACATTTTTCACATCATTAGCCCAGGATAAGTTTTTCCTCAGAGAAAACTAGTGTTTTTGTATTATATTTTTGAATGCTGTAAATTCTACTTTTATCTAAGGAGCACAAAATGCTGCTCCATTGTTTTTAGTTTTGGTTCATCTTGGGGGAGAGATAAAAATTATTTCAATTTTAACTGTTTGACCATCAAGTCCTCCAAACCAGTAGTTCTCAACCTTTTTGAGTCGCGACCCCCAATTTAACATGCATGTTGTCCGCGACCCTCGCTCACTGAACACAATCTCACATGCACAGTTCAGATCACCCAAAAAAGGAACAAAATGACCAAAAAAAAAGGAAACAAAATGACCAAAAAACACAAAAAATGACCGAAAAATGACACAAAACAACACAAAATGACCAAAAAAAGGAAACAAAATGACCAAAAAAGACACAAATTGACCACAAAATGATCAAAAAAAGACCAAAAAAGACACAAAAAGACCAAAAAAGACACAAAATGACCAAAAAAAGACACACCATGACCAAAAAAGACATTAAGTGACCAAAAAAGACTAAAACACATGAACTCTTTAACACAGTGGAGACAGAGCTGACTTCCAAAATTATTTGGCGACCCCCAGAAATCATCTCGTGACCGCAAGGTTGAGAATAGCTGCTCCAAACCATAAGACTATGTGTAATTTGTTTCTACCCTCGCAGAAGTGTTCCCAAATGATGCCCCGACTGGCAACAGGACAACAACATGTCCTCATACCTTAAAGTAACGGCCGCTTAATGTCAAACAGAAGCAGTTACATTTGCGTTTAGAAACAAAACCACTTCCCTGAGAATAAAAGTACATGGTTAGGCATTACAAAAAATAGTTTAAAAAGTCTAATAAATGCACATAGCTGCCAGAAGTGAGGTAGTAGCGTTGGTGACATAAAGCGTGATGCACAGAGGTTACAAGAACAGCGTTCTCCTGCGTTCTCGAAGTGGACTTTGTCGTTCTTTATACTCTGTATCTTCACTGCTGCCTTTGTTTTTACACTTGGTATTGTTACTTCCGTCCTTGCTAATTACTCCAGCCACTAGAGGGTGCCACTAGCTACATAAACTGCTGTACAGGGGACCCGTGGGGGTGTAATTTTTGTGAGGACAGTCTTGTTTGACTCGAGGCTCAGACTAGATTAGATTGCAACTGCTGGCAGAAAAGATAACTATTAATAAGTATTTGGACTAAAAAGCCAGAGAGCAGCAGAAACATTTGTAATGTTTATTTATAAAGCATTTATGAATGTTTCAAAGGGTTTCACAAAATGAAGAGACGACAAACCAGGACTAGATGAATAAAAGGGGGACAGGACAAAGAGCAGCACATTATGTAAGAACAGCCCAGCCTATAAACACTGAGGTGGACTTTGCTCCTCCCTTACGAGCCTGCGGAGGCTCAATGAATCTTTCATCACATAAAGCTGCAAACGGCCCAGAAACAAGGAAACTAGTGGTCTGTGAAAAAAACAGCTGCCCATTATCACACAGACACACACACACGGCACAGTTTAATGAGGTCAGCCTCCTGCTTTTACTGTAAATGTATTCAGATTTAACACACAGACTCTGAACTCGACCTTTGATGTCGGAAGTCTCCGGTGGAGTTACAGTCCACTTAATTCTGTCAGGTTTACATTTGCTACCACACCTCCCCTCACTATTTACCACAGGACTAATTAGCAGCTGTACAAGAAGCACTCAGAACCTTTACTTCAGTAAAAGTACTAATAGCACACTGTGAAAATATTTAATTGCAGATAAAAGTTCTGCATTTAAAGCCTCACTGAAGTAAAAGTAGGCAAAAAGTACTGTCAGTCAAGTCAAGTCAGATTTATTTATATAGCGCATTTACAGACGGCTTCACATAAAAGTGCAAGAAAGTGCAATAAAATACAGAATTGACAAAATTGACAAAGGTAACAAAGAAAACAAAAAACAAAACAAAATTTAATTTAAAATAAATTAAAAGAAGATGGGATATTTTTTAAAAGCACTGTGGGATTACTAGGGTACACTATTCCCTAGCACTTGCCAGAGGAAAAAAAAAACTTTAATCGAAGGCAAGAGAAAAGAGGTGGGTTTTTAAGTGGGATTTAAAAACATTTAGTGACTGCGCTGCACGGATGTGGAGGGGGAGGCAGGTCCAGAGTCTGGGGGCTGCTACTGAGAAGGCCCTGATAGTGCTGTAAGTGTTTCCTATTATATATGATGTTTTGGGATTAATATCACAGCTGCATTAATGTGTATATTGCATTTTAATGTTGTACACGTTTAATATAGTAATTTTAACTCCTTTGTATACTGTTGGGTGGTTTAATTTACAGCAATGCATCATATTCTATAAGATCATCATCTGTTTGTAGCTTCACTGTCCTGTGAGAACCACGTACCTCTAAAAAGTAAATAAAGAGATTAAAAAACTTATGATGTAAGAAAATTTTTGTAACACAATAAGGCACACTTCATGGTTTTCACTGGACACACTGTAAAAAATGTTCGTAGAAATAACAGTAAAACACTGTCAAATACATCAGAAATGGGGCGTAAAATTTAAAATTGTTCATCATCGTATTAGACACCATTAATTACTGTAAATCAAAGAATAGCACAAACCTTTTACTTTTTCTGTCATAAACTGGAAGAAACACACAGTTTTGCTGTAAAAATATAACATTTTCACACAAATTTATGGAGAAACACCATGATGTGTGAATAAATGACACAATTACCCTAAAAATAATAATTATTATTCAGTCTAAATTAGTTTTTGCTGATATTTACATTTAAATTTAGAATAGAAAATCCACTCACTGTATTTTTTACGGTGAAATTCTGGCAACCACAGCTGCCGGTATTTTTCCGTAAATTAAACAGATTATGTTTTACAGTGCAGGAATGGGCTGAAATCTGTGATGTGAAAAGTTACTAAAGCTGCCAGATCAATGTAGTGGAGTAAAAACACAATATTTAGAAGTAAAAGTAAAAAGTAGCATATAATAGAAATCCTTAAGTACAGTACAAGCAGCTGAAATTTGTACATAGTGCAGTACTTGAGAAAATGTTATTCACTACAGTGCACCACTGGTTAATAGATATGTTAACATTTTAAATCCTAGATGTTTAAACTTAAAGTAAGGGAGTTTCTCTTGAGACATGCGAAGACGTTTTCAAACTAAAGGTCTGATTAGCGTTTCCCCCAGGCTCTGATTGACAAACACCACAGTAGCAACATAGTCATTTGAAGAATCTGACCAGTTTTGCAGCTGAAATGTCAAGTTTGCCCTGAAGGTAGATTAGTAGAGTAAAGGTCATGGCTTGGCTGAAATTGATTTATTTTTTCCCCTAAGAGGACCATGAATCCTATTACAAGAAACAACCATCTCTGGTTGTACATATCCAACATTTTTTGCATCATATCCAGAAAGTAGTGACAAGCCTGAACTGCAACAATACTACACATCTGTAAACCATCGGCAGGATGCAAAGGTTTCTTTGCATGCATGCACACTACAGTTAACCCTCTATGGTTCGCATTATGATGACAGTTAGGAAAAAATATTTGGAGTGTTTATTTGTCTTAAAATAGACTGAATAAACATAATCTGAAGAAACTTTATAATTCTTTTTTTTTGTGGAAGTTTTTGGGGCTTTGTTGCCCATATACAACATTGTACCACAACATTGTGCACAAGTGAAAAAGAAAGTTTTTAAAATGAATTTCAACATAATTTATTTAATACACATGTGTACAAGATTCAGTAGCTTCAACAAGGTACAATAGGGGCCAGGAAATCATGTTTTGAGTGATTTTTTGTGGCGCAAAATGGCAAAGCTGTTTCCTTTGGAAAAGTCTGCAAAATAGGGTTTCAATATGGCCTCCTGGAGGTCATGTGACAAATTAAAGCATTGCTATTGTTTCCCTATACTCTATACACTTTTCCCTCTTATTTAAAGTATTGCATCACTCAAAAACATGCATTGTAGAAATTTGACAGGCAAAAAATGGGTATGTTGCCTGAGGGCAACACCGTACCATAGAGGGTTAAAACAAGGAACTGCTCATAAAGGCATTACTCTATAGTGCTATAAGTGGTCCACAGGTTCCCTAAAGCATTTGTAATTGGCCATCAGAACACAAGAACATACAGTAAATGTTTTTTTTTTTTCTGGTTTCAGACTGGAGTGACTGGATCAGGGTAAGTTTTTATCTTTTAAGTTTAAATCAACTGCTGGACTGTTAAGAAATTGACTAGATATTAGAAGACAAGAAGTTCAAAGTAATGTTGACCTCCTCCCTCTGTCAAGTTTGTTGTTATAATATTAGGTCTGTGAACTAATCCTTTTTTTTTTTCAAATTACTTTTAAAGAGAAAAGAGTTGACTGGATTTGTAACCGGTAATGAATCCAGAACCCTGTCTGAATAGTGCACTGCAAAAAAAGAAAAGTTGAGTGAACTCAAAATTTCAAGGCAACAAACTTCGATAAAATTTTAAGTTGGACAATTAAACTAAATATTTTAAGTTTTGTTTTTGAGTCTGCTCAACTCTTTTTGATTTTTGTCAACTCAACTGTAAATTGTACTAACTTATAATTTTACATTGTAGTAACTTTTAATCCTTCTGCTAACTTCTGTAATGTGCTGAATTGGCACGATTGTAACGCCGCATCAGTTAGCTGCTAGCTTTCGCTAATGAATTTCACTGCTTTCCTGCATTTCACAACAAAGAAATAAGAGTTAGCAGAACTATTGTCCCTTGTTGTGAACCCCAACTTAAAGATATAAGTAACAACAACTCACCAACTTGTTTTTGAGCAGACAACTGACTTCCTTTGTTGTGCTAACTTACGTTGGTAATGTCAGTAATTTATATTTCCAAGTTTTACCAACTTAAATCACTGTTTTAGGCCAAAAAATACGAGTCGGCTTTTTTGCAGTGTACATGTGTTCTCATGTAAACGAGCAAGATTAACTTCAGTCAACAACAGTCTTGATTATTTACATGCATTTATTTAGATAGTTTAAACTATCTCTAATAATACTTAACCAAGAAGTTTTGTGCCCAAACCAGAGAGAGTAGATAGTGAGGATGTAGTTTTGTAGCTTTATCATAAGGAAAGAACTTTTAACGAAACATAACTGCTTTGTTTTCAGTTAACGGTCATTGAAGGGGCTGATAACGACCTAATCAACCTGCTGGAAGGTGGAGCCAATACTTATAGGAATGATAACCACTGAAAATACCCTTTCAACGTGTGATAATGTTTGTTGTGCAATTTTGGTCTCGCTTGCAGTGAAAAGAATTATTGCAAAGTCAGATCAGACTGAAATATGTCATCAGTTGTTAGATGGATTGCTATTAAACTTTGTACAGGCATTCATTATTCCAAGAGGATTAATCCTTCCTACGCCAGTGATCCTGTGACTTTCACATAGCCCCGCGAGGTTCCCATTTTTTTTCACAACAACTTGTTATGAAATGAGGTTCATTATTCATGTTTCCCTCAGGACAAATAAATAAATAACTTCAGTGATCCTGTGACTTTTCATATAGCCCCATGTTATGACTGTGGTCATATTATACTTATTGTTTGGCAAACTGCATTTGTATGTGTGCCCTGTGTTTTTGTTTTCCTTCTTTTGTATGCAGATTGGAGTGTGCCATAACCGCCGTGTTATTGGTGGAGAGGTTCCACGCCTCCATATTATGCAGATTGGGGTGTGCCGTAGCCACGGTGCGATTGGTGGAGAGGTTCCATGCCTGGTCTGGGATTGGCTGCAGCCGGAACCACATGGTTTAAATGGAGCCAAGATGGCGGCCGTCAGTGGCAGCAGGCTTATTCCTCATCCTCCTCTTCTCCCAACCGGTTCACACCTTTTGAGTTAACTTGTAGTTTTGGACTTAATTCCCTTGTTTTGAGCAGTAAGGGTGGTTTGCCAGGTTTTGTTTCTCGTTTTCTCTTGTTTGAGTAGGTAGGAGGTAAGATTTTGTATCTTTTGGTTTTTCAGGTAAATTTCTTATTTTTAAGATAGAATCATTTTGTTTGTTATTTTGGCTTTAGTCCACCCCTAAGTTGAAGAATATTTGTATTTACTTAAGTTCTCTTTGTAAATAAATATTTACCCATTCTTCAAACCAATCTTTGTTTGTGGCTACTTGGGAGATGGGGAAGATGGGGCCTTTTCATGTTGTGCTCTAGGCCCCCTAGACTGGGGCGTAACACCCACTAAGACAACATTTGCATGTGTCCTGTCCTTTGGATTATTGCCAGATACCTGCAGAATACATTATTTTTCCAACAGCCTCAGCTGGACTTCATCTATAAACAAATATCATGCAGGTTCAGTCTGATATATATAGATGTTCTCTAGATGGATGGCATTCTCTGAACCAGCTGCAGGATTAATCATTGTGGTATGAAATGAAGATGGAGAGGTGGATCAATGTCATTCATCTTTACTACTGAATTATGAATTAGCATTCTACGGTTAACTAATCATTCACCAAGTGAATCCAGAGAATGTAATGAGTTCTCTCCAGTGACGACCCGATTCAACTGTAAAGCCAAACGAAGTTCCACATGATACTCAGATAAACTCTGTTTTGGGGTAACGTGCCTCTGTGGACTTCCGTTGATAATCAGCATTAAAGAGAGCACACGTCATCAGGCTGTTGAGGCCCCGAGGCAACTGTGAGCAGTGAAACTTATACACATAATCCTCAGAATAAGAGCATGTGACTCACACTACTTCACAGATGGATGTGGCTGCTCCTCAGGGTAACACTTTACAATAACCAACTAAGTGATGTTTATAGATGGTTTATAGACCAATTATTAACCATTTACAAAGTGCTATATACATATTTAATCTTTAAATGTTTTAAACCAATTTCTTAAAGGTACACAAATCATTTCAAAATCATTTAACATACTAAATATGGTGTTAAAAATGTTAAAATGAGTGCAACTAAAACTACTGATAAACTATTAATTATAATTTAATTGTTTGTTAATGGTAAAGTAACTATATACTTACTTTAATATACCATCTATTTGCCATTTATATATGATGTTGTTAGTTAAACATTAATAAATTATGTATTTACCATTCTAAATGGCCTATATATGGTTTATAAATGATGATTAAACATTAATAAACTGTCTGTTTTCCATTTATAAATGATGGTTATTGTAAAGTGTTACCCTCCTCAGCAGCAGATTCAAACTCCGGAGTGTCATTGAGTGCTGGTTCAACTGGTTCAATGGATGACTCACATGGAAAAACAAAAATTGTGGCACAAGTGTGTGCATTAGTCGGGGCCTGCTCCACCCGCTGGTGGGCTGAGAAGGTTGTTATCGGACCATTCAATGGCTGCTCCCTGAAAACAACATGGTTAAGTTTAGTTAAAAGACTGTTGTTTCCTCATGTTGGATTAGGGCAAAAAACGTCCTGGTTTGGCGTTTAAAAAGTTAAAGAAATGCCCATAAATTGCTTCACCCTGTGTCTTCCACTTCCTCCTTAGTGTTGTTCATAATAACTACGACCAGTAGAGGGCACCACTAAACAACACATGTTAATATAGCACCATATTCAATGGACCTGCTGGCCCTACACTGTAAAAAAAGATCTGTTTAATTTACGGTAAAATACCGGCAGCTGTGGTTGCCAGAACAGAAATACAGTGAGCGTATGTAAATGTAAATATCAGCAAAAAAACTGTAATTTTTACTGAATAATCCCATTACTTTCAGGTTAATTGTGTCATCATGGTATTTCTCCATTCATTTTACATGAAAATTGTTTATTTTTACAGCACAACTGTGTGTTTTCTACAGTTTATGACAGTAGAATTTAAAGTTTTATGCTATTCTTTGATTTACAGTAATTAAAAGTATCTACTACGGTGATGTACAATGTTCAATTTTACGACCTATTTCTGATGCAATTTGACAGTGTTTTACTGTAATTTCTACAAACATTTTTTACAGTGTACTAGCAGGTGAAGCAGGACCTTATTCAGCCATATTTTTGGGATGCTAACTTCTGATCAACACCTAATCCGTATTCTGATAATATCCCAATTGGGTGACTTTTATAATGACCTGAATATCTCATTTATTGGACATGACAAAGCATAACTTTCTGTCATGTTTTTGGGATATTTCTTAACATTGTCTTATTATCTTGTCATTTTGAGTTAACAAACCATTTTGTGGGAAGTTATTAATCAAACCTAATTTCCTGGTGATAACAAACAATAAAGTCCAACATAATGACTGAGGAAAAAAAAATGAACACACGACATATCAAGCTGTTATCTCGTGAATACAATTTAATCAGCTTCTCCTCATCATCTCGAGATAACAGTTGTCATCATACAAACATAACGAGTGGGTTAAAAGACCTCATTAATTTACTCTCTGTTGTGCGAGACGCCTCTTTTTATCTCTGAGTAATGGCAGCATAATGAAACAGAAGTAGTGAGCGTGAAGCATGCTATCTTCAGATAATGAGACGTTTGTTTTCTTTGTGAGAAAAATACCTCATAAATTGAATAATCTGGATAATTAAGATTTTAAATTATCTCATCATTACATCATTATCTTTGGATGGTTTGTAACTAAAAATGTGTTTTATTATCGAAGGATAAAAGATCCCAAAGCTATTAAAAGTAATGACTTGTTGTTTGAGTAGAGAGCCAGAGGATGGTAAATGTTCTCTGAGTGTTGGCAGTGGCAGTATCTGTGTCATTATTGAAGCAGTTTAAATATAGTCAGTGCTGTGGGGCAGTCGCACCCTGTTGTTTGTATTCGCAGGTTATGAACTCTGAAAAATACCGTCTGCATCAGATCGGACCTCTGGGCCGTCATCTCATAATTTCAGCTGGCTAACAAGGTTGCAAATGGCCACAGAACGACCCTACGGGTAGCGATATTACTGCAGTGACGGTGGGCAGGGACAGCTCAATTCATCAGAAAGGAATGATGTACTGTGGGGCAGAGCACAACAACCCTGTTAACACTCCACGTTAAGCTAAAAAAGGAGCCTTGTGAGTCATTTTTACATTCACAACACGGCGTTAAAGACCTAACACAGGTCCCCAGAGTCCCTGCGGAACATCCGTCTTTGTGATGGACAAACACAACAGAGCACTCAGTGACACTGAGGTGACGTACGAAGCTCTTCACTCATCACCAAAACAAATCTCTCTCTTTTAGGCTCATTTCTCATTCCGAAATGTTTTGTGCCGCGCATTTGTGTTTAATGTTATGCTGAGCTATAGCTTTTATCTGTAGAAGATGAATTACTAAGTCCTGAGGAGGCAGTGAGACGAGGTTCATATAAATCTTTTGTTCCATCTGTCAACTGCAAAATACTGCACATGTCCACTTGTAGTTGTATCAGTTCCCTATTACAACAATTCCAGTTGTCCAACAGTGTAATTGGGACATTACTCATACATTTTCAAACATTTCATCCAGGTGTGGTGGATTTCTTTGTTTTCCTTTCAGAGCTTTAGGCCCCGTTTACACGAGGACGCTCGCGGGTAAAAATGACAAAATATTTTATCGGAAGTGCCTTTCGTTTAGACGGTGACGGCGTTTTGGGGGACGCAAAAATCTGAAACCACCTTCCAAAGTGGAAAAGTTAAATACGCTCCGCCGTAGCGTGTCGTCTACACTGACAAGACACAAAACTCTGATCTGATCTGCTCACGTCACGTATGTGTTTACGTCACATACATGCTCCAGTACAGGAAAATAAACAAACGTGGGATTATTTCCATGCGTCGGACCTTCAAGCTGCTCTGGCAGCTCTAATAAACTTACAGGAGTCTTTCCACCAAATGTACAGGATATGTACAGATAGTATTAGTGAACAGAGAAGGATCTGGAATTACCTCCATCACATTTTGGATGCAGCAATTCGTCGGAGGCGAGCCAGACGGCTGTGAACGAGACCTGGGAGATCTAGTGATGGTGGAGAACTTTGTGGAAGGAGTAGCTGATGAAAATGTGTGGCGTGAAAACTTCTGCATGCCCAAAGATGCTCTTATCGCTTTAAGTGATGCCGCCTGGCTGCATACAATCGAATTTCACACACTTTTGCGTCACCGTATGCACGCAGATTTCCTCCTGAAAATGCTCGTCTAAACGAGGAATAAAAAGTGAAGACGCAACGCCACTTTTGCGTCTTCTGTTCAGGCCGTCCTCGTGTAAATGTAGCCTATGAAAGAACCAGAGGAGCCTGATTTTGAAAAACTTTTTTCTCTACGGTATGTTCTACGGTCAGGATATAAAAGTTTCATCATGAATGGCTACAAGGTGGTTAGTGGGTACTTTCACCTTACACCAAGAGGGTGGCAGGGTTGAATTCGGGAAGAGTTTGCATGCTCTCCTTGTGTCAGAGTGGGTTCTCTCTGGCTTCCTCCCACAGTCCAAAGTATTGACTATAATTGTCTGTAGGTGTTAATGAGATGGTGAATGGTTGTCAGTTTTTATAGCCCCATTTGCTTTCAGTCTGAACGTCTCAAAAGGTGTAATGGGGGGACCAATTACCTTCGGAGGTAGGAACAGAGATGGAAAATTCACGATACAGTTGAAACCAGAAGTTTACATACACTATATAAATAGACGCATATGCTTTTTTTCTCACTGTCTGACATGAAATCAGATTCAAATTGTCTAAAAAAAACCCTTCTCTCATTATTCTGGCATTTAGCGAATAGAAATAATTTTGGTAATCCTAACAGACCTAAAACAGGAAAAGTGATTGTCTGATTCCATGTCAGACAGTGAGAAAAAAAGCATATGTGTCTTTTTATATAGTGTATGTAAACTTCTGGTTTCAACTGTATATGTTATTTTGTGCGACCAACACTTGGGTAATAAAAGAGGAAGTGCCATAGATATTTACATTAAATAATATTTATTGACTTAGTGAGTAAATCTACACTGTAAAAAAAAAATCTGTTTAATTTACGGTAAAATACCGGCAGCTGTGGTTGCCAGAACATCACCGTAAAAAATACAGTGAGCGTATGTAAATGTAAATATCAGCAAAAACTGTAATTTATACAGAATAATCCCATTACTTTTAGGATAATTGTTTCTTCATGGTATTTCTCCATTAACTTTACATGAAAATTGTATATTTTTACAGCAAAACTGTGTGTTTTCTACAGTTTATGGCGGTAGAATTTAAAGTTTTATACTATTGTTTGATTTACAGTAATTAAAAGTATCTACTACGGTGATGTACAATGTTTAATTTTATGACCTATTTCTGATGCAATTTGACAGTTTTTTACTGTAATTTAAACAAACATTTTTTACAGTGTACATTATAATTCAAAATATTGCCCTCCAGTGACTTCAGTCTGAGACAATTTCATTCAGACTGTAAAGAGCGATGCAGCGTATAGTTTGGCTCATTAACGCCTGGATGAACTCAGTTTATGGGAGTACATAGATGATAATTAATGAGGTCAAATGCAGTATACTCATGAAGCCCTGAGGTGACTGTACACAGCGAAAGCTACACAGAAAAGTATGTGAGTCATTGTGAATAATAATGAAAGCACTAAAGTTACCAACTTCACCTGAGGGCTCAAAGAGAGGAGAGGAGACAAGACAAGAAGGGAGAGTAACGCTTCGTCAACCTAACGTCCCTCAGGCAGATTCAAACCAGCTCCGGGGGACAGAAACATCAGACAGAGCAACATATTCAGAAATCCATGTTCTCCTCAAGCGATTATGAGGCCATAAGAGATGTCAGTGAGAATTACTCGAGGGAGGTTCCAGTGTTTTGTGTCCTCGCTACAGCCAAGTCAAAACCCAGCTGATGGATTTTCCACGCGCGAAGCTTTACTAACAGGAAATGACAATCTGGTCTACAGAGGAATAATCTTCCCCTTCATAAAATGTTCCAAACTGTGTTTGCAGAGCAAATATATCGTCATGCAGGCAGAAAAGATGTTTGCTTCAAAGAGTCTCTGTCTCTCTCGCTGGGATGTTGCATCGTATAAACACCATAAGGCCTGAGGTGAAATAATTATTTGCTATAAAAATATCTCCCAGAATGTGCATCTATTAAGCATGCCAACACATTGAAGTGAAATGTTTCAAAACACCGTTTAATTGACCGTTTGCTGAGCTCCGACCTCCCTCTGCTCCTCCAAGCTTTTAAAATACTCTGCCATAAATAATATTTTGTTTAATGTGGTTTACCCAGATAAAAAGGTGAAAAGAAAAAAAGAAAAGGGGCTAGAAGCACACCTACTCTTTCAAATCTTTCAGAAATTCTGGATCTAGCCTTTGCCCCGTCCACCACGTGTTGCATGTGCTGCTAGGTTGACCGGGGAAAGAGCAGAGCTGCCTCAGCTCATGATCTGCAGACTGCAGTTGTAATTTCATGCCAGCTCTAGAGGAAATATTAGTCAGCTAAATATGCTTGAGCCTCCAGACTTACATAAGGAGTCTGTTGTGCTCCAAAATCCAAAATAATTTCCTTATGACGTACCACATCTAGCTTGCCCAGAAGACATTTGAACCTCAGATTTTAGATATTTTTTAGTAGAGGAATGTGAAAACACCTCTCTAATGACAAACTTTGTGCAGATATAAACCAGTTTAATCAGTGTCAGACATTTTAATGGGCATACATATAAGAAAAACATTTTTGAGGCGGACGTTTTGTACTCCTTGCAAGGTTTTTGGTCGTCACTTTTGAAAGGTTTCTTGATCTGAAACAGGACTAAACAAAAACAGACATTGATTTTCAACCACAAATCTTTTGTCAACATTTTGTCAGCCAAAATGAAAACTGTCTGGAGCATTTGTAGCTCACTAGATAATCAAGGTGATGTGAGCTCTGTTAGAGAGAGAGAGAGCTATGAGAGTGATGCTAAAGATAGCAGGATGCAGGGAAAATTATGTTGTCAAGCAACATAGAAGATTTCTTTATTAAAACTAAATTTTCGACTTTGACAAATGGCTTTCAGATTGAGGGTTTTATGGGGGCTGTGTTCTCAAACTGCATGTTAGTTAACTTTTATAGAAAGTAAACTGAAGGAACGTGTTAGGCTTTTCTCTAGCTGGTGGTTCAAACATTAATAAACAAACATAACATAGACTAGTTCACTTCTTTCTCTTCATCTAATAAAAACTTGAGTGTTGAGTAGCAGCTCGGTGATGTTTTCATTCGTGGTGTCAGCGTTTGGTGGAGGATCGAGCCACTGCTTTAGCAAACTGCTCACAGTGGACCCGCCCGTCAGCTCCAACACCCGCCTCCTTCAGCAGCTCGTCCACTGAAAACAAAGACACACGGCTGTCGATCAAAATTTGTTCCATGAAACATTCATTCATTCATTATCCTTAACCGCTTATTCATATTCTGGTTGCGGGGGATTCATATTCTGGAGCCGTTCCCAGCTGACATTAGAGACTTGTCCAGGGTGAACCCCACCTCTCACCCAGACTATCACAGGGCTGACACATGAGAAAAAAAAAGAAACGTTGGGTGAACTCAAAATTTCAAGGCAACAAATTTCGATAAAATTTTAAGTTGGGCAATTAAACTAAATATTTTAAGTTTTGTTTTTGAGTTTGCTCAACTCTGAATTTCTCTGGCACGATTGTAACCACAATTTTGAGTTAGCATTGATACGCTAATGGCTACTCTTGTAGCTGTAACAAGCATCAGTTAGCATCAGTTAGCCGGTAGCATCAGTAAGCCGCTAGCATCAGTTAGCCGCTAGCATCAGTTAACCGCTAGCATCAGTTAGCTGCTAGCTTTCGCTAATGATCGAATTTCACAACAAAGAAATAAGAGTTAGCAGAACTATTGTCCCTTGTTGTGAACCCCAACTTAAAGATATAAGTAACAACAACTCACAAACTTGTTTTTGAGCAGACAACTGGCTTCCTTTGTTGTGCTAACTTACATTATTGCCCTAAATGTCAGTAATTTATATTTCCAAGCTTTACCAACTTAAATCACTGTTTTAGGTCAAAAAATACAAGTTGGCTTTTTTGCAGTGTAGAGACAAACAAACACACTCTCATTCACTCCTACAGTCAATTTAGAGTCACTAATTAAACCTAAGTGCATGTTTTTGGACTGTGGGAGGAAGCCGGAGTACCCGGTGAGAACCCACGCTGACACGGGGAGAACATGCAAACTCCACACAGAAGAGCCGCAGCCGGGAGTCGAACCAGCGACCCTTTTGCTGTGTGTGGCTACACCTCTAGTGGGATTCATGCTGCGGCCACATACGAAGAACCTTTTTTTTTTTTAATTTTCAAGTTGTAAACAGTGTTCACATCATTGTCCAGGATTAAATGAAGACTTAATTTTTGTTCTGAAAGCTCTGGTGAATACAACAATACGAAAGAGAAAGAAAAGCAAACAAATGTGTTAAACTCTCATCAGTTCATCTCTCTAGGTCGTCCTCAGACGAGCCTTCCATCGTTCTTTCAAGTCTCGTTTTTTCAATCAATGTATTTGTATCTTCCAAATAGACTTCAATGAGCCAAAATAAAGGTTTTGAATGCTTAAATATCGTCTTTGCTGTTTTTTTAATGTGCCCCTCTGATTAAACACTGGCCTCTCTTTGACCCCCACAGTAAAATTGGTCTAGAACCGCCACTGCTCCTGGCTGTTATTTTCTGGCTCAACCTTGGTATTCCCTCTTACACAGTCTTGTTAGTCATCATTTAAAACAAATAAACCTAATTGTAATGAATATGGTGCTATATTGTAATTTCTCACAGCCTTTTTAACCCCCACACAGCCAACTGTTGTCTCATCATGTTAATGGAGGATAACTATAACTGAATTTCCTCTAGGAGGTAAATAAAGTCATTTTGATTTGATTTGAATTGATTTGATTTGATTTATATGACTCTCATATGATACCATTTTTGCGACTGTTGCAGTCTGAAAAAAAATCTTCCTTCTTGTTAAGTGGAAAAAACTGGATGTTTTACAAAGCAAAGCAAACTGTAGCATGCTGACACATGAACCTAAAGGCCTTTATCAACTGTGTTGCACCTGTCGGGGTGAAAAAAAGTAACACCCTATCACAGTTATTGATTCGTAACCTCATGTAGTTCAAGCATTGCACCAAACATTTCCACCTGAGCCGAGGTCTGAGAGAGTACATGCATGGGTACACAAGTGGTCATGTGATAGTCATTTATCTTGTTTAAAGTGCAAAAATCTTCTTTATTCTGTTTAGTTTAGGACACACAGGCATTCATTTTCAGATAAAGAAAATATTTTTACCTCAATGACAAATTCCTCACTTTTTAAAAGAAAATAATACTTTCATATTGAGATTTTTTTTCTGATTCACATTTCACTGAAACAAAGACCAACATGTCATAAATGAATAATAATAACAATAAATCATATTTGCATAACACTATAAAAGATCCAAAAAAAGACGCAAGAAACGGTTTAATACCAACACAATTGAATACAATAACTAAGGACAAAAGCAATAACAATTTTGGTAGCAATATCAGTATAAATAAAAATAGATAATTTATATAAAAAAATTTAAATAAAAAATAAACAGGAAACGTAATAACAGGAATCAGAAAAAAACCTAACTGTTCTTCATTTCTTCTCTTTCTTTTCTCTCCCTTAAAAGAAAAGTAAATCCGGTATTGAAAATGACCCAATTGGAAGCTTTATTGTCTTTACACCAGACTTGGAGACTTGGTCTGAGGGGCTTTACATAAGAGGATTAAAATAAAGGAACAAAAATGAGGGAAAGGAAGGAAGGAAAACAAAAGAGTTTTATACATGACATTATCTTAAAGATTACCTTCTCGGTCAGTCAGCTTCTCTCCCAGCCCGGTGAGTTTGGCTCGCAGCTCGGAGGCGAGGATGAAGCCTTTCTGCTCCTTGTCAGCCATTTTCATGGCCTCCAGGATCTCCTCCTCCGGCGCCTCCTGCTGGATCTGCCGGTGCATGATGCTCAGGAAGGTGGAGAAGTTCAGCTCCCCACCCGTATCTACAGGAGGAAATATACTTTTACTGGATATGTCCAGTTATCTATAATGTCGCCAGATGATAACACAAAACTTTATTGATCTCTGCAGCAGAAATGACGACACTGCAGGAGAAAAAGTTAGGAGGACCAGTGAGGGGGAAAGATAATATAACACAGTGAATATGAAATAAGTTGTTTAAACAGTAAAGCAGTAAAACAGAATGTTAAGGGAGATGAGATAGTGACAGTTTAAACATGTTAAATAAACTGGATCAGTGGAAACTGTGAGTTAATTACAGCTGCTACATACAGAATTTCCCTTCACACTTCCTTAATATTGATAACATGAGAGAAGGTCAAATATCAGGGCCCTTTTGGTATATAGACAAAAATATTAAAGCCATAATAAAATGAAAATGTTTTGGTTCCTCAGACTATCCCATTTAATGATCCCAAGTTGGACTCATTCTTTCAACTTTGGTGTTTCAATGAGCTTTAAGTCATAGCATGGACACTATAAAAGCAGGTCAGGTGAGCCATGAAATATGTAGCAGTTTTATCGACTTTTTCTAGTAGTTCTTCCGACTTGAGGCAGCGTTCATTTTACATTTACATTTAGTCATTTAGCAGACGCTTTTATCCAAAGTGACTTACAGGAAGAGTAAAGACAACAATCAAGGTATAGTGTAATAAGAGCTATTAGTGCATCTAAAAGTGCTAGTGACACTTCTTTGAGGAGTAGAGTTGTCATGTGGTGCTAGGAGAGAAGATGCTCCTTGAAGAGCTGGGTCTTCAGGAGTTATCGAGGCTGGTATAAGGTGTTTGCACAAGCAGCAAAAAATACGACTCATATTTACGTTTTAATTGTCCTCCGCTGCCATCTTGTGGACTTAGTAGTCATGCACGCAGATGGCACTAGGGACGGGGGGGATATGTCCCCCTCAGGTTCATAGTGATCCCGATCCGCCCCCCCGACTTTCAGCAACAATGGTGTATGGTGTGTGTGTGTATGGTTAATGGTGTGTTCAAGGTCTACACGAATGTCAGAATTTGTCAGAAATCAAGTTCTGACCTTGAGTGTAAATTAAACACACCATGCGTTACGGTAAGAACGCGTTAGACCCGCCTTCAAAATAAAAGCAAACACATTTATAGCTTTCAAAAAAGGAGCACATGGATGTGTTAGCAGAGTCCAACACAGAATTTAAAAGAAGGCTGTCAAAATAAGATGCCTTAAATAAAACACAGAAGAACTCTTATTCTCCTCCTTCTACTAAAATATGCAATGATTGAGATGGAATAGTGGCATTAGAATGTGCGGGAGGCACCAAATTTAGGCTTTTAGGGCAAAAATGTTCTCAGGGGGAGTATGCCCCCGGACCCCCCAACTTTGTTTGGGTCCCCCCATCGTAGCCACAGAAAATCTTGTGGGAAACACTGGTCCTAGAGGTTTGACAGACTGTACAGACAAGAAAGACAAGAAAATGCCCAGCAGGGTGATGAAAGGAGGAGAGATGTTTTGGGTCCTTTGTAAGTCAGCTTCAAGTTAGTAAATTTGGTTGTTGTTTACACCACAGTTTATTTAAAAAATGTTTAAATAAAACATATTTGGTTTAAGACATGGAGTGGCAAAATAGCTCACTGAGTTGAAATTATTTGCCGACAGCTTTGTCCCCCCAGTTCAAAAATCCTATCTGCGCCCCTGGTAGTAGTAATGTTTGATGGTGAATTTTAATAGATATCACAATCGAGGAGGGAGGGAGAGGAGGTGGGTTGGTAAAAGTAGATTACTTTTTATGTACATGTCACCCTGGTAACTACGTCACTTCCAGCATTTACGTACATTATTCATAATGCCTAACCAGGAAGTGTTTTGCCTCAAACCTAGGTCAGTGGTTTTGTAACCTAAATCCACAGAAACTGCAGCCTTTTTTACAACCGCGAACTGTATGTGTATACTGACATGTGCTATTTTTAGTGGTCATATGTGTCGTTATGGGTGGTATTGAACGGTCTATTCTGTTGTCTAGGTTTGGGGATCTTGTTGGCGTTTTTCGAATTGGACTTCCATGGCATTTAATGTAAGGACTGTTCCCACTACAGCCCAGTACCCGGAATGAGGCGGGTCTCACTCGCCGAAATGCCCCTAATTTGAATATGAGCCGTCCGAAGCGGACTTTTGTCGGGACTTTTTTCATCCCTGTAGAAGAGCAGGGTCTTGTTCTCCCCTGAAAAAAGCCTGGTTACTGATTGGATAGATCGCTAAGCAGGATGTGACGTAGTACTCTACGAGACAACAACAAACGGCATTTGTAAAAGCCGGCGAAGCAGTGTTGCCAACTTAGCAACTTTGTTGGTATATTTCGCGACTTTTCAGACCCCATTAGGAACTATTTTTCAAGAAAGCGACTTGAGAAAATTGGGAGGAGTGTTAACCCCTTAGCGTCCAGTCTGCAAAATGCTAATGGGCTAACAGTTAGCCGTGTAGCAGTACAGTGTGTATGTGCTGCTGCAGTGTTCACTTAGCGATCTCTGTTTGTTTACAACAAGCACTGACAAGACACTCTGTGCACAGTTAGTGATGTTGATTAATTCATCATCATTATGTTTATGATCAGCGGGGATGCTGTGCATAATTAGCCATGCTGCTTTCTTTATGATCAGCTGCTGAAGTTGTGCTCAGTTAGCTATAGCGGCCAAAGTTGTGTCTTCCGTGTTTAATCTGTCGCATATTTGATGTCATGGTCAAAACTGTCGCTAAGTGATTACGCGATGGTCCAAAAACATACGTCACCTCCGGAGTCTCATTAATCCCTCTGGGGGCCTTTTTGTAGTGGAGACACGCAGAGTGAGCGGACACTTGAGATGGTGTGACCTGAGACTTTCCCAGCAGCCACTCTTCCCCCTAATGGAAACACGGCTATTGAGTTGCTTTGTCAGAGTCTAACGCCTGGATTCCACTGGATGCGTAACGACTCCGACAGGGGTCTGTCCGCAACGGCTGCGTATCTACGCAGTCCGTCAACACCCACCGGATCCGTCTGTGTTGGAGCTGTTGCGGACAGCAGAGTCCCGAGGACGCACGAGATCTCGCGAATTCACGCCTAATCAATTGATATAACTGGAAGATAATCAACATCTCCTCCTTAATTACTGGAGACAAATCCAGCGACTCCGTCTTAACGAGCGCTAACGAGGTCGGCCCGCTTGTTAACGAGCCGGCCGACCTCGATAGCGAACCCGAGGTATTTTATTTTGAAAATATACCGGTGTTTTATTTTGTGTCTGTGCAAGACTTCCTGTCCCGAACGATCTGCTCTGTGCTGAATTTATGCGTTGTGCTCCGTCGTCCGACAAAAATAGAAGCTCTGCGCAAGTGTTGCGAGGGCTGTCGGATGGCCCTGCGTTGTCGGACTCATTACGCAGCGGATCTGCAGTCGGTGGAATCTCACACATTGATTATAATGGGTGCGTAACGGCTCCGACGACGGATCTGCAGCCGTTACGCATCCAGTGGAATCCAGGCGTCAGGAAACCTACGAATTCCAGTGAATTTTTTTGCAGGAAGTCATACGCACCATTCAAGAGGACAGCCTGGTGCTGTTTAATCAGTCATGTATGGAGATTTGTGTTCTCCGAGTGCACTTCTTGTTTGTCTTTTAATTGAGTTCTGTCTTCTGTAGGAGCCAGTAGGCTTGGAGCTGTCAGGGTTATAAAGGCAGTTGAGCACAGTGTTGGTTTGGTTGGGTTTTTTTTATCACCAGCCTTGTGCTTTAACGCAGACACATTTAGAGAATTGTGGAGTCTTGACAGAGGTTTGAACTCTGCTTTTTTTTTGCTCCCTTTATTTCACATTGAAGCTCCTCCTGTGATCCTACACTAAGGACAGATGAAGGCAGTGTGAGCAGAGACATGATGATGACAATGATGATGATGATGGAAAAGAGCTGCAATAAGAACAGAGAGGAGCTGCGATCAAACACATGAACACAGCCGTGGACAGTGTTGCAGCTCTCTGCTCAAAGCATTGGTTATGTTTATTATTAATTTGTAATTCTGTCTTGCCATGCGCCTCCGCTGTGACCCACCAGGAACATTAGTTTCAGTTCAGATGTGAGGTGATGACATGTGCTGAAATGCAGAGACGTGGACCACCTTCTCCTCACTGTGTGCTCATATACAAAAGTTTGGAAACAAGGACAATACAGGCCAAACAATTTCCTGTTCACAATGACTTTTTTAAAAACCAGTATAAAAGAAAAAAACTACTTTGTCCAAAGAACAAGAAAAAGAGACATGAGTGGGCAAAAGCAAACAAAAATTGGACCCATGATGGCTGGAAACAAGTTCTCCGGACCGACGAAAGAAAATTTGAACTATTTTGTTCAAATTGCAGTCAAAGTCCGCAGAAAAACTGGTGAACGTCTTAAAGCACCATGTGTAACTCCCACAATAAAGCATGGAGGTGGTAGTGCCATGGTGTGGGGAAGTTTTGCAGGCGATAGAGTAGGAGATCCGTTTGAAGTAAAGGGAATCATGAAGAAAGAACAGTAAAACTTCATCCCCCAGCATCATTAAGTTCCATCTCGACTTTGACTTGTGGGTCGAAAGTTTGTTTGGCAACAATTTAATGACCCTAAGTATTCTTCCAAGCTCTGCCAGGACTACAGAGACTAAAAAGAACAGGAAGGTGTTCTCGTCCTCTCTCCAAATGAGCTTGCGTTGGATCAATCAGTCATAAAAGTACGCCCCACGAATCAACAGTCTCTCATGATGAACTTGAGAAAGCTTGGAATCAGTTCCTGGCACAAACCTTAAAATACTTTTGGAACGAGTGCCTCTTACATAGCATGTTGTGGTTAAAGCCAGAGGAGGTTACTTTGAATAAAGCAAAGTCTAAGCAAGAAAAACCCAAATACCCGATAATTATAGTTAAAATGTGTTCTGATAAGTGACTCTTCATATAATAATCTTGTTTATTTTGTTGCACAGTATACCAATGAAACTATGATCTTTTTTTGTACAAATTTGATCTTGCTTCCAAACTTGTTCATGTTTGTGCTAAAATTGTTAATTGATCGATGGATTCCTTCAGTGTTAATCACTCAGGAGGTTTTTACTGGGAGATTAAATATCCACAGAGGTCCTCTCCAAAATAAACCAGGTGATTATGGTGGTTTCTATGACGTTTCTATGTTCGGTAAGCGGTCGGACGGGCTGCAAGCAACTAGGGTTGTCAAAAGTATCGATACTCAAAAAAGTATCGATACTAAAACGTTGTATCTGGATACAATACTCATTTTCAAAAGTATTGAGTATCTGAAGCTTGTTATCATAGTCGAGTTTCTTTCTGTTTTTATTATAAATATTTAACCTGTGGTTCTGTTAATTTTTACATTTTGCATTTTTCTTGTTAATAAAAATATTTCTGTTCAATTTTGGGGTCTTTGTTTTTATCCTGGTGGTATCGAAAATGGTATTGAGTATCGAATATTTTCCTGAGTATCGGTATCGAGTTGAAAATTTTAGTATCGTGACAACCCTACAAGCAACACTCTGGTTGAGAAAATAAAGGCAGTCAGACAGAGTCACAGGTGTACCTAGAGTGTGGCTCAGCAGGTGTCGTTGGACCTCGGAGGGGGTGGGATTTGACCCGAGGCATCGCATCACTGTGATCAGCTCCCGGGCTTCGATCTTCCCTTTCCGTTGGCGGTCATACAGCGAGAAACACTCTTTAAACTCTGTAACACACACACACACACACACACACACACACACACACACACACACACACCATGAAACATCCAAATTTAGGCTTTTAGAGCAAAAATGTTCTCAGGGGGAGTATGCCCCCGGACCCCCCTACTTTGTTTGGGTCCCCACATCGTAGCCACAGAAAATCTTGTGGGAAACACTGGTCCTAGAGGCTTGACAGACTGTACAGACAAGAAAATGCCCAGCAGTATGTTCAGGGTGATGAAAGGAGGAGAGATGTTTTGGGTCCTTTGTAAGTCAGCTTCAAGTCAGTAAATTTGGTTGTTGGTTACACTACAGTTTATTTAAAAATGACACATGTTTAAATAAAACATCTTTGGCTTAAGACATGGAGTGGCAAAATAGCTCACTGAGTTGAAATCATTTGCCGACAGCTTCGTCCCCCCAGTTCAAAAATCCTATCTGCGCCCCTGGTAGTAGTAATGTTTGATGGTGAATTTTAATAGATATTACAATCGAGGAGGGAGGGAGAGGAGGTGGGTTGGTAAAAGTAGATGACTTTTTATGTACATGTCACCCTGGTAACTACGTCACTTCCAGCATTTACGTACATTATTCATAACGCCTAACCAGGAAGTGTTTTGCCTCAAACCTAGGTCAGTGGTTTTGTAACCTAAATCCACAGAAACTGCAGCCTTTTTTACAACCGCGAACCATATGTGTATACTGACATGTACTATTTTTAGTGGTCATATGTGTCATTATGGGTGGTATTGAAGGTCTATTCTGTTGTTTAGGTTTGGGGATCTTGTTGGCGTTTTTCCAATTGGACTTCCATGGCATTTAATGTAAGGGCTGTTCCCACACACACACACACACACACACACACACACAGCAAATGATCCAGCATGCATTACCCTGAGAAGCTGGATTAAAGAGTCATTAGGTTTCCGTGAAGATAACAAAAAATATTAGTTCTCGTCTAGTTTCAACATAAAACAGAACCTTGTCCACAAACAAACCGCTCCAGAGTTCAATTGGAACCAAGCCCACCTCCTCAAAGGATCTAGGTGTGGTTGTTTTGGTGGGATATTGTGTTCACACATGCCCAAATGTACACTGTAAAAAAAATCTGTTTAATTTACGGTAAAATAGCGGCAGCTGTGGTTGCCAGAATTTCACCGTAAAAAATACAGGGAGTTTTCTTCTGTAAATTTAAATGTAAAAATTAGCAAAAACTGTCATTTAGACTGAGTAGTGCCTTTATTTTTAGGGTGATTGTGTCCTTGTGACATTATGGTATTTCTCCATTAATTTTACATGAAAAAACTGTGTTTTCTACAGTCTAAAAGTTTTGCATTATTCCTTGATTTACGGTAATTACAAGCATCTACTACGGTGATATTACATTTTTAATTTTACGGCCTATTTCTGATGCAAATTGACAGTGTTTTACTGTAATTTTTACAAACATTTTTTACAGTGTACTGACCAACGGGGAAAATGAACTAGATTCCAATTTAAACTTACAACTAATTCATAACACAATACAAACAATGCAAATGCAAAAGTGGCAAAAACTGCAATTCCTTGAATGGCCACTTAAGGCTGGCCCCAAAAGGGAGTCAATCATTAGAGACCTCTATGTCAAAATGCCCAACTTTACAGCAGGAATAAAAATGTTAACAGCCTGGAGCAAAAAACAGTTTTGGTCTCTACAGCTCATTTCCTTATTCATCACAGCTGTGAGGGGGTTCATTTTTTATAGAACTCACCCATTTAAATTAAATTATGTTTTAAAGTTATGCATAATGAAGGACATGGCAGCTTTGACTGACAGATGGCTGCCCTCACAGCTCACCCTCACTTTGCTCCTTTTTTTGGATTGGGAGTCATCAGGCACTGCCAAAATGAAGAAAGCCAGAGCCACAGGAGCAAATTTGATCTTAATTTTATCTCTTCAGAATGTCAATGATTTTCTATACTAAGATGGTGAGCGTGGCCTGTATTATACCTGCTCAACATCAGCATGTTAGAATTACCTCAAAGCACCTCAGTACCTGTGAGTACAGCCTCACAAAGCTGCTCCTGGCTGCAGACTCTCATGGCTGCTGCTTCCTTGATATGAGGATTTGCTTTTTTTGTGTGTGTTTTATATCATTACATGCCTGTTTCTGTCCCCCGTAGAGCACTTGTGAATTGCCTTTACAAGCAAATTTGCCTTTTAAATTAGATAAAATTGAGATTGGGCATGTGAAAAAATGTGAATCTTCCTATTTTTCAACATTCAAAGAAAAAGAAAATGAAAATACAATGGAAATAATAATTAATTACATCATTAAATACCACCAAACTGGCAAACTCAAGGTCAATCTATTAACCAGCAGCGAACACAAAAACCCTTTCGCTGTTCGACTCTACAGTGTCACAGAAACAAAGCCACTCCTCTGTCCTTTCAAGCAGGGACAATAATCTGAATGAATGTCTCCTCATTAGGCTAAAAACCGTGTTCAGAGAACCTTTGTATTTAATCACATTAGCAGGTCGAGAAAGTCGGCCAACAGATCACTGCATGAATCTGCTCCGCTTGAACAGGAACAAGTGCTGCTTTGTACTGAAAACTCTGCTGTGTGATTAAATACCTGCACGGCTGCTCTCTTTGTCTGTGAAAGAGACATAATCTCAAACTCAATTTGCTTCCTGAGCTGCCAAAAAAAACCCCATTGCACTAAAACTATACATTTTATACATCAAGAAATTGGCTGTTTTCATTCCACTAAATGGAAGCACTTTATTCACTCTAACGCTCCTGTCAGAACTAATTTCTGTCACCACCCAGCTGTCAAGTGAAATGTGTGAGCCTTACCATTAATCTGATCCTGTGTCAGGAACTTCGCCTGGGATGAAAGCAGGAAAACATCATAAGTAAAACGTTAAAAGACAGAAAGTAGGTTGCAGGTGAAATCTGGGTGACAGCAAGAAGCTTCAAAGAGGGTTCAGTGTTATCTCACCATTGTGTGTGTGAGAGAGAGAGAGAGAGAGAGAGAGAGCGGGCGGCTGGTCTGAATTCTGCCGGCTGTTACTCAGCTCAGGAAACTGATCCAGGCTGGTGTAAGATGAGGAACGTAATGGAAGTGGATGGAGGATCCAGGCTGGGACTCCATGTGGAGGGAAGGCACTGAGGGGCAGGACAGAGACAGGTATCAGACACACACACACACACACACACACACGCTCTGCTGTCAGAGCTCATTGTGTCATGTTCACTGTAGATATTCAAACCGGTTTGTTTTATGTGTTTATAGATGTTGCAGAGTTCTGCTACTCCTGTTTTTAAAAGCAGTATAAAACCTTTGGTGTCTTGGGCCCCGTTCACACGAGGACGCTCGCGGGTAAAAACGACAAAATATTTTATCGGAAGTGCCTTTCGTTTAGACGGTGACGGCGTTTTGGGAGCTTAAAGACGCAAAAATCTGAAACCACCTTCCAAAGTGGAAAAGTTAAATACGCTCCGCCGTAGCGTGTCGTCTACACTGACAAGACACAAAACTCTGATCTGATCTGCTCACGTCACGTATGTGTTTACGTCACATACATGCTCCAGTACAGGAAAATAAACAAACGTGGGATTATTTCCATGGTGGGACCTTCAAGCTGCTCTGGCAGCTCTAATAAATTTACAGGAGTCTTTCCACCAAATGTACAGGATATGTACAGATAGTATTAGTGAACAGAGAAGGATCTGGAATTACCTCTATCACATTTTGGATGCATTCTGTGAACGAGACCTGGGAGATCTAGTGATGGTGGAGAACTTTGTGGAAGGAGTAGCTGATGAAAATGTGTGGCGTGAAAACTTCTGCATGCCCAAAGATGCTCTTATCGCTTTAAGTGATGCCGCCTGGCATGCATACAATCCAAATCCACACACTTTTGCGTCACCGTATGCACGCAGATTTCCTCCCGAAAATGCTCGTCTAAACGAGGAATAAAAAGTGAAGACGCGACGCCACTTTTGCATCTTCTGTTGAGACCGTCCTCGTGTGAACGGGGCCTCAGAAGGAAGTGAGCTTAACCGACTCATCAGATACCAGCACTTTGTAATTTGCCTCGGTTAGCTACCGAAGCATCCTTTAGCATCTGTTTGAGACGCGTGTTGCTTTGCATTAGCTGCATAGACTGTATAGAAAAGTAGAGGAAGTGAAGCCAAAGCATCTCGAGCGCCCCCTTGTGGCAGGCTGCACTATATGGGATGGCTGTGGCTCAGTTGGTAGAGCGGTCTCCAATCGATCGTAAGGTCGGTGGTTCGATCCCTGACCATGGCAGCCTACATGTTGAAGTATCCTTGAGCAAGATACTGAACCCCAAATGGCTCCTCATGCTGCATTCATCGGTGTGTGAATGAATTCCCAATGGTGGCAGGTGGCACCGTTGTAGGATAGCCTCTGCCACCAGTATGAATGTGTGTGTGAACGGGTGAATGAGCGCAGTCTGTAGTGTAAATCCCTTTGAGTGGTTGCAAAGCGACTAGAAAGCGTTATAAAAGTGCAGGTCCATTTGCCATTTACCCTCAGCATGCTGATATTTCCATTTCCAAGTACCATTACAACGAAATTGGCCATCATCCTATCCAAACGTATACAACACACACAAACAATCAATATGACGAAGGTAAACAGGACAGGACGACAGGGTGAGAAGAGAGAGAAATACAACACACGTGAGGAGAGGAAAGGAGGAAAAAAAGCATGAAAAAAACCTCAGCACATCAGCATAATAATACATTTTCACAACAACATGAACAGGCTTTTGACATGCCACATGGGAAGGGGGGAACCAGCATAGCCAGGCAGCATCCGGATCTGCAGCAGGTACCGCGCATTCGACAGACCCTCCTGTCTCGCTGGGGGTACAAAGCGTCGGAGGCGTTGGGTTGGGGGGTGGGTAGCGGGGGGATGTATGCATGTCTGTTTATGTGGAAGTTCGTGTGTGTAGGCCTGAGACCCGCCTTTGTCAAGCACCAAACAGTTTGTCTCAGTTCGCTGGAATAACAAAAGCGATAAGCCTGGACGTTGCTAAGGAGATGACCTTCCTTCCAGGTATATCAGGTATTTTAATCACTATATAAGTGCAGTCCATCCCTCCCTCTCCATATTAGTGAAGGGACATGAGCCAAACTAAAAACTACCAAAAAAAAGACAAGAAATGTTTTCCCAAAGATGATTACTATCATTTTAGCTTCTTATCATGCTGATGTTTGTTCAGGTGTTCATTTAATTAGTCATGCAAGTCTATAAAATGGCTGTGAGATCATGATTGATGGCTGTAATTGATTCGGGGTTGGTCAGGCAGGTGTTCGGGCGGGAACTCGGTACCATCGATTCCATTATTTGTCACTACTTTCTACTCTGGCTCCGAATAACGTTATATTTTCACATATTTCACTGTTGAACAGTGGGAGGCAGTGAAGACACATCGTCAATACTTTATACAGTCTATGATTAGTCCCAATGTTAACCTGTCTGCATCATTGCCATGTCTCTACACTGTCAATCAACATGTGCTGTGTGTGAGTCTGAGTGTGTGTGTGCTTGTCTACGTGCGTTTGTGTGCATGTTTGTGTATGTGCACATACAGATGTGTATGTGGGGAAGGGAGGGGTGGGTTTTGTCATTTTTATTGTCTGTTTTTATTCTTATTTTTTGTAAAGCACTTTGTGTTGCATTTTTATGTAAGAAAAGCGATATATAAATAAAGTTTGATTGATTATTAGACGTTCTGAGCAAGAAACGTAATATGAATGGTGCAAGGTAGACGAAGACTTCTGGAGACCCAGAAGGCCAGTGTCCTGTGTGAAACCAAGAGTCGGGATTAGAGATGTAACGATAAACCACGGTAACATTCCAGACGGCTAGTACTACCGTTTCAAATTTTAATAATTATCGTTAAAACCGTGATGAATTACCACAAGTGATTACTGAAAACCTCACGGTGATACTCCTCATTTCCTGGAGAAGCAGCAGCACCTGAACGGCACTCGCTCAGAAGCGGGTGTGCATGCACAGTTTGCACTGTCTGTCCTGTGAAAACATGGCTGAAGGCACCAGCGCTCCAGAGATTTCCCCCCAGTAAAAAACACGATCAGAAGTCTGGGCATATTTTGTATTTACAAAGGATGCTGACGGTAAAATAATTGAAGACAATCAACCCTTGTGCATAGTCATAGTTTGTCTGTAAAACGTTCCTATTGTTTTATTACATTGTGAGGACCTGTGTGTGTGTGTGTGTGTGTGTGTGTGAGGACATTTTTGCAAAGTGACGACATTTTGGCCGGCCCTTACTTCTTTAAAGCCATTTTTGAGATTTCAGACTGTGTTTTAAGGGTTCAGGTTACATGATAATGATCATTAACTGAAACTGTATTGTGTGGTTACAAAACTAACTAAAATTATAGTGAAAATGTCCTTCGTTTTCATCTACTTTCTTCATACATAATGAAGATGGATAAGGCAAAGAAATACCCCATTACAAAAAACTAAAACTAATAAAAACTAAACTAAAGCATTTCAAAAAACTAAATACTAAACTAAAACTAGCAAACTCACTCTAAAAACTCATTAAAACAAAAATTCACAACAAAATTATAACTAAAACTAATGAAAAATTCAAAACTATTATAACCTTGCAAGGGAATTCACTATTACAATGAGGGGCCCTCACAAAGATAGAAGTACAAGAATGTGTGTGTGTGTGTGTGTGTGTGTGTGTGTGTGTGTGTGTGTGTGTGTGTGTGTGTGTGTGTGTGTGTGTGTGTGTGTCAGTCAGTCAGATGATAATTCATAATAATCATCATATAATAAAAAAAAAACATTTGCTTTCCCTTATTTACAGAGTGGGCGTACAGCAAGCATCCGCAATGCCACAGCAACAGTTACACAAACAATACCTCTATATAAAATAAAGAGCTCATTGCAGCCCTCTCGTATTTTATTGCAAAAGACATGATGCCATTTCAAATAGTTGAGAGGCCGGGCTAATGAGGGGTTGCTGTCCCACATTATAAAATTCCATCACAGAATCATTTTTCAAAGACTGAAATTCCCCCGAATGTTCAACAACGTTAAAGCTGATGTTGTACAAAGTTTGGCCAAGGGTACATACTTTGCTGCAACTACAGATATCTGGACTCAACCCTTTATCAGCTTCACCATTCACTACCTCAACACAGACTGGCAACTGCTTTCACACTGCCTGGAGACACAGTTCTTCCCAGAAGATCACTCGTCTGACAACATAATTGAGATTTTTGAGAATATGCTGGAAGAATGGGGGATCAACAAGCAAGACCTGGTTTGTGTAACGACAGACAACGTAACTAACATGGTCAAAGCTTTTGACGGGTTCACAGATTTGTGGCTTGGATGCTTTGGGCATAACTTGAACCTGGCCATCTCGAAGGATCTAAAAATTCAGAGGGTAATCCGTAGATAAATCCACATTGAAATGTGACCTAAGCACACAGGTGAAATATCAAACTCATGGGAAAGGAAGGCCTGTTGGATGAAAGTCAGCATCGCGTATCCTGAGCGGAAGATCTGGTTAATACGATAACATTAAAATAAGTACAGGAGCTCCCAGGTGTACTCACATATCAAATGATTGTCATAACAGGAAAGTACAGGACAGTAAAACCTTAGTTACAAAGAAACAATGACGCACGAATTGAAGTGAAATGAGTTTGTGAGAGGCGTTGTCTCTCAGTTGTTGTTCTGACCATTGGATGTAATGTTTCATATGTTTTTACTATCTGCCAATTAAATCCCGCACAAGGCTGTGATTCGATACTATCTGTTCGTCAAGTGTTTTCTTTAAAGATTTTCTACAACAAAGTAAGCCCATTTCTCAGTAACCCTTTAGCATCCGTTTTTCACAAACGAGGTATCCATGACACACGAATGCATTCAACAGCTTCTTGAAATCTAAAGGTGCTTGGTGTTATACTTTATTACATTATTGGTAAAAAAGTGTATTGCATTATTGGGAAATGCACTTTATTACATTATCAGGAATTTTATTACATTATCAGGTTCTACAACCCCTGCTTCAAAAGCAGCTTTTTAGACGAGCCTGAGGCTGCAACTGTTGACAGCTGTGTCCAGGAGGAGGCCTTGAAGCTGGCACCTGTACAAGTCAGGGAGGAACCGCAAACACCAGCAGCACTTCCACCACGAACACGACCGCAGCAGCATCAGAGAGGAAAGGCTTGGCTGGATTGTTGAGAAAGATTACCTCAGCAAAGAGCCAGAGAGCTGAAGAGGGCCAGGTTCTGACCAGTGCAGAAGATAGAGTGAAAGAAGAGATAAAGATCTACCTGTCTCTGCCATCCATTCCAGCAGATGAGGATCCACTTGTGTGGTGGAGGGTCCATGCATCAGAGTTGCCTCACCTTGCCAGGGTTGCCAGGAAGCTTTTATGCATCCCGGCAACCAGCAAGCCATCTAAGAGATTATTCAGTACCAGTAGGCACATTGTTTCCCCTCACAGATCACTGCTTAAACCAGACAAAGTAAATACGCTGACATTTTTACATTTTTTACATTATATGTCATTTAGTAGACGCTTTTGTCCAAAGCGACTTACAATAAGTGCATTCAACCTGATGGTACTAGACATAGACCACAGGAATCAAGTAAGTACATAACTTTAAGAGCTAACTGTCATTGCTAAAGGAGTGCTATATGTTAAAGAAGAAAAGAAGAGAAAAGCTTTTTTTTTTTTTTTTTAATATATATGCTAGGTGACCATGACTTAACTGAGGTATTGTTGGAAGAGATAGGTCTTCAGCCTGCGGCGGAAGATGGCCAGGCTGTCTGAGGTCCTGATGTCGGTAGGGAGCTCGTTCCACCATTTGGGAGCCAAGACAGAGAAAAGTCTGGAAGTGGTTTTGAGGCGAGTTGACCCACGCAGGGTGGGAGTCGCCAGCTGTTTGGCTGATGCAGAGCGTAGAGGACGGGCAGGGGTGTAGAGTTTGACAAGGTCCTGGATGTAAGTAGGACCTGAACCGTTAGCAGCAGAGTACGCCAGAGCTAGAGTCTTGAAGCGTATCAGCCACTGGTAGCCAGTGGAGGGAGCGGAGGAGGGGTGTTGTGTGTGAAAATTTGGGAAGATTGAAGACCAATCGAGCAGCTGCATTCTGGATGAGTTGTAGAGGTCGGATGGCTTTGGCAGGCAGACCTGCCATGAGGGAGTTGCAGTAGTGAGATGACCAGCGCCTGGACCAGGACTTGAGCTGCCTTCTGAGTGACATTTTGATCTCAATTGAACAAAGTCAGCAGCACCTTATTTCTCATGAAGGACAGAACAGACTACCAATGGTGTCACTGTAAGACTGTGACACCAGAGTCCTGTCTGTGTTTTTGGCAACAAAAACAGTTTGATTAAGGAAAGGTCAAGATTTCTGTTAAATATTGTTTAAAATGTTGTGTCTCATGCTCCAGGACACTTTGTCTACAGGCTGTATATCTGCTGCTTATGTTTGCGTTTGATTAAGGTTAGGCAAAGATCAGCGTCTGCTTTAATGCAGAAAGTGGAAATGTCAAGAAATGACATTTTAATTTACATTAACATTTAATCCAAACTATAATCATTCCCTAACCTTCAAGTGTTTTTCTTGCCTTCAGTGTGGTGCTGAGGGTAGAAATATTGTCCTTAATATTCTGTTTCCTGTCCTTAAACACACCTCTGGTATTAATCAGGCGAAGCCAACATCACAATTTTTTTTTTTTCTTTTCAAAAAGTGTTTTGAATAATTTAACATAATATAAAAGTTAACAATGTTTGTGAAAAGATGTCAGCATGTGCAGGGTTTTTTTTTTAATCCAGGAGCTATGACGTTATAAATTATATAGCAGTTATAATAACAGCTTATCCCAATAAGTCTTGCAGCCAGAGCCTCAAAGGAGCTATCTGAGGAAGGTCTTTTTTACTCTGTTAGAATCATAACATGTCCCTCCTCATGGCTGCATTCGGGTCTATTTTTAGCTCCTGAGGGTGGATTTTTACTGACGTAGCACTGAGCACAATAATGCATAATCACTGTACGGCTAAATTGGATAAACCCTAATGTTCCAAGAGCAAGATGTTTTTCCCTTCAACGTGAGATTGACTCAGTTGCAATTCACCACACGCCTCCTCAGGGGAATAAAAAACAACATGATTGAGCATAAAGAGATCAACAGGCAAATAGAGAAAAGACAAATATCAGCAGGAAATAGAGGATATATTTGTTTATCGTGAGAGCAAACAAACTATGGCTGAACACAACAGTTCATTTTAATTAGTTCTTATTATTTAATTAGTGCTTTATTCAAAACAGTGATGCCTTATAGACATGCAGCAGAATGAAAATAAATAATTGCAGTCAAAACAGACCTGTGAGAATTCTGGAGGGCTGTGGTAGGTTGATAAAGAACATAAACAATTAGTGGAATAAATGAACATGCGGAATTAAAACAGTATTAATGTCGTCTGTCTTTTGCGTTTCTGGAAAAGGATGAAAAAACACACAAAGTTGTTAGTTATTTATCAGCACAACTTGTAGATACTTACGTAATTGTTTGAAAAATGGAGAGAGGTTTAGGAACTGAATTACATTGGGAAAATTGGGCAACTTGGAAATTTTCGTCTCCTGTTCAGTGCATTAAGTGTTTTTTCAAAAAAGTCCAAAACTACCTCAAGCGAGCCTAAAAACTTGTATGCATATTTTTGAGAGTTTTATCGAATGTTGGGTGTTTCCATCAAGTTTTTCTCATGAAGATTCTTAAAAATGTGCATCGTGGTACATACATTGGTAACCATATTCATATATTTTGGACATGCCCTAAACTGAAAAAATTCTGGGATGAGGTTTTTGATGCACTTGGAAAAGTATTTCAGAAAAGTTTTAATAAAGATCCCAAAATGGTAATGTTTGGACTCATACCAAATTACATAACTGGAAGGGGGAAAAAATATCTTTTGCAAATATTACTGATTTCAGCTCTTAAATGTATCACTGTTAAATGGTTAAAACCCGACCCTCCAACATACAATATGTGGATTGAGAAGGTCTGGGAAATTTATCTCATGGAACAAATAACTTACTCCTTGAGGCTTCAAAGAGATATATTTGTTAACAGATGGAGACCTGCCATGACCATACTAATGCAATAATTTCATGTTACCTTTATTTTATTTTACTTTATTTCACTTAATTTAATTTGATTTATTTCCATTTACACAGTTTATTATTTAATTACTTATTGTTTGTTTGTGTTACTTTGGTTTAACCATATCATTTATACATACTTGACCTGATATATATGCTTTAATGCTGTATTAAGCAGATCACAAATGAAAAACAGCAGACTAAATGTGAATTTGTATATATGTTTGTATATGCTGCAAAAATTGAAATAAAATTTAAGTTTAAAAAAAAATGTGCATCGAAATGTACCATTCATTGATGGAAACACAACTAGAGACAGGTTAAAACAGATACAGTATCTGGGTTTTTCATGAGGAAGATCACATAGATGTTCCAGCACTGTGATATCTAAAAAAAACTAAAACATTTTGCTGCAGTGCAATGTGACTCACTTCACATTTTCCAAAGCTTTCTTAAAAGTTGCAATATATTTAGGCTGCACTAGGTCCAGACAGCCCGGGGGGCGATCTGAGTCATTCTTGCCCCCCTTTGTGATCACATCCTGAAATTTTTTTTGCCAGTACAACATTTGAAAGTCACAACCAGAGCGGAGAAAATACATTATTTGTACTTGAAGGCGTGATAGCGGCAGAGCAGAGCGTCTGGTTCCACCTGCATGCGGTCGGATTAAAGTGACATATTGAGTCAGTGAACTTCTGCTGGAGGAAGCAGGCTTCTTGTTATGTCTGGGTGTCCTGACGCAGGTGGAGTGTGTATACGGCACGCGGCTGTGGGATGTAGATCAGCCCGGGGTGCTTCTTCCTCAGGACGCCATCGCTCCACAGATAGGCCACCCAGACCGCCACCAGGAACAGAGCCACAGAGAAACTATTGACCAGAGAAACATCAGAATTAACTAATCACTGTGATTACATTTAAATGAATGGGGTTTGCGGTTTGTTTGTTTTTGCAGGATTTTAGTCTTGTAATTTTAGGATTTTAGTCAATGTAAATAGTCATGAAAATAAAGAAAACACATTGAATGAGAAGGTGTGTGTCCAAACTTTTGGCCTGTACTGTATATATATTTTTTATTATATTTTTATTTATTTTATTCTATTGTTGCACTGTGTTTATGTATTTTAGTATTTTAGTTTTTACCGTATTTCCTGCAACTGTGATATCTGTACAGCACTTTGGTCAACCGCGGTTGTTTTAAATGTGCTCTATAAATAAAGTTCGACTTGACTTTATTCCCACAGGCAAAACAGCTTAATGTAGTGCATGAAGTACATATTAGCTTGCATTGGTTTTTACAGGTGCTTAAATATGAATTTTAGAATTAATTGCATTCAAAATTTGCCAGAGATTATTTATATATACATATAACATATAGTATTTTCTGATCTACCTGTAGAGCAAGAAGAGGCCGTTACAGTCGGGTGCCAAGCCCCGCCTCCTCTGGTGCATCACTGTGGCGGTCATGGCGAAGAAGGTGAAGATGAAGAGGATGAAGGTCTGTCCCTCAGTGATCAGGTACCTGACAGCAAGAACCAGGAGGGTTAGTGGGTCTGATCACTGCACTGGGAGCAAAAGGTCACAGGTTCAATATCCACTGTGTTGATGCAAAACATCATAATAACATAATTCTGTTAATAACTGGAGTAATCATTTTACTTTTAGCCATTAAACTTCCTCCCAAGATGTTTTTAAGTACGATCATACACTGTAAAAATTAATCTGTTTAATTTACGGTAAAATACCGGCAGCTGTGGTTGCCAGAACTTCACCGTAAGAAATACAGTGAGTGGGTTTTCTACTGTAAATTTAAATGGAAATATCAGCAAAAACTGTAATTTAGACTGAATAATCCCGTTATTTTTAGGGTTATTGTGTCATTTTGACATCATGTTAGTTCTCCACTAATTTGACATGAAAATGTTACGTTGTTACAGCAAAACTGTGTGTTTCCTCCAGTTAATGACAGTAAAAGTAAAAGTTTTGTGCTATTATTTGATTTACGGTAATTAATCATTTTAAATTTTATTTTTTATTTTTATTTTATTTTTTACAGTGTAACTTTTAAGGATGCTTGATATGGATTTTTTCTATTGATTGCAATATCCAATAAATACCTGCTTATGGCCACTACTGATAAGATAACATTGGTAACACTTTAAAATAACCAACTAAGTGATGTTTATAGGTGGTTTATAAACCAATTATTAACCATTTACAAAGTGCTATACATATTTTATCTTTAAATGTTTTCAACCAATTTCTTAAAGGTTTGTGAATCATTTCAAAATCATTAACATACTTAATATGGTGTTAAAAATGTTATAATAAGTGCAACTAAGACTATTAATAAATTATTAATTATAATTTAATTGTTTGTTAATGGTAAAGTAACTAAACTTACATTAATATACCATCTTTTTGTCATTTTTAAAAAGATTTAGATAGTTTAACATTAATAAATTATCTATTTACCGTTCTAAATGGCCTATATATGGTTTATAAATTATGATTAAACAACAATAAACTATCTGTTTATCATTTCTAAATGATGGTTATTGTAAAGTGTTACCATAACATTTTCTTATTTTTAAAAGAAGTTCATAACTTGTAGTTTATGCATACCTGAGGAGAAGAAAGGCCAGTGAGTAAAGATGGATGATTTAATATTTAATAGCTCGGACCTGAGTCCAAATCTGACTAAATCTATCTGACATCACTAACAAAAACAAAGAAAGGTTCGGACTTTTTCAAAGTACTTTGAAAAAACTCCACAAACATACTTTTAAAAAAATTACTTTTATAGAACATTAATTATATATTTAGAGTAAATCGTTTGATATAATGCTACTTTATGATATAAAACTGTACTGATATAAAGCTTTTATATGAAAAATTGCTATTTTTAGCTACAATTCAAACTTAGTGTGTTTCTGCTGCTTTTATGTATGTGTATTTTAATTTGTGTAGGGAAATAAACCTGAGTGAGACTAAATGCTAATGTAAAGCATGTCATTCAAGGTAAAGAGCTAAAACATTGAGATCTGTGTGGAGCCACGAGGAGATGTAACCTTCTTCACTTTAATACACGAAACAAACAGAAAGATTGAAATCTAAATGTCAGAGACAAAGGTGTATGGTCTCTAATGGCTGCCTAAAATCTTTTTTTTTTTTTTTAGATTTAAAACTCAGCAGTAAAATGAGGGATTAACGCTATTTAAATAACAAAAACACTGAAAACTCCAACATGGCTCTTGAATTCTACTTTCATCCTGAGGAGCTGTCCTCAGTCAGTAAAGTAATTAGTCAGCAACACCTGAGAACTACCTGATCAATTATTACTAACTGCTGGAGGAGTCTCTCTCACACACACACACACACACACACACACACACACACACACACTCCAATTTAGGTATAACAGGCTTCCAAGGACGTACGAAGATGCATCATAAGTGAGGACAAGTCATTTGTATTCACAAGTCAGGTATGTCCTCACAGAGTAAGTATGTAAACCAATGAAATCCTGAAGTCCTCCTAATCCAGACACACACACACACACACACACACAACCACAGAAACGCACACACACACACACACACACACACACACACACACACACACACACATACATACACAACCACAGAAACATGCACACACACACACACACACACAGACATACACATACATACACACACACTCACTCACATACAGACACACACATATGCAGACATACACACACACACAACCACACACACACACACGCACAGACACACACACACACATACACACACACACACACACACACAGACATACACACACACACTCACACAGACAGACACACACACACAGACACACACATATGCAGACATACACACGCACTCACACACACAGACACAAACACACACACACACAGACACTCTCTCTCACACACACACACACACACACTCACACACACACACACACACACACACAAACACACACACACACACACACACACACAGCCTCAGGTGTTGGTGTCTTGTTCATCTCTAACACTCTTTGTTTCAGTTCAGCTGTTATCTAGTCAGACTCCAATGCAGCAGCACTTTGTGAAATAAAAATAAACATAAAGCTTCTTACATAACATACTGAAATACAGTATATGTTTTATATGTTTTACTAATTAAGTAAAATAAATGTAATGTCTCTAAATTGTAGAGGCCTGTGTTACACTGGAAAAGTATGGGCTTACTTTGTGTCTTTATTATTCAATCAAGCATAATACTTTTGTGAGCAATATCTTCCATCCTGCTTTCAAAAAATGTTTTTAATTCAAATGAAATAAATTTGTGATTAAAAAAATGTGTAATTGTGGGAAAAATGGTTTGTAAATACATTCAGATATAGCTGAAACGCAGGCAATGTTTTTGGGATTTCCAACAAAACTTTTTTTTCAATTTGCATAAAAAACTTTTTAGTCCAAAGTAATCCATATTTAATCACACTTTTTTTTTTTTTTTTACATTAAATAAAAAATGTCCATGATTGCATCTTGGAAAAAGTTTTGCTTCGAGGCGGCTACAGAGAGAAAAAATAAGCATATAATCTCTGAGAACACATTTTATCTGCATTGTAGTCTGATGTATGAACCAGTGGTGCATACATAATTTTGCATTTTGAATATAAATTCAAAAACAGTATACTATGAAAGTTAGTATTAAGTGCATGTTGTGCACAGTTGGTATGTAATCTGGAGCTCACACATCTCAGCATGAGCTGTGAATTCCTCTCTGTCCGTCTAATTATGACAGAGACACAACTTCCATGGTGATTATCCTGCATGTACTTTTGTTTTAACTTCACAGCTCGTCATGGATTCTCTAACATAATCTTTTTAAGTACTTCCACTTTGATGTTTTTGTTTGTTTCCTTATTTTTGCTGCCGTTTGTCAGCAGGGAGCCGGTCGACCCCTGAGCTCCCAAGATTGTGTTTTTATTGATGGAGAAAGAATTTAATCTCTTTGTGCTGTCGGCCTCGCTGGACGTCTGTCTGGATGAGAGCGTCTCTGCATGTAAATGTTCTGAAGTCAAGAGAAGAATGCAAACCTCCGCAAATAAAGCTCTTAACACAAACTTAATGTAGATTTATGCTCCTGTGGCCCGCTAATGGACTGAATCACCCCTTCCAAAAAAACACAGGCTTCCCTCAGAGACTCCTTCTGTTTCTCTGTGAGACTTTCATTACAAAGACTAATTGTGAAGTTTTCCTCAAGTGAGGTGAAGATGGAACACATAAATTAAATTATAGATTCACAATGAAGTCCGTGACCTGCACCTTTTTTTCCACTTTAAGAGGGCACAGTAGCTACTGATGGAAAAGTCCTTTATCACTTATGTCAACATTAAGTCGTTTTTGTCATAAATTAGTCGCAAGATAGAATACCAAAATGTCCTCACACCTAAATGGAGAGATTGCAGTTTTAACAGTTTTTTTATAAGGTTTAAGCACCAAAACTACTCGTCAAGTTTAGGAAATAAAACTACTTGGTTAGGCTTAAGAAAAGATATGTATGCATAAAGTTACGATAATGATGTGAGGTGGTTTTGGTAGTTACATTGGTGACATAAAACCTGGTTTAGACGTCATATAGCTACGCACAGAAGTAAAAGTGCATAGGTGGCTTAAAACCATGATGTGGACTTTGGGTTTGGGAACAAGAAAACCCTTTGTTTCTTTTACCCATCTACAACCAAATGGACCTTCTCATTTTTATCCGTTTTCCACATCTTCACTGTTGCACTGGTTTATGTCAGAGTTACTCGGTGAATAAGGATTGTTTTACACTGCTGTACACTGTAAAACCTAATGTTGCTTGTTTGTTATTATAACTAATTTTTCCTTTTCAACACAACAAATATTTGTGCAAAAAGTAATTTTAACTTAAAGTATTAGGTCAAATAGCAAGATTCATTTGAGTTAACTACATTGTCTTTGTTGTCTCGACATAAAATTATTTCGCAGCATGGAAACTCAAATATTTAAGTTGAAACAAAAGTTGGGTTTTACAGTGTACAAACGACAAATACGGCTGTTTTTTGTGGGAGCACAGTCTTAAATGTATCAACTCTCACAGAGATTGAACCTGTGACCACTCAGTTACAGAACAGAGAGACTCTTAGGCAAATTCACAAAAAGATTGTAGTTTTTAGGGCCACTTAACCTGCACAAAAAACATGTAGCCTGTTACTCAAAGCACCCGCGCAGAAATAACAAGAAGTTCCACCAAGCTGCGCTGCCAAGTCAGTTGAGGCGCTCCTGTGCTGTTAGCCTATATTTAAATAATCTAATATACATACATGTGGAGCAAAATTGACCCCTTCCTATGCAAATGATCATCATTGTAAAAACAGTTGAATTCACAAAGATCAGTGGTTATAGCAACACGCAGTTACACAGAAATTATTAGCATTGCTGGAAACTGAATCACATGTATAATCACATGCTGTTCGCTTCAAGTCATGGCATTTTCTGTTTCAGAAAAGATGCACTTGTTTTGAATATTATCACCCCATTAAATGGCTGTTATTAGATCCACCTACTCCACCTGCATGTGCATGGGATAGATAGAGCTCCACTTATTGGTAAATGGACTGCACTTATATGGCGCTTTTATCCAAAGCGCTTTACACTACTGACTGCGCTCATTCACCTGTTGATACACACATTCATACTGGTGGCAGAGGCTACCCTACAACGGTGCCACCTGCCACCATTGGGGTTGTTCAGTCATACACCAATTTGGGTTTGAGCCATTTGGGGTTCAGTATCTTGCCCAAGGATACTTCAACATGTAGGCTGCCATGGGTCTGGGATCGAACCACCAGTCAGTGGGCGACCACTCTACCAACTGAACCACAGCCGCCTAGCGCCTACAGAACCTTTTTATCAGCCCATTAAATGGCCAGTCATGGTTTTATTTAGATATCTTGCCCTGAAGTTCTGAGGAATGCCTCAGCATCTCGTCGATCAGAACCTGTAACTCGTGCACTGAACATTTACTTTTTTTTTTTCTCTGCCATTACCTACCTATTACCTCTGCCTACTAAAGGCAACATTTATACTTTGCCACAGGGATAATGGCAGTCAGTCAAAAAAGGGCAAATTGCACTTAGCTGCAAAAATGTTGCATGTTTGCACGATCATTAGTGCATCAACTTTTGCAGATTATGGCAGATAGAAATTGCAAATGATGCACAATTCATGCTGCTATCAGCAGTCGCAAACCATTCTTTGTGAATTCATCCATCAGTGTGATCTAGTAGTCAAGCAGTCTGACCAGTAGTAGGTGGCACTCGGGACAAGCAGCATCCAAGCTGTCAGCGGCATCTTCTCCACTTGTTTCCTGTGACTGAAACAACCACTGAAGAAGAGGAAGAGGACGAGGAAGAGAGGAACATACCTGGTGGAGACGGAATAATCACAGCTAATGATCCGCTGCTTTATTAACACACAATCACAATGGCTTAAAATGCAGAACTTGCGGCTATAAAACCAGAGTCCAGTGTTAGGTATGCCTGGAGTCACTAGAAAACAACAAAAATGTGACAATGTGACATGTGTCATATTTACAAAAGAGAGATCCTTTCCAGCCATAACCCCTGGTGCAAAAAATACTCACTGCACCGCCAAATGTCTATTAATCCGCTGCTGAAAATAGTGCCCAACAAATGCATCATTTCCTCCTGATAAAAAACTACCAGGACCAGTTGTTTAAGGAAATTAGTGAGCCTTTTTTAAACATGAAACTTCATATTTTTGTTTTTAAAGATTTGCATCTTCAGTCAGAACCAATGAGCTCGGAGCTGAGACAGACAATAATGATCGAGATAACCCCGATATGAATCCTTTTAATGGTTTTTTGACATAAGAATTTTCTTGGAGTGGAAAAATTAAAGGGATGATATTTTTTTTTATCATTTTACAATTGTTTTTATGGCGGTGTTAGTGAATGAAAGTTAGTGAGTTACAGTAAAAAATAGTTTGGGCTCTTCTTACCACATCAGATGACCAAGAGTGTCCTCATAGAAACACAGAAGCTCAAAGAAATCCACCTGAAAAATAAAAAAAATATTCTTCAGAGTGAAAGGTTCAGTAGAGCTTTTAGCCTCCTGAATCATGTCTTCAAAGGTGAAAGCCTATTTAAAAAATGTTTTTTGCATTAATGGATCCATTTTGTGATTCATGCTGCTGTATTCCTGACATGTCCTCACTGGGAGGTCACTTTCCTTCCCACAAATTCAATTTCAGTTGTTAATTTCCCACACGGCCAAGGTTGCATCAGAAACATGGGCTCTTTTGGATGGATTTGTAGTTGCAAATTGATAATAATTACACATAAATTACAAGGTGACTTTGCTTCTCTGTGTTAGAACTAACTGTGGATGGAAAATAATAATCAATTAAATATGATTATATTAGGAGAAATTCTGCAAAACTCATATCTGCTTTTAATAATAATTACGGTTTGAGATAGGCTACATGGGGAACAAAATCCCGAATGAAAAAAAAAAACATTTACACAGACATGTTAGACAGCCAGAAGAAGAATATTTTTCTTTTTACTGTTCTGTTTTTCATGTCTTCATGCTACTTACAAATTCCATAATATGTGGATTTTTTATATGCCAGAGTATGTCAATGAAAATAAAAAGATTCCCAGTTGTCAGTTTATAAACGAACATGGTCTCACAGAAATCTGTGAAATAGCCACGGATTTCGCTTAACTCAAAATCCGTGGAATAGCCACAGAATCGCTCAAATTTCCGTGAAACTGACACGGATTTCGCTACAATGCAAGTTAATGACAGTCATATCCCGTGGCTAGCAGTCAGAAAAAAAAACATGGCGGACAGTTCTCTCATTTTTAGTGAAAAATCAATATTTTGACTTCGTTTCTGCATAAAAATGGATTTTGATCACATTTCTAGCGAGAAATATATGTTTTATTTTCTAAATCTTCACTCAATGAATGTACATAATCACTTTGTATGTTGGAATAGCCACAGGATATGACTGTCATTAACTTGCATTGTAGCGAAATCCGTGTCAGTTTCACGGAAATTTGAGTGATTCCGTGGCTATTCCACGGATTTTGAGTTAAGCGAAATCCGTGGCTATTTCACGGATTTCTGTGAGACCAGGTTGTTATAAATGTATGTTAAGAAATTTGCTACAATGTTTTCATGTGCATTTTTGTGATGCAGAGCATGCTTCAGTGCCAACAGTGTGTTTACATCATACTGCAGTATGTTACAGTAATTTTCACTTGCCTGTGTGTGAGTGTTTTTGTTATTTTCTATCTCCGTTCGAGTGATAGGTAATTGGTGCATTTTGGTTCTATCAGTCCATCTGCTTGTTTTCATCCCCTCTTGCCTGCTCTCTCTGCCTCACTCTGCTCACCTGATTTTCTTTGACAATCATTGCACCTGCATGCTTTCTCGCCATCACTTTCAGTGTAAAAGCACCACTCTAACACTCTGTCTCTGCTCACTTGTTGTCTCTTCCACAGCATGTTTGTGCTAAATTTTCAGTCCAATTATCTGCTTGCTCAAAGCACTTTACACCTATTGTCATTTTTCCAGGAATTTACCCAGCCAGCCAGCTTGCTAAGCCCACTATCAGCTCTCGTTCCTGGATTTTCTCTGCTTACCATCTTCCTTTACTCCCACTCCTCTCAGCAGAGCCTCCACCAGCCATCCAAGACCTAATTTCTCACCTACCAGTTTGTATCTTCTGCCTGACTCAGCATGTTTCTCATGCATTATTTTATTTGTGCTGGGCCTTAACAATATCAGCATTAAATGGCATGTATTGATTTTGTCTTTTTTTGCATTTAAAAAATGAGTAAACTCTTATTTTGCTGTAGAGCTGTGTACAACATATGATTCCCTCTGCAACTGTTTGCCCCATATTCACACTCACACAAGAATTATCTAGCTAGTGCACCCCACGGTTATATTGATCCAAGCGTTAAAATTGAAATGCATAAACATGCAATCAGCATTTTCTGCTGCTAGGCATTTCTCATTCAAAACAACAACAAAAGATGGAGAAATGCCGTCATGGCGGTGAGTTTTTTTCTTGTTGGAATTCCTTCAGGAGGTTTTTATCAGGAGCTGCAGAGGACTTCTCTCCAAAACGAGTGGACCCGCTGACTGAATACCAGTGAAAACACTAAATAAAGCAGTTTCACAATAACTATCAGTGTGTCAGTGATGCAGTTCGCTCTGCAGCTGAGTTGCTGATATGTTTGCTCACTTCTTTTATAACTTAAGATCCAGACATCCCCAGTATTTCAAAACTTGTAATCAGGATCAGGATAATCCAGATAACGAAATCCTCCTTTTCTCAGTCATGGATCAAGGTGATCCTGCTTTGATCGACTTTATCTGAGTAATTAAAAACTAACTCACTTCATTGATTTGTGTGTTAAGCAGCTACACTGCAAAAAAAAAAGAAAAGTTTGGTGAACTCAAAATTTCAAGGCAACAAACTTCGATAAAATTTTAAGTTGGACAATTAAACTAAATATTTTAAGTTTTGTTTTTGAGTTTACTCAACTCTGAATTCAGATTTTTGTCAACTCAACTGTAAGTTGTACTAACTTATAATTTTACATTGTAATAAGTTTTAATCCTTACTTCTGCTAACTTCTGCAATGTGCTGAATTGGCACTATTGTAACGCCGCTATGAAATGTCAGCTAATGTTGCGACCACAATTTTGAGTTAGCATTGATACGCTAATGGCTACTCTTGTAGCTGTAACAAGCAGCACGGCTAGCATCAGTTAGCCGCTAGCATCACTTAGCCGCTAGCTTTCGCTAATGACCGAATTTCACCGCTTTCCCGCATTTCACAACAAAGAAATAAGAGTTAGCAGAACTATTGTCCCTTGTTGTGAACCCCAACTTAAAGATATAAGTAACAACAACTCACAAACTTGTTTTTGAGCAGACAACTGGCTTCCTTTGTTGTGCTAACTTACATTATTGCCCTAAATGTCAATAATTTATATTTCCAAGTTTTACCAACTTAAATCACAGTTTTAGGCCAAAAAATACAAGTTGGCTTTTTTTGCAGTGTAGCGGGCTAGCGAGGTAGCTGCTTTGTTGATTAATTTTAGTCTATGGTTTAACTTATAAAGGAACTAATCGTCGGTACATAATACCTGAACTCCAACTTGTTTAGAGTTTATTAGTGTTACGTCATTGGCAACACAGCAGACTTAAAAAAAATCTGCCACATGTGTACAGAGCAGACTGCTGCAGTACTTAGGAAACATAACGTTACGAGTATTAATTATACGATTCATTCAGAAGTGTCAGAATGCTCCAGTAATGCTGGTGATGATGTCATGCTTTGTGTACGTAAAGATATACTCATACAACTTCTCTTTCTTCTACTTTCAGAGTCACTCACAGCCATGAACCTCTCAGCTATTAAAGACAACCGGGTTTCCAGCACTATTAGTGCTGGAAATCCTTGGAAACACTTTAATTGTATATTGATATTGATAAGGTTTTCAAGTTATTGGATTTTGAATAAAGTGCTCGAAACTGCTTGAAATACTGGGCCCTGGTGACTAAATTCCTTTATCTAGTGAAACATTTTAATGCAGAAAAGTTACATATTGTGCTTTACTTTAATTCTTTTTTTGTACAGATGCATTTATGCAAGCAGCATTTCATGCAAAGTTAGGGCTCATTTTAACTACTTAATATACTTTTATGAGGTTTAAAATGTCCTAAAAGTCAAATCACTTTAAATTGATCATGTTTTTATATTAAATCTCAAACTGAAAAGTAACTAAAGCTGCCCGCTTAATATAGTGGAGTTAAAAGAATAAAGTTACATAAAATGTAATTGTAATACCTCAAAATTGTGTTTAAGTACATACTTGAGTAAATGTACTGAGTTACATTCCATTTCCATTCTATTCCATCTTTTCTTGAAACCTTTTGTACTTTTTTTCTCGAACAAAACATGGAAATCACAACATCTTGACAGAATATTGTCAATTTTCTGATTGAGAGTAAACGTACCATGGACGGCGGTTTGAGGCTCGTCATGACTGGATTCTCTCTGATCGACAGGTGCAGCTGGTAGCCAATCAGCACGAGCCGTCGGGTGATGGAGTCGGCGGCCAGGTGGAGGCTGGTTCCCATGACAACAGCGATGATGCCTAGGTGGATGCCAAGGCGGGGAAACCTCCGGGGGCTACGTTCAAGCATCTGTAAGAACAGATGTTTTACTGAGATCTGAGGAGCATCTTTATACACGTTTATCATTCAGTGTGAAGCAACACATGGTGACTGAGTTACTTGGAGCAGGATGAGCGGTGTGCTGATGTTGTACAGGATGTGGAGGAATTCTGCAGCACCGGGACGGTTCAGAGGAAACCAGTCTGTAGGGAGAACCAGCTGCAAAAGAACCACACTGTAAAAAAAGTGTCTGTAGATTTTACAGTGACCGTAAAATGATAAATGGGTTAATTCAGTTTTAGTAACAATGAAACACTGTAAATGTATATATCAGCCAAAACAGTATTTTTTACAGTTTTATTTTTTGAAAAATACATTACTCCAATGTTAAATACACTGTCATATGTTTTAAATATTAAATATATATATATATTTATATATATATATAAGTGTCACTGTAATTTTTGCATTTCTCTTTTGTAAAAAAAATACTTTTTCTCAATGTTAAATATGCGAAACACCATATCTCTAACATAAATATACTGTAGTATTTTATGGTAAATCTTTAATTTATGTGGCATTTATAAAGTATTTTCTTGTCAATTATATGGCAGAACAGCATTTCTTTTGATGGAAAAACGTATTTATACAGTAAAAAATTGAATAAAATGGAAATCTTAAACGTGAAATCAACAGTGCAAATATCTTTTTACCGTAATATTAAAAAAAGTTCTACTGTATTTATTACGGTAAAATTCTGGCAACCACAGCTGCCGGTTTTTTACCGTAAAAACAACAGTTTTTTTTTACAGTGTAGCAAGGATAAAAGATTAAAAGTTATATTTATACCTAGTCTTGATCCTCTTCTTAAATAGCATTTATGACATTTTAATCGATTTGAAACAGGCTGATTAAGTGTAGCTTCTCTGAGAAATTATTTCAACATGAGCTCTCTATCCAGGCTGTACCAGATAAGTCTGAAGGATAAATTAACCCAAAAAGAAAACAGAGAAATTACTTCTTCTTTTTTTTTTAAATATCCCTGGATAAAATATTCTACTTTATATTAAAATTTTAATTTAAATAAGATACTTCCATTTTCTCTATTTATTTCTCTCTGGCTGTAATTATCCTCCAAAAAATGAGAACTCAGTAAAACGTGAAATTTGGCCAGCGGGAATGGACACTCGATATCATCCAGTTACCATGACAACAGGCCGGCCTACATCCAGGACCCAGTTGTGGACGGTGAAGCCGAGCCAGAGGTCCAGGTGGAACCGAGGCTTCGACAGAACGGGATCCATCTCCGCAGAACCGGCCCCCCGGCTGCTGAAGAAACACACACAATACAAAACGAGTTTCAGAAGACAGAAGGTGGATTAATGTGCACAAAGGTTTCTCATTCAATTCAACCGGCATCTGGTTCCACTAAAGCAGCAGCTAATTATGCAACCAGCGACTCCTCAACCGCCATCGAGACGCTTTCTGCAGTGAAGAGGAGATTAAATGCTTTAACACATGATAGGATTCGTCTGAGATCTGCAATTTAGAACAGAAACCAGAATGTAGTGATGCTGAAATAGAAACACTTCCTAAAGCAAAAACAACATAATTTAACATATACAGTACAGGCCAAATGTTTGGACACACCTTCTCATTCAATGTTTTTCCTTTATTTTCATGACTATTGACATTGTAATTGTATTCATCAAAACTATTAATGAACACATGTGGAATTACGTACTTAACAAAAAAATGTGAAATAACTGAAAACATGTCTTATATTCTAGTAAGCAAAGGGTGGTTACTTTGAGGAATCTAAAATACAAGACATGTTTTCAGTTATTTCACACTTTTTTTGTTAAGTACATAATTCCATATGTGTTTATTCATAGTTTTGATGCCTTCAGTGAGAATCTACAATGTAAATAGTCATGAAAATAAAGAACACATTGAATGAGATGGGTGTGTCCAAACTTTTGGCCTGTACTGTATATGACTTGTGAATTATGACGGCTGAAAGTCTTATCAAGAGAGCCCAGTCACCACAGAGAATAACCGGCTCAATGAATGTTAAATCCTGGTTGAAGGGCACAAACATTTAAGTTCCTCATGGAAGAATTCTTCTGACCTCCCACATGAGGTTGTCATTTGTGTTTTCTAGTAAAATATCTCAACAACTATTGTATGGATTGTGATGACATTTGGTTCAGACTTTCCTGTTCTCCTCAGGAGGAGCTGCAATGTATCACTTGTGTCACAGTTGCCCAATGGTTACCACTTAGCTACCACTATCTTAAAGAACCTGGTCTCACAGAAATCCGTGAAATAGTCACGGATTTCGCTTAACTCAAAATCCGTGGAATAGCCACGGAATCGCTCAAATTTCCGTGAAACTGACACGGATTTCGCTACAATGCAAGTTAATGACAGTCATATCCCGTGGCTATTGGTTTGTTCCAAGTCACGTGACTTTCAAGGTCCCAGCGGTCAGAACAAAAAATATGGCGGACAAAATCAATATTTTGACTTAGTTTCTGCATAAAAATGGATTTTGATTACATTTCTAGCGAGAAATATATGTTTTATTTTCTAAATCTTCACTCAGTGAATGTACATAATCACTTTGTATGTTGGAATAGCCATGGGATATGACTGTCATTAACTTGCATTGTAGCGAAATCCGTGTCAGTTTCATGGAAATTTGAGTGATTCCGTGGCTATTCCACGGATTTTGAGTTAAGCGAATCCGTGGCTATTTCACGGATTTCTGTGAGACCATGTTGATCTTAAAGGTACTATACATGTACGTGTATTGATCTCTTCGTATTGCCAAAATGTGAACATATTGTAATGTAATTTAAAAACCTCATTGCCTGTATCACCCATGGACTGATTATTATGAAACAGACTTTGTAGTAATGTAATGCTCATGCACGTTCCCAAGTATCTTTCCTCTCCTCTTCAGTGAAGAGGTGTGCAACACTACTGATGTTGGCTCAAAAATCCACTAGGAGCTAACAACAACAGATACAGAGTGCAAGCATTTGCATGAGTAATGCTAGGCTCAGACCAAAAGATTTTCACAGTCCCAGACTAAAGTCTGAAAGTCACCACGCACTCCCGTCATCTCCATCGTTAAGTGTAAGGTAGTAATCTGCTCTGTTTCATATCAGTCTTTTCCTAGTCTTGGGTTTGGATCATATCAAACGTGTTTGATATTATCTAAAGTCTCAGTAACATAACACAATCACCAACCAATAGATGAGCGGTTCCAGACCAGCCAGTAAAACCACTTCCACAGGAAAAAGGAACATCACAATAATGCCTCAATAAAAATATAGTGATGTCATATATTTACGGCCACAAGCGGGATTTTTTCGGGGCGATGTTTCTTAGTAAAGAGAACAGTAAGGAGACTCAGTTAAAATGTATAAATAAATATAAGCATAAATAAGTAATAAATAATTGATGATTAATGTATGATTAACTAAATGAAAATTGAAAAAGCTGATACATATAATTATTCAATTAAACACTATAATTAAATAGGACATACATGTATATCGTGAATTAATTTATAAATTTTCCTTTCCTTTATTCTTCCTTATATCTATTTTTACTGTAAAATAGTCAAATGTTCATGTCAGAAAAGCAGAAACCCTTTTTCAGCTCTGTGAGGGGGCATTTTGTGGCATCTTCTCCTCTTCTTTTTGTTGTTGTTTTTTCGACACAAACCACTGCACACACTAGAGCAGCTGGAGCCAAAAGTTGCTTCTCCTCCATTTCTAAGTTTTTACTAAGAGCATGATGGGAAAAAAATTGCATGGCGGGAATTGCATAGTCTTGTAAATAGTGACCCTGCAAGATTCAGAGTCTGTCTAAAATCTCAGTGTGAGACTAGGCTGGGGCTAAAAACTCTTAACACTTGTCTTCAGATGTGAGCAGGTATGACACGATAGCTTTCTGGGAGTCTTTTCCAAATCTTGTCAAAGTCTTGTATAGGTAGCATATCAGAGAGCTGACTGCAGTTCAATTAATAGCCACCCGTGTCACTAAAAACAAGGAGTTTTTAAAAATTGCATTAACCTTTAAAAAGCAATGGTTCAATTACAATATGATTGCTCACCATATGACCATTTGTCAAATCGCCCGATATGAGGTACAAGGTGGAGAGGAGTGTTCTAAAAAAAGTGCAGACATCAGTATACATACACGTACGGTTTGCATTTGTTTAAAAAAAAAGGCTGCAGTTTTTAATTTAGGCTACAAAATCACTGATCTAGGTTTGGGCACAAAACTTCCTGGTAAGGCGCTACAAAAGACAGTTTAAACAGTAAATACATGGGCATAAATGCCGGAAGTGAAGTAGTTACGGGGACAACTTGTCTACCAGAAATGGCATAGTTACACTGTAAAAAATTTTTTGTAGAATTTACAGTAAAACACTGTCAAATTGCATCAGAAATAAGGTGTAAATTTTAAAATTGTATATCACCGTTGTAGACACTTAATAACCGTAAATCAAGGAATAGTGAAAAAACTTAAATTGTAAAAATATATTTTTTTAAATGTATGTAAAATTAATGCAGAAATACCATAATGTCACAAAGACACAATTACCCTGAAAAAAAGAGGATTATTCAGTCTAAAAACTGTTTTTTTCCTGATATTTATATTTAAATTTACAGTAGAAAAGCCAGCTCAGGCTGCACTGCAAGAAAGCCAACTTGTATTTTTTGGCCTAAAACAGTGATTTAAGTTGGTAAAACTTGGAAATATGAACTATTGACATTTAGGGCAATAATGTAAGTTAGCACAACAAAGGAAGCCAGTTGTCTGCTCAAAAACAAGTTAGTGAGTTGTTGTTACTTATATCTTTAAGTTGGGGTTCACAACAAGGGACAATAGTTCTGCTAACTCTTATTTCTTTGTTGTGAAATGCGGGAAACGGTGAAATTCGGTAATTAACGAAAGCTAGCGGCTAACTGATGCTAGCGGCGCTGCTTGCTACAGCTACAAGAGTAGCCATTAGCGTATCAATGCTAACTCAAAATTGTGGTTGCAACATTAGCTGACATTTCATAGCATGCGTTACAATCGTCACATTGCAGAAGTTAGCAGAAGCAAAGATGAAAAGTTATTACAATGTAAAATTATAAGTTAGTACAATTTACAGTTGAGTTGACAAAAATCTGAATTCAGAGTTGAGCAAACTCAAAAACAAAACTTAAAATGTTTAGTTTAATTGTCCAACTTAAAATGTTATCGAAGTTTGTTGCCTTGAAATTTTGAGTTCACCCAACTTTTCTTTTTTTTGCGGTGTGATAGGAGTGTTATTACTTTCGCAGGTATTGGATGAAAGAAAATGTGTGATGGCGCTAGAAGAAAAGTCAGGAGGATCACCAAAGTTATTAAAATTCATCCTGAGGGGAGCATAAATGATGAGACACATTTGAGTGTGGATCCACAGGGTGACAGGAGAGCGAGCCGTCCTGGAGCCAGAGGAAATCGTGACCTGACATATGCTCCCCTTCCAAAATCCCCAAACTCTGAGAAAGTGGATTTCCTCCAGCTCTAATCTCATCTGCTCCTCTGTCACACATCCAGCAGAGGATATAGGCTAATGTCCTGCTGCTTTCATTTGGATTCAGCATTCATTCCGTAATCAGGTTAGAGCAGCTGACACACAGGAGCCAGCCACCAACACAGCAGCATCACTGACTGAAGGTTAAAGATGGGATGTGATTACAAGCTGCATTTTCTTTTTTTTTTCTCTATGTACAACAGTTTAACATTTTCCTTTTGACAAACACTGACACATTTATAGTGATCATCTATGTGCATTGTCTCTAAAAATAAATAATTTAATTCGGTTTGTAAACTTTCATATTGAAGGATCCAAATTCAAAGTCGGCTGACTCCACGTAGGAAATGTGATGGAATTTATAAGTTCATTCCCTCAAGTACCGTACAAAATCGTAGTAAATGATAATTATTATAGATTAACTCAGCTGTGTATAAAGTAATTAAAATTAGCTTCACTTTTGCAGATGCAGCATAAAATTGATTAACATATTAATGCATGAATAATTATAATCCAATAATATATATTCCGCAATGTGCCATTCTGCATAATGAAATTTGACTTTTGGTACTTTTAGTATTGGATGCTAATGCTGATCTATCTTTAAATGAGTAAGAGTTGTTTGAATGCAGGACTTTTACTTCTAACAGAGAATTTCTACACTGAAATTACTAGTTTTTTACTGAAGTTACATCATTATTCTTATTACTATTGTTATTCTTATTATTATTATTGCTGTAGTGGTAAAGTGAAAGTTTTTTTAAAAGTGCTTTCATCTATTTTTTTAAAAATGCAGCTGAAGAATGAAGCATTGTTTTTCTCAACAGCGTAGGAAAACAACATTCAAAGTGCATGGAACATAAATGATGCAATAAAAGATTTCTCTTTTTCTGAAACTATTTATAACTTTACTCTAAAATATAAAAAGTTTCTTCCACAAGAGGTTAGGTCCCATCACAAAAGAAATCCATCCAGTCAAACGTAACTTTTGGCCTGTTTAGGAGGAACTTTTGTGGTTCTGGTGCTGGAACAACAAAAACAGAAAGTATATTATTTAAACATAACACAGCTGTGTGATTAATTAGAGATGACTCTTATGGTTGATTAAAGGTGGGACTGATGATGAATATTTTACAAACCTGCACATGAAAGTTGCTGCATGCAGAGCTGAGTTCTGTCTCCTCCGGTTGAAATGCTGCATCCCTCTTTTCAAACTGACCGTCTGTGACTTTATACTCTATTATACTAAAATACAGTTTAACAGCGACAATATCACAGGTCTGATTACATGCAGTGATCAGCTGAAGCAGTGTGTGTGATTGAGAAATCCAAATGCTCTTCCATCATTTATCCTGATTAGCTTTTACATGAATCCTCCTCTGAGATTTTTTTCCTTTCCTCTCTTGACTTTTTCCTCTCGCAGCTGCTGAAGATGGTTCCTCACAGTTTCCCGTTGGACTGGCACAAAGCTGCACAGAAAGTGAATTATTTGATGATAAAATACAGCCGCTTCTGTGCAGGAGTTAAACTGCAGGTTGATCTGCCTGCAGATAAGCCTGTAATCTGTATAAACCTGCTCCCAATGTTTTATTAGACAGCATTAATCTGGTTTCAGATGAATACAGTTTGAAGCTGACGGATTTCACTGCACCATGCATGAATACCTGTAAAACGTGTTTTAATAAAGGAAAGAGTTGAGTGAATGAGAGCTGAATAAAGAGACTGCAGTCTGCAACAATCATAATGGAAAAAATGGTGATATCGCACATTATTGCACAGGTAATAAGGTATAATTGAATGTAGATAGATAGATAGATAGATAGATAGATAGATAGATAGATAGATAGATAGATAGATAGATAGATAGATAGATAGATAGATAGATAGATAGATAGATAGATAGATAGATAGATAGATAGATAGATAGATAGATAGACTTTATTTATCCCAAGCTGGGAAATTACAGTGTAGCAGCAGCATTACACACAGAGACAATGACAACACAATTAAATAAAAACAACAACCTAGGCATACTTCAAGCAATAAAATATAAAAATACAATAAAATACAGAATAGAGTGTCCCAATAGATCTTGTTGTGAGTAATTCAATGCAGAAACAATTTTCTTTCTATAAAGAAAGAAGTTCCTACATGAAATAGATCACTACAAGGTCTGTTGATCATCCTGAGTACCCAGGTCATGACATGCAGACAGACGGAGGAGAGCTGTTACGAAACAAATGTAACATTTTTCTAACATCTAGTTATAACACATACCATGTTCAATAAAGATACATTTTACCTGATCTTTTATTTTTATTTTATTTTATTGTTTTAATAAATTTTAGATGAACACAGAATTTGCAACCACAGAATTAGAATGAATTAACTCTGAGAACTATTTTAATTCTGTGGTTAAAACTATTTAACCCTTTTCTGAATATAAGGGCTTTTAAAAAGTTCACTTCTTTATTATTATTTTTTTACTGCTATTAAAATTGTCATGGACTAGGCCAATTTACTTTTTTACTTTGTTTTTTTAATTTTCTTTCTACTCCACTGATCATAACATTTTGTATGAAAAGTTGGGTGGACATCTCTGACAGTAAGTCTGACGTGACAGGCATTTTTATTTTTATTTATTTTATAAAGCCCTTAGTGGCAACTTGCCGTAATATATATTTTTGTTAAATTGGTGTTGTTATTATTATTATTATTATTATTATTATTATTATTAATAATAATAATAATAATAATAATAATAATAATAATAATAATAACAATAAACTGCCCCATAAATCCCATAGCCATGCACATTGCTTTTATTTTTTCTGCTGCAAACAAAAAAAACGTAAAACTTCAAACAGTTGTACCTACAAGTCATTTTAAAACCATGATCGCAAACTATTCTGCTCTTGAATGTAACTGTTTTAACTGTTAACGGCTGTTAACTGTTACTTCATTTTGTTTTTATAATTTGTTTGTTTGTAATTTAACCCTCGAGACGTTAACCCTCGAGATTAAATAAATAAATTCCTACTTATATTCATTTTTCTCTCTCATTTTTTTTTATTCCTCCGCGTGTGACATAAATGTTTTTTAAACAAGAGGAAGTTTGCGTAGGGGAACTTAAATCGACCGGAGAATGTTCCAGTCGGAAGTATTTTTAGGTTGAACGGCAACTTCCGGCAAATGACTAGTTAGCAGAAGGTGAAAGTGCTTCTGTTTGTGTTTGAAATCTTTGACGCTTTTTGAGATTTCAGCCAGAAACATCACAGGGGGGCGAACTATTACGGCGAAAAAACGACGAGGCGGTTTGATTCAACCAAAGCTGCGGCAGAGAAGTGTCTAATTGTTGATTCGCTCGCTAACGTTAGCACGCCAGCTAACCGGCTGACGCCTGGTACTCGGCGTCCGGAGACAGACACCCTGCAGCTGGACGCTGATCGTCTGGACAGTTCACCGGTAAAACTCACCGGCCGGGATCAGCGACGTTTCTCCTGCGGCCATAACGGAGAAGATACAGTTTTCATGTGTGCACTGGGACTGGTTTCGACATTTTAATGGGAGGCGGCTCGCCTTGGAGGAGTGGACATTGCGGGCGCCAGTTGCGAAGAAAGCGGGGGTCCTGGCTCCCTGTCGGGCTCAGATGGAGTCTCTGGCCGGCTACGTGTACAAGGCAGCCAGCGAGGGCCGAGTCTTGACCCTGGCCGCGCTGCTGCACAACCACTCCGAGGCGGAGATCCGGTACCTGCTGGGCTATGTGACCCAGGTGGCCGGGCAGAGGTCCACCCCTCTGATCATCGCAGCCCGGAACGGACACGACAAGGTGGTCCGGCTGCTGGTGGACCACTACAGGGTGGACACAGAACAAACCGGCACGGTTCGGTTTGACGGGTAAGAGATGCCATTCTCACAATTTCTCAGAAATCTCACTCTTCCTCAGTGATGAAAGTAGTAAAACTTAAACCAACCAACAAGTACATTGGTTTATTAGTTTGTACTAGTCTATATCAGGGATGGGCAACTGGAGGCCCGGGGGCCGCATAGGGCCTGCACCCTCACTTGAAGTGGCCCTCAGTACAACTACATGCATTTGAGCATGAAATTAAAAGTGCAGTGTAAAAATGCACAAAATTACTTCTCACAAATAATGTTGGTCTGCTGTTCTTGCACTGAAAAAAAATCATAGTAAGTGGATATTTTTTATTTGCTTCAAACCTTTTGTATTATACTGTTATACATGCATTTGAGCATGAAATATGTTAAGTTACTGCACTGTAAACATATTTAAAATTGCAGTTTCATCACTGTTTAAGTGCCCGGTCCTATATGTGGCCCTGTGGTAATGTTGATCATAAATTGTGGCCCCCTCCAGTATTTAAGTTGCCCATCCCTGGTCTATATGATGTCTTCTAACTTGTTATTTTCACCAATAATGTTTAGACTTTATCAGTAATTTTACCTTATGATTTATTTGTTGATTATGCTTTGTATCAGGGCTGTGAAATGGCAAGAATCTAGTGATACAATATATATAACATGTATCATGATTCAATGTATTGCAATAATATCAGCAAGTCGATATATTGCGTTTTTTAAATCTGATTTTAATGGAAATTGTCGCGGTGCAAAGAGCACACAACCTCATGCATAAAATCAGATTTTAAAAAAGTTTACTTTTGTCTGCATTATTTCTTCTGCAAATCTCTGCATGTATATGCTATTATTTAAATAAATCAATAGTATTTATTATATAAGATCTAATACAGTATCATAAAACAGAACATTGCAATACTTGTGTATATAAATATGTTTTAACTCTGTTTTTAACTATCTGCAAAGTAACTACTAACTAAAGGTATCAAATCTTAATGCTTTATTAAACTGACCAAAATGTGTCAGTTTCATCAAACTGACATTTACCTTAGTATTATATTATCAGACCAAAATATAGTATAGCTATAGTATAGTTTGACTGTGTTTCATTCAGTTCTGACACTTAACATTTTATGTTTGTTTTTTTTAATCAAATGTAAAAAGGGTTCTATGGGAAACCATTGGTATATATCAAAGTAAGCTGTAAACAAAGTACTGTTTACTACTTGCACTGAAACTTAGTTCTACTATGACAAGTATTTGGGTGGGGGTGGGAGGTGAATGAGACTTCTCCAAACAGAAACCTGCTGTCGCTCTGCTGACTGAACTTTCAACTGGTTTATCCAGCTGGCCACACCCACATAGTGATGTCACAGCAAAGCTTGACCCAGTTTTCAAATGATTCATCCTGCTGTGGGTGAATCATTAGAACTACTAGTGTAGTAACAAAACACCTGTTTTGTAGTTGGCAAATTAATCTCTGTTTATGACTTTCCTTTAGATGTAAACAAGAAAAACTACCAAAACACTCAATAGTTTGTTGTAATAGAATGTTCAAGTTCTTTCTGAGGTCTGATCTTGGCCTCCTAAACCTACAAGAAGCTCTGTACTAATAAAGATAGTAATCTTGTTTGTATTCATTCATAAATGATTAAATATATTTTTGAGTAGTTAACATCTTGAGGTCAAGACAAAATGTGTTTGAGACCCCTCTGGGGTTGAAGACCACCTTGATTGTGAAACTGATTACTGAGTGTCTCCTGTCTTTCTTTCAGCTACGTCATCGACGGGGCGACGGCGCTGTGGTGTGCAGCTGGAGCGGGACACTTTGAGGTGGTGCGCCTGCTGTTGGGTCACAATGCCAACGTTAACCACACCACCATCACCAACTCCACCCCCCTGCGTGCCGCCTGTTTCGACGGGCGCCTGGACATCGTCCGCTACCTGGTGGACCACAAGGCGGACATTCGGATCACCAACAAGTATAACAACACCTGCCTGATGATTGCCGCCTATAAGGGCCACACGGACGTGGTGAAGTTCCTGCTGGAGCAGGGGGCGGACCCTAATGCCAAAGCCCACTGCGGCGCCACCGCCCTGCACTTTGCAGCAGAGGCGGGACATCTGGAGATTGTACAAGAGCTGGTGCGCTGCCAGGCGGGCATGGTTGTCAATGGACACGGCATGACGCCACTGAAGGTCGCTGCTGAGAGCTGCAAAGCAGACGTGGTGGAGCTGCTGCTGGCGCACGCCGACTGTGACCCGCCCAGCCGCATCGAGTCCCTGGAGCTGCTGGGCGCCTCCTTCGCTAACGACCGGGAGAACTACGACATCCAGAAGACGTACCACTACCTGCACATGGCCATGATGGAGCGTTATCGCGACTTAGAAAACATCGTTGTGAAGGAGCTGCTGCCGGCCATCGAGGCATACGGGGGGCGCAGCGAGTGCCGGACGCTTCAAGAACTGGAGGCCATCCGCGTGGACCGGGACGCTCTGCACATGGAGGGGCTGATGATCCGGGAGCGCGTCCTGGGCTCGGACAATATCGACGTTTCACACCCCATCATCTATCGCGGCGCCGTCTACGCTGATAACATGGAGTTTGAACAGTGCATCAAACTGTGGCTTCATGCGCTCCGTCTGCGGCAGAAAGGGAACCGGAACACACACAAGGACCTGCTGCGCTTCGCTCAGGTCTTCTCCCAGATGGTGCACCTGAAGGAGCAGGTGTTAGCCTCAGCCGTGGAGCAGGTGCTGAGCTGCAGCGTGTTGGAGATTCAGCGAAGCATGGCTCGAGTGGAGTCGGCGGCTGAATCGGAGCTGCCGCAGGCCATGGACAATTATGAGTCAAATGTCTTTACCTTCCTGTACCTGACCTGCATCTCCACCAAAACCACCTGCGGCGAGGAGGAGCGCGCCCGCATTAACAAGCACATCTACGACCTGATCCAGCTGGACCCGCGGTCCCGCGAAGGCTCGTCTCTGCTCCACCTGGCCATCAGCTCCAGCACGCCGGTCGACGACTTCCACACCAACGACGTGTGCAGCTTCCCCAGCGCCCAGGTCACCAAGCTGCTGCTGGACTGCGGCGCGCAGGTCAACGCCGTCGACCACGAAGGCAACACCCCGCTGCACGTCATCGTGCAGTACAACCGGCCCATCAGCGACTTCCTCACGCTGCACGCCATCATCATCAACCTGGTCGAGGCCGGCGCCCACACAGACATGACCAACAAGCAGAAGAAGACTCCACTGGACAAGAGCACCACCGGCGTGTCGGAGATCCTGCTGAAGACGCAGATGAAAATGAGTCTCAAGTGTTTGGCGGCGCGCGCTGTCCGCCAGCACCAGATCACTTACCGCAACCAGATCCCCAAAACACTGGAGGAGTTTGTGGAATTCCACTGAAAAGGACCCCGAGGACAGACTCTTTGTTCTTTTTAAAGAATTTCATATAATTTTCTAACAGATCCAAACGGTGCTGAGGATTATGGTTCAGTACTAAAAAGTTTTTGAGCATTTTTATAATAAAAAAAGTGGGTTGCTTTTTTTCTATTTTAAGTATTAATTCTTAAGAACCAGCAGCCATAGATGGCAGTCTGTCTGTATCACCGGGGCTGTGAGACCTCACAGGAAACGTCCAGCCAACTCTCGGCAGGTTTGTGCTGTGAGAGCAGAGAGGACAGCAGTGACATCACCGCGCTGATTCTTGTTTTGCCTTATCTCCACGATGGGGAGCTGCCATGTACGCCATTACTGTGATTACAGTCTGAGTGAATGAGCGAGTGTTGAAGAGAGACGATCAGAGACGGAATGAATGAATGAGTGTCTGTAGAGACGACCGACCTCGCCTGCTTTACATGCGTTCGTCCAACAGATTCTTTTTTAATGTGAGAAAAAAAATTTTCACTGGGTTTCAATTTCACTGTAACAACCACAACAACGGGTGAGAAAAGAGTCAGAAAAGGGAAACATGATCCAACTGCTGGGCAAAATTTATACTAAGAATCTGGCTTTTAGTTTGTTTTAATCAATGGGTTGTTGGTATTTATGAAAATGTTTTTTTCTGTTGACTTCTTTCAATAACACTGAACTATATGGCCCAAAGATTGTAGACACCTCCGTCCCAATACTATTGTGAAGCAAAGTTTTAATGCCAGAGTATACAGTCATGTTTTCGACCTCTTGTCCCGTTTTGGCCTTATGTCCCTTTTAAACGCATCAAATCTCATCACAGAATTTATATTTCTGTGATGTGACTTTTCTCCTCTCAAACTTTTGCATTTAAACTATTTTTAAAGGCCCGAAATGGAAAAAAACTAGGATTTTTCAATAGAAAGAGGATCTCATGAGAGAATAAAAAAAAACATTACATTGAATTATATTTATCTTTTTATCTCGTTTTTATCATCTTTTGATATCTCATTTATTTATTAAGTAATTGATAAGTGGCTTTAGATGTTCTCCCAGCAACAGTTAAACTTTATCTTTTCTGTTCTAACATAATAAGGATCTAAATGAAAATTCTCCATCTTAATAAACCATTTAGAAGCCCCCTCTGATGATCTGAAAAGGACGTGTTGATGAATGTTTCTCTCGGGTGTCCACATACTTTTGGCCATGTAGTGTGCTTCTCCCCCAGACATGGTGCTGCCATATTGATTGATACTCTGTAGAAATTCATGCATGAGCTTTTGTTGTGAAACCTGAATCTGAGGACAGAAACGATGAATGTTCTCCCAGAGGAAAAATCCCCATTTTTAAGTAGAATTTTTAAAAAAATAGGCCATGAAGTTGAGGATGATGTCCTGGTTTGCTGCTGCAGCTTTAGCTTTACTGTCATACTTACTTTGTTTGTTATATCTGGGGGGAAAGGAGTCTTTGTCAATTCTGATCATGTGGTGTACACTGTTGATTTGCTGATGCAGGAGGTTAAAAAATAGGACTTTCAATTATTTCTATGAATTTTAGTCTTTTTTTTGGTGCATAAAAGATGACTTATTTTTATGATTTTTTTAAAAGTCTTCACATTGATTATTTATTTGTGGGCACATCATGCAAGTGTCTTAACATCCAAATTTTCTTGTCTTCTTTTTTTTTAATTATTTGCCTGTATGCTTCTGCATGGATCTGTTCGGATTATTTCCAGGAAGGAAAAGCTTTAAAAATAACACTGCGAAGAAGGTTCATTGCTCTTCTTACTGTTTTTTTTTTTTTTTTTTTTAATGTAGTGTCCCCTCTTTATCTTCCCTGTGGTGTTTCTGCTGTTTGTGCTTCATGTATTTCCAGAGTTAACCATCTGTAAGTATAACTAACAAGGGATATATGTAAAAAAGCATTTCTTCCACTGCACAATACATTTTTTAATAGCTGGAAATAAGGTCCATTTGCTCAGTTTGTGTGATGTGAAACAAAACTAGAATTGTACAAAACAAGCAAGAAGATGTGTCATTTTTGGCTGCATGGACAAAAAAATCCAGATGCAAACTGAGAAACTTGTTCAGAATCATTTTTATGTTGTGGGAAAATATATTTTTTCACCCAGATTGTTTCTGAAAATATCTTTAGCACAGCAGGAAGGGTTATTAGACGACCCTCTGGGCAGGTGTTTCTTTAAAACAATAAATCTGATGCATTGTGAGTGGAAGGAAATGCTTATAAATGCGGAGCATAAGAAGAACAGACTGTCGAGTTTTCTTATTAAATATTCTGTTGGGAAAGCTGTTCAGACATTTATCAATGCAAATGAAAACGCCCCGGTTATTCTTCACCATTCGACTTGTTGGGAATTAATTATTTACAATATCTGACTTTTTAGCATGCTGAGATTCTCTGTTCAGTGACAAAGTGAGCTGTTATCTAAAGGAATCCTGTTAACCCAGGTTGAGTTCGGAGGATTAGAAGCTCCTCTGAGAGATGAGAAGTCTTTTCCAGCTGCGGTCTTTACAAAGACCTTTTAAAAGCCCGGGCCGATCGCACATAAAACCTGCTGCAGTCGAGCCGAAAACAAAGCTGTTTGCTTGATCTTTTTCTTCTGCGCGTGGTGAAACCTGCAGGGAGGAGAAGTGCTTGTTCATGGGAGGTTGATTAGCTCTTCAACAAACAGACGGTCTTGCTACCGGAGGTGCACGATACCTCTTCTGTTTTTCTACAGAATAGATTTCCAAGTAGTTCACCCAGTGTGTCAGTGAATCTCTAATTTTCCCAGGTCCTCACAGGGAAAATCTTTTTGTTTTTGGAGGTTTTTACTGCAGCAGCTCACACAGAAGATGAGTTAAAGTTCTGCTTCGAGTTCTGGGCAAAAAAATATACATTTACAAAATACATGAGGACATTCTAGCATGACTGTATATATATGCAAAATGAACTGTGGTGGTTATTTCTGGTTTTGCTGAAGCCCGTGTTGTGATTCTTTTAATAATCAGGTGAAAGGAAAAGGTTGCAAAGGTGAAAAGATGCCGTGTTTGTTTAGTATTTGTTGCAAGGGTTTGATTTTTCTAAACAACAGCAGCATGTGAATGCAACACAGAAAGTGTCAGGCTAAACATGCAAACGCAGCATCTGTGCTAATAATAACAGTGTCTGTCCAGCAGAGCTCAGTGTTTTTATGAACCATGTGGTCGGGCATTACAGGAGGTCAGAGCGGGGTTTCTGCCTGCAGGTTTGAGGTGATAATGATAATGTGCCATTCAGGATGCTAATTTTGTTTTTAACTCAGAGTTTTTATTTAACACTGCAGAAGCCTGATTCTGTCATGAAAGAGCTGGAAAGTTTGGAGTTTTTAACCTTTTTTTTTTTTTTTTTGGCTGAATTGAAGCCAAAGATTCTTCATGTGTTGATGAAACTTTAAAAAAAAAAGTTGTCAGCTGTGGTGTACTTCCTGCAGAATGGATGCTGTCAAATTAAAAGTCTTCTGCCTGCATTCACCACTGTTCTGTTGTCAATAATTTACTTACCAGAGCTGGTTATTATATTATGTGTTTTAACCTGAATGTGCTCCCACAGGTGGTCTTTGTTTAACAACTTAACAAGACCGAGGTCATGGCATCTGTATTATTAATGGGGATTTGGGGGGTTTAAACAATATTTCAGAGGTGTGAACTGCCCTAATGGCAGAAAAAAAAATACCCAAAATAGCACAATCCACCCAAAATATTTTTTAGCCGCAGAGTTAAATAAAAACTAGCCTAAATCACCCAGTCTGACAATTTAGCTTAGCTTTGAAGTATGAATTCACACAATTGACCAATGAAAACTGTCTTGAGCTCATGTTATGAGCAGCAGAACAGAACACATAAATATGAATACCCAACAAAAGATAACACAGTGGACTCGTGTCACTCTAAATAACTTCCCCCTGAGGTCTTATCCAGTGGAGGAAAAAAGTATTCAGATCCCTTATTAAAGTAAAAGTACCAATACCACACCCAAATCAAAAATCAAAATTACTTCATCTATTTACTATTTCCCCGAGGGGAAATTCGATGGCTGTAGGAGCGAAGGATCTTTTGTATCTCTCCGTCCTGCAACAGAGAGAGAGGAGCCGTCCACTGCTGTTTTTTTGCTCCATAAAGGTTTTGTGTAGCAGATGATCTGGGTATTTCAGGATGGCCTCAACATGTTGACAGTGCATCTCTCCACCACCTCCTCCAGTGTGTCCAACCACAGAACCAGCTCTTTAGACCAGTCTGTCCAACCGCCTTCATCTCTCTGTGTGTGATGCTGCCTCCCCAGCAGACTGCAGCATAAAACAACACACTACCACCACAGACTGATAAAACATCTGCAGCATCTTACTACAGATGTCCAGAGATCTGAGTTCAAAAAGAGGCAGCTCTGCCCCTTTTTGTAGAGAGCGTCTGTGTTTAGGGACCAGTCCAACTTATTATCCAGGTATACACCTAGATACTTAGAACTTGGCACCACCTCCATGTCCACCCCACAGGTATTCACTGGCTGAAGGGGGGGCTTGAACCTGCGGGAATCTATGATCATTTCCTTAGTCTTTGAGGTGTTCAGTAGGAGATAGTTCTTGTGACTCCAGTCACTGAAGGCTTTTATCAGATCCCTATATTCAGATTCCTGTCCATTCCTGATACACGCCACAATAGCAGTGTCGTCCGAGTACTTCTGGATGTGGCAGGACTCAGAGTTGCATTTGAAGTCCGCTGTGTACAGTGTGAACAGGAATGGAGCCAGAACAGTGCCTTGTGGAGCCCCTGTGCTGCTCATTAATGTCCCAGAAACACAGTTCCCCAACCTGACATACTGTGGTCTTCCTGTCAGGTAATCTGTGATCCAGGAGATGAAGGAAAGATAAAAAAAAAAAATTCATGATGTGAGAGGTGAGGACTACTGGTCTGTAGTCATTAAGTTCAGCTGGACATTTTATTTTTGGTACTGGCACAACACAGGACATTTTCCAAATCTTTCTAAGTACTGTGCAAAATTCTTAGGCAGGTGTGAAAAAATGCCTAGTAGAATTGATGCTGGTTTGAAGGAAAATGGTGGTCAGACCGAATGATTTAGATTTTTCTTCTGTTCACTCACTTTGCGTGTTGTTGGTAAATAAAAATAAACAATTAACATTTCTATTTTTGAAAGCATTCTTATTTTACAGCATTTTTTCACACCTGCTTAAGACTTTTGCACATTACTGTATCCTCCAAAATATATTATATAAGCAATGCTTTAGCTACTCAATATACTATTATAAGGTTTAATTTGAAAAAAAAAGAAAAAGATTAATCACTTTAAATGTATCCTGTTTCGCATGTTAAATCTCGATCTGGAAAGTAAGATAGATTGCACTTATTCTCTATAATAAAGCATTTAGATTTTAATTAGATTTTAATGAGATTTGTCTCCATCAAAACACTCGACTCACAACTGAAAGTCAGATATTTTCTGTGACGTTGGAAGTATTTCAGCAGAATAGAAACTGAAAGTAAACAAGTTCAACTGATAAAAGACTAAAGTTCACTACAAATGTTTTTAATTTCTTGACAAATGACTGAAAATGTCTTGTATATGTCAAAAAGATAAGACACAACTTCTAAATGTCTTGGCTTTATTTCTAATATTAACACAAAGTGAACAAACTTTGCGGCATCACACATCAGTACAAACTCCACTGTAGAAACAACAGCTTCATATCAAACATAATGCCACAATCCTTATTCATTCATACATATTTACACAAAAAAGTTCAAGTTTGACTTTATACAACAAAAGTGCATCAGATATAAATTTGGAAATAATATACAATATGTGTTCATAAGATGTATTTACAATTTCCATTAGTATAAAAAGGAAAATAAAATCATAAAACAGCCGTTTTAGGTAGTCTTGTGTTGTTTCATCCCCTCAGTATTAAAGACTATTAAATATTTAATTTTACTTAATTTTTGATCGATTTATATCGTGACACACAGTGAGCATCTCTGCACTGTGACTAAAGTAGGAAGAAAAAAATCTGTTAAAAATTAATTAATTCTGTTTAAAGTTTGTTTCAACACTTTTCCTATTGGTTCAGTTTAAGTCCCGCCTTGTTGAGGTTTTAGCACCCAGCATAACTTTAAACATCATGACATCATCATAAGGCATCAGGTGACACATCGGGAAACACGTTTCTCCGGTTTTGTCACATTTTCTAAATGTCTTTTGCACAGTTTGTTTTTGTTTTGTTTGTTCAAATATCAATGCAGCACATGATCACATGGTACATTTGGGATACATTCACCTTCACAGCACCAGATTTAGCTTTAGCTGTAGTCTTTTTTAGGGCAAACATAATCAACAAAATCTATAATTTGTTCTTGGTCTCATGGTGCTATACGCTGAAGGTTCAAACTAACTCTTAAAAATAACTGTGGTTAGCTCCATTTCTTTGGAGACTGTACTAAAATCATTCTTAACTATGAGTAAAATCAGGCAGTAACTGAAGCTGTAGTGTCTTCCTCTCTATCCTTTTATCAACCAAAATAAGTATTTTAAATTACTCGGTAAACTGATTTAATTAAAACTGGTACGATATGAAAACAATACCAACATGTCACCAGTTCATCAGCTGTGTGGCGACCAGCTGACAAGCAACATCCAATCATATTTGTGTTTTAGGGCTTGATACTGGTCAGAAATGTAATGCCCACATATTTACACATATTTGCTTTAAATAGACAATCCTTCATTCGCAGTTTCATAGACTTGCATTACTTACTTACTTCAACATGTGTTGTTGTTGTTGTGATAAAAGCATTTTAAAGGTATAATATGTAACATTTCCACATTAAAATGCCAACAAACGTCGAGACCTATGGTAAATATTTTGTTGAGTTGTGTCATTGATTATCTGAAATGTTTCAAATTCAATGGTTTCATATTCGCTTTCTGCGTTCCTCATTGTTGTGATTAGCCACATTTTTATGATAACTTTTACATCTTGGCCCTGTTTTACTCAATATTTGTAAGTTGATGGAAGACTTTAGTCATCAGACATCTGGATTTTGAGTTATCAGAGAAACACGCAGAGCAAATTCTAGCAGTAGCTCATCTGAGTGACAACGAAACACTAATTTTTTATGCAAAACTGCTTTTTCAGTGTTTTTACTGGTTTTAATCAGCATGCCTGTTGTTTTGGAAAGCATGATTCCTGTGTAGATTACATATTGTGCATTTAAATAAACCTAAACTTGACTTGTTGCTGGCAAGCAGTTTGTTTGTGAGCTGAAGTTGGTTCTGCTGGTTAGTGAATGAACTTTACAAAAAACTGGACGTCGGCATGTTTTGTTCATCAACTGACAGAGCTGGAGATGGACCCTTTTGATTAACTGGAACATGTTTGTATGTTTGAGGGGCTTGGCTGATTGGCTGATTGTGTGATCAGGGTCCCTGAGTGACATGTGGAGGCCCGTGGTGCATTCAGGTGATCCCCATCAACTCATAAAGCAGAAAAGACCCCATGGTAAAATTCACCATCTTCTCTTTCAGTGTCTGTAACAAGCTCCATGTAGCAGCTCAAGCAGATCAACACTGCCACACTGCAACGACAACAATGGACTTCCATTATTTGCAGAATCATATGATGATTTTGGGTCTTTACATGTTGACGAGGACCGAATGCAGCATCATCGCCACATATTATAGCTCCTCTGCTGCCTTCCCGTTGGCTACAGGCTCCTCCTCTTCCTGTCGCCTCCGCCTGTTGAAGAAGCCGAGCTGAGCAGAAAACAGACACATTTATGGTTAAAAATACATCTACAAACTTCAACTTACTGAGTGATTGACAGCATGTAGATAGATAGATAGATAGATAGATAGATAGATAGATAGATAGATAGATAGATAGATAGATAGATAGATAGATAGATAGATAAAATAGAAAACTAAAACTCATATTTTTAAATCAAGGTTTAAGACTCACCTGTTTACAGCTGCCTTTTACCAAATAATTTAATACCTTTATTTTAATATTTATTTTAACTTTATAACTCTGCGTTGTTGCTGCAAGTCTGCAACTTTTACTCAAATTATTGTATATACCTTTTGTTTTATTTTAGCTTCTGTTTTAGCTGTTTCTGTTTTCCTTTCTCTCTTTGATTTTTAAAGTTTAAGGTTTTAAAGCTTTTGATGTCTTGTGTGATTACTTTGAATTGCCTTGTTGCTGAAATGTTGCCTTCTGCTGTTTTGACCCAGCAGCAACAATTCAACTTTCTCTGCTTTTATTTACTAAAATGAAAATGTAGTGAATCGTAGATAGATAGATAGATAGATAGATAGATAGATAGATAGATAGATAGATGGATAGATAGATAGATAGATAGATAGATAGATAGATAGATAGATAGATAGATAGATGGATAGATGGATGGATGGATGGATGGATGGATAGATAGATAGATAGATAGATAGATAGATAGATAGATAGATAGATAGATAGATAGATAGATAGATAGATTACTTTATTCATCCCCGAAGGGAAATTCGGTTGTCACAGCAGTCCGGTATTCAAGTACAATAAAATACAATAGAATAAGATACTCAGGAAGCATAAATAAAAACAACAATAGAAAAAAACAGAATGGAACAAGGACATAAGTTAAAAAAAGCAGATCAGTTGGTAGGATGGTTGGCAAGATGATGGTAATTATACTGACGATATGATGGCAACAATGCTATGGTGACTAGACGGTATATAATTGTAATAATAGTACAGTATATAGTATATAATATGTAATAATAAATAAATAGTAACAATATAAAATAAAATAATTATAAATAATTATAAATAAAATAATATGATATATAAAATATAATAATGGTAAATGGACCTGCACTTATATAGCGCTTTTCTAGTCGCTAGTCGACCACTCAAAGCGCTTTACACTACAGACTGCGCTCATTCACCCATTCACACACACATTCATACTGGTGGCAGAGGTTACCCTAAACGGTCCCACCTGCCACCATTGGGAATTCATTCTCACACCGATGAACACAGCACATCGAGAGCAATTTGGGGTTCAGTATCTTGCTCAAGGATACTTCGACATGTAGGCTGCGATGGTCAGGGATCGAACCACCAACCCTTCGGTTGGGGGCCAACCAACTCTACCAACTGAGCCACAGCCGCCCTTATAATAATAATAATAATAATAATAATAATAATAATAATAATAATAATAATAATAATAATAATAATAATAATAATAATAATAGTAATAATAATAATAAATAAGGCCGGTATAATAATAATAGTAGTATATTACAGTATATAGTAATAATAATAGTAATGTCAGCAGGTAGTTTCCCACCTTCCACAGGGCGAGCACCAGTAAAGCCAGCAGCAGCAGGCCTCCCAGTGAGCTTCCCAGTATAATCCAGACGGGGATGGTGTAATCCTCCTCCTTCCTCAGCTCCAGGATTATCTGAACACAGAACAACATTCATATCATCCAGGGGCTGGATTTATTGTATTGTCTTCTGACCTTCTGATCTTTCAACATGCTGGAATAAATTATATCCGAAGATAAACTCGATAAACAGAAGGAGGGTGAATGCAGCTGATCATTGTTTGTGTGAGAAGATTGTTTATCACTTTATCACTGTAACACGTAGATAAAATAACAATTTAGACAAGAAAAAAATGATAAAGTGCTGCTCATTTAGGTAATTATTTTAATGTTTTTTTTAGAAGAACAAAATACATTTAAAATATGTATAAGAAGTTGTTTTTAATGCTGTTTTTCTAAAACATATGCAATATATATTACCTAGTTTCATTGCTTCTCATATTGTTATACATATAAATAATTATATTTACTATTTTTCAGTTTTATTTTTATTGCTTGTTGTATTGATGGTATATTTTACTTTTTTATATGTTATGCCTTTTACTTTAATGGCATTTTTAATTGCTTTTATTATTTTTTTTATTTTGTTATTTTACTTTATTTAATTTTAAATGTCCTTTTATATTTACGATTTATTGATTTTCTTTAATATTTTTTGATTACATTTTCTTTCTTTATTTCCTTATTAATATTTATTAATGTTTATGTGTGTGTGTGTGTGTGTGTGTGTGTGTGTGTGTGTGTGCGCGTGTGTGTGTGTGTTGTTTCAGCTGTGTGTATATATATATATATATACACATATGTATTTATGCTATTTATCTACTTAATTTTTCTTTAATGGGGCCTCCAAGCAAAAATATTACACACAATTGTACTTGTATAAAAGGAGTGATAATAAAAATATTGAGGTCTTATTATTGTAGTAATAATGTCTGACAGCAGATGGCAGCAGAGTTTCATATGCACCACAGTTTATCTGAATATGTTGTAGGAAAACATGAGATTAAAGAGCAAAAGAAGCAGATGAGGCAGTCTATTTTCATTCTAACTTTTTCCTCTTTTGTCACTGAATTTGTTCAATAGTTCCTCCACTTAAAAAAAACCTAATACTTTATTTCATAAAGTGTGTGTTTTGATGTTTAAACAAAAGAAGAAATACACAAATCACAGCTTAATCAATAAGTATATGTGTTACATTAACATTTAGTCAGTTACTTCTATCCAAAGTGACTTACAGGAAAAATGGGGGAACAATCAAGGTATAGTGCAATAAGAGCCATTAGTGCTGCAATAAGTGCTTGTGACAATTCTTTAAGGAGTAGAGTTGCCGTGTGGTGCTAGGAGAGAAGGTACTCTCTGAAGAGCTGGGTCTTCAGGAGTTTTTAAGATTGAGAGGGACGCCCCTAGCCTGAGTATACCCATACTGCCTTGCACACTCGATTTCATTTCGAACCTGCAGACAGTCTGGCAACCAGGGCCGTTTCTTAGCCCTGTTTTAGAAATCCAATCACGGGGAGGGACGGCAAGACAATGACGTGTACTACTCGGCAGACGGAAGCTTGTAGTTTTCTTACGGATCCAAAATGGCTGCAGCAGACGCGAAACTCTCTTTAGCTGTAGACGGCGTTTTAAATAGTGTAGATCGAAAGTTGATTTTAAAAGAAGAAGAACGTTTAATCTACCAACTAGCCCCGCTACCGCTCACTGCTGTAACGCCGGTGATCTGGCTACGAGCCGGGGGACAGCGGAGCCCCCAGAGACCCGCAGCAGCTTGTTTATTGATCATAACATCAGTGGATGTGTGGCTGAATGACATGAGGGGGAATAAGGCGTAAAAATAAAGAATCTTGCAGAAAGTGAGAACTGGAGAAGCAAAGCAGCAAGCAACACTCTCTCACAGACACACACACACACACACTGCCGGTAGACTGTGAGCAGCCATAACCAGAACATGCTGCAGAAAACTTTGCAGAAGCAGAATTGAGCATTTTAGTCCCAAAGTAGAGATGGGCTAGTCCAGCTATGTAAACATCAATGTCTTTCGCTCTACATACGTCATCTGGTATAACTGATACGATTGGCTAAGAGCTACCTACAGACGCTTTTGATAGACATTCATAGCGCCCAATAAACGGCTCTGGAGGATCGTAAACCACACCTCCTCTACGGAGAAATTAATGGCTGGTGTCCAGGCTAATCTCATTTGTGATTAGTCTGGCATTAGCCCCTGTTCTGGTTGGAACTGATAGCGTGTTCCACCAACGAGGAAGAACAAGTGCAAAGGGTTTGGATTGCCTTGGACGAACGTGTGGCAGAGCCAGGAGCCGTTCATTGGAAGAGTGCAGCAGGTAGCATATTCCTGAATTAGGTTGTTCAAGTAGCTTGATGCAGTACCGGAGACAACTTTGTAGGCCAGCATTAGAGATTTGAATTTGATGAGGGCTGCAGCAGGTACCCAGTGGAGCCTGATGAGCAGCGGTGTGACATTGATAAATTCATGTGTTCGTTAATTTGGCTGCTGAGCACTGAGGTCAGTTGTACCTGTCTGACAGGTCTGTCCTCCTGGAGGAACATGGGACTTGAGGCGTCCAGCTGGATGGAAGCAGCAGTCAGCAGCTCCAAGGACCTGAAGCTCACCTGAAACAGGAAGTCAGTCTGATCGTCACATAGTTCAAAAGCATGCAAAGAACTACAAATGTACAGTAACAATGATTCAACGTACAAACATTTGTAGTCTACAAGCTTTTTGAAGAACAACTTCTCTCAAAAAGATTCCTTAAAGAGGCGAGACTCACAGCGAGTAGAGCGGGGAGATGAAGTCCTCCTCTGAGCGTCAGCTTCAGCTCTCTGGAGGCCGGCAGGTTCAGTCTGCACTGGACCCCCAAACTCACACTGTTACTGTGGTTCTACACAGACAGACAAAGGAACAGATGAAAGTCTGATTCCTGGATGTCTCTCGGCCTTAGAGGCTAATGTGATCACGAGACCAAGTCTGTATGAAACTGCATCTGTCTTACCAGCTGTGGGAGGAGGGACAGGTCCTCAGCTGTAATCCGATTGGTTGTCCTGGGCTCAGGCAGCATGCAGTGACAGCCAGATACCTGCAGAGAGAAAGAGGAAGAGGCGAAAGTGTGACTGTATGATATTATCTCTTGATAAACTCTGTGTTCATGAATACATGCAACTTATTCTGCTGTTCCTTCTGTACATTTTAACATGCTTAACATGTGTTTTGTTTATTTTTTGAAGTAAATTAAATTAATTTCTAGAGTTTTATATGTTTTTGTTCAGTGTATATGCTCCCAGAAAACTAAAACTCATATTTTAAATCAAGGTTTAAGACTCACCTGTTTACAGCTGCATTTTACCAAATAATTTAATACCTTTATTTTATGCAACTTTTACTCAAATTATTTTATATACCTTTTGTTTTATTTAAGCTTCTGTTTTAGCTGTTTCTGTTTTCCTTTCTCTCTTTGATTTTTAAAGTTTAAGGTTTTAAGGCTTTTGATGTCTTGTGTGATTACTTTGAATTGCCTTGTTGCTGAAATGTTGCCTTCTGCTGTTTTGACCCAGCAGCAACAATTCAACTTTCTCTGCATTTATTTACTAAAATAAAAATGTAGTGAATCATAGATAGATAGATAGATAGATAGATAGATAGATAGATAGATAGATAGATAGATAGATAGATAGATAGATAGATAGATAGATAGATAGATACTTTATTGTCCTTTCCAGGAAATTTGTTTTGGCAGCCTGTACATGTACTTCAAACATATATACACACATAGACACAGCATACATAAAGACACCACGACACAACAAAAATATACACTTAATCCACTACATTTATCACATTTAACCCTCCAGCACAGCACCCCCTCGGGTGGTTACCGGGGTGCTTTGTTTAAAGCTGATACAGCAAAAGGTACAAAACTTCTGCTGAAGCGAGCACGTTTACAGGCCAGGGTCCTGTATCTGTGGCCAGATGGTAATAGCACAAATGATGAGTTGAGGGGGTGTCTGGGGTCGGGTGCTATGCTAAAAGCTCTGCGTGCGATGGCTGTGTTGTTGAGGTCAGAGAGGTTGGGGGTAGGGAGAACAATGATTTTGGAGGCGTGATGTGTAATGCGTGATAGTGTGTTCCTGTTTGAGGTGGCTAACATGTTAAAGAAGCAGGTTGAACAGTAGAGGATGATGGGTTGGACTATGTTTTTTGTCACAGTTTCAGCTCTGTCTCCCAGTAATTTTCCACTGAGCCTGCCTCCTCCTCACTCCACCTGTCAGCCACTCCCTCCTCATCAGCCAGACTCTCTTCACCTGTTCACCCAGCTGCCCTTGATCACTAATCAAGCCACTATAAAGACTCCTGCCTCACACACACTCATTGCCAGATAGTTCTCTGCTCTTCAATGACAGACTTTCCAGCGATTTTCCTCGGACTGATTTCCTGTTGCCGACCCTGCCTGCCTATGATCTACTTTGAGACTTTGTTGTTACATTCAAGATGTTCAAAGTGTATATTGCTTGTGTTGGTCTGTACCTGCCAAGGTTGACATTAAAAGCAATACCCAAGTGTTCCTGGTATCCTGTGTGCTGCAATTGGGTCCATAAAGTAATAACAGAAGTTGGCGGGCTAGAGAGAGTGCTTAGAGTTTGTGTATAGCAGAGAGTCTGTTGGCAGCGTTTGTGTGTGTCTGTGGTGTGATGATCAATGTTCAGTTTATTATCATTTCACCATATACCTGCTCAATGCTGTAGTCAGTAAGGTTGAGCAGCTGGTTCCCTCGCCTGGTCACAGCCCAGATCTCCGCTCTGAACAGGACGTCCTGCACCGATAGCAAGCCCAGATTCTGGATCTGCATGCAAAATTAATAAAACCATAAAACTAGTATTTAAACATTACATTACATGTCATTTAAACCCTTAAAGTGACATTTCTGCAGTTACGTTGTCATCTTTTTCCCCTACATTTTCAAGTATTACATAGAATGAACAATGTGTACAATGCATAGTTGATATTATGTGGAGCTGAGTTTTGTCCTGCTTTGGAGAATGAATATAGTTAATAACTTCAGTGGTTATTGTTAGACAAGAAATAACATCTAATAACATTAACAATGTCTTCGCTCTGTTTAGGTGTCCCAGTAAACCATGACTTTATGAACAGCCCTAGATTTCCTCCCATTTGTCAAAAAGAACTGTCCTCAAGAACTGTGACTGTGTTTGTTGAACTCACATAATAAGTGAGGTTAAAGGTTGGAGAGCTGCTGCCTGGTTGGTCCCAGGAGGAAGAGGAGGAGGAGGAGGAGCTGTCGGCTCTGATTTCAAAACGAGGAGGGTTGGGATCTCTGAAAGGAGGAGAAAGAAACATATTGTACTTTTTGTCTCATTTTTAGCATCTTTGTCCAAAAGATGTCTTGCAGCTCAGTGAAGTGAATAATGTTTCATAATGTTTTTCAAATCAGTAATATATGTAAAACAGCAGCACATTTTTATTTTTTACTGCTTCATCTATATCTCAAACATCAACTTTACATGTCTGCCTCTAATATGCATGCTCAGAAAATACTGATGTGCACTTTTATTTTAGCCCTGGTTATATATAACTGTCTGTTTAATAAATAATGTTTGTATTAAGCAAACATGTACAAAAGTTTCAGTAGTTTGCATGTGTGTTCTTAATTTCTTTTTTATGACACCAGTTTTACAAGAAGGGTCAATAAAAAGAAACGAACGTCACTGACCTGGTGAAGAGGAGGTCAGTTTGGTACTTCAGAGGAAGGAAGAGGTCATTGATGTTGTCGTCTGGATATCCTTCTTCCCCCTCACTGATTCACACACACACACACACACACACACACGCACACACACACAGTAGAACTCAGATAAAACTGACTTAAAAGGACATACAAAGAAAAAGTACATGGTAGGCCATGGCATCATGATAAGTGGTTCTACTCTAGTTGACTTGTCAGGTGCGTCCTCATAAGTAAGTACACTGCAAAAAAAGAAAAGTTGGGTGAACTCAAAATTTCAAGGCAACAAACTTCGATAAAATTTTAAGTTGGACAATTAAACTAAATATTTTAAGTTTTGTTTTTGAGTTTGCTCAACTCTGAATTCAGATTTTTGTCAACTCAACACGATTGTAACGCTGCTATGAAATGTCAGCTAATGTTGCGACCACAATTTTGAATTAGCATTGATACGCTAATGGCTACTCTTGTAGCTGTAACAAGCAGCACCGCTAGCATTAGTTAGCCGCTAGCGTCAGTTAGCCGCTAGCTTTCGCTAATGACAGAATTTCACCACTTTCCAGCATTTCACAACAAAGAAATAAGAGTTAGCAGAACTATTGTCCCTTGTTTTGAACCCCAACTTAAAGATATAAGTAACAACAACTCACCAACTTGTTTTTGAGCAGACAACTGGCTTCCTTTGTTGTGCTAACTTACATTATTGCCCTAAACGTCAATAATTTATATTTCCAAGTTTTACCAACTTAAATCACTGTTTTAGGCCAAAAAATACAAGTTGGCTTTTTTGCAGTGTATGTTAACTGATGAAATGTCCTCACAATCCAGAAGTACAGATGCACACATGGGCACTGACACAGATTTGTGAGGATTAAATTATTTACATGACAGCTGCTGGGAACCTCGTCCTCACAAATCAAAGTCTGGACAGCTAAAATTATTTGTTGACCATGTGGGGACCTGCTGTGTGTACTCAAACGGGAGCTGAGTCCCCACAATGCAGCTGAACATGTTAATCTTATTTAAATGTAACAAGTTCACACATACACACATACTTGTTCTTCTATACTTGTGAGGAACGTTGTCCGTCTTCACTTTCTTGCTATATGTTTTGTTTGCGTTGTGTGCCTACATGATCCTGATTTATTTTTTTGTATTATCTGATATTAAAACATTCAACATTATATATCAAAAGTACATTTCATTTTGGTATGAAATCATATATATTTAATTGTGGAAGCTATTTTTGTCTGTGGTTTACAGTTTTAAAAGATCCATGCATGAAGCATATCATCTCTGAACATACTGATTCTACGGAAATTATTATTATTCTCAACTCAACTCAACTTTATTTGTAAAGCACTTTAAAACAACCACAGCCGCAACAAAGTGCTGTACATAAATAAACAGAACAAGAACAAGAACAATAAATAAAACAAGAATAAACACTAAAATAAATTGTTTCATTGCTTTTTTTTAAAAAAACAATTTAAAAAACAATGAATAAATTAAACCATAAAACACTAAAACAAGAGCAGAGTCTCATGCGTGGTTGAAAGCCAAGGAATAAAAATAGGTTTTAAGATGAGTTTTAAAAATGGACAGTGAGGAGGCTTGTCTGATATGATGTGTTATTATTATTATTATTATTATTATTTAACTGGCTTCTAAAGAGGACTTTATTCTTTAATGCAAATAACTTTTTTTCATTTCATTTCATTTTTCATTTTATTAATTCTTCTTTTCGAACCGAAAAAATAAACAAACATAAACTACAAGAGTGTAGGCTCGATGCATATACATATTCATACACATACTCACAAAGGCACCATTAAACAGATGTACATAAACATATAAACACACATACATTATATATAGCCCTATACATATACATGCATCTGCCCAGTCTAATTAATAAGATAGAAATAAGAACCAATTAACTTAATATTCACTACGCATTTCCTGTTATCATTTTGGTCATTCACTTCCTCCTTCCGAACTCCAAATAAACACTAAAATAACTCAAAAATTTTTTAGAATGACATCAGTTGACTCACCTGCTAGTCGCCATGATGACCCGGACGTGATCCAAGAAAACGGATCGGCTGAACCCGAATTCAAGATGGAAAGACACCTGAACAGGAAGAGAGCAGGTTGCTTTCAAAATAAAATGAGATAAAACTGACATTTTCTCCACTTAAATACTTGAAAAAACTACATTCAGTAACTGTACATATTTTTAACAGTAAGACATATTTAAAAACTTTTTTTATTAAGTCTCATCAGTTTAAAATATTCTACAGTAATGTAATAATTGCACAGCAATGTCCCAACATGTGAAATGTTTCCTCAACAGTTTCTGATCATCTCAGACTGAAGCTGGTGTGTTTCCCTGCGGCTGCGTCTCCCCCGATCCGGCAGCCTCGTTAAGAGGAAGCCAACGATAATCTGCACCGCAGTCTGGACCAATAAAGTGGACTTTATTCAGACAGGCATGTGTACTGCGGGCCCTCAGGGGCCTTACAGTGAGGGGCGGGGCCGCGATCATGTTTACAGGAGGGTCATTAGACTAATGAAGGATTTCAGTCAAAGGCTGTCAGTCGAAGCATATTCCCGCTCTGTTTAATCACTATCATTAGTCTGACTATATAACAGTCACATGAATAACACCTGTTTTACTGTCAGTCTGCGGTTACAAACTGACGTTTCACTTAAAATTTTATTATCTGTGAAGTCTGATGTTCTGTCTGTCGTATGTTTGATAAAATTATGTTCTGAAATTACAATAACAGCACAATAACACCATAAAATGCATGTTTCAAGCTCTACTTTACTCTTTTAAATTTCGTTTCATCTTTTATTTATTGTTTTATTTTTTGGCAATATACAGACCACCAAGGAGAGGCCTTTTATATAATCTGAGACTTTTGCACATCAAATCGTTGGTGGACAGCACATTTTTCATCATGATCAACAAAAGTTGAGCACTATAATTTGACAATTTTATTTCTTCAATTCTCTTTTTTTTTCAACCGTGATTTCCTTTTTTCTTTTTATAAATACGTAATAAATATTGTTGGTGGGAGCCTGAGACCATTGATTCTCACTAACAACCACTGCTTCTGTAATTTTTGTGCATTTGATAATAAATAACTTGAAACTTTGAATTTCATAGCCCTAATCACCTCTCTGGAGAGTACTGCAGATACCCTCAGTGTGTGAATAAAACCACTGCATCCTAAGTTTCAACTAAAAATGTATGTTAATAATTAACTCAGTGGTGTTTTTTTAGACCCTGCCTGACTGAGAAAAGATACATTTTAAAATCAACACCTCCAGCCTGTAATACTGGCTTTAAAGTGAATTTATTCAACCATGAAATAAGCTTCAAATTCCATTCACCACATAAACAAAATTTCCTTTGAAATGTTGTACATTTTTCTAAATTTATCGGTCAGTATACGGTTCAAGAAAAGGAAAAAGTGAAACGGCTGAAAAGTGTGCGAACTCCAACTTCATGTGATATCATCAAAACAGCTTCTCAATGGACTTGGAAGTGAGACAGTTTTACCAACAAGCATGTGATGTTGTTATATTCAATCTCTAGTGAAAATAACAGCTCAAGTCAGAGAACAAAATGCTCCATGTACAAGAAAAAAGTGTCAGTATTTAAGTGTTGTAAGCCGTTCATTTCTCCGTAGAGGAGGTGTGGTTTACGATCCTCCGGAGCCGTTTATTTTGGCGCTTAGAATGTCTATCAAAAGCGTCTGTAGGTAGCTCTTAGCCAATCAGATCAGTTATACCAGATGACGTAGTAGAGCGACAGAAATGGATGTTTGTTGTGTGTCTGTGAGAGAGTGTTGCTTGCTGCTTTGCTTCTCCAGTTCTCGCTTTCTGCAAGATTATTTATTTTCACGCTTTATTCCCCCTCATGTCATTCAGCCACACACATCCACTGATTTTATGGGCAATAAACAAGCTGCTGCGGGTCTCTCAGCGGCTCCGCTGTCCCCCGGCTCGTAGCGAGATCACCGGCGTTACGCTGCGCCGGTGATTAGCGTCGCTAGCGCCGGTGATTAGCGCTGCTAGCGCCGGTGATTAGCGCCGCTAGCCCCGCTACCGGTGATCTGGCTACGAGCCAGGGGACACCGGAGCCGCCGAGAGACCTTTCGCCTTTCAACTTTCGCTCTAAACTATTTAAAACACCATCTAGGCTAAAGAGAGTTTCGCGTCTGCAGCAGCCATGTTGGATCCGTAAGAAAACTACAAGCTTCCAAGTGCCGAGTAGTACGCGTCATCGTCTTGCCGTCCCTCCCCGCTCTGTGATTGGATCCCTAAAACAGGGCTAAGAAACTGTCTTGGTTCCCAGACCGCCTGGAGGTTCGAAATTAAATTCGAGCGCGCAAGGCAGTATGGGTATACCCAGGCTAGTGGTCTACAGGTGTCAGAGGTAAATAAACAAAGGTGTGTTATTGGTGAAGTTTGAGGTAAATAATCTCTTGTAGTACCCACCTGAGACAAAGATTTCATGAATGGAGCGCTGATGTTACAGCTTCTCTGATTGGCCAGTCTGTCCTCGGAGTAGCACTCAATCTGAATATCTGATTGGTCCTGTGGGGAAGGGGAGGAGCCTGATGAGTCATGCGGCGTGAACGCTACAGTTTGCATGATCGTCTGCACACGGAGCTTATTCAGAACGCTTTGTTATTGCAATTATTATCAGGGAAACATAAAACGACAAGAATGGAGAAAATGAGCAAAATCATTGGACTACATCCACAAGTATGCACACCTTGACAATGAGACTAGAGAAGACGAGGTTGGAGGAGGTGGAGATGTTTACAGTGGCACCATAAGCATTCTCTCCCTGATTCTCCAGTCGAGCGAACACCACCATCCTCCTCCGCCCGGTCTCCACCACGTGCACCGAGCCCTCTGACGCCCCCTGGCGGCTGCAGAGAGACCAGGTGGCCCGGTCCCTCGAGCTGCAGAACTGCCTTTAGGAGAAACACAAAATATAATTGATCTGTCTTACATAATAAATAATATTCATTTTGTGTCTACACTGCAAAAAAGCCAACTTGTATTTTTTGGCCTAAAACAGTGATTTAAGTTGGTAAAACTTGGAAATATAAATTATTGACATTTAGGGCAATAATGTAAGTTAGCACAACAAAGGAAGTCAGTTGTCTGCTCAAAAACAAGTTGGTGAGTTGTTGTTACTTATATCTTTAAGTTGGGGTTCAAAACAAGGGACAATAGTTCTGCTAACTCTTATTTCTTTGTTGTGAAATGTGGGAAAGCGGTGAAATTCGGTCATTAGCGAAAGTTAGCGGCTAACTGATACTAGCGGCTAACTGATGCTAGCGGCTAACTGATGCTAGCAGCACTGCTTGTTACAGCTACAAGAGTAGCCATTAGCGTATCAATGCTAACTCAAAATTGTGGTCGCAACATTAGCTGACATTTCATAGCGGCGTTACAATCGTGCCAATTCAGCACATTGCAGAAGTTAGCAGAAGTAAGGATTAAAAGTTATTACAATATAAAATTATAAGTTAGTACAATTTACAGTTAAGCTGACAAAAATCTGAATTTTGAGCAGACTCAAAAACAAAACTTAAAATATTTAGTTTAATTGTCCAACTTAAAATTTTATCGAAGTTTGTTGCCTTGAAATTTTGAGTTCGCCAAACTTTTCTTTTTTTGCAGTGTATAAAGTCCAAGCATCACTCACTGAACATCCATGAGGTCAGTGTGACTGTGGAGGATGAGGTCGGGAACGCAGGTGTCTTCCTGCTCACAGCCGTTCCAGAAGGGAAGCTGCAGCAAGAAACAAAGATTAATCACCTGGAAGCACTGAAAGCAATATATTCAAAAGACTTAGCGATTTAAGCCATGCTAGCAGCTCTGAATCACAAATGTCAACCTCGTGGAGATGTCAAATCGTTGGTGGACGGCACTTTTTCATCATGATCAACAAACATCGACATTTGAGCACTATAGTTTGACTATTTTATATCTTCGATTCTCATTTTATTTTTCAACCGTGATCTCCTTTTTTTCTTTTTATTGGTGGGAGCCTGAGACCATAGATTCTCACTGACTGCTTCTGTAATTGTTGTGCATTTGATAATAAATAGCTTGAAACTTTGAATTTAATAGCCCTAATCACCTCCCTGGAGAATACTCCACACAGCAAATTGAGAAGAGTTGGATTCTTACATACACTAGTAGAGTTAATTATACTCTGGATGGAGTTAATCCATTATAATTAACTCTCAGTCGATAAATAGTTGTTGTCAAAACCGAGTGTAAAAAAGAAGTGTCACTAAATCAAACCTTCAAGTGTAAATGTTTAAATATTAACTTCTTATTCTAAACTCTGATCCTGTATTTCACACCTCAAGTGTTAACGTCGCCCCTAGAGCTACATCTCAACTTTTAAAGGTTACACTGTTTGGTAAGTACATGAAGTAGTATCTGATAATATTGTATTTTAATTTTTTTATTACTCTTCGGGCACCCGGTCGTTTTGCAGTGGTGAACCAGGGTATCTTTACTCGTCACGCTGTTACTAACTATATATTATATATAACTATATATTCAAAAGACTAAGAGATTTAAGCCATTCTAGCAGCTCTGAACCACAAATGTCAACCTCATGGAGATGTTTGTACAATTCATGTATACACTACTGGTCAAAAGTTTTAGAACACCACAATTTTTCAATTCTTTATTGAAATTCAAGCAGTTCAAGTCCAATGAACAGCTTGAAAGGGTACAAAGGTAAGTGGTGAACTGCCAGAGGTAAATAAAAAAAGGTAAGCTTAACCAAAACTGAAAGATAATGTACATTTCAGAATTATACAAGTAGGCCTTTTTCAGGGAACAAGACATGGGTTAAAAACTTAAAGCAGTTCTGCAGCAACGGAGGTTGATCAAGCCTTGAAAGTTGCTACCAATTCCTACAGATGTCCCAACTTTTCTTGATCACTTACAACCTACAAGTTGCTCCACATTTAAGGGAACTTCTGCAACAGAGTTGGGAAGAACTTTCTGAAGAATATTTGATTTCCATTGTAGAAAGAATGCCACGAGTGTGTTCAGCTGTTATATATGTTGAGGTGGATACTTCAATGAGTCAACAGTTTAGAATACATTTTCCTTTCTAAACTGATTCTATGATTTATTTTTTAACTTCAATTGTTTATTTGTTACATGCATTAATTTCAGAGTACACAGAGACATTAAACTGCATCATTTTCAATAAAATTCTGGAAAAGTTGGAATGTTCTAAAACTTTTGACCAGTAGTGTATATATTGAGATACTTCACTGGATAAATGAAAACTTTAATCTAATGGTGACGGCAGAGAAAAATCAGGTGATAACTAATGTAACAGGGACTAATCCTTTACTAGAACCAGCTCTTGATTCCTTTCTCTAGTCTGTACCAAAGTGGTGGACCGACAGACAGACTTTGCACGACATGTGGTTAAAAGCAAATATTTTTTCTCACTTAATATCTAAGTTATTTTGTGTGTGTTTCAGAAGCTTTTCTTTTTGCAAAACAGAAAACAGCACCTCAATAACACATTGCAAAACCAGCCACCAAATGAAGTGGTTGGGTGCCTGGTCAGGTTGATGTACATCTAGAGCTCAGTAAAAACTCAACTACAGACTTTGAGAGACAGATGTGACATCACCAGGATGTACATACTGTAAGATACTCTCACCTCGGCCCTCAGGACGCTCGGCCAGTCGGGGTCCAACACCGGCCCCTCGTCTGGATTCTTCAAGCCCGTCTCCAGAACAACCGTAATTGGACGTCCATAATCAGTCGTTTCCTGTTCAGAAAACCAGAGAACCAATCACAGTGTGAGTGAGGTTTGTGTGTTTAAGGGGTTCACACTGAATGGGCCTCAGTTTGAGTTTGTGTGTTAGCTACTCAATAAAATTGCAGCAAGAGATTGCATGCAATATTAATAATTAAATCTAACTACACCGTAATAAATTATTCTGTAGTCATTTAATTTTACTTAATATATTTGATAAAATGTATTAAATATAAATAAGGCCTTGATGTTGAGGCAGTTGTTTCAGTAAATTAATATAAAAATGTTTGAGATAGAATCTACTTATTTTGATCACATTAAATATAATCTTTATGTGTATGTAATTCTAAATCAAGAGAATTTTGAATGAATCCAACACAATAGAATTAGCCTGTTTTTAATTGACAGGCACTTCCTGTTAAGTTGTTATTAACTCAACTTGTAACGTAGTTAGATTTAATTAATAATATTGCCTGCAATCTGTTGCCTCAATTTTATTGACTAGCTATTGTTTATCTTTTTTTACAGTGTACGTTACAAGTTGAGTTAATAACAACTTAACAGGAAGTGCCTGTCAATTAAAAACAGACAAATGTTATTGTGTTGGATTCATTCAAAATTCTCTTGATTTAGAATTACATACACATAAAGATTATATTTAATGTGAACAAAATAAGTACATTCTATCTCAAACATTTTTATATTAAAGTTACTTAAACAACTGCCTCAAAATCAAGGATGCATTTATATTTAATACATTTTATCAAATATATTAAGTTAAATTAAATGACTACAGAATAATTTATTAGAGTGCACTGCAAAAAAAGCCAACTTGTATTTTTTGGCCTTAAACAGTGATTTAAGTTGGAAAAACTTGGAATTATAAATTACTGACATTTAGGGCAATAATGTAAGTTAGCACAACAAAGGAAGCCAGTTGTCTGCTCAAAAACAAGTTGGTGAGTTGTTGTTACTTATATCTTTAAGTTGGGGTTCACAACAAGGGACAATAGTTCTGCTAACTCTTATTTCTTTGTTGTAAAATGTGGGAAAGTGGTGAAATTCATTAGCGAAAGCTAGCGACTAACTGATGCTAACGGCTAATTGACGCTAGCGGATAACTGATGCTAGCGGCGCTGCTTGTTACAGCTACAAGAGTAGCCATTAGCGTATCAATGCTAACTCAAAATTGCGGTTGCAACATTAGCTGACATTTCATAGCGGCGTTACAATCGTGGTAATTCAGCACATTGCAGAAGTTAGCTAGCCTGGGTATACCCAGACTGCCTTGCGCGCTCGAATTTGATTTCGAACCTCCAGGCAGTCTGGAAACGAGGCGATTATCTTAGCCCTGTTTTAGGGATCCAATCACAGAGCGGGGAGGGACGGTGAGACGATGACGCGTACTACTCGGCACTTGGAAGCTTTCCGGATCCAACATGGCTGCTGCGAACGCGAAACTCTCTTTAGCTGTAGATGGTGTTTTAAATAGTTTAGAGCGAAAGTTGAAAGGCGAAAGGTCTCTCGGCAGCTCCGCTGTCCCCCGGCTCGTAGCGAGATCACCGGTAGCGGGGCTATTAGCGCCGCACGGGCGGTTTCTGCGGCTCGTTGCGCCGAGCCGGTGAGACCGCCGATCACCGCCGGTGATCTCGCTCCGAATCGGGGGACAGCGGAGCCCCCAGAGACCCGCAGCAGCTTGTTTATTGCCCATAAAATCAGTGGATGTGTGTGGCTGAATGACATGAGGGGGAATAAAGCGTGAAAATAAATAATCTTGCAGAAAGCGAGAACTGGAGAAGCAAAGCAGCAGCAACACTCTCTCACAGACACACACACAACAAACATCCATCTCTGTTGCTCTACTACGTCATCTGGTATAACTGATCTGATTGGCTAAGAGCTACCTACAGACGCTTTGATAGACATTCTAAGCGTCCAATAAACGGCTCCGGAGGATCGTAAACCACACCTCCTCTACGGAGAAATGCATTGAAGGTGTCCAGACCTAATCTCCAATGAGATTTGGTCTGGTGTTAGCCAGGCTAGAAGTTAGCACAAGTAAGGATTAAAAGTTATTACAATGTTAAATTATAAGTTAGTACAACTTACAGTTGAGTCGACAAAAATCTGAATTCAGAGTTGAGCAAACTCAAAAACAAAACTTAAAATATTTAGTTTAATTGTCCAACTTAAAATTTTATCTCAGTTTTTTGCCTTGAAATTTTGAGTTCACCCAACTTTTCTTTTTTTGCGGTGTGTACTTGTTGTGTGACAGGTGAGATTCTGACCTGAATGGAGAAGCTGAGGCGCTGGCAGGTCTGACCTCCAACCTGCATAAACACACTCCTGGGCTGCTGTCGGTCTGATTCGTCCAGAATAGCTCGAGGAGGAAAACGCCTCTCATCCAGCACCAGACTGTACCAAACCGCTGGGAGGAGGAAGTACAGGAGGAAGGGAAGGCTTTAAGGAGGCAAAACAATCCAGTCTTATCCAGCTCATATGCAGCACAATGAGATTGTAAATACATGGAGAACAGAATTTACAGGTCTTTCAGGTGATATAATAGAATGTGATGTCACCTGGTGTGCTCATTAGTGCAAACTGCACTCATGTTTCCAAATGTTCTGTAAGTTTTAATGCATTTTTTGAAAAGTTGGCAAAATAAAAAATTAAAAAGAATCTGTTTCCAGTAACTGCTGTTATGTGATTGCACTCAGGAGGATGTAAAAGGATTACGCAACCAAAAACCCGTAACTCTGATATGGTTTTTTCCCTCTGGTTCCAACTTTTATTTCATGCATTTTTAATGAATAAACACTGTATAAAGACAAGTCCCTGATTGGAGTCAAACCAAAGAGGTTGCAGGGAAATAGTTGGCTTTGCATGAACGGAAATATCAGCAAGACATTGCTTTGTCTACTGCAGAGGAAGCAGAAGCTTGTACCAAGAAAATAATTTCTTATTCTGAAATTTGGCAAGAGAACTCATCCGTTTTTATCCAATCTTATTGTCATTAGCTTTTTATTTTATTTTTATTTTCCATCTCGGCCAAGTGCAATAAGTGTGTGATTTCCTCCTTGTCATGCAGAACAGCTGTCTCCATCTGCATGTAGATGTGGCAGTGCACTCACTCTGTGGATGATTAACAAACAAACTACAGTACATATGAGTAAATTCAGCTGTTTACGACCCAATAAAATGCACACAAATATACTGCAAACGTATTGTAATCATTTGTGTTTCTAATTACATTTTAAGAACTTCTTCTTCTTCTTCTTCTCTGTAATTGATTAATAAAGTGATGCATTTCCTGCCTCTTATTAGTTGTTGGATGCAGTTGCCGCTGCAGAGCTCATTCTCATCTGTTTAACAACTGAAGTTGGGTTTTAATTTATGAGTGCACAGAGAGCTGAGGTAAGCTGCTTCAGTCCAGCACACTTCATTTCAGAAACGCCACGTCTGCACTCAGATGAATAAACTGGAGTAAATCCTAAAACGAAGGTTAAAGATTTCATCAACCGTGGCTCCTGTCCTCTAGCTGCCCACTGAGGCGTTCTTGTTTGATAGCATGTGGCGTGTTGGCTTGTGCGCATGCATGCATCTCTGTGTGTCAAATCCGGCCCAGATGATCAGAGGGCAAGATGAGACTAAGGAAAGAAGAGAGGAAGGTATGAAGGTATGAAGTGATGGAGGGAGGAGGAGTGACACAGTTTAACGGCGGCTGGCTGCTGTTAGCATGTTAGCGAGGTTTCCATGCAGCCGGCCCGCACATCTGCAGCCAATTACACAGAGACACGACAACACAAATCACTGTGGGGAATCTCTGCTGCAAGGAAAAGACCACGACAAGACTTTCCACATACAGACTGTTTGAAACACCAAACATCTGGGTGAGTCTAATTTGAACGTCCACACAGCTGCATGACCGGACAGCTGATACAATCTGTTGAATTAAACCTTTCCCTTTATTCATTCATTCATCTGCTCTTTTAGGAAGCTGCTGGGTGAAACAACAACCTGCTACTGAGCAGTTAAAGCTGAGAGTTAAAGCCACATTAACATTTAGTTCCGAGGTTAAGGAGGGACTGTTAGAGCCTGGTCACAACAGGACCGGCCAAGTGAAATCAAGTCCAACATGATCTCATGATAAAACGTCACAAAATGAGTAAACAGATTATGTGTTGTCACTGTGAACTTTGTGCCTTCTTCCTTCACACTGGGTTCCAGATTTTAGTTTAGTTGTCTAACCCAGCTGACCTGCTTTGACACTGTTTACAGTAATCACCACGACAAAAGGAAGGTGTCCAGTTTGATTCTCATAAAGGAAAAAAGAACTTAAGAACGGTGTTCACACCGGTGAAGTCATAAGAGACCAATGGAAAGAAGTGCAACAGCCCATTCCGGTCACAAAGGAGTCAAAAATGAGCAACATTCTTCCGTTACTTAACTAGAAAATAAAAAAATCTTGTAGCACAAGCTTGGAGAGATTCACTCACTACCAACAATGAACTACTAACACCCAGTCCAAAGAGAGATGGTGCTCTTCGGAGGATATTACCTAGGGTGACCATATTTTGAATTTCAAAAAAAGAGGACAATCGGCACGGCCTCGAGACACAAATTCAGACAGGCTTCTCGGAGGTTGATGAACATGCTTTATTATGCTTCAATGGTGCAAAATTAACTTCTGTAATAAAGTAAAATGAAATCTGTAAAAACTTGTAACAAAATAATAGCTCTTGTAGACTCTTTTCAAATAAATGAATAAATAATATGAAATAATGTTCTAAATATGAACTCTTCTGTTAGAAAATCTAGCTTCAACAATATATCTCTTAATAACTGCAATAAGATAAATAATAGAAGAGTCTCACAAAGATGCTAACTTAACAAACAAAAAGGATCTATACTTTTCATCTTTAGTTGTCTTTGAGCTTTGAGCTTTGAGATCTCCAGCACCTTTATTAGACACTGAGACATATGTGCCAGCATTGCACACAGTGCACTCCGCCTCCCACCTGTCCCGACCGGGGCGGTACGTCGGAAATGTTTTTTGCAGTTCATCTGTGAAGCTGCACTTACGCTTCGGCATTTCCCGTGCAATGTTGCTCCGCTGTTCGATCTGTCCTCTGTCTGCTCTGCTCTGTCTCTCTGTGTGTGTGTGTGTGTGTGTGTGTGTGCGCGGCGCTGACCCGCCCACAAGGCAGCCTCTTGGTAATTACGTCTCGCAAAATTGTGTGCAAAGCGCCGGTCAATTTACGTGCACGTGTACTGGTCCTATGAAAAGCATTGAACACCGGACATTCTCGTGAATTTATAAAACCCGGCCGGACGCCCCGGACAGGACGTAAAAAGTGGACATGTCCGGGCAAAAGAGGACGCTTGGTCACCCTAATATTACCTCCAAATTACCTTGTAGCTGTTGCACACTTCGCCCAGGCCTGCTGATCCCACTGTAGTATATTTTATGCTACACGTGGTATATTTTATGTTACTTGTAATATAAGTGTTCTGCTTTACAAGAGAAGCCACAGTCTGACCTTTTGTTCAGAACAGAACTGTAAAAACTGGTTCAAATTAGAATATTGAATTTTAATATCTGGGAGTTGTCAGACAGTAGAGGTGTTGGAATTTGAATATAAACAAGTATAAATTGTATCCTTTTAAGTTTAAACAGTAGACTTAGCAGCATGCTCGTGCCCGGGAAAACGTGCACATGCATTGCGTATGGGCTGGAACATTCAAATTAAATAATCTTACACACAGACAGAAAAGCCAGAGAGAACATGCGCTCCACTGGAGGGACACCTTTTTTTTTCAGCAGCCTTGAAATTGACAAAGTTCTCCACCGCTGTACCTAGGCGGTGTATTCTGATGTTTGATAATAAAGAAAACTAAAAGGAACTTAGACTTGGTCTTTAATCCACTTTTCTCACTCAGACAGGTAGTAAATTTACACTACACCACATTGGGCATCAAGTCAGTCTTGGAACATTATTCTCTGCTGTTTATTAATGCACACTGTAGGAGCTTATAGTCTAATACTAAAGCTAACGAGGAGTGACCTGGCTGATGTCATAGGTCACTATGATACTGTATGCTGTGTGTTGCTTTAATAATCATTCTGCAGGCATTTCTTTGGATTGCAGAATTATAAAGTCTATTTATTGCCTCACCAGAAACGTGAACTGTAATAAATATGGAACCTGGTCTCAAAGGAATCCGTGAAATAGCCACGGATTTGCTTAACTCAAAATCCATGGAATAGCCACGGAATCACTCAAATTTCCGTGAAACTGACACGGATTTCGCTACAATGCAAGTTAATATTTTTTTCCTATTGGTTTGTTCCAAGTCACATGACTTTTAAGGTCCCGGCGGTCAGACCAAAAAACATGGCGGACAGTTCTCTCATTTTTTGTGAAAAAAATCAATTTTTGGACTTAGTTTGTGTATAAAAATGGATTTTGATCACATTTCTAGCGAGAAATATATGTTTTATTTTCTAAATATTCACTCAGTGAATGACTGTCATTAACTTGCATTGTAGCGAAATCCGTGTCAGTTTCACGGAAATTTGAGTGACTCCGTGGCTATTCCACGGATTTTGAGTTAAGCAAATCCGTGGCTATTTCACGGATTCCTGTGAGACCAGGTTGTAAATATGGCTCTTACACGGACTAAACTGAATTTATCTACTGGTAGGCGATGCTGATATTCTCTGATTTGAACACGTTAAACAGCTAAACTTTTTGCCTTAAATATTGGCTGACACAGCTAGCAGAGCTTGATTCATTCAGCCCTATCTCTGCCTGAAGAAAATATTGAATACTCAAAACACGCTTGACTAAAAGAAAAGATAGAAAAAATCCTGGAATCTTCCAAGAACGACAAAACGAAAAATCCATCAACCTGACAAACTGCAGAATTAAACTGCAGAATTTGTGCAAAGTGTGCCTTCCACCTACCAACATCCGTCCTGGTCTTCGTCCTGGTCTTTGTCCTGGAGTCCAGACTCAGACACACGATAACAGACATGCAGGTGACATCCTTCCCTCCTCGCCGACAGTCTTTGTTAAAGATGTTGACCTTCTCGGGCTCAAACGTCAGCTTGGCCTGGATCCGCACGACACCACGAGACCTGGAGGGAGGAAGAACACCATCATCATCAGGGAGTTGAGCTTGTACTTCCTGACAGTACTTACATTGTGAGAAGTCTCAGAAACTGTCCCCCATTAGGGTCAACCATTATATTGTGGGTTTAAGACTTGGCTTGGTTAGATTATGGTTAAAGTTAACTTAACCAGATTAGCCATGTGGTAGTTATCGTTGAGTTTGAAGAGAAGTCACTTAAAGTCAGAAGATCGTGCATGGGTTATTAGGATTTAACCGCTAGGGACCTTCAATATCTGTAGAAACACATATTTTTTAGGTAGTTCTTATGCTGCAAGTCTTCATTTTACGGATGAGGACTGGTTTTAATCAAACCACGGAATCACTCAAATTTCCGTGAAACTGACACGGATTTTGCTACAATGCAAGTTAATGACAGTCATATCCCGTGGCTATTCCATGGATATTTTTTCCAATTGGTTTGTTCCAAGTCACGTGACTTTCAAGGTTCCGGCGGTCAGAACAAAAAACATGGCGGAAAGTTCTCAAATCAATATTTTGACTTAGTTTCTGCATAAAAATGGATTTTGATTACATTTCTAGTGAGAAACATATGTTTTATTTTCTAAATATTCACTCAGTGAATGTACATAATCACTTTGTATGTTGGAATAGCCACGGGATATGACTGTCATTAACTTTTCCACAGATCTTGAGTAAAGCAAATCCGTGGCTATTTCACAGATTCCTGTGAGACCATGTTGTTTTAATCAGTTATGTGATGCTATAATAGAGGGTGGGACTTCATCATTGACCGCGATTGGTCAGGTGGGTGTATGGGCGGGACCTCGATACAGCAGCTCCACCAACCACTCATCACTAACCGCCCGGACTTTGGCACCAAATGAGCAGAGGGGAAGTGGAGCTGCGTCTTCCATCTTTATATATAGTCAGGCGGCTTAGCGAAAAAAAGGGGACACGCCGGACAAAAGCACCAAATTTTTTCCACATGCTCTCTATCACCATAGGTTTCAATTTTTGGTAGGAGCCACTTCATCAAGATTCCAGAACGAATATGGCACCCATATAAAGTCTATGAGAACCAGTATATCTCCCAAGCCACTTAAAAGATCAATCTTGGTGTCAAAAAATACATTTTCTGGGTCAAGGAATCATTTAAAGCTCTTGAGAATATCCCTAGATGATAATTTGATCAAATAGATATGATCATTTTGGCCATGTATTTATGTAATTTCCAACTCACTTCCTAAGCAGTCGAAAATATATGAATATAGGCCATATACAGTGCATGTATTCTGAAAAATGGATAACGTGCATACATATAATTGATGAAGCTTAACTTTAATTATCTATTACATTTGCAACTACAAAGATCTAAGTAATACATTCTATGATGTCAACAATAGCATGGCTATCAGACAGGTTTGCTTGTGTGTGTGATGGTCTGACCAGATAATGACAGCAGCTCCCAGTGCTCCCACTGCCAGGTCGACGAGTCCGTCTCCGTTGACGTCCAGAACACCGTGAAGACTTTGACCGAAATACTGCAAACCTGCAGAAAAACCGGCTGCAGACAGACGCTGCAGAGAGAGAGAGAATCGCCACAGTGATTATCTGTGTTACATCTTCTTCTTCAGATTCCCTCTGTTGGCTGAACAGGTTCAGCTTCTGTTACCTGTCTGTACTGGTATTTGATGGTTTTGCCTTGGCCATAAAATACATAGACCGCCCCCTGGTGATCATCCTCCAGCGGTGCTCCCACCACCAGCTCCCTGAACCCGTCCCCGTTCATGTCGGGTATCTGCGCCAACGCTGAGCCCAGCCGGGAGTTCTGAGAGTGGTCGGAAACCTCCAGCGCCCCCTGCAGGATGAATGTCGTCTGGAGGGAGAACGTTTAGATGAGTTGTGTGTTTTAACAGCATGCTGCAGAGTCCAGTCCAAACAACGTTGTGTTTTGTTTGTTGTGACTGTAATAACTACATGTGGTTTTGCTTCTTCTGCTCTAAACATCCACTTCTAAATGATTCTGCAAACAGCCAATGAGAGTGAAGCTCTAAGTAGCTGAACACAGTGTGAGCATCAACTGTATGGCAGCAGTGGCGGTTCTACACAGGGGCCTACAGGGGCCACTGCCCCTGTGAAGAAGCCCATGGACCCTGCTGTGGCCCCTGTGTCAAATTAATAATAAAACGATCAATTTATAACGATGAACGACGGAACAATTCTTACCTATTTTTTGTTCAAACAACATCTCAATGTACACATAAGGAACCCAGAATGTGTCCATTGTATTATAGTTTAATTTTGCAATAAAAGCTTGTGTAAATAAAAAATAAAAAAGATAATTCTCACTGTATCGCACTTTCAAAATGAAATAAAAAGTACTTAGTCACAAAAATGAGAAATGCCAAAAATATTGTTATTATTTATGTTATTGTTGGTGAGTCTCATTGTTTCAATCAATGTATTTGTATTTTCCAAAAATACTTAAATGAGTTTTAAATACGCTAAAACAAAGGTTTATGAATGCTTAAATATCATCTTTGCCGTTTTTTTAATGTGCCCCTCTGATTAAACACTGGCCCCTGCTTGGCCCCCACAGTAGAACTGGTCTAGAACCACCACTGTATGGCAGTACACGTCATGTTGCACCTGTGTGTATGTACGACCTGGACATTAGACATATAAAAGGAACAGAGAATGTCATTGCAGATGCACTGTCTCGTGCTCCTCTGCAGTGAATTGTTATTGGTGCTATTTTCCATATTGATATGGCCTTTTGTACTGTTGTTCATCTGTTCCTGCTGCGCCTATCTTCTTAATTTTCTTTTCAGGTACCGGGGTTGCTGACGATAGGCGGGGGGAGGTTACAGTTGAAGAATCCAGCATAAAGGTCATGTATTTTCATTTGATTTTGTTGAATTTTTGTTTTGTTTTTGTATCTGCGTGGTATGGTGATGGTATGCCGGTGATCCTTGTGGGACACCGACTTTTAAGGGGGGGTGGTGACGGTCCCCGTCTAGTGTTGATGTGCTGATGTGGTTGACCAGTTATTGTTTCTCCTATGTGTCCTTGAAGGTACCATCAGCAGATTGCTGATTTGGAGCACCTGGTTCAGGCGCTCCTAAAAGGATAAAAACCCTGTTTCAACGCTGCTCTCGCTCGCTGGGCTGCATCCCGCCAGCAGCACTTTCTCTTTGTTTGGTTTCTGCTTTGTTTCCACTTTACAACATTTCCACTTCATATTGCTCACACATCCACATTTACATTACTGTTGTTACTGACTTACACACTTCACATTTGTACTTATCACCTTGGTTGTTTAAGTTAATTTAATAAATGTATTCATTTCTAGACATCCTTTGTGTCCTGTTCTGTATTTGTCATGGCCATTTTTATTCCTTGGCTTTTTAACACTGAGTGAGTTTTTTGGTCCTCTGTGTCTTTTATTTCTTTTATTTATTTTACTACTTTTGACTACGTCTTTTATTTTATTTTACTATGTTTATCTGTTTGATTGTATTGTTTTATTTATGGCATCATTTTAGATTTATACACTTATTATTTATTGCTGATTGCTATATGGAATTGTTTGTTTTATTGTTGATTTTATGTACAGCACTTCAGAGACGTTTGTGTTGTTTAAATGTGCTATACAAATAAAGGGGGATTGGATTGCATCGGATTAGGAGCCGGGTTATGACAGTATATACCTGTGGTGTGACAGTGTAGATATAGACCTTCCCTCTCTCCCAGCCCTGGCTGTAAAACATGGGAGCTGCCACTACCAGGACGTCCGTATGTCCGTCGCTGTCTACGTCCATCGATAACAACACGCTGCCGAAATATGAGCCGATCTGAAAAAGAAAAAAACAATCAGTTAGAAAATATAGTAACATACACACATTATATGTATGTATATTGTACACTGTACTGTAAAGTTGAGCAGTAAATACAATAGAGATGACATTTTCCTGTCATAATTTGAAGCTGAAATACCAATACTTCACAAAAAACAATGAAAACTAATCATGCCAAAGTGTGCAGCATGACACAATCGCTGCAAATTCAACAGGTGAAGTGTTTGCATCACCCTTAGATGTGTGCTGGTATACCTCTTTAAACAAGACTTGAATATTGGTTTATTATTTTTCTTTTCTATATTTAAAGCGGCCACCATCTGCAGAACACAATGTTGTCCGACCCTGGACCATGTGTCACGTAGACCAGTCACATCTAATCACGTCTAGTTGTAACTATGAACATATGAAGCTGTTGGCTCTCACATTTTGTGCAGACTTTGGCAAAATTTACTGTGATCTCTTTTAATCTCCCACCCAACAAATACCCCATTACAAACAAATAAAACTAATAAAAACTAAAACTAAAGCATTTAAAAAAAAAAAAATACTAAACTAAAACTAGCAAACTCACTCTAAAAACTAATTCAAACTAACTGAATTTGAAACACAAAAATTGACAACTAAATTAAAAGTAAAACTAATAAAAGATTCAAAACTATTAAAACCTTGCTAGGGAATTCACTATTCCAATGAGGGTCCTCACAAAGATAGAATACAAGAATGTGTGTGTGTGTGTGTGTGTGTGTGTGTGACCTGCTCTCCCAGCAGTGCCTGCAGGATGGTCAGGTTCCCGGTGTTCTTCAGGGTGAAGATGATGACCTTCCCAGTGTGATTGAACCTCGGAGCTCCGGCCACGTACAGCTGAGAGCCGCGAGACGAAATGAGCGAACCCACCGAGTAACCTGGAATCAGAAAAGACATAGAAACAAAACAGCAGAGTCAAGATTTTCTATTCTTTTGTTCCTTTCCATCATAGTTTTTTTTAAACAATGTTTTTATTAATTTCAATAAGAACATACAAAACACATCAACACTCACCACACTAGCCACATAATGAAAAGCAGGCAGACCCCGCTGAACACACATACACAAAAAATAAATAAAATAAAAATGAATAAAAATTAAAATAAAATAAAAAAGTGTGTGAATATAAAATAACAATTACAACAAATAATAATATATTTTTTTTTAATTTAAAAAAATTGCTACACTCAATATGCTTACAGATAAATATAATCTACTGTTGCTTGAGAAAGTCCATTAAGAGTGTCCACACCTCTTCAAATTCTTGCACTTTACCCCTAATTACATAGGTTAGCTTTTCTAATGTAACACACATTGCCATTTCTCTAATCCAAGATTGTGTAGAAGATACTTGAGTCTCTCTCCAAGATAATGCAACCATCCTCCTGGCCTGCAGGAGGCCAAAGTTGATCAGAGTCTTACACTTAGAATTAACAGAAAAGCAATCAGGGTATATCCCTAAAATACAAAGTTTAAAATAAACTTTTAAAATACAAATAGTAAAATACAATTTTTTCCAAAAAATCTACCAGTTTAGGACATTCCCATACACAATGAATTAAAGTACCTTTCTCAGCCATACATTTCACACATGTATCTGGAATGTCAGGTGGCCATTTGTTGAGTTTCTCAGGGGTTATGTCTTTCCATCATAGTTAACAGACTCGATGATCATGGAGGTTAGATGAGTAAACTGTGTTTTCAATTCAAAAAATTTAGGCTACCAGTTGTCTTTCACTGCACAAAAAAGAAACATTTCAATGTTTTGCCCTCGTTGCAGTTGCTTTTGCAAGCCAAACTCATGCTTACAAGTAGACCAACCTTTCTGATTTTAATGTCTGAATAGCCTCTCAGATGTTTCCACTAAATTACTGCTGCCACCAAAGCTCAAACAAGAGCTAAAAATTCTATCATCTGTTTTACTTGTGAAAACAGACAAATATATTAGAATAGAGATTGTATAGTGCAGGTTCATTACCCAGATAGGCCCCGTGGTTCTTTAGCTCGTCTGGAAACTCGTCCTTATAGGAGGATTTCGGTGGAACAACTTTCCCGTGTTTGGTCTCTTTCAGCACGGCACCGTTCCAGTCGTAGGCGCCCACAGCCCCGAGCAGAACGCCGTCCTGCAGAGAGAACATGGGTTTTTAATAGAGATCACTAAAAAACAGCAAGAATAATGTCCCACATTTATATAAAGTGAGAGGAATTCAGAGCACAGGATGAAATCTCATTTAAACCTGCAATGTGTTTATCATGAAATGAGTCCATCGGTGCTTCGGTACTTCTATTTTCCCGTATGCTGGCTGGAAATGTTTTTCCCATTGTGCAGCTTGAGTAACAGGACGTAGAAATGTTCCAGCTACACAGTGCATGAGTGGATTTACCATCTGAGAACTGAGATTTTTTTTCTGAGCATCATAAACACTTGGTTGACTTTATGATAAGAATGTAACCTATTAGGGCCATTTAAACATTTTTATAATACATTTATTGTACCATTATATCTCCACTCAGAGGACAGTGGTGCATATCCTTTTTCCAAGTAAAAGTGCCAGTGCCACATTGTGAAAATACTTTATTACAAGTGCAAGATCTGCCTTCAAATGGGAAAGTATTATCAGCTCAAATTATAACAAGTAACAGTCCTCAATATGCAGAAAAATGTTAGTGTTTTATCATATTTATATTGGTCTTTTGCTGTTGTGGCCAGTATAAGTGGAGCCAAGTTTAGCTATTTTTTATATTGTTAATTTATTCAATTATAATGTATCCTGTCATGTCAATATCAACGTTGTTTTTAGCTCTGAGAGATGTATTTTCAGATAATCCCTTTGGTTTCCTAGGTATATAATTCCATAAATTATAAAACAAATTGGAGAGATAAGAGTTTGTCAAGAGAGTAATTCAGTATTAAGTAATCCTAATCTGTAATAGGTAATTATAGTGAAATGAAAGCGAAATATATGAAAAAGTGATGAAAACTGGATCATCTTGCACCACACTGCAGATCCAAAAATCAACTTCCAACAAATCTCAGGTCATAAACGAGTCAGTTTGCATCAAAAAGCAGTCTAGTGATTAGGAGTAGGCTTAGCACTGAATCATTTAATTTAATTGGAAGCTGCTGTTGGCTGCAAACTTAATGGATTTATCGCTGGACACGTTCACTGTTAAATGTTCTGCTCTGGGGATTCAGAATTTCAGGTCTTTAAACTTCAGTCACTGGTGTCAAGTCAGAATCAAAGTTTCCACTTATATGGACAAATGAAATGTGGTTAATTTTTGCTGTGTTCTCTCTCTCTGTAGCTGCAGATCTGATTGGTGAGTAGGCAGCAGCATGAGACACACCTGGGCCCGGTGTGCCACATGCAAAAAGCCGGAGCAGCAGCAGTTACTGGTGGCAGTTCTCCCCATCACACGTCTCTGAGTTGTGTCTTTTGGCTTCCATTTCTTTGATTTAATGGCAAAACAACCCTGCAGCACATTGTCACTCACCCATTCCCTACTCTACTGACTTTATAGATTCCTTCTCCTAATTCTTGGACTTGTTTCTATTATTCTTTGCTTAAAAGTTGCTTTATTAGTTCAGAAATGCATGTGTTTCAAGTTATGAAATAAGTCATCATAAAATAAAACTGTTTCTCTCACTCTTTGAGGAGAACAGCTAAGTCAGGTCAGATCTAAAATGAATAATAAAACATTTTTGGAAGTGCATGGATGAAAAGATAGATGCAACTAGCAGCTGATTAGCTTAGCCAAAGTCCCTACGGCAAGAAAGCAAATATGTTTATTTTCCAAAACTGTGAAACTGTTCCTTTAAATGCTTTAAATTTAAAGAAAGCTGAACTCAGCCATCAGCAGCTTGAATTTCGCCCCCAATCATCTACAGAACACGTGTGCGCACTCAGTCAGTCACATACTCAGATGAACTCTGGCGCTTGTAAAGTCCAGATATGAAAGTTATTAAAGCGTTGAGTCATAGTCTCTACGGGCGAGTGACTCAAGGACCACAGTGAATGACCCAATCCTTGGCGACGGCAGCGCCACAAAGCATCTCGTCTGCAAAAGAACTGACTCTGGATCTGCAGATTCACTGTTAAATGTCAAAGGGCTGCTGTTGTAATCCTGTAGGACGGAGAGGAGGATAGTTTTCCTGCCTGATGACTCGGTCAGAGACGATTCTGCGTCGTCTGTTTTCCACATCAGTCTGACTTCCACCTGATTCCACATTTGTACTTTTTAATTCTGAATAGCAGGAAACACTTTGAATATTTGTCTGTTTATGTGATCGTGTGCATCATTATTAATGCACGCAATCATCTCTGTGCATGTGTGAGGCTAAATCTGATCTCCCATGTGTTCCTGCATGTATTAATGTGTGTGTGTGTGTGTGTGTGTGTGTGTGAGAGTGTTTTGTTGGCAGCTTTACATTCAGGAAAACCATCTGCTCTGTGTTACACAAAGAAAGTTTCCACGACACCATTTTCACTCCCTGACGTTGGAATTCGATTTTTCCCTGGATGAGAAACAACAGAAATATTTCTAGAAGGTTCTTATTCTGCAGCTTCAGACTTCTGTCAGCCCCAGAACCAAACCAGCACTTAATATTTGAGGATACCAATAGTTGAGAGTTTGATCCTTTTGTTTCTGTTGGAATGAATAGAATAAAACACATAACTCTGCCCCTGCCTCCTGATTGTATTGGCTCATGCTAGAGCTGGAGGAAACTCTGTGATAGTCAGAAACATAGAGAAGAAACTTAAACCTGCCAAGTCCCTAAATTCTACAAAATTAAAGTATAGATTGTTATCCAGTGACAATTTGTGGAAAAATGACAGTGATTCTTTATCCAGTATGGATATATCTTTGGAAATAAAACATGATCAATTATTAGAGAATTCTGTCAACTAAAAACCTCCAAACAGAGAAACTTAGTGCAGGTGAGCTACTCACTTTGACTAAATGTGAGGAGAAACCAGCCTGAGCCATCTGCAGACCAAACCCTCGGCCTTGAGTGCTGGTTCCTGCAGAACAGAAACACAGAAGACATCATCATGTTACTTTCACACTTAAAAAAAACTCTTTTAAGCATCACACATGGTGCTAGTAGTGTATGGAAGAATTATCCTGTCTTTATTCAAGAGCATAGATTTTTAGTTTGAGAGCATGATTTTATTCCCCTCATGCTCACATTTTGTGCTTGCAGATTTCTGCTGCTTTCTTTCAAAATATTAGCTTGAACTCAAAAATCACATGCTTGTGCTCACATTTCTTCTTCTTGGACACAAACATTTCACTCACACTCAAATATGTCCTGTGCGCGTTCAAATCTAAAGTCTGCGCTCTCAAAACTTTTGTATTCGCACACAGAACAAGCCCATCCTCTCAGCTTGAGGTATCTGCTCAGACTGAAGATGTCCCTCCCTCCCCTGCGCTTATAACAATGTGTTTCACTGGCCAATAGGGAGACAGCGAGAGTCCTTTGCCTATTTTGAGCGCACCGTAGGAGCAAGTTAGCCTGGCTAACACGTAGCCTCCGTAGAGGAGGTGTGGTTTACGATCCTCCGGAGCCGTTTATTGGACGCTTAGAATGTCTATCAAAAGCGTCTGTAGGTAGCTCTTAGCCAATCAGATCAGTTATACCAGATGACGTAGTAGAGCTACAGAAATGGATGTTTGTTGTGTGTGTGTCTGTGAGAGAGTGTTGCTTGCTGCTTTGCTTCTCCAGTTCTCGCTTTCTGCAAGATTATTTATTTTCACGCTTTATTCCCCCTCATGTCCTTCAGCCACACACATCCACTGATTTTATGGGCAATAAACAAGCTGCTGCGGGTCTCTGGGGGCTCCGCTGTCCCCCGGCTCGTAGCCAGATCACCGCCGTTGCGGTAGCACCGGTGATTAGCGCCGCTAATAGCCCCGCCACCAGTGATCTGGCTACGAGCCGGGGGACAGCGGAGCCCCCAGAGACCTTTCGCCTTTCAACTTTCGCTCTAAACTATTTAAAACACCATCTACAGCCAAAGAGAGTTTCGCGTCTGCAGCAGCCATGTTGGATCCGTAAGAAAACTACAAGCTTCCAAGTGCCGAGTAGTACGCGTCATCGTCTTGCCGTCCCTCCCCGCTCTGTGATTGGATCCCTAAAACAGGGCTAAGAAACGGCTCTGGTTGCCAGACTGGATGGAGGTTCGAAATTAAATTTGAGCGCGCAAGGCAGTATGGGTATACCCAGGCTAGGAGCAGGTAGTATATCGTCTGTTTATAAAACTGCTTCTCTCTTAAAATACACCAATTTTCCAAAATAGCCAGCTCTTTGAATTGTCACCTATTGAAGATGCCAGCATATTTATGTATGATTAATCTTAAGTGATCCTAAAAAAAGTTATCTTTGATTTTTTTCTAATTTTGTATCAACGAGATATATTTTATATAGTATAAATACTCTTCATTGGAAATAGTGATTTTGTGTCCTGTTGTTTGAACATTATGTCTGGAAGAAACTTTTTTTAAGCCTAAACCTGCTATTTTTACCTAACCTTAAAACTAATGGTTTTGATGCCAAACACTAACCAAAGCAATCTTAAGTGACGGTAGTCACATGTCACAATAAGAACGAGTTGCAGCCATAGTTTAAAAATGTAGATATTTGACATTATCTTTGGTTTGCAAAAACAAAAACCTGATGTATGTATTTCAATAGTCATTCAAGCTGACATTCTGACATTCGACCAATCAACAAGGAATACACATGCAGTGAGTGCTGACCTTCCAGAGAGAAAATTCTCTCTCCCAGCGCGTCCACGATGTCCTTCAGCGCCGACTCGTCTGACACGTTAAAGAAGTGTTTCTCATCCGGGTCACTAGCAATGAACTTGATTTCCTTCAGAAAGGCTTCAGGATTGATTCCTCGACGGTTGTAGTAACCCAGAACCTGTATAAATGCAAAGGAAACACTCAGGACGGAGTTCTTACAGTTCAGAGACAGAAAACAACAGGGTGCACATGCTAGAAGAAACATGGGAAAGAATTAAAAGGAGCGATGTCAAAGTTCTCAGAAACAGAGTTGAATCAGGACCTGAACCTGGGTCAGCAGGGTATTTGGGGTTTGGAGATAAAGAGCAACAGACTCACAGCGATGGCGTACATGGTGACGTTGTCTTTCTCACTGTCTCCGACGGCTTCCACTAGCTGTGGACTGTCATGAGACTCTCCGTCTGTGATCACGATCATCACCTTCTGAGCGCCCGGTCGACCGCCACGCTTGAATGCCTCTGACCTGCACAGCAGAGAAAAGTGACGGCCTGTTAATGAGTGAAGCTGGTTTGTGGGTGAACCTGTGTGGGGTTCTTCGTTCAGGAGGGATATCATTTTGTGTCGTACCGCGCCACGTTGATGCCCAGAGCTGTCCTTGTCTCCTCGCCGCCACGCTGGTCGATGCCCCTGGCGGCCTCCACCACCTCCTCCACCGTCTGGTACTCACCCAGACCAAACTCATGGACCACCGTGGAGCCATACTGAACCACACCCACCTGCAGCCAAAACACACCACAGCTCAGTCCAAACCTGAACCCTGAAGGACTCACGACACAACTACAGGCCTAACACCTACTTAGAGACTTTTTACTTTTTATGTTATCTGGTTGAAATCTTTGCTAAAGAGCTTGTCAGTATTTTTTCATTTCCTCTTCTGGCCAAGATCTTTTCATTGTCCATCCATCCATCCATCCATTTTCCTCTGCTTATCCGGGGCCGGGTCGCGGGGGCAGCAAGTTAAGCAGGGCATTCCAGACGTCCCTCTCCCCAGCCACAACGTCCAGCTCCTCCTGGGGGACCCCGAGGCGTTCCCAGGCCAGGCGAGAGATATAATCCCTCCACCATGTTCTGGGTCTTCCCCGGGACCTCCTACCAGTTGGACGTGCGTGGAACACCTCTAACGGGAGGCGCCCGGGAGGATCCTTACCAGATGCCCCTGGTAGCGGCTCTACTTCGAGCTCCCTCCGGATGTCTGAGCTCCTCACCCTATCTCTAAGGCTGAGCCCAGCCACCCTACGGAGGAAGCTCATTTCAGCCAATTGTATCCACGATCTCGCTCTTTCGGTCACTACCCAAAGCTCATGACCAGAGGTGAGGGTTGGAACATAGATGGACCGGTAAATCGAGAGCTTTGCCTTCCGGCTCAGCTCCTTCTTCACCACGACGGTCCGGTACAACGCCCGCATCACTGCTGATGCTGCACCAAACCGCCTGTCCATCTCACGCTCCGTTCTAGCCTCACTGCTGAACAAGACCCCAAGATACTTGAACTCCTTCACTTGGGGGGCAGTCCACCGTTTTCCGGCAGAGAGCCATGGAGAGGTGCTGACTCTCATCCCTACCGCTTCGCAATCGGCTGCAAACCACCCCAATGAGTGCTGGAGGTCCCGGTCTGATGAAGCCAAAAGAACCACATCATCTACAAAAAGCAGAGATGCAATTTTAAGGTCACCAAACCGGATCCCTTCCTCCCCCTGGCAGCGCCTTGAGATCCTGTCCATGAAGACCACAAACAGAATCGGAGACAAGGGGCAACCCTGACGGAGGCCAACACCCACCAGGAACATATCTTTTCATTGTTTTTACCCAAAAAAATTTTTAATGTAGATGTATAGCCATTTTAGCTGCACAATTCTGAGGAGGTTCTAATGGTTCTAATGAGCACCATGACTGTACAGCAGCATGTTCTAGTCAATCTTCTGTTGTGTAACCGGCTCCTGAACAAATGGTGCTTAAAGGGAAACAAAACTTGTGTGTTGCCATGTGCGGCCTGGCTTTAATGGGGTCAATAGATCAGCGGCTGTAACAGAAAATGGGAAAACACAAAAGACATGACCTTCGTCCTCCTTGGCAGCCAGAGCTTCTGTTGAATTTTTACTGTTGTGAATGAAATTCTAACAACAACTAGCATTTTTTCAGGGCTGAAAGCTGCCAGTAACAGAGTTTGTTTGTATCTTGCCAAAGAATTCCAAGTATTCCCTTAAAATGAATGAGTGGAAAAGCCTTTGACACAGCATTTAGATCAGGACCTTAAACCGCTGTTTTAAAGTTAAAAACACTATTGAACAATAACAATTAATAAATGAAATGCACAACAAATTCAAGTAGGTTGATAAAAATACTTTGCAATGTTCATGATATGAAAACATACTGAGATATTTTAGACAAATAAAATATGACCTTGAAGAGGGAAAAAAACCCTGAGAAATAAGTTTTAGGTGTTTTTTTTTTGTGCAATGTTTTTTAAAATTCATGAAACCGACCTGTGTCTGACCTGGGCCGATGTAGAACTTCTGCAGGATGGTGATGAGGAAGTCCTGGACCTCGTACCATGGGTAGATGGAGTTAGAACCATCCAGAACAATCACAATGTCCATCAACGTCTCACACCCTGCAAGATGAAATAAAATAAAATAAAAACTCTTGTTAAATAAGTTGATGGATAGGTGGGTTGACTTAAAATGGATGGATGGATGGATGGATGGATGGATGGATGGATGGATGGATGGGTTGACAGTGGATAAATGGATGGATGGATGGATGGATGGATGGATGGATGGATGGATGGATTGGATGGATGGATGGATGGATTGACAGTGAATAAATGGATGGATGGATGGATGGATTGACAGTGAATAAATGGATGGATGGATGGATGGATGGATGGATGGATGGATGGATGGATGGATGGATGGATGGGTTGACAGTGGATAAATGGATGGATGGATGGATGGGTTGACAGTGGATAAATGGATGGATGGATGGATGGGTTGACAGTGGATAAATGGATGGATGGATGGATGGATGGATGGATGGGTTGACAGTGGATAAATGGATGGATGGATGGATGGATGGATGGATGGATGGGTTGACAGTGGATAAATGGATGGATGGATGGATTGACAGTGAATAAATGGATGGATGGATGGATGGATGGATGGGTTGACAGTGGATAAATGGGTGGATGGATGTGCATTGATTACTCTGCAGGGCCGGTGCGATGGTGTGGGACAGTCTGAAGTTTCGGCCGACTTTGGAGCAGATTCCTGTGCTGTACAGGGAGCTTCCACATTCATGAGACCAGAGCGGACCACAGGTCTGAGGACACATCACACACAGCAGGGACACAAAGACCAATGTTAGTATGTGTACATACTGTAGGTCAAATGTATTTATCATGAACATCATTTGGATTTTTTAAAATGTAGATGATTCTGTCTGCAGGAACTCCAATCCCCATGTATAAATAAACGTATGACTAAATACATCAGAGTTTGTATAATTTCTCTGTATGTTTTGTGTCATGTGACTCACCACGAAGCTGTTGTCTTTTGGGTTGGAGGTCAGCGTCATTCCCAGCCTCATGTTGTCCTTCCTCTCAGACACGTAGTCCAGAGAAAGTTTCCCTGATTCAAAACATCAGTAAACTTTACACAGTGAATTTACAGTCAGCATATGTAAATCATATGTAAATAATCTTAAGAAAGAAGTTGTCCTCAAACATAACTAACAAGAAAGCCCTGCAGACCCAGTTGTTTATTGTTATTTGTGCATAAGATAAATTTGGGCAAAAATATAGTCTTGCGCTCATAAGATTAGAAAAATACTTATAATAGAACTCTTTAAGGACCTTTAGGACTCCAAAATGTACCACTCTGAAATATACCTTTCCTCGTGCAACTTTTATGGAAGTCTGAAGTACATTTTGGAGGTAAAATTTTACTTTTCCTTGAGTAGGGTGTGAATGCAGCACTTTTACTTTTGATTTTTCTATTTTGACATAATCAAAGGATCTGAGTACTTCTTGCACATTTACATGAAGACAGCAGCAGCATGACAATTAGAAATGGGATTAAAACAAAATTTCCAATGCTTCAGTTTGCAGCTGTAAGCACGTTTCACTGCAGTACTGTAATTCTGATGAACATGTAATACATCTGCATGTTGCTCACCCAGGTTCAGTCTGGTGCAGTTTGCAGACTTCCTGGTGTCCAGCGGACATCTGAACACATCACCAGTCTGCTGCTTCCCTGTGGATTCAAAGGGAGCTCCAACCAGCAACCTGGAAGCACACACACACACATATATACATTTACCTGGGGCTGAGAGACAATGCAGGAAGCAACAAACAGTGATGGGTTTGCCCCTGTGAGACCCACACTAAGAAACCCTGCTGGTCCTCAGATGAACCTGCCAGATGGTGACTTAAGAGGAAATGCACTTTAACTATCAGTCTGGTGCTCAATCTGTAATTTACATTTAATGGGAATTTGTGTTTGATGTAGTTCCCCGAAGACAGCACACAAAATAAACAATCATGCTTTGTGCATACTGAGTGATAAAGTGATAGAAAGTCTATGATCATAAAGGATGTTTCTGTGGTCACAATTTATGTCAAACGTCAATTTTCAATGCTGCAGTTCTTAATCAGTGAAACACAAAGTACCAACCATGATTCACAAACACTGCTTAATCTTAAACCTCAGATCTTACCATCTCATTGTTGCCATGTTGTAAAGACTTTTTAAAATCTATTTCTTAGTCCAGTTCAATAAGTCTTAAAGTATCTTTGTATTGAGAATTAAAACACACTGCAAAATTTCTCGTCTTTTCTTCTTCTTCTTTACATGTTCATATCCAGTGTTTATATCCAAAACAGTCATATTAAGTGCCTAATTTTGGGAAATTGTAGAGCAGGTAACCTTCGCAGAATCTAGCTTTTTTAATTTGTTTGAGTATTTGCTGTTTTTCTGTTTTATATCAGGAAGTGAAAATTGTGAATGCCACTATTCTTATACTGTTTTTATTGGAATAATATGCAGATTAATCTATTAAAAGTCGAATGCTTGGGGCACCCTGGTAGCTAACCTGGTCGTGTGAGTGCTACCTGTACAAAGGCTGCGTACTTAGCTTTCATTAGATTTCCACTGGTGGCATGTCATGTTCTCTCTCTCCCTCTTTCCTGTCTATCTACAGCTGTAATATATAATAAAGGCAAAAAAATCCCTCAAAAAATCCAGTCCAACATGCTACACGATCGAGACATTCCTGCTTTCTCTGTCATTGAAACTCTGAGTCATTGAAATGTATTGTAACTTATGTGAATCCAAGCTGAGAAACTTTTCAGAGCACTTCTCAAGCTTAAAATTGATACTCAAAAGAGATTTCTGGAATAGTAATCCATTAAACATATGCAGGTCTTCAAATATTCACAGAAACCTAATAAATTGTCTGATTTAATTTCATATTCTGGAAATAAAGAAGCCTTTAATGTACATTAGCTACTTTGGTGGTGATTAACCTTCCACTTGTGCACTCAGAGGTCAGATCCTGCAGCCGCAGTGTCACACAGCGTGCAGGTTATGAGTGTTACCCGGAGTAAACACCACCACATGCGGTTGGGACGGCGGTTCTGGGAAGAAGGCTGAGTCACATTCCAGAGGAGATGCCATAGTAGCGCGCTAACCCTCAATCTGCTAATGTGTCTTTCGTCCACACCAAACGGGCGGAGAGCAGCGCTGACAAACCACAGAGTCCACATCCTGCAGCCTGCAGCAGCAGACACAGACCCTCTCATCCTCTGACATCACTCCATCATTTCCTGAGCAGGTGCTGTCATTTAGCTTCCAGGTAAACCTCAGACCCGTACCTGCCCCTGCTGCTGCTGCTGCTGCTTTATTGGACTATTTGTCACTTAATTACTGATTTCCTGCAGCTCCTGCAGAGCCTTTCACCAGCTCTGCATGGGGGTTAAGAACTGCTTTATTCTGCAGTGGATTTATATGTAATGGTAGAGGGAATATTTTGTATGTTTTCAGATCCTGTAGGTGTAGATGCAAACTCACACACACACACAAACACACACATACCAGTTTTCATACATCATGGGGACTTGACTTTTAAATCATCACTTGTGGGGACCACCCTTTCTAGAGGTTGTAGAGAGCTGAAAAAATTTTAGTAAACTTGCCATAGCTTTGTTAGCCTATACACACTTTCAAACCTCTGAAATGATGAAGTGATGTATTAATCAGGCTTTATGGGGACATCAGGAAAAACCAGTAAACATGCTTTCAGGGTACATCATTTACATGAATTAGCATATTTCACACAGATTATTTAGTGACTAATGGGGACCTACATGAGATACTTTCCAAGAAGCCAATTCTATAATTATGGCATTTGCAAAAATAAAAAAAAAATAAGACAAAAATAAGACAAAAATAATATTGAGTAGAGAAATCATCAAATGATGTTGAACTTTAGATGTTCATATATTATAAAGCATTTTTGACCATTATACTAAATACATTCATCTCATTTTTTGAAAATATTTTTGTTTTGCAACGTTTACGTACATGGACAGTTTGTGTCAAAACTAGTTTTCATGAACTTTCTTCAGCTGCGGTTTGTTCAATGTGAAATATACTTGTGCAACAACCCTCTCTCACACACACACACACACACAGACTTTTTATCACTTGTCATTTTCTCTCTCACACACTCGCTCAAAAACTCACCAACTTATGCAAGAACACACAATTCTTTGCTTGGTACTTCTCTCTCTTCAACACACACACACACACACACAGATCCCTGCCTGCAGGCTGCCAGACAACATAAACACTCGTCTCTGAACACACATAGCGCCGGAGGTTTGACCTCAAAGGTCGCCACAGGTCAATGGGTTTGACCTCTGACAGACACAACAGCATCCTCAACCAAACAAACACACGGCTCAACATGGAGCCATGCTTTGGTTTTATTAAAGTTTTCCACATGTTTATTTATTTTCTCCTCATGTGGCTGCAGCCCGGCACTGAGCATCTGTAAATATGACTCAGGGGACCTTAAATAAAGAGGATTTGATTTACAGCCAGCAGCTTTAGTGCCTCTAGCAGGAAAACTCACATAGTTAGAAACTTTAATTTCTTTTGCATTCAACAGCTCTCATATTTTTTAAACTGCTTTCAGACAACAGTGTCAATAAGATAAAAAATATCCATATTTCTCTTCAGTTGTTGCCTTTAGCAGCCTGGTGTTCAGACTTAAAACAGTCCTAAACAACAGAAATAGGTGGAGGTGTCATGTGTGACACTTATAATACTCTGAGACAAGATTTTGCATCTCTGAAAGGTACTTATGGTTACAAATCACAACAATGGTGAAAATAGATATTTCATATTCCAGTAAGTAATGTATATTGGATGGTTGACACATGTTTACATGATTGGCCAGTGCAGCTGCTTATTAAATGTGGCTGTGTTGCATTGCAATAAAAGTAGAGCCAGGTTCAAGTTTTTTGCCAGTCGACCTTGTGTTATTTACCCAAAACGATGTGTGTTGGCGACCTCACCTCATGCAGGACTGAAGTCGTTCTGAGGGAACATAAGAGCTAGTTCATAGGAGAAACTGACATACACTTCAGAAATCTGGCTCTTAAAACTCTCTGATAGTTTGCCAGTTTTCAATGAGAGAATATTTTATGCAAAAAGTATTACTGTATTACCATTTTATCCATTGTGCTCCTAGTGTTGGGCAAATATGCCATCGAAAATCACTGATGGCTGACGTTATTTAATCTAGAAATGCTAATGACTGCAATTAACAATTCAGACTCATCAATTTACATTTACATTTACATGTAGTCATTTAGCAGACGCTTTTATCCAAAGCGACTTACAGGAAGAGTAAAAAGCAAACAATCAAGGTATAGTGCAATAATAATTAGTGCAATTTAATGTGGACACTAAGGATGTAAGTTTTCCCCAAGTCGTTCATTCTTTCTTTCTCTTTAACCCTCTGGAGTCCATCTATTTATTGAAAATATGCATGTTTATTTACAGTAATAACTTTATTTATATATGATATGTTGACAAGCTGAGAAAGCCAGTTGAAAGTTCAATCATCAAGGAGCTTTCATAGTGTGCCATTTATGTTTCTAGACCATTTTTAAAATGTGAATTTTCTTTCTACAATAAAAACTACTACTATTTTTAATTTACATGCAAATAGACTGTTTTATAAGTGCACCCCATTTTTGTAGTTTTATTTTATTTTATTTTTTGTATTCTGCTCCATAGACACCTGTGTCTTTTGTTTGTATTTTGGGTTCCTGGCAGCTTTATACTTTGTTAATTAAAATAAAATGAAAAATCTGACTGATAGCCAAGTTTGTGTGGAGAAAAAGGAGCCATGCATGTGATGTAAGGACAGACTGAAAGATGCTAAACAGAGACAGAAATTAATACATAGGAAGTTGACAAATTTGAACTAAAATCTCCTGGACTTCCTGGTTTAACCACATGTCGAAACTCGGGTTACAGGGGGCTGTAGCCAAGTTTGAACAAATCCAAAAGAAAAGTTAATTTGTTAGAACTAATAGATGCATATATAAACATGCATCGTGCGTGTAGAGGGAGCAAGATGCCTGAATATGATATAGCTATTATATAAATCTTGAATTCAAACACATCATCACAGTTTGATCAGTTAAAATAACATCAAAATAACACATTCTTGAGGAACAGTGAAATATTTCTAGATGTTTGTTTCACTTGAAAACATGTACATTTAAACATAAAAACTATTGGTCAAAAGTCATTACAACTAAAACATTTCAAGGCATACAGGTGTCAGAGGTCACAGGAGCCAAAACGTTAATAATCCTGAGAATAATTTTTCATGGATTAAAGAGAAGAGAAGAGAAGAGAAGAGAAGAGAAACAGAAGACTTGGATTATTCCACTACCCTGAGTCTGACTGCATAAAAACCACCAGACAAACACCTGAAATGTTAAATGTCACCAGGCTTTGTAGAAAAACAACGCTGCAGAATCCCCTCCTTTAAAAACACACACAGAGCGGAGTGATGGGCTTCCCAGAGGGAGGCTGGGGAATAACAAACCGCAACACATAGTTTCCAGATCCGCCGCGCTGCCTCGGGACGCAGGAGAAGCCGGTCGCGAGACAAAAAGCAAATACTTTCCACCTATTTACCTGCGACTTCAAAGGCAGAGAGATTTTGTAATCCTGGAAGACTGCGAGGTATTCATCATGGCTGAAATGTTTCCAGATAAAAAAGAGGCAGCATAGAGAAGCAGGAATGTTGCACATTCTTACCTGCAAACCACAGACAGACAACAGTATAGAGCCCCTAAAGGGACATGGTGAAAATAAAAAAAACTTTGGTATCTCGTGAGCATGAGATACCAAAGGTTTTTTTTATTTTCACCATGTCCCTTTAGGGGCTCCGTACAACAGCAGCGAGGCTGAAGATTCTAATTTCTTTCAGTTTTATCTCCTTTCATTTATCCTGATCTTGTCAGCATCACCTGTAGTCTTTAAAATCGGACTTATGTGCCTGAGTTAGACTGGATAACATCAGACATGACTGCACACAAAGGGTGACTTCACCTCTAAAAGCTGTCAATCAAGCTTTCAAGTCTTGGTAAGTGGTGTGAAAGCAAAGCAGAACAAGTACAGGATCCAGAGATAGTACACTGTAAAAAAAATCTGTTAAATTTACGGCAAAATACCGGCAGCTGTGGTTGCCAGAACTTTACCGTAAAAAATACAGTGAGTTTCTACTGTAAATTTGAATGTAAAAATCAGCAAAAACTGTAATTTAGACTGAGTAGTCCCTTTATTTTTAGGGTAATTGTGTCCTTGTGACAGGATGGTATTTAAATTAATTATTTCTCCATTAATTTTACATGAAAAAAAAACGTGTTTTCTACAGTTTAAAAGTTTTGCACTATTCCTTAATTTACGGTAATTACAACCGACTACTATGGTGATATTACATTTTTAATTTTACGCCCTGTTTCTGATGCAATTTGACAGTGTTTTACTGTAATTTCTACAAACATTTTTTACAGTGTAGGACATTTCAGCATGAAATCAAAAGGTAAAGGACTAATTCAAACATTGTTGTTGATATGTATGCATATCAGCACCATAAATGTAGTTTAACTAGTTAACTTAACCTTTTATCACCTATTTAAACCTGGTCATCCCATCCAACCTTGTCAGTCCCTGTTTTCTCAACCAACCCTCCCTCCTGATTTTCAAAATAAACACTGAATATAACGTGTGAAAGCTAACAGACTCACTCACACAGTAATGTAAAAACTTTCCCCAGTCAGAAAGGGGTCGTGAGGCGCCGTGCTGACGCTTGTTTCCTGGCAAGTGTGTTGTTGTTTGTTGCTTGTATTCGCCTTTAAGTGCAGCAAGATTTTTTAAGAGCTATTACTGCTGTGTGGTGTTGCATAGATTGTGTTGTTGTATTGTTGTGTGTGTTGTTGTGCATGCTAATGCCAAAAACAAATATTTGTTAATATATATGTATATATATATATATATATATATATATATATACACATATATATATACATATATACATATATATATATATATATATATATATATATATAATCAAATGGGAAATAAAGCAACATGGTCTCACAGGAATCCGTGAAATAGCCATGGATTTGCTTAACTCAAAATCCGTGGAATAGCCACGGAATCACTCAAATTTCCGTGAAACTGACACTGATTTCGCTACAATGTTAATGACAGTCATATCCCGTGGCTCTTCCAACATACAAAGTGATTATGTACATACACTGAGTGAATATTTAGAAAATAAAACGTTTTTCTCACTAGAAATGTGATCAAAATCCATTTTTATGCAGAAACTAAGTCAAAATTTTGATTTTTTTCACTAAAAATGAGAGAACTGTCCGCCATTTTTTTTGTTCTGACCGCCGGGACCTTGACAGTCACGTGACTTGGAACAAACCAATAGGAAAAAATATCCATGGAATAGCCACGGGATATGACTGTCATTAACTTGCATTGTAACGAAATCCGTGTCAGTTTCACGGAAATTTGAGTGATTCCGTGGCTATTCCACGGATTTTGAGTTAAGCGAATCCGTGGCTATTTCACAGATTCCTGTCAGACCAGGTTCAAATAAAGTTATCTGAATCGGAAATATGTTATTTCATTTGTTATATACAGAGCCCCTCAAAGAACGAAAGACAATTGTGATTTCAGTTTAAAGAATTAAAAACAAGTCAGAGCATAGAAAGAAAGACTTCATGTGTTATTCCTTGCAGCAGAAATAATCAGCTGGAGGGTGAAAAGTGTGTTCTGGTATTTGAGAATCCAGCAGCAGGTTGGAAACATAAAGATGACTGATGATACGAGACAAACACTCACGGCAGACTGATGGCGAGCCAAGGACAGACTGTACAGAAAGAGAGTAATCATCTATGTGGCCATATGGGATCAGATCTAGCTTATGAAATATTAATTTATAGCAGAAAAACAATAAATATCGTCCTGCGGCTGTACAGATACTTTCCACTTATCAGTGGAAAACGTGTCATTGCGACATAATTTTGACATCTCAACATGATTCATTGACGAAAAACCAACAACCAACTTTCCTGGAAACATTTGACTTTCCCAGGACACTTCTGACAGACAGACAGAGAGAGAGCAGTGTCCAATAAATCCTGAAACTCAACAGATATTTTCTTTTTGAAGCAGACAGACATGAGCCATTCTTTCTCCACCTGAAGGTATTTGGAGAGCAGACTAACTGAAGCATCCAAATACTATTAAAAGCTTTAAAAAAGTAAATATGATCAAAGACTTTAATATCTTGTTATTGAAAGAGTGGATATATTTAGTCATTTGTCTTAAGAATATGTTGTTTTCTTAAAATCTATCAAATCCAAACATAAGTGCGCCACACAGAGGACATTTGGAATCATTTCTTATAAACAGAAGTTGAGCCAATTAGTCATTTTTACATTTCCACTGAAATAGCATTCAATATAAACACGTGATTATGTTTTTAACAAATCGTTCACTATATTAACCTCTGTTATGTTCAAGCAGCATTGTCAGTTTCTTATCATGAAACAGAAACAGTACAACTTGTACCGGTACAAACCTTTTTTCCTCACTGGTTTTTGCATGTGAACACACCACTACAAACTGGTTTCTCTAAGTGTAGACACACTGCTGTATGCTTGTTTGTGTATGAATGAACAGACCGGTTTCTATAGTTTTTATCAATGCAGACAGACCACCACAAACCAGTTTTTATAGTCACAGATATGAATGGATGATTGCAGAGGATGAATGAATGTATATAAAGCAATATAGACTGGTTTCTATGGACTAAACAGCACAGACTGGTTTCATTCAAATGCCATAACATAAGACAATAAGCTCCATGAATCAGTACAGACAGTTTTTATTGATGTGGATGTGTTGGTTTCTCTTAATTTGGACTAAACAGCAAACAGGTTTCATTCTCAAGCCATTACAAAGTAATGCCATGAAAACACAAGTTCCATGAACCAGTACAGACTGGTGTAGACAGACCAGTACAGATTGGTCTCTATAGATGTGGACAGACTGCCTTCTATAGATAAAGACACCCAGTATAGGCTGTACTTGTCAGATGACAGCCCTGTACAGACTGGTTTCTGTGGATGTGTAATGACCAGTGCAGACTGGTTTCCATAGATATAGACAGACCAGTACACACTGGTTCTATTGATGTAAGCATACTGGTTTATGTAGATGCACACAGATTGTTTTTTGTAGATGTAGACTGACCAGCACAGACTGCTTTTTTACAGCTGTGGGCAGACTGGTTTCTGTAGATGTAAACAGACCAGCACAGACTGGTTTCTGTATGCGGATAGACCAGTACAGACTGATTTTTGTAGATATAGACAGACCAGCACAGACTGGTTTCTGTAGACGTGGACACACCATTACAGACTATTTCTGTAGATAGAGACAGACCAGTACAGACTGGTTTCTGAAAAGTAAACTGGGATTCTCACCACTGGCGTCCTCCCGCCTCGTGCTGCTGGACTGTGTACCCAAACTGTTTTTCTTTGGAACCACGGAAGATCTTGAAGTTCTTTGTGTCGAAGTTGAAGCAGAGCTGCAGATCTGGAACACAGAAGAAGACACTCAGCTGACTAACATGGCTCATTAACGTCCACTTTGCAAACTGAAAGCTGCCCAGTAAAACCAGTCCCAATGAATCACAGATAAATTAATTAATTTTAAATCCATATGAGCAGATTGGAATGACTTCTTCTTGGAAGAGCTGTCTCTCTGCCGTCACTCGATCACTATCCCTCTGTCCGCCGACACTTTAAACCCACTGCTAAATGGAAGAGGTTTATGTTCCTTTTTAGGGGCTCTTGGAGATGTAGGAAACTATAATTGAAGTAGATGTTGAGGGAAAACGGCTTCCACAAAACGTAAATTACACTTCATCACTAAAAGATCTCCTGGACTCAAAGTTTCCTCTAAGAGCCCCTCTGGCCTGGGAGCCAGTTTCTGCTGCTTCTGCTCCTTGTTCCCACAGAAAGGAAAGGATTAAAATAACTAAATCACACACAGGTGTTCATCAGATTTAGTCCTTTCCCACAGGTATGTAGAGGGACAAACATCTCCTAAAATAATGGAACCAAAACACACTAAAACTTTAACTCAGGACTTTACAAAACAAAGTTACAAAATGCTTCCCATGGTTGATTTAAACACATCAGGAGGATGTTTTTATTAACTTTTTAGTAATGTGAGACCGTGAAAAGTACATGTTACTTACTTACTAATACAATACTTCTTTGTGTATTCTGAAGTGTCGGTGGATAGGTACAAAGTATAAAAATACACATACATGACTTTTGTTTGAGTCTCACAACAATTTATCATCAATTATTGCATCTTGATATTTGAAATTATCGGTAACTTTGGTCTCCTTTCTTCTGTTTGATTAAGTTTTAATTTCACACCAAGAAAACAAATTAATCTCTATAATAAGGTATTTGTATATGAATGCAGAATGTGTTAGCAGCAGGCCAAGATTTTGGTATCCGAAGTGTTTAGGTTTGTGTTTGTAATCCAAGTAATATTGACCAATCACATTTGAGCGGACTGCAGTTAAAAAGTCTGTATGGATATAAGGCCGCAAAATACATGAAATGCAATCTCAGAACCCAGTAAGGATTTAGCATTTGGTTGTGTATTGCATTACATATCCATCATAAAGTTCAATTCCAAAAAAAAAAGCCAATTCCAGCTGACATTGGGCGAGAGGCGGGGTACACCCTGGACAGGTCACCAGACTCACATCACAGGGCTGACACATAGAGACAGACAGTCACGATCTCATTCACTCCTACGGACAATTCAGAGTCACCAACCTAAGTGGATGTTTTTGAAGTGTGGGAGGAAGCTGGAGTACCCGGTGAGAACTCACGCTGACACGGGGAGAACATGCAAACTCCACACAGAAGAGCCGCAGGCAAGAGTCGAACCAGCAAACATTGTTGAATATTATTTAATAATGTTTTATGTTTGAGAAAGTAGCCCTCCAGGTACATAAACAGAGTGGTGCGTTAAAAAAAGGTACATTTTCATTCCAGCTCAAAAAATGACTACATTGGCCACCATATCGGAGAATTTTCTCCTCTAAAATCAGTACCGGCATTAGTCTCAAAAATCTCATAGGAGTCAGGCTCTTGTTGTCACAACATGAACAGTGATGTGTAGCAGTTTTGAAGACACAGAAAGATATTTTTGTCCTGATAATGGAGGGGGAGAACATGCAAACTCCACACAGAGAGCTGCAGACCAGAGTCGAACCGGAGACGCTCTTGCTATGAGGCAAGAGAGCTAACCACTACACCAGGGGTCAGCAACCTTTACTAACAAAAGAGCCATTTTTGGACAAAAAAAGAGAAATAATGTTGGAACGGAGCCGGAAACCTTATTTTGAGCCTCACCATGAAGATGTAACAGCCTACTAAGACTAAATTAGCCTACCAACATTAGTAATAAGTAATAAAGAGCATTTATTAATATGATTTTCTCAGAATGTAGTGAAAATGAGGCTGGACACCAAAGAAATATCTCAAGAGATTTGGAATCGAAAGCTTGTCTAGCTAGAGAAACTCAAAACTAGACTTGTAGAATGCTATTAATAATATTGTTATAGGGAAAACAGAAATAACTGTTCATGTCATATGATTTTTTTGTCACAGCCACATGGAGCCACTGCTGATGGCCTAAAGAGCCACATGTGGCTCCTGAGCCACAGGTTGCCCCCCATCATTAAGTGTTTAATTGAAAAAATAAAACAGTGAAAACACTCCAGAAGAGCTGCATCAATCAATCAATTATTCAAATGACAGGAAAAATAAATGCCAACTATTTGGAAAAGTAATCATTTCACAGTTTTTAGCCACTCAAATATGGAGATTTCCTGCTTTTCTCTGTGTTATATTATGTTAAACTGAAGACATCCAGTCGACAAAACAATAAGACATAACCTTCGACTCTCAGAAACTGGGATGCATATTTGTCACTATTTTCTGAAATTTTATAAACCAAAACAATGATTCTGTTAATCAATAATGAAAACAACTGTAAGTTGCAGCCCTACAATCATTAACAATCTGTTTCAATCCACTGCATTCTTACACGTCAAGTTGTGAATCAGACAATGAACAAAATGACCAGCACAAGAGGAAGTCTGGCTTCACCAGAATCCAGAAATATTTGTGGCCGTTATCTACAAAAGCATTGCTAGACTGCTCGCCGATAGGTTTCAAGTTGGTGGCAGAGGAGAGAACCTCCCTACTGTGATCAGTCACCTTTTACCTCCCACCTCCTCTAGCCTCCCTCCTTGCTCCTGATTCTGGACATTCCTCTGGTTTCAATTAAAATCTTTATCGGGAAGGCTGGTTGACAGCAGGAGGCAGGGAGGACTGGAAATCTTTGTAACGCTGCCAAGGCTGACAAGAAGCGATATAATAATGGATGATGAAAGTGACGTCACTGAACCTTCTTCAACTTTATTTTCCATGACAGGAAACTGAGATCAGCCTGGAAAAAGGAGGGAAGAGATGATTTTATTCTTCCAACAGACGTCCAATCTGTAGCATCCAAATAAAGGATAAAAACGCTATAATAAATTATGAGTCGGGACAATCCAAGGCATTCTTCCTCTATCAGATCATCACAAGGACTTTATTTGTATGGCATACCAAGACAAGAATAAAAAAAACAAAAACAGATTTTGACAGAGTCTTAACTTTTCCTTTTTCATGGTTTTGTGCTGAGAGCTCCAGTGACCTTCCAACTATTTCACTTTTTTTCTTTTCAGCTCTCCAGAAACTTTGTCACTCTCTAAAGAAAATACACAAGTATCAAGTATATATTTAAAAATGCTGTTATTTTTCATATTTCTATGCCTGATATTATCATCTTATTACATATTCCTACTCTATAATGTAGTCTAATTTAAAGTAAAGTTATTAAATTGACTCTCATCTGATGTAACCTCATCTCATCCAGGGATCATAAGTAATTAATTGGATTTTAATAGCACCAAGACAGCCGTAGGGTTTCTCCTTTAAATAAATGTGTCAGCCTCAATCATCATATCTCTTATCTAATATCTCGTCCTTGAGCCAGGCACTAATATCCTACCAGGCCGTGACCCTTGAACCCCGTCATGACCCTGTGACCTCTGTGCAGAAGTATTTCCTCGGAGCGCTCCGGTTCGTCTCTTCCAGCTGTGTAAATGAGCTCAACGCTCGGAAAACTCTGCGTGCTGTGGGACTGTTTGCCAGCGGTGATGAATCTGGCTGCCGAGGACAAAAAAAAAAAAAGACACTGGAAAAGAGAGAAATGATGGGTACGATAAAAAAAACACAACTCTCCCTTTAAGGTGTGCTTGTTTCCTTGCAGCTGAGAGGAATCTGCTCCTGTCTGTGCCAGAAACCAGCTCAATTTATTGGAGCTGTTGGCAAAAGACGGAGAGAGACTTGGCAGAGCTGAATTGCAAGATCCAGATCCAAATCTGACAGTCTCCTATCGCTGCTGCTGGATGATTTGACAGATTTGGATGATCCTCTCTGACGCTTATGACACATTTCTTAAATTCTTTACACTGCAGAGGAGTCTATGTGACTTATTTGTGTGTGCTGATACTTAGGTGCTTTTTCCAGATGTGTCTTTGCTGCTTTAATAATCGAAAACAGATTAATATGCAGCTGCAGCTACTGCTTTAAATAAGAGAATATTTTTGTTAGAAGGGAAACAAAGCCTGCTGTTTTTGCAGAGTCTCCAGTTTTCAAATCAAATGCAGCAGCGGGAAATAAGTCTAATCAGGTCAAAGATGGGAGTGATTTGCTGAACAGTGCTCACTGTCAGGCAGCTTGCAGCCAAACGCCGTCTGTGTCACTTCCTCCAGCAGGCAGGCAGACGGCTCTATTGGCTCTATCATAACTGCAGGCTGACGCTCATGTTGACCACAGACAGATAACCCTTCACCTCTCTGACGGGCAGCACAGGTCAGAGGTCGCAACCCTGAACCCTGACAGGCTGTGTAAAGTATTCAGACCTGTCAGATTTGTGTTAGAGCAGATGCAGCCTCTGGTGAACCATGCTATGTGCCAAACTCCCTTTAAAAACCTGGACGTTTAAAATTAAACTGCTATTCAACCAGGTTACAAGATGCATGCAATGCAATTCATGAGATTTTTTTAATCCTTAGAGAGAAATCTTAAATTCTGCATGCATATAATTAATCCAACAGCACTCATACAATCATTTTAGCTATATTCAGTTTTTGGTTTTGATCAAAAGACTTAATGAGCAATTTAATGGACCTTGTGGTTAGATCATTTTGTCAACAACTCTTTCTAAAGTCAGAAATTATCTACATTTTTAAATATTAGCTACAGTATGTATAACAAGTGAGCTAATAATGCAAGTCAAAATTTCCCTTGAACACTGAACTAGTTTGAGTCCCATTTAAATTCAGCATATATATAATCGACCAAGTAGCAGAGTCACAAAGTGCATTATAAATGTCAAATAACAATATTAAATCCTGAAGTTATTGAATGAAGCCTGGTGTGAAAGTTTGCATAAAATGACACGTAGCAGGGAACGGCTTGATCATCCTCCAGCGTACACTCAGTACTGGCTTAATATTAAGGAGTCATTTTATTTTTCTTTAGTTATATAAAACTTTTATGCCTCTGACAAATTTACTGGACTGTTCTGCCTCAGAGGCAGAGCTGCTTCTTCATTACAGACAACATTAAACCAACATGCATGACTGTGGTTACTATGAAGTGCAGCTGTGGTGCCAAGCCAGCAGCAGAACTTGGCCAAGTAATATTTCTATCTTGGTGTGTGTTTTTAATAGCGGAGTGCCACAGGGGTGGAGTTTAATACGAGAGAGAGCACACAAAGTGTCAGATTCAACAATCCACAGGACAGATTTTGAGTTAATTTAAAGACTGTTCACTGGGAATCAGAACCTGCACAGGCACATCGGTTTCCAGCTGTGACTAACTCCACCTGTGTGGGACATCAAAAAGGTTGAGTCAGCAATAAACAGATAAAAGTATAGGAGTGATTTCTGGGAGAAGCTGGTGGTAACTGATACCTTCCTGTGTGGTGTTACCAACCGCAAAGTGACAAGCAACAACAACAACAACAACATCATGACTGATGTGTTGCTGTGCAGGTTTAACGATCCGCCTAAAAGCAGTAAAAACCATTTCACCCTCTGAGTTCCTGGAGAAAAAGCCATCCCCTCCCAGCGAGAGCTCACTGACCTGCAGGCCCACCCTCGAGGGAAACATCCACCGCCTCACAGAACACGGCACCAAACTCTGCCCAAACCCGATAAAAGGGCAGATGAAATCATAATATTCCAGCTTTAATGTATGGAAACACAATTTAATCAGAGTGAAACAGGAAACTGATATCTGGATTCATCCACTGGGAGTGAAGTGTTTTCTGCCAGCAGCGGTGCCTGAAGATTGTGATGTTAGTTGGTTGATCTGCTCATCCAACACCAGAGTTATCGCAACAACTATTTGGTAGTTTGGTAGTTTGACTCTGTTCTACAGATCTTTTATCGAATCTGTTATTTCATTTTCTATCATTTGCTGGTATGGTAACCTTGGAATTATTATGGTAACCAGGTACAGATATTCATTCATCCCCACTTCCATTAGGGAACTGAACCTGGTTGAACGATGATGGTGATGTTGATAGTGATAGTGATGATGATGATGAGTTTGATATTGACGATGAGGATGATGTTGTTGATGTTGAGGTTGGGGACTTATGTGGTTGACACTTCACCTGGAATTGCCTTTTGTTGCACTATTGTTTTGTTTGTTTTATCTTTAGATATATATACAATGAGGCTGTAATCTGTTGTATGTATGTTTGTTGGAATGTATTGTTTTTTATGTATTTTATACACCTAGACTGCAAACAAATTGCCCAAGTTGGGACAAATAAACTATACTTGACTTGACTTGACTAGTTGGAGATTAGATTTAGTATAGATATCACTCCAAGAGAGTGATTCCTTCCAAACCTATTCTCTTATCACTATCATGTCATTTGCATAAGATTTGCCCTTGGACTTTATAGAGACAATATGGCCAGAACTTCTTGTAATATAAAGGTGTCTGATGTCTCAAATAATGTGCATCTCAAACCCGTCTTCACTGTCACTTTTCTAACAGGAGTGGCAATCATCATAGCTTTCTCCAACTGACAGCCTAACCTTTCTACCAAATTGACACTGTGATCTGGGATTGGAAAAGTGTGTGGAGGTGTGAAGGTAGGCGAGGTTTGATTTTCTTTCTCAGACTCCTCACCTAAATATTTCTGTTACTTTTTATGTGAACAGCCCAGGCGGCAACCTCCGGATCTGAGCAGGGAGGCAAACCAGGAAGTACCTTCAGCTGCATTCTACCGTAAAAATTCCAGCAGGGGGCGCCGAGTGTGGCTGCAAAAATATTTCTGTCTATCCATTTCAATGCAAAATGAGAAAACTTCTCATCTGATTTATTAGCTCAGAATTTTTTTTTTTGGACAACACTATGGTGTCAATTGCTAGTAAAAAATCTTCTTCAAGACAATTTAATGTTAATAGTTCTAATAATGGCCCCATTTAGAAGAAAATAGAAGATAAAGAATCATATGATTTGGGGCGTGGCTACCTTTGATTGACAGGTCACTAAGAAGGCGAGCCGTCTTTAGGAGAGAGGCAGAACAATGCGTATCCACGGCAACGGTCAATAAAGTTATATATAACGTTACATAGATATAAAAAAGGACTTTGACTATTTCACTGTATTTTCACTTAATGACAGTTTATTTGAACATTTTGTTCATTAAAAATGTCTTGTTCAGCGTTTGGTTGGACTAACAGACTGTTCAGTTTTCTGAGGTCAGTAACAAACATTTTGTTTTTTTGTTTGTTGCTAGCCAAAATGAACATCCCAGTTAATGCTCCAGTTAATGCTAACATGAATTAGCAGCAGCTTCTCTCAGTCAGGTTGAGGTGTAGAGAGGCTGTAGTCAGTGATCAGATCCCTCTCCTCCTCCACAGTCCAGATATGGTCTGCTCCCCGTATCGGAAACAAGATGGCGACACAAGATGGCGACGAGTGTAACTCTGAACTCGATACTTCCAACGGGCCACAAACCAATGGGTGACGTCACGGTGACTACGTCCATTATTTATATACAGTCTATGGAACAGCCAAGTAGAATAAAGGATTTTAGTTTGTGTACGATAGGATCTTAAACACTGAATCCTCACTGCTGACTTCATTCAAAGCATGTTACTTCCTCTTTAAAAGACAGGAAAAGTCACAGGAAAAAAATCACAATACGTTAACTCTGTTGCTAGTAGGTGGAGCTGTTGACCTTATGTGATCAAACCACCATCAAACTGATTGTCCGACTGTCCCGCTAACTCCCTGAATTGAAACGGCCTCCCGCTAGTTCCCCCGCAGGTTACACTCTTAGCTCTGTCTTCACTGTTTCTAGAGCTGTTGGCTGCTGGTGACGGCACAGTCATGTCGAAAGCCGTGTGCAGGAAATCATGGAGAACGGCATAACCAGTCTCACAGGCTACATGATACACCTATTTTACTACACTGCAAAAAAGCCAACTTGTATTTTTTGGCCTTAAACAGTGATTTAAGTTGGTAAAACTTGGAAATATAAATTACTGACATTTAGGGCAATAATGTAAGTTAGCACAACAAAGGAAGCAAGTTGTCTGCTCAAAAACAAGTTTGTGAGTTGTTGTTACTTATATCTTTAAGTTGGGGTTCAAAACAAGGGACAGTAGTTCTGCTAACTCTTATTTCTTTGTTGTGAAATGCGGGAAAGCGTTGAAATTCATTAGCGAAAGCTAGCGGCTAACTGATGCTAGCGGCACTGCTTGTTACAGCTACAAGAGTAGCCATTAGCATATCAATGCTTACTCAAAATTGTGGTCGCAACATTAGCCGACATTTCATAGCGGCATTACAATCGTGCCAATTCAGCACATTGCAGAAGCTAGCAGAAGTAAGGATTAAAATATATTACAATGTAAAATTATAAGTTAGAACTTACAGTTGAGTTGACAAAAATCAGAATTCAGAGTTGAACAAACTCAAAAACAAAACTTTAAATATTTAGTTTAATTGTCCAACTTAAAATTTTATCGAAGTTTGTTGCCTTGAAATTTTGAGTTCACCCAACTTTTCTTTTTTTGCAGTGTACACGACCCTTGAGATGACTTCGGGTTTTAATGTAATCCAAATAATAACCTTTCCTTAATTCAGCCAAGTAGTTTTAGCGTCTAAACCTCACTAACCTGCGACCGCTTAGAGGGCATATGATGAAGTAGCCGTGTCTTGTAGTACTGTCCTTCCACAGATAGAGCTACTTGCATCGATACGCTCCATTTTCCATTCAAAACTCTTAATACAGTCACAGCTGAGGAGATGAAAGCATTGTGGCTTATATATTTTGCAGCACAAGCTGGAAATAAAAGTTTATTGTTGATCTCAAACAGGACTAGTGCAAGCTACATGTTGTGGATGCTTCCCCATCAGCTCGCTCTCATTGGCTATTTCAGGTTCATCACTGTTCATTTCACACTGGATCTGAGAAATCCAACTAAACTAAACTAAACTAAAATCATGCAATCGATAACATTAAGATCATATTTTTAAACCACTCAAACTACCTGTCCTTTTGGGCAGACAGGCTGTTCAGACCAGAGCTGCAACTAACAATTATTTTCATTATCAATTATTCTATCAACTATTTTTCACTTGTTCGGTCTGTTAAATGTCAGAAAATAGTGAAAAATGTCCAGCCCAGCTTCTCAGAGTTCAAGGTGGTGTCTTTAAATGTCTTGTTTTGTAAGTCCCAAGCCCAGAGATAATCAGCTTAATATAATAAAACACATAAAAGCAGGAAATATTCATTTTTTAGTGGTTGCGATCAGCATTTTCTTTGCCTGGGTCCAGACCTGTGACTCCATGCCAACTCCACAGAGCTGACTGATCAGATGAAGATGTAAACAGAGTGTAACAAGTTCAAAGTTTGATATCAGGCAAACATTTTCTGGCATTTTTGCATACACAATTGCTATAATGTTTAAATGATTATCCAAAGCACACATCAGACCCAAAATCTTCCAAATTAAGAGCAAAATTATCATGACGTCAATGACCAAACAATTTAAACTCCAGAAGTGCAAGTAAGTTGGCATTGAGTTGAAAGTTTTTTGTCACGTGCTGGTTCCAAGATCAAGAAGGAAATGCTGTAGCCCCTGGGGAAACCCCTCAAGTCTTATATAAAGAATAATCATTCTGAAGAGTGTGAAGGAAACCAATTTGACTTTTTCACTTCCCCATGTGCTTCCGACCACAAATGGAAACTCAAAACACCAAAACCCAAAACACCTTGTCAAGCACCTCAAGTGACAGCTCCTCTTCCTGTATTGATGAAGAATGCTTGTCGAATCAGAGTTAGTTGTAAACTCTCAGTATGAAGACTTTTAGAGACTTTTTAAACCCTAATAAATGTTATAAAGGCTTAAGACTGCTTTGAACAAACCCACGTGTGCTGCTTCAAAGATCCACCCATAGAAAATAAAAACCTTGTGTGCAGATGAAAACACAGTCACATTTCAGATTCTACTGTCAGGAAACATCAGAAAGAGGGGTTTAAATGTTTTTTTGTGAGAAGCTGTGAGTACTTCCCCAGCTGCTAGCTGTCAAAATAAGACGATCCGATTTATTGTCTATTCATAAAATAGATGAAAGACATAACAGGAAGACACAAGGGTTGGGAGTGTAACCATCCTGCCAACAACCAGTTTGCAATTTTGAAAGAAAAAGCTTGAAAATAACTAAAAAGGTTAAATTACAAATAGAAAAAATTAAAGAAAAAAAAATCTGAATGAATCTGTGAACTTTTTGCTTTGTAAAAATAATAATAATCAAAGAAAAGAAAAGAAAGAAAATAAAAAAATAAAATAAATCTGTGAACTTTTATTTTGCCTGTATATATCTCTGATAATCATTAAACTTTACTGAAAACTTAAAAGAAATCAAATTAAAAGAAAAAAAATTAAAAATAAATCTGTGAACTTTTATTTTTGCCTGTATTTATCTCTGATAGCTCCTCCCCAATATTTTAGTATTATCTTGGATGGAGCACCTTTCATGTCCCTGTGTGCACCAATTCTATATTCTTTATTTACGGTAATCAATCCCACGCCATAGCAACAGGTGGTTTCCAATGAGGAGCTCTAATTTAGAGGCTTGAAACTCACATCAAGTCCATCACAAGCACCTGTCTCTCTCTTCCCCCCTCTCTCTCTCTCTCTCTCTCTCTCTCTCTCTGATTTGTGTTGTGTGATGCTCGCTCGCTCACCTGGCAGGAAGCTGCAGCTCCACAGCAGCAGAAGAAGAAACTGATAATAATCCATGAGTGTGTGTGAAAAAAGAAATAGAAGGACAGAGTGTGAGTGAGTGAGTGTGTTGGAGGGTTGATTCTTAACTCTGCTGCTGTGATGTGTGAGGAGACAGAGAGAGAGGGAGAGGAGGAGCATAGTAAACACACCTCCTAACACACACACACACACACACACACACACACTGGGATCTTTAACTTCACCTTCCCTTTTCAAAACAGGAGCTTTAATGTCCCGATTAGTGCACAAACAGGAAATGCCTGTAACCAGATGTTACCATCTGACCAGTAACTTCAGAGAAAAAGTTACTGAGGAAGTTATTAAGAGGAACTCCTAATATAAAGCATCTAAAAAGGGGTAAAAGTTAAGAAAAATGAAATCCAAATGAGGAAAATGGTCTCTATTGGAAAATTTCTATATATCAAGCTCAATGAGACTGCCTGAATAAATAAATAAATAAATAAAAAATTAAATTAAAAAAAAGTGTAAGAGAGAGCAACTAAGGAGGGATCTGTTCTTATACTCATTTATATTTTTTGTTGGCCAAAGTTTTACAGCACTGTCATTTCCTAGTTGAGTCCAGAGAATAATATGAAATGGAACAAAGTGGTAAAGACATAAACTGCCAGAGGCTAAAAAACAATTATTTAGGTTACCATAAACTGAAAAATAATGTTAATTTTAGAGTTTAAAAAAATATTTTCAGGGAATAAATTGTGGATTAACAAGATCTACAAGAAGTAGATGGCTTTTTAAGGCTCAAACATTTGGTAGAGGACTGAAAATGGTCTGAAAATAAGGATTAGATGAAGAATTAAGGGATTCTGTTGTTAATTTGTGAGACCAATATTTTCAGATATAAAATACTAACCACGAGTGATCCAGTTAGAGGAAGCAGCAAACATCTCAAACAGTGAATGCAAACAATAAATCATGAAGTGCAGTTTTACCTAACATGGTAATATGACAAGAGTATACTGCACAAAAACACATACTACACTGCAAAAAAAAGAAAAGTTTGGTTGAACTCAAAATTTCAAGGCAACAAATTTCGATAAAATTTTAAGTTGGACAATTAAACTAAATATTTTAAGTTTTGTTTTTGAGTTTGCTCAACTCTGAATTTCTCTGGCACAATTGTAACGCCGCTATGAAATGTCAGCTAATGTTGCGACCACAATTTTGAGTTAGTATTGATACGCTAATAGCTACTCTTGTAGCTGTAACAAGCAGCGCCGCTAGCATCAGTTAGCCGCAAGCATCAGTAGCCGCTAGCGTCAGTTCGCCGCTAGCATCAGTTAGTCGCTAGCGTCGGTTAGCCGCTAGCATCGGTTAGCCGCTAGCATCAGTTAGCCGCTAGCTTTCGCTAATGATCGAATTTCACAACAAAGAAATAAGAGTTAGCAGAACTATTGTCCCTTGTTGTGAACCCCAACTTAAAGATATAAGTAACAACAACTCACCAACTTGTTTCTGAACAGACAACTGGCTTCCTTTGTTGTGCTAACTTACATTATTGCCCTAAATGTCAATAATTTATATTTCCAAGTTTTACCAACTTAAATCACTGTTTTAGGCCAAAAAATACAAGTTGGCTTTTTTGCAGTGTAACTATAATGGAGAGCGAGGCCTATTACCAAGGCCAATGGTGCATTCACATGCTCCTCAGATAGTCCCATTTCATGTTGAGAAGTACGTCAGACTTCATCGTGTTCATGAGTTTTAAGTTTAAATGTAAAAACAATGTGGACACAACGAAAAAGATATGTTGTATTTTATTGTTTAGACTAGAGCATTTAAACATTTTGAGAGCTTTTTCCTGTATCCACATGACAATGAAGAGCAATGGAAACAGATCAGGTGAAGCATGAAATATGATCAGGAGACTCCTTCTTCTGATGTTCCAACACCATGAAAGCAGCACAAAAAGTCTTGTTTCAAAAAAGGGAAGTGAAAGCTGATTAGTTTATTAGCTCTGTGATTTGGGTACAGTTTCATGCAAATCAGGGCACCAGTGTTTCCGTAATCCTGCAGAGAAACCGACAAAGACAGGGACACGCTGCTCCTCCTATCTCCTTGGCAGAGGTTATAACTTTCTTGTCACTCTGCAGTGAAATGACAAATCCAAGCCTGAGTCATTGCAACCAAAAACCAAGTCTGAACCATTAAATAACCACATTATAATTGCGTCAACACGTTTTTGTTCCCACAATGCACACACACACACACACACACACACACGACACACACACACACACACACACACACATGTTCCCTCCCTGACAATAAAAAGATACTGCAGTGCACAGAGCTGGACGGCAGCAGGCTGCTGGAAATAACAAGTGGAAACTGAGAGTCAAAGCAGCATTAAAGTGAAACAGACAGTAAAACGACCTTTAAACATGCCAGAGGGCCAGTCAGTGAACGCAACACCATGTTACTGTCTCAGTATGTACCATACAGACATACTGACTGATGGACGGACAGGTGGGAGCCGACCAGTCCACCAGAAACAACAGATTCATTTCTGAATCTGAGTTGACTGCCTGCCTGCAAAACTGTAACCTGGAAGAGGCTCCTAACAAAGCTGAACCGCGTGGAGACACTGGTCCGCCATTACCACGTGGAGGATGCCACTCTTAGATACCCTGATCCTTTTTTTCAATATTACCAGTCACCTGCACCACCACCTTGGAACCTGGGACCAAGGTTATAATAGTTTTGGATTTTTCATTAGTTTTAGTTTTCATTTTGTTGTGAATTTTTGTTTTCAAATTCAGTTAGTTTTAGTTAGTTTTTAGAGTGAGTTTTCTAGTTTTAGTTTAGTTTTTAGTTTTTGAAAATGCTTAGTTTTAGTTTAGTTTTTATTAGTTTTAGTGTTAGTTTTAGTTTTTTTGTAATGGGGTATTTGTTGGGTGCGTGATTCAAAGAGGCCATAATAAATGTTTCCTTTGTTTCCTTTGGTTTATCCATCTCAGCCCCAATAAGGTTATTAACTCTTACAGTTCTGGGTGTTTTGAATTTTGGTTGGAGTGTAAACATCCCAGTCTCAGTAAACATATTTACCATGTGTTGCATGTTCAAATAGAAACACTGAATTATGAATGAAAAAAGTTGACAAAAACGAAAACTAAGGACATTTTCACTATAATTTTAGTTAGTTTTAGTTAGTTTTGTAACTACAAAATACAATTTTAGTCAGTTATCGTTTTTTTAAACACTCTAGTTTTTATTTTTATTTCAGTTAACGAAAATGTTTTTTCAATTCTAGTTTTCGTTATTTCGTTAGTTTTCGTTAACTATAATAACCTTGCCTGGGACCCCTTTGCACTTTGATCACTTTGTTAATAAGTCACCTTTTTCACTGTTTGAGTCCTGCTCTTGGGTCCACACCTTGTTCAAACTGTAACACAAACTCACAATGCAAATGCACATGAAACTGAAATGAAATGTCATTTTGTCAGATTGGGATTTATCAACACAGAATTATGTGTACAAATGACTTGAAGTGTGTGTGTGAACATATTTCTACCTTTGCGTGACAAAAGTATTTGTTTTATTCCAAAAGGTTTTCGTCAATTACACAGTCAGCATTGGTGTTACTGGTATAAATATTCAATTTATAAACACATTATACATTTTCATTTTGTGCCTTCAAATCTTCAGAGATATTTACAATATTGTTGATTGTCATGTTGGTAAGATACACTCTTTTTACTCACATTATTGCTAATAGAGTTTAATAAGAAAAAGGTCAAGAAGTCTAGAATTAGTGTTAAACTGTCAAACTACACTGGAAATTCAATGACTTAAACTAAACATTAAACATTTCTGATTATAACATTGCAGAAAATATACATTCCTGTCATCTGTAACTCTTTAAATTCCCCAAATTTCGAGTCACATCATTAAAAAAGGCCAAAACAAAGAATAACGTGAGCATGAAGAAAGTGACTCAGAGACAAACAGAGAAACAGACACAAAAACATCACAGCCAAGAGAATAAAACTGCTCTGAGATCATTTCGGCCACAGAACAAATAACCAGACTGCAGTTTAAAAATACTGCTGTAATGAATGTCTGAACAGAGCTGTTTAATTTCCTGACGCTTGACGAGCTCCACCAAATATTGGAAAAATACCATAATGAACACCCGTTCATTACAGAGGACACAAATACACAGTTTTTATTTTCACAGTGTTTTAAAAATGTGTCCAACAGCCTCAAAATGTGTGTTTTAATTGTGTTTTAACTAAAAAATGTCAGAATTTAAGTTGAATTTGTTTCTTTGTTCTAATGCTTTTATTTTGAAGGTGCACTCACTCACCTAAGTCTCTTTGGCTGCTTTCAGATATACTTAGATATTAGTACTAATAGCAACGGTGGGTTTATAGTTACTGTTATGGCTATTCCAATTTTTCCTATTAGTGAGGCAGTAGCTCAATATATCATAACAATTATTCATTTTGTGATTAAAGTACCAAATTTGGCAGATATTTTGTTGAGATACAGTATTGATAAATATACTGGGAACAAAATTGGATATTAGCCAATCACAAACCCAGACCCTTGTTGCCGTGGCAGCCTTTTTTAAAACGCTACAAGCAGTTGCTTTAAACTTTCCTTTCCCATTGAAACCACATGCATGAATGGACATAATCTAGATCCTATAACCCTGAGAACCAAATTAAATACTTATTCACACTTTTACAGAAAGTAATTGGTCAACTCATTATATTATAATATGCTTTTATATAGTGCCGGGAATCAGTAAAAATTATTACATTTTTGTGCATTTTTTGTCAGATGGTGATGCTAGAGCAAATGTGGTACAGATGATTTTTAAAAGTAATTACTCACTTATATATGTGGTATTATATGTATGCACTTTATGTTTACATGTTTACAGACACCCCCAATCAATTTAAAGCATTTCCAATTCAAGTATTAAAGGTACAGATCACCCGTGGGTACAGGGACGGAGTTTTTTTCTGGGATGGGTGCTGTGGACCTCAGAGCCTCTATGTTTAAATGTTTTAAATACATTTTCAGGTGAAATGCATCACTTTCAGGGCAAAATTAAGAGGAACGATCCTCAGTCAATCATTAATCAATCACCAATCAGCATCAGTGAAGCTCTCCCCGGTAAATTTTCTGGCAGGGAATCATAATTATCTGGCCGTCTGAAGGACACTTTTGATTAGCCTCAGGAAGGAAGAAGGGGATCAGACTGGTCTAAAGAGCTGGTTCTGTGGTTGGAGCCAGGTTGGGCACACTGGAGGAGGTGGTGGAGAGATGACCTGTCAACATGTTCCAGGCCATCCTGAAATACCCAGATCATCTGCTACACAAAACCTTTATGGACCAAAAAAACAGCAGTGGACGGCTCCTCTCTCTCCGTTGCAGGACGGAGAGATTTAAAAGATCCTTCTCTCCTACTTACTCCTACTACGTCTAATTCTTCAAGAGTTACCAAACTAACTGAATTTCCCCTCTGGGATAAAGTAATTTTGATTTGATTTGATTTTGATGACTGACAGCTGATTGACTCACGATTGGTGAGGCAGGTGTTACAATTTACTGTGATATTATAGTTTTTGCTTGCTAATGCGGGAAAATTGCTGGCTAGGTATCGCAGTAAAATATTCTCTTGAGTTGGAGTGTAATCACATAGGGCGCCACAGGTATGAGTTCTTAAAACCAGGAGGTTAGTTACCATTTTAGCACCCTGGGGTCTAACCTCACACACTCAATGAGGATTTTGTACAACATAAAATATGTAAGTAATTAAAATTTAAATGTTTAAGTTTTTACTTGTCCTTAAAAAGGCTTAATGAGATTACATGTGTCGATCATCACCATCATGCCGGACACGGACAGAAACTCTCTCACTAGTCTGCCTCACAGCCTCTAGTCGTGGTTTTTGTGCTCTTGCAAACTCTTGTAGATTGTAGATTAGGTTAATACATTTTTTGTTAGGCTACAGAATCGCTAGCTTGTCATAAACGCTGGTTATCTTGTTGGAGACCATCTGAAACTAACGGTAGTGACCTTGAAGTAATCCAAAATTATTTGGAGTATTTGTGCTGGTCATAGTGTTAAAGTAGCCCGGGTATACCCATACTGCCTTGTGCGCTCAATTTAATTTCGAACTGCTAGAGGGTCTGGTGTCCATAGCCGATTCTTAGCCCTGTTTTAGGGATCAAATGACCCGTACTGTTCGACAGATGGAAGCTTGTAGTTTTGTAGTTTTCTTACCGATCCAACATGGCTGCAGCAGACGCGATCTAGCTGTAGACAGTGTTCTAGATAGTTTAGAGGCAAAGTTTTTTTTAAAAGAAGAACAACGTTTGACTTTACACTCCTGTTTCACCACCAAAAAGGATGTTTTAGCCTAGCTTCCGACAGGATTTGGCCAAAGCCTAATCTACCAACTAGCCTAGCTACCGCTAGCTGCTGTAACTACGGTGATCTGGCTACGAGCCGGGGGACAGCGGAGCCGCCCAGAGACCCCCAGCAGCTTGTTTATTGACCATAAAATCAGTGGATGTGAGTGGCTGAATAACATGAGGGGGAAATAAGGCGTAAAAATAAGTAATCTTGCAGAATGCGAGAACTGGAGAAGCAAAGCAGCAGCAACACTCTCTCACAAACACACACACACACACATACACACACACCAACACTGCCGGTAGACTGTGAGCAGCCAGAGCCAGAAAACATGCTGCAGAAAAACGTTGCAGAAGCATTTTAGTCTCAAAGTAGAGATGGGCTAGTCTGTCTATGTAAACATCAATTTCTGTCGCTCTACTACATCATCTGATATAACTGATACGATTGGCTAAGAGCTACGTACAGACGATTATGATAGACATTCATAGTGCCCAATAAACGGCTCTGGACGATCACAAACCACGCCTCCTTTACTGAAAAATGAATTGTTAGTATCCAGACTATATCTCATTTGTGATATAGTCTGGCATTAGCCAGGCTAGTGTTAACGGTTTGAATGCAAACATTTTCAACAAATATTCTGGACTTCATCTTTTTTTTTTGTCCATTTTTTGTGTGAAATGGCAAACAACACACAACAAATTCTGTTGCATCTCTGCCACTTCCCCCACCTACCCTAACCCCGACAGTTAACTAATAAAACATTTTTTTCAAAACATATAATAAAATGAATAGCATCAGGTTAAGTTTTAGTCACCCAAATTAAAATGTGACAGCAATAGTTTCAAACATTATGTAACAATTGTAACAAAGATGATTAACACTACAACTCTACAAAGTGCTTTTAATAACATCCTGTTGACCTTTTCTCCTCCTTTTGCCCACATGCTTTGTGTTGTATAAAGCTTGTTATTGTTCCTGAAGTGTTTTAATTCTGCAGTATGTCGGCACTAATAGAGCTGGTGGAGCAGGTCTGTGTGCTGCTCCCTCTGATCTTAATAAAGTGAAACGCTGTAAAACAGGGAAAGACGACTGCTCTCCAAAAAACCAATAAACTCTTTTGTCTGTATGTTTTTGAGGAAACAAGATGCACACATTGTATATCTATATGTCTGGTGTCAAACCCCTTTTAACTGTCACAAGTTGATCTTTGAAGAGAAAAGAAGAAGAATTGTTGTTGGTGCAGTATTTGGTTTGGTGCCGGGGGGAGCTGGTCTGGTTTACAGTTACAGACGCTGGTTAACTGTTCCCAGATGGCCTGGTGTCCTGGCCCGAGGAGACTTCCAGTGGAGCTCAGCATCAGGACAGACTGACGCTGTTAAAGGGCTTTTCCACTTTTCCATTGATTCAATTCACATTCTGATCTTGCTCTCAACTCTCATATACTAGCACCACTGACTAGTATCTGTACCCTTATTTCTTAGAGTGAATTTTATCTCATATGTGCAGTAAAGTCTATAATATAATGAACCATTACAGGATGATGTAATTGCAATTTTGCTGTGCTTGCATAATGAGAATAAAGTTCTTGAAGATTGATAATTTACAGATTTAACTGGAAGACATGATTAAATCCAGTGTTATATTTTGTCTTTCTCTTTTCTCTTTAACACATTTGACTGGGAGACACCATAGTATAAAATAGATTTTTTGGTATATTTTTGGCTGGACATCTGGAACTCTAGAGAGATACGGGAAACGACCAAAATCAGAATCTTTAACTCCAACGTAAAATCCGTCCTGCTCTATGGGGCAGAGACATGGAGAATTAATAAGACCACAATAAATAAAGTGCAAACCTTCATAAACAAATATCTCAGAAGAATCCTGAAAATAAACTGGCCGAACAAGATCAGCAACAAAGATCTGTGGACAAGAACAAAACAACCCCCAGCAGCAGACGAAATTGGACGAAGAAGATGGAGATGGATCGGGCACACATTACGCAAACCAGTGCCAAACACCACCAGACAGGCTCTGACCTGGAACCCTCAAGGAAAGAGAAGCAGAGGACGTCCTAAAAACACCTGGCGCCGGGACCTACAGGCAGACACAAAGAGACTGGGAGGCACCTGGTCGCAGATAGAAAAGAACGCCAGTGACCGTGAACTCTGGAGGTCCCTTGTCGATGGCCTATACCCCAGTAGGGTGTAAGGCAGAGAAGAGAAGATTGGCTGGAGAATATATTTACATAATCGGCTCATCTTGTAGAAACTACCTAATATTTCTGAAGCTTAAATTGTGCTGCAAGCTATTTTTTGGACATTTCCTGCAGCATAATTACCAGCTGTGGTAAATTATCTCAGAAGAGGTACTCAGACCTTTAACTGAAGTTAAAGGTCTGAGTACCTCTTCCACCCCTGATGCTAACATGACACTATACAAGGCCCTGATGCTGTGCAGCCTGAGTGTTTGTATCTCTGCAGAACTTTGAGCACAGCTTCTCGGCGTCCTGTGTTAATGAGATTCCGATAATAAAAACCAAATGAGACAAGGGATTAAGCTCCTCTCATTTATAAACACACAGCACTTTTCTGTTGTTGTAAGAGCAATCATTAATCTTCTGTCTCTCCCTCAGTCTCAGCCAGTCACTGCTTTAATTACAGTAGAAGACGCCACAGAGCAGACATGCAGTTGCTGCCACCTTGTGGACCAAACAGCAGAAGAGAGCAGAGCTGCTGACATGTGGAGCATCTGAAACTTACATATTGATGTCTTCTTCACATATCCGTAATACAAAAACATATTCAGCACGTTTGAGATCATTTGTGTGTGTGTTTGCTCAAAGCATAATGAGTACAACTCAACAATTAATTGGGGATTTTAGGACCAATATAGGCCAGAAAAGTCACTCTCACAGAGAATGAGACACAGCATCTAATGACTATGAGACCAGATTCGTGATGGAAAAAAAGAGCGTCAGTATGTGTTAGAGTATGTGATAGAAGTTTTATTCAAGCCAGGAGCTTTTTAACTGGAAAGAATCAACAGGGAGACACAAAAACACCTAAAAAAAAAAAAATAGAAGACACAGAGCATACAGCATTCTGTTGGATAGATCTAAAATGCAGAAATGTTCTAATATTTTTAAATTCTGAAAAGCAGTGGGGCAAAAAATACATTTTTAGTTATTAATGTAATCTTTAACAAGCTTATACCAAGGGGAAATGTATTTTACAGGCATCAAGTCACACTAAGAACCGAGTTTACATCAGTGTCTGTTTTTTCAGACTATTGGGCCTTTGGAGAAATTGTTTTTTTGTTTTTCAGGATAACCGGCTGTTGCAATTATTGGCTTTAAGTCCACCTGGACATTTATCAAACTATCAGGGATTTAGAATAACGGGAGCGTCTGACTAATTATTTCTACCATTGCACTACCTGTACATATTTTTAGCAACCTGACTTTGTATATGTGTCATTCTGGTAACACTTTACAATAACCATCTAAGTGATGTTTATAGATGGTTTATAGACCAATTATTAACCATTTACAAAGTGCTATACATATTTAAATGTTAAATGTTCAAACCAATTTCTTAAAGATATATGAATCATTTCAAAATCATTAACATATTTAATATGGTGTTAAAATGAGTGCAACTAAAACTATTAATAAACTAGGTAAAGGTAAAGTAACTATAAATTCACATTAATAGACCATCTATTAGCCATTTTTAAATGATTTACTTAGTTAAACATTAATAAAATTATGTATTTACCGTTCTAAATGGTCTATATACACTTTATAAATGATGGTTATTGTAAAGTGTTACCGTCATTCTTATTTTTGTACAAGTCAAGGTCAAAGTCCAGAGTCAAATTCCTAGTGCACACGTACCTGGACAATAGAGATGCAAAAGCAGCAAAGATACAAAGCAGGAAGACTAGAAAAGGACGCCTATTATTTGTGGGTTTTCCAGAGTGCAGAATAAAAGACTAACTTTAGTGGCAAAAGCTTATTTGACATGGCGGGCCATCCTTGCTGTAGTTGTAGTTTTTGAGCCATGATTGACAGATTTAGGGTTATTAAAGCAGTTAGCTGAGGATAGTTTGTCCAAAAGGGGAAAACATTTAGCGTTTGTGTCTCAGTTTTCTCTGCCGGTCCTGTCAGTGTCGCTGTAGCTGCAGCTTGTCGATCACTCGCTGCCCTCCACAGCTGCAAATTTCACCTTCCTGTGCGACCTCTGCAGACACAAACATGCAGCACATGTTACACATGCTCTGCTTCAGGGTTCATCCTGAGATAACAACCTACTCCATACACTGTAAAAAATAATCTGTTAAATTTACGGTAAAATCCTGGCAGCTGTGGTTGCCAGAACTTCACCGTAAAAATTACAGTGAGTGGATTTTCTATTCTAAATTTAAATGTAAATATCAGCAAAAACTGTAATTTACAGCAAAACTGCATGTTTCTTCCAGTTTATGACAGAAAAAAGTAAAAGTTTTGTGCTATTCTTTGATTTACGGTAATTAAAAGTGTCTTATACGGTGATGTACAATTTTTAATTTTACGCCCTATTTCTGATGTATTTGACAGAGTTTTACTGTTATTTCTACAAACATTTTTTACAGTGTATGCATTATCGCTGACACACAGCAATCAAAAAGGAGGAGTGCTGTGGTTGGAGGTTGATTCACTGCCATTATTACTCAAAAGGCTTTTTATGAATCTGTGGGACCTGCTTCAGCTTTCACTTCAACAGGCGTCTTTTATCTCAGTTACATCTCATCTTTAACAATTGTTTCCTGCTGCTTTCTGAAATTCTGTGGTGCATTTGGTTGTGAATAAATCAAAAAAGAAAATTCATTTAAAAAATGGTTTCACTCAAGATTCAAAACAGGTTTATCCCCCCAAAAAAGGCGTCAAACTTTTAAGTATGATGGGGTTTTTTGTAATTGATGTGCATTTTACCAGCATTGTTACATATTTCCCTGTTTGGACTCACATGCCATCACACTGTACAATAACAAATAGCCTGGTTCATTACATACCGTCGTTATGCACTTTATGTGTTTTTTATGCACACTGTTCATTGCACCTTATTTGTTTCATAGCACCAACATTTTTATACTGTATATTCATATTTATTCTGCACTGGAATTCTACTCCTTAATACATACTCCTTCTTTAGACACTTGATTTTTACATGACATTTTATTGGATTTTAATATATTATTGCTTGAAGTATGCCTAGGTTGTTCTTTTTATTTAATTATTTAATTGTGTTGTTATTGTCTCTGTGTGTAATGCTGCTGCTACACTGTAATTTCCCAGCTTGGGATAAATAAAGTCTATCTATCTATCTATCTATCTATCTATCTATCTATCTATCTATCTATCTATCTATCTATCTATCTATCTATCTATCTATCTATCTATCTATCTATCTATCTATCTATCTATCTATCTATCTATCTATCTATCTATCTATCTATCTATCTATCTATCTATCTATCTATCTATCTACCTGTTTCTCTGCAAGCCCACGAGGGTATCGGGAAATGTCGTCCCGCCGACGATCCGCCTTCTCCCAGTCCTCCAACCACAGCTGGCGGCGGTACTCTGACTGGCGACACGTGAGGCGCTGGTAGATGGCCTGATTCTGACGGCCAATCAGCAGAAGCTCCTCCCTCCTCTTGTCAGCATTCAAACTGAGAAGGGAAAAACAGGGTAGACCTCGTGCCATTGTTAGAAACAAATGCATACACTGCTAATAAACCCAGAAAAAGTAAGATGAACTTTTCAACAAGACACTCAGATAATCAAGACTCAAATAAACAAAATACAACGTGTCAGTATCACCAAAGCATTTCGAAAATGGATAGAAAAAAATCTTGCTAATAAAATGTAGTTTAGCGTTCTAAATTTAAGTTGAGTTCATGTTTATGTTGCTAGCTAGAGTCTTGAATCAAAGTTTCATCCCAAGGGGCTTCACAGGCCCTTTTACAAAGAACACAGGACAGAAATTCTCACAGGGTTTGGCCTGGCATCACAATCATGTTCAGGATGATTGAAATCAATGACAATAACTCATACATGTTACTGTATGAAGAGGGGCTGAGGATAGAGACAGGAGAGCTGCAGGAGAAGAGGTAGATAGTCAAATTATGGCAGGTTTTCCCCCTTCTCCACAAAACTTCTAACTGCAGCTTTAATGGATGTGCAGAAATGCATGCATTTATGTGAATGGCACTCTGATGGAAAACCACATAGTTTAGAAGTCAATAACTGCATGCAATCTGACACTCATATGTGCATAAATGCTACACAATGTGTATTTTTACTTTTTAAAGCTTTACATTTCCGTCTTCTGGTGAATATAGTGAAGCATTTAGCAGCTTAACCCTTTATCAGGCAAAGAACCGTATTTGGTAACTTCAGCGTATATCCAAAATGGGCTCCCCATGGAACCTGGTCTCACAGAAATCCGTGAAATAGCCACGGATTTGCTTAACTCAAAATCCGTGGAATAGCCACGGATTTGCTTAACTCAAAATCCGTGGAATAGCCACGGAATCACTCAAATTTCCGTGAAACTTACACGGATTTCACTACAATGCAAGTTAATATTTTTTCCTATTGGTTTGTTCCAAGTCACGTGACTTTCAAGGTCCCGGCGGTCAGAACAAAAACATGGCGGACAGTTCTCTCATTTTTAGTGAAAAAATCAATATTTTGACTTAGTTTCTGCATAAAAATGGATTTTGATCACATTTCTAGCGAGAAATATATGTTTTATTTTCTAAATATTCACTCAGTGAATGTACATAATCACTTTGTGTGTTGGAATAGCCACGGAATATGACTGTCATTAACTTGCATTGTAGCGAAATCCGTGTCAGTTTCACGGAAATTTGAGTGATTCCGTGGCTATTCCACGGATTTTGAGTTAAGCAAATCCGTGGCTATTTCACGGATTCCTGTGAGACCATGTTGCCCCATGTCTCTCTGTGAGGTCGTAGACCCATGTGGATTTCTTCTGCTACATCAAGGACAGTGACACCATGACATTTGACCAATCAGTATGATAATAATATAATAATATTATATTATATATTATATTATAAGTTGCAAATTTACTAGATTTCAGTGGCAAATCTACAAGAAAAAAAGTCGCAGATTTAAGAGATTTGAAGTGGCAAATTTGCGAAAAAAGTCCCAGATTTACAGTAACATTTTTTTTTAAAAAGCAACTTCTTTTCTCGCAGATTCACCACTTTATATCTCATAAATCTGCGCATTTGTTCTTGTAGATTTGCCACTTTAATCTCAAAAACGTATTTCTCCAAATATTACCCCCCTGCCCCGGGTCTGTATGTTTTTTTTTTACACATTCTGGCAGTATGTAATGTCCTCCAATATTCTCTAGGGTTGAAATTTGGAATTTGCAAGTATTTCAATGAGTGCCCTATTAAGGGTTTAAAGACATGTTCCTCTCTGGGGGTGGTGGAGACCAAAAACAGAGCAAAAAGAGAGATAATATTGGACACAAACACCAACACTTCTAATGAATAATCATGTCTGTAACTGCTGGGTGTGAAATAAAGCATCTGTTTGCCAACAAGTTCAACATAACAGCTTAAAAGGTGATATATGTGTGACTAATTAGGAGTGATTTTATTGGTGTGACTGTTTTGTTCCTGGTTGCTGAAGTGAATTTATAGCTGCTTCCTGTCTCCTTGACTCCCAAAATAAAAGATATCAGAGAGGCTTTATATCTCCTGTCAAGATTAAAGATTTTCCAGCCTAGCATGGAGGCCGATAAATACCAGAGACTGTCACCACCATCACACAACCACATCCAGATCAATAATTCAACAGCGTAACGGAGCAGGACTGGTCACATCAATTATTTAAAGGTCCAGCAAGGCGCTCTGGCATCATCATAGCGATGTTAAAGACCTCAGTGGGGAGAGAAAAATGCGATGAAGGTCACCACAACAGTGTACAGACAGGCTGGATAAACTTCAGCTCTGTGAAATATGCTGTGCTCCCAAAAAACACCCTAAAGTTGATAATACAAAAATGACACTGGCTCAACTGGCTCAACAAATGTTGTAACAATTTGCATTTATCTTTTTAAGTAATTCCAACTAAGACATTATTGAGTATTTTCCATGAGACTTTTATAGCTGGACTCACTCAATTAGTCAAGTACAACCAACATGATATGTTTTGTCCTCTACAAGCTTCATTATGTTGAACAAACTCAATTTTTATATCAATGTTTGGTAACACTTTACAATAACCATCATTTAGAAATGGCAAACAGAAGTTTATTAATGTTTAATCGTCATTTATAAACTGTATATAGGCCATTTAGAATGGTTAATTCATCATTTATTAATGTTTAACTAACTACATCATCTATAAATGACAAATAGATGGTATATTAATGTAAGTTTATAGTTACCTTACCATTAACAAACCAATAAATTATAATCAATAGTTTATTAATAGTTTTAGTTGCACTCATTTTAACATTTTTTAACAACATATTAAGTATGTTAATGATTTTTAAATGATTCATATACCTTTAAGAAATTGTTTGAAAACTTTTAAAGATTAAATATGTATAGCACTGTGTAAGTGGTTAATAATTGGTTTATAAACCATCTATAAACATCACTTAGTTGGTTATTGTAAAGTGTTACCCAATGTTTTAGTGTTAACAAGTGGTCAAATTACTCTATTTAAGTTGCTATAACTCCTTTATTTTACTTTCTTTCTACTCAGAAAAGTCCATGCACATTGTTACCTCAATGTCACTGAGTTTAAGTAACTTATTTCACTTAAGTCAGACATATTGTAATACAATATTAAGTTTCATTACCTTAATACTTTTCCTTGTTAAGTGAAGGCAGAAATGCTTATCCAAAATCAATATATTTCTGAGGTAAGACAGCTTTCTTCATTTTTAATTTTGATCAACTTCTTGATATAAGTTATCAACTTAATGAAACAATGGACATGTAACAAATAGTATTTTTTTATGCTGAAAAAGCTCTTTTTTTTAAGTCACACTAACTAACTTCCTGAACCTTTTCTTAGAGTGTAGGTGAACGACCTCTAGTTACCTAGTAACTAAGTACATTAACTCAAGTAATGTAATTAAGTACAGTTTCGAGCCATTTGTGCCTTACTTGAGTATTTCCATTTTATGTAACTTTATACTTTTTATTCCACTACATTTTAGAGGCAAATATTGTACTTTTTACTCAAATTATAATGCATAACATTAATGCATTAAAAATAAAAATACAATAATAAATCTGAAATACATATAACAGTCCAAGTGGTGTCATTCTGCATAAGTACTAGTATTTTTTATTTTTGATACTTTAAGTACATTTTGATGCTGATACTTTTTGTTTTTTTTATTTCAATAAGTTTTGAATGCAGAACTTTTACTGTAGTGGAGTCATTTCACAGTGTGGTATCAGTTACTATTACTTAAGTAAGTGATCTGGTCACCCATAAAGTATATTTTTACCTTAACCACGATCTTTTCACAAATCTAATCAAGTAGTTTTAGTGCCAAAACATAACCAAACTAGGATCGTTTGACAAGGTTTACCATGCATTTTAAACTGTTTCAAATGTTTGCCCTTCGCTTGTTAGAACACAACTTCCAGTAAAAACTTCAAAGAGAAGTTAAACTTGGTGATTTTGTGAATTTTCCACAATTTCATTAATTATTTTTTTTATCAATTAAAGAGTTTAATTTATTTGTTTCCATTCATAGTTTATTGTAAACATATATTTTATAAGTCAGTTGTTGACTTTAAACCAGACCTGGGCATTGGGTGGCCCGCGGGCCACATCCGGCCCGTTGGCTGTCCTTGTCCGGCCCGCGTGAGGTTACCAAGAAATTAGAAATCAATATAAACCGCAGTGCTTTTATTTTGAATAAAATAGCAAGCATTAGCATTAGCACTAGAGCTAACAAGCACTTTTACTATAGTTAAGACAACAAATATAGCCGCTAATATATATGACAGAAGCAAATAAACTTTAACAAACCTTGTGTCCTGTCAGTCAGTCACTAAAGAAGCCTTTTGATACTTTATATCAACTTTATATGAATTACTTTGCACTCGTTATTATTTACCGTTAAATTAAAGCACCCGTTTCACACTGTACGGCACCTTTTCAAAATAAAAGCATCACAACATTGTAAAACACCTAGAAAATGTACAAACATGAAAAACAAGCTAAATAATACAAAAACACCAATAGGAACCTTGCTAAAGGTCATTTATAGTTGTGTTTAAAATAAATGGAGAAGTGATATAGTGATTGGAGTATTTACTACTTTTTACTGCTATACTTGATTTACTCCACATTAACAGTCTCATCATAACATGTGTTCCTATCAGTAGCAGCTCAAAACCAGATAATTTACTGTATTTTATAAAGCGATTACATTAATATTAAGCAGAATTTAGTTCAGAGTTTTGGTCCGGCCCCTGCAACCTTCGTGGTATTGGTCATGTGGCCCCTTGGGGAAATTAATTGCCCACCCCTGCTTTAAACCCTAAGTTTGCACACAGCCCACAATGTTGTCTAAATTTGTTGTACCTTTTCCTATTAGTTAAATTGCTAGTTAGCTAACACACAAAATTACACATTTCACATGTTATGTACACTATATATTATATTCATCTGGCAAAATATTATGAATAATTGACTATGTCTACCTTCTACATGACATGGTAAATGCAATCTGAAGAAAAAACACAGATATTTCCTTTTCCCCTGCTATTTCCCATTAAGAGAAGATAAACACATGGATTTACATTAATTCCCATGGAAGGTTTCCAACTTGGATATTAAACTCTCACATAACATGTTGTGTCTTATGTGTCAGCAGGTTTTTACCTCTTCAGGTGATACTGGTTGCGATGGTCCACCAGGCCTTTAGAGCAAACAATGTCGGCCAGCTTGGAGGCCAGGAGGCGGTTGTCTCTGTCAATGATGGACAGACGCTCATCCTGCAGCTGTTTCACAGAAATCAAGAGTTAAACCAGAGACGAGGACATTTCAGACAAGGTTGGAAATTAGCACCAGCCACCAGCCACACATCTCCAGCCCTGCTTTGACTTTAAATGGAAACTGTTGGTTTGATTGACACCACAGTTAAAGGGCGACATCTTCAAGTTTGGAAGGCTTCAATTTCCACATTGTTAAGTCAGAATGACATTTAACTCACACTGATTAATTTAATGAAGGAAACATAACCAGGAGGTTTTCTTTCTCACTGATGTGTCATCTCTGTGACTCAACACAATGTGTGTGTGTGTGTGTGTGTGTGTGTGTGCGCGTGTGTGTGTGTGTGTGTCCACTAACCTGCAGTTTTTTCAGTTTGAGCTGGACATGTGCTGGTGTCCTCATGCCCTTGTTGTCCACTACAGGCAAGGCAGAGCTCACCTGGACAGGTAAACACAGTTAGTTTTTCAAATAAAGGTCTAAAGGTAAACTCTTGTTTACTTAGATGAAGAGGCTAAAGTAAAATAAAAATCCAAGAAGCGACCAAAAACTGAAATGTCCGTGTCTTGCTGAGCAGATAAGACTTCATTCACTACATTCACTACATTCTGTCTGTCATACAGATGTTTGTTTGTTAATTTAAACCCTTTTAGCCATTTTAGGATCAGCTACAATGTTACTGTGTAAATCCAGGACATGTAAATAGACAAATGTTTGCTGAGGTGTTCACCACAACAACAACATAAAGTCATTTTATGTCAAATACGCCACAATAATCCACAACTGGCCTAAATATCAGTTAAAACAGCTTCAACCTACTGAGTATCAAGCAGGGACGCCCATATTTAAAAAGTTAAGCCATGCGGAAGTGCCTTAACTCTGCATTCTTTCTATTGGCCAGCAGGGGGCGACTCCAAGGGTTAAAAATAGATCCAGTACTAGAAATCTATAAGAAAATCATTTTACATCTTAATTGATTTATTACCACAGTAAACATTTTCCTATTTAGTTTATGGTCTGAATCATTTTAGTTTCTAGTCTTCTTTAAAACTTTGATGTGCATTTCATAAATGATGGTCCCATTTAGAGTAAAATAGACAAAGTTATTCTTTAGGGCGTGGCTATCTTGTATTTTACATATTACAGTTCATGAAATTTAATTTTTACATTTTGGTTGCTTAAAAAAAAGTCATGCTAGCTAATTAAAGTTAGGTGATATCATAGTTTTCTTCTGGCTCGGGATCCGCTTGACATATGCATTAGTTGGAAAATACCAAGATGACAGATAAATCTGCGAATTTTTTCTTGTAGATTTGCCACTTTAATCTCAAAAACGTATTTCTCCAAATATTACCCCCCTGCCCCGGGTCTGTATGTTTTTTTTTACACATTCTGGCAGTATGTAATATCCTCCAATATTCTCTAGGGTTGAAATTTGGAATTTGCAAGTCTTTCAATGAGTGCCCTATTAAGGGTTTAAAGACATGTTCCTCTCTGGGGGTGGTGGAGACCAAAAACAGAGCAAAAAGAGAGATAATATTGGACACAAACACCAACACTTCTAATGAATAATCATGTCTGTTACTGCTGGGTGTGAAATAAAGCATCTGTTTGCCAACAAGTTTAACATTACAGCTTAAAAGGTGATATATGTGTGACTAGTCAGTTTTCTTCTGGCTCGGGATCCGCTTGACATATGCATTAGTTGCAAAATGCCAAGATGACAACAGCCAAAATGTCAAACTCAAGGCTTCAAAACCCAGTGACTACATGCATTGTTTTTATACAGGATATGCTGATGATACAATAATTACAGCAAGTATTAAATGTACTCTATTCCTTACTTTACTTACTTTGATGGGATTATGGGACCATCCCATGCACACTTTACACACTTCAAATCATCAATTCTTTATCCTTCAATCCACCAATCTAACATAACGCCTATTTCAACCCACTGATCATCACTATGATCAATCCATCATCAGCCATTCCTCTATCTCCAACCCAACAATCTCAATAGAAACCACAAATTCATAACCCTGCAGCACCACCACCCAGTCCTCCACCTTGATCCCCATCTTCTTACCTTCCTGCGGTGGTTTTCGTAGTTAGTGTGGTCGCATCGCTGCTGCAGGTAGCGGTTGGTGACGGGCTTTAGCGGCTGGTAGGACCTGTGCATGCTGCACCTCTGATGGCTACACACTCATTTAGTCTAAACTAGCAGGAGGTGTGTGTGTGTGTGTGTGTGTGTGTGTGTGTATGTGTGTGTGTGGGTGTGTGTGTGTTGTGTTGTGTAATTGCAGGCCTGGGAGGTTGTCACCATGGAGATGTACCCCTCTTTATCTCACTGCAGTCAGATAAGGTTCCTGTTAATTATTACTGAGCTGAGGAGGCACACAGACACACACACACACACACACGCACACGCACACACACACACACACACACACACACACACACACATGCTATGCGCGCACACACACACACACACACACACACACACACACCTGCCATTAATTTACTTATAAATAGCTGCAGATCATATCATTAAACAGTACCTGCAGTGTTCATCTCAATAGCTAAATATTTGGATTAGAAGATTGTGGTTATGAAAAAACTTCAATTAAATGTTTAAACTAATTATACTCAGAGCTTTGGTTCAATTCAAGATAAGAGAAATGTCTCATGTGATGTTTTTCCAGGTGAAAGTCTGTAAACTGACCTGATAAAACACCAATAAAAAGAAAAAGGAAAATGAAAAAGAAATAAAGAATCCCAACCAACTGCATATGTTTTCTGGAGTTCGTCTAAAAATATTGAAATTTAAATACTAATCTTACTGCTTGACGTGTTTTAACAAAATCTAACATATAACTAACTTAGAGAAACATGTTATTACCTTGCTACTTTCTTATTTGACAGTTGTATGCTTTGATGTTATGTTTCTATGTGGAATCTTTAATCAAAATGTACAACATGCTGTCACCTGTGACACAATTATAATTTGTTATTTTCAGCCTGGATTTTAGTCTCTTCTCCAATACCGTGTTGATCTCCTAGAGGGCGCCGGGCAGCTGGTTGCACTGTATGATGGTGGGAGGGATTCAAACCAACAAGCTGACACTGCCAGATTGTCACAGGCAAGAATCCTTGGCTTTCTTTTTTACTTTTTTACCCTTTTATTTGTCTTTTTTTTATCTCTAACTCTGTTTTGGATTGAGCTTTTATTACTATTTTATTCTATTTTATTTTATTGTTTTCATTGTTTTTATACCTATTTGTGTATGATTTATTCTATTTTAATAACTGTACAGCACTTTGGTCAACTGAGGTTGTTTTTAAATGTGCTTTATAAATAAACTTTGACTTGACTTGAGTTATTCCTCCAGCTCAGTATCCGTGTGACATGTAAACACATGTGAGGGCAACAATGTAGATGGTAAAACTGACCCATAAAATAATAGAAACACTAATTCTAATGGGATTTAGAAACAATAAGAATGGCCAAAAGCAGGACCAAAAAATCAATGACAATACATAGACAATACATAGACAATACAAATAGTGTTTATATATATTTCATATGTGTATTCAAAAATGTTCTGTGTCTCCTTTTTTGTTGTTTCTCTGACTTAATTAATTAATTAATTAATTAATTAAAACCAGTTTCAAGACATTGCATGGTGACCTCACATAAACTCAGCTGTGAGTGGCAAATACAGAAGACTTAAAACTATAACGACACATAACATGAATAATTAATCGTGCCAATCAAGAGAACTCCAAACAGTATATTTTCTGTCTATTTTAATCTGATTTTTGTTGCTAACAGCAGTGAAATACAACATTCAGCAGTGATGAGATAACTACAGAATTCTATTAAAAATATTTTTTAAATGGTAAATACGCATTATTAAATACAGAATCAAACAACTGGATGCTTGGCATTATGGTGGAACAGTGAAGTTGACCTTTGACCTTTTGGATATAAAATGGTATCACTTTATGTTTTCAGACCTTTCATTTTCATTGAGTTTAGGCCAAAAAACATACTTTGTGAGGTCATGGTGATCTTGACCTATTGACCTTTTGATCTCAACAAATCAAATCAGATAATCCAAAAGTTCAAGTGTTCTGCAGGCGTTCTTCAGATATCGCAGGCAACAAACAGACACACTGCATCATATTGCCTCCGGCTGTTGTAGGTGCAGATGCATAAAAAATAAATTAATGATGGTAAATAATTCCATTTAGCTGGTTTTACTTGAGGTCTTGTACATGCTTGCTCACTATCATTCACAGTTTGACATTTTAATAGAGCAGAGCCATCGTTAGTGTTATTAGTAACATTTGTTGCATAAAACTCCCTGCTGGGGGACAGTCGACGTCACAGCACACCACTCTGAACTTCTCTGCGGAGAGAATGTGTACGCAGGGATTCCTCCACTCAGTCTCCCCACAGAGGCTGCAGCCCAGAGAAGGAAATAATGACGGCAGACAGGCTCATAGACAAACAGCTCTCTCCTTTTATTAAGCCGTCAGCTCCAGTTAAACTGAAGGAGGGAAGAGTGCAGCGAGCCAGGCCTCTCGCTACGAAGAGGGTTGTGTTTCTTGGCAGGTGTAGCTGGTGTGAAACCAAAACCTCAGTCGTCTATTTCACAGTTAGCTGTAGCCTCAGTGATTCCTCCTCAGTCCAATCTCACATCACAGTTAACATCGTTATTCAGGTGGGACGGTCAGGTTTGATAGTTGCAGTTCAATTTGTGCAAGGAGGGGCTGTTTGACCAGAGACAGAGTGGGAATTTCAAAAGTTAAAGCACAGTTTAAGAGAAAAAACATAGAAAACATACAGTATAAATTCTTCTTTCTTGATGAAACCAAGTAGCTTAAAAATCAAGCCAATACAGAAGTGTCACAAACTGCAGTTCATCAAATGGCCACTCGAGGCTGGCTCCAAAAACGAACCTATCCCCATAGACTGCCATGTTAAAAAGTACAACCTCATAGTAGAAATAAACGTGTTTACAGCCTGGCACTACAACCAGTTTTGATGTCTGCAGCTAATTTACATGCTCATGAAAACTGTAACGGGGTGAATGTTTCTATAACTTTCCATTTAAATAATATTAGGTTTTAATGTTATGCATACTTAAGGACTTGACCAGGATTTAGACTGAATCAGGCTCTGCCAAAATGAGCCATCACACTGAGCTCCAACTTGGCTCTTCACAAAAATATGAGTGACATAACACAGACTACGTCCATATTTTATTATCTATAGCAGCGATCATCAGCCGGTCCCTACCACATACAGCCTGCCAAGCTTCCAGCCCGACCCGCAGCATAATAGCCTAAAGAATCCAGAAAATGTGTTCTGGTATTTAGCAGATTTACAATGACGTTTCAGTGAGCACAGCTTTTAACCATCACTCTTCAGTGAACTGCCTCCATGGAGGAAGTCTGAGAGCAATTTGTAGATATAGGCAAATAAAAATAGCATGAATTTAGTAAGAATGTGAAAGTATCAAACAATGATAGACTAGCAGGCCACAGGTACATTGTATTTTCTTTATTTGAAAGTCCAACAGCCACAGTGTCTGCTTAAAAAAATTCCTACATTACATGCAGACCACTACAACGTCTGCAACTCCATAAAACACTTACTTTTCATAAGGTACCACACCATCCAGAACATACACATTGAACATTGATATTCGCTGGAAACTATTTGAATATTATTGGAAAGTCGAACCTTGTAGCGCACTTTAAAACTGACCAGAGCTGTGTTCCGATATCCATACTTCCATGAGTACACTTAAACGCAGTACACTATCCGCACTTACTAAGTACGCAGATTTCAGCAGGTAAGTGTTGTTCCAAATCTACGATCGCTACAGCCGCCACGGCTCGTCACCCGCCAAAAACATCCCGCTTTGAACGGCAAAAAAAATACCCTTTGTGTTGTTTAATCGTTGGTTTACTTCTACAATCCTGCAATATGGCTCCATTAATGCAGCAAATGATTTTGGCTGCCATTAAAAAAAAAAATTTCAAGCTGAGCGGCTCTGCCTGGCTCTGCCTCTTCCGCTACGTAGACAAGATGGCGGCCGTTGAGTCCGTAAAGTGTACATTGTTGCACACTCAGCGTTTTGACCGTTATGAGGGCAACATCTGGGTCCTTTAGGTTCACTCCTTTTCGCCGCGATCGGAATCAGAACACCCTGCGTACTCAAACTAAGTATAGTAAGTACGGGAATTATGGGTAATGGAACACAGCTCAGGTGTAGGCCTATCACACAATGGGGCGGAGCTCCCCTAAAAGGCGTCCGATCAGAAAGACGTCCAACATAAATAATGATATTTTGAAAAATGAATTCAAAAATCTTCAAAATCGAGGATGCACAAGCCACATACGAAATCTTAGGTCAGTCTGACTAACGGTCAGTGAGATATGCCCTAGACACACACACACACACACACACACACACAAACACACACACAGACGCTTCTTGCTTTTATAGATAGATAAGATGTCAACATCCATGCATGCATACTTTGTTAAAGCTACAGCATTAGACGAGAGTATTACATATACATAAAGCATATGGGTAACACTTTACAATAACCAACTAAGCGATGTTTATAGATGGTTTATAGACCAATTATTATCCATATTCACAGTTCTATACAATTTAATCATTAAATATTTTCAACCAATTTCTTAAAGGTATATGAATCATTTCAAAAATCATAAACATACTTAATATGGTGTTAAAATGTTAAAATGAGTGCAACTAAAACTATTAATAAACTATTAATTATAATTTAATTGTTTGTTGATGGTAAAGTAACTATAAACTTACATTAATATATCATCTATTTGTCATTTATAAATTATGTAGTTGGTTAAACATGAATAAATGATGTATTTACCATTCTAAATGGCCTATATACGGTTTATAAATGATGATTAAACATTAATAAAATATCTGTTTACCATTTATAAATGATGGTTATTGTAAAGTGTTACCAGCATATGTATACATATAGCTTTAACCACATTCTGCAAGACCAATGAGTTCTGAAGTTGCTGTTATGAAGTGCTGAAGTGCTCTTCTTCTCCAATGCTGGAATGCCCCAACACTTTTGGGAAACTCAGTATAATATGATTTAATGGTAAGACATTTCTCAAAATGATCCACTGATACTTCTCCAACCACTCCAGCGGGACAGTCCTCCTCCTTGTAGCCCATCTGATCAGCATGTTCTTACTGCATATGTTTCAATCCTCAAACCTGACCCTGCTGAGCTCCTCAATTTGTCAAAACCACTCTGTCCTTGCTCCCTCGTTTTCCCTTTGGTTTATATTTCTCATAAGCCAGAAAAACCTAACCAAGGCAGAGGTTTCTGCGTGTTGTTGGCTGCACGATTTAATCAAGGTAAACTCAGTAGATCATTACATATAATGGCTTTGCCCTTTAGCACAGAGCTTTTTAAATTAAAGGCTGCAGATGAAACACACACACACACACACACACACACACATCCGTCCGGCTGCCTTCAGATGACTGGAGGGTTTTAATAAACTGAAGGGTTTTTTTTACAGCTGAAATGAGGAGCTGCTGATAAAAGATGTTGCTTAAAAAAATCAATCATTGACTGCCTCAGTGGCAAACAGTAGGCGTTAAACTTTTAATGTTTTATAGAGTTGCACGCTCTGGTTGGAGGGTGTTTCCTTAAGTGTTTACATTAGTCAGCAGTAGTTTATAGCTGTGATAAGTTTCCATCGTGTATCTAGTTTGCACTTGTTTAACCAAACAGATGAGTCAGAGATAGTTTTAACCAAATCACTGCCTCATCTTTACTGAACTTACACCTCAGCAAAATGTGCTCCCAGGTTGGCAGGAAAATACCAAAAGGAGGATCACAGCATGAAGTTAGAAAGTACCCAGATGTCTCAGTGCTATCTGCCCTTCGACACAAATGAAACCTTCAGATTGTGTTGAAGGGACAGGAAAACCCCTAACTTCCTTCATGGAATACATGACTATTCCCATGAGTAGCTGAAGTTAGCTCCACACATGTTCTCCTAAGAAGAACATGATTATCATGACTAGTTGTACCTAAATCATGATCATAGTTTTAAGCATGTAGTTTTTGTGCCTCAAATATATATCATACATATACACTACTGGTCAAAAGTTTTAGAACACACCAACTTTTCCAGAATTTAATTGAAAATGATGCAGTTTAATGTCTCAGTGTACTCTGAAATTAATGCACATTTGCAACATTTAAAATTCTTTGTTGAGCATGATAGTGTTTTGAAAGTAAAAAAAAGATTCAAAATCACATTTTATGTTGGACTAAAGGACTAAAAAAAGACACAAAATGACTAAACAAAGACACAAAATGACCAAAAAAAGACACAAAATGACTTACAAAGACATGAAAAGAATTCAAAAATGGACAAAATAGCCCAAGACTCCATAGAGTTAAGTTGTTAACCCATTTCTTGTTCCCTGAAAAAGGCCTACTTGTATAATTCTGAAATGTACATTATCTTTCAGTTTTGGTTGATCTTACCTTTTTTTATTTACCTCTGGCAGTTCACCACTTACCTTTGTACCCTTTCAAGCTGTTCATTTGACTTGAACTGCTTGAATTTCAATAAAAAACTGGAAAAATTGGTGTGTTCTAAAACTTTTGACCGGTAGTGTATCAGTCTTGGTGTATATGCTGTCCGATATGTGCCATTATGAAAACTTTTCTATTCAATATATAACGCAGAAAACATTGTTTGGCTTTTTTTTTTTTAAAATAGTCATCAATTGACTGGCACTAAAAAGTAATGATGTTTACTTTGTTTACTTAGCTGTAAAGACTGGCAACTACACCTTGAGGTGGACGGCCAGTCCACGCCTTTACTCGAAAAGTTTACCAACTTTTTTTTGCGTAAACAGTGTCACAGCTCTTTGTCAATCAGATTTATTTGTCTTTTTAATATTCCTTTTACTCCTGTTTATTCTTTTTATTTTCTCAGTAATCATTTATAGATTTGTCTGACAATGTAGTACATCGTTTGTTTGTTTGTTCATTCATTCGTTATCTTTAACTGCTTATCTGCACCAAGGTTAAAATAGTTTTGGATTTTTCATTAGTTTTAGTTTTAATTTTGCTGTGAATTTTTATTTTCAAATTCAGTTAGTTTTAGTTAGTTTTTAGAGTGAGTTTTCTAGTTTTAGTTTAGTTTTTAGTTTTTGAAAAAATGCTTAGTTTTAGTTTAGTTTTTTTTAGTTTTAGTGTTAGTTTTAGTTTTTTTGTAATGGGCTATACGTTGGGTGCGAGATTCAAAGTGGTCATAATAAATTTTGCGTTTATTTCCTTTTATTATCTATCTCAGCCCCAATAGTTATTAATTCTTACAGTTCTGGGTTTTTTGAATTTTGGTTTGAGTGTAGACATCCAAGTCTCATTAAACATATTTACCATGTGTTGCATGTTCAAATAGAAACACTGAATTATGAATGAAAAAAGTTGACCAAAACGAAAACTAAGGACATTTCCACAATAATTTTAGTAAGTTTTAGTTAGTTTTGTAACCACGCAATACAGTTTCAGTTAGTTATTGTTTTTTTAAAAACTCTAGTTTTTATTTTTATTTCAGTTAACGAAAATGTTTTTGCAATTCTAGTTTTCGTTATTTCGTTAGTTTTCGTTAACTATAATAACCTTGATCCGCACTTGGATCGCGGGGGGCTGGAGCCGATCCCAGCTGGCATTGGGTGAGAGGCGGGGTAGACCCTGGACAGATCACCAGATCACAGGGCTGACACATAGATGCAAACAATCACACTCTCATTCACACCTACGGGCAATTTAGAGTCACCAATTAAACTTAAGTGGATGTTTTTGAAGTGTGGGAGGAAGCTGGAGTACCCGGTGAGAACCCACGCTGACACGGGGAGAACATGCAAACTCCACACAGAAGAGCAGCAGGCAGGAGTCGAACTGGCAAACATTGTTGAATATTATTTAATAATGTTTTATGTTTGAGAAAGTAGCCCTCCCGGTACATAAACAGAGTGGTGCGTTAAAAAAGGTTAATTTTCATTCCAGCTCAAAAAATGACTACATTGGCCACCATATCGGAGAATTCTCTCCTCTAAAATCAGAAACGGCATTAGTCTCAAAAATCTCATAGGAGTCAGGCTCTTGATGTCACAACATCAACAGTGATGTGTAGCAGTTTTGAAGACACAGAAAGATATTTTTGTCCTGATAATGGAGACATCAAATCAGAAAACACCTCTAGAGAGCACTGATTTTTGTTAGCATGTTTACCAACAACTTTATAAGGTGATAAGATCTCAATGTTGTGCTGCCCCCTAGTGGCACAAAAGTGCAGGATTCGTGATTGAAAACTTGTGACCGTATATTTTTAATTGGCTGAATCAGTTGTATTTGTGTCACATACTATTGGATTTTATTAAGATGTAACTGGGAAGAGGGAAATATGGTGGCTGCCAGAAAGTTATGTGAAAGGATATTTTCCACTTGCATGCTTGAAATTAGGATCCAGTGGCGGTTCTACACAGGGGCCTCCAGGGGCCACTGCCCCTGTAAAGAAGCCTTTGGCCCCTGCTGTGGCCCCTGTGTCAAATTAATAATAAAATGATCAATTTATAACAATGAACAATGGAACAATTCTAATCTTTTTTTTGTTCAAACAATATCTCATTGTACACAAAAGTAACCCAGAATGTGTATATTGTATAATAGTTTAACTCTATGGAGTCTTATACATTTGTGTCTTTTTTCTGTCTTTTTTTGGTAATTTTGTGTTTGTTGTTGTGTCATTTTTAGTTATTTTGTGTCTTTTTTTTGGTCATTTTGTGTCTTTTTTGGTCATTTTGTGCCTTTTTCAAGACATTCAAAGATTTTGAATGCTTAAATATCATCTTTGCCATTTTTTCATGGGCTAATGTGCCCCTCTGTTTAAACACTGGCCCCTCCTTGGCCCCCACAGTAAATTTGGTATAGAACCGCCACTGTTAGGATCTGTACAGTCGGTCAATACTGTGACAGTAACACATAAATCCTGCAGACTCTTGAGATGTGTCCATTTCTGAACTGTAGAATAAAACATTTTCAGAGTTGCTCATATCTTAAACAACTTGTCTGCATGTTGCGACTTTTGACATTTCTTCCACTTGTCGAGTTGTAGCAGGTGATCCAAGAATTGGAGCTTAATTATAAAAGCTGGCCTGAGTGGAAGCCTCTCTGAATAAGAGCAGCTTAGAAATGACTAGAATATAAAACTCACTAATTTTAATTCTCCAGCTTCTCCTCTGAATACAGATGAAACTGGACACCAGAGGCAGATTTTAAAGAATAGTTCAATATGCTGTTCAACACTGCACTGAGGACACCATGTCCTTTGATTTCAGTGTGTGCGTGTGTGTGTGTGTGTGTGTGTGTGTGAGGATTAATTGGGCATGTTTTGCCACTGAGTGGGTGTGTGTTCTCTTGCTGTGATGAAACGCCGCAGGGAATCCATTTATTTTGAAGTCTGCTTATTATGCTCGACAGTGGAGTGAGACAGGCCGAACGAGAGACATTCTGGGAGAGTGAGCGAGAGGGAGAGACTTTGTTGCCTCAGTGCTCAATGACTAGAGTGGAAAATGAAGACATTTTGTCTAATGGGTGAAGAGGGACTGGAGCACAAAGATCAGGCTGTTCTCAATCACTGTTAGCAGTTATACCTACGAAAAGTCATGCACTGAAAAACATATATAACTTAAGTAATCGTGAGCAAGAAGGCACAGCTGATGACCCGTTCAGAGGTCAACCAAAACATCGGCCGATATATGGGGTCGATATTTGTGTCTTTTACTTGTATCAGCGTTTGCCGATCAATTAGCACATTGAGTAGCCATGTGTTGAGGCAAAAAAAAATTGATGCTACCATAACTGAAATGATTGCCACAGACAATCAACTGATGTTGGTTTTCAACAGTTGAGGGCATTGCTAATATTTAAATGTTTTACATTGTTTGCTATCCAACTGTTAATATGTTTTGTTTGTTTTGTTGGGAAATGGGTTTTTTTCTGTTTAAATTGTGACTTGTGTAACATGTGTTGTCATTGTGGCATTTTTATTATGGAAATGGAGGGGGGGAAAAGGCAATATCGGCTTCAATAATCGGCCCAAAAAAATCAGCAGCACATATTGGGGACCTGTATCCTCTAACCCAGTAGTTCTCAACCTTTTTGAGTTGCGACCCCCAATTTAACATGCATGTTGTCTGCGACCCCCGCTCACTGAACACAATCTCACACGCACAGTTCAGATCACCCAAAAAAGAAACAAAATTACCAAAAAAAGGAAACAAAATGACCAAAAAAGACACAAATTGACCACAAAATGATCAAAAAAGACACAGAATGACCAAAAAAAGACACAAAATGGCCAAAAAAGACACAAAATGACCAAAAAAAGACACAAAATCACCCAAAAAAGAAACAAAATTACCAAAAAGACACAAAATGACCACAAAAGGATCTAAAAATGACAAAAAAAAGACACAAAATGACCAAAAAAACCCATGAAATGACCAAAAAGACTAAAACACATTAACACATGAACACTTTAACACAGTGGAGACAGAGCTGACTTCCAAAATGATTTGGCGACCCCCAGAAATCATCTCGCGACCCCAACTGGGGTCCCGACCCCAAGGTTGAGAACAGCTGCTCTAACCCATACTGACTTTTGTTTTTAGGTGGTGACATCTAGCGGCTGCAGAAATTATGAGAAAAAGAAATGGTGGTGAAGTAAGGCAGTTTAGTATAAAGACCAAGAAAGTCCATTTAGGACACAAAGGCCAATTGTGAACTGTAGTTTTGTTCCTATGACATATTTACATCAATGTCTGTTGGTTTCAAGCAGAAGAACTTATTCCGAGTCCCTGATCGAGCATGTGTTTCCAAGTCTCACAGATCTGACCTGATCCATGTCAGATCTGTCTCAGTGTGTGATGTCACTCTGACAAACTGCCTTTCTTAATTACCACGCAAACATAATCCTGATTGTTTCACACTCTAATTTCAGCTGGCAAGTGATTGACTTGTCAATCTCTTCTTCCCACACTAACACACACTCCATATGACTCACCTCTGGGGAAATGAAAAAAAGCTTTAAAGGGAATTAGATGATTTTTGTCCTCTTTGCAACCCAAAGTATCTTTCCTACATATGTTGATTACAAAAGAGACATCTGTAATACTGTTCAAGACACAAATAACAAACAAGGTAACTTATCACTGTTTGAATTATTAATGGAATGGTTAACAAAATGTACTGTTCTGTTCACATCACAGTTTCTGAGGTCTGGGCCATTGCAGATGCTTTTTAAATGTATGTTTATTTATTTTACATTTAAAACCAAACTTCATCCAGTTTGTATTTGCATAAAGGTGATCTAAAATGTTGCTTTGTTCTCAAGAACAGCTTGAAGTTATTCCTACAAAAAGTAACTGCAATAAAGCTGCAACTATTCGAAAAAATGTTCATTGAGGAAGGAATCTAATGTTAAAAGCCACAGACGGGTCGGCAGACAGCAGGACCCAAATGAAGCCAAGACATCCAACCAAAAGATCCATGTTTGTGTCCCGTTGTTGGAAGTTATGCCCTGGAATAGCATTTTTCAATCCTAATCATGTTTCCCCGACCTTCAGAACGTGTTTTTAGTATCTAAACCGAAAGTCTTTAACAAAAACTGCAGTCACCATGTGTTTACAACAAGCTGCGATTATCCCTTGTTTGTAATGTGTTTAAAGCAGTGATCATCATGGTTTTGCTTTGTGTTAACAGCGATTGTCCCGTTTAAAACATGTTGTGATTCACTTGTTGCAATAAGTTTGAAACAGCGATCGCCAGGAACCTGGTCTCACAGGAATCCGTGAAATAGCCACGGATTTCGCTTAACTCAAAATCCGTGGAATAGCCATGGAATCACTCAAATTTCCGTGAAACTGACACGGATTTCGCTACAATGCAAGTTAATGACAGTCATATCCCGTGGCTATTCCATGGATATTTGTTCCTATTGGTTTGTTCCAAGTCACGTGACTTTCAAAGTCCCAGCGTTCAGAACAAAAAACATGGCGGACAGTTCTCTCATTTTTAGTGAAAAAATCAATATTTTGACTTAGTTTCTGCATAAAAATGGATTTTGATCACATTTCTAGCGAGAAATATATGTTTTATTTTCTAAATATTCACTCAGTGAATGTACATAATCACTTTGTATGTTGGAATAGCCACGGGATATGACTGTCATTAACTTGCATTGTAGCGAAATCCGTGTCAGTTTCACGGAAATTTGAGTGATTCCGTGGCTATTCCACGGATTTTGAGTTAAGTGAAATCCGTGGCTATTTCACGGATTCCTGTGAGACCATGTTGATCGCCACATGTCATATATTGAAGTATATTATATGAATCAAAACAAACTGTATAAACCTGTTCATGACAGTATGCTGTTCTGAATGCAGAAGTTTGAACCGTCTGAGAGAAAAACATGCCTGGGGTTTTTGATTCTCTTGTATTTTTTGAGGACTTGCTCAATATTAAGCTGTAGGAAACCTTTGTGGTTTACCAATCATTTCAGAGCTCATGTTAAAATACTTTGCAGTTGGTCCTTGTCCTTTTTCCAAAGGCATGCAATCAAACAAATAAAAGAGTTACTTAATACTTTCAAATAGTCAAGTGAGGCTGATGGAAAAGTCAGTTCTGGAGGCATTTGGACATAGTCAAATGTTGACCTCATAATGGCGTGAGATGAAAAGTCACGATCACCAAAGTTTCATCATAATCCACCCAACAGTTAACATGATGAAAGAGGCCTAAACCACAGAGTTCATGTGGTGTGACTGCAGCATTGCAGCATTACCCCCCCCCCTCCCCATTATTACACCTTTATTTCTTCATCATTCTTTCATCACTCTGTACAATTTGTCTTTAATGAACACTGTGAGTCCTCCACAGCAATGAAAGGAGAGAATATTCAAATAAATTGCAGCTCTCTCCTTCTGTCTGTAGAGGAAATTGATTAAAAGTGTAATCAGATGGAAACACACACACACACACACACACACACACACACACACACAGTCACCTGTTAGTGTTACAAGTAAACGTGTGTATGTGCATGTGAGGGGGTGAGAAGGACGGAGAAGGAGACAGTCATGTCATGTCAAAAGCAACATTATCATATCCTTGTTGCCGGGGTAACCGTTCTGGAATCCCTACATTAAACACAAGTGTGTAAGACTCTCTCTCTCTCTCTCTCTGTTTGTGTGTGTGTGTGTGTGTGTGTGTGTGTGTGTGTGTGTGTGTGTGTGTGTGTGTGTGTGTTTGAGTGGGAAAGACAAATGGTAGCAGGACATGATGTTCCTTCCATCTTCAGCTAAGCAAGAGCCCCGTTTAAATACTAGACCATTAGAACCAGTGGAAAACTATATTCAGCTGTTTTAACTTGCGACAAAAAAAAAAACATCTCTCAAAAAGTCCTCGCCTTGCCGTCGGCCTTGTTGAATGATAAGGAAATCTTAATCTTATGAAATGCCATTTAAATCAATAATACTTAATCCATAATAATAATAAATATGTCTATAAAATAAATTGATAGATAGATAGATACTGCTAAAAAAATTAGATAAATAAACAAGGCATAAATAAGTTGGATAATTAGTATTGCATTATGAAATAAAAGTCCTATGAATTAAATAAAAGTTGTTATATCTATTTATTTAATAGACACACACTGGGTGGAGTAAATCTAGCACATGAGAGTGACTTTCAGCCACTGAATCCAGATCCACTGACTGTAATCCAGTGAACCCAGTCCAGGTCCAGTGACTCCATTGATCCAGTGTTCCGGGGTTTGGCTGCATTGTACCTAACAGCCATTTAGCTCCACAGTGCTGTTTGTCTGTCTGTTGCTGTCTGTGTGTCTGTTAACGGGGATAACGTTGATCTGGAAACTCTGGGACTATCACATCCAGTCATGGAATACCTGGGATTAGTTTTATTTTCCTCCAGGCCCAAGAACTGACTCCAAAATGTCGGTGTTTCCCGCTGCTTTCCAGTTTTCTCCGGGATGTGACCGTGTGATGGCTGCGGTCCAGTGAACTGGGAGCACGTTGACTGGTCCGCCTGTTCGATCCACCAGTTTGGGAAGCTTGTCTTTAACTGTTTTTACTGGGATTACTGGAACCTATGGAGTGTACATGAACGTTGGTCGGATAGGGATTTCTAACGGGGTGAGTGGACATGTTGAAGTTGGGTCTCTGGGTGGGATTTGCATCCACTTTTCTGAAACGCGGGCTAGCCTGCTAGCTACCCCGGGCTAGCCTGCTAGCTACCCGGGGTTAGCTCAGCAGGCTAGCTGCTGTCTTTGTCTAAAGAGACCGGGGAGCTAAGGGGCATGCGTCCATCATCGGACACGTCCCCGTCTGACCCGCTTGTTTCCTTTTTAACTGAACATTTTCTAACCACTACACTGACTCTTATTTTAAACATAATAACAAATACGTCTCACAGTTAGTGCAACGGTTATTAACACTTCATAGCAGCTACGTAACGTTTGATATATGTGTAAGCGTCCGTTTAAAGCACCACTGTGATGTGTGAAGCTATTGTAGCATTTTAGAAACTCTTGTTTGGCACTTTAACTTAATTTCTAACAGTCTGTTTTCTAAAAATGACTGCTGTTGTGATTTAAAAGCAGAATCAATGGTTGATCATGTGTTAAACAGCGCAATTGGGAAATGTAAACAGCTGTCCGATAATGGAACTATTGGTTTGACAGGGAGGCTGAAAGCGCCGCAGCGGTAATTGTCCATCACACGACAAATAGGACGTGAGGTCAACAGTTATATAAACGACTTGTGCGAGGCTATACGTCTGGGTTTTACATGTGATTTGACGTATATAATGTGAGCTGTCAATGTCGGTGTTGTTCTTGTAAAAATGCTTGGTTTATTGCAAAGTTACACGGAGAACACTGAAAATCTTATCGTTTGAGCTAAGTAGCACCGCGTCCGATAATGGATCTTGTTAGCTTCGTAGCGGGCCACGGTGGGCCTTGGCTCTAGCTGCACAAGGTGTGCTAAATACCTGCCTGTTACTCGATGTTGCATACTTTAGTGAATGTTACTGTGTGCATTTAAAACCAATATTGTTCAGCTAACGCCGCTGTAAGGCGTTATTAGTGTGTGTGTGTGTTAGCTTTGCGCTAGAGGGGCATTAACATCCAGGGCCGACGAGTCAGCCACCGCTAGCTAGCTAGCTAGCCTTCCGATTAATTCAGCTAGCGGTAGCTCGGTTAGCTCCGTGGGACTGGTGTGTTTGAAACATTTAACCCTATAAACCCAAGTGTATCATATTTGATACATACGTTTTTGAGACCTCTACATCATCAGTGTGATATTTTTTTCCTGAAAAACCTGATGAATACATGAATTGACGATTAAAAAAAACTGAGCAACAAATTTCACAAAAATACCAGATGTAACAAAAAAGATTTGCTTTGGTTCCACTGGTGGATCTGTCATTGCTGCGTGAAAACTTCATATCAGCAGATGTATGATGTTGTTTTATATGGAAGGAAAGATTTTGCATGTTTGAGGAAAATGTTAAAAGGAAAGTCAAAGTTTTATTTGGTTAAAAATATTAGGTTTTATGTGATTATGTGAGTTCAAGAAAAGCAAATTGTGAGCAACAAATTGCACAAAAAGACCTGATGTATCAAATATGATCCAAATTAAATTCATATATGAAAATTGATATTGAATTTAAAAAAATGTTAGCCGGTTCAACAAACACTCCAGTTTTGAAAATGTAGAATTTTCTGGCAATAATTTCACGGTTCAGGCTTTATAGGGTTAAGCGTGTCTTTACCTATGCAATTGGCCAGCATAACCTCCACTGATGACTAGTATTTAAAGCAATGCCTTGCTCTATTCACCCCAACCAGCCCACCGTCCAAAGATCAGCAACGTGGCTAATGCAAATGCAGGCTAACTACATGATATAAATATCCCCAGAACTGGGTTTCCAGGTGCAACTTTATTTGTATTTTGCATAGGAAATTACACAAAATTTTGGAATTTGTTGCTGATTGTAAATCATGTTGCTAGTAATATCTCACAAATACAGTTTTCAGTGCGATTGCATAACATAAGCAAGTGACTGAAGGCCTGTAACTTTAGTTACTAGGAAGAGAAATACTTCTCAGTTGTAATAGTTTACTTACACTTCACCAACGTGTGTGATTTTCATTTAACCCTAAGTATGCTCCATTGTAACCACATTTGGTACTGGCCTGCGTTTTAACTTCATTTACATGACATTGACTCCACATGTTTTTTTTCTGTTAAATCTGTTGACACATGTATGTTATCAATCAGTCTTGTGGGAGGTGTATTCTGTTGTCTTGAGAGTCAGTTGTCTTGTTCATTTGGACCATATAATTCAGTCTGCTTATCTTGTATCATTGCTATATAATTTGTCGCTGTCTTCTTTCACCATTGTGCACCACAATTGGTGCCTTGAGAGTCAAGGTTCATGAGCATTTTTTTCTCACAGGCTGTCACTCTGAACACTTAAAACTGGTCATACACTAAAACATCCACTTACTTCCAATGATTATGTATTTTGTTGTCCGAAGTTGTTCATGCGGGTGTTTGAACCAATCACAGGGGTCTTACAGTAGAGGTTTGTGCATGTAACGTGTGACTTCTTTGTCAATAAGCAAACATACCTGGATGCATAGTCAAATACCTGTGTGTATGTGCGTGTGTGACTACTGAAAAGTTATCTAAGGACAACATTACTCCGTTTCATCAGACTTTCTCAGTTGGTTTTCTTTTTGGATTGTTAAAGAGGAAGTCGGAAAATATAAGAATCAAAAGATGAAAATCTTTGTGTTCTTATTCTCAAATTCCCATTCTAAGCGGGTTAGGGCTTCATCTGTGAATACTGATCATGTTTTGGCTATAAAAGTTGATATCTGAAGACTGTGCACAGTTAGGATGCTGTTCCCTTCACCAGATGAGATTGCATGTCCTCCATAGACACATCTTGTCATGCTGACTGTCTTCGTTCTGTACTACAGTACGGTCCGGCTCACAGAAACACTTTTGTTGGTATAAAGTAACAGTCAGTGATGGATTGATAGACCAGCCATGGAATTTAAATGTTGAAACCCAAAGAAATATGTAATTTTAATCAAGGTAACACACAGTTTCATCTGGTTGCCTATTAATGGCATCATATCCCTGTTGTGCATGTATCAGCATGATGGTTGTCTGCCAGAAGTTGTCACAAATTGACTTTTTATCCCATTTTAAGCCACATACATTTTTATATATTCGGGTGGTTTAAACTCCTATATTTTAACTGTTTTAAGAAGTTTAGTCATTAGGTATCTGGATGTTAAGTTGATCGAGAAGCCAGTCCCTCTGCCAGTGTGTTTATCAGCATCAGAAAAGTACAGATTTTTAAAATGAAACTGTTTAACCAGGTTAAATAATCTGGTCCGTCTGTTTTGGAGAGGAAGAGACTTCTGGGGATAATTCAGCTCAGTTAAAAAAAACACCAGAACATCTTCATCTTTAGTTATCAGAGAAACAAGCTGAGCAAACATTAGCAGCAGCTCAGCTAGCAGCCCCTCCGCCGATGAGCGGATATTAATGGTAATCCTACTGTGTGGATGGTCGAAGTCAATCCACTTGTTAGCATTGTGCAAGTGCACCATTATCATACACAAATGAACAAGCTCCTGATAAGCAGTTTAATATCAGACAAGTGTGCGTTAATAGCAGTGGACACATAGGATTGCAGACTATTATTATCTACAGCAGTAGTTCTCAACCTTTTTGAGTCGCGACCCCCAATTTAATATGCATGTTGTCCGCGACCCCCGCTCACTGAACACAATCTCACACGCACAGTTCAGATCACCCAAAAAAGAAACAAAATGACCAAAAAAAGGAAACAAAATGTCCAAAAAAGACACAAATTGACCACAAAATGATCAAAAAAAGACACACAATGACCAAGAAATACACAAAATGATCAGAAAGGACAGAAAATGGCCAAAAATGACAAAATTACCAAAAAAAAGACAGAAAATGACTAAAAAAAGACACAAAATGACCACAAAATTATCAAAAAAAGACACAAAGTGATTTTTTTAAAAAAGACACAAAATTACCAAAAAGACTAAAACACATGAACACTTTAACACAGTGGAGACAGAGCTGACTTCCAAAAAGATTTGGTGACCCCCAAAAATCATCTCGCGACCCCAATTGGGGTCCCGACCCCAAGGTTGAGAATAGCTGATCTACAGTACAGTGCAGACCTCTGTAGTTTTACATGGTGGTCGGGGCTGACAGCAGGATCGCTGAGCCAGTCTACCCTGAAGGAGGACACCAACAGGAAGCTGAAATGAGCCGATCTGTCTGCTCCTCCTGGGAGGCCGGTCAGAGAGGGAGAAAGCTCTGCTGAGCAGCAAGAGGAGCTGAGAGCTACATGACCTGCCGTCACCCCAACCAGCCTGCCCAGGGCTCTGCCACATTCGGCCCCGGAGGTCCTTCAGTGACGGCTGCAGTGTTGAATGACTCAGAGGATTTCAGTGGAGTTACCTGAGCTGTTGGACAGTATAGAAATGGATGAATATCAGAATAAGAAGATCTTCCGCCCATACATCTACAGTACAGACAAAATCCTTGTATTAAATAATCTACTCTACATTACACCGAAACATATTTGGAGTACAAACTCCTACGAACTGTCCATTTCAGCTGCTCGGTTATTAAAGCTGCTTAAAATTATTTAAGTAGTAAATGTTCTTTTATTGGTAATTTAAAAAAAATAGAAGTCTGTTTCATGATAAGCTATGTTAAGAAAGCCTAGTCCCAGGTCTCTAGTCTAGTGTAGCAAAGTCTATTTTAAACTCTGACTAACCATTGCCGCTGGTTGTGACCCCAGTGCAAGTGAGCATCCACAATACTGTTCCTGTGAATGGTTTGCTACTTTTAAAGCACATATGATGGCATCATTGGCTGCAAAGATGCTCCTGCATGAATTTGAACCTGGTACCTCCATCAGATATGACAGGTGTGTTGCCAGTTCACCACAGGAGTTCAGGGGTAGCTCCCCAGCAGACCAGGCCAATTCACCTCTGCCATTTCATACTGGCATGTAGTTAGTGTTCTACCCTGCTAATCTTGCTAATCAAGTCTTGCTTATCATAACTGGCATTATAAAGACGTCCAAGCATTGGTCTCTTTAAGCAATCATAACATAAGGGTGGTTGACGTGACGCTCAATTTTTGTGTTCCCAGTGACAAATATTACTAAAATTTGATAATATTTCATTAAAATGAATGTTTTAATATGCAGTTCATTCTTCTACATCTAATCCATCTGCAAACGATGAATATCATTCTTCAACTATGCAAATATTCTGTTTTGAACATTACATTTGTCCACCGGTGCAACTGTCCTAGGTAGCATTACTTATCTTAAAACAACTGTAATTTAATGAAAAATTAATCTAAATACATTAAAATACTTGAATGCATGTCATACAAGTGTTTACTTAGTGAATCTAGAGGATATAAGTGTTAAGGTCCCTATGTAGAGTTATTATGACACATTACATTTTGTCCGCAAAACTGGTGTCCTCCTGGAGCAACGCCATTATGTCGATATAAAACAGGCATTAATGTGACCACCCCATTACTGAGAGGGGTCCTTCCAGAATCAGGAAGGACAGAAGAATCTCTGGAGCAGGTGGACTGCACACAAGATCAGTTCTGTCTCAAATATTTTCATAATATTACTATTTCCATGCAGTGTTGGAACTGGTCGTCTTAAGGTAGTCCTTTGGTACAACGCAGTTTAAGTATTGATCTGAATATTTTTATCAATTTACATTGATCATTGAAAATAATGTAAATTGATAAAAATAGTCATAACTAATATGCCTTGGGCTTATCTATCTTATCTGTCCAACATTCTCTGAATTAAATAATGACATTCTTTATTTAGTTGCACCGGTGGACACATTTTAGGACTACCACACCAAAAAGTTAATAATATGCTAAATATATGAAGAATTAGAAATGGACACATTCAGTTTTGAATTATTCACATATAAGGGAATATAATTGTATGTCATTTGACATATATTTTTGAATTATTCTTTTTTTCACTTTGAATTTGAGTTCACGTCAACCACCCATAAACAAAAAACAATAGTAAGTTCATACATTTTTGCCCCTCTTTGCCCTATATTTGAACATGCTTCTATTTTGGTCTGGTCATGTCGTGGCCTCTGTTCAACCAGCAGTAAAGCAGTTAGGTGGAGATAATGCAGTTACAACAGTAAATGCAGATCTCTGTATGGATGATTGTTGATTTATCTTTCACTTAGGAATGGACCTGTTCTCTAAGAAACATGTGAGAGATGGGAGATAAAGGCCAGGGCAGTGCAGATCCCAGGGCGCTTCAGATCTCTGGCTGTTAACTGGAGTTTAGCTTTTGCATCTCCTGACCGCTGACTGAACCTCTGTGCGAGAGAAACAAATAAAAAAGCGGGGTGGAGGGATGGATGTAGAAGTGGTGCAGTGGGTGATGATGATGATGGCTGTCAGTTCCCCGTCCACCTACTGCTGAAGAAACACTAGTCTGACATGATCAGTGACATCACTTCTAGACACGGATGATTTCACACAGTAGATGATACACAAAAATATACAGACGCATGCAGTCATGGTGGAAACATATGGTATATTTTTGTTTTTTGAACATTTGGATGGACATAAAAAGCTTATTTGGGAAATTTAGATTTTTTTTCCCTTTTTTAAAACACTTCTGACATTTTAAGAAAAAAATAATTGAGGAAATAACGATTTGCTTAAATTGTTCAGTCATGAAAGTAATTGTTTTCACATCCCCAGTTGAAACTAACATCAGGTTTCCATTGAAAGCACCTGCAGGTTCCAGAAATGTTTTTTTAATTCCAGCCTTTAAATTGTTTAATTACATCCAAATGTTGTGATTTGTGGCTTTATTTCAGTTTTATGAGTAGTTTAAAGTTTTCTGGTGAACAAACTTATTTTTTACCTTTTTAAAACTCTTCTAGTAGTACTTCTAGTTAGTCTGAAGTCATTACATTAAAAAGAAAAAGTGAAATAAAAGGGTTTTAATCAAAAGTTGATGTCATCGATCACAGCTGGACATGTTTCATCATGCACCAGATGTATGATAAAGTTGAGGATGGAAACAAAACGCTGAATACATGTGGAAACTCTTAAAACTGATAAATCTGTTTGCGTCACTTGTCTCACACTCCACATCTTACCTTTTTACACAGGAATGGCTTTCAGCTCATATCTTAAACCATCAAGGAGTGCAAGACGATTTAGCATGTAGAGTGACTCCCAGATTCTGTAGCAGAACTCGTTAGCTTCCCACGTTTAGACGTTGTGCAGTTTGCTGTTTAAGCTCTGCAGTGTGCTGACAGAGCTAGACACCCGCTGGATAATCAATAAGATGGAGTGTCCTCTGTAATGCCAAGTGTAGATAGATAGAGAGAGAGAGAGAGAGTCCTGATGGAAGCAGGCTGAACATTGCTGCTGATACAAGCAGTCACTCACTGTTCATGAATTACAGCCAGGGGGGAAGAAATCGGCAGTATTGGCAATTAGGTTTTGTGTCCGTGATAAAAACTGAGTTTTTTTTTTTTTGCTTTAGAGACCTCTGTTTCCTCTTTGCTGCCTTTGTTTTATTGTACCATAGTAATTTACTCGTTTGACTGCTTTGGCTGGCCAGTGGGGACGCCACGCTGAGAACATTTTCCCACCGGTTAAACTCATGACAACACTGGAGTTACCAATTACACCAGACATTTTACAAAAAAAGATATTTGTCAGTAACGCAAAATATGTGTAGCGTGCTTACTTTGATCTTTAAAGCAAGGCTGTGGGGTTTTTCTGCAATTCAGTGCTCTTACAGTTTCACAAGGCAATTCACCTTTACACCACTGGCGTAAATACGAACAGCTGGACACATGCATTTGTTATTAACGCATTACTTACGATCAAACACTTGTCATCAACTTTGCTAAAGTAGCCAGACATCAAGCACCTATATTTCTTACTAATGTTAGTCCAACAGCAAGAAGACCATCTCGTAGTCTGTCTTGCAGCCTTTTGTTTCAGCAATTTAGCAGTTTAAGAGTTACTCAGTTCGGGCTGTATTTAGACCCCTGGCACTGGTGTTTGTGTTCGCTGAATTTAAGTGGCTAACACAATGGCAAAGGTCTATGTATTTTCTTATGGGTGACATTGACATCCACCATAGCGAATACCCATTTGTAGTATTGAGCCTCAGGTTCCTGGCTGGTCTTTGATCATGTGTATTTAAAATAAAAATATTTAAGCAGTTAAATATAATGTTAAGTGTAAATGGCTAGATCTTAATGAATTACAATTAGGCTATTGCTAATCTATAGGCCCTTTCATGCCGCGACATTTACAGCTCTGTAACGGCTCGTCTGCACTATTAAAGCGCCAGAAGTGGGATGCTGTGATCAAATGACCCCACCATTTTTTTGCCTCCAGAGGTAGTTACAGTGGCGGAAAATGGTGGGACGGTTGGAAGCGGGACCACTATGAACGGGATATCCCAGCAAGGCAGAATATTTGACATCGCGTGTGACGTCTAACACACTTCCCACTTGGTCCAACAGTTATCAAACCACTGTTCAGTTCAGCAGCATGCACAACAACTGCAGCCGCCGCTACTACCTGTGCACAGCGTCCGCCGCTTATTGTAACAAATTGGCATGCTAACTGGGCACAGCGTGTCGGGTGCTTGTTGTAAACAAAAGGAGGTCGCTTACTGAACACATGCTGCTGCAGCACATACATACTGTACTGCTACAGAGCTAACTGTGCAGCTTATTAGCACTGTGCTACTGCGCAGCACTGCTGCTACTCTGACTATTGTCTCCTCCCACCTAGCTCCGCGACACCAGGCTGCACTATGAAAAGGCGCAAATTTTGTGCCTTTTGCAGATTCACTCTGAACGCCCTAAGGCGAAAAGCAGATCGTTACGGCAATATATCGGGACATTTGCGAGACCGTACTATGAAAGGACCTTATGAGCATTTGAATGTATCCATCAATCCTAATGGATTGATCAAAATACAAAACGGTAAAATAAATGCATCAGTGTAACACCCATTAATTTTTAAACCCTACCAGCATACTTTCACAGGTTTCAAGGGCATGACACTGCTGAAACTCACTTAACAAACTGACAACCGTGATAACATTTAAATGGGCTGCTTGGGACCCTGCAGCTGTTTTTGCGTGAGCAGCTCAACAGTACATCAAGACAGAGGACAAGACTCCACATCAGTTTCATGGTCTGGTTTCTCTTTTCAGACAGCAGTCGGAGGCTCCGGGCCTTTTCATATTAAGAGATCTCATTGTGTTGCTGCAGCAGTTTGTGGGTTGTTGTGTTTTCTGCCTGTCTAGGATTTACACTTCATGGCGTCAGGGTTGCTTCTGTGGTGCAGTATCGGTTTATAGAGGTTAAAGACATGATTTGCATGTGACACTGCACATATTTTAGTGGCATTTATTTTTAAGTCTGAACAGAAATTATGTGTATCAGCTAATTCTAATTTGTACTGCCAGAAAAGCACAATTAATGCATTTCTTTTTCCTATCAACTTCAGGTTATACTTTACACTAGGCTTTCCAGTATACATTCTTGACGCATATTGGCTTCATGTTCTCAAACAGGATGCGGGTGTTTCCACTGCTGCCAATGGCAGCTGCATGTCAAAGCTTGCAGGTGAAGGGTTATTTTTTTCTTGAGTAAACTGAAATCCACAAAATGGAGGATGTCCCTTTTTATGTAGAGAGTGAGAGACTTGTTTCAGAGGCTCAGGTATACTGGTTTAACTCTCACTTCCTTCTGGTTTCATTGGTGAATAAATGCAGGATAGTGCTGCAGAGCGGTTGTTGAAAACGGCCTTTGCTGTGTCCCACTTGGTTGGGATTTACTAAAAGAAGGATGCTCAGTCATAATCAGGGGTGCACATAATGGTGGCAGATGGCAACAGTGTGCCCTGGTAGCCTTGGCCACCAGTATGAATGTGTGTGAACGGGTGAATGAGCGCAGTCTGTAGTGTGAAGCGCTTTGGATAAAAGTGTTATATAAGTGCAGTCAATTTACCATAACGTTTTCTCAAGGGAGCACCTGGAGATGTTGCTTGGTACTCACCCTTTGCCCGGCTCAGTTATCCTGTAAGCCAGTAGTTCTCAACCTTTTTGAGTCGCGACCCCCAATTTAACATGCATGTTGTCCGCAACCCCCGCTCACTGAACAGAATCTCACACGCACAGTTCAGATCACCCAAAAAAAGAAACAAAATGACCTAAAAAGGAAACAAAATGACCAAAAAAGCTACAAAATGACCAAATGAGACCCAAAATGACCAGAAAAAACACAAAATGACTTAAAAAAAGACACAAAATGACTTAAAAAAGACACAAAATTACAAAAAAAAGGAAACAAAATGACCAAAAAAGACACAAATTGACCATAAAATAATCAAAGAAGACACAAAATGACAAAAAAAAAACACATTAACACATGAACACTTTAACACAGTGGAGACAGAGCTGACTTCCAAAATGATTTGGCGACCCCCAGAAATCATCTCGCGACCCCAATTGGGGTCCCGACCCCAAGGTTGAGAATAGCTGCTGTAAGCTGCCATCACTACCCCCCGGACTGCTCTCCTCCCTGTCGTCCTCCCTTTCAAACATGGTAGATGATGATGTAGGCTTAGTTCTTTCTCCCTGGTTGAGCCTGCAATTAGCTGTTTGCATCCATAAGTCAAACAGCTGGCTTGGGGTCAAAAGTCTCTTGTCATCTTGTCAAGTGTCTGTGCATCAGAGATGAGAGGCGAGAGTCTGACAGGGCAGTGTAAGGGACTATAAATATAAATAAGGACTTTGTGAATGTTTGAGTAACTATATGGTTTGCTGGTCTTTGCTATATTGAACAAGTCATACACAGAGGAGGCTGCCAAACGTTTCCCTGCTTCCTTAAACGCATCCATTCTTCTACAGTGGAGTCTCTGTCAACAAACAAGCTTAGGGCTGCACGATTATGGCCCAAAATGATAATCACGATTGTTTTGATCAATACTGAGATCACAGTTAATTATCACAATTATTTGTTGATTTAACAAAAGCAACTCTCACAGATCAAATATGATTCCATTTAGGGGTGGGCGATATGGCCCTGAAAGATTAAAACGATATGTCAGGGTGTTTTTGCGATAACGATATTCATGACGATATTACAAAATACTGAAAAATATATAGAAAATGTTTTTTTAGTCTGTATAAATGAATAAAAAAACATTCAACACAATAAAAATAAATCTAAAAATAAATCTAAAATGTAGTAGAAATTGGGCTTGTAACCGGAGGGTGGCCAGTTTGAATCACAAGACTGACAGGTCAAGGACTGAAGTGCCTTAAAGCACACAGAGAGATGATTTATTTGTTTATTCAGCGCGTGTGTGAGTGCGCGCACATGTCTCGGAGGACGATGGAGAGGTGGGTCAGGCTTCTGACTGACTGACCAGTGACAGACACTCTGCTGAGGCAACAGCGACACAACACAAAATAACTGTACTATGAATAGTGTAGATATATAGACTAAAGCGGGCCGCCACAGTCTAGGTAATTAATGGGAAATCCTTATGCTACTATGCAAGAAGCAGGAATGTTGCCAATATGATATGCATTTTTTTTACCCATTAAAATATACTGGTATTATCGTGAACGATACGATATGGCACGCCCCCTAATTCCATTCTGATTAATGTGTCGGTCACTGGAAGCACGCAAACCCCCCTCATGTTTTTATGCGTCGGGTCTATTTTTGTCGCTTTTAGTGAAGCATTTTTTGCATATACACCTGTTAAAATTACACAAATATCCTGCTGTATATGTGTTTTGAACTTAACCAAATATACTTTAATTGATCAACGCTACCAATCTGTCTGTTTTTGTGTTTCACTATGCAGATTCCCCTCGCTCCCCAAATGTATGTTGGTCCGCAAAATCGCCTTTATACGTGTGATCAGCCGCACATAATTTATTTGGACCACGCATGCACACCTGCGCACCAGTTCTGTGGATCCCTGATCATAATGCTGCTCTTAACGCACTGAAGCTGGAGTAGTTTGGTATTTCTGCTTTTGTTACTTTTTGCTGCAGCACTGTGAATTTGATTTAAAAGCCCAACAAAATGTGAGAATGTGTGAAGGCAGAAGCTTTAGTGCAGCTGCTGGCCTCACCCTAATTAAATTATGTTGACTTTCAATGAGCTACTATGTAAACCAGGGGTGTGGCAATATTTTAACAATTGATTAACTGACAGCAATTGACGTCACCAAAAGCAAAATCAAACAAGCGCTGTGGTTCTCCCTGTGGTTCTCCTCTTGGAGCATCTGCAAATAAATTATAGACAAAGAGTTCAGTTGGAAGTCAAAACATCCCATATCTATTGTGTCCTTTTATTATTTACAAGAGCTTTCTCTCTCAACTCTCAAGAAGCATAAACAATCCAATTCGTTTTTTAAAAAAATGGTCACCAATTGAACTAATTTACAGGGACTGCTACTGTAATGTTTGTGAGCAGGCTTTGGTAGTACTTTTCTCTTTTCTACACCATAAACTCTCACATACTTTTCATTGTTACAGAATTTTTTGATCTTCAGTGTGAAACAACATAGTTGTTGCAGTCTTTCTACTTGGGTTGAGACATGATGGTTGAATTTCTAGTGACCCTGAAATCTGAACTCTAACCCATATTTCATGTTTTTGTTAGAAAAGATTATTACTTCTGTGATAACATTTGTGAGTATTTTATATTGCACCACATCGTTTTGTGTGTCTAATAAGTCCACTAACGCACAAATGAAAATACTTAAATGGCCTTAGTTTGTCGTGAGACATGTCGCACCTTACCTTAAGCAGGTCAACCACCAATGGTTCAAATGATACTTTCTGCGTCTGTGTAGCCACAATGGTATGTGAGCATCTCTGTGATGTAAATTTTCAGCCATGGACTTGTAGCCTAAAATTTATGACCACCCGGACCATATGCTCTAACTGCACATGTGAACACATCTGTGTATGCAGACACCCAGTATATAAAGAACAGTAATGCATCCATTTTAAGTAGTGGGGCCTCTAATTGGCTCGAGGTTGAGTGAGATACTTTATACACATTGCATTACATTTTAGAAAGTGTTTGCTTGTCGTAGTCCGCATGGATTCAGACTTTTAACACATTGGCATCATGATTTGGTGATTTTGGCATCATTGTCATCCATCCATTGCAATTTAAATCTCAGAACATCTGTTTGTTTTTTCAAGTTGTGCTCTAAGCCAGTGGTTCCCAACCTTTTTTTTGAGGGACCCACATTTTAACCATTGTAAACTTTGGTGACCCCCCAACTGTCCATTGTTTCTATGAAGCCAAACTCGATGTACCTTTCATGGTACCCTCTCTTTTTCTTTTTGTGATATTCAGCATTTTCATCTCCCTGACGCCATTTTTCCATTAGCTCTGTGTTTCTGTTGTGAGGTGAGGTTACCGCTAGGTGAGGTTACCGCTAGGTGAGGTTACCTGTGTATACTGCATGAGGGATGTTACACATGTCCTTATTCTCGCGATATAGCCTTTATTTTTAAACTTTTCTATAGTGATTTTTCTATTTATGAATTAAATGCTGACTCATCTATATTTAACACATTAGATTTATTACACCCCTTAAAATCAAGAGGGCTTCGCAACCCCCCCATGGATCTTTGGCGCCCTCCTTGGGGGGCTGGGCCCCCCTGTTGGGAATCACTGCTCTAAGCAACAGTCACACAGACGCTGTTCCTGGAAAAGGCAGTGAAATTTACCGATCTCTGTACGCCTCCGGATTCTGTTGTGTACCCAGGCGTGATGGCATTTGTTTTTCAGACGTATCTGTGACTGGAATAGGTACTAAGCACTATACTTATTATTTCGGCCATGGCTGATGGAAAGAAATGTCTGGAAGAAATGTTATCTACATTTGTGATTCTTCGAGTAACACAAACTCACACAAATGATCCACGGTCAAAGTTGATCGAGTACAGTGAGGTGTCTCCTGCAGCTTATTCTCCACAAATAATGTAAATGGTGTTTTGACATAAAATTGACAACGGTTAACCCTACTGTTAAATGTCACACTACCAGAAAAGGGCCAAGAAATCCTCTTAAGGGGGTCAAAAACAAGCCCCATTTGAAATAAAATGTCACTTAGTGGAGGTAGAAGTGAACTGAGCCGCAGTCATCAGTCATGATGGCGGAAAAAGCTTTTCCCAGAGGTTTTACTGAAAGCTCTGACTGGTCAGCAGTTTGTTGATAGACTCTGCTGCAGTTCAACACACAGAGCATTGTGTTGTGTTTCCAACCTGACATCGGTTAGAAGTATAATCTAGTATATCTATATTCTAAAAATAATTATGCAGTCAGTTATCTCTCAGGTCCAGCTGTTTAGTTTGTGTGTTCCAAGTGTGGCCAGTAGACAAGAAGTGACAATAACAATGACAAAGAGCAATAACAAGCAGTGAGACGGTGCCTTTGCAGGATAGAGTCTAGGTCCATGTACAAACAGGACACATGTGGTGACTCTCTCCTCTACAGACAGATCATTTCCTCTTCAGGGAATACTGATCTGATCAGAAAACACACTGGCAGCCGGCTCTGTCTGAAACTCGTATTATCCAAACTCAAAGCTAGGGTGTGATCATATGGACTTTTTCTCACCACGGTGAAATAGCAGTTAATCGCAAACACCCCAGTCGCCACTTAGAAAGTGATGTGACAAGTAGAGAAGAGGAAAAGTCTAATGAGTTGTCAGTCTGGCAGTAGATTTACAATACAGGTTACAGTCTGCCACCTAATAAAGTCTGACACTCACTTCAGGCGTATTGACTTTTACAGAGATGGATGTAAATACATATTTTATATTGGCTGTGAGTTTGACAGGATGCTGCTTTAAAGGAGTTTGAATTACTTTGCAGGCTTTTAAACTTTTACCTTTTGGGACGTCTGTACAGTTTCTGAGTTTTTTTCAGTTATTTCTGTCAGTGAAATAGTCAGATTTAATACAACAGCTGATGGTTCTATCAGTGTTAAAAGGCTGATGTTACTCTATATTTTTCTTTTTGTCAACATGTCACAGTGAAAGAACATAATGTAACACTTTCCAGTCAACCTCCTTGCTCTATTTGTAAACGTGATTGCATTGGATTCATAACTAACTAGTAACAATGTCTGATAATGCACTATTAATTTGTTGTGGTGTATACTCACAAAAGTCAATGCTCAACTGTAAATTATTTTAAAAGGACTTTTACTGACAACTTTAATGATCAGTTAATCTTTGTTGTTGCTTTGATTTTGTCCATAACAATAATCACCCATCAAAAAACAGAAAGTGACAGGCAATATATGAGAATGTGACGGGCAAACTATAAATAAATATTAAGAACAAGGCAGAAAATTTGATTTTGACCACCTGAAAGGTCTGAATCCTCCATAACAGAGCAGCAGATCAGAAATAGACCATTTGGTCTTCTACATTCTGCCAGTTGTATGGTAAAATCAGTTCTTTGCTTCGGTCAGCACTGACTGACAGCACCACTTTAAGCAGGCCATAAGCTACAACTTGCCCTGCCGCAGTATCACCATCACGTTGTTTTCCTGGTGGGTTTTGTTGGTAAAAGGTTGGGCTTGTTTTGGCTTTCTGTTAGTGTAGCTTATAGTTCAAGGTTGAACTTCATTTGTCCCTCAAGTGAGTAGATGTACACAAAAAACATGGCGGGTGTTCTTTTTGTGGCTCAAAGTGTTCTTCAATGTGGTTGTTACAACTATAAAAGGAAACGCCCCCCCCGCTATGTGGCGTCAATGCTTTTGACTATTCATTTGATCTGTGATAAAGGAATAGTTTGATATTTTGGGAAATAAGTTTATTTGATTTCTTATCTCATATTCTGCATATTTCTCATATCAGTAGGCTTCATGCAGGACTTTATCTTGTTTTTGTAGCTTTTATTTATACACATTTTTGTACTCAAGTACAATGACAATCAACAACTCCACTGTAATATGTTCTTTTCTATTCTAAGCTACAGCCAGTTAGCTTAAGTACTAGAAACGGGGAAACAGATAGTTTGACTCTGTCCAAAGGTAACTAAATTAACTACTTACCCTTTGGGGTCCTTTTTTTGTAGAATTGGTTGTTGTGGGCAGGGGATGTTTAGGGCGAGATAGCAGGTCAACGTAGAAGTGATGAACATCATTTGAAACCTGTCAATCTGAAGATTAATTTGAGATGCAGCTCAGCACTGTGTGTCTGTTGTTCTGGTCAATAGCTTATAAAAAGGGTCATAACATTGGCAGTGGCTTTCTGAAGTCCATTTTAAGTCCATAAGTTATTGCAGCAATTTTGATGGTTGATACCATTTGTTACACACATTTGGTGCTGAATAATGCAATTTTATTTATACCGAGAATGGATAAAAATGGTCCAAAAACCCTCCAGACTATAACATAAATATGCTAAGACCGTTGGAACAACATAGAAGAATCCATGCTGTGATTTGTGTTAAACAACTTTGGTCATTTTGGAGATTCTGTATTTTCAACGATTGGATGACGAGCACTTCTGTTCTTCCAACTGCTGAGAAACCCCTCTATTTTCAATAAACATAGGAAAGCTATAACCCCTGAATGCTCTAGGTCTCTAGTTTGTGGTTGTAAAGTTTCATGAGGCTGTGATTATCCTAGACGTCACAGCAGCTCATTTTATACAGTGAGGACGAGACTCGAGAAATGCCCTCACTGTAATGAACTGGCTACTACTGACGACTAACATCATCCCACATGAAGGAAACTGGCCTCATTGAATCCACAAGAGTCTCAGCTTTTTAGTGATACCCCGTTTATTTAATTTAAAGCGTGTTTAGGGACCCCAATACGCACAAATATTCAAGTACAGTTGGCGGAAATGGCAAATTCGTACTACATGAGAAAAACTGTGGTTTTTGCCTTAACTGCATGTTCTCAGCATAAAGTAGGCATACAGTGTGTAAAGAGGATCCTGACATGCTTGGGGTCTATATATTTCTTGGATCTTCTAGTTTCATATAATATATAATATTTATAATAATATGTTTCTCCAGTTTATTCCCAAAATGTAATGTTTTTTTTTTGCACTTAGGTTGTTAATAAGTCAGCAATTGATTTGTTTCTATTATACAAAAATAGACTTTACAAATTTTTTTATGAACTTCTCATTTATTGAATTACCATTCATGATCTATCATTATTTAGATGTATGAAATAAGGCTTAGATCAGACTAGAATATTTTACCCTCATTTCCAAGCCCTATGTTTCTCCCTTTTCGCGTCTTTATGCTAAGCTAAGCTAACCAGCTGCTGGCTGTAGCTTCAAATTTGCTGTACAGATATGAGAAGGGCATCAATCTGAACATCTGAGTCTCAATCAGAAAACTTAACAAACTAATTTCCCACAAGTCTTCCTTTAACACTGATGTTTTTCCTTTACACTATCTGCCTTAAATATGAATAATTCTAACTACAAGCCTTTCTGAAGCCACTGTTAAACCCCCCTCCTCCTCTTTCCCCCTCTCCCTTCCCGTTTATTTTACGCTTGTAGATGAAAACCGCACAGAGACATTTATCACTCACTATAAAACCATAAAGGTGGCATTTAGTATTTATAGAGTCTTCGGCTGTTTATTATCTTCTGCCCTTCTTCTCTGCACACTGTAAACCTGGAGAAAGCTTTGGCAGCCTCACAACATTTCAAACAGAGGAAAAACTGGGGTTGTCTTTCTGTAGGTTTTGCAGCCAGCAGACATCATTTGGAGATGGAGTGTAAACATCGAGCAGGCAGCTCAAGTAGTGAAAGTGGTTAGTGGATTATGGGATTTACAACCCACTGAAAGCAAAAAGTTAAAAGTAGTTCAGGGAAGACTACAGAAGAGCAGAAAGTTCAGTGACCAATGGTACTGGTAAACACTATAGTTCACCATCATTCTACAACTCTGATTCAAAAAAGATGGTACGGTGTGGAAAAAAATGTAATAAAAACAGAATGCAATGATTTGCAAATCCTTTGTGACCTACATTCAGTTGAATACAGTACAAAGACAAGATATCTAAAGCTAAAGCTGGGAAACTGTTGTTCTCATTCTGAATTTGATACATTTAATTATTGGGATTGAACAAAAAATGTCTCCGCTAAAGGGACTGCTGCCTTCAGTTCTTATGTTCAGCTTAACATGAAATCCAACGTGATGGTCTAGATGTGATCCAGCATTGGCTAAACCATGACCTTTGACCTCTACCAGAGCAGAGCTGCTGGTTTTCAGACAGTAGAGCCAAGGGGAAAGTGTGGCTTTTGACCTAAGTGAAATATGAATTTAAGCTTTCTCAATTAAAGGAATAGTTAAACATTTTGGGCTTATTCACTTTCTGGCATAGTATAAAAGATATATTTAAAGTCCTTATGCAAAGCTTAACTAAGCTTTGCTTAGGGGAAACGGCTAGTTTGACTCAGCCCAAAGGTAACAAAATCCCTTTAGTAACAACTCTAGAGCTCACTGATCAAGTTGTTATATCTTACTTGCCTAATATGAACATAAGCCAAAGTGTAAACAAGACAATTAATTGTTTTACTGGAGGTTATGGCTAGGTTGTTTAATTATTTGAGTTTATATCGGCAAACAGCATCCAAAAGTATGTTCTCATTGTTGGCTCTGATAACTGCATTGCAAATATTCACAATTTTGACATAGTTTTAGGAAATATGCACAACTTGGTGTATAAATTGCCTAACTGCTCATCGTTCATTATCAAAGTCACATCATTTTATATAAAAAGGCTAAAATTCAATTCAGCATGCATTCCACTTAAGGACCAGATACTTTTTAAATGAATCAATAAGATAATAGACAAATTATCAGTAATTATCACAATATTGGTGCTGGATGTGAGGATGTGACAATATTTATTGATTAAAACTCCACAGTAAAAATTTGAATTCAATAAAAGGCAAAATGATTTTATATCTTAAAAAAATAAAAAATATAATTACAAAAAAAGTGTAGTTCCAAGTATTAATGTTCTAAGTCTTAACTTCCTATTTATTGAAGCGTTAGATCTGTGAGTCTTCATCGTCATGTTGTTATATGTCAAAAGTCAATGACTGTGTTTCCGCACTGAGTGGGGAGAAGGTTTGTGCTCCTGTATGACAGCAGAGATTATAAATTCATAAACGCCTCCTGTTCTTATCGTGAACCTGTCTCATCCCGCAGTGTCACTAAACAAACATCTCAGTGAGCGACATGTTCAACAGCAGCTCTCTTCTGAATAACGATTTATTTCTTATTTGCATTGGTGTCACAGAGTGCGAGTCTGTTCAGTGGGATTTACCTCCCCCGTTCCAATAACGTTGACAGGCTGAGTAAAGTGTAAATAGAAAAACAAGAATGCATCAAATTCAGAATGAGTGTGTACATAAAACAAGTTTCTCACCTTGAGCATTAGATATCTTTACTTTGTAGTGTATTCAACTGAGTTTGCAAAGGATTTGCAAATCATTGCATTCTGCTTAATTTATATTCTTCACAGCATCCCAACTATTTTTGTAATCATGGTTGTAACTGGTTTAAATACTGTGAGCTCGTTGCAGGGGTGGGAATAGCAGCTGTGCATTCACTGCTTAATCTTCCAGCAGTTTGAGCAACACCTGAAACTAAATGGGTGTTAATTGTGTTGATGGCCTGCCATCAACTTGATGAGTGGTGTTAACTGCTTCTTAACTTCAATCTAATAGTCTTTATTTCATCACTCTGGTCTGAGTAGTTGTGATTAGTCACATTAGTGGATGTTGGTTTAATAACTTAAGTGGAGTTTTATTATCTGGGTCAGTTTTGTTGTGTGTTTTTTATTTGTCTGATACTCAACATACTTGTTGAAATGCTATATTCCCCCTCTAGTTGCCTATTATGCTTGACATAATAAATAGATGGAAAATAGGTTTTACTTTGCAACTTCAGGTGCTCTGTTGCACATAACTCATCAGAATTCAATTTACAAAGAAATCAATTTAAAAGCAGCACTGGTTCTTCGTATCTAAGAAGGTGGAACCACTTCTTTGAAAGACTCAACTGGTAAATTGTTTGTCATTCATTATGCACCCTTACCCTTTTCAACTAATCCAAATCTTTTGCAGGGCTGGTGCAGTTGGTTCAATTTGCGAACCGTCTCAGAAATGATAAATGGTAATGGACCTGCACTTATATAGCTTTGAGTGGTCGCAAAGCGACTAGAAAAGCGCTATAGTTTAGTTTAGTTGTAGTTAGTTTACATGACTGCGCTCATTCACCCTTTCACACACACATTCATACTGGTGGCTAAGGCTACCCTAAACGGTCCCACCTGCCACCATTGGGAATTCATTCACACACCGATGAACGCAGCATCAGGAGCAATTTGGGGTTCAGTATCTTGCTCAAGGATACTTCAACATGTAGACTGCGACGGTCAGGGATCGAACCACCAACCCTTCGGTTGGGGGCCAATCAACTCTACCAACTGAGCCACAGCCGCCCCAGAACCAGTTTGCTTTTCCACAGGCCAGAGAGCCACGTCGTTGTGTACATCTGGTAACGTCTCAGCTCTCTCAGCAAGCATAATGACAACAATGGCAGACTGCATCGTCTCCTCACAAATGTTGGTCCTGGCTTTGCGAGTCTAAATTGGCATCCAAACACAAATTGTACAGCACAGTTTTGCTGCTCGTCTTGATTGCGATGGATGACGATTTTGTTCTTATTAACGCTGAACGCAAGATATTAATGTAGGACTTTGATGTAAACTAATGCTAGCCCATATCAATCACACTGATGTAAGTGGTTTTTGGGTCAAGGCTAGCAAAGAGTTGGTGCCACGGGCTCCGAAACGGCCCTTGAACTGCTGTGGTGGAAAAGGGGTATCTGTGATCTGCTGGGTAATGGCTAGTATCTTTAAACAAATGGCATGTTGATGATGCAGCCAGCTGGACTTGTCCACCACTAAAACCAAAGTTTTAAAAATACTTTAGTACCAGGTTTGATAGAACCTGTTTACCAGCAGTCCACACAGAACCAGAGTAACAGCAGTCCCTCAGCTGAAGCTGGCATCCTCCCAGCCTCGTCTTCCTCCTCTTTCAGCGCAGCACGGCCTGGTGTAAATCATCAGGAGCACAGACAGTGTGTTAATATCTGGGCGAGGATTCACCCTGCCTGGGACAAGTAGTTTACAGCCCAGCAGAGTCAGAAGATGCTTGCTGGCTCGTCTGTGTTGAGTTGTGGAACCGCCCGGGCCAAGTTTCCATCAGAGCAGCCTGGGTGATTTGTCCTGTTGCCGGTGAGAAGCCGGGTTGGTCGGGCTCGAAGGGGGGGCAGCTTCTCCGGCTCATTTCCATATAAAGAGGCTCCTCTCCGGCTGACAGCAGGGCCATGGAGTTTAGAAGAGCGGGCGGTCTGTGGATGTCCTGCCACGACGACGCCTTTAATTAAGTGTGGCATTAGAGGCAGTTGAGCAGAAAGTCTGATCTGAGAACAGCTCTGCAGTCTGGATGCCACCAGCTAATCCACTCAGTCATTTTAACACAAGCAGCTTAGGAATTAGTGTGCTAGTCTGAACAGCAGAGGCTCAGTGTGGGACTTGTTCATGTATGCTGCTTAACGTACAACACAGCTGCCATTCAGAGATAAATCGCATCTTACTCCGTTTCTCCCCAATAACTATCTAAAATTGCTTGTTGTTAAGCTGATTTTAGAACGTGAAAATATTATTCAGTTAATTAATTATATGGGCTGAATATTTCTTTTTCAACATTGCTTAAATAAAATGGCCCACAATTGTCTAATTATTTGTTATGAATAAGAAAATCTTGGTCAGCGAACAAGGAAACAACATTGATCTGATCCGGCATTTAATGGCAACCTTTGGTACAGTTTTCAGTTCTGTGTTCAACCTGACACAGTCAATCTACACTCTTGTATTACTACTATTATCTTTTGCTTTTGTTTGATTTTAAGCAAAAATGCTCTAGTACCAGTTTTTCTGTTCTTTGATTGAAAACTGAATTTCTTTTTGCTTGGTCAGCGAAAAGAAGCAGTTGGAATACGTCAGCTGTGGCAAAGGAAATTATATTCTGTGTTTTTTCCCACATTTTCTGATGTTTTGTATAATTAATCTTCAAATGTATTGATATGAGAACAGTTCTTAGCTGCAGCCTTCCTGGTGGGACACAGTTACTTCTCACCAGTGACCAACATTTCATGGACAAAAGATTTATCTGTATCTTTCTGACAGCCATACAATATTTCAAAAGCACATCATCCATGTGTTGAGCATTTGTTTCTATATCTAGCTTGTATTTTATACAAGTCTCCTGATGCGTTTTCAACAATTGCTTGGTGGTGTTGGTGCTTTCTCAGTGTGTTTTGTCAAAGCATTTGAAGTTGCGTTATTAGCAGCAGGATTAGCACAGCCTCCCCCCCTCCTGTCTGACCATCTGGCTTCTCAGCCACTCAGGCAAAGGCGGCACCGGGTTCAGTGTCTGATTGGCCAAGCCAAACAGTTAGGGTGTTCAGTAACTCTCCCGCCAAACATGGTCAAAGGTCAGCCTGCTGGGTCTGATGTGAAAGGTAGAGCCAACAAAAATATAATATGAAGCAAACATTAACACATTATTACAAAGAGTAATACATTTTGAAATTAGCTTTTTAGTTTCCTATGCAGGCAGGAGAACACTTCCTCCCGTAATCTTATAAATGCGTTTGTTGGTCTTGTGAAATATTCCAGCAGGAGTAACATCTTTGTTTCTGTTTGGGCTAAAAGAAAAACCCATCAACTTAAAACCAAATTTGTCCAACAGTGGAAATCACAGTTGGTCCTTAATCTAATCAGCTGTTCCTTGGATGAAAACCTCCCTGTCAAAATGAATTTCATGGGGATCTGTAAATATGTTTTCAAGTGATGCTGATGACAAACAGGCTCAGTGGCTGGTGGAAACATGCCTTCTTTAGGCAGAGTAATAATTTGGCAGATGGCTATGTTGACTGAATGAAGGAGGCTAAAAGAAAGAAAGATTAAGAAAAGCTGTTATTTAGAATCTGTCAAACACAACAAGTTCTACGGACTCCTTGAGTCCTGTTGAAAGGTCAGAAGAAGTGTAGGTGGAGAGCTGTGAATCATTTCTGTAGGTTAAAACAGTAATTGACAGCATGGTGTCATGTCTGAGCTGTTGAAGTGTAAAAGGGCCCATCTTTTGTTTTTCAGAGGCTCCAGTTACTTAAACAACAGAGTGAAGATACTTTACTATGTCATATGAAATGGTATGTTATCTTTACAGGAAGAGGGCTAGATAACACTCCAAAGTTAAGCCAGGAGCACAGCGGCCCGACTGTCGGGCGTCGGGGACAGTCGAATGACATCGGGTACGCGTCTGTTCTGTGTGTTCATCTGCGTCCGGGAAGCAATGATTGGCGGTGCTCTAGCGCAGTAGTTCTCAACCTTTTTGAGTCGCGACCCCCAATTTAATATGCATGTTGTCCGCAACCCCCGCTCACTGAACAGAATCTCACACGCACAGAATCTCACATGCACAGTTCAGATCACCCAAAAAAGAAACAAAATGACCAAAAGAGACACAAAATGACAAAAAAAGACACAAAAAAGACACAAAAAAAGACACAAAAAAAGACACAAAATGACCACAAAATGACTAAAAAAAAACACAAAATTACCAAAAAAAGACATGAAATGACCAAAAAGACTAAAACACATGAACACTTTAACACAGTGTAGACAGAGCTGACTTCCAAAATGATTTGGCGACCCCCAGAAATCATCTCGCGACCCCAATTGGGGTCGGGACCCCAAGGTTGAGAATAGCTGCTCTAGCGAATGAGCACGGTGTGGGAGGGGTGGAAGTGAAGAGAGTAAACATAAACACATGGCACGGGAGAGCAGACAACGCGACCATCAGCTCAACCATTTTGCAGCGAAGCTTTGTCTTCCAAAACGTCTTCTCAAACCTAATAACAAGCTTAATGCTGTGTGTGCTTTGTTTTTAATCTCCATGGTTACTTCTATGGTTTCTCCATTACGTCATTTCCTGTTTTCATATTTTGGATTACAGTCACGAGACTAGTGCCACCCGTTTTTAGGGAGACTTATTGCATCTCGCGCACGCGCAGAACGTACAGGCTGCTGTGTAGCCGGCAGTTGTCGTGGTGATGTGTTTTACTGCTTTTTTTCACCCAACAGTGTCCGACGAGAGCAAGTGAAACCTGTCATTTTCAAAGGGATCCATTGATCTTTGACCTCAGTATCTCAATGACAGTGGGTTGTATGGATACCAATGAGCCACCCCTTTACCAACTTTATAATAAGACCCATATGCAGGTTGGGCAAAAATCATGCAGGTTTACATGCAGAATAAACGTGTCATTTTCGTTAATTGAATTTGAATATTTCGATGTTCTGGGGTCTCTAAACAGTTGTGGAATTGCATAAATTGGGCATAACTGAAAAGCTGAGACTCTTGTGGATTCAATTAGCCCAATTCTATTCATGTGTGATGATATTTGTCCCTATAGTAGCCATATCATGGAGTGAGACAGAAAATCTTGTGACTTCCAGGATAGTCACTGCCTCATAAAACTTTACAACCACAGACGAGAGACCTAGGGCATTTAGTGAAAGTATGGCTTCCCTAGCTATATTGACAATAATGGGGTTTCTCAGCAGTTTCCGGAACAGATTTCTGCTCTACATCTAGTTGCAAAAAAATGCAATTGTTGCAGAAATCTCCAAATTGTCAAATGTTTTAGATACCTAATCATTTTGGTCAATTGTCAATTCTCAGATGGTCGAAAATGCTTAAATTTAACATTAGATCAACCCAATTTGCTGTAACAATGTAACAGCTTATCAGACATAAGTGAGCATGGGTATGGCCAGCATACACTTCTGTCATACAGTTCTAAACCGCTATACACTCCAAACTTTAACATTTATATATGAGCTAATCAAACATGATGTCAATTGCAGATTTATGACTAGAAAAACTTGACACACAGTGCTACGCTCAAGCTGCATCTCACATTGATCTTAAGGTTTTCTGGCTTTCAGATGATGTACACCACTTTTATGGCTTCCACTGCTATCACCCTTTAAAAAACCCGCCTCACCCTAAAAGAAGAGACAAAATGGGTCTATGTTAAGGAGGGGTGGAGTAGAAGAGGTTAAAACAAATTACTGTAGATGATTTATCAGGATATTGTTTATTGTTTATTGTTAAAAAGATCCCCATTAGCTGTCACCAAAAGTGGGACGAGCTAGTCTTCCTGGGGTCCACAAGACAAAACAAAGATCACTTAACAATTAAACATTGTAGACATTATTATATACGTCATCAGAAATCATTCCGAATAAGTTATTACATTCATATCTATTACATTAATTCTCACTTTCATACAGTAAATGTTAATTCACTACTCATAAATTTAAATAGTGCATTCTCAAGTAATAATTAATTAATTACTTTACTATTCAGTTCACGTATATTCAGTGGGCAATTATTCCAATAACTGATGATAAATACGATAAATAACTGTTCTCTTTAAGGCATTTGATTTTGGACATGGTAACATCATCTGACCACCATTAGCTGACCTTATGTGATGTATATGAAATCTAACAAATTTGATGTTTTGATGCCAGCCTTCCAGTTTGCCCACTTCTACAAGATAGGCATCACAAAATTAAGCTGTAAATTGTCCACTTACAGCTTGACTTTCAAGCTTTTAATGAAACTCGATGAGGAAATCTCACAGTGGACGTTCAGCTTGAATACACTCATGTGTTGTCTGTTTGCTTCACGTGGTGATAACCAGAACCTTAATTAGTATCACTGTTGAGTCAGACGAGCTGTAGGCTGTTAACATTACATCCCAGCCCCCTCCCATCCGCTCCAATGGATCAGCCAACAGCCCTGTATTGTGAGAGGAGGTCAGGGGTCATATCCCTTCATTCATATGATAAGTGGCCTTAAGGAGGCTTTAGAGTAGGGATGCGTCTGCTCCCTCATGCTGCCTGTCTCGGAGGGATGCTGGGAAAAAAGCCTTGCACTGAATGGCTGTGATCCCTCATCAATACAGCCTTTATGTCAGGAGCAATAAACCTCCTCCACCCACTTACCAGTATGTCCCAAGGAAGCACACAACAGGAAGTAACAGACTGGCTCTCTGATCACAACAAGCCTCCAGGACACTTTCACTCATCAGCAGCTGTCAGACTGAAAGACTTTCACTGTGTATATCAACATGGTGTATATCACTGAAATACACAACCTGGGCTTTAACCACTAATCAATTATCCGTCATCACTGATTTACCACTGACAAGTTAAAGTTTGCAGCCAAGTAAAATGACTTTAAAAAATGCACAAATGTTCTCTCATGTGTTGCTTTTCATCTTGTGTATCAATTTGTATGACATAAAAGTCAAGTCAAGTCAAAGTTTATTTATAGAGCACATTTAAAAACAACCTCAGTTGACCAAAGTGCTGTACAGTTATTAAAATAGAATAAATCATACACAAATAGGTATAAATAAAAACAATGAAAACAATAAAATACTAAAAACAGTAAAAACAATAAAATAAAATAGTAATAAAAACTCAATCCAAAACAGTGTTAGAGATAAAAAGACAAATAAAAGGGTAAAAAAGAAAGCCAAGGATTCTTGCCTAGCTGGGACTGAACGCCAAGGAGAATAAATAGGTTTTTAATAATGTTTTAAAGTGCTCAACAGACAAGGCTGTTCCACAGCTTTGGGGCCGCCACAGAGAAAGCTCTGTATTGTATTTTGTTTTAATATGGGCAGCACACTTCGATCATATTCAGTGCAAATAAGTAAGAAATGCTCCCAGTCGAAGGTGTGGACTTTCTGACCTGTTGCATGTATGTCAAAATAAACTAAATAACCTTGTTTGTCCCGTGTGCAGGAGGCGATGTGGGGAGCAGGGAGGAGGCGCGGGGTCCAGCCCTGAGGAGGCGTCCTGCGGCTTGGAGGAGCGCGGCCCTCCTCTGGCCCCCCTGCGGCGCTCCGGGACGCTCTTACTAAGATGTCCCTCAGCAGCGGCCCTGCAGGCGGGAAAGGTGTGGACTCCAACGCGGTCGACACGTATGACAGTGGCGATGAGTGGGATATCGGTGTTGGCAATCTGATCATTGACCTGGAAGCCGACTTGGAGAAGGACAAACTAGAGATGTCGAGCAGTAAGGAGGGAGGGGGCATGGCCGCCCCTCCCAGTGCTGTGGCTGCTTTACCTGACAATATCAAGTTTGTAAGTCCTGTAGCTGCTGCGCAGGGCAAAGAGAGTAAATCTAAATCCAAACGTAGTAAAAACTCTAAGGAGAGCATCAAGGCTCCTGTCTCAGATGGAGCTAAAAAGGAGGTTCAGGGTCGGGCCCCCGGGGACCAGCCAACCCAGAACCCCAACTCTACCCCCACTAAAGGAACTGACAAGTCTAGTAAACCCTCCCGTACAATCCCTGCTGTGAAAAAGGACAAGGATGGGGTTTCTGGGAAAACTAAGAAGGAGAAAATGGAGGTTGTGGCCACAGGAGTGGTTAACGCTGAGAAAGAGTCAGTGGCTCCCATGCTGCCATTAGGGGCCCCTCGCAGTGGCCCGTTTGAGGGCCAACAAAACCCTGAGTTAGCGGCAGCCGAGCAGCTCGGGAATATGGCACTGGACTCAGCAGGGATTGGCCAGCCTGTCTCTATGACAACAGAGCAAGAGGAGGTGGACAACGGTGAATGCCGAAATCTGAAGAAAGTGGTCGGTGTGAAGGTAAGGGGAATTAAACCTTTTATTACCCCCTGCTCTGGTTGATGCAGCGTGCCTTGCTAAAGGACACTTTGGTCCTTATCTCTCAGTGAAATAGTGACACGTTCTCATTTTTTATACTCTTCCCTTAATTTATCCCGTCTGTGTGTGTGTGTGTGTGTGTAAAGCAGTACTGTGCTGCCATTTTAACCAGAGCTCTCAATATGGAGATATCAATGTCAAGAGACACTTCTGGTTGAATGAAGGGCTGATAACAAATGTATTGCTAGAGTGCAGCTTGGAATTTCAATCATGAAGCCAGGGATGATCTCATCCAATCCAACAGATAAATCATCAGATTTCTGCACTCAGTCTGTATAAAGTTGAGAGCGTCACAAAAGATAGATTTTTAAAAATGGTTTTAAAAGCTCAAGCAGAGGCTGAGATATTGTGAATTTTAGCCCCTGGTATGAGTAAAGATAAAAACAAAACATAACACAGGGTTCCCAGAATGCAACCAATTTTAGATCCTGCCTGGTAAATGCTCACTTTTGTTGTCTGAGATAACCCTGAAGATGTCGAGACATGACAAAGTTCCCCCTGAGACACAGAAGAAAGTCAGTGGTTTGTGGTCAGTATGTGAGTTTCCTTCTTAGTCAGGAGTCTGTAGTGTCGTTAACCTCCCTCTCAGTATCACAGCAGTTCCACAAAATGGTTATCTACATAACAACTGTGTTCTATAGAACTACTGGAAACACATTCTGTTTATCAGTAATCTCATCCAGTGGAGGCTGCTCTTGATGACATAGATTTGTTTTGTCACTGTCAAAATAACTGCTATTACCACTATGGCTGCAACGGTACGTGGTAAAATACGGAACTGTTTGGTCTGCTTTGCATGGGACAATACGGCCTTATGGGCCGCGGGTTTTCGGTCCAGCAATTTTTTTTTCACTGATGCTTTACAGGCCAGTGTCTCTGTCCTTCCGTCCGGTCTGTTGGATTCAGAATGCAGCCACAGTTGACAGGTCTGCTTATTTTGAAAAGTCCCTTGAAAATATTGGCAGCTGTTTTGGGCTTGTTCTGCTTCCAAACCCAGGAGAGACCCGAAGTGTGATTATCATGACCAACAAGACCAACTCAGTATCGTTAAGAGAGACCAACTAAAACATTAACATTCATTAATTTGATTTGTTTAACCCATTGACGCCTATAAAGCCTGTAAAACCTCTGGGCGATTTTAAAATAACCCCCTAAAACCTGAAGTTTTTCTGGAAATTCAACAGAAGTGTCAACGCTTCTACTAAATAATAGATTTTTCAGCCTCTGTAGCAGGTAGAAATGAAATTCCAAAAGTATTTGAGAGCTTATACAAATACTACAAAACGACGTATCCGCTTTCCAGGCTTCAATGGGTTAACTGCAATGTGATTGATACGGGTTAGCGGGCTACTGCTAGCAGGCAGTAGCAGTATCAGAATTATTCAGTACACCAGTGATACTGGGATTTGTTAACTGCTGCTATATGAAGTTTTTGTAAAGTAAATAGATCATTTTGGGAGAAAAAAATAGTTAAACAGAAACCATGTACCGAAACCGTACTGAAAACCGTGGCCCAAATACCGAGGTACTGACCGTACCGTGGGTTACATGTACCATTGCACCCCTAATTACTACTTGTATAAACGTGTCCGTGTGTGTTGTGAAAAAAGTATTGCAAAGGTTAAAGGTTATTTTACACCAAAAACATCAAAAATGTCCAAAGTGTTGGTGTTTACAGGACTGTTGACTGATTGTGTTGGTTAGACGCTACTGTTAACTCATAGTGAAGTCAACCATCACATCTAGAAGCTGGACAGACTGAAAAATGATTGAAACACTGAGCTCCTTGTTTGTGTTTGTTGACAAGATCTTCTCTATGGTTACGCAAGGTGAAGCCACAGGAGTTTGTTCAGTCAGCCTCTATCTGTCAGGTAGGTAATGCTAGCTAGCAGCAGCCTGCAGATATCGAACTGAAACAAATGAATTTGTCTGCATAAATCTCTACTTTCGGGGATGAAACTGATAATCTGAGTGGATGTCTGTGTTCTGATTAGTTGAAACGTGACACTGACAGTCCATGGCTGTGTGCAATAACCTGTCTTAGAATATGCATAATGATGATAGCTTTGCAGCTGATTTTGGTCATTTTTTTTATTCTTGCAAAAATATGACATTTCACTCATCAGCTGCTGTATTTTGCATACCGCCCAGGCTTGGATAAAAGTGGACGTATTCCAAACACAGAATCAGTCAGATGATTAAATCTCAGTCCACGTTGGATACAAATAAAATGTTAAATTCCATGATTGGTTCTGTAGCAGGGTGGGAATTTCACGACGGCCTCGACGGCCATGCCCTGTGAAAAAATGTTCAATTTACGGCCAGGGTGGCCTTTGCGCCCCTGTCAGAGTTCCAGTATAAACACAACGCTAGTGACGCGTGGTGGGCTTATGGAATTATACAGCCATCCTAGTGGTCAAACCCAACCCACTCTCCGGACTGGCATTTTGAGTTTGTTTAGCCTGTTAAAAAGGCTACATTTTTTATTGAATTTGATTTTATACGATATATGCAACAATACAGCCATTTAAAATGGATGGTATCAATAAATTACTGAACTTTCAACATGAAGCTCTTGCCTGTTCTTGATGCCCTATAGAGGCCATGTTGGCATATTGTTTTCCACAGAGCCACTGCTGCTATGAAGGAATATTAAAGTTACTGCTATGCAATAAATAAAGGTCAATCTAGGTAATCTAGTAGTATCTAGTCAATAAATGATTACAAGGTTAACATAAATGAAAGACTATAGGCCTGTGCATGAGTGGATGAATTGATGGGGGGGAAAACAAGAGTAAAATATAAATATTAATATCGTCCCACGTGATCGATCGGTTCTGATCGGTAATCGGATCGGTAATCGGATCGTGAGGCTTTAGGTGATCGGTATCGGCCAAAAAACCTGATTGGACCATCTCTAGTAGAGAAAGACAGGATGTATTGAGGAGTTTAATTATCGGTAGCTTGGCAAAACAAGATATTTCTGGGTTATTATACTCTCCACAATAAATTATTTATAAAAAATCTAAAACTCTGTTCTTCTCTGGCATCACAGCTGCTAAATGTTCAGCTTGTACCTTCTAAACAGCCACTGTTCAGTCCAGTTGTCCTCATCATCTTACCAAATTTAGCTTAGCTTAGCGTTGAGATTTCCATCTTCGCCAACTCATGCAGGCTGCAGCCATCAGCTGCTCAGAGCTGGCTGTTATCCAGCACCGTGGTGGTCTGCTACCAAGTTTCAGCACTGCTCTGTTTACTTCATCCAGCCGGCCAACCTCCTCTGTCCGTCACACACACTTTACTGCTCTCACCTCTGACCTCTCTAATACGAGCAGACAGTGAACCAGCTGGCTGTTGGTCACAGTTTCTTGACCTCGTAATGGCCACTAAAACCTTTAAACACGCATCTATCTTGTTATGATAACCCTTTATGGCTGAAATGGAAAACAAAGTCCTTTATTCATGTGTTAGATCTCATCAGTCTTTGATACTTAATATGTTTAATTTAGGATGAAATATGTGTGAAAAAATCAGAATGCCTTTAGATTACCCCCAGATGAGGAATGTCAATCTGAGTGCTATTAAATTGTGAGTTTAATCCAAATCTGTTTGTTTCTGGAAGTGAAAAGCGAAATTTGTGAATGAAGTCATGTTTTTTTTAAGACTGCACATTACATTTTATTACTTGTAATTTAGAGCAGAAGCTAACATACCCGGTATAAAATAAATTGAAGTGGAGAACCCAAAAATCTTTCTCCACAAAGATAACAAGATTGCACAGCACCCATATACAACCGTTTTTATCTTAAAATACCATCATTGTCTTAGAATGAGACATTTACAAAGTAATCTGATCTTATCCAGTTTCTGTTTTGAGATATTGCTACTGTTGTTGATCCTTCTTGCTGATACTTTTTGTGTCGGAGCTGCTCTGTAGTTCAATGGCATTTAGTCCCTCTTCTGAGCAAACCTGTCCACCTTAAACATGCTGCTGTTTCAGGGTTTATTCTGTTGAATCAAGGTTAAACAGGCTGTTTATGCAAGATAAACATGCTGTTGGTTTAGGGTTTACTTGAGCTGTTGAGGCCAACAAGCTGCCAATCGTTTAAAGGTTATACAGGCTGTTGATCCAAGGTTAAACAGGCTCTTGATTCAATGTTTAAAAAGCTATTCAAGGTTAAATAGGGTTTGTTTAAAGGTTAAACAGGCTATTGATTTAAAGTTATACAGGCTGTTGATTTAAATGGAATGGACTTTTGGTTGACTGTTTAATTATGGTTAAAAAAGTTGTTGGATCAGGGTTAAACGGGCTGTTGATTCAAGGTAGTGCTGGGTATGCCTTGGTGATTATGATTGTGATTACACTACTGGTCAAAAGTTTTAGAACACACCAACTTTTCCAGAATTTAATTGAAAATTATGCCGTTTAATATCTCAGTGTACTCTGAAATTAATGCACATTTGCAACATTTAAAATTCTTTATTGAGCATGCTAGTGTTTTTAAAGTAAAAAAAAAAATTCAAAATCACATTTTATGTTGAACTAAAGGACAAAAAAAAGACACAAAATGACAAAAAAAAGACACAAAATGACAAAAAAAAGACACCAAAAGACACAAAATGACTAAAAAAGACACAAAATGACCAAAAAAAGACACAAAATGACTTACAAAGACATGAAAATAATTCAAAAATGGACAAAATAGCCCAAGACTCCATAGAGTTAAGTTGTTAACCCATTTCTTGTTCCCTAAAAAAGGCCTACTTGTATAATTCTGAAATGTACATTATCTTTCAGTTTTGGTTAACCTTACCTTTTTTTATTTGTCTCTGGCAGCTCACCTCTTACCTTTTTACCCTTTCAAGCTGTTCATTTGACTTGAACTGCTTGAATTTCAATAAAAAACTGGAAAAATTGGGGTGTCCTAAAACTTTTGACCGGTAGTGTATATGATCGCCAGTAGTGATCGCGATACATTTCAGGTTGATTAGTTTGATCAGCTGTCAGCGTTTACTTGATCAAACATGTCTGAAATGTGCGTGACAACAGCCAATCAGAGTCAACCTTTTCCTGCTCAACTAGTGTTTGTAAGTTGCCGGAAAAGTTAACAGAAGGACAGAACGTGGAGCTAAACGTAGAGCTGAGGGCTCCTTATTTTTGGCTAATTTAATTTACTACCTTTTAAAACCCTGCGGCAAACCTGTGTTAAAGCCGACCGACAGCTGATCCAGCTGCCGCCGTCATTAGAAACGGATGTCGATGGGGCGTTCCCGGTGGCACACCTGGTAGAGCGCATACCACAGAGGCCCAGTCTTCGTGAGCGGGCGGCCCGGGTTCGAATCCGGCTCGGAGCCCTTTCCCACATGTCTTCCCCTCTGTCTCCCCCTTTCATTCTCTGTACTGTCAATAAAGCTACAAATGCCCAAAAAATATCTTTAAAAAAAAAAAGAAACGGACGTCGATTCACGTGACGCTTCAGAGGAAAGGACATCTCGTGTCTCTTTAAATGTTTCCTCTCTCCTCGCTTCACTTCCCTGAGTCTCTCCATGCTTCCCCTGTGGGCGAGACTAAGACGCAAGTGAGTCACGCAGTGAATTTATGTTTTCACCCGGGCAGCTTCAGGCACACTAGTGCGACCTCGAAAAATTATTAGTCGCACTCAACAACAACAACAACAACAACAACAACAACAACAACAACAACAAATCTAACAATTTGTCTATTTTGGGTCTTGCAAACCAACAAAAACACTCAGCACTGTAAAGTAGTTAACTGTGTTATTTTATATTTTTCTACATTTGTTGTACTGTTGAGAAAAAAAGGTTTTTATATTTTTCTATGTTCATCTTATTTGATATGCTTTGTTTACTTTGTATGTTAGTAAAATATAGAACTAATCTCTAGTTTGTTTAGTTTTCAGTACAGATGCTTTAAAACTGTCAGTTTAAAAACAATATAATAAATTGTGATAATAATCGAGACCGGACAATATGACAAAATATATTGTGATCATTATTTTTGCCATAACCCTGAGCCTAGTGCTGGGTGATATGGCCTAAATTTTTTTGCCTCATTGCCTCATAACTTTTCCCTGTAGGTATTTCAAAATATAATTATATCAAAATAAAAGAAGCCACTGTAGCAAGCAGGGTAGAGGCCTTATTTTTGGCACCCTTAAAGCCTAAATTTGGCTCGCACATTGAAATGCCACTATTTCATCTTAATCATTGTATATTATAACGAATTATTTTAAAGATGAGTTCTTCTATTTTATTGAAGGCATCATATTTTTACATATTTTTCTTGTAAGTTCTGTGGTGGGCTCTGCTTACACCTCCATGTGCTTTTATATTGAAAGCTACATGTGTTGGCTTTTATTTTGAAGGCAGGTCTAACACGTTCTTACCGTAATGCTAAGTAAATACATGCACCGGTTAAAAAAAAAAAAAAAAATGGAGGCTGACTGGCCACAGTGTACTTTGCTCTCTCCCAGTAACATTAGCAGCCATTCTCTCTAACAGGCAGTCTAACCTCGCTCAGAAACTGGAGTAATGCTAACTGAGTGTACGCGCTGTTACGGTTGTCATGACATCTGGAGCGTTTGACGTCCCTGCGGCGAGAGAGTGGGAAACTGTTCAGCAGAGCCTCCCACTGCTGTCACTGCTACAGAGTTAAATAAATAAATAAAAAGATCCCCTTTTCTGAATTTGCGGATTCTGTTAGTGAAGTTTGTTTTGTTGAGGTTACAGGAGCGGCACAGGGAGTCGCGGCTCTCTTTAGCGTGAAACATAACAGATGAACTCTGAGAGCATCTTAATGTGACATTGGCAAAGCTGCTATAATGTCACAATAGAAAGTTCAGTGTTGCTGCTTGACATTTACAAGAGACACTTTCTGTTCCAATCACTGCAGCTAAATCGGGCCAGACGGGACACACTGAGTCTATTTCAACACCACAGACAGAAACAGATGACACCACGTGGAAAAGTCAGACTAAACACAAAGTGAAGAGTGGAAAAGAAGTGAAATATTCTCTTCCTATTGGACTTTTTACAGTCAAGACAGACAGTAAAAAATACAGAGACAGATGGAAATGGGGTGTTCTTCGAACATTGTGACATTTTATCTGAATACTACTAATACTGAATACTTTGCTGATCTCTCTTCTGTGTTTGAGAGTAAATTTGATTATCCCAGGAACTGACAGGTCCCCTCACAGCTCCTCCAGCCCATGATGTGTTCACGGAGTGTAAAAAAGGATGGGTCAAATGCAGAGTTTGAATTTGGGACTAATAAGGGAATCTTAATCTTATTCTTAAAACAATAGTGTTCAGTTAAATTTGCAGTATCCACTGATCAAATCAGATGGAAATAATTTTTTTGGGGCTTGTTTTAGATTCAGTCCAGGCGAAATGTGAGCTGACTATGGCCTGGTGATATATTGATTAAAATGACAGCAACTTAATGTGAGACTTAACGACATCTAAGGTTTTAATATTCTTATAGAAGTCTTATAATAAGTCTAATAATCCATAAAGCTGCATTATACTTTTACAGTTTAGGGATGGCTTTGGGGGTTTAGTTTCGTTCAGTTTATGAATATCAAAGGCCCCTTTGTTGCGTTTTACTTGCATTTGATACAAATCCAGTATCAAATATACTTATTGAATTTTAATAGGTTCAACTTACAACATTTACACTTAACTTGAACTTAAAGATCTCTAATGATTGAGCATTTGTTGGCTGCTGCCTAAATCTTGCAATTTTGCAAATAAAAAGGACAAGAAAAGATGAAAAGTTTGGCTTTGGGGAACCAAACCCTAACAGGTAGAGAAAGCTATATTTGCCAGTGCTATACTATCAGTGCCCGTTTATTAGGTACACCTAGCTAAAGCTAATGTAGTCTATTACATAAGGCTTGCAATAAAATCCTCCTTCATGTCATTTATAATCACCTGTATGACGGTAAATGGTCTGTAGTCATAAGGCTTTTTCTACCTTACTGAAAAATGTCCTTCCAATCACCCATTCATACACACATTCATATGGATATGAATATAACAGCACCACAGACTATATCCTCTAAAACAGGGTTGTCAAACTCTGGCCCGCGGGCCAAATTTGGCCCGCAGTGTAATTTTATTTGGCCGGCGAGGCAATACTGATAATATTATATATATATATATATATATATATATAATATTATCAGTATTGCCTCGCCGGCCAAATAATAATATATATAATAATTTACCACTAATACTCCAAATCCCACAATGCCCTGCTGTTGTTTTGGCGCGTCAATCAGGACAGGACCCAGAAACGCGCTCCTCTGACAGTCGTCATAGCAACCTCAAGCTAGAGCTGTCTCCGAGCTACCCCTTCCCAAAAATGGTGAAAAGAAAGGCAGAATTTATTAACCCGTTGAAAAAGTTTATTTTGATATTTAAATCAGAAGGATGCAAATAGAAAAGAGGCATACAATTTTTATTTAATTTTTATTTAATAAATTAATGACATTGATGTGTTTTTTATTTGAAATTTGATTTTGCATGTCTGCACTATTTAGTTATATATTGTATGTTTATAAGCGTTGCTGGTTCCATATTTAACGTTAAAGCAAAACATGTCCCGCGATTTGATTCAAGTTTTAAATTTTGGCCCATTGTGTATTTGAGTTTGACACCCCTGCTCTAAAACGATCCCACAGATTTATTGCTGTTGTAGGACTATCAGTTTTAGCTCTGTGTACCTTATAAACTGGAGTGTAGACACCAGTATATGTGTGATGAGCCAAGTCCGTATCACCCAGCTCCAGGGCCAGCCACACTGGATGAACTTGTGTATGTGCACAGTTCTCCTGACATTTTGATTTAGTTCAGTCTTGTTGTTTTTATAGCAGATCATATCATTTTTGTAATGCTGACAATATCCTGAATTATTTCTTTTCACTGCAGTTTCACTTTTCTTCTGTAAAAGCCACCGTCTAATACCGGCCAAATACTGTAAATTCCAGTCTGGAAGGTATAAAGGTATGAAGAGGTGGCTCAGGCTAAATCTCCACCTGCACACGGAGCAGAGAGCAGCACACTGCGCTCTCATGGGGCTCTCGAAATGCTTTCTGGGAAGCAGAAGAAGACGAGATGGGTTAAACGGAACATGCATTTACTGGAAAAATAAAGTATCCAGAGAAGCTGACGGATGCCCTGTCTCCTCAGCTCTGCAGCCAGGGTTCTTGGAAGTGTGTTCACATGTCTGGACCCTGCAGCAGTCACATGTTCCCTCAGCAAGAGGTGGACAACCTGCTCAGATAAGGTGAAACTGTCTTTTACACTGCAAAAAAAGAAAAGTTGGGTGAAAATTTTAAGTTGGACAATTAAAGTAAATTTTTTAAGTTTTGTTTCTGAGTTTGCTCTGGCACGATTGTAACGCCGCTATGAAATGTCAACTAATGTTGCGACCACAATTTTGAGTTAGCATTGATATGCTAATGGCTACTCTTGTAGCTGTAACAAGCAGCGCCGCTAGCATCAGTTAGCCGCTAGCTTTAGCTAATGACCAAATTTCACAACAAAGAAATAAGAGTTAGCAGAACTATTGTCCCTTGTTGTGAACCCCAACTTAAAGATATAAGTAACAACAACTCACCAACTTGTTTTTGAGCAGACAACTGACTTCCTTTGTTGTGCTAACTTACATTATTGCCCTAAATGTCAATAAATTATATTTCTAAGTTTAAATCACTGTTTTAGGCCAAAAAATACAAGTTGGCTTTTTTGCAGTGTACAGTTAAACTCTTAACAAACCATAATTGAATCAGTCTTAAAACTGGTTATGAGTCTTAAGCTGTCTCCAAATGGATCAAAAATATGTCAGCTTTATGTCTTCTTGTCTTCTTAATTATTTTTAAATTTGTCTTAAATTTGATCCCAGCCTCTATTAACAGGTTTAAGAAGTATAACCAGTATATAGTTTTGCTCTCTCAGACCACACTGTCAGTCCTGGGCCCCCATCCTTCCCTCCCTCCCTCCCTCCCTCCATTCCTCCATCCCAGATGTTATTCCAGTGTCCTCAGAGTGTCTCGGCATCCCGTGGAGAAATAACTGCTAACCTGGTGTTCATTTCTCACATTCCTTTTGAGTTTGTTCTGAGAGGAGGAAAGTAGTCCTTCAGGGGGTTCCAAGAGTCGTTGAGGGGGAGGATTGTGATTATATTTCCGTGAGGATGTTCTTTGGGTGTTTGATGGGTTTTCAGGGGTATTTTAAGGAGTTTTAAGGACCTTGAGGGATTGTTAGGCAATTGTTGAGGGCTTCCAAGGTGTCCTTGGAGAATGTTTGTGATCTGATCCTCGTGTCTCTCTAGTCTTATCATTACTGTCTAGTCTCCGAAGGCCTCCTCAACATGGCCTTCAGCACGTGTGCGAGACCGGTGTAACAACATTCCCAACGTGGCACTCTGGACACCAGCATCAGCACCTCCCACAACTCCTGATAGGAGAAGAATGTGTTTTTCCCCGTGTGAAGCTAGGTGTTCAAGGACTAAGGGTGTTCTATGCTGTACAGACCATAAAGCCCTTAAGGCAGGGGTGTCAAACTCTGGCCCGTGGGCCAAATTTGGCCCCCAGTGTAATTTTATTTGGCCCGCGAGGCAATACCATAATATTATATTATTATTGTAAATTAATGACATTGATGTGTTTTTTATTTTAAATTTGATTTTGCATGTCTGCACTATTTAGTTATAGGCTATATTGTATGTTTATAAGCGTAGCTGGTTCCATATTTAATGTTAAAGCAAAACATGTTTGGTATATATCAAAAGGTTTATTTGTCCAATGTTGGCCCGCGATTTTATTCAAGTTTTAAATTTTGGCCCATTGTGTATTTGAGTTTGACACCCCTGCCTTAAGGCAAATTTGTGGGCTAAATAAATTAAATTGACTACTGCATGGCCTCGAGTCACCCAACTTCCCCCGTAGTCTGAGCTGTTGTGAGTTATTTCATCACTCTGATGCCTAGAAGGTGGAATTTGGCAGGATGATGGAATTAAAAGATCACTGAAGTTATTTATTAATTTAGATCACGCATGGCAAGTGCACAGAGCACAACAGTATCCAAGTGTTTTTTTTCTAAATTCCCTTTTCTCTGTAACTATAATTGAGAACACTACATGGAAATGGTTACATCATCACAATGGAAGGATGCTGTTTTCTCTATGAAAACGCACCAATTTCTGCCTCTCTGCATCCATTTATGGTTGAAATGTGTAATGTCTATGTTGAGATAGAGTGCCTGCATCAATAACAGAAATACAATTCACCCACGACAAAAAAGGAAAATACTTAAGGCATACAGCTGCTTAAGGTCGAAGTACAAGCACAGCACATCATGTTACCACTAATGTGTAATTAATCAAACTGTGACGTTTGCTATGTACAACAAATAGTATGATAGAGCAGAAAGTGGCATGACTGGCATGACTCTAGTCAGCTGAAAAGCCGTCCTCTGTCTACGATTGAATAATTGATTAGCCAAAAATTAGTCACTGGCTATTTTGATTAATGTTTAAGAAAATTTATCACAGGAAAAATGTTTACTGTTTCGGCTTCTCATTATTCATCCCCGAAGGGAAATTCGGTTGTCACAGCAGTTCGGTATTCAAGTACAAAAAAATACAATAGAATAAAATACTGAGGTAGCATAAATAAAAACAACAATAGAAATAAAACAAAGAATAGAACAAGAACAAGGACACTTAATAAGTTAAAAAGAAGAACATCAGTTGGTAGGATGGTTGGCAGATGATGGTAATAATTAAACTGGTGATATGATATGATGGCAACAAAGCTATAGTGACTAGACGGTATATAATAATAATAATAATAATAATAGTACAGTACATAATATAGTATATAATATATAAAGAACATTTTATTCGTCCAAAGCTCTGCTTTACATGATATGATAGGTCAACATCAGCCAATTATATAGGCCAACCTCTAATCTCACTCTACACTGAATGACATAGTTATTTAATGCTAAAATTGGCATCATGAGTGCTCGGCTACTCGGAAAACTGTTTATAATGTTAACAGTAGAAACACTAGAAATGGCTTTGAATAAATTAATAATGTTCAGACAGCAACTGTGTGAGCTGGCCCCAATTAAAGACTGAAACTCCGTCGCTGATTGGATGTTTCCTACTGCAGTGCTGCCGTCTATGACTTGTAGTTAACGTCTCTCCTGAATCTATTAGGTACACAGTCTTGTACATTTGACCCTGTAACTTCAGTGTTTTTCAGAGAAACTCTAACACTAATTATTCCGCCACTGTGCCACATTGTGAGTCACCTCACGCGGCCCAAGAGAAAGAAAATGAAAAGGACTTTTATCTCAAAGTCTGGCAGCCTCGTATAACCTCACCCACTTCACTCTTCTATCAAGTGACACATTAAACAAGCATCAACTCAAACAGAGACAGAGAGACAGCGTTACTGAAGTGCAGATCACTATCACTAATCTCTCTCTCGCAGCAAGTGAGTGACCTTGAAAGGAATGTGGCTTGTTGTTGTAATGAATACCTCTCTGAGTGAATGGAGAGGAGGAGGTGGGGCAGGGTGGTCGGTGTTTCCCAGCCCAGGCGGCATCTTATTGGAGCTGATACTCGGCAGCCAATAGCGGAGGTATACAGACCCCTCCCCCCGTGTGAGAAAGAGTTGATTGGTGGCTCTTCGGGGGGGTTTCCCAGCATTCCAGGCAGCCATGTTTTTTATTCTTAAAGAGGAAAAGGTTTAGGGGCTGGCAGGCTGGTTTCTCTTATTACACCCTCTTCACCAGTCGCTAAACCTGTAAGCTACACACACCCAGGGCCTGGCAGTCTTCCTCATGTTCCCCAGGTCTGCTGTGAGAGCGTCTGTAGGGAGGACAGAGGTTTTCCACATTGTGTCACAGCCTGTAAAAACAAGGTAAAACAATCATTCACCTAAAGAGAAAATGGTTTGATCACGTTTTACTTCCACTGACAAAACCACATTTTGTAGAACAACGTGAATGTATCCAACAGTCTGCTCTCAGCTCAAGTAACGATCATGTGAGATACTCTTGAATTCATGCCAATTCCTGGGAATTCCAAGTCAACCGCTTGACAGTGTTGCATTCACATGCTCCTGTAGGATGGCATTAAATCAAACCCTGAGTACAGATAAAAGCTACTGTAAAAGACATCAGATGTGCAAGTAGGAGAGCTGAGTCACATGGACCCTGTTTAGACTGTTAATAGCTCGTGGTCTAAAGTGCGTGGAGCAAGTACAGTTAGGGCATGTCCAACTCACTTCTGCTAGTTAAAATGGAGCACAATCTAGGCACAAAGTAAGGCGTCAAGGTGTTGTATTTAGCCTCTTAATTAGACATAACTGTGTTTTGGTGTATAGCATGGAGTGTCATGTCTAGGGTTGGGTGCTGGTACCTGAAATTCGGTACCAGCACTTTTTCTGGTACTTTACACTCTGTAATAACAAAAATGTACGTGCGATCACTTTTGTCTCGCACTAACTTTGTATTATGATATACTGTAAGAGTTATCTGTGTGGAGTATTAAAAAGTAACCAGACCTTAGGGGCAGTTACAGATTGATTTAAACTTGATTTTAGAACTTAAAAGTACCTCGTTAGGTACCCAGCACTAGTCATGTAACATTCCCTTTTAAAAGCCAGGTGTGCCTGCACCTGCCACATTGTTATTCACGTGATTCTGTAAACTGGACTGACTACCAGATCAGTACTCATTAGCAGATACCCTGAGTTGAGGTATCAGGAAAAACAAATCCCCAAACCCTCCTGATGGCTGATTATGTGGCTGATCGCTAGTTAATATGTGATGGACAGCCTATATGTTGCTGCTGCTCCGATTTAAACAAAGACGTCTTACACTCCTGGGACACTGCTGCCTCTGCTCTCAGTGGCTGCTCAAGTGTGGGCCAGGTTACCGCTCCTCCCTCTGTCACACTCAAGATGATGTTTGGATATTGATGCGTTCGTCCAGGTAACAAAAACTGTGTCTCACTTCCTGTTTGGCTGTCTGGTTAGTGGGTAGAGGTTAGTCAGGTCGGTGTAGTACAAGTGTTGAGAGGACTCCAAGTTTTATTATAACTTCCTGGTTGGTGTTGGTCACGTAGCATGAAGCTGGCAGTGTCTTTCCCTGCAGAATCAGGTAACTAAGGGCTGTGGAGGGAGTCAGCAGGGTCACATACTCAGTTATGGGCTTGAATATATTGATTGCTGTAAATGATTGATTCAATTAATCACCTTTTTTATTCTGAAAAATATCACAGAATCAGGCTAAAGCTTCCAGAGCCCAAAGATGTTGTGACTGTTGTCTTCAGTTCAACTAAATGCTACAAATGTTTACAGGGTTTTTGTTTTGTTTTTGATGAATACGTCAGTTATAAAAATGTGTTTATTGTTTGCATAGACGGACTAAACAATAATAATTTGTGTTTGTTTGACAAGTGACTGGAGCCTTTGTCACCTTCAGGGTTAAATGACCCAGTGATTCAGTTCTGACCTTTGGCCTCTGGTTGGGGTCGGAGGAGGAGAAGAGGAGGCAGGAGGAAGGTCCGCTGTCTGTTCAGCTGCTCTCTCATCTCCTGTCTCCTGGTGAGGAGGCGGTTTGGGAGCATCTCCATGGTGACGACTGACACCTTCCCAGTGCTCCCTGCTCTGCCCCCACACCAGCTGCTTCCCACCTGATAATTACAGGGTCGTCCTCAATCCTCCCCCCTCCTCCTGTACATCCCTTCTTTGTCCTCTTTTCACCTCTTTCTCTTTTCACTGATTCTCCTCCTTGTCCAGAACAAACTGTAAACGCAGTCATGTTAGGCAGACATTTGTAATCATTTGATCTATGATTAATATAAAGTATTGATTATAGGGTGCCACAGGAATGAGTTGTTTAACCAGGAATTAGCATTTTAGGGTTAGGGTTTACTCTCTCTTTTGAATGGGTTTTTGGTTAAATGCCTAGAAAAGAGTCTGTGGTTAACACAAGCTTAGGAGATGTTCACGTTTCATTGTATAACATAAAGTGTGTTTGTAAATACCCCCACTTGAGAATTTGTACATGTCCTTAAAAAGATGTTTGCTAACAAACATCATGCCGGACACGGACTTTCAATTGTCCACCTCACAGCCTCTAGTCGTGTGTTTCAGTGCTCTTGCAAACTGTTGTAGATTAGGTTGATAAACAACTTAATAGGCTACGGTCAAAACCGCTAGTTAGCCTGTCGTAGAGCATCTAAAGTTAACAGTAGTGACGTTTGAGTCATGCGACTGTGAAGTAGTTTACTAGCACATAGTGTTAGCTTTTACTTATGTCTGTTGCATTAACATCGAAAACATCATTAAAGTGGTGTTCATTTGTGAAGATTATCCTGCTGAATAAAATGTGTAAGCATCAGAAACGTGTTTACCACAGAGCTTTTTTTCTGTAATGACTCAAAATCCAATGCAAAAATCCTACAGGCAAATTCTCAATAGACCCCAGGGCAATAAGTAATTCAGCTTGAATGGTTGTGACGTGTCTTCCTGTGCGGAAATGTCCATTCATCCATCCCTCCATTCTCATACGCTTATCTGGGGCCGGGTCGCGGGGGCAGCAGGCTAAGCAGGGCATTCCAGGTGTCCCTCTCCCCAGCCACAATATCTAGCTCCTCCAGGGGGACCCCGAGGTGTTCCCAGGCCAGGAGAGAGATATAATCCCTCCACCGTGTTCTGGGTCTTCCCCGGGGCCTCCTACCAGTTGGACGTGCCCGGAACACCTCTAACGGGAGACAACCGGGAGGATCCTTACCAGATGCCCAAACCACCTCAACTGGCTCCTTTCGATGCGAAGGAGCAGCGGCTCCGGGCTCCGGAGCTCCCTCCGGATGTCTGAGCTCCTCACCCTATCTCTAAGGCTGAGCCCAGCCACCCTACGGAGGAAGCTCATTTCAGCCGCTTGTATCCGTGATCTTGTACTTTCGGTCACTACCCAAAGCTCATGACTATAGGTGAGGGTTGGACCGTAGATGGCCCAGTAAATCGAGACCTTGGCCTTCCAGCTCAGCTCCTTCTTTACCACAACGGTCCAGTACAACGCCCGCATCACTGCTGATGCTGCACCAAACCGCCTGTCCATCTCACGCTCCGTTCTACCCTCACTGCTGAACAAGACCCCGAGATACTTGAACTCCTTCGCTTGAGTGCAAAATTCTTCTGATGTTTTGATCTTTTATTCTTGTGAAACATTTCACTAATATCTCTGCTGTTTGTTTGTCTGCTTATATGACAAGTTGTCTTTATTAGTGATTCAACGTTACATAATGAGGTTTTTTATTGTTTGTGTAGCCGGCCGAAACCCACTGTGGTGTCGCAACAGAGCACAGATGGCACTGTGTACAAGACACTGTGTTCATGCTTTAAACACTCCCAATACAAAGACAAGTAATTAATCTGCAGTATGAGGCGTCTTGTTAACAGCTGGCAGTCTTTTATAATGTTTCATAGTGTTATAATGGTCCAAAGAAGTCATGGTTTGGTGTGTGTTTGGTAAAACATGCTTTGCATTAGTGATATACTGCATGATCAGTTAAAACCAGAGCCAGATAACACTGCATGTGCATTGGTGCGTTTATCCACGTGCACAGAGGCATCTTTTTTAGAGACAATGGCGAAACAACTCAAGATGTTTGACTGTGGGGTGAAAAATTCAGCTAACATTGTGTAAACATGACAAAGGAATTGGGCAAAGTGAAAAGTTGGGATGTTGTCTAAATACAGAAGGCAACACGGTGTTCCAACTTTCTTGAGTTCATTCATTCATTCATTATTAGCCTACATTGCATCTTAATTACTCAAAATACTAGATTCAAAATGGCTACCATATTTTCAATTATGTCAAGCAAAAAGCTGATGATGGGGATGTAGAAGTTAGTGTTGAGCCCTGCATAAGGATCTGTTTGTTTTCATTTATTTTGAACAGACAGTAGTGCAACTAAGGTGGCATTTTGCACACTGAAACAATCTTTTTTTAATAATAAAAAAGTTGCAAAGCCTTTTGTATGAAACTGAACAAACACAACAGGCTAAAAAAAAAACTATCGTTATTATTAGCATTATGCTACAATACTATCTGATATAGACAACTCTCTCTTTGTTGATGATGTGGCTGACCAGAAAAGTGAGAGGCTCCCTGTTTGCATTTACCATGGGTCGAGTATCTCACATGCAAATCTGCTTGTCTTTCTAACAGCGTACAGCTAAAGGTTTCCAGGCAGATCTTGTGCTTGTGAGCTTTGGTTTCATGTATTCTTTGTGCAGCTTCATGCACTGGGCTGTGCCCCCCTGTACCATGTGGTTCAGCATAAATGCACAAACCATTGCAGCCCTACTGGTGACTCAGGGGATTCTTTTGTTGCTGTCCTGCTGTCTTCCTGCCTGTGGTGTCAGTGTGATATCAATGACAACAGAAAGTGGGTGTGTTGTAGCTGTTTTGCATTTGGTCTGTTATTTACTGTGCGGACATGTTGGCCTCTGAGCCACAGTGTGTTTTTTAATCACATCAGATTCAGTCAGATCTCTCACCTCTCTGCTCTCCTCTCTGTCTCCGTCCTCCAGATGGAGTCTCCGGTCTCCACCCCTGCTCCGCCTCCTCTCCACCTCCTCGCTCCCGTCACCAACAGCGACATCTCCTCTCCCTGTGAGCAGATCATGGTTCGCACACGCTCAGTAGCGGTGAACACGGCGGACGCCGCGCTGGCAACCGAGCCTGAGTGCCTGGGACCCTGTGAGCCAGGCACCAGCGTCAACCTGGAGGGCATTGTGTGGCAGGAGACTGAGGACGGTAAGATGCAATTACCCTGAAGTAAATACTGTCTGACTGTTAACTTTGTGTTACTTTTTCTTTTAGTGTGCCAGCATGTTAGAATTGGCTGGAATAGTGTTGTCTTGCTTGGTCCAAGCTACCTTTTTGTTTCCCATTTACAGAGCCAGGGTTGTGTAAGAACACTTTTTTTTTCAGGACACACACAGAACAGAGCTAATCTGTGATGAGACATTCACTGAATTTGACACAGAGTGTAGTGGATTAGAATCACTGACTGCACATTTTATTGATTATAGATACACAATGTTTTTGCTCAACCTAGAGCATTCAGCCTTTATTTCATGCTCCGCTATGTTAAGGTATGTCTGGATTTGTGCTGTCCTACATCATGAATGTGGGACCTGTATCACTGCCAGGTCGGAACCAAACTGCAGTGACTGTGCTGCTCCAGACGCAGCCTGTGATGTCAAACAGGATATCACACCAGACTCAGCAGCTCGTTTAATGTCTTATGAGGTTTGCCTTCATATGATAGAAGATGCTGGCTGGCAGTCTGCTTCATTCTGCCTCTGTAGGCACCCACAAACCTGCCAGCTCACCAAACACACAGTTGCACACACACACACACACACACACACACACAGACACACACACAGACACACACACACACACCGATTGGCCTGTGGCAGGCGTTGAAGAGACAAAGTGGAGGTGACAGACCTCTGCTCTCTCTGGCAGGAAGCTGTTCACACATGAGCTGCACACTGAGCTGCTTCTGCTGCTGCTGGACACTTTGATCTGCTCCTGTTAGTGGAAAGTTTCTACTAAAATACTCGGTTTCTCCCTGCAATTAGTCACTGAATCATTGATGTGACTCGACCTCAGAAACCTGCTGGGTGCGATGTTGATATGAAACATCTGCTTCCCAGCAGGGAGGGAAGTCTCATCAAACATGTCTGTTTCCTGCTGCAGTAACACATTTTGTGGCTTTCATTATTTTCGGTTGCTGAATGTGTTGAGTAAATGTACACTGTGTGTGTGTATCTGTGTAGGCATGTTGGTTGTTAACGTCACCTGGAGGAACAAGACATACGTGGGAACCCTGCTGGACTGCACAAGACATGATTGGGCCCCTCCAAGGTACACACACTCTGAATATAAATATGCATGATCTATAAATGTTAGTGATCTGTCACTCTACATCTTTGAATGTTATCTAAGGAGGACCTCAAGTTTCAGTGTTTATTGGTAAGACCAAATGTTGGGGTCAGTTTTAGATGCCTAATTTGCATTTACATTGAAATGCCTCCAAATCAGGTCTGGTAGTTTTAGGACATTGCCAATGATGTGGCCAAATTTGACAGTTGGCAAATGTCGGTTCTTTGGTTTCAGATAACTTTGTGCAGATGAAGAAAGGCAGCTCTGTTCAGAGAGTCTGAATAAACTAAATCATGTTGCAGCTCACTAACTTTGTGTGTGTTTTCAGGTTCTGTGAGTCTCCCACCAGTGACGTGGAAATGCGGAGCGGCCGCGGCCGAGGAAAGAGGATGCGTCCCAGCAGCAGCACGCCGTTGAACGACAACAGCAACTCGTCAGACAACAAAGGCAGTGGCAGCAGTAAGACGCGCGGCGCGGCAGCGAACAGCAAAGGGAGGCGGGGGAGCCAGACGGCCGGGGGCCCCGAAGACGCCAAGGCCAGCCCGTCCTCCGCCAAAAGGAAGACCAAACCTGCGTCTGATATGGAGCCCACTTCCAGCTCCGAGGACACCAAGGCTTCAAAGCGAATGAGAACCAACTCCACTGGTGCTGCCCTCCCCTTCCCTGGAGGAAAATCGGACCCCTTGCCTCCTCCACAGCTGGACAGGACCTGCCCCTCCCCCGTGCTCATCGACTGCCCTCACCCCAACTGCAACAAGAAGTACAAGCACATCAATGGGCTCAAGTACCACCAGGCCCGAGCCCATAATGACCACGACATCCGATTGGACCAGGATGGAGACAGTGAATATGGGGATGACCCCGCCCTCCACCCTGACCCCGCTTCCTGTAACGGTGCTGCCATCTCACCCGCCCGCTCCACTACACCGAAAGGACGGGGGTTTGATGCGCCATCGCCTTCACCAGGGAAGCTGACGTCAAAGGGGAAGAAGAAGGCAGGAGAGGCTGAGCCTGAGGTGACGGATGGCGGAGAGGAGGTGGCGTGTTTAACAGACGAGGCCAGCAACGATGGGATGGACGACAGAAAGGCCAAGAAGGTGGCAGCCGGGGGCAAACCTGATAAACTGACCCAGAAAGGCTTGAAGCAGAGCCGCCCTGTAGCACCTGCTGCCCCCAACGCTCCCTCACCCTACGCCCTGCAGGCGTCCTCCCCTGCTCTGGGCTCAGTGGTACAGCCCATCCCCAAAAGCCCACAGCTCAAGAACATCCAACCTAAACCCCCTCCACTGGCTGACCCCGCTTCCAGCCCCACCCTCGCCAAGGACAAGAAGAAGAAGGACAAGAAGAAGAGGGAGGGAGGGAAGGAGGGGGATAGTCCAAAGGGTAAGGGGGGGAGGCCGGAGGAGGGGAAGAGCCCGTACTCTGAGTCTGACGCAATGCTCAACGGCTCGACAGAAGCTCACCAGAGCCGGCTAGCCAGCATCAAGGCCGAGGCCGACAAAGTGTACAGCTTCTCAGACAACGCGCCCAGCCCTTCCATCGGCGTGGCCAGCAGGATCGAGACCGGCCTCGGACCACACCTCAACCAAAACGGAGCTGACAATGCGTCTGTCAAAACCAGCAGCCCCGCCTACTCCGACATCTCTGACGCAGGGGAGGACGCTGAGGGGAAGGCGGAGGGGGTGAAGGTCAAAACTGAGCCTGACCAGGGGGCTCGTGAAGGGGCCAAGAAGGCGCTGTTCCCCCCTCAGACCTCCAGTAAGGAATCGCCATATTACGCCAACTACGACTCCTACTACTCTCCCAACTACCCCAACCCAAGTCCGGGAGCAGCTCCTGCAGCGCCGCCTCATGTGGAAGGAGCTCAGGTGAAGGTGAAGAAGGAGGAAGAGCCAGAGGTAGGGGAGGAGGTCAAGCTGAAGGTGGAGCCTCAGGAGGAAAGGAAGATAGAGCCAGGGCCTCAGCAGCCATCAGTCATCCAGCAGCGCTCCAACATGTACACCCAGCCACTATACTACAACCAGTACTACGTCCCCCCCTACTCCTATTCTCCTGACCAAGCCTACCACGCCCACCTGCTGGCCTCTAACCCCGCCTACCGCCAGCAGTACGAGGAGAGGCAGCGACTGGCCGACAAGAAGGCCGAGGGCAAAGAGCGCGAGGCTAGTGGGAAAGAGGAGTGGAAGCAGAAAGCCTCTGTGCCCCCCACCCTGTCCAGAGCCCCCAGCCTTACCGACTTGGGTGCTAAAGGGGGGCTGAACACGACAAAGCCCAAAGAGCCCCCGCCAGCTCCAGAACAGGCCAAGTCGGTCATCATGGCAAAGGGAGAGGACCAAAAGCCCCCCACCGCCCAGCCTGAGGGTCTGAAGATGAAGCTGAGTGAAGCAGGGCATCATGTGAAAGAGGAGGCTAAGCCGGGGGTGGAGTCAGGCAGGCCAACAGGTGTAGAGCCAGCCATGTGGTACAGACAGGTAATTTACACAGAATTCCCACAGCATCCAGCTCCGTCTGGTTCTGGCCGTTTGGCTGTGTTGCAACTCCGTATCAGCTGCAATGCTTTCAGGAGCAGAGCCACTGTTTTATAATAAAGCAATAGCTCATGACAGGCCAAGGCTAAGGGGTGTTGTTCAGCCGCGAATCGAAAAAAGATTAATATTTGACTTAAACTAACCAGCAGGGTAGCTGGTGCTCTCGATTTTTACAGTATTTATACCTGTATATTATACGCTATATAGAATTGTTGTGACATTAAAATGTATTAAATCATCCATAAAGCATTGTTCTTACAAAGAAATAGGTCCTCCTGGCCGGCGGATGCTATGGAACGCACTTTCTTGTTGCTGACCTGTTAGCTTATCCTAACATAGCCTACCGTTTTAGCCTAATCCCCACAGTCAATCCAACCTCAACCTGCCTGTGTTATCATCAATCACTAATGTTCATTTGTCACATGTGATCATATAAGGCAGTAGTTCTCAACCTTTTTGAGTCGTGACCTCCAATTTAACATGCATGTTGTCCGTGACCCCCGCTCACTAAACATGATCTCACATGGACAGTTCAGATCACCCAAAAAAGAAACAAAATGACCAAAAAAAGGAAACAAAATGACCAAAAAAGACACAAATTGACCACAAAATGATTAAAAAAAGACACAAAATGACATAAAAAGACACAAAATGACCAAAAAAAGACATTGAGTGAGCAAAAAGACTAAAACACTTTAACACAGTGGAAACAGAGCTGACTTCCAAAATGATTTGGCGACCCCCAGAAATCATCTCGCGACCCCAATTGGGGTCGGGACCCCAAGGTTGAGAATAGCTGATATAAGGTATGATGGCAAATTGACGCTGTTTGGTGCTGTCCGCGGTGCTGAAGTGGGTGATGACCAAGACACCAAGAGCGTAGATTTCTCTCTCTCTCTCTTAAGAACACTCACTTATACACAAACAAAGACAGAAAGGATATAGAGGGTCTCTCTCCATTTAATAAAGTTGATTCACTCAACAACACTAACACCAGACTGAATGATTGAACAATAATCACATGAATTCGGGAGGAACATCTCCTGATGCAAGAAATGCTTTTATTATTTTAACCTATGGATTTGTTTGTAAATTAATTTAATTTATTATTATTTTTTAATTCTTTATTATATCGTTCGTATCCCGCAAAATGTCACTGACCTGCTCTTTTGTCTCAGTCTTAAGGTCTAAACCTACGTTTTTATCTTGACACTAGTCTTCAAAGCATTTGTCCGACCATCTCATTTGCTTAACGGTGTATTGTTAATTTCTGTTTGATTTTTTTTGTCGACCTCACTTTTACAAATCTATGTGTCGTTTTCTGGCAGGTGATTTTTTTCCCCCCAGAGATATACAATCTTCAATCCACTCGTCCATAGCTAGGCCACCACAGAGGTCGAAGTCGACCATAAATGTTTCCATTTTGTACACTATAAAACCAGTTTGATACTAATGGGAGATTAAAGAGACTGCTGCACAAGCTGTTTTGGTTGCTGAGTAACGGCGGGAAGTCCCAAGCACCTGTATAAAAAGATGAAAGTGGAGTGCTATAGAATTGTGACGAGGAATTGGACGTCATAGCTAACAACCAATCAGATTGCTTGGTTCGAGCCATCCGTTTTATAATATAGTTTAAAGGTGTTTGACTCAGTGTTTTGTGTTTTTCAAGCATATTTAAATAGTATTTGGAGAGGTATGTTCTCCAAAACAGCAAAAAATGAAATGCATCAAGCACTAATTTAATATCAGTTGCATTTCTAGCTTCAGAGACAAGCAAGCAGACCATAGGACTAAATTTATCAGCAATGGGGCTCTCGATCTGTTTGCAGTTGCATGCTTGTAAATCGCTTTTGTAAAACTAGAAAAAAAGAAATTTAATTTATACAAGTTGCAGCACAGTTGTATACAGTAGACAATATTATTGTGTTCAAACTTTCTCATCAGATATCTCCACTGTCAGCTGTTCTTACTAACTTTTCTTCTTCCCTGCAGGAGCCGGATTCGCGCTTGTGGCCGTACGTCTACCCCAACAAATACTCAGAAGCTCCTAAACCCCAGGAGGAGGACAGGTGGAAGGAGGACCGGGAGAGAGAGCGCGACAGGAAAGGGAAGGAGGAAAGGCCGCGGCCAAAAGAGGGCCTCCAGAAAGAGGAGGCGAAGGAAGGGGCAGAGGGCAGGACTCAGCTTCCTCCAGAGGAGCATCGGGGGGGAGGGAAGGAGCCGCGGCCCCCCCATATGCAGTTCTCCTCCCCTCTGGCCCAGCACCAGGGCTACATGCCCTACATGCACGGACCTTACGCCTACGGCCACGGCTACGAGCCCAGCCATCCCGGCTACAGAGGCATACCCTCCGTCATGATGCAGAACTACCCTGGTAAGAAGAGGGATGTAATCTAAAGGTGTCGCCTGATGATTAACCCATTGAAGCCTGGACGGCGGATACGTCGTTTTGTAGTATTTGTATAAGCTCTCAAATACTTTTTGAATTTCATTTCTATCTGCTACAGAGGCTGAAAAATCTATTATTTAGTAGAAGCGTTGACACTTCTGTTGAATTTCAAGAAAAACTTCAGGTTTTAGGGGCTTATTTTAAAATCGCCCAGAGGTTTTACAGGCGTTTCAGGCCTCAATGGGTTAAAAAAAAACTGTTTTTATCCGGTGGGAGTCCAGGAACACAACATTAGTGTTTAAAGTTCAGTTGACTGACAGACAAATGAAAAATGTTTTTGTATAACTCACAGACGACGTTGTTACATGAACATACTGCTTGGCATAATTTAGGGTAAGATGCTCTGTCAGCTCTAGTTCACACGTGTCTCTGTCCTCAGGCTCATACCTGCCAGCTGGTTACTCCTTCCCCTCATACGGAGGGAAGGTAGCGGCGGGGGAGGAGGGGGAGAAAGCCTCGAGGTCGAGTCCCACGGTAAAGCCGCCCGGCGAGGCCAAAGCTCTGGACCTGCTGCAGCAGCACGCCAGCCAGTATAAGAGCAAATCCCCATCCATCCAAGAAAACAAGACTCCACACGAACGGGAGAGAGAGCGAGACAGAGACCGAGAGAGAGACAGGGATCGAGAGAGGGACCGGGAGAGGGAGGGCGACCGGCCGCGATCCTCGCCGTCCCAACGCATGCTGCCTTCCCATCATCACCTGGGATACCCACTGCTCTCAGGACAGTACGACCTGTCCTATGCTTCAGGTGAGACTCCTATTAACACCTGTCCAGTTATTTCTTATTATACAGCTGTTTTCACAAACATTTACTCATTTGGAGACACTACTTTAAGGGTTTGAAAATATCTTGTAAGGACCACAGACACAATCAAATCAAATCAATTTTATTTATATAGCCCAAAATCATAAATCACAGATTTACATTTACATTTACATTTAGTCATTTAGCAGACGCTTTTATCCAAAGCGACTTACAGGAAGAGTAAAAGCAAACAATCAAGGTATAGTGCAATAAGAGCTATTAGTGCTAGTGACAATCAAACTTTGAGGAGTAGACTTATCATGTGGTCTAGGAGAGAAGATGCTCTCTGAAGAGCTGGGTCTTCAGGAGTTTTTTAAAGGTAGAGAGGGACGCCCCTGCTCTGGTAGGAACTGGTAGTGTGTTCCACCAGCGGGGAACAAGAAGTGCAAAGAGTCTGGATTGCCTTGGTCCAAGGCAATCCAGACTCTTTACAGCGACTCTTTGCAGCTCTCTCGCAGCGGCCAGGGAAGAACTCCTCAAAAAAACCCTTTTAGCAGGGAAAAAGAAGAAGAAACCTCAGGGAGAGCGAAGGAGGAGTCATCCATCTCCCAGGACGGAGACGGATCCCTCCTCTGTCGCTCTCCCTGAGGTTTCTTTTTCTGTGATAACGTGTCATCTTTCACATTCAACACTTTAACACATCACACTAAATCGGGGGGTGTGGCTCACTTGGTAGAGTTGGTTGGCCCCTAACCGAAGGGTTGGTGGTTCGATCCCTGACCGTCGCAGCCTACATGTTGAAGTATCCTTGAGCAAGATATTGAACCCCAAATTGCTCCCAATGCTGCATTCATCGGTGTGTGAATGAATTCCCACTGGTAGCAGAATGAATTCCCAATGGTGGCAGGTGGGACCGTTAAGGGTGACCTCTGCCACCAGTATGAATGTGTGTGTGAAAGGGTGAAAGCGCTTTGATTGGTCGCAGATCGACTAGAAAAGCGCTATATAAGTGCAGGTCCATTTACCATTTGCAGGTCCATTTACTAAATGTGTGATTCATGTGTCTGATTGTGGATCTGTCTGATGATTGGCCTCGTCTCTCTCACAGGCCTCTCCTCCTCAGCCATCGTCGCCAGTCAGCAGGCGTCCGCCCCGTCCATGTACCCCCCAGCACGGAGGTGAGAACGGTAAGACGCCTTTTTTATCAAGTCTAAGTGTCCTCAGTTTGACACAGATATCTAAGTCAAATGGAGTGGTTTTCATAAAGATTAAAGCACACACACACTAGGGCTGGGCGATATGGACCAAAAGTCATATCCCAATATATTTAGGCTGAATATAGATATAGGATATATATTTCCCGATATTTTTATCGCAAAGTGAGAGCAAATGTTCAGTCAAAGTCAAACCAAATATGACATGTCACAAGTAGTTTTATCGAAAATGTTTATTTAAGTGAACATAAACATTGTATAACAACAGGAGTACCTTTTTTTAAATCAAGGCTCCATAAAGTGCACATTAAAATGAAAAATATCTTAAATAAAAATAGCCTTTGAAATAAAATAGGCCAATCCTTTTCTGAAATAAATATATTTGTATGAGAAAAGAGTAACAAAAATTACTAAATAACTAAATATGACAAACCCTAGTAAGGGCAGCATTTATATATAAAAGAAAAAAATAGCTATATCGATACATGCAATATGATTTAATTCCATATCAAATTTTAAAATATATCGATATGTCGGCCAGCCCTAACACACTATTTGTGTCTTCCCAGTTCTCTACCACTGCAGTGGATTTATTCCCCTCTCAGTCTGCATCACCACCTAGTGGTCAGGATCTTAATTATTTTCTGAATGAGTAAAAGATGTGTGCAGAAGATGAGAATAGATTTTTATTTTGCTGCAACAGTGCAACTTGAACCCTATGAGGTCAAAGGTCAGTGCCACAGTGCTCTGCAGAAAGCTGCAGTCTGAAATTATCTTTAATGTGCAGACATTAGTATAATTAGAAGAAAAAACATCATTACAATCATCAGTAGATGCCATTGAAGCATCATCAGCAGCATTTTTGTACAGTGGGAGGATATGGAGTTATTGTCCATCTTTTTACAGTCAATTGTTAGAATGTGTTGAAGTTTCCACTCTTCTCATTCCACTCAGGTTTACAGCCTGTGTCTTTTACAACAAATAAATATAACCTTATTAGGAACTGTCAGGAAAGCTGATTCTAGCAGATTCTCTCTCAAGCTTAAATGTCAGGTATGTTCTTGTCAAACTTGTTGAGAAACCCCATGTGAGAAACATGGAAAGCACTTGAGCTTGCCGATATAAACTGGACCTACAATGTAGCTACTCATTAATTCGGGTGTATGTGAGATGAATAACATTTAACTCTGTAACTCCGTCTGTCTGTACTATTTAAATCTGTCCATTGTTAGAAAAATTGCATGAGGAAACCTTGAAAATTGATAATCTGTCACCAACAGAAAAAACCTCACCTCATTTTTCTGCGCAGTTCGTTGATGGGGAAATGAAGAGCTGGAGACGTCCAAGTTCTCAGTTTAACATAGTCTTATTACAATACGTCAAAAAATGTGCACTTTACAGAGAATCTCCGGGTTCAAAAACTCATGTCCCTGAATACAAACAGACAGGTTTCAGTTCATGAAGTCTGAACCACGACTCTCTCCCTGAACCCATTAAAATACTAACATTTGTTTACAAAACATGCTGGTCGATTTCATCCAGGAAGTTCCGCCCTCCTCACTCGCCGATTCGCCAGTCCCAATTAACACAACGGCACGTCATGCCAGCTGGGCATACCATCTTGCTGCCCCGGACAAGGCCATCCTGACCTGGCCTCTTCTCCAGGACATTCAACAAAAACCTCCTGCCTTGTTATGTATAACAAAGATATCATGTCTTATAGAGCCAAAGGATTTTCACTGTCTCACATAGATTCTAAAAGTCTAAAAAATATGAAACAGACAATGAAATATATGTAGTCAAAGTTTCTAAACCAAAATGAACACACAAACATAATCATTGTATCAAAATCATATTGTCTGACTTAATATAAATGCATAGAGATCGATATTACACTCAAGGTTTGACCTTTGATAGTGACCTGCGTCACTCACAGAGAACAGAGAACAGACAACAGAGGAGCAGAAATCAAGCATAAAATCATTTACCAATATAGAAAATAATCAATTATTTTTACACCAAATAAAGCTTCGTACATCACGGAAATATACATTGTCCTATCATCAAACCACAAAAAAAACGCATAATCTCACCAATGAACATGAACATGGACTATGTTATGTCATTTCATAATTTAACAATGATGAATATTACATAATTTGTCTCTCCAAAGCTTTTAGTAACTAACCTAAGTGGAATGTGCTCATTGTGCCCACGTCACATCAGCCCAAGCTGGACGACACCAGCAGCACAGGACACGAAACTGCTGCATTTAAGAAGAAAAAAAAAAGTCTAAAATGTTTCTTTGTCTCTTTTTTTTTTTTTTTTTTTTTTTTTTAAATAAAGACAAATAAAGTTACAGAGTTTAATGACATCCGTGCCATCTAATTATCTTGGTTTAGTCAGGGGGAAAAGATGCCATTGATAAACATATTAATTCATGTTTTTTGTTATAAGATATACACTGGTCTTCAGAATCAGAACCTGCGACAGAAACTGAAAGTTAAGTTCCTGTAGTAAAGGTCTAAAACTGTGCTGCGTTTGGAAGATAACTCTGTGGTTTTCAGGTTTCTCCGTGTGCTTGTCCCCCTCAGACCAATAACGTCCTCTCATCTGTCTACAGGCACACCTGATTGGCTAACATCCACCCTGCCCGGAGTCATGTGACTGGATCACATGAGGAAGCATTTCTGTTTCGACATCAGTTCAATGGTGTTTGTGTACGTTTGATTTCTCTGCCTGGACATCAAGCCGGCCACTCCGCCCCCTGCTGGACTGCTGAGACTCCAGGAGGATCTACTGGTTCTACTGGTCCTACTGGTTCTACTGGTCCTGCTGGTTCCAGATGGTACCATGGTGCTCGGGTGGGGGTGGGGGGCAGCAATGGTTTTGGCTCAAGGACAAAGAGGACCTGGTGGGTGGAGACACGTTGAGATGCTGCTGCGTTGGTGCTCTTGGGACGTACGGAGAAGCAGCTGTTGTTGCGGGTCGGACAGTTCTGGGTGGCGCTGAGGGCCGTTCAGAGTTGCGTTCTACTGCGGTTGAGGACAGACGTGGCCGTCACTTCCTGTCTGGCCGAGCCTCCAGTCCTCCCAGTTTTTTTATTTTCTCCTCACGTTTCCGCGTCATCCTCCGACCCCCAGACTTTATCTGCCGTGACCTCTGACCTCTCAGCTCTGGACTCCACCGGACGTCGTCAGACTTTCACCTGGAAGTATCTCAGCTTCACAGGAAATGAATAAAAAAAATACTGTGGACAGAGGAGGACGGACCAATCAGAGGGCAACGCTTGGACTGATGCTGCATCCTCTGACTCCTCCTCCTCAGTGTGTAGCTGTACTGTACTCTGTGTATGTGTGTGTGCGTGTGTGTGTGTGTAAATACTGTACAGAGGAATTATTTTAAAGAGCCTGTTGGATGCTGTTCGATTTCCTACTCTTCTTTTTGTCTGGTAGCCTCTGCCTCTGTTTTTCTACTGTTGTTGATCTGATATTAAACCTGTAGCTGGTGGAACGGCACCTGCGCTCAGTGTCTTCATTTATTCCCCATGAAAAAGTTTCTACCAACAGTTTTGTTAATGATTGAAGTTTAAATCAAACATCGGACCACGCAGCCACTCATACCCTCAGATTTGTTTATAAATGACACAAGAGTAGCTTTAGAGAATTTTAATTTTGGTTTTCACTCATTTTCCCTTAAATTTTAATTTTCTTTGAGAAAATCCAGGATTGATCGAAACCAGCTCTGAAGAAACACTTATTAGATTTGAAGTTATAATACCATTTGATCTGAACCGACAAGGCATTTTTGCCCAGAGAACTATGGCTCACTGGATATTTTCGGACCATTCTCTGTAAACCCTAGAGATGGTTGTTAGATCAGCAGTTTGTGAAATACTCAGAGCAACAGCCATGCCACGTTCATAGTCACATAGATCTCCTTTCTTCCTCATTCTGATGCTCGCTTTGAAGTTCAGCAGCTCGTCTCCACCATCTCTACATGCCTAAAGGCTGCCATGTGTTTGGCTGATCAGACATTTGCGTTACGGAGCAGTTGCACAGGTGTGCCTAATAAAGTGGCCGTGACTAAGGCCGCATTCAGACTGCAGGCGAATCGGATTCAAATCAGATTCCTACTCATATCGGATTTTTAGGGCTGACTGTCCACACTATTTTTAGCAAGTTTCCAAATCGGATATGGCTCTGTTCAGACTGGGCCACATTATTGACTGATCTGACAGGTTGCTATAGTAACGGCGTCAGAGCGTCTGATGTCATATAATTGCGACGGCGACAACAACAACAAACATGATGGAGGCAGGTCACCTCAGTATATTGGCCTTATCACTGTCCAGTAGAGGAGCAGAACATCTCAGATCACCAGGGGAGAAACCGGGCGGATGGACGCCCCCGTCCGGCTCGCATGAGTCGGGCGCGGCTGCCGGTGGACACCTCGTCTCCGCGCTACGCCGCGTAGAGTGACGTCACGGACAGTCAAAACCGATCTGAGTGTTTGGAGGTTCAGACTGAGACGCATCTGTCCAAATGCGTTCTGAAACTACCTCCCGAAGGTGGTTTCGATCCGGTCTGCAAAAACCGGATTTCATGTGATTTGTGACTGTTCAGACTTCAAAAGAGCCATCCAGTTCCAATTTGGATGGGCTAAAAATCTGATTTTGGCTGGCAGTCTGAACGAGGCCTAAATGATACACGAGTGATTTAAGAGAATTTTATTAGTGGCGTTCACTAATTTCCTCGTACTTCGACTTTACAAACAAACTTATTTGACCCGAAGTTATCATACTTTTATACTGAAGTATGAATATGATTCCAAACTAAATGGAAAATATAATCTATTAACAAGACAAACATTAAAGATATGCTATGCAAGATTTTCCTTAAAAATCCGTTGCAGCACTGTTGCAACAGTTACCTGCGGTTTTAGTATGTTGTTATTCCTGATGTGAAAAGGTGATTAAACTTTTGACCCGTCTTTGTTGTGAGGTGTCCTGTTACATAAAAGCAAGTGACACCTACCAGCCAATCAGAAACAAGTAATATTTCATTGCCATGGCATCATAAAGGTTAAAGCAGCAGTTAAATCGGCTTCATGACGCGTTTTATGTCTCATAAAATCCACAATTACATGTTTTTATTAGAAACACTGGGATCAAATGGAGCCTGTAAAGTGACTTTAACACATTTACATAGAGAGAGGCTCATTTAGCGCCTCATGTATTATTCAACAGGAGCTGATTAACTTTAAACCTTTAAATGACAAGTAATCTGTTAGGCTCTGGGGTTTTAAACAGCTTAAGGCTTCTTTTTTTTTACATTCACACAAGATGAACTCTATCTGGTTCCAGCTTCTCCAGTAAGAGGAATTATTGCTTTTCTGTCATGTGTGATGATAAATTCATAATATATTTTTCACTTTTGGACAGATGGGCAAAGAAAAATTAAAACATTTGGGGCTCTTAAGAACTTAAGATATTAATTTTTTTTGTCAGTAGTTTTTGACGTTTCATAGACGTGGTTTTTTTTATGGCTACAAACTTTACATCTTAAAATCATATCATGTACAATATTTTTTTCACAATCAATAACCAAAAAAGGAATAGGCTGAAGCGCAAGGCTTATTTTTGTGTAACCTGTACATCCAAGGAAAAACCCAGAATATCAGCAATAGAAAGAAAGAAACTGATCAGATAAACTAAGGAAATAAGTCCCAAGGAATATTTAGTTACATTAATGTTTGTAATTTACAATTTCTTAAAGCGAAATGAATGATTCCAGCTTTTCTCCATGCAGCCACCAGCACACATCTCTCTCTCTCTCTCTCTCTCTCTCTCTCTCTCTCTCTGTCTCTCTCTCTCTCTCTCTGTCTCTCTCTCTCTCTCTCTCTGTCTCTCTCTCTCTGTCTCTCTCTCTCTCTCTCTCTCTCTCTCTCTCTCTCTCTCTCTCTCTCTCTCTCTCTCTCTCAATTCAATTCAATTCAATTGGCTTTATTGGCCATGACACAATACTGTATATATTGCCAAAGCAAGCATCAGAAAAAAAAGATAACAGTGAGGAATATTGAAAGCAATATTTACAATAAATTATTATAATTCTATTATTCATTTAAAAAGAAAAGAAAAACTAATAACAAAAGAAAGCAATATTTACAATCATTGAATTACAATCAATATATCACTCTAACTGTCCCAGCAAAGAAGAAGAAAAAAATATATATCTAATATATATATATATATATATATTAGATTTTTATATATATATATATATATATATATATATATATATATATAATAAATCTCTCTCTCTCTTCCCTTCCTCTCTCTCTTCCTCTCCTCTCTCTCTCAGTGGTCCAGGTGTAACTGAAGATGCTGAAACACTCTGACTTTGTTCATGTCTTAATGGTAAGCAGGTGAAAAGAAAACATTACAACATTACAATTATCTGCTGAATATATTTAAGAGCTTCCCGATGAGGTCAGCTCTCTTTTCTGCAGCCTGTGGCTCTAATTCTGAAGTTTTCAAACTCTGAGGTAAAGATACTGTGTGAGGTAAAAGCGACCGCTGCCACAAGTAGTTATTGTAGTTTGTCTGCTAATTTAAAATGCTACATATTTTTAGATGATGTGTGATTTACACATTGCAAGGACATAATTATTGTGAGTAAATGCCCATAAATCCACCCAGAAATCATAGCAAATAATCACCAGTTTTTTCTTATTTTGTACCTGCAACCAGGAATAGCATGCATGCTTACCTATTTTTGTCTTTACAGCAACTTTAATACTCGTTTTTTTTAATACCAGCTACTTTTTTTTAAGTTTATAAATTTTATCTTAAATTTAATTTGCTTTCGTTTTTTTCGTTTTTTTTTCTTTTATTACTTTTTATTGACATTTTATCAAATTTTCTTATTTGTGTTTCTTTGTGAATGTTAGCTATATTGTAAATTAGTTATTTACTCTAGTGTTTTACCCAGTTAAAATCATTTTAAATGAATTAATGAAAATGATCTGCATGTAATGTGGTTGTTTAGCCACAGGGGAGCGCTGCTCCACTGTTTAATATCTCAGCAGCAGATTAATTAAAAGGGCCAGACCACCCAAATTTGCACACAAAAACAAGCTGATTTTCCTCACTTCCTCACAGTTGTATCGATCCATGCAGATAGTTTTTTTTTTTTTCATAGATCTCTGCCTCCAACCAAGTACTATGGTGCTCAAACAAAATCCTATTCTCTATATTCTCTGGTGTAAATGAGTTTCTGTCACCTGGTGGCCTGTTAACTGTGTTAAATGATGATTTATACCTGATGTCGAAACCCTGCAAGTCATCCGGAAAACAACAAACCGAACCACCATGACTTCCACCAGCCACGTTTCTGCTTTCAGTGTTTTGTAAACTTCACAGGAAGCATCAGTGCAGATTAAATGGCAGATCTAACATGTGGTTTCCCCCTCAGTGACAACAGACTTTTCAGCTCACAGCAGAGAGGAAACACATCAAGAATTCTTCCTCTCCTCGTTATGTTTTGAGTCTTTAATGTGTCCCATATTTTCATGTAGATGTACAGTGTGTTTTAAAGCATAATTTAGCCTCCGAGACACTGAATTTCGGTGAAGTGTCTTGATGTCTTGTGACTTGGACTTGGTTCAAAAGCACTTTAGCTCTCATGTGGGTTTCATCGATTTGTGTCCCATTTTACAGCAGTGAATACACTTTATTTCAAATTTTCCCACTGATTTAAAATGGGTTTATGGGGCTCCAAAAATCCCCTGGCTCTCTGTGTGTCTACTGGTCTGTGTTTTTATGGGGGGGAAAAATTGTCAAAAAATACATTTGAAAACTGCACTCCAGGCTGCAAATTGCACTCTACAGAAATAATTTATACATAGACATTTAGGAAAATTAGTCTTCTCCCTCACAATCCTCTGGTAAAGCTGTCAGAGTTATAGTTTCGGCGTAGGACGCACAGATGCGCCACCAACACGTACCAACAGCCTCATTGGCTCCTATATTAAAAATGCATGGAAGATTTCTGTAGAAAAGCATATTTAAGTTTTTCAGATCGCTCTTACAAAGCTATTTCTTCATTTTTCTTCACAAAAAACATATGTAGCTAGAAGAACTCAGGACGCTCAAAGTGAAGTCGGATCACTGATAGGTATTATGGTTTTGGCAAAAATGCTTTCTGTTCGAGGCCAGAAATTACAGTCTGTCCCCCTCTGGCTGCTATCATTGTGGTGGAAGATTCCACGGCTGTTCATTTCCGTTGATTGCTCTGCTCTGATTGGCCGACCCCAAAGCTTTCATCATTTCATCCATCTCTCACAGAAAGAGAGAACCAGACACACACACACACACACATACACACACGCACACTCCTCCAGATACACATGCTTCATACCAAGGTTATAATAGTTTTGGATTTTTCATTAGTTTTAGTTTTAATTTTATGAATTGTGAATTTTTGTCTCCAAATTCAGTTAGTTTTAGTTCGTTTTTAGAGTGAGCTTTCTAGTTTAAGTCTAGTTTTTTTTTTTTTTTAAATGCTTAGTTTTAGTTTAGTTTTTATTAGTTTTAGTTTTTTGTAATGGCCTATGTGTTGGGTGCCAGATTCAAAGAGGTCATAATAAATTTTGCCTTTATTTCCTTTGGTTTATCCATCTCAGCCCCAATAAGGTTATTAACTCTTACAGTTCCAGGTGTTTTGAATTTTGGTTTGAGTGTAGACATCTCAGTAAACATATTCACCATGTGTTGCATGTTCAAATAGAAACACTGAATTATGAATGAAAAAAGTTGACAAAACTAAGGACATTTTCATTATAATTTTAGTTAGTTTTAGTTAGTTTTGTAACCACACAATACAGTTTCAGTTAGTTATCGCTTTTTTAAAAACTCTATTTTGTATTTTTTATTTTTATTTCAGTTAACAAAAATGTTTTTTCAATTCTAGTTTTCGTTATTTCGTTAGTTTTCGTTAACTATAATAACCTTGCTCTGCAGACGTATTGTGGAATAAACTGTGTCATTCTGTCTCTCTAGATTCAATTTGTCTTATATTCAAAATTAATTTACTCATATATATGATGATTTTAAATTAATATCACTGCTACATTATTGTGTATATTGGACTTCATACACACACACAGGTTTTTCTTGCACCGTGCTTTTATTTTGAAGCCCACTTCCTGTCATTTCCTGTGCTGTCTGTGTTAAACAGTGTGACCTTGCCGCAGCGGCTCCAGCTCCTCTCCCCGCAGCAGCAGCGGCCAGCTCCGGTCGATGTGTCGGTGCTGGCGGACGGTCGGTGACCGGACAGACCGAGGACCTGCCGGGCATCAGCGGACGGCTGCGGACTGAAGACTGCATGGTGCTCACAGGTAAGACCGAACCTGTTGTCTTACAGCTGAGAGACGCTGCTGATGTCATCACTGATGGTGGTAGTAGTACAGCTGGTACCTATTCTGTCAGTAGCAGGATATATTGTACTAATAATAATGATAGTATTACTAATATCTAATAGAGAAATCAGGATTATTAACGGTAAAAAGGGTTTTGGCCTACTTCGCCCATAACAGTGCAGCGAGTTGCATTTTTTTAATATTGGCAATAAAATGAAGCTCTTTTAGGCTCAGTGTTGTACACTAGAAGCTTCTAGTAGTGGAGAGTAACTAAATACTCAAGTACTATTATACTGAAGTGCAGTTTTGAGGTACTTGTTCTTTACTGGATTATATCTATTTTATTCTATTTTATATTTCTACTCAACTGCATCTCAGAGGGAAAATATGAAGCTTACTTTTGCACTGCATTTATTTGATTTATTTAATTTACTCTACAGATTCAGATTTTTGATATTAAAATATAAATCAACTATGAAATATTATTATGTATATAAAGTAATTAAAATGAGCTCCAGCTTTACCAGCTGCAACATTAAAGTAATGAACATATGCATGAATAATTAGTCTATAATAAATATATATAATAAAAATATTTTTTAATGGCCCAGAGTACTTTTAATGTTTGTATTTTTCATATATTTGGCTTATACTTTTGCACTCTTACTGAAGTATATATATTTATTATATATTTTGGGTGCAAGATTTGTAAAATAATATTTTGACACAGTGGTATATTTTTTTTACTTAAGTAAAAGATCGTAGTCCTTTTTCCAATACCTTGAGTACCTATCAAAAGTACAAGTACTCATTGTGCAAAATGGCCCAGAATTTCATTATAATCATTTTTAGATTATTATAATTCTTGATGTTGCAGCTGGTAAAGATGAAGCTAATTGTAACTACTGTATAATCTGCTGGGTAGTTTTATCAATAATAATCATCTGGGTTTATTTGTTGTTTATATTTTGTTGTAATAATCTGAATCTGTTTAGGAGCCATTAACGCCGGCTGTTAAATTTAGGGCAGTAAACAGTACATTTCCCTCTGAAGTGTAGTGGAGTAGAAGTATAAAGTAGCAGAAAATGTAATTATTTAAGAAAAGTAAAAGTGTAGTACTTGTAAAGAAAGTTTCTGTGTGTCTGCAGCTGCTGGTTCTCTGCAGAGACTCGCTGGTCCTGATATTTGAGACACTGTAGTAGGGCTGGGCGATATGGCCCTAAAAGAATATCACAATATTGCAGGCTATTTTTGCGATAACGATATTCTTGACGATATTAGGAAATACTTAAAAAGATAGAAAATGTGATTTTTTTTTAGTCTGTATAAATAATTAAAAATCTAAAATGTAGTTTGAAGTGCAAATCTCAACAGTTGGCAAATACAAAAAAAAATTTCTCTTGACTCTTGAGTATGAGCAAATAATAAAAATAACCATTTAGGGGTTCCGGGGGCATATTTCAATGACATTTTGTAAAGGAGAATAAAGGTTATTGTATGTTTTATTTAAGGCATCTTATTTTGACAGTCTTCTTGTAAATTCTGTGGTGGATTCTCTTAACACACTGTGCTCTTATTTTGAAAGCTGCATGTGTTTAGCTACAGGGAGTAAGTAGCTTTTTGTGATTAAAACAGCTTTAACCACTACATCAAGAAGTAGGAACGTTGCCAATATCATGATATGCATTTTTTTTAACCATTAAAAAAAAATACAGATATTATCGTAAACGATGCGATATGGCACACCCCTACACTGTAGTAACTTCAGTATATGGCACTAGTAGTTTTTTTTATTTATTTTTTTTAATTAATTTAGACAAAACACAACACAAATCACCAATGAACAAACAGAGAAAAACAAGAACAAAACAAAAAACACAACAACAACAAAATCACAAAACCAACCCAAATAAATAAATAAAACCACAAAAATAAACAAGAACCTTAACACATCAAAACTAAAACAAGACACAAACATACATCAAACATAATTACCACATAAAACACACAGTATATCAGTAAACTTGATAACCTAAGAAAAAATAAAAAAAAGGGTTAAGTTAAATTAAATGCCAGCCTTCCCCTTCAATAAATCTTTTCCACCTTTCCAAATACCGTCCAACATCACCATTCCTATTAGCAATATAACCTTTCAAAACAAAATAACGTTTAATAAGCATCCTAAATTGATTAATATTCAAAGAATCTGCATTGACAGCTTTACGGCACTAGTAGTTAACATGAAGCTTTTGGCCGGCATTCAGTCCAGCAGCAACTTCCCTTTCAACTGTGTGTCTGGACTGAACCGCCACCACAAACAAAACACCACGTTCACTGAGGAGCAGCAGAACGAGAAGCACACACTGTCCTCCACCCAGAGAGATGTGTAGAGCCTCCTGTATCAGATTAAAATCCCCTGGATAATTTCTCAGTATTATCCCTCATCATCTCTCTTAGAATGTAATTGCAATGGCATGATATCATTTATCTCATTTATGATATCATCTAGAGTCAGCATGCCTTCTTAAACATCTTAAGCTGTTAAATAACAATCAATCCTCAAGTTATTTTTAAGGGTATCATTGTTTTTATATGTTTATGAGCCATTTTATATCTTCAGGAGGAACCAGTGGCCCACAGACAGGAAGTCACACAGTTAAAGAAAAATACAGAATACTTATTCCTTATAAACAACTTCATTCTTTGGTAGAAAAAGTATTGAGATCCTTTACTTCAGAAAATGTACAGAAACTCCACAACAATTATAATTTCTACAACTACATTTAAAATCTGAAATTATGTATTTTTCATCCAATTTAAACTATCAAAGTAAAAGTATTCAATGTGCGGTAAAATGTCTCCTGTCAGTGTTTTACTCTTACATATGATGCTTTTGGAATAATATCACTTATGCATTAATGTTTATGTTGCATTTTACTGCTGGCAATGTTTATGGCTGTGCTAATTTTTACTCCGTTATATACTGTTTGGTTTAATCTGCAGAAATGGATCATATTCTATAAATTCATCATGTTTGCAGCTTCACTGTCCTGTGAGAACCACACATCTCTAAACAGACAGGAAAACGGCTGTTGTCAGCTTTGTGACGATGCATTTCCCAGTCGATCCAAGAGGGTTTTTAGAGTTTATTTAGCTGAAGAAGTAGGAGAATTTTCTCAACACATAAAGGAACATTTCATCCAAATCAACACATCTGGAGATGCACGTTTTTCAATGGACAGTGGATAAAAAAATTGTCATTTGAAAAGCAACCTCAGAAATATAATCAAAATAATAAAAATGCTCAAGTACCTCACATTTGCACTTAAGTACAGTACTTCAGTAAATAGTTACATTCCACCGCTGCAGTTGTGATGGAGTCAGTGGGAATAGTCGTTATCCTGAGTTCACCTGTGTGGATCAGGTGTTGTGATGTATGGACACACAGAGGAAAGTGAATTGTGGTTTTCATGGAATATTTTCTTATGGTTTGCATACATTTCGTTGAACAGGATGTTGAGGACTGTAGCTGTAGGAAATAGCTAATGGACTGGTTTCACCCGCAGCAGCCGGAACAAACCACAGGGTGTCAAATGTCAATAGTATCATGAGTGTGTCTCATTGAAGAAGATTTCTGTGAATCTGTGTAACAGATCTGCTGGTATATGACGGTTGTGCTTTGAATATGAAGTATTCAACATTATTTGACCTTATCTCTGGGTTTGCTTGGCCTATCATTATCAAACAAAACTGGTGTGCAGTTTTAACCCGGTCCTTTAGAGCATTAGTTCTCAACCTTTTTGAGTCGCGACCCCCAATTTAACATGCATGTTGTCCGCGACCCCCGCTCACTGAACAGAATCTCACACGCACAGTTCAGATCACCCAAAAAAGAAGCAAAATGACCAAAAAAAGGAAACAAAATGACCAAAAAAACGACACAAAATGACTAAAAACAGTCACAAAATGACTAAAAAAAGACACAAAATGACAAAAAAAAAGACACAAAATGACTAAAGAAAGGACACAAAATGACCAAAAAAGACACAAATTGACCAAAAAACACACAAAATGACCAAAAAAAGACATTAAGTGACCAAAAAGACAAACACATGAACCCAATTGGGGTCCCGACCCCAAGGTTGAGAATAGCTGCTTTAGAGGGAAGCTGACAGCAGGACTCGGTGCTGCTTTTTTATTATGTCATGACATCATGAAGGACCAGCACTTTCCTGGACTCCAGAGGGTTAACAAGATGAAGCTGTTTCTCTTTTATTTTGAAGGACTGACTCAAACTCAAGCTGCATTTTTAACTGGGCTGAAGACGTTTTGTTGGATGTCCTGCAAGACTCAGTCACCCTGACACATTCTCTCACATCTAAACCTAAACGCTGAGTGTGTAACACCTGGGGGGTGAAGGTGGGAGGTCGAACTGCACGTTTGAATATCTAAAGTGGTTCCCATTACAGCAAACAGTCTGCGTCTCCCTGAGGTGCTGCCTGATTTAATCAGCAGGCCGAGACTCCTTTGAGAGGAAACCAACAGGCGTCTCCATGGAAGGCAGCAGGAGGAGGAGGGAGGATGGAGACAGGGCTACATGTGTGTGAGGATCATGCCTATCACCATGGCAACTGTGATTCACTTCCACCTTTAGTCCCTCAGTGTGCTAGTGAGAAATATCTGCACAGGTGGAGTCAGCCACCTGCAGGAAACCTCAGCAGCTCGGATAATTTAGTGTGTGAAATATTATTAGTTTGGTGCTGATGGAGATCAATATATCCATATATCTACAGTGACAAGAAGAAGCATGTGCACCCTTTGAAAAAAACTGGTTTTCTACATTAATTTGTCATAAAATGTGATCCGATCTGCTTCTGCAAGTCCTAAGTATCGACAGACACAATGTGCTTAACCTAACACCACACAAACAATTATAATATTTCATGTCTTTATTGAACACATCCATAAAACATTTATTGTGCTGGTTGAAAAAGTAAGTGAACCCTTGGATTTATTACACTACAAAAAAGCCAACTTGTATTTTTTGGCCTAAAACAGTGAACAGTGTAAAAAGGTAACTCTTATTTCTTTGTTGTGAAATGCGAGAAAGCGGTGAAATTCGGTCATTATCGAAAGCTAGCGGCTAACTGATGCTAGCGGCTAACTGATGGCAGCAGCGCTGCTTGTTACAGCTACAAGAGTAGCCATTAGCGTATCAATGCTAACTCAAAATTGTGGTCACAACATTAGCTGACATTTCATTGCGGCGCTACAATCGTGCCACTTCAGCACATTGCAGAAGTTAGCAGAAGTAAGGATTAAAAGTTATTATAACTTATAATGTAAAATTATAGGTTAGTAGGCCTACAACTTACAGTTGAGTTGACAAAAATCTGAATTCAGAGTTGAGCAAACTCAAAAACAAAACTTAAAATATTTAGTTTAATTGTCCAACTTAAAATTTTATTGAAGTTTGTTGCCTTGAAATTTTGAGTTCACCCTACTTTTCTTTTTTGCAGTGTAGCTGCTCGAACGTCCTTTGGCAGCAATAACCACCAATAACCAAACGCTTCCCGTAGCTGCTGATCAGAGCGGATGTCTGGTCTTTAGAAAAAGACAATATTCCTACTAAGTTGTTTACATGACTAATGAAGATGAATTTTCCACTAATATTCCTGTTAACACAACCTCCCTCTTTCATTTGACTGTAGTCAGACTATTGAATGGGTGTTTATCAACGCTTATCAGCCCATAACTATGGCCACGTAGGCCCCTTTTCTCCCTTACAGTGGGTTTATCTGCCTATTCAAATAAGTGCAATAGATTTCCCTACCCAATTAACAGCCTCTCCCTGTTTCGTTACTTTTCAGGCCCTTTTAGGTTTAGGCACCAAAAAGGGCCATAGTTTTGTTCAGCTTAGGCTACAAAACTAGTTTTCTAAGGTCTCAAAAGTGAAACAATGACAAATAAATGCTAAAAATTAAGTAGTTATGATGACAAAGTTAATTCTGTATGTGCCATAGTTACAGAAAAACTTGACACACTATAGTTAAGTTGTGTTATTTCAAATAACATTCTTAATTTTTGGTGTTTGATTCAAATTTAAAATCTCCCCTCACATCTTAATCAGAAAATGCTATTCAGAATAAGGCCTAAATCGTAATATATATGAATATAATAAGCTGTTTACATGACCCATATCAACTTCAGAATACTTTCATAGTCTAAATAATAATAGTGTGCATGTAAATTGAGTCAGTGTTGCAGATTCTGTTAATTTATGAAGCAGAAAATAAGTCTTCAGCTTGTCTTATCAAGTGTTTATTAATCATGTACAAAACAGTTACAGTGGAGCATTTGTTGGCCATGAAATTCTTTGTTCTCGGGCCCCCGTTTAAAAATGCTACTATAAATCTGAGATATAAAATAGTGCCGAAGCTGAATTATATAAATATTATAGTATAGTAATTATATAACACTGTGGTAGACTGGGGGAATAATAGAACAGTTGCTGTCTTCTGAAAATGCCTAAAAGGTAATTTCTGTTAAATTAAAGGTAAAACTAGATAAAGCAGAACCTGATTATCAGTGATCTGAAACCTTTAGGTCAACAGTGTGTTTTTAATGTACACATGCAGCGCAAACGTCTCGGGGAGAACGCCATGCGAATCGGTGCTGCGATGCACAAACAGCAGCAGGAAAAATCTACTGAGTGAAGGACACTGAAGCTAAACACAATTCAATAAGAGCTCTTTTTTATTGACTCAGACAGACTACAGCACATTCCTCCAAACATTAATCCAAAAATGGAACAAATCAACTGGAGGAAATCACTTCATTCTGGTTCCTTCGCCGCAATCTTTGACCTCGCTGACTGCTGGAAAAACTGCATTTCCGCCCTCAATTCAGCCGACATGGAGGCGGCGAAGAAGACGAGAAGCAAAACACTTGATCTTGAACGGCCCTTTTTTCATACCGTTGCCATAGCAACAGAGGGAAGAGTATCCCTGCTGGTGTGTGTGTGTGTGTGTGTGTGCGTGTGTGTGTGTGTGTGTTCTCGTGTCGATACAATATGAGGTCTCTGAGCTTCGTCACAGCTTCAGATCAAAGGTTTTTCTTTTCCTTTTTTTCTTCAGATCGAACAAGTCCTCCAACCAATCAGAGCTCTCCTTTACCCCTCTGACATCTCACATCAACCACCACCTCTAAACCTGGATCAGACACTGCTGAGAAACCCCAGAACCAACAGAAACGGCTTCAGTCTCAAATCCAGTACACTTATAATACAAACTCCATCACTAAATCTAAAACTCAGCCTGTTATCAACCCCAGTGTTAGCTTGTATCCTAGCCAGTCAAATTGCAACAACATCTCCAAGCTAAACGTTTGTCAATACCACCCATAACGACACATGTGACCGTTTGTCTTGCGGTACAGAGCCGATCGTTCTAAAAATAGTATACACGTCATGATGCATACACGTACAGTTTGCAGATGTAAAAAAGGCTGCCATTTTGTAGCCTGGCTAACACCAGACTAATCTCAAATGAGATTAGGTCTGGCAACCAGCCGTTCATTTCTCCGTAGAGGAGGTGTGGTTTACGATCCTCCGGAGCCGTTTATTGGGCGCTTAGAATGTCTATCAAAGCGTCTGTAGGTAGCTCTTAGCCAATCAGATCAGTTATACCAGATGACATAACAGAGCTACAGAAATGGATGTTTGTTGTGTGTGTGTCTGTGAGAGAGTGTTGCTTGCTGCTTTGCTTCTCCAGTTCTCGCTTTCTGCAAGATTATTTATTTTCACGCTTTATTCCCCCTCATGTCATTCAGCCACACACATCAACTGATTTTATGGGTAATAAACAAGCTGCTGCGGGTCTATGGGGGCTCCGCTGTCCCCCGGCTCGTAGCCAGATCACCGGCGCTACGCTAGCGCTGGTGATTAGCGCCGCTAGAGGCTAATAGCCCCGCTACCGGTGATCTCGCTACGAGCCGGGGGACAGCGGAGCCGCCGAGAGACCTTTCGCCTTTCAACTTTCGCTCTAAACTATTTAAAACACCATCTACAGCTAAAGAGAGTTTCGCGTCTGCAGCAGCCATGTTGGATCCGTAAGAAAACTACAAGCTTCCAAGTGCCGAGTAGTACGCGTCATCGTCTTGCCGTCCCTCCCCGCTCTGTGATTGGATCCCTAAAACAGGGCTAAGAAACCTCCCTGGTTGCCAGACTGGATGGAGGTTCGAAATTAAATTCGAGCTCGCAAGGCAGTCTGGGTATACCCAGGCTAGGGGACACCAGTCTGTCAAATCAAATGTTCTCCACATGTCAGCGTGGGTTCTCTCCGGATCTTCTGGCTTCCTCCCCGAGTCCAAAAACATGCAGCTTAGGTTTAATTGGTGACTCTAAATTGCCCATAGGAGTGAATGAGAGTGTGATTGTCTGTCTCTCTGTGTCAGCCCTGTGATCGTCTGGAGACCGCCTCTCGCCCAAGGATGATGAATGAATGAATAGTAATGATGATTTATCTATGTTGCCTCTTTCATACACAACATGTAGCTCAAAATAAAAAATAAAAAAATTACACAAGCAGGAAACCTATATATATATAACCCACAATATAATAAAACTGCTTATTCCGTCTGATGACTTTTACCCTGTCCAATATATCTATTGTATTGTATTGTTATTAATTCTGTGTATTTTTATTTTATTTTATTGCTGTTTCTTTTCTATCATTTTGTACGGTGCCCTTGAGTGCCAAGAAAGTCGCCTCCAAATAAATAAATATTATTATTAACCCTTATTAGTTACATTTTGGAAATCCAAAAACATTGTGTACGCTGTCACTAAGCGATACCACTTGCAAAAACCAGAAGATGCTGGAGGGATGTCGAGGAGCTGAAAAAAGGAATGAAAATGGAACGATGGATATGAGAGCGCAAACACGGCCATAAAGATTTGACGACATGTCTTATTTGTGCAGATTTAGTGATTGCAAAAGGCTGTGCAGTCCTCGATCCGCCCATCAGCGTGTGAACTTTACTTCTTCTAAGAAAGCTGTCAGATGATATTTTGTTTGTTGGTTTGTTTGTTTTTACTCATCAGATCTCAGCTTGTGAAAAAGACGACGATAGTTTTTTTCAGATTAGATCAGAGGACTGGCAGTATTTTTCTTAGCTCGATGTGAATGTCGGTGAGAAACGGTTTCGGCTGTTTTTAGAGAAAAGCTGGTGATCTCGTCTCATCACTCCCATATTTACTTCATCTTTAGCTCACTGGATGTTGGTCACACGTCTATATTTAGAACGTGTTATCTGATGCTGCATCCCTCGCTCTCCCTCCCACTTCTCACTCTCCTCCTGATCATCACTTCACACTCTTCCAGAACAGTGTTAATGTAACACCACGATGCATTAAAAACCTTTATTTATAACACCATGTGGCGACGGAGCTCCATGCAGATACAGAGGTGTTATCCTGACATCATCACAGCCGAGCATGTGGAAAAAAATAATTTGATTTCAAACAGAAACATTTTAATTGTTAAACGTCGTTCTGTTCTTCTGACCCTGCAGGCCGATTATGATGACAGAAAATATGGAGCAGAGTGATGATGTAAGCGTCCTGCACCCCCACGAAGTGGAGCTCCACAGGGAAGAAGACGGACACTGCGCCCTGCCCTTCAGGTGAGTAACTGCAATTTAACTGACTAAATGACTGAAAAATCTAACTAACCTGCAAAAGAAAAAGCTCAGTTTCAGTGCAGAGATCAGTGCAGCAAAGATTATTTTAATATATTACACAGCATTGTTGAATACTTACTTCTGAGGCTCTATTACAGCATTTAACAGTGTGTTATTTCTGAAGCAGAACGAATAAAATACTTTTTAAAATATTTTTTTCAATCAATATTTAGTGTCTGATTATTGATATTATTTGTTAGGAAGCTGTGTAATAGGCAGGATGATGTACAGCAATTTGATCATTATGATGAAATAAAACCCTTCAGGGATATTCCGCTCACTGTACATTAGCTCTTATATAATTCTTTGATGGACATGAAAAAAAGTTAAAAGCCCCTTAAATGCTCAAAACAACTGCTCCCTCCTCCAAAAGTCTGCTACAAATTATAATAATTATAAAATACAAATAAAGAAGATTGTCTGTGTTCCAGAAATATAAGAGCCATGTTGTGGAAATGTGGTAATTTGGGGTTTTTATCATGTCCAAAAATATTGATAGTGAAACGTACAGAAGAATTACATTAATGGGATTTGTCCATCCTGTTTTTATTCTGTCTGACTTCTTTCTGAGGGATTATCATGCTGAGTTTTGGAACTACACCTCCCATGTTGCTCTGACTCTGAGCTCAAATTTGAGCCCCGATTTATAAGCTTATATTTGTTTAAATTGAGTCAAACTGTGTCTGTGCAGACAGTTCTCTGGATTATTTTGATACTGAGGAAATCGTAAAACTCTCAAGCAAGTACTGCAGTTGTAAGGAGCTTTTTTCTTTGATTCCGAGAGCATTTATGGAGCTTTTACTCTGGATCAGGGGTGTCAAACTCTGGCCCGCAGGCCAAATTTGGCCCGCAGTGTAATTTTATTTGGCCCGCGAGGCAATACCAAATTATTATACTATTATTGTACTATAAAAGCTGACCCGCCGGTATTATATGGGGCATTTACCGCTAATACTACAAATCCCACAATACCCTGCTGTTGTTTTGGCGCGTCAATCAGGACAGGACCCAGAAACGCTCCTCTGTGACAGTCGTCATAGCAACCTCAAGCTAGAGCTGTCTCCGAGCTACCCCTTCCCAAAAATGGCAAAAAGAAAGGCAGAATTTATTATTATTTAACTTGAAAAAGTTTATTTTGATATTTAAATCAGAAGGATGCAAATCGAAAAGAGGCATACGATTTTTATTTAATTTTTATTTAATAAATTAATGACATTGATGTGTTTTTTATTTGAAATTTGATTTTGCATGTCTGCACTATTTAGTTATATATTGTATGTTTATAAGCGTTGCTGGTTCCATATTTAATGTTAAAGCAGAACATGTTTGGTATATATTAAAAGGTTTATTTGTTCAATGTTGGCCCGCGATTTTATTCAAGTTTTAAATTTTGGCCCATTGTGTATTTGAGTTTGACACCCCTGCTCTGGATGGACATCAGATTTAATTATCTCCTCAGAAAATTATTATATCTGAATTTAAAAAATGTGTTTTCACATCTGTGTGTTTGGACTTGACTGAGCGGTGACTCCAAGAAGGAGGGAAATTTTTGATGCAAATTGCAGGTTTTAAAATAGCTTAATCACCTCCATCATCTGTGTGTTCATGCTGCAGCTCCTCTTGCATCCAACTGGAGCTCTGTTTTATGCAAATGAGACCACACAGTGCGAAGCAGCAGCACATGAAACTTTTCCCAAGCTGTTAATGAACTAGGAGATGTAGTTCTAAAATGAAACAAGCTCCAGCAGTAGCGTTGCCTGTCTCTCATCTACAAGCAGGCTGCCGTGTCTCCTGTTTGAAACATAGACTGTATAAAGAATGGGTCTCCACTTCTTCACACTGTACAGTAAAGCCACACAGTCTGCACAGCATTATTGAGTTCCTGTAGCCTCGATTTCATTTCGAACTGCCAAGGGGTCTGGAAACCACAGAGCTTTCTTAGCCCTGTTTTAGGCATCCAATCACAGAGCGGGGAGGGACGGCAAGACGATGACGCGTACTACTTGGCACTTGGAAGCTTGTAGTTTTCTTACGGATCCAACATGGCTGCTGCAGACACGAAACTCTCTTTAGCTGTAGATGGTGTTTTAAATAGTTTAGAGCGAAAGTTGAAAGGCGAAAGGTCTCTCAGCGGCTCCGCTGTCCCCCGGCTCGTACCGAGATCACCGGCGTTACGGTAGCTGGGCTAATAGCGGTAGCGCTACGCTACCGTTACGGCGTTAGCGGTAGCTATTAGCCCCACTATTGTAACGCTGGTGATCTCGCTACGAGCCGGGGGACAGCGGAGACGCCGAGAGACCAGCAGCAGCTTGTTTATTGCCCATAAAATCAGTGGATGTGTGTGGCTGAATGACATGAGGGGGAATAAAGCGTGAAAATAAATAATCTTGCAGAAAGCGAGAACTGGAGAAGCAAAGCAGCAAGCAACACTCTCTCACAGACACACACACAACAAACATCCATTTCTGTTGCTCTACATACGTCATCTGGTATAACTGATCTGATTGGCTAAGAGCTACCTACAGACGCTTTGATAGACATTCTAAGCGCCCAATAAACGGCTCTGGAGGATCGTAAACCACACCTCCTCTACGGAGAAATGAAGTGTTGGTTCCCAGACTACATCTCATCTGAGATTAATCTGGTGTTAGCAAGGCTAGAGTTCCTGCCCAAGCTCGACCAATCGCGAGTCAATTACATCATGATGTTACGGCCCCATTTTGTAGTATCAAATAACTTAACAAAAAACAAAAATCAGCAGAAAAATGAACACATCAGCACGAAAGGAACTGCCTAAAATGACAGAAACTATCTTAGTATTTGATCATTACTTTGAGTTTTTAGCTTGGCTCCTGTCCCTTCACCGTTCACCATGGAGGGGGCGGGGCTTATAACCTACACTGCAGCCGGCCACCAGGGGGCGATCCACATGTTTTGGCCTCACTTGTGGAGAGCTATGTGGAGTCATTTCTTCCATCTTTACATAGTCTGTGGTTTGAAATGGCGAGCAGAGCAGAGAACCCACCCAACTAGCAGCGAGTTTATCCGATCCTTCCCCTGCTTTTTGAGCAAGCAGCCAGTTGAATGGAGCATCGTGTCCTCGAGCGTCCTCACTGTAATTAGTCGACATGCACCATCAAATCAAATATAAAAGCATAGTATACAATATATGTAGATATACAGTATGCGTAGTATACAAAATATCTGAACACAGCAAATAAAGCAACCTAGACGACTGCTGGTGCAGAAGAAATACAGATATTTTTGTGACAAAAACAAATAGAGATTGCACCTTCGTGTTTTAATATTTTCTTCTCACCAGAAAGAGAAGCAGTTTAGTTTTGATCTGAGGAAGCAGATGTGGTCGGGTTGCAGGTAGAAACCTCCAGCACCTGTTAGATGTGGACGTGGCTCACAGCTGGAGTGCAGGTGACTCCAGATGTTTAGCCTGCGAGTCGAGAAAGGCTGCAGGAGACTGTTATGATACAAAGAGTGACCATACGTTTTGAAGATGATCCCTCCTCCTCATTATCAACCAACTGCCTCATTAGTTCTGACAAAGGGTGTGTGTGTGTGTGTGTGTGTGTGTGTGTGTGTGTGTGTTGGAGTGTTTGGCGGGAGATAAAAGCAGAGGAGACGTGCAGGGCTGACAATACTCAGAGAGGGAAAGCCTCTCACTGCTCTGTTATTCCTGTCACGTACGGAACAAGCTGCAAGGAGAAGCTGCAGAATCAGAGGCTGTGTGTGTGTGTGTGTGTGTGTGTGCGTGTGTGTGTTTGCCTGCAGCACGTGCAGTCAGATCACGTTTCCCGGCAGCAGAGCTCAGAGAGAGACAGAGAGGCTGATGGGAAGGAGGTGTGTGAATTTGTGTGTGTGTGTGTGTGTGTGTGTGTGTGTGTGTGTGTGTGTTTGTGCGTGTCTGTGTAGCTGGTGTAAAGCCTTAATTCACTTGTGCTGACAGGAAGCTAATGTTCCCTTAAAACCCACAAACAACCACAGAGTAAAACACCAAAACAGACCAGGATTTCACTGTGATTTCAATTAATTCTGATGGAAATGAATCACTTTAGATGGGATGGAGAGCGTGGAAGATGCTTTTGTATCTCCATTAGCTGTGTTGCACTGTTCACTTTTATTTAACCTCCTCCATCAGTAAAAAGACTCAGTGGTTGATACATGACTTTTTACAACATGGTCTCACAGGAATCTGTGAAATAGCCACGGATTTCGGTTAACTCAAAATCCGTGGAATAGCCACGGAATCACTCAAATTTCCGTGAAACTGACACGGATTTCGCTACAATGCAAGTTAATGACAGTCATATCCCGTGGCTATTCCAACATACAAAGTGATTATGTACATTCACTGAGTGAATATTTAGAAAATAAAACATATATTTCTCGCTAGAAATGTGATCAAAATCCATTTTTATGCAGAAACTAAGTCAAAATATTGATTTCTTCACTAAAAATGAGAGAACTGTCCGCCATGTTTTTTGTTCTGACCGCCAGGACCTTGAAAGTCACGTGACTTGGAACAAACCAATAGGAACAAATATCCATGGAATAGCCACGGGATATGACTGTCATTAACTTGCATTGTTGCGAAATCCGTGTCAGTTTCACGGAAATTTGAGTGATTCCGTGGCTATTCCACGGATTTTGAGTTAAGCGAATCCGTGGCTATTTCACGGATTCCTGTGAGACCAGGTTCACTTTTTGATAACAAGCTTGAGAGAATTTCTTCATATTTGTCACACAATGGCTAATAGGATAAAATGATGACGTGACAATTTACTAAATCATCACCCCCTACAATATGTATGACATGGAATATCCCTAGGCATGTAATATACAAACTTTAAATCAGCATTAAGTCTTTAAATAGTATAAATGTTGCTTATGAACAAACTTCCAAAAAAATGCCACAAAATATGTTTTTTTTAAAAACACAGAATACAATGTTTTATTGCTTGTAATAAGTTAAAAAAAACTGAATATAATATGTTTTTTTTAATAAGTACATTAAAATACACTGAATACAAGGCGTTTTTTGCTTGCTAGTAATTAGTAACATCTGCCAATGGAACAAGTAAAAATTGAGACATTAAATGTAATAAAGTATTTGACTAGACATTAGACAAATATAATTGGTAAGTTGTTGTTTTTTTTGCAGTAAAAGGCCACAATTTAGTTTAGTTTTATGTAGTAAGCTCAGAAACAATGTGATTTGAAAAAAACAACGACTTAGGCCCCGTTCACACGAGGACGGTCTGAACAGAAGACGCAAAAGTGGCGTCGCGTCTTCACTTTTTATTCCTCGTTTAGACGAGCATTTTCGGGAGGAAATCTGCTGCATACGATGACGCAAAAGTGTGTGAAATTCGATTGTATGCAGCCAGGCGGCATCACTTAAAGCCATAAGAGCATCTTTGGGCATGCAGAAGTTTTCACGCCACACATTTTCATCAGCTACTCCTTCCACAAAGTTCTCCACCATCACTAGATCTCCCAGGTCTCGTTCACAGCCGTCTGGCTCGCCTCCGATGAATTGCTGCATCCAAAATGTGATGGAGGTAATTCCAGATCCTTCTCTGTTCACTAATACTATCTGTACATATCCTGTACATTTGGTGGAAAGACTCCTGTAAGTTTATTAGAGCTGCCAGAGCAGCTTGAAGGTCCGACGCATGGAAATAATCCCACATTTGTTTATTTTCCTGTACTGGAGCATGTATGTGACGTAAACACATACGTGACGTGAGCAGATCAGATCAGAGTTTTGTGTCTTGTCAGTGTAGACGACACGCTACGGAGGAGAGGATTTAACTTTTCCACTTTGGAAGGTGGTTTCAGATTTTTGGGTCTTTAAGCCCCCAAAACGCCGTCACCGTCTAAACGAAAGGCACTTCTGATAAAATATTTTGTCGTTTTTACCCGCGAGCGTCCTCGTGTGAACGGGGCCTTAGACTACAACAATCTCTCCCTTGGAAAGAAAACATTCAAGATTTGCATCAGACTTTTCAGTTTGACATGAACCAGTGTGTAAAAAAAAAAAAAAAAGCTTACATTTCTCAATAATTTTTTGAGAGAGCAGTGAAAAGAAAGAAAATGTGTACACACCAGTTAATGTTAAACAGTCTGAAAATGTTCAGTGTCACTTCTGCTAAACTTGACACACAAACATGAGATTGTCAGATCCCTCTGCTGAGTGTGAACACGGCTGCTTTCTCTGCTCCAGTTTCTCCATTCAGCCTGAAACTGTTTGCATAATTACTCCTTTTATCTGTGTGGTTGTGTGTGTGTGTGTGTGTGTGTGTGTGTGTGTGTGTGTGTGTGTGTGTGTGTGTGTGTGTGTGCCACCCAGTAGCTCCTTTGGACAATCACTCCTTTCACACACTCCCACTCACACACACACATGCTGAACTCTCCGTGCTCCAGTGTACCAAACTAAAAGAATGGGAATTCTCACTTTGGTTCACTTTTCTGTCACATTTATACTGTTAATAATAATGAGTGGTGGAAGAACTACTTCATACTTAGTTAAAGTAAAACTACAAATACTCCTGAATCCAAAATGTTACGTAAAAGTACACAAATATTATCAGTAAAATGTACTTAGAAAGCATTGACAGTAAAAGTACTCATAATGCAGAATGCATCCTTTTACAGTGTTATATTATGATAGATAATTATATTGTTCTTTTATATCACTAATGAATTGATGCTACCAGTGTTTTAATGTTGGAGTTCATCAATGTGGAGCTAGTTGTAGATACTTTGCATACTACTGGGTAGATTAGTACCCAGTAGTTGTTTCTTATGCAAAAAAATTCCAATAAGTTTTGAATAGAAGTTTTGGAGAAGAAGGTTAAAGTAGCATACAATATAAATCCTCCAAGTAAAATACAATTATGCAAAAATAATTGCACTTATTTACATTAGTCATTGAGCTCAGTGACTGATGATTACTGATTATAGTGACAATCTGTTCAGTGTTTCTCAATTCTTTTTTTACATGAATGAATTTTATGACTACATTTGCATGGCAGACTTGCATGAAATGTGATGCAAATGTGTGTGTGTGTGTGTGTGTGTGTGTGTGTACTATACTATACTATACTATACTATACTATAGTATACTATACTATACTATACAATTATAATCATATAATTCACAATGTTCTCAGTACCAAAGTAAATGCAGACTCCCTCGAATCTGCAAAGTAACTAAAGCTATTAAATTAATGTAGTACAGCAAAACGTACAATATTTCCCCTCAGAGATGTGATGGATTAGAAGTATAGAATGGAAAATGAAGCACAAGTACCTTAAAACTGGCCTGACAGTACAATACTTGAGTAAAAGTTCTGTTTAAGATGTTCACACATGCAAAAACTGCAGTAATATTAGAAGCGGTATTTTAGTGAACCATGCTGGTTGCTCTCTTGTGAAAGTGAACTGTATCGGTTTCACTTTTGTCTGTGGTCACATTTGCATCCTCAGCGCCACGCTGCACCTAAAGAGCCATGCACACCAGGGAAGGACTTTAATATGGCTGGAAATTAATCAGAGAATTAGAAAAAAATCTGAAAATATTCAGGCAAGACACAGCAGGAAAACATGTTTTTTCTTCATGTGCAGGTTAATTGTAAGATTTTGGGCTATTTTTTCTTCCATAACATGTCTCGTTTGTCCATATGCGTCTGGGGATTTCTTCTAAAAGCACCAAAAGTCAGCATTAAATAATGCTTAATTTGCATGTTTAAACTTTACATTTTTAGAAAATGTTTCATATAAAAAACTAATGTCTTAATGTAAGTCATCAACAGGGAAGCTTCATGTTGATTTAATTATCTACCCTGTTAACTCTAACCTTTTATAGGAGGTGAAATTCTTTTGACTCAAACTCATCCCCAGTTTTCTAAGAATATAAAATTTAAAAGTAATTATTTTTCATGCACCATGTATAACATGTTCTATCCCTAAACATGCAAAATTAAAAAAAAATAGAGAAACATTCAGTCTTTAAATATAAATTCTGTTATTGGATTAAGGTGCCAGAATTTTCCTCTAAATTCACAGATTTCTTCCTTTAAATTCATTGTATTATACTTTATTTTTTCAATATTTTGCATAACTGTTAATTTTTTTATATTTTTTACTAGGAATTTTGTTCTTTGAGCCACTTCAAAGATACAATTCTATGACCTTGTGTACAAAAATTAATTTTTTTTATCTGAGTTCTTAAAAAAACCCACAGTGACCCAATTTTTCTGCAGATTAAGGTGCCAGAATTTTCCTCTAAATTCACAATTTTCTTCCTTTAAATTCATTGTATTATATATATTTTTTCAATATTTTGCATAACTATGTTAATTTTTTTATATTTTTTACTAGGAATTTTGTTCTTTGAGCCACTTCAAAGATACAACTCTATGACCTTGTGTACAATTTTTTTTTTTTTATCTGAGTTCTTAAAAAAACCCACAGTGACCCAATTTTTCTGCAGATTAAGGTGCCAGAATTTTCCTCTAAATTCACAATTTTCTTCCTTTAAATTCATTGTATTATACTTTATTTTTTCAATATTTTGCATAACTATGTTAATTTTTTTATATTTTTTACTAGGAATTTTGTTCTTTGAGCCACTTCAAAGATACAACTCTATGACCTTGTGTACAAAAATTAATTTTTTTTATCTGAGTTCTTTAAAAAAAAAACACAGTGACCCAATTTTTCTGCAGAAACTGTATTTTCCGTCTGTTGTGACAGAATAATGAGATGTGATGACATGATATGTGATGTCTGTGTCCCGCAGGCTGCAGCTGATCGACGACCTGTCCTACGAGGACGTGAAGAAGTGTTACAGAGGATCAGTGAGTCCTTCACTCAGCAAACACAATGTGAAACCACCTTAACCCATAAGAACCCAGACCCAGTAATCCTTAAAGGAAAATTATGGGGGATATACCACAGACCAGGTGGACCACATAGAACACATTTATGATGTTTTAAAAAAAAATGCTACCACTAAATGTCAAAGATCTGTGATGTGACATAAATGTTACATTGGGTGTTTATGGTATTTGTGTTCATAATATTTCTTATTTTAAAATAGATAAACTAGACACATTTTCTTCTTACAGAAACACAAATTTGACTTTTTCTTTGCATCTCTACAACATTTATCAAAATTGTAACAGTATTAGTGCTGTTTAACAACAAATTATTTTTCAGATTTGTTTTTAAGTAACAAATTATTAAATAAAAACAAATAACCATTTGCCTTTTTGTTTGCATCTCCACAACATGTATCAAAATTGTGACAGGAAATATGGTCAGAACAAGTGAAATGCAATACAGGACACCTTATTAATGGGTTAGAATTGTTAAATGGGTTTAATCTTAGATTCTAGAAGATTTAAAGTGTTTGTTACAAGGGAATCACCATGGGTTCTTATGGGTTAAAATGACGACATGTCAACCACACCTACAGATACTGCACACACACAGAAACACACACAGAAACACACACAGAAACACACACAGAAACACACACAGAAACACACACAGCTCTGTAGTTGTTCTCAGACGTCCAGAGATAACGGCGGGCCAGCAGGAGTCCTTTCAAATCTTTTTTTAAGTCTTGCAGAAGTTTCCGGCGTCTGTCTCGTTTCCATGGGAACACGGTCAGACAGAGAGTTAGAGTCTGCCATCAGACGTTCATGTGCACAGATTTAATCTCAGATATGAGATATAAATATAAGAATAACACAGAAGGACAGATTTAATGCAGTTTTTGACATTTATTCAGGTCAGTTTCTCGAGAAAAACCTCTGACGACCAGACATAAACATAAACATAAACACAAGGAAGGTTGCGTTGGGGAAAAAAGGAAAATGTGACTTCCAATTTGTTCCACAGAAATTTGAGTGAAGTTTGCAGTTGTTTGTGGAGTTGGAAGAAGTACTCAGGGTATTTTCAAAAATAGAAATAAAAATCAACATAGCTGGAGAAACATGGTTTCTGCTGGACAGAAAGGAAATGAAACTCTGTAATTTGTAAAGTTACTACAGCTGTCAAACATGTTTTGGCGTAAAACGAGCATTATTTACCTCTCTTGTAGCCTTTGTACCGTAGAAAATCTTCAGCAGTGTCCTGGCTCTTGTGGAAATTTTACCTTGTTCCTTGAAACCTGGATTTTGCTCAGTTTTATAGTTTTATCCATAAAAAACATACAATATCTTTATAAGATACTCACATTTTTTGAAGTCATATTTAATAAAGACCCCTGTTCATTTGGTACAAAATTATACCCCAGTGAATACAGTCATTCTCTATTGTTTTAAGTGGATTTAGTTAGAGATTGTTTATTATTTTATTATAGTTTCTACAGTCACTGTTTGTGACAAAGGGGATCACCTACCTCTTAAGTTGTTATGTGTGCATGAAGTTGTATTAAAACTGCAGGAAAGTATCATGTAATGTAATATATTTTGCTGTGTCTACAGTGTTTAAGACTATAGAGGTTATTATTGGGGTGAGGCAGGGCGCTGGAGTATCATGGAGTTTAAGTTAAATAACGACAAAATGAAAATACTGTTCTCAACCTGTGAGAATTAGGGTGTAAACTACTGATTTTTTTTGTTTGTTTAGTTTTATTTAATTGCTGTACAGATGAAATGTGATTATTTGTTTCGTCTTCAATATTGTCTTTGTTTAAATTGAGAGAAAAAAAGATCTACTTTGAAGTTAAGTCCTAAGTTAAGTAGGGAATCACCTACCTCTTTAATAACCCTTTTGTACCTACTGGAAAAAGCATTGTGAGAAATGAAAAGTTGACTTTTTAGAGATTCGTGGTGCTAAATGAGCAAAACCTTAAACATCTACAGCAGTAAAATCCAATATACACAATAATGCAGCAGTGATATTAATCTAAAATCATCATATATATGAGTTAGTTAATTTTGAATATAAGACAAATTGAATCTAGAGAGACAGAATGACACAGTTTATTCCACAAAACGTCTGCAGAGCGAAGCATCAAGTTGTGCTTCAGACGGAGCAGACAGCGGCGAGCTGCTGCTTCTGTTTTCTGTTGTTTCAGTCTTTGTTGTTTCAGACAGGAACAGGAAGGCAGGAAGTCAGCGTCTAGCAGAAAACAAACACATACACAGGTGTATTTACATGATGTAACTTCTGACCCACATACAGTCACATTTCTGCAAATATTTTATTAAATCTTTTCATGGGACAACACTGAACACTAAGTGTCATTTCTTCAGTGTTGTCCCATGAAAAAATATAATAAAATATTTACAAAAATGTGAGGGGTGTACTTACTTTTGTGAGATACTGTATCAGGAAGTAAAACAATACTGAGTCAGTACTGAAAAATCCCAAAAGTAACATGTTTGCTTTAGTATTAAGTATTTAGATCCTTTACTTCAGTGAAATTATAAATAAAACAATGTAAAAATACTCTATTACATGTAAGTTAACCGATGTCCCGTGATGTTGCCCCAAAGTTGACGACCTTTTGATATTAGTTTATGATTGTGCAAATAACATTTATTTTTATTGTTGAATAATCCTTCAGTTGTTTTCTTGACAAGTTGATTAGTTGTTTGGTCAATGAAATGTCAGAAAATGTTTTTTTTTAAAATGTTATGTAACATTTCCCAAAGTTCAAGATGACGTCCTCAAATGTCTTTTTTAAGTTTTTTAAGGCAAACATAGCATTAAACACATTTACTCAAGTAGTACTGTAATTAGGTACAAATTCGAGGTACTTTTACTTTATTGGAGTCTTTCCTTTTCATGTCAGTCTCTACTTTTACTTCACTACATTTCAAAGATAAGTATTTACCTCAATACATTTATCTGACACTTTCAAAATGATTAATAATTAATGTTTGTCTTAAAGAAATCACACAAATAATGAATTGATATTGAAATAGTTGGGGTTTTTTTTTGTTTTTTTAAACATATTTTTATTGCACATTTTGTTAATTTACAAACGGTGAACAACATAGAACAAGAAGGCACATACAAGAAAAATAATAACAATAATGATAGCAATAACTATGATAAAAAAAATAAAATTAATAAATAAATAACTGGGGAAAGAAAGAGAGAGAGAGAGAGAAAATAAATAAATAAATAAAATAAGGGGGGGGGGGGGGGGGGGGGCTTTATAACCACAAAATAAATAAATGAAAAAATAAGTAAATAAATATATACATACATATATCTATACACACACAGATACATATACATGTCCGTAAAGCTCTAAATGTGTATGCTAAATCAAGATAAAATAAAAAGATAAATAAATCTTCAGTTCAGCTCATCATTCCAGCCATCTACTTCAATATCATTTTTCTCAAGGAAATTACAGAAAACCTTCCAGATTTTCCATTTTTTTTAGATTTTTATTTGACTCACTCAAGTGGACACTCACTTTTGACATTATACTGTGCCTCTTTGTTTGTGGTATGTTATGGTATTTGTCAAGTTTTTTATTTTATTTTTTTGTCTCATTTATTTATTCACCTATATTTCTATTTTATTTATTATTATTATTATTATTATTATTATCGTGTGTTCTTGAAATTTACCTATTGTGACATTTGATACACTTAAGTGGACATTCGATTCTGACATTATATTGTGTATACTTTGTTTTGATATGTCATAGTTTGTGCCTAATTTTTATTTATTTGCCTTTTATTATTATCTTTATTATTTGTGTATGTATGTTATTTGTCACTCTGAAAATTGACAATAAAAATATTTTGAAAAAAAAAAAAATAATGCCATCTAAAAAAAAAATTTAAAAAAAATATTCAGTAAACACAATTTTGGTTTGAGAGGTAATAGTTGGTGGTTAATTTCATGGTTAATAGTCGACAACTGTTTGATCAATTTTTGGGTCGGGCTGATATAATCTGTTTGCCAGCGTGAGGACATACAGTATAATTGAGTGTCCTTCTCCCTGCTGGGCAGGACAGAATTATATTATTTAAATTGGGAAAGATGTCTCGACTATATTCATTTCCCGTCAAAGATGAACTCATGACTTCCTTCAAGATAAATCAGATCAATTCTGATGTTGATTTCAACACCAAATGACACAGAATTACATAATTATTAATGACAGAGACATAAAGTCTGTGTGTTGTTAACTCTGGTTCTCCTGCCGCCTCCACAGACTGTCAGCAAGTACAACTCTCAATACCACAAACTGTTCCAGACGGTTCCTAAAGACGAGATCCTGATGAAAGGTGAGGACTGTTTGTTTGAGCTCTGACTGACAGATGTTTCACCTCAGCTGCTCTGTTTATCACCTCTCTATCACATGTTTGTCCTAACTTGAGCCAGACAGTCTATCTATATGCCTATATTATGTCCGAAAGGTTTTTTACACAATATATAATGATGAAAATGATGCTTGTTGTGATGAAGTAATGTAGTTCCACTAGTTATTATTTTCTATTTTCTTTTCTTTTTTAAATAGTCAGCAAATGACTGAAACTTCATTTTTTTATTTTTTATTTTATTAATTCTTCTTTTTTCGAACCGAAAAAATAAACAACATAAACTACAACAGCTTAGGCTAGATGCATATACATATTCATACACATACTCACATAGACACCATTAAACAGATGTACATAAACATATAAACATTTACACACATACAGTATATAAATATATAAAGCCCTATACATATACATGCATCTGCCCTGTTTAAGTAATAAGATAGAAATAAGAACCAGTTAACTTAATATTCAATATGCATTTCCTTCTATTATTTTGGTTCGAAAAAAAGGGAGTAGGCTGAAGTATAAAATACTTATCTAGGCCTGATACTCAACACTTCAAAAATAAGAAGTTATATCTCTATATATAGCTACTTAATGTCAAATAAAGATTTAACAAGATTTTTGAAACTTGACAGTTATGATGTTTATTTAGCTATTTATTTTGTTCCTATTTATGCTTTATTTTCTCAGTTGTCATTTATAGAATTGGCTGACAATGTAATACACTGTTTGTGTAATGTATAACAATATTGAATATTATTTAATAAAGTTTTATTTTTGAGAAAGTACCACTGGGTACTTTTTCAGAGTGATGAAAAATTGGTGCACAATCCACTTAAAAAGTTTTATTTTCATTCCAGCTCTAAAAATTATTATATCAGCCACCAACCATTATAACTGTTATCGATTAATTTCCCCTCTAAAATCAGTATCGGCGTCACTCTCAAAAGTCCCATATCATTCAAGCTCTAGTCCTAACTTGAATATTCTCTGTGATGTTTTCCATTGAGAGAAACCTTTTTATTATGTATTTCCAGTTTCTGATTAAAAAGATATTTGATATTTGAGAGATGCTGTAAAAGTTTATTAGTTTATTAGTTTATTATTTAGATCCCCATTAGCTGCAGCAAATTCTTCCTGGGATCCAACAGTATCAAATATACAGTTAAAAACACAAAACATAATAAAAATAAAAAATAAAACAAAACAAAAATTATTCACATATTAATCCCTATTACACACATTTCTACATATATGTATACATCATTACAAAATCTACTAACACATAATACATATGTTGTATATACACCTTCGTTCTACAGCATATACATTATAATAACACATATCATATACCTATAGAAATATACTACATACATATAAATATACCATGTTTTCTTATTTTGATAAATACTGTTTTATTAATATTTTGAATTGCTTTATGTTAGTGGTGAGTTTGATATTTTTAGGCAGTGAGTTCCTTGTGCATAGAGATAATATTTGTCCTGTAGTCACACTTTAGTATTGTGCAGGCAGCTCTATTCTGTATACATTGTAGTTTATTAAACATGTCTCCAGTGGCATGCAAGTTACCTGTCTCTGTCTTCCTGTCTGATGCACCCGTTTCCCTGCTCTCTTCTTCTGTAGTTTATTCGTGTGCGTTGTTGAGAGACATCCTGCTGCAGGGACGCCTCTACATCTCCAGGAACTGGCTGTGTTTCTACGCAAACCTGTTTGGTAAAGACATCAAGGTGAGCATCTCAAACCACCACCTGTCCCTTAAAGCAGCTATTCTCAACCTTGGGGTCGGAACCCCAATTGGGGTCGCGAGATGATTTTTGGGGGTCGCCAAATCATTTTGGAAGTCAGCTGTGGCTCCACTGTGTTAAAGTGTTCATGTGTTAATGTGTTTTATTCCTTTGGTCATTTAATGTCTTTTTTGGTCATTTTGTTTCCTTTTTGGGTCATTTTGTGTCTTTTTTAAGATATTTTGTGTCTTTTTTTGGTCATTTAATGTCTTATATGGTCATTTTGTGTCTTTTATGGTCATTTTGTTTCTTTTCTGGCCATTTTGTGTCTTTTTTTGATCATTTTGTGGTTTATTTGTGTCATTTTTGGTCATTTTGTTTCCTTTTTGGTCATTTTGTGTCTTTTTTTTATCATTTTGTGATCAATTTGTGTCTTTTATGGTCATTTTGTTTCTTTTTTGGGTCATTTTGTGCTTCATTATTTGTAGAAAATATGTCGTATCAACTGAGTTTGTATGATCTGAACTGTGAGATTGTGTTCAGTGAGCGGGGTTCGCGGACAACATGCATGTTAGATTGGGGGTCGCGACTCAAAAAGGTTGAGAACTAAAACACTGAAACACTTGAAACACTCGTTTAAAAACCTTGTTAAATCTTTAAATTCTTTGATCTATGTTTTCCCCATACACTGCAAAAACCAACTGACAAAAATGAGAAGTTTTGAATGCAGGACTTTTACTTGTAATAGAGTCATTTTCCACCACTGTATAGAAAGATTACACATTTGTTAGAAGAACAACAAATTGTTGTGTACATTCACAAAAATGTTACAATTCAGATGCACTCTCTTAAGAGCCTTGTTTTCTCTGTTTTCTCTGTCCACTGGACATAAAAAAAAAGCTAGTTTGTGAAAGAGATTATTGATTTCAGGGTCTTTCTCGTCCTTTAAACTGTGTTATGTTGTCCTCAGCACTATAGGAACATTTCGAAAGATAAATACAGACTTCACAAACATATATGATCCCCATATGACTCCACTGAGGTCAACCTGTGTGTGTGTGTGTGTGTGTGTGTGTGTGTGTGTGTGTGTGTGTGTGTGTGTGTGTGTGTGTGTGTGTGTTTGGTCTAGACATTAGTCTACTCTGTTGGAGTTCAGGTCAAAGGTCCAACCTCAGTATGTGACAGTGATTTATTTACTGTTTTTATTGTACAACTTAACAGGAAGAAGTATTCAGACCTTAGTATTTGAGTAAAAGTAGTATTGCCACAGTGTAGAAATACTGGATTAGCATCAAAATGTATTTAAAGTCCCAACAGTAAAAGAACTTTGAGCAACAATAAAGTTTCATCATGATTTATAATTCACCATAATTTACTTGGCGATTTCAGTACAGGCCAAAAGTTTGGACACACACCTTCTCATTCAATGCGTTTTTCTTAATTTTCATGACTATTTACATTGTAGATTCTCACTGAAGGCATCAAAACCATGAATGAACACATATGGAATTATGTACTTAACAAAAAAGTGTGAAATAACTGAAAACATGTCTTGTATTTTAGATTCCTCAAAGTAACCACCCTTTGCTTACTAGAATATAAGACATGTTTTCAGTTATTTCACACTTTTTTGTTAAGTACATAATTCCACATGTGTTCATTAACAGTTTTGATGAATTTACAATGTAAATAGTCATGAAAATAAAGGAAACACATTGAATGAGAAGGTGTGTCCAAACTTTTGGCCTGTACTGTATATTTTCTATTATTAATCTGAATGTGTCCAGCAGCAGAGACAACAGGAAGTGTTTGCTCTGACTTTCACACTAAATGTTGTATTTTCTTATATTTCTTGTGTGGATGTGCAGGTGTGTATACCTGTGGTTTCAGTCCGCCTGGTGAAGAAACACAAGACGGCCGGCCTGGTGCCAAACGGCCTCGCTATCACCATGGATACGGCACAGAAGGTACCGGACAGGACGAGCACACACCAGAGATATTATCACACACAACCGAAACCTGCGGACACTCTCAGCTCAGTGTTTCTCTCTATTCCAGTGTGTAACAAGACAAAAAGAGCTCTGAGAAAGTTTAAAGGAAGCAGCCAGCATGTTCAGGCTTTCTGTAGTTTAACACATTCAATTTAAGACTTTTTAACAACATATAGAATGATATTTAATACATGTTTCACTGTTAAACCAGTCAAATAGTTAGTAGGAAGAGAAGGTCTACAATTATTTGCTAAGAACATTAAATTATTGACATTTGTATCAAATATATTTAGTCTTAATGAAATCAATGTTCCTAGACTGCCTTATCTGGGTTATGTTATTTTTCTTAGATTTATTTATTAATTTATGTCTCTTTTATTTATTTTTTCTCTCTTTTATTAATTATAGTAGTATTTATTTTATTTTGGCAATTTTCATTTAATTTGTCTATTGATTTTATCTTATTTATTCATTTTATCCTCTTTTTAATATTGAAAAAAAAAAAAAAATTTACGATTCCAGTCTCAAAATACAATCCAATATCATTCATATCATCTTTATATCTGTAAATTTAAATTAATAAAATTTGGGATTTATTTAATTTAAACTGAAGCATTTATACAACAATATACTAAGTGTATAATCTTATTTGGCTCAATAACAAAAAATATTTCAACTACAATATAAATACATACTCACATGCATGGCAATTTCCAAGCAATGTGATCAATGAAAATAATTGAATAGAACAAACAATAAAATAAATGAATTGAACTTTATTCTATAAAAGATTTAAAAAATAAGTCATAACTAATATTTTGTGTACAACAGGCAAGAAAAAAAAAAATTAAAAGCCCTAAAAATGTGACACCTTTTTAATGAAAGACATTATTTTCCATGGGCTGAATAAGATGTTTTTTAAAGACTTTTTAGGGACAACACCCTTCTGCCAGTCTCATATTTCATCAGCTGTAGTTTGAGGGGATTTTATGCATCAAATATATTAATATAATATAATGAGATATGTGATAACTAGTGTTTGCCTGTTAGCATGGACATTAACTGACGTAAAGCATGTGTTTGTATGTTATTCTGCTAATCTTTGGCAACATGATGATGTCATCATGTGCATGGTATGTTAATGAGCACAGTTAATGCAGCGAGGAATTTAGCAGTTAGGGCCTCAGGGCAAACGCACCGAGCACTGGTCCCATACAGCAATAGCTGTAGGGACCACTACTGTTATACTGTGGATTTTTTCTTCTTCCTCTTCTGGACGCAATTTCGTCCCGCTACTAGTCCTACAACTTGAAGAGTTGCAGGACAAATTATATATCAAAACGTGCGGTTTGATCGGGATCGGTGTGCTATTACTTTTCTCTACAGAATACGAATTTTTTTGTCCAAAATTTTGCATTGAAGTGAATGGGACGGCCAACAAAAAATGAGTGAAAAAGAACAATAATTGGAGATTTTTAAACGTCTACTTCTCCGGCATAATTTCATCTAGAGACTCCATTTAAACTTTAAACAGTAGACACAAGTCTTGTGTATCGGTGTATTAATCCACGTTTCGATAGGTCATATAGTTTTTTATCAATCCCTGTTCAATGACCATGATCATTTTTGGAGAAATTCTGAGATTATAATGGGTGTGTATTGCACGGAATGTTCATGTCACAGTGTGTGACATCATCACCAGAGTGTAGAGGGAGAGAAAAAATTGTCAAAAAATAAATTTGAAAACTGCGCTCCAGGCCGCAAATTCCACTCTACAGAAATAATTTATACATAGAAACGTAGGAAAATTTGTCTTCTCACTCACAATCCTCTGGTAAAGCTGTCAGAGTTATAGTTTGGGCGTATGACGCAAAGATGCGCCACCAACACCACCAACAGTCTCATTGGGTCCCATATTAAAAACGCAGGAAGATTTTGAGGTTAAAGGGCATAGTTTGAAATCTCTGAAGAATCTCATCATAGTGTACACACACCGGCAGTAGCCCCCCATGGCCCTTTCAGAATTTCCCCAGAGGAAATTTTCTAGTTTTTAACTGCTGCTGTGATAATCCTTTCCCTCACTAGAGACATTTTTTTACTTTACATTTTGTTAATGCACATTTTGGTAAGGCTGAAATTAATGAATTCATGCCTTTGTGTTTTCCTGCAGTACGTGTTTGTGTCCCTGCTGTCCAGAGACAGCGTCTACGATGTCCTCAGGAGGATCTGCACTCACCTGCAGGTTTGTGCTTCAGACAAACAGAAGTCAATATTTCCCGTTTATGTAACAGGATATGATCCAGTTTCATTCTGCCTGTTTCTCTGTTTGTAGGTGAACGGGAAGAGTCTGAGTCTGAAGCAGTACCTGGAGGAGCCCAGCTCTCTCTCCATGGTAACGTCTCATTTAACTGCATTTATGGACAGTTTCTGTCAACCAAATACATCAGATCATGTTTATTAAAGAGCTGCATGTTTTCATGTTGTATGAGAAGAAATTGCGACTGAAAAAACAGCAAATCTTTACATTTGTGAAGCTGGAATTGTGAAATGCTTTTACATGGGAAAAGACTCAAATTATTAGGAAAATTCACAGCACCATGGTCTGTTGAAGCTGGAGAATTTAGGGGTCAGAGGTCACTGCAGCCAGACAATAACATGACACACATAGAGAGTTTTATTTATCTCCAGCAGGGCTGAGTCTTATTTAAAGTTTTAGATACTTTAGCCCAATATCAGTACAATAGTTTTATTTCATACCTTGTTCACTTTGACAAAAAACTCTTTTTTGTAATCAAATAAAAGAAAAGGTAAAGGTAAGTATTGTCAAGAAACTGTACAAGACCTTCAAATCAGAAAGAAATTTCGATGCCAACTTTTCGAGACAACAATTAGTTGAAAATTCACCAAAAAAATGACTGCATTTGTTTTGTTAATTTATAAATAATTTTAATTTTGAAAATATGATGTTTAAGCTTCTTTGTCATACATGTTGTAAACTGAACTTCTTTAGGTTTTGGACTGTTTATCAGACAAAACAAGCAATTTAAAGAGATTATAATACAAGTGTAACTAATCTTTTTATTATTTTCTGACATCTTAGCAACAAAATTATCAATTAAAAAATCATCAACCTTTTAAATTATAGTTAAAATACTTATTTGCTGGAGTCTTTTCTTGAAAACTTTGCAGACACATTTTAAACTCCAGCCCTTAATTGTCAGATACAAACAGTCTCATACAGAAACAAGGAGAAAATGATGTGAGAGATTAAAAACCCATAAATAAGTCCTCAGTGTGATGACGAAAGCTGTTCCATTAGATATGAGTCACCAGTCAGTGAGAACAGGGTTAGCTGAATACCAAAAGCTGTTGTTTTGGTCCTGTGGTGACCCTCCGTGGCCCCTTCATGCTCCCTGGATAAGAGGATTTCTCTGCGCTGCTTTCAGGTTCTGCCTGAAATACTGTAAATTTGAGTTGCGACACCTGACCGAGTTTTCAAGCTGGAGTTGGATGTTTCTGTTCTCACCCAGTTTAAAGCATCAGGAAGCAGCCAGCATGTTCAGGGTTTCTGTAGTTTACCACATTAAATTTAAGACTTTTTAACAACATATAGAATGATATTTAATGCATGTTTCACTGTTAAACCAGTCAAATAATTAGTAGGAAGAGAAGGTCTACAATTATTTGCTAAGAACATTAAATGATTGACATTTGTATCAAATATATTTTTTCTTAATGAAAGTTTATTTATTTATTTATTTATGTCTCTTTTAATAAGTATAGTAGTATTTATCTTATATTTGTCAATTTTCATTTCATTTGTCTATTGATTTTATCTTATTTATTCATCTTATTCTCTTTTTAATATTTAAAAAAACTAAATTTACGATTCCAATCTCAAAATACAATCCAATATCATTCATATCATCTTTATATCTGTAAATTTAAATTAATAAAATTTGGGATTTATTTCATTTAAACTGAAGCATTTATACAACAATATACTAAGCGTATAATCTTATTTGGCTCAATAACAAAAAATATGATGTTTCTGTTCTCACCCAGTTTAAAACATCAGTCTGGTGTTTTTCAATATTTTTTATTATCATTGACATCATATTACATTGTCAGACCTCCAAACACTGGACATCAAAATGGAAACTGCAGTTCAGCTCATTTAAAGTTTATTTAGAGCAGAGAGAGCTTACACAATATAATATACTACATAATATGACCACACATCAACAAATCTTCAGAATGAAGTTGTTGAACACTTATTTGTGTATTTAATACTGCAGTAGGAACTTTCCTACACCCTTTGGATCCAGGTATTAGACATTTAACCCATAAGAACCCATGGTGACACACACGGTAAATCTTCTATTTTTTGTTACTAGGCGAAGTTTAAACCCATTTAACAATTCTAATCCGTTAATAGGGTGTCCTGTATTTCATTTAACTTGTTTTGACCATATTTCCTGAACAAATTAAAGTCACAATTTTGATAAACAAAAAGACACATGGTTATTTGTATTTATTTATTATCGATTTATTATTATTATTGTTATTATTATTATTATTATTATGCTACTTAAAAACAAATCTAAAAAATAATTTGTTGTTAAACAGAAGTAATAATATCACAATTTTGATAGATGTTGTGGAGATGCAGAGAAAAAGGCAAATTTGTGTCTAGTTTTTTTTTTATTTTAAAATACGAAATATTATAAACATAAATATTATAAGCGCCCAATGTAATGTTTATGTCACATCACAGATCTTTGACATTCAGGGATAGTGTTTTTGAAAACACATCAGAAATGGTGGTATATCCCCCATAACTTTTCTTTAAGGATAACTGGGTCTGGGTTCTTATGGGTTAAGGTTGTTGGTTTTGTTCTGAAATCTCTTTAAGTCTGAAGTTATGCTGTATAGGTGACCGGACCCACATACCAAACATACCAAAGTGTGCATTTTCTGTTATTATTGAGTTATTTTACGACACTGCAAGGTAAACAAAGGCATTAGAATTTAAATAATAAGTTCAGGAATGTTGTAAACAGCATCTTAAGAATTATATTTACTAGAATAAGTAAATATCTCCCTGGGATCATTTCTGTCCTTACATTAGAATAAAGAATAGGCCTAAATATATATCAGTTTCCTCTCAGACATTGTGGATACATGTGTGGCATTTTTTCCAACTGTTTTTCCCGTCTGCATGTCTATTTGTTTTTAATTTGCTTTATGTACTGGAGTCTGACTCTTTATTATAAAAAATGTTCCATATTATTTGATACACTAGAAACTGGAAAAAAGTTGGAATCAAGTATATTTTTTTTAACTCTTTCCATGAAATGATGAATGTGATTTTTATATGTGTATACATATACACTACCGGTCAAAAGTTTTAGAACACCCCAATTTTTCTATTTTTTATTGAAATTCAAGCAGTTCAAGTCAAATGAACAGCTTGAAAGGGTACAAAGGTAAGTGGTGAACTGCCAGAGGTAAATAAAAAAAGGTAAGCTTAACCAAAACTGAAAGAAAATGTACATTTCAGAATTATGCAAGTAGGCCTTTTTCAGGGAACAAGAAATTAGTTAACAACTTAACTCTATGGAGTCTTGGGCTATTTTGTCCATTTTTGAATTCTTTTCATGTCTTTGTAAGTCATTTTGTATATTTTGGCGTCTATTTTGTCATTTTGTGTCTTTTTTTTGTCACTTTGTGTCTTTTTGTAGTCCTTTAGTTCAACATAAAATGTGATTTTGAATCTTTTTTTTATTTTCAAAACACTATCATGCTCAATAAAGAATTTTAAATGTTGCAAATGTGCATTCATTTCAGAGTACACTGAGACATTAAACTGCATCATTTTCAATTAAATTCTGGAAAAGTTGGTGTGTTCTAAAACTTTTGACCAGTAGTGTATACTGTATATATATTTTGTGTACCAAGTCTTTCAAATTCTAATAAAAATTCAAATTCATAAAAAGAAGCAGCCGTCATCTCTGTGTCTCTGTCAGGACGAGTTCCCGGAGGTGTTAAAGTGGAGGAGGAAGCCCTCGCTGCCCGCCGTCTCCTCCTCGCTCCCAGACCTGCTGGGGACGTCCACACCTAGCCTCGCCACGGACACGCCCTTCAGCACCCACACCCTCACAGGTAGGCCAGTCCACCTGTCAATCATCAGTGAGACGCTGCTGTAGTTAACATAAGAGATCACATGGAGTCCTTGTGTTTGTGTACAGACAGCAGTTTGGAAACAGAGAAGATCCTGCTGACAGAACCAGTACCTGAACTGGGACACACAGAGTACCAGCTGCTGAAACTCTTCATCCTGCTGTGAGTAACACAGAGCACAATACATAGAAATCCAACCTGGTCTCACAGGAATCCGTGAAATAGCCACGGAATCAGTCAAATTTCCGTGAAACTGACACGGATTTTGCTACAATGCAAGTTAATGACCATGGATATTTTTTCCTATTGGTTTGTTCCAAGTCACGTGACTTTCAAGGTCCCGGCGGTCAGAACAAAAAACATGGCGGACAGTTCTCTAATTTTTAGTGAAAAAATCAATATTTTGACTTAGTTTCTGCATAAAAATGGATTTTGATCACATTTCCAGCGAGAAATATATGTTTTATTTTCTAAGTATTCACTCAGTGAATGTACATAATCACTTTGTATGTTGGAATAGCCACGGGATATGACTGTCATTAACTTGCATTGTAGCGAAATCCGTGTCAGTTTCACGGAAATTTGAGTGATTCCATGGCTATTCCACGGATTTTGAGTTAAGCGAATCCGTGGCTATTCCACGGATTTTGAGTTAAGCGAATCCGTGGCTATTTCACGGATTCCTGTGAGACCATGTTGTAAAAATCACACTCAGAAAGAATCAAAGAAATTATTATATGATATTATCAAAATAATTCAGGGAGCACCTGAAGAGTTGATGAAACTACAGAGTTATCTAAAGTGTTTCTTTGTGTGATAGGTTTTCCTAAAGTCTGCATATAGGTCAATAACTAAAATATGCAGAATATTAAGAGGCCACATAAAATACCACACAAAAGACATACATTTTTTATCAAAAAATCATTCATGATGTAACTAAAAACAGTTAAAGATTTAGAAAAAAGCCCCAAAAGACTACAAAACACCCAGAATGTACATGTAACAGCAGTGTTTGTGCCATTAACTGTAGTATTTATGTAAAATTACTAATCATTGTTCGTGTTATTGTTGTCTGTGCTGCCACCTGCTGGTTAAGTATCTTTCACATGACCATATGCTATATATATAAGTATAGTTTCTCAAATCTCCTATTCAGACCTCAATCATGTGCTGGTACAAAAACTTGGCATAGTCCTTCATGAAAAAAATCCCTTAATGTCTTGAAAAATGTCATTAAAATATATTTAAAAAAAAAAAAGTCATAGTTAGTTAAAAATGTCATAATATCTACTGCCGTAATAATTATTATTTTAAAAAGTCATAGTATAGTATGTCCTAAAAATTGTCAACCCTTAAGTGTGAAATAAAAAAGTCTTGCAAGTATTTCCAACATTTTTAGACATCCAATAATATGGTGTTTTTCTGTCAGTTTATTGAGAGACAATTTAAAGCATTTCAGGGTTGGGGTTTTTAAAATTGTAAGACCTTTTCCTGATTTTTTTTGTCATGCTTTAGTATGACTTTTTTTGAGGGTGTTCATTTTTGGACGTCCCATAATACAGTGTTTTTCTGACATTTCTGGCCATAATATGCCCTGATATGTATCAACAGACTATAATTGACCCATTTTAGCAAGAGGGTCGCCAGTTTGATTCCGGCCTGCGGCTCTTCTGTGTGGAGTCATGTTCTCCCCGTGTCAGCGTGGGTTCTCACCAAGGTTATAATAGTTTTGGATTTTTCATTAGTTTTAGTTTTAATATCGTTGTGAATTTTTGTTTTCAAATTCAGTTAGTTTTAGTTAGTTTTTAGAGTGAGTTTTCTAGTTTTAGTTTAGTTTTTAGTTTTTGAAAATGCTTAGTTTTAGTTTAGTTTTTATTAGTTTTAGTGTTAGTTTTAGATTTTTTGTAATGGCCTATGTGTTGGGTGCCAGATTCAAAGAGGTCATAATAAAGTTTGCCTTTATTTCCTTTGGTTTATCATCTCAGTTTTTATTTTTATTTCAGTTAGCAAAAATGTTTTTTCAATTCTAGTTTTCATTATTTCGTTAGCTTTCGTTAACTATAATAACCTTGGTTCTCACTGGGTTCTTCGGCTTCCTCCCACAATCCAAAAACTCGCACTTAGTTTAGGTTTAATTGGTGACTCTAAATTGCCCGTAGGAGTGAATGAGAGATAGTCTCGCAACCTGTCCAGGGTGTACCCGCCTCTCAACCAATGCCGGCTGGGATCGGCTCCAAGTGTGGACAAGTGGTTAAGGATAATGCATGAACTAATTTTCAATTTGACTTTAATTGGTCCAATTTGGGAATTGTTAGGCATTTTAAAAATTGACGCAATATTCATAACATGCATCACAGGCTATAATAAAAAAGTCATTTTAGGATTTATTTTTCTGAAATTTTTCACCATGCAGTAGTATGGCGTTTTGTTGTTGTTGTTGTTTTTTCAATGTTTGGACATGTCGAAAAAAATCACAAAATGCTCAGTGTTTTTATGTGTACAAAAATGCTAAGAACACCATAGAGTAGTATGATGGTGATTGTAACAGTATAGTATATAGTATATATAGTATACAAATTATTTTTGCTTCATTTAGTATGCCATACAAATATCCTAAAAAAAAAAAAAGTAAAAGTGTTCCATACCATAAAAAATATCATATAAAATGTCAGAAACGAAATCATAATACACCAAAGCACCAGAATAAGAAAGAGGTTTATTTATTTATTTAGGAACATTTCCACATAGAAGAAATGTGTTTTGTTGTTTGGTGTAACAGCAAACATAGTCACCAAAATAAAAGGTAAAAGCAAGTAAAATAAAAATAAAATAAAAATACAAACAAAAAAATGAATCTGTTTGAAATGAAGAGCTGTAGAGCTCTGTGCAGGAACCTGAAAACATTCTCAGTATAATGTATAGAGAACATTATTACATACAGAGATGATAGTCCAAGAGATGTGCGTTAATATAAAATGTTACAGCAGGTGTTCAGACTTTATATTCATGTAATTCAAAGAGACAGGTGGCCTTGGTGATGAGGCTGGTGTAGAAGTGCTCCAGCAGTTTCTGTGGCAGGTTCAACTTTTTCAGCTGACACAGCAACAGACGCTCCATCTCCCTCCTGTAAAAAAAAAAACAATCATAGATACACTATGTTGTCAAAACATTGTGATTAAAAAAATGTTGGTCCTCCACTCCAGCTATTACTGTAATATATATTTACTCCAGATTAATTTTCCCCCTACCTGTCTGTGTCTCTCAGCGTCTTCCTGCTGGTCCTGTCGTCCTGCTATCTGGCCTTCAGAGTTTGTCGTCTGGAGCAGCAGCTGAGCTTCCTGAGCAGCCAGCCCACGCTCAGAGAGAGGTACACAAGATAGATAGATAGATAGATAGATAGATAGATAGATAGATAGATAGATAGATAGATAGATAGATAGATAGATAGATAGATAGATAGATAGATAGATAGATAGATAGATAGATAGATAGATAGATAGATAGATAGATAGATAGATAGATAGATAGATAGATAGATAGATAGATAGATAGATAGATAGATAGATAGATAGATAGATAGATAGATAGATAGATAGATAGATAGATAGATAGATAGATAGATAGATAGATAGATAGATAGATAGATAGATAGATAGATAGATAGATAGTATGTTTATATGTTTTTGTTCAGTTTATATGCTCCCAGAAAACTAAAACTCATATTTTAAATCAAGGTTTAAGACTCACCTGTTTACAGCTGCCTTTTACCAAATAATTTATTATTATTATTATTATTATTATTATTATTATTATTTATTTATTTAATATTTTTTTAAACTTTATAACTCTGCATTGTTGCTGCAAGTCTGTAACTTTTACTCAAATTATTTTATATACCTTTTGTTTTATTTAAGCTTCTGTTTTAGCTGTTTCTGTTTTCCTTTCTCTCTTTGATTTTTAAAGTTTAAGGTTTTAAGGCTTTTGATGTCTTGTGTGATTACTTTGAATTGCCTTGTTGCTGAAATGTTGCCTTCTGCTGTTTTGACCCAGCAGCAACAATTCAACTTTCTCTGCATTTATTTACTAAAATAAAAATGGATGGATGGATGGATAGATAGAAAGAAGTTTAAACAACTGAAAAACATCTTTTGTGTAGAATAACACAGTTATAATGACATACATCATTAAAAAACATTTTTTTTTAAATGCTAGTTGAATTCCGTTTATTTTTTTTGACTAAAATGAAATTAATATATATAAAACTTTTTTTAAGTGCCCACTAGTGTCATGAATATTGGGTAGAACATTTTTTACAACCTCTACTGAAACAATTATTTTTGACAGAAATATCACAAGTTGAAGCTTTGTTTTGGATACTTTTTCTAACAGAAAGTTTTGGAACCTATGATCTGTTCAAGGACCACCAGAAAGTTCAAATTCAGACCAAAATGCCTGTTTTTACATATTCTTTCCACGATAAATGATGGATTTCTGGCAATTACTTAAAGAAAACATACACTTTAATCCCATAATATGGATGCTAGAATCTTTCTCTGCTCTTCATATCTTATCACAACCTCAGCAAGCAATGGCCGGCGTGGATTCTGTTGATTTTTTTTCCCTACAAACTTATTTTATACAAAGTTCAAATATTTCTTATTCTGGTGCTTTGCTGTATTATGATTTCTTTTCTGACATTTTATATGATATTTTTATGGAATGGAACATTTTTACTTTTTTTTAGCAAAAATAATTTGTATACTATATGTACTATATACTATACTGTTACAATCACCATCATACTACTCTATGGTGTTCTTAGCATTTTTGGACTAAAAACACTGAGCAGGTTTTTTGCGGATGCGTGATATGTTGATCCTTTTCTCCAGGTGTGGTGAGGTGCCCTGCTGGCTGGCCAATCAGAGGACAGGAACCTGACACTGAAGCCAATCAGGGAGTAAAGAAGAAATCTGCACTTACATAGACTTCCCTCCAGGAGGCGGCGGTAGGCGGAGACCGGTGACTGTAGCAGCAACCGTCAGCAGCTGAACTCTGACCCCGCCGTGACCTGGTTACCATAGAGACGTCACAGTAGTCACACAGTAGACTGACCTTTGACCTGTAAGGATGAGGCGCTGGAGCAGATGTGAAGAGATCAGGAGGCCGGAGGAGCAACGACATGCTGTAACATAACAGATGTAGATTTTTAATGTGAAGACTGAAAACGGAGTGTGTCTGTGTGTGTGTGTGTGTGTGTGTGTGTGTGTGTGTGTGTGTGTACATAGACTTTATGGATCCACATCTACTAACACACACTGACTGTGAGGTCTGTGTCAGTAGTTCATGTTAAACATGTTTTTATTCAGACACTGTTGGATGTGATGAAACCGTAGTTAGAGTCAGAGGAGCTGCTGGTTCCTGATGAATTTTTATAAACTGAATATAATGCCATACTTTGTCAAACTTTGACAAAAAAAACGAGTTTAAAGGTTAAAACTCACTTTTCTAAACCTTGAAATCTAATTTAAAAGAGGTTTTTGCAAGATTTAAACCAAGTTTTGAAGGCTTGCATAATGTTTTGATAGATTTTTTAAAAATTCAAATCTCTGCAAACATTAATTTGTATTTGAGTTTTCCTTCTTCACAACCACAGCACTCTTTTTACGATGTTTCCGAGTGTCAAAATGTGTCACTATTCCCATCAGTGTATTAACATAGTTGTTTTTTCAGGTTTGAAATGTTATGATTGGAAATCTAACAACTGGTGTGCATATGTTGGTTGAAAAAAAGTATTAAATAACACTTAATTTAAGATTCACCTATCAGTTAGAGGTACACAAAAGAGAAATTAAAGCTTTGTGATTGGATGTTTTGATGAAAGTTGGGAATCATAGTTAACTTCTTTTTCCTTCAGTTTTTTTTTTTAAAGGCTTCTTTTAACTTTGACTTTTTTTTAAAGAACCAGATATTTTCTAACACAGTTAACCCTCTATGGTACGCATTATGATGCCAGTTAGGAAACCAAAATGTTTGCAGTGTCTTTATTTTTTCTTAAAATAGACTAAATTAACATAATCTGAAGATTTTTTTTTTCTTTTTTTAAGTTTTTGGGGTTTGTTGCCCATAGGCAACATTCTACCATAACATGCACAAGTGAAAAAGAAAGTTTTTTAAAATTAATTTTAACATAACTTATTTAATAAACATGTGTAAAAGATTCAGTAGCTTCAACATGGTACAATACAAAACATTTTAAATTTAAAAACATTATAAAAGGAACTTTTTTAACCGTTTTCTTGTCTGAATGCGACCCATTGAAATGAATGTCTTGAACAGTCTAAGTGTATGAAACTATCAAAAATGAAGGTTTACTCACCTAAAAGTAGGATTTTTTTTTCCAGATGGAAAAGAGCCAGGAAATGACGTTTTGAGTGATTTTTTGTGGCGCAAAATGGCAAAGCTGTTTCCTTTGAAAAAGTCTGCAAAATAGTGTTTCAATATGGCTTCCGGGAGATCATGTGACAAATTAAATCATTGCTATTGGTTCCCTATACTCTTCTCTCTTTTTTAAAGTATCGCATCACTCAAAAACATGCATTGTAGAAATTTGACAGGCCAAAAATGGGTATGTTGCCTGAGGGCAACACCGTACCATAGAGGGTTAATCTTTTGCACTTATTCAAGACAGTTTCGTGTCCATCAGAGACATGAAGCGAGGAAACCTACTGAGGACTAAAAGACTTTGGCTGTGATTTGCCTGACATGGAAATATTTATAGAGATAGTGATGCCTAACATTTAACTTAGAAAACACTTTGGTTAAAACCAGAATAAGTTCAGACATGAGCAGCTACTGCAGCAGTTAGTGACATGCAACTCTTCTGGTTGAATCATCAGTACAAAATATAAAATTTATCTTATTATTATTAATTTACCTTTGCACATCAGGCAGGCCTCCTCACTGTCCGCTTTTAAAAGGAATCTTAAAACCCATTTTCATTCACTGGCTTTTAACTCAACATGAGCCTTTGCGCTGTTTTATTTTTTGTTTTTATTTGTTCTTTGTGGGTTTTTTTTAAATTAAGATTAATTTTAAAATTGAGATTAATTTTAAAACCCACTTTTATTTACTGTTTTTTTGTTTTTACCCAGCATGAGACTCGCTTTGTTTTAGTTGTTTTTGCTTGTTCTTTGTTTTATTGTTTTTATTGTTGGTCTGTCCTGTCATGTACAGCACTTTGTATCAGCTAACGCTGTCTTAAAGGGCTATATAAATAAAGTTGATTTGATTTATCAAAATGAAATGTTTTTCTAACATTTAATGTTAGAAAATCATTTCTTTTTGATAAAAAAAAAAAAGTCTGTGAACATTGAAAAAAAACTGAAGGAGAGATTTTAACTATGACTCCCAAAGTGCATTTTACAAATGTCAAATCACAAAGCTTCTTTAATGTGTAACGGTGAGCTGCAGCTAAAGATTGTACAATCTGCAGTTTGAATTAAATTACTTTTGAATTCAACAGCATATTTGCAGCTGATGGTTGGAACAAAACTCAGCATCATTAAGTTATTAATTACTGTCAAGAAAACTCTCAGATACAAATGTTTGTAGTTAAAACTTGTGGAACCTGCAGCTCTGCCTGCTTCACTGCTCTGTATCGGTTTGTGTTTCTTATTGTCTTTTTATTCATATCACAACTGACTGATTTTTTTTTTTTTTTACAAATAATTATTAATAAAAGTCACAGATTTTTTTTAGATCTACAAAGTGCCAGAACTCAGAATATCATCCTTACAAACTTACAAAATGATCAAAATCAACAAACGTTTTAAGTTGAGTCTAATTGCTGCCTTAAACTTGTAATGTAGCCTCTGGAATCGTTTTAATAACATTTTACGTGAAAAGCCGTTTGAATGTTACTGAAATAGAGTAAATGTATCACTTCCCTGAAATGTGAACCTGAATCCATCTGCACCTTTTAGATGGTTTTGTTTTAACCCTTGTGCATCATTAGGGACATTTTTGGCGATTTTTAAATTATTTGTCTGTGTAAATGCAAATGAGCATTCAGTATAAAGAAAATAATGTAATCATAGGGTTAATTTGTGGGATTTTTGTTGTTGTTGCACTATTTAAACAAATGGACATTTAAACATTTAAAATTCTGAAAATTAATAAATATTTGTTTGTTATGATCAGAACTGATGTTGGTTAAAATATTTAACTCAATGAAAGTGGAAAATAATATTAATATATAGTATTTAATAGCAGTTTTAGGAAGGGGCATTTCTGTCCTTTGGGATAAAAATTGGGAGTATTTTATTTATTTTTTATTAACCTGATATTGCGCACAAAAAAACAATGCATCAGCAGTGGCTTTATGTCAAAACTGACATTTAATGAGTTATTTAACTCTGTGAAAGTAAAATCATTAATATATGGCAGTTTTAGACACTGATTTTTTTGGTTTTCTGGAGAGCAACTGTATTTGAGGCACAAGGGTTAAAAAAATTAATTTGTATTGCCAAATCAGTGAAACATTGTGTCTGTATCTTGAAAATCTTGAAAGAGTTAAGAGTTTATATTTGATGCACTTACAGGGTGGAAAAGATGTCCGCAGTTTGTGCAGGAGGATGTTTGTGAAGTTTTAACTTGTACATCTGGATGTAACATTAAAAAAACATAAATAAATACATTTCAATCTGCTGATTTGTCTTTAATTACAGTTGCACAGTAAAATTGCAGCATCCAAACAGTGTAATGAGATGAGGAAGTTAGTCACCACTGAAACTGGAGGAAATAGTGCATTGGAGTAAATGATCTGAATTCTTTGTCAAGCACAAACTGCAAAAATTATAATAAAAAACAAACATAATTGTGGCATAAAAACAGATTTGAAAAAAAATCTACAATTAGGGGCTTTAATGATTTATAAAATGTGTGTGGTGGTTGTCATGTAAGTGACACTTTGCCCCCAAATGTGTGTTTTAAGCATTAAATACTCACCTGAACAGAACTGGAATTCAAAAGTTAAGAATCATATTTATAATTTAGGTGTTTTTGGTATTAAAACTGTGAAGAACTGAAGATAACACCCTGATTCTTTACCTTCTTTATGCTACTCTCCAAAATTTGCAGAAAAAAGCAGCAAAATGATACAAAGTACAGAAATGTGCAGGTCGTTTCTTGAACCGACCACATGGGGGCACTATAGCACCTATTAGAAATGTTACTTTCAAGCAGGAATGTGTGTTGACTATGTGGTGGGATTAAGTTGCAGGAGAAGCATTATTTAGTGCATTATTTATTTTAGTTTATTATTACTTTATTATTTTTAATTCATTGAGTATTATATTTTGATCCATTTATTGTTATTTCTATTTAATATATGTTGTCTTATTTATTAATGTATTATCCATTTTATGTTACGAGTATGTTTGCATATTCATATAGTTATGTTTGTTTTAGAGTTTTTTAAAAAACTGATTTTAAAAAAGTGAAAAAAATAAAAAACAGCAATTTTTATTAAAAACTCACCATCAGCTCTCTACTGTCTACGTGATCGAAGAAAACAATTCAGGTTGTTTATGAATTAAATTAAACTTTATTAATCATTAACAATCCTAGAAGAGAAACATATTTACATGACCTGAAGGGAACCTGCAGTCAGGCTCATCCACAGGACGACCTGAAGACACAGAGCCTGATCCTGGATCAGCTCTGTTGGAATGAAACACCAGTGGTTCAGGTAGTCCAGCTCCCAGTACAGACCCTGAGCCAGAGCTTTCCCTCAGACTGGGAGCTGTGGGACTCCTGCTTCCTCTCCTCTTATATAGCGTCCTGTTTCTTCTACTCTGCTTTTCCTGTTGTGTATTTGTTTTACTGTCCCGTCCTTTCATTTACTGTCCATTCCTATTCTGTCCTGTCTTCTGTCTTATTGCTTCCTATTTCTTGTTCTATAACTCGGTTTCCTGTCTCTCATCTTGTTTTCTCGTGATCTTTCTGATCCTGTCTGGATGGTTTTTGTTTCCTCCTACTGTCATTATTTTCTTGTCCCTTCTTGTCTTTTTATTTCCTCTCCTGTCTCATTATTTCTCTTTTACCCTGCAGTTCATTATCTTGTCGTGTTCTGGCTGTTTCTATACTGCAATGTGTTTTAATTTCCATAGTGTCCTGTTAACCCATTGAAGCCTGAAAAGCGGATATGTCGTTTTGAATTTAATTTCTATCTGCTACAGAGGCTGAAAAATCTATTATTTAGTAGAAGCGTTGACACTTCTGTTGAATTTCCAGAAAAACTTCAGGTTTTAGGGGGTTATTTTAAAATCACCCAGAGGTTTTACAGGCGTTTCAGGCGTCAATGGGTTAATTCCTGTTCCCATCCTCTCGCTTCTTCCTCATTTATTGTCTTCTCATTTCCTCTTCTGTCTTTTGCTTTCATTCCTTTATTGTCCTGTTATTTCCTGCCCCATCTCCTTGTTTTCTGTAGATTCACGCTCTGTGTCGTCCCTCATGTCCACGGTCTCATCAGCCACTCCGGTTAGCTGTGAGGAAGACAGATAATTCCTCCCCTGTGAGTCTCCACCATGTCCGGTTGGCTTGAGAACGTCCTGGGATTCATCGGCCCGCCCCCGACCAAAAACTCCACACCTCCCTCCTTTCCTGCTCCTCCCACCATGTTGTCCTTCTCCATCCCCGTCCCAGCGAGCCTCCTGCCCGACGCCGACAGCAGCTGGACGTCGGAGTGTGCGTTGGCCACCGTGTGGCGCCGCACGCCGCCGGACTTCTCCAGGTAGGCCTCGCCCTCCTGCTCCACCAGCGGAGCGAGGGACGACGAGTCGGAGGAGTTGTGATGATGAGTGATGGTGATCTCTGGCTGGTCGGACAGCAGTAACCCTGACGACCGCAGGTTACGGGACTCTGGGTGAGGAGACAGAAAACAACTACTGTTTAATAGTTGTAAATGAGTGGAAATCCAAATGTTTCAAAGGACTTTTGATATTTCCACTTCCAAAGGCTTCCACTAGAGGGCACCAAATCTGACATTTTCTTGACAAAAGTGCTTAACCCATAAGAACCCATGGTGACACCCGGGTAACAAACACTTTAAATCTTCTAGAATCTCCAATATTCAGCTTTATGTTTCACAGTAACTCATTAAATCCCTAAGCGACACATACTCAACATCCTGGTGTGGTGGTCATGTGACTTTGACAGGAAGTGACTTCTCCAAAATATATGTGTGACTGGAAACAGAAATGTGAAAAGCTAATTTTAAAAAGCTTATTTTTTGTTTCGAGGCCAAGTTTAAACCCATTTAACAATTTTAATCCGTTAATAGGGTGTCCTGTATTGCATTTAACTTTTTCTGACCATATTTCTTGAACAAATTAAAGTCACAATTTTGATAAATGTTGTGGAGATGCAAAAGAAAAAGGCAAATTTGTGTTTCTGAAAGCAGAAAATGTGTCTATTTTTTCCCCATTTTAAAATAAGAAATATCATAAACATAAATACCATAAACACCTATTGCAACGTATATTTCACATCACAGATCTTTGACATTTAGGGGTAGTATTTTTTTTTTAAAACATCAGAAATGTGTTCTATGTGGTCCACTTATAGAACACATCCTTTAAGGATAACTTGGTCTGGGTTCTTATGGGTTAAAGAAACAGTTTGAAATGTAATCTTGTATCTCTTGTCAGAATGACATCTCCTGTTTTATTGTGCAAATGAATTAAATCATATTTGTCAACGTCATTTTGTCAAAGTCTGTTTTGCATACTGCTATTGGCAACGGGTGTAACTTTTATAATGCCATTTTAGTCACCTACTTTTGAGTTCAATGTATGGTATGTATGTGAAAACTTGAAAAAATAAAGTTTAAAAAAAAGTCATTTTGGCATCCTTAGTGAAAATTTAAGGGCAGCCATAGATGATTATATGCAACTGGAGAGAAGGGTTTTAGGTAAAAAAGACAAAAAGACAAAATAAATGACTTAATGTCACTTTAAACTAGTTTAAATGAAGGAATTACAATGTGTGTTATTTTCTTACCTTTTGTTTCGGGCACATAGGATTAACTCCAGTGTTACAAATTCATAATATTATTTAACAGTACAGTATTGTTGTACTGAAGAGGCCTCCTGCAGGAACCCTTCACTGCACGACTGTTTCAAGCTCCTGCAGGAGTATTAGGACGATAATCTCATCAGGCTTCTGCAGCCGTGCTGATGTGGGGAGTTTACGGCTCTGTTTGTTTCTCCTGTTGCAGGAAAAGCTGCTGCGGTTCACTGACTGAACACAGACAGATGAAAAGTTTGTCAAACAGCAGCAGCAGATTTCTGTTGGCATCTGTTAGCCACGCGGCTCAAAGTCAATGATCCCGCACCTCTGATTAGACCTGATGATGATGATGATTAAGTGATTTGTCCACTGGTCAGAAGGTTAATTAGCAACTTATTTTATAATCATTGTTTTGTTCTTATTTTGAGCAAAAACGCCAAAAAGTCCAGAGTTTCAGTTTCTCAGTAGTGGAAAATTTGCTGCTGCTCTTCATCTTCTGTGAAAGTAAACTTTTTTGTTTTACTTCTATTTTTTCTGAGTATGTAGATTCATTTTTAAGGCAACAGTGAAGATATTGATATCAAATAAAACTAGATCTGAGAAATGGTACTACCAACCGATCATTTTTGGTAACAAACACAACACTGAATCTCATGTTGTCTTTTTCAGCAGAGTGAGAAGTTCATCTCAGCTGAGCAGGCGTGTTTTTTATTGTTAGGTGTGTTATAATTAGATAATTAAAACACTACAGTAATTAAAACACCTTTAGTTATGAAGTGAGAAGAAGCTCTGACTGAGTGTTTGTGAGCTTGTTAATTCATAAATGGACGTACACCAGACCAGATGGAATGAAACCACAACAGCAGATTAAGCGGCTCACCTCCCTGCTGAGAGGATTTAAACAGCATATTACTACAGAGCCACGTCTCCTTAGCTCTGACCTCTGACCTCTGACCTCTGACACACTGACTGGACATCAGACGCTCAGAGACAGACTTGAGCATGATGACTTTATGCAGCAAAATATCTGCCATTTTGTTTCTCTTTCATTTGATTTGGTTAAAGAGCAAACTGCTGCAGTTAAATCTTTTTAGCTCTTTAGGCAAGGCAAGGCAAGTTTATTTGTATAGCACAATTCAACACAAGGTAATTCAAAGTGCTTTACATACACATTAAAAACAGCAAGAAACAATTGAAAACAGTAAAAACAGTCATTTAAAACAGGGAAATGGAAATAAAAATACAAATAAGATAAAATAAGATAGCAGGATAAGAAAATAGATAAAATAATAAAAAGCACAAGTCAAACATTGCGTCGTTAAAAAGGAAGGGCAGTAGGACCTACTGGCACTAAACCTTATCAAGACCTACTGGTACTAGACCACGTCAGGACCTCCTGGTACTAGACCACATCAGGACCTCCTGGTACTAGACCACATCAAGACCTACTGGTACTAGACCACGTCAGGACCTACTGGTACTAGACCACATCAAGACCTACTGGTACCAGACCACGTCAGGACCTACTGGTACTAGACCACATCAAGACCTACTGGTACTAGACCACGTCAGGACCTACTGGTACTAAACCACATCAGGACCTCCTGGTACTAGACCACATCAAGACCTACTGGTACTAGACCACGTCAGGACCTACTGGTACTAAACCACATCAGGACCTCCTGGTACTAGACCACGTCAGGACCTCCTGGTACTAAACCACGTCAGGACCTCCTGGTACTAAACCACGTCAGGACCTCCTGGTACTAAACCACGTCAGGACCTCCTGGTACTAAACCACATCAAGACCTACTGGTACTAGACCACGTCAGGACCTACTGGTACTAAACCACGTCAGGACCTCCTGGTACTAAACCACATCAAGACCTACTGGTACTAAACCACGTCAGGACCTACTGGTACTAAACCACGTCAGGACCTCCTGGTACTAGACCACGTCAGGACCTCCTGGTACTAGACCACGTCAGGACCTCCTGGTACTAGACCACGTCAGGACCTACTGGTACTAAACCACGTCAGGACCTACTGGTACTAAACCACGTCAGGACCTCCTGGTACTAGACCACGTCAGGACCTCCTGGTACTAGACCACATCAGGACCTACTGGTACTATAAATCATGCAAACTTCACAGAGGTGAAGAGCCTTTGCAGTTAGGGCTCCTAGACTTGGCATGACTCTGTCTCAGCTTTAAAGTCACTTTTAACAAACCATTGTTTTAAAAGCAACTTCATGTGATTTCATTCCTGTTATATTACAGTGTTAGTTTTAGTTTTCATGTTTTAAATGTGTACCGTTTTGCACTTTGTAACTGGGTTTTGAAAAGTGCTGTATAAGTTTATTATTAATATGTTATAACGTTTCCTTACTGCCAAACATTTTAAAAAACATCACAACTTTATGCTTTTATGCTGGTGTTTCCCACAAGCAGTTAAATGCACAGATACGTCTGACGAAAAAACACATTTAGCACCTAGTGCAGGTAGGTCGAGGTAGGTTTTCACCACAAAATATAATAATATAACGTTTCTTTATCGAAACATTAACATAGAAGTGTGGCCCCTATTCAGCCCCGTGTTCCTTAATTTAAGACTGCAAATGTATTTATATGTACCGTGACGAGATAAGACTTAGGGCTTATCTGAATACTTCCTCCAGCACTGACCAGGACTACTCACCTAGCAGGAGCTGGTTTCTGTTGTGCAGAACGTTGTTCAGATACGGAGACACGACGATCTCCACCAGACGCTCCAGCTGGTAATACTCCAAACTGGGAGTGCCAGACTCATGGATGCCCTGACAGGGAATAAGTGCAATTAACTTAGAAATTAACTGTTTCTATAACTTATAAGAAATTATATACAAACTAAGTTGAAATAAACTTGAATTAGCAATTAAAGTGGGTACAAAAACATTTGTTCACGGCTGCTTTCTCTGCTCCAGTTTCTCCATTCAGCCTGAAACTGTTTGCATAATTAGTTCTTTTATCTGTGTGTGTGTGTGTGTGTGTGTGTGTGTGTGTGTGTGTGTGTGTGTGTGTGTGTGTTTACCTGCAGCACCAGCAGCATCTGTGTGACAGGCGGAGGGATGGAGGCTGCAGTTCCCAGAGTTTCCTCCAGGTGGAGCTTCAACAGCACCAGGTCTCTGAAGGCCAACAGAGCCATCTGCCTTACTGTCAACTCCTGACCCTGAACACAGCGCACACACACACACACACAGTGTAAAAATACACCTCAGCAGTAGTTTCCTTCAGAGCACAGCTAGCTAATCCACTGACCTCCTCAATGAAATGATCCCAGATTATTTAAAGATTTGAACCTTGAGTTTCATTAGGACACACACACACACACGCACGCACACGCACGCAAGCACACAGTTTAATTTTGCCATTTGTGTTGTTGATGACAAACTCTTGCCACAAAATACTCAAAACCGCATGGTAAGTCTTTATTCGCTTTCGCTGCACAGTGACAATGGCCCTCATTTATCAAACGAGCGAATATTGCTATTATTATGATGGAGATATATTATTCACCTCTTTAAATTTACTAATAATGATGTCCTAGTCATAGGAGCGTGTGGCAGCGCTGATTGGAAATGTTTCTATTCGGGCAGCACCGCTGGTGGAGGAGACGTCGACGCTCCGGTGTCGGAGCTGGATAATAATAATAATAATAATAATAATAATAATAACAGTAAACAGCAGAAGACAACAACATTTAATATCCTCGGCTGGTATTCTGTTTAAAGAATTTCACGATCGCAGGGTGTATTTATTTTTGGATTATGTTTTAATGATAAATGATGTAGTCTAAACATGTTTTGCTTTGTCACTATTAAAAATCAAAACACCACAGAGTTTTATCAGCTCCAGGCATCGATACAATAGTCTAAGATCAATTCTCCGAGTCAGACGTGTGGACTTCACGCTGACTCAAATTTGCGTACACGAGCTGAGAGCAGACTGAGATCTGATCGTACCCTCCGCTCACGTCCAAATTGATAAATGCCGAGGCTTGCGTAGAAATCATCTTACGCCTACTTTACGCTCACTTTCTGACGTACGCTCGTTTGATAAATGAGGGCCACTGTGAGCATGTACCTGCACAGGGTAGAAGATGGCCTGCAGCGTCGGGAGGATCTCTGTGAAGAACCTGTCCCACATGTCAGCGAGGACCGCAAGCTGGTCATCACCTACAGACACACACACACACACATACAGCTGGTTACCAAAGAACCACCAGTACACCAACATCCTGCGCTCACCGTGGAGGAAATTAGCTTCTTAAATGTCAACTTAATGTTCCTGTTGTTCCGCCGTCTGTGAACATAAACAGGCCAACACAATGTAACACTGTGGTTTATTTCATTACACTCAACATTATGAATTACTGCAGCTTTAAATAGTAACACAATGCAACAAAGAAACAGGGTTAATATGTGATTACACGAGTTTGTAAAAAAGGAGCTGCAGAGCAACAACACCTCAGATCAAAAGAGTATAGTTCTGGTATAGTACAGGCGGAGAGTTTATGTAGAAGTTTTATTCCCAACTATATCCTGAAGGTTTTTTACAAATGAGTTTGTCTATAATAACTCATACCCTGGTTTATAGAACATTTTGTACCTAAAAACATGATGAAAATGTTTTGGGGTTTTTTAAGCTTTTGACAGAATTTTCTGATTTATGAAATGATAAAGGGACACATCACAATTTGTTTCTGTAAAGAAAAAAACTTTAATCTAATTTATCAACAAAATGAAATAACTTTGAAATTTGATTCATCCAGTGTTCAGTTTTATGACGTTCACGCCTCATTTGCATATATAAACATAATAATAATAATAATAAAAATATATATAAGATTTTGCGTAATGCAAAAAAATATTGTCTTTATTTAGATAACAAACCGGGGAAGTTTCATAATGATATCTAGAAGTAAATAAATATACCTGGAGTGTCTATTAGTACAGCCAAATGCTGAACAAGACATTTTTAAATGACCAAAATGTTCAATTCATTCATTTTTTCAATTTAAAAAACGCTCATTAAGTGAAAATACAGCAAGAAAGGGTCAAAGTTCTGAGACGAAACCGGACGAAAACACGGACAACTTCAAATAAGTTGACAGCTGTTTAAAAGAACAAAGTACTGTGGATACGCATTGCATTTCCTCTCTCCTGATGACGGCTCGCCTTGTAAGCCACCTGTCAATCAAAGGAAGCCACGCCACAAATCATACAATAATATCTTCTACTTTCTTCTAAATCTGGGCCATTATTTACACAATTAACATCATATTGTCTTGAAGAATATTTTTTTACTAGCGATTGAGACCATAGTGTTGTCATGTAAATTTTTGTGAGGTAATAAATCAAGAGAGAAGTTGCCTCAGTTTGTATTGAGGTTGATGGACCAAAATGCTTCTGCAGCAGCCATCAGTGCCTCGTGTTGGAATTTTTGGTAGAATGCAGGTTGAACACGCTTCCTGGTTTGCCTCACAATTAAGACCCGGACATTGCCGCCTTGTTGAACAGGGCTATCTTCAGAGGCTTTTTTTTTTTTTGAAAAAAAATTCACGCGGTGGTTGTCATGATGACATATCGAGTTGTTGTCATGACGAATTAAGGAAGTAAGGTAGTAGTCCGTACTGAGATTTGGGAGACTTTTTTCTGTGCTGAATTTGTAAATAAACAAAATTTAAAAAAGCAACGGGAGCCTGTATGGATGTAGCTATATAACTTTTTTCCGACTTTTTCGGAGGGGAGAAGCAGCAACCTACTCATCCAGGTAACTGTGACTGTTGATCAAGCATTAACGGTCATTAACATATTAAACACAGATTATTTCATATTATTTGTTTTTTTGGATAACTTTTTTGAAAAACTCAATACTTAAGAGAAAGATAGAAGAAGTAAACATTATCTAATGGGGACAAAATGTTTTTGGTTTCCTAACTAGTTTGTAGAGAAACTCACCCTAAAGCACCGCCTACATCTGACTCACGAACCACAAAACGACCCGTTAATCTACTTCACTGAGAGGACACACACACACTGAGAGACAGACGGTAAGATTCACCCTCAGCCCAAAACCACTACTTTCACTAAAAAAGGCTAAATCAGGAGGGAATGCTGGAATACTACAACTTCAACCAGCTGCTGAATCCACACAGTGAACAAGAGTTTTACAGGAACAGAACAGACGGCTCAGCCTCTCCTTGTTTTCAGCTTCACAATGTCTCCAAGTTAAGAGGAAGATTTTTGCGGTTCTGGCAATGCACAAGAACATAAGGAGGAACTTAAGTGTTCTCTGGGACAATTAAAGGGGAACACAAAGGGTTTTGAAGACGTTAAAAGGGAGTGTAATCAAATAACAGATCACATGAAGGTCCAGGCCCAACACACAAGAAACTTCACCAGTTTCTAGAAGAGGAAGAGGAGGTCAGGATGGCTGCACTATATATATTACTAGATATATTACTAAATATATTATGTTGGATTTGTTGAATCTCTTTACATTTCCTTAAATCAATAAATTGCTGCTCACCAACACTAATAACTCATTTTGAGAGACCTTTTTCCTTATAAATGTAAATAAATATATAACTTTCTTTCAACTTTGCTGCAAAAAAAACCACTTATGATTTATATTCCAACAAGGGTAATGAATGTAATCTGAATTAATCAGAAAACAGAAACTCACCAGAGTGAAGAAGGACCTGATCCAGGATGTCAGACAGACCTCGGGTCAGCAGCTGGTTCTGAAACAAACACAGACAAACACACACACACATTAAAGAAACTACAAGCAGTTTCTTTCTTATGAAACAATTTGTATTTAATACCGCTATGTGACCTACATACACTGTGCAAAAAATGCTTATAATTAAGGCAACGCTCTGTTTTCTAAAAAGTAAAGTAAAAAAAGTAAAAAGTCTTGCAGCAAAAGTTGCAAAACAATTACACTCATAATATAGTTAAGGTATTCTACAGATAAAATAGGTTATACAGTGCACATGCCATGAGCAAACATTTTTGCAACTGATGGAACTGGTGAAATGCCATTTGACTATTGGATGTGATTGAATAGGGCTATCGATGTTGCAAATGAATGTAAGGCGAGGAGACAGGATATAAAAGGTGGAAGTACAGACATTTACTGTTAGCCTGCACGATTATATGATCGCAATTAGTGATTGCAATAAACCAGCAAGGAACAGGTGAATGTTGGGAAAGAGCAAAGGAAATTACAATCTATCCACCGATGTATCGAAAGAAAATTAACATTCACAGCACGGCAATTCACAGGTATGGTGCATTCAACAGCGTCGGAACGGCTATGGTGTGTTCAAGAGCGTGGGACATATGAAAACTTACAGAGAAACATGTTATTACTGAATGGAACTTAGTTCAATAAACAAGTTAACAAAACATAAACAGTGTGGGCTTTCTAACAACAACAAATCTGTTGTCAGCCACTGCTAGCGGAATTAATCTCTAGATTCTTTAGTTTTCAGTACAGATGCTTTAAACTGGCAGTTTAAAAACAATATAAAAAATCGTGATAATAATCAAGATCGAACGATATGAAAAAATACATCATTATCATTTTTTTGGCCGTATAGCCCAGCCCTATTTACTGTATATTATCTGTATTTTAAAGACATTATCTGTGAAATAACGTAGGGTTTTTTACTGTTATTTGAAGGCAAGTGTTTGGCAACTTCTACTGCCAGACACCTTTTCTTTACAGTGTAGGCAAACAAGACCATCCGTGAGAAGTTTGGCTACTTCTATATATTTATTCTTTATGCCTGTCCCTGGGTCTGATTGATTGATTGATTGATTGATTGATTGTCTTTATTTCGAACATGCAGGCAATAAAAAAAAAACAAGTTTAAATATTAATAGATGAATAAATAAAAAACAAAACAAAAAAGCAAAAAAATTGAAAAGAAACAGACACTTTCTACAAGCTCGAAAGGGGGTAGGAAAAAGTAAAAATTACATACATATACATACATATATGAATAATCAGTATAGTCACATACAAATATTATAAATAATTATATATATACATATACTATAAACAATTTATATTACATTGTGAATACCTATACATGTATATTATAAATTACTATATATATATATATATATATAAATATTATAAACATAACATGATTCCCTGTGAAATCAGAGTAGTATGTTGAAGAGTTAAATGGATGCAAGAGATTTTCCTTTGGAGACTTATATTTTTGGTTATAAGTGATACTGAGGCTGCTGTACTGTCACTGTCCCATTTAAGCAAAACAGGAAAAGATGTGTCATGGTCATGGTCTGAGTGACATTTATCACATTTTATCTGATTGAAGTTCAAACACACTTTTTCCAGAACTGTGGTGGACACCGAGCTGTGGAGAGGAAGGACGTGTCCGCGCTGAGACAAGGACCTGAAACTGACGTCAGTGTTGAGATTAGAGACGAGGCTGACAGGAGGACTTCCCCTTGCTGTCGTCTCTGCACAGGAAGAGGATGTCGGTCATCCTCATTCCCAACTGCTGATCCGCACCTCGCTGTCTGAAGCACGGGCGGATTAATTAAAAGGATCAGGAGCCACTGACTGCAGCTTCAGGACGCAGAAATCAGATTAGTTTGAGTCGTGCAGAGCAGCTGCTTTATGTTGTGACTGTTTTCTTACAGCAGCATCCTGAGCAGGCGGGCTGTAGTTATATGCATGACACAATATTGAAACTTTAAGTCAAGGTGGCCTATGCGACAAGTACGTTTTTTGTATGTGGTTGATTTGGGTTTGTATTTTCTCAGAAAGAACTTCCCTCTTTATGATTAAGAAAGGAGAACATCATAAATGTGGTTGAGACTCATTTTATAGCAACATAGAGACTGCTGCATTTTGCAAACATGAGTCTGGTTACCGTTTACAGACGTGACTGTAGCTGGGGAGAAACATTTGAGGATTTGTTGTAGTTAAATCCAACTGTTGATATATACTACTGGTCAAAAGTTTTAGAACACCCCAATTTTTCCAGTTTTTTATTGAAATTCTAGCAGTTCAAGTCAAATGAACAGCTTGAAAGGGTACAAAGGTAAGTGGTGAACTGCAAGAGGTAAATAAAAAAGGTAAGCTTAACCAAAACTGAAAAATAATGTACATTTCAGAATTATACAAGTAGGCCTTTTTCAGGGAACAAGAAATGGGTTAACAACTTAACTCTATGGAGTCTTGGGCTATTTTGTCCGTTTTTTAATTCTTTTCATGTCTTTGTAAGACATTTTGTGTCTTTTTTGGTCATTTTGTGTCTTTTTTTAGTCCTTTAGTCCAACATAAAATGTGATTTTGAATCTTTTTTTACTTTCAAAACACTATCATGCTCAATAAAGAATTTTAAATGTTGCAAATGTGCATTAATTTCAGAGTACACTGAGACATTAAACTGCATAATTTTCAATTAAATTCGGGAAAAGTTGGTGTGTTCTAAAACTTTTGACCAGTAGTGTAGAAACTGTGAAAAGTGTGAAAGTTTTAATGCAAAAGCAGCATGTGGGCTCTGTCAGGACTGGTTGTAGTTAGAGGGTTTCTACAATCTACATCCGATTTTTTTTTTTTTTAAATTAGTAAAAGAAGAGTAAACAGACAGACATATTTCACATAGTAGAAAGATATACTTCTTCCCTTTTTATATTATATTTATTCTTTATGATTTGTTCTTTTGTTGCAGTCAATTGTTTAATTGTATGATTACCAAGTTTTTAAGAGGTATTTGGCAGAACTATTTCTGTAGTGTGATGTTTTACATGCAAAAATCAGATTATTGAGCCACATCAACCTAAAAAATACTAATTATCACTAGGGCTGGGCCATTAATAATTAATATATTAAATATAGTTTAGCAAAATACTGAATATATGTTCAGTAGTTTTCAGTAGGTTTTTTAATATATAATGGTGAATGTTCAGTAAGTTGTGGAAGTGCACTAGAACAACAATCTGATCTTGTTTATTTCTGGGGGGTTTAATGTGCACATATTTATATCTTATTTATTAATCTCATTTTTTGCATTATATTTGTTTTTCAAGAAAATCTACTTTTAAAAAGACAACTTTTTTTTTCAAAGCTCAATAAATAAATGAGGTTTCTAAAGTCAGTTAGTAATCATTTTAAATAATCAAAATCTCAGTATTGATCAACATTATCATGATTATTATATTTTTTTCCATAATCAAGCAGCTCAACCAGACTCTGGTGATTACACTGTAACTGTAACAACTAAATACAGTAAGTGTCAACATCAACATCAGATAATATTTCCTACCATTGTTCAAAACAAACAGACATCTACATTAACTCACAGACACTTTCAATTTAATTCAATTAAAACAGTAAATAATGAGTGAAAATACCTGAAAGTAGTCGGTGATGAAGGAGCCCATCTCAGTTTTAAGGAGCCACCTGTAACAATTGATTGAGAATTAATTTGAACACAAAAAAAAGATGAACATTTAAAAACAAACGAACAACAATAAATACAAGACAACAACACAAATGAAACAACAACAAGACTCAACACTTATTTGTGTTCAAAAGGAGTGGGAAGAAGCCAAAGCTTATTAAATCCCTTCTCCCTAAGTTAATTTACTATATTCAGTTATATAACAATAATATTTATATATATTTTTATGTATAACACATAGTAATGTAGTTTATAAACTCATTATTACCATTATTAACACACATAACTTGTTATTAACTTACAAACACATAAGTACACATACACCCATGTAGTCATAATGAGACAACAATGAACAAACAACAATAACACACAAAAAAAAGAAAAAAAATAATAAAAAAAAAATATATATATATATATATATATATATATATATATATAGAGTTCAGGTGGGAAAAATGACGGTGGCCATCTTTGGTTGAACCAGATTATTAAATTTTTTTTTAAATGTTTGTATGACTCCAGATTTGTTTTCACCTTGTGTTAATAATAAGACTTTCTCACCATTTCTACATGCAAATATTTACACAAATTGTGTATGTGGCTAAAAGTATTAATAGGAATTTAAGCATTTTATTTAACATTTTTTTACATTATTTTTTTTGTATCTTGTATTTTATTTTGATTTTATTCATTTTCAAAGCTGTCTAAGTTTAAGTGCTTTAAAATTGTTTATGTACTTCTGTTTATCTGTTTACATGTGTACCCCCTCTGAGTTTTGTTTCGTGTTGTGTCTGAGCGCTACACTGAAGAGAAATAGGAGAAGATGTTTTCATCACCTGATGCTCTCGTTAAGTGTGTACAGCTCGTTGGTCTGCAGTGCTCCACCCTGGAACACCTTGATCACAGCTGACTGGACACTGAGGACACACAAACACACACAGGTAAGGTCAGAGGGCAGCAGGGTGAGTATCATATAAACCAGCTATTCTCAACCTTGGGGTCGGGACCCCAGTTGGGGTCGCGAGATGATTTCTGGGGGTCGCCAAATCATTTTGGAAGTCAGCTCTGTCTCCACTGTGTTAAAGTGTTCATGTGTTTTGGTCTTTTTGGTAATTTTGTGTCTTTTTTGGTAATTTTGTTTCATTTTTTTGGTCAATTTGTGTCTTTTTTTAAATCATTTTGTGGTCAATTTGTGTCTTTTTTTGTTATTTTGTGTCTTTTTTTGGTCATTTTGTGTCTTTTTTTGTCATTTTGTGTCTATTTTTTGGTCATTTTGTGTCTATTTTGATCACTTTGTGTCTTTTTGTCATTTTGTGTGTTTTGGGTTTATTTTGTGTATTTTTTGGTCAATTTGTGTCTTTTTTTGGTCATTTTGTGTCTTTTTTTAGTCATTTTGTGTCTTTTTGTGGTCATTTTGTTTCTTTCTTGGGTGATCTGAACTGTGCGTGTGAGATTCTGTTCAGTGAGCGGGGGTCGCGGACAACATGCATGTTAAATTGGGAGTCGCGACTCAAAAAGGTTGAGAACTACTGATATAAACGACATGTCCTGACAGGAAAACTTCTGATCTCTCAAGAATAGAAATTCCAGCATTTACAATTACAGTTACACCAGACCATCTGACCTGCTGCAACGTACAGCCTCTATAGATAAACAGAGTCAGGAAGGTGTCAAAGTGCAGCAGTGGAGGAGTATTCAGAGCTTTACTGCAGTAAAAGTTCCACACTGTGAAATCTTGCATTGAAAATGTTGCTTCAGTAAAAGTGTGAAAGTTCAATCAGGAAGATTGTAGGATTACAACTAGAAAATTTCCTCTGGGGAAATTCTGAAAGGGCCACGGGGGCTACTGCCGGTGTGTGTACACTATGATGAGATTCTTCAGAGATTTCAAACAATTAATACTAGTAATGTTATATATATATATATATATATATATATATATATACTATATTATATACAAGGACCACACCTACAACAAGCATTCCTTTTCAAGTATTTATTTATACAGCAACCTATGCCCTTTAACCTCACACAAATGTGTGTGTGTGTGTGTGTGTGTGTGTGTGTATCTGGAGGAGTGTGTGTGTGTAACGAAAAACAACTTGTGTGTGTGTGTGTGTAACGAAAATCGCATAAAGTTACGCGTGTGTGTGTGTGTGTGTGTGTGTGTGATTAAAATCACATAAAGTTACCTGTGTGTGTGTGTGTGTGTGTGTGTGGCTGTCCCATTCATTTCAATGCAAAATTTTGAGCAGTTTTTCGCGACTTACGTCGCAAAAAATTCGTATTCCGTAGAGAAAAATAACAGCACACCGATCCCGATCAAACCGCACGTTTTGATATATAATTTGTCTAATTCGTCTTGACTAGTAGCGGGACGAAATTGCGTGCGGAAGAGGAAGAAGAAAAAATCCACAGTATAACACTGGTCCCTACAGCTATTGCTGTAGGGGACCAGTGCTCGGTGCGATTGCCCCGTGGCCCTAATTAGAGAGAGGTCCCATATTAGTATTGTACTATTATAAATTATATCATTACATTGTTATTACTCATGCAATAATGTAAAAGCAGGATTTTAGTGTAGAGTTAAATGAGGTTTAGCTCATTTTGCACTATTAACTAATGATTAGTTTCTCCATTAATTGATAGCGAAAATAGTGAGAAATTGCATTCAAATTAACATTATTACATTGCAATAATTAACCCATTAGTCCAAGGAAAAGCAGTACATTTTCACATTGTGAAGCTGGAACGATGACATGTTTTTACATGAAAAAATGACAAACTATGTAAATAGTTTATTAAGTGAATATGTAAAGTAAATTTCTGTCAATCGACTAATTGATTCATCGACTAATACTGTTGGTTAGTTTCATTAATTTAAAAAAATCATACTGTCATAAACCCTTAATGTTTTAAGTGTAAAAATCCTAATTTAAAAAAATAGAAAGCTGTCACAAAATTGAGTGGGACAGAAGTCATATGGAAAAAAAATACTCAAAAAAATACAAGTACCTCCAATTTGTAATTATATAAATGTACATAATTACAACCCACCACTGCTTGTTGATAAAAGCTTCATTAGCTTTTATAAAAACATGCTTAATTTCATGCTCATTACGAAACAGAACTCATCCTCTGGATTCTTCTCAATAAAGTTGAGTTACTGTGAAATGTGTTGAGTCTGTGTGTTGGCACGTGTGTGTGTTGGTGTGTGTGTGTGTGTGTGTGTGTGTGTGTGTGTGTGTTGGAAGTTGTATGTGACTCAGCTGGTTGACAGGACGTGGCCCCGCTGCCACCTCCACTTCCTACTAAACATCCTGCTCTGCGCTGCGAGGAGCAGGAAGCAGCGCGAAGAGTTTCTGCTGCCAGAGCTGAAATAACCTCCAAACACTGAGACACAGACCAACTTTACATGGACAAAATATTCCAGGGTCACTATAAAGCTGTTTACATGGCTAATAAAATTAAAATTCCACTAATATTGCTGTTTACATGCAGATGTGTGATTAATGAAACATGTTGTTAATGAGGTTAACGACACACTAATCTGGATATATACATATATCAGTTCAATGATAATGAATCCACAGCCAAAACCAAAAAAAAGGTACAAATAAAAGTCTTAATATCTATATTGTAACATTACATAATTATTTTATACATTTACATATATATTTTTTATACATGCCTATCCCAGAGTGACAATTTTTTTATAATATCTAGAAAGCGTTAACAGTAAAATAGTTATATTTTATCAAATAATTAGTTTTCTTCTCAATCACAGTGTTCTTGTTATCAGTCTGTTTTTTTTGTGTATCCGGCATGTGCGCGCATTGACAATGTTTGTATACAAAAAATTGGTCTTTATCATTAATGCCAAGAGAAAATATTGATACATACCATCATCTTTAAGATGCGTCTTTATTTTGAAATTCCACTTTATATTTAATTTTTTATTAAAAAGAATAGATTGTTTTCCTTTAAATGTCTGGCAGAGCTCAGTAATCAAAATATCATGTCATATTTTATATTTAATTATATATTTTGGATATTTGATATAAATGTAACTGATTTCGTGAAATGGCCACATCTATATCAGCAGGTGCCTGAATTGAATAGAGTAAAAAAATCGAAAGATATCAGCAAATATTGTATTGTGGTCAAAAGAATAGATATAATTTATTTTAATAATGTTGTCAGAGACTTACAGTAACAGTCTGAGCCAGTGGCAGAAATAAGCACTTGTTAGTTGATGTACATTGACGATTGCACCCTGCTTGACAATACTGGACCAATTTCAAAAACGGTTGTCCTCCTTTGTCACTTAGACCAGCTATTCTCAACCTTGGGGTCAGGACCCCAATTGGGGTCGCGAGATGATTTCTGGGGGTCGCGAGATGATTTCTGGGGGTCGTCAAATCATTTTGGAAGTCAGCTCTGTCTCCACTGTGTTAAAGTGTTCATGTGTTAGTCTTAGTGTTTTAGTCTTTTTGGTCATTTAATGTCTTTTTTGGTCATTTTGTTTCTGTTTTGTGTCATTTTGTGTCTTTTTTTGGTCATTTAATGTCTTTTTTGGTCATTTTGTTTCTTTATTGTGTCATTTTGTGTCTTTTTTGTGTCATTTTGTGTCTTTTTTTGGTCATTTTGTCTCTTTTTTTGGTCATTTTGTGTCTTTTTTTGGGTCATTATGTGTCTTTTATGGGTCATTTTGTGTCTTTTTTTGGGTCATTTTGTGTCTTTTCTGGTCATTTTGTGTCTTTTTTGGTCATTTTGAGTCTTTTTTGGTCATTTTGTTTCTTTTTTTGGGTGATCTGAACTGTGCGCGTGAGATTGTGTTCAGTGATCGGGGGTCGCGGACAACATGCATGTTAAATTGTGGGTCGCGACTCAAAAAGGTTGAGAACTACTGACTTAGACAGAAGAAAATCTGGGAAGATAGAGTCCAGGATGAAAATTTTCCCCTTTAACAGCTGGAAAACAGAATGTGACTGACCTTTCTCCACACCCTTACAAATAAAGCCTCACCTTTAAATCTCACGTGTTAAATACCAACTTAGACGCAACAGAAAACAGTGTAATCGGATCAGAAACTTTTCTGACTCCTGACCTTCAACAGAACCTGTTCTTCTTTCTGGTCTGGAAAACTCGAGCCAGCACTTTTTTTACTCTTTTTTTTTTTAAGCCGATGTTTGGACCCATAACATAACACACATATACACAAACACATAAACTATATTCATACATTAGCTGACGTATGTGTCCTAAACACATGGAGATAATATCTGTGCTGTGGGATTATGGGGTCAGACATGAAGCCAAATGATAATATCTGGTGTCATTTAAGCACATCATATTTTACATTTGGGCAGGTAGATTAATCAATGAGAGCTAGACGCTAAAGACATAAAGTACACAGCAAAATACAAATAGACTGCAAGGCTGTCACAAAATATGATCAGAAAAATAAGAATTATGTGTTTGCAACTGTTAAAACTGGAAAAAATCTTCCTACTTAGATGTAAACTTCTGAGATTAAGAAAACATTTCTTAAGAAAGTCAATGTCTGTCATATATATTCTGCATCATAGGTGAAGACAGGTCTGTGGGGTTTCCACAAGGTATTCTGGGAAATGTAGGACAGCAGGAACACGAAGAAGACAAACCCACAGAGGGAAAGTTGGTTTACAAAACTTTTAAACTAATATTTATTTAAACTCCTGAAACGTGTTGACTGAGGTATCGAACAATGCAACACTGTGCGAGTGTTTTTCTGTCAGTGTGCAGCTGACCTGTTCCACACGCTGGTGTTGGAGATCTGTAGCGAAGGCGAGCTGGCGTGGAACCGGGCGAGGTCCGACAGAACCGGAGAACTCATAAACCGAGGCCTGGGCCGCCGGAAAGATCCCATCATGCACCCTGGCTGCTGAGGAGAGAGGACACAAATGGTTAGTTGAAGGAATCATTAGCGAATTAATAAATATCCCTTCTCTAATCACACTGTAAAAAAAAATCTGTTTAATTCACGGTAAAATACCAGCAGCTGTGGTTGCCAGAACATCACTGTAAAAAAATACAGTGAGCGTATGTAAATGTAAATATCAGCAAAAACTGTAATTCATTTTTTACAGTGCATAAAACATATTGTAACATTGGTAAAAATGCAAGAATCAACTTTTCAACATGTTCCTTCACCGAGACTGAGAAACATCTGCTTTTGTTCCCAACATTTAGACACGCACACACACACACACACACACACACACACACGTAATGCCTGTATCAACATCATTGAATCATTTCTGTGCAGCCTGTCTGCATGCTACCATTAGCTAATTATCTGAAAACGCAAAGAACAGCTGAGGCTGATGAGAACGTCATTAGTTCTGCAGGTCAGTAACCAAAATGTTGGCCACGCCAGGGGTGGAATTGGCTCAAGTTCTGGGTTTGCTGGTCCAGTCTGCTGTAGGAATGGAAACCATTTCTTCTTTTTTTTCGTCACGGTGCTAAATCCAACTGGTTTTGCAACAGTAATATAGCCTGGGTATACCCAGACTGCCTTGCGCGCTCAAATTTAATTTCAAACCTCCATCCAGTCTGGCAACCAAAGAGGTTTCTTAGCCCTGTTTTAGGGATCCAATCACAGAGCGGGGAGGGACGGCAAGACAATGACGCGTACTACTCGGCACTTGGAAGCTTGTAGTTTTCTTACAGATCCAACATGGCTGCTGCAGACGCAAAACTCTCTTTAGCAGTAGATGGTGTTTTAAATAGTTTAGAGCGAAAGTTGAAAGGCGAAAGGTCTCTCGGCGGCTCCGCTGTCCCCCAACTCGTAGAGAGATCACCGGTAGCGGGGCTATTAGCGCCGGCGCTACCTAACGCCGGTGATCTCGCTACGAGCCGGGGGACAGCGGAGCCGCCGAGAGACCCGCAGCAGCTTGTTTATTGCCCATAAAATCAGTGGATATGTGTGGCTGAATGACATAATGAAATAAAGCGTGAAAATAAATAATCTTGCAGAAAGCGAGAACTGGAGAAGCAAAGCAGCAAACAACACTCTCTCACAGACACACACACAACAAACATCCATTTCTGTTGCTCTACTACGTCATCTGGTATAACTGATCTGATTGGCTAAGAGCTACCTACAGACGCTTTGATAGACATTCTAAGCGCCCAATAAACGGCTCCGGAGGATCGTAAACCACGCCTCCTCTACGGAGAAATGAACGGCTGGTTTCCAGACCAAATCTCATTTGAGATTAGTCTGGTGTTAGCCAGGCTAATAGTAATAGGCAATATGAGAGCATGATTAACATAAAACTGGGTTTATAAATGGACCAACTAGTCATTAGTGTCTCATAGGCCGTGCATAATTTACGGCAATATGAAGAAGTTCAGTTTCAGTAGAAGTGGGAGTGGGGGTTGAGTTTAGTTACGATATTGCTTGACAAGATGAGACATGGTGAAGTTAAACAAAAACTAAATATGCGCCAGTACAGAAAAATATGTAATTGCAATTATTGTGATTGATATTACGAGTGCAAGTATGATATGGTTCACAATATTGAAGGTCATTAAATGTTTGTCCATCATTTTTTATTTTTAATTGAATAAAATATATTTAAAATGATCGCAATGTGGTTTTTTGCAAAGATTTTGACTAAACAAAATTTTTGGCAGTCTCTAGTAACCGGTTTGTGGGCCAGGACACCTTGTATACTTAATTCAGAAGGTATATTGACACATATTTTGCCTTTAACAAAGATTGTGATTTCCTTCCTCCTACCAGCGATTGTCATATTGCACTAGTCCATAGTATGATTGCGATTTGATTAGTCGTGCAGCCCTAGCCAATATGGAAACATTTTGTTTTTGAAATCAACTAAAGAGTCAAGGTGATCTAAAAAAAAACAAAAAAAGGTATTTTTTTAGTGTGAAAACCATCTTAGAGGTACATTGCCACTACAGTACTACCACTAGTCACTACACCCTAATGGGCTTTTTCAGTCTCATTATGTTCCACAGGGGAGCTGCTGCAGAGTCAAGTGTTACACCTAGTGGGAAACTTCATTATACCAGTCCAGTCGAGTGTTTTTGGCTTATTATCACTTTTTTTTTTTTTTTTTATGACAGCCAAATGCCAGTCAGGGGACCTTTAAAGTTGTCAGCATGCATCCTTTGAGTTACATGAATATCTGAAAGAAATCAATTTTTCAGAAGTCAGAGGATTATCAAAGTCAGTGAGTTTGATACTGAAGGCAACACTAACAAACACTGCAACACTGAACAAAATTCATGACAATACATCCAATAGTTATATAGATTTACGGGTAAAAAAAAAAAAAGGATGTTATGCTCTTTAGAGGCGGTTTGATGACATGCAATTAAAGAGCTCCTGACAGCAGCTTTGTGCACGTTTGTACTTCCTGTTGTCAGCAGAGCAGCTTCAGCAGAGGTTGATTCATTTAGAAACACAGAAAAATTGGCTTCCTCAAGACCACAGCTTCCTGTGAGGCGGCACTGACCCGAGATCAGCCTGTTTATTTACAGCACAGAGGTCTCACTCTGCCTCGCTCTCCAGAAACCACAGAAAGCCTGCCCTGCTCTCGGCTCTGTGTAGGGTGACAGCTTTCATACTTTTAATCACCCCATGTTTTATATGTTGTATTTCTGCACATGTAAAGTTTCTTTGAAGTGGAGTCAGTTTATTGTCTGCAATATTTTAAGTCTTTTTTTCTCTGAAACCACTGATTTAATTGTGTCAGTGTGGGAAGCTTTCAGTGACTCTTTCTTACATGATTTTGTGACTGACTTAAGGACTGAACGTGCATAAGAAAACAGCAAATAAAAGCTCTTTAAACAGGAGTCCGTTCACAGGTTTGTTCAGTAAAAAGCTGGAGTGAGTCATGATTACAGAGTGATGGACAAGGCTGTTGTGGTTATGATGGCAGGAAATATTTTACAGTAATTTGAATGTTAATGTAAAAGGAAATATGTTTTTTTACAGGATAGGCTTGTGTCTGTGTCTCGCATTTCCTTTTACCACTTTTTTTAAATATTTAAATCAATCACACGAGGAAAAAACACACGCACGCCCACAAGAGGAGGAAATACAGCTCTTACTTTGAAGGGGATTTCTATGTGAACCAGAAAACAAGGCTCACTATCACTATCTGTACCCACATGTTAATGTAACAAGTTCACACCTTTACTGAAGGCTCAGCCGCAAACCCATAGATCAAAAGAGTCTCGAGCATTTACAGAAACAAACAGTTGTGCAGCTGCAGGAAAGTTTCTGTTTCTGCACCAAGCAGCGAGACGATCTGAACTTTAACCAGAAATATCAGTGGCTTGTCAAAAACAGCTTAAAGTCGACAAGCCTCAAGACAAAAGTTGCATTGAGATCAAGTCTCATAAAACTGAGCGCTCTCTTCTCTTACACAGAAAGGAAGGTTTTTACAACAGGGACCCACTGAAAAAAACAAAGCAACGTGGAGTGAAAGCATCATGAAATATTGCTGTTGGAGCTTTTTTACCTTGACTCTGCACTGATCTATCATCAGAAATTGTTTCTCCTCCAGTTGATCTCCAATTATTTTATGAATGTCATTGTTTTTGTTGTCTTTAGTCAACATCTCCTTTATGTGTTCTTCGGCCCAGATGTCAGACTGGGCCGAAGACTTCAGCAGAAGTCCAAGTCTATCCCCTCCCACTTATGTTGCTCTGTGTACATCTCACAAAATGCCCGTGCAGATAGCCCACCATCCACTGCGTTTTGGTTCAATTCCTCTTTGGAAACGGACCAAAACCCCCTTGCGCAGTTGTTTTTAGCCCGCACCAGAGTACAATTGGATAGGTGTTAACTGCACAAGACTTAGAATGAAACTGACTAAACCTGGGGTTGTGAAAGACTCATACAGCCTATTTGTAGATGAACCAGGTGTGAAAACAAGCCGCATCAAAACATGAAAGTGAGTTGCTATTTAAGGCCAGTAAGCAGTCAGCAAATGTGTTGTACAAAATCTTTCAATTTCCTCTTCAGTTGTCTTTGGAGCATCAAGTAAAATTACTTGGTAACAACATGCAAGAATGGCTGCATGCAACAATTTCTCCTCCCTTGTTGAGTTATTATCCTCAAGTCTAAAGTTGTTCAGTTTTTGCACTTTTCCTCACTCTTGCAGGCATAACGAGTCGACCTCAGAGACACTCCCGTTCCCCCGAGCCGGTCTCAGTCCAGGACACCCAGGTGGCTGATGGGATCTCACAGCCCAGTGTGTGTCCAACAGGCCCTCGCTGTGCTGTCTCCTCTGATCACAGCCAATGGGAGGCCCCGTGCTGACCGTCAACACAAACACACTATTGTTTATTCGGCTGCGTTCCTACCAGAGCAAGAGGAGGTCAATACATACTGATTTCTCTCTCAGTTGGCAGCCGAGAGGACGAGTAACAATGAGGAGAAACTAACTCTGAATCGGTCTCGTCCGTAGCGGCAGGATTTGAAATAAGAAGCAAAGCAATAATTTAAAAAAATAAGGGGAAACATTTTGTTTAACGCTCCGAACAGCAGGTCCTTTCAGGAAATGTTTTCAATATTTTTGCATTTTACTGTCTTCACTGCAATATATAGGTCCGTTTTTATGGACTTTGTAATGAAGAGCACAAGCTGCCACAAGACAATAACACTAGGTAGTGGATGAAATAAAAAATAAAAAATACAAAATATTCAGTGATGTTTCTCAAAACAAACAAAATCTTTACAAACTAAAAACTGAAAAAGGTCGTGAGAGGTTAGCAGCTCTTCACCCCGGTAAGTGTGGGAGGATGAGACTAGATCCGAAATGCTTTGAAATGTGTATGTGTGTGTGTGTGTGTGTGTGTGTGTGTGTACTGTAAAAAATAATCTGTTTAATTTACGGAAAAATACCGGCAGCTGTGGTTGCCAGAACATCACCGTAAAAATTACAGTGAGTGGGTTTTCTATTCTAAATTCTATTTTAAATGTAAATATCAGCAAAAAATTTAAATTTAGACTGAATAATCCTGTTATTTTTTAGGGTTATTGTGTCATTCATTCACACATCATGGTATTTCTCCATAAATTTTGCATGAAAATGTTATATTTTTACAGCAAGTAAAAGTTTTGTGCTATTCTTTGATTTACGGTAATTAAAAGTGTCTAATACGGTAATATACAATTTTTCATTTTACGCCCTATTTCTGATGTATTTGACAGTGTTTTACTGTTATTTCTACAAACATTTTTTACAGTGTGTGTGTGTGTGTGTGTGTGTGTGTTGAGGTTGAGGCCATGCCAGGAACTGCAGGTTGTGTGTGGGAATGAGACCATGTGTGCTCAGTTCACCACATGTAGCGTTCACAGGATTTTGTGGTATTAAGAATACACACACACACACACAGACAAACACACACACACACACTTCTGAGTAATTTGGTGAACGTCCTTTGCATCTTGTTGCTTCGAGCGTCAATTGAGAAGATAAATCTCTCCGAGAAGAAATAAAATAACAACTGTCCCACCTTCTGCTCTGCCACAGTGGGCGTTAGGCGTCACCGTGTGTGTAACTGTCACCATGATAACCCATCTGCTCGACAGTCCAGAAGCCGTCATCAAAAAAAAGGTCAAACACCCCCACCGCCAACAGCAACAGCTCACCCTTCGCTCCGTCAGATCCTCCTCCACTGATGCAGTCCGTCAAGTCTGTGATGTTGAGTTCAGTCAGGCGGTTCAATCGTCTCCTCGTGTATGTGTGACTTTACTTGTCGGACTTAAAACACTGACTCATTTTTAAGTGAAGTCACGTTGGAAATGCTTTTTTCATGGCACAAGCAAAAATTGAAAGCCATCAGTTTCATATTTAGTGAAATCCCCCCCTTCTCTTCCTCTCTAAATGTCAAATTTTCAGATAGACACCAAACTCATGTCTGTATGTTACAGTGGTGGTATTTAGATCCCTTTCTTCAGTAAAAGTATAAACACCACACTGTGAAATTACTCCAATAGAAGTCAAAGTCCTGCATTCAAAGCTTACTGAAGTAAAAGTACAAAAGTATGAGCAACAAAATGTACTTAAAGTATCAAAAGTAAAAGTTCTCATATGGCAGAATTGTATATATTCTAAAAATATTATTGGATTATTATTTTTGATGCATTTATGTAAGCAGCATTCTACTATTGTCAAGATAGGGCTAATTTAACTGCTTAATGTGCTTTTATGTGGTATAATTTGTAAAAATGCTTAATTGTAATAATTTGATCATCAAGTAACTAAAGCTAAACGCAGTGGAGTAAAAAGTACAATATTTGCCTCAATATGTAGTGGAGTATAAGTATAAAGTTACATTAAATGGAAATACTCAAGTACAAGTACCTCAAAATTGAACTTAAGTACAGTACTTGAGTAAATATATTCAGTAACATTACACCACTGGTATGTTAATTATCAAGATACAATCGGTAGATGGTTAGCTTAGCTTAGCATAAAGACTGGAAACAGAGGGAAATAGCTAGTCAGGCTCTATCCAAAGGTAACAAAACCCACCTACTGACTCCTCAAGAAGCTCACTGATTAACATTAAATGTTGTTAAAAACTGCAAAAACAAATCTAGCTTTTACAGGGGGCTTACGTCCATGTCTGTATTTGTGTAAATATGCATTTCTCCTTCCTAAAATTGACCTAACCTTTCAATGAAACTGATAGTCAAGCTGAACAGCTGGGAAATCATCATATTCATAGTTAAACTACAAAAACAAAAAGACAAATATCTCCTGAAACAGTGACAGAAAACATGCTGAAGTATTTTTGTGCTCTGTTGTGTAGTGTGTTAGTGTAAGCATGTGGGCTAATCCTGAAACAGAAGCCCCCTGTCATGAGAAAGTACTCAGAGAGACTAATTCAGTATAGGCCGAGAGAGAGAGAGAGAGAGAGAGAGAGAGAGAGAGAGAGAGAGAGAGAAAGAGAGAATAATCTGAACTGGGTTTATTATTATTATTGTGTGAACTCCAGTCAGAAAACAGACGTATGAAAGTAGATTATGCCTGGTTCACAATATACGACTTTAGCTCTGATTTTCCACTTGCCAACAGTTTTTTTAAGCCCCAGATAAAAGGCAAACCAGTGTTAGCTAAGCACTTGTTCCCCTGAGCAACAATCACAATGTGTAAACTGTTCAAAGACGCAATCCGAAAGTCCACCACATGTGGCTCTTCGGGCCAAATGCAGTGGCTCCCTAGCCTGGGTATACCCAGACTGCCTTGCGTGCTCGAATTTAATTTCGAACCTCCATCCAGTCTGGCAACCAGGGCCGTTTCTTAGCCCTGTATTAGGGATCCAATCACAGAGCGGGGAGGGACGGCAAGACGATGACGGGTCCTACTTGGCACTTGGAAGCTTGTAGTTTTCTTACGGATCCAACATGGCTGCAGCAGACGCGAAACTCTCTTTAGCTGTAGATGGTGTTTTTAATAGTTTAGAGCGAAAGTTGAAAGGCGAAAGGTCTCTCGGCGGCTCCGCTGTCCCCCGGCTCATAGCGAGATCACCGGTAGCGGGGCTTAATCACCGGCGCTACCGTAACGCCGGTGATCTCGCTACGAGCCGGGGGACAGCGGAGCCGCCCAGAGACCCGCAGCAGCTTATTTATTGCCCATAAAATCTGTGGATGTGTGTGGCTGAATGACATGAGGGGGAATAAAGTGTGAAAATAAATCTTGCAGAAAGCGAGAACTGGAGAAGCAAAGCAGCAGCAACACTCTCTCACAGACACACACACAACAAACATCCATTTCTGTTGCTCTACATACGTCATCTGGTATAACTGATCTGATTGGCTAAGAGCTACCTACAGACGCTTTGATAGACATTCTAAGCGCCCAATAAACGGCTCCGGAGGATCGTAAACCACACCTCCTCTACGGAGAAATGAACGGCTGGTTTCCAGACCAAATCTCATTTGAGATTCGTCTGGTGTTAGCCAGGCTAGTGGCTCCCTGTGGCTGTGACGAAAAAAAATATATGTAATGAATTTTCATTTATCATTGGTGTAGGCCCAAAGCAATTTGTATTGTTTGGTTGTAATATGTGTAGCTTATATGCAGCAGTAAAAAAAAGCTTCACAGCTCACGAAAGTCTACAGCCTGGTGCCTTAACCTCTACATTTTCATCACTTGTCATGAGCTTCCCTAGCTAGGCTAGGCCAGCCTCTCATTTGCACTTGGGTCTTGCTGCACCCTGACAAAACTCATATTAATAAATGCCCATTATGACCTATAAGTGATGTTGGTAGGCTTATTTATTTTAAGACTCCAAATGAGGCTTGCGGCTCCATTCTGATGTCTGACGACGGCTCTTCTGTTACTAAAAGTTGTCAACCCTTGCACTAATCCATATTGCGATTTGATCAGTGATACAGATGATATTAAGATCAAAGCGTTCAGAGTGAAAAACTCAAAGCTGCCCTGTCGCTGCAATGCATTCTGGTCCATTTCTCCTCATGTGGTCATTAAAACTAGTCTGTAATTGTTCTTCTTCTTCGGTGGATTTCTCTCTGTACAACTGTCAAACGTGGCAGCTCTAGACAGAAGCCCTGTGACGTCTGCATGTGGTGATCAACAGGAAACGGTAACAAACCCCAAACCACTCAATGGTGCAAGCAAATGAAAGGCACATCGGTAATGTGCATTTATTGTACAATAAGAGTCTAGACAGCAACTGTTGGCCTCTCTACTGGAACTAAACCAGGATGCAGGTCTGACTCATAGGCTGTATATAAAAAGTGAACGTAGTCACTCTGATGTCATCCATTGGTTTGTGGACTGCCCGTCAAGTTCGGCGTTACAGCAATTACCATGTTTTTTTAAACCAGAAGAGACTGTATTTGGACTGGAGAGGAGCGAGGGGTGGATCTGCCTAAGAACTGAGGATCCACGCCCCAAATCATACCCAGCTTTATCATCTATTTTATTCTAAATGGGACCATTATTTACGCAATTAACATCATATTGCCTTGAAGAATACTTGAAACTAGCTATTGAGACCATAATGTTGCCAGAAGCACTTTTACTGATGTTATAAATCAAGTGAGAAGTCTAACTAGCTATGTTTCCATTAAATTCAAAGCAAATTTGGAAGCGAAATTTTTAAATGTTTTGAAATCAACTGGTTTAGAGCAAATAAACAAAGCTGCATTAACATACTTTGGTCAGAAGAAGGCAGTGTAATGTATTGTTGTAGGCGAATCCATCAATAAAGGAGAAGTAGAGAAAAAAACATCAAAAAGATGTTCTAATCGGACAACTTTGGCCACCAACAAGAGAAAAAGGAGAGAAATCTCCAGGAATTGGATTGAGCTGGCAACTTATAATTATTCTTTCATGTCACAGCAGAAATAGCTGATCACTCATGAAAGTTCAATGCTGCAAAAGACAAAAAAACACCTCAAGCAAGTATAAAAACTCTTTTTTAAGAGTTTAAGTTTTATCAAATGTTGGTGTTTCCTTCAAGCTTTTCTCAAGTGAATCCTCAAAATGCACAGAGAAATTTGCTGATGGAAACACGCCTATTTTGTATTAAGATAGACAGGACCGGACTTCTTTTGCAACCGATGGCTGCACTTTGGAAAGATTGCGGGCTTAAAGCACTTCAGCATTTGCTTCACTGCTCAGACCAGGAGGTTGCCGCCTGGTCAGAATACAAGATCTTAAGTTAATCTTTAAGCTTTCAGCTACCTGTAAATCTGTCAACAGGGACATGTTTACCTGTAGGGCTGCTATCTACTATATCTTATACATTTCAAACCACATGTCAGCCTATCTACAGATTGTAATCCACCTGTAGGTCTGATTATTAGAAAAAAATGACGTTGACCATGTAAACAGACTCAGAACTACCTGTAAAGATTTCATTCAGGTGCAGGACTACATTTCTGCAGGCTTACTTCTGGGTCTGTTTACAAGAATTAAACTGCATAAAACTCTATGAACGGGACTGTAAAGTACCTGAAAGTCAATCTTTAAGTTTTAAACTCCCTGTAGAAGCATAGTTGCTCATAGTGCAGGTCCATGCAGTTATAAGCACTACTTCTTAAACTGTTCATCTCTTTCATTTTGTAACAGATATTCGCACCTTTTTTTTTTTAAATCAAATTCTTATTTCATTTTCTATTCTCTATTTAAGTTACAGAACTTTTCCCTGCACCAATATATTAAAGAAAATGAATTGTTTGTTGTTGTTTCTTCTTCGTTTATCACAACTTTGAACTAGCTGTAGTAGCTGAAAAGCATAACTAACTACATTTACTTTTTGCAATAATAATAATATCGGTATCGCCATGTTTTCAACAAAGATATTGCATATCGCACATTTTCCTCATACCGTGCATCTTTAAGTCTAGGATTAAAACAGTATTTAGAGCTCTTAATATACTTCATGCGTTACTTTTTAGTGAGGTTTACAAACTTAAAAGTTGCAATAAAGTGTGATTACATTAAACAATTTGCACATTTCTGCACAATTAACAACTTTTTGAACGCCTGTCACGGTGCGTGTGTTTGTGCAGGTAAACGGCACATAAACTGCCACAAACTCCACGCTGCTCTCTGTGTACTGAAGTCACGTTGACAGGATGTAAATCTCGTGGTCTCAGTGTGGTATCTCACCTCCTGATGAATTTTTTTAAAAGTCCTCACAGGAGACAGCTCAGAAACTGTGGAGAAATGCCGCTCAGCTCCTCATCTTCGACTCTCATTCTGCAGACATCGCTCCAAGTTCCGCAGACAACAAACAAACAGACAAAACAAAACAAAAAAACACTTTGTTTGTTGTGAGCAGAGTGAGTGTGATGGACCTGTCAAACACTCAAAGTGACAAACATTTCTCTGCTCTGCACCGGGACTGAGACGAGCTGGCGCTTCTTGTCTCGGTGCAACAGGCTGCTGGCGACTGCTAACAAGCTAACGAAGCTAATTACTCTCACTTCCTGTTTGCGCCTTCAAAGTAAAATCAATTTCAAAGTTCTGAAGTTAGACATGACACTGACAGGACTGACCAACATGGAATTATAACAAGGCACTAGAATGTTAAACTGGTAACAACAGCAAGCCAAGCGCGTTGCAGTGCCAGTTAATGAACTTCAACTAATTATGTTTAAGTCCATAACTGTTAAGCTCCATTGAAAGTTCAGATGTGACAAACTTCCTGTCATCAGTGCCACATGATGCAGGTAGCAGGACTTTTCCTCTCTTAACAGGCTTTTGCCTCCTGGGGCGCGCACCAAGGTTATAATAGTTTTGGATTTTTCATTAGTTTTAGTTTTAATTTCGTTGTGAATTTTTGTTTTCAAATTCAGTTAGTTTTAATTAGTTTTTAGAGTGAGTTTTCTAGTTTTGGTTTAGTTTTTACTTTTTGAAAATGCTTGGTTTTAGTTTAGTTTTTATTAGTTTTAGTGTTAGTTTTAGTTTTTTTGTAATGGGCTGTTGGGTGCGAGATCATAATAAATTTTGCCTTTATTTCCTTTGGTTTATCATCTCAGCCCCAATAAGGTTATTAACTCTTACAGTTCCAGGTGTTTTAAATTTTGGTTCTAGTTCCCAGTCTCAGTAAACATATTTACCATGTGTTGCATGTTCAAATAGAAACACTGAATTATGAATGAAAAAAGTTGACCAAAACGAAAACTAAGGACATTTTCATTATAGTTTTAGTTAGTTTTGTAACCACACAATACAGTTTCAGTTAGTTATCGTTTTTTTAAAAACTCTAGTTTTTATTTTTATTTCAGTTAACGAAAATGTTTTTTCAATTCTAGTTTTCGTTATTTCATTAGTTTTCGTTAACTATAATAACCTTGGCGCGCACCCATTCCTGTTTGTGAAAAGGAAACCATACAGTAATTAACCTGACTTCATGATATTGGAGCCAGGCAGAGAATGATCACTTCTTACCTCATGTTGCCGGGTGCTGCCATCTTTCCACCTCTCTCTCCTAGCTCCCTAAAGCCCACCTCCATCATCACCTGCTGAGTCAGCTCCAGCTGCTGTAGCACTAAACATTTCAGTTGGTTTAGTGCATTTTGCAGCATCTGCCTGAAGGGCTTGTCGCCATTATTGGCCGTTGGGCAATCAGTCAACCAAAAAATAAATTAAAAATTAAAACATTTCTTTGTTTTGTTTTTTGTTTTTTCAAGTTGTTCGGCCCAAAAGTCCTGCCAGCCAACCGGCATTTGCCCAGTATGCCAGATGGCCAGTCCAGCCCGCTCCTGTGGTTATCTTTATTCTCTTTTAACCTTCAGACTGTTTCTTTAGACTGCTACTGTCCACAACCTTATAATAAATCTGACTTTATGAGTGTCTTTAAAATAAATGATAATAACATTTAGCACCATCGTGACTGTGTGCAGCCTCACAAACTTAATTTATTTTCTTTTATATTTAATTTTCAGACTTTAGAGTTATGTTTCTGTGGTCTGTCTCTGGGAGACAGCCACAGAGAGACTTCTTCTTCTCTTTGTTTAGAAACAGCTGTAATCCTGTTATTGATGCTGCTTTTAGTCAAACAGAAGTAGACTAGTGCCTGGTGAAAGTTGTGTGTTTTGGAGCGTTCTTCACACAGTAAACAACAATTACAGAGCGGCTTGGTGCAGGCGTCGGCTTGTTTTGGCTAACTGCTGTGGGAACAAACAGTTTCTGTTAGTTCTCTGCTCTTTGTGCTCATCAGACATTCATGTTCAACAGAAAGCAGCTTTTCTATAGTTTATAAAGTTATGACTTCATGAATCATAATTCATTGGTCTTATTTGTGCATTTTTTTTTATTTAAAAGCATTACTTTCCATTTTTACTTCCATTTGTGACTTTCTACCTATTTTATACAGTCTATGCTTTGTACACCTGGTTATATATTTCATCTCCCTTTTAAGTGCTTTAGTCAACAATCATTGTTTTAAAACAACTGCAACTGATCATTATTGTCTTAATTGATAAATATGCTTTTTATTTTTCTTAAATAATCATTTCATCTATTAAAAAGTCCAAAAAGTAACACTTTCCCACATCTCCAGCACTCACAGTCTTCAAATGGCCTGCTTTGTCCAAAACCCAAAGACATTTTATTTAAACAACAGATTGTAAGGTATTTGAGCTTGAAACATATCTGAAACAGATTACAAAAACAGTCGACCAGTTGATTAACCATTGCAGCTTCTCTCTATAATGCATTTATTTGACATATTTCCATCTCAGAGTCACTCATTAATTTGACAAAGCCATGCAGGAAACACTGAAATACAAATAAGTTAACTGCTGTATTTGGTTTAAAAAAAGTAACTGATGTTGTAGGTTAAAGTTTTATTGTGAAGGTATACACCTGACTTCCGGTGCTACTCTGAGTTTAGCTTGACTCTGCGTGCTGTGTCTTAGAAGATAATTGGTTCAGATAGTGTATCTTATGAATATTCACTAAGTGCTCAATAAACATTGAATTGAGAAAAAAAGTAGCAAAATTGTAACCAAACAATACAAATAATAAAAATAAAACAAATCATGTTTTATCTGTTGATTACATGTCGTTATTAAACTTAATCTGGAAAGAATCTGTTGTTTTCAAATACATGTAACTGACTTTACTGCTGGGTAGCTAAATGTATTATATTACGTAATAATTTGATTGTATTCAATCTGATTTGTGATTAATTTCAAATACATATAAACAAATTAGATTTTTTTTAAAATTTTATATATATATATATACCATTTTTTTAAAAATCTAATTTGTTATATTATATATATATATATATATATACACACACATATATATATAATATATATATATTATATATATATACACACATATATATAACAGCTAAGCTGAAAATGAAATGAATGGTAAAGAAAAAGAAGGAAAAAAGTATAAGATTTACCTCTGAGATGCTATAAAGTAAATTAAAACACTCAAGTAATGTATCTCAAAATTATACTTACTAAAAACTTAAACAGTTTACTAGTGGCTGAATCTACAGAAGGAAACTCGAGTCTCTAGTCAGAAACAAAAGCTGCTTTATTTTAAAAAAAAGAAAAGAGGAAAAAAAAACAACAAAAGCAGCAGCAACCGATTCCAGCAGCGTTTTCTCATCAATAGAAAAGAAGCTGATGTGAACAGAATATTAATTATTCTCTGCAGGAGCTGCTTTCAGCCCAGACACAAAGTAAAGTTAAACTCCTCACTGATCCCTTATTTCATCCATCTGGGAAGCTTCAACCTTTCCAGCAGTTTACTTTTGATAAAAGACTAAACGTTTTATCAAATTAGCCCACTGTATCTCTGAAGTAAAGCCTGGGAACCTCATCAAATCTGAAACATGGACAGAGTTCACTTCTTCTCCAGTATTACACTTTTTATTCCATTACACTTATTTGGATAACTCCAGTTATTTAATAAAACATAATCAACAAATACATTTAGATAATATTATATGACTATAAGAATTAATTAACCCTAAGCGGAATCCTCTAATCCTCTTTCTATCCAGCAGTGTATACATTAATATATAAAAGATTAGCTCCATCTTTACCAGCTACAACATTTAAGTGATGAATGCATGAATGCATCAATAATCATTGGTAAAAATAATTGTTTTACTGTATTACTAATTTAACTTAACTATTGTGCTTGTACATTTTTGGCTTTTACATTTTAAAATATTCCCTCATTCTAGCTGTGTGCATGCATTTTGGCAGGGTTGCAAGTTCTTTTATTCCTAATTTTGGAGGATGAACCTCAGATCCTAATAACTTTATAATAAACTGTATCCAACAGACAGACACTCAGACCCTTAGGGACAAAAATGTCTCTATTAAAACCATTTAAACCACTTTTTTTTAAATCCCACTAGCTTTTATTGTACAGAAGATGATTAAATTCTTTGTTTCTTTGTAAGAAAACAAAAACAAAAAACAACCCAGTTGGATTATGCAACAAATTGACATTTCAAGGGTTAAAATTCTGAAAATGAATAACCAAAAAAATAAAAATGTGATAGTTATGATAGTTTAAATCATCAGTTAAAAAAATAAGTGGCAAATAATATTACTATATAATTTTGATGGCAGGAAAAACCTTTGTTAACATCTGTCCATGCTCCAGGTTTGAAGAAGTATTTGGTTTTTATTCATTAAAGTTATCCAAATAACTTGTCTCTCGCAGGTCAAAGGTCAGAGGGTGGGTGTTGTGGGTCAGATGGATCCCTGCAGCAGCTGAACTGCAGCATCCTTGTTGTGTCTCCTGGCCTCCTGCAGAGGAGAGCTCCCCCACCTGGTGAGAAGACAGAACTACATCAAACGCACTCTCCTCAGATGGTAAGAGTAATACAAGTACGTTACTGGTCAAAAGTTTTAGAACACACCAACTTTTCCAGAATTTAATTGAAAATTATGCAGTTTAATGTCTCAGTGTACTCTGAAATGAATGCACATTTGCAACATTTAAAATTCTTTATTGAGCATGATAGTGTTTTGAAAGTGACAAAAAAAGACACCAAAAGACACAAAATGACTTAAAAGAGACACAAAATGACCAGAAAAGACACAAAAGACTTACAAAGACATGAAAAGAATTAAAAAATGAACAAAATAGCCCGAGACTCCATAGAGTTAAGTTGTTAACCCATTTCTTGTTCCCTGAAAAAGGCCTACTTGTATAATTCTGAAATGTACATTATTTTTCAGTTTTGGTTAAGACTTGAACTGCTTGAATTTCAATAAAAAACTGGAAAAATTGGGGTGTTATAAAACTTTTGACCGGTAGTGTATATAAGCATTATAAATAGATATCGGTTCCATTAACAAACACTAGATAGTGCTGATAATGACGGAGAAACCTGAGAAGGTGTGGCTGCAATGAACTTCCACCTCTTCACTGAATGGAGAGATTTTTGTTGTAAAAACCTGTGTCAGTTATTTTAGTGTTTCCCCAAACTTTTTTAAACAACATGGGATGTTTTAAAATAAGGAAGACAGGCTTTTTCTTTTTTCACTTTTTCTTATCTATCCATCTCTATCTCTACATGTTTTGGAAATGTTCCCGAAGGTTTGTGTGAAAGAGATTTAAAAAAATAAAAAAACTTTTACAAAAAAGATGAGATGGACTTTTTTTTTTAATCCATTGAAGACTGGAAAGCAGATCAGGGTATATACAGGAATCCTGAAGTTAATTTTAATACCTTTTTAAGACTTTTTCAAGACCTTCCCAATTTTTTTTTAATACCTCACCGCCACTTCAATATGTAACCATTTACATCAGTTACACTTTTTTTTAAAGATTATTTTTTTGGCATTTTTACTGCTTTATTTGATAGAGACAGATAGAAAGGGGGAGACATTGGGGAAGACATGCAGCGAAGGGACCCCAGGCCGGATTCGAACCCGGGTCCACTTCACACACGCTTGCGATGTTTTCAGGACCCAAACTATTGGCCAGTGAATTGAGAAAAAATACCTTCAAAATTTAAGACTTAGCAAAGTCGTGAAAAGACTTTTTAAATACTTTTTAAGGGTCTTCATTTTCCCAAAATTGATTTATCACCTTTTAATACTTTTCAAGACCCCGCGGATACCCTGCAGATACGTCGTTTTGTAGTATTTGTATAAGCTCTCAAATACTTTTTGAATTTCATCTCTATCTGCTACAGAGGCTGAAAAATCTATTATTTAGTAGAAGCGTTGACACTTCTGTTGAATTTCCAGAAAAACTTCAGGTTTTAGGGACTTATTTTAAAATCGCCCAGAGGTTTTACAGGCGTTTTAGGCCTCAATGGGTTAAAAAGAAAATTGAAATATTTGCTGTGTGATTATTTCATGGCTCTTGTTACGGACGGTCTCACCTGTCCTTCAGGGTCGGGTTCGCTCCGGCGTTCTGCAGCAGGAAGCGGATGACCTCAGTGTGTCCTTCGGCGGCTGCTACGTGCAGAGCCGACCTGCTGTCATAGTCGACAGCATTTACATCCACTCCAGACAGGAAGTACCTGCAGACCACCACAGAAGAAGAGATAGTTTCTTACAGTATTCTTACATACATTGGATTTATATTTCTCTTGTATTTCTACGCATAACCAAAGACTGTTATTAGTGGTTCCAAAATCTGTGCATTTAAAAATCTGTGCATCAGGATTTTTTTTTTTTTTTCTGCTTTCCTGGATAGTGACAGCTTGGAAGGAAAGGGCACACCTCTATAGGATTTCTATTTGTTTCCTGTAAATAAAAGCTGAAGGTAGTTTCAGTACCTGGTGCAGCTGAAGATCTCATTTAGTTGCTGTGGTCATTATGCATACATAACTCGCCGATAACATTTTTTAAAATTTATTTATATCATTTTATTTGAGACAAGACACAATACCAAGAACAGAAGAAAAAAAACACAAAATGAAAAAATACCCAAAACATATAAACTTCTGAAAAGGTGTAGGATGAAGTTTAACTTATCAATATATTTGTACATCTCATGTCTTACTATTTCCTCTTTGCTTCAAACATTAAGTTTGTTAACCATGAGTATTAAAGTCATACATATAACATTGCGATACTAAAGGTTACCTTCTTAGGGCCTGGATGTCTCCTTTAAAAGCTGCCAGCAGGACATTCATGATCTGATATCCCTGCAGAGAAAAAGAAGGTTTTTTTATTTAAAATACTGATCCTGTAGGGAGATAATGAAAAATAAACTGCTCTGGGATCAGAATAAGGTGTCAGAACTGACCTCAGATTCAGCCTTCCACTGTCTGTAGGCCAGAATCTGTCTGAAAGGAGTCCTGATGTCAAAACTGTGCAGTTGAAATGTGGAAATCAGCTCCTACAAAACAAAAAATAACAATGTCAATGTCACTTTATTTTGAAAAATGTTATGGCTGTGCTCTGTTTCTACAATAAAATGTTTGTTTTGTTTTTTTTAACCCATTGACGCCTAAAACTTCCTGTAAAACCTCTGGGCGATTTTAAAATAAGCCCCTAAAACCTGAAGTTTTTCTGGAAATTCAACAGAGGTGTCAACGCTTCTACTAAATAATAGATTTTTCAGCCTCTGTAGCAGATAGAAACGAAATTCAAAAAGTATTTGAGAGCTAAAACAAATACTACAAAACGACGTATCCGCTTTCCAGGCTTCAATGGGTTAATAAAGAAAATGTGACAAGTGACTAATCTGCATCTTGCTCTCACTAACTTGAAGGAGTTGAAGTGTTACCTGGCAGAAGTGGACGGCCCTCCAGGGGTTCCCACAGGCGTCCGTCTCCGGTGAGAACGCCATCAGACCCAAAACCCCAGGAACCACCGCCAGCAGGGAGCCGTGGACGCTGGACACAGCAGGTACCGATGTCTGCAACACAAAACAATATTACATACCATTACTTGAAGATTCCCAAAGAACTAAATAAATAAATCCATGTGGAAATGTTCAAATAAATGTTGAAATAACTATATAACCATCCTACCAACTGATGTTCTTTTTTTAACTTCTTAAGTGTCCTTGTTCTATTCTGTGTTTTTTTCTATTGTTGTTTTTATTTATGCTTCCTGAGTATCTTATTCTATTGTATTTTATTGTACTTGAATACCGGACTGCTGTGACAACCGAATTTCCCTTCGGGGATGAATAAAGTAATCTATCTTTCTATCTATCTATCTATCTATCATATAAATAAATGAAAAATGTTGGGGAAAAAAATCAGTGAATAATGTTGAATCATTTTGAAATAATTAAATACATGTGGAAATGTAAAAATAACAAAATAAATAAACGATTATGTATAAATAAATGATTAAATAAATACAGAAATATCTAAATAATTAATAAAAATAAATGTAAAAATATATATGTTTTGCATGTATTTATATATTTTTTTTCTACATTTATTTTTTTCACATATTTATTTTTTTATTCATTTATTTATATTATTTCTACGCTGGAAATTTCGGGCCCCATGAAAAGATTTTTCATCGGGCTGAACATGTAAACACTTTTGTATAGAAAAAAAAAATGTTTTCATGATAAATGTCAATAGTTTAGGTCTAAAAGTAAACCACAACCAATTCAACTGCTGTAAAAACACCTCCAAAACTCAATCAACCCATTAAAGGCTTTATAATTCTACTTTTTAAGGCTTGCAACTCTCTTAAAGTCTAAATGCTTATGATACATGTGTAATTGACCTGTTAAAATACAACCCTGTGACACAGAATTATGAAAGTGTTTGTATAAAACTTTGGTTTAAGGTGAATATTTTCTCTGAATCAGGGGTGTCAAACTCAAATACACAATGGGCCAAAATTTAAAACTTGAATAGAATCGCGGGCCAACATTGAACAAATAAACCTTTTAATATATACCAAACATGTTTTGCTTTAACATTAAATATGGAACCAGCAACGCTTATAAACATACAATATATAACTAAATAGTGCAGACATGCAAAATCAAATTTCAAATAAAAAACACATCAATGTCATTAATTTATTAAATAAAAATAAATAAAAATCGTATGCCTCTTTTCTATTTGCATCCTTCTGATTTAAATAGGCTATCAAAATAAACTTTTTCAACAGGTTAATAAATTCTGCCTTTCTTTTCACAATTTTTGGGAAGGGGTAGCTGGGAGACAGCTCTAGCTTGAGGTTGCTATGACGACTGTCTCTGAGGAGCGCGTTTCTGGGTCCTGTCCTGATTGACGCGCCAAAACAACAGCAGGGCATTGTGGGATTTGTAGTATTAGCGGTAAATGCGCCGTATAATACCGGCGGGTCAGCTTTTATAGTACAATAATAATATAATAATTTGGTATTGCCTCGCAATGTATGTGTAATGTGTAAAATTACACTGCGGGCCAAATTTGGCCCGCGGGCCAGAGTTTGACACCCCTGCTCTAAATAGTTGCCATCAGCAGACTGGACCTTGTAGTGGAAGGTTGTGGAGTAATCTTTCATCCCGGCCACCTGCATCATGGACAGCATACTCCGCGCCGCCGCCGGCGACAGCACCTGGTCACCTGACAGTGGACAGAGGCCCCCATTGGCTAAAGAGGCGGCCATGGCAGCGCCTGATTCACAGGTGATCTCTGTTGAGGCGCACTGTCACACAGAAGAGACACAGTAGAGTCAACTCATACACTTCTATATGTAACAAATTTCTAAAGAAATATAAAAATTACATTTATGACTGCTGTAGATTTGTAATGTCAGTTTAGAAAATAATTTATTTATATATAGTAGTTCATAGTTTAATATGGGGGGAAAACAAAGAGGAGGAAAAAGAGGATTGATGTGGAAAATAGAAAAAGATTTCCAAGATTACATCAGTTAAAACCCAATATAAACATATATAATATTGTATATATGACATAAAATCAGAAGGCCACTCGACACCTTAAAAACCTCTTTACAAACCAATAAAGTTATGAATGTCTGACAATAAAGTTATATCTGCCTAATAATACCTGGCCATTGCCCTCTTATATCTGAATCCTGTATATATTTCATATTATTTACACAGAGGGTGCTGCTACACTCTAACTCGGAGTGAAAAAGAAACTGTAAAAGTAGCAGCCTGTTTGATTTTATACCTTTTTGGCAGAAAAAGTAAGTGATGGAGAGTGGTTCTCTGACCTGAAGTCCCCAGCTTTGAGGTCTACAATTGGTTCTGCCTGATGTTAAGTTTCCGTTTAAGCAGTCAGCTGTGAGTCTAGTCATGAAAGTTAGGGCAGTACTCTTTTAAAAGAGGCGGATTTATCAGAACACTTGTGAATAAAGGTTATGACAAGTGTCCTGATCTGTTGGGATGTAAAACAAATAAACAAATAAATGAGTGTTTTACCTGCAGCATCAAATCCAAAGCAGCATTAATGTCCACCTTCTCTGGAAAACACTGGAAGACAGGTGAATTTATTAGAGAGGAGACCTGGAAACTCTGGTGAGAAGAATGTTTTAAAGCAGTAGTTCTCAACCTTTTTGAGTCGCGACCCCCATTTTAACATGCATGTTGTCCGCAACCCCCGCTCACTGAACAGAGTCTCACATGCAAAGTTCAGATCACCCAAAAAAGAAACAAAATGACCAAAAAAAGGAAACAAAATGACCAAAAAAGACACAAAATGACCAGAAAAGACACAAAATGATCAAAAAAGACACAAACTGACCAAAAAAAGACACAAAATGACCACAAAAAAAAAGACATTAAATCACCAAAAAGACTAAAACACATTAACCCTCTATGGTACGGTGTTGCCCTCAAGCAACATACCCATTTTTGGCCTGTCAGATTTCTACAATGCATGTTTTTGAGTGATGCAATACTTTAAAAAAGAGGAAAGAGTATAGGGAACCAATAGCAATGCTTTAACTTGTCACATGACCTCCAATGCGTCATTTCGTGGCCCTTTTCAGTCTGGAAAAAAATATATTCCTACTGATAGATGAGTAAAGCTTCATTTTTGATAGTTCAAACACTTAAGACTGTTCAAGACATTCATTTCAATGGGTCGTTGGTTCAATGGTACAATGTTTCCTACAGGCAACAATCAGACAAGAAACTGGTTAAAAAAATTCCATTTATAATGTTTTTAAATTTAAAATGTTATGTGTTGTACCCTGTTGAAGCTACTGAATCTTTTACACATATTTATTAAATAAATTATATTAAAATTAATTTTAAAAACGTTCTTTTTCTCTTGTGCACTGTTATGGTACAATGTTGCCTCCGGGCAACAAACCCCAAAACTTCCACAAAAAAAAAAGATTTATAAATGTATTCAGATTATGTTAATTTAGTCTATTTTAAAGACAAAAAAACACTCCAAACAATTTTTCCTAACTGGCATCATAATGCGTACTATAGAGGGTTAACACATGAACACTTTAACACAGTGGAGACAGAGCTGACTTCCAAAATGATTTGGTGACCCCCATAAATCATCTTGCGACCCCAATTGGGCTCCCGACCCCAAGGTTGAGAACAGCTGTTTTAAAGGATGTCTTACCTTTTTCTCCTGCAGGTAAAAGGACAGAGCGTGGAGTCTGACACTGTCCTTCCTGCTGCTCTGATAACTGAAGAGAACAAAACTCACTTTGCTCAATCCAAACTGAAAAATGGTCCTCATGAATACACACTGTAGTTTATTATGAATCAATCCCTCAAACACCATCCTGCTGCCCACTAGTGCACCAAATGCGGATTAATCCGCCACTAAAAATAGTCCTCAATAAATGCACCAATCCTCCTGTTTGTTGATAAACTACAGCAAAAGTGTTGTGACAGAAAATTACTTGAATTTTTTTTTTTAAACAGAAACTATAAATATTTATATGTAAACACTTACTTTTTTTTTACTATTTATATTAAACAGTAGACCCAAACTCATTTATTTTCTTGAATTTGTTGATGGTAAGGGTCTCATCTTATTAAAAAAGTAAAAATAAAAACATTTTATTGACTGTTTTTTGTGTCAGCAGCTCCCTGAGTTTTAATCAAGAAAGTGACTTTATTCTCTTAAAATCTGTTGATATATTTTTAAAACATAAAACACTATATTCGTTATAGACTAATATTATATATTAACTTTTTACACAAGAAGAAGAAGATATATCAGGCTTTGATACAAACATACTTTTGGGTGTGATAATACACCAGAAAAACACAGAATATCACCAGACTTATATTTCAAATATCAGTTTTATAATAGGACTATTGCAGTTTCAGTACCTGGTGCAGTTTAAGTTGGCATGTTCCTTGTTGCAGAGTCTTCTGATGACATTCAGCACCTAAAACAAAAAAAACAAGCTCAAAATTTAAAGTTTGTGTCCAAGTGGAAGTTTACATTTTCTTTAGTCTTACTGTCACTTACGGAGTCATACTTCTCCTCTTCCTCTGCACACAGCCGCCCAACCAGCTGCAGACACACAACACACAGCATCAGAGGAAGAGACTCACTGGTAACAGATGGATGGATGATGGATGAGTGAGTTACCTGCAGTAAAGATGTTGTAACGATGGCTCCCGTCTCAGTGAGCGGGCTGTGAGGGAGTCCTGCAAACACATATTTTCATGAAAGTAAAACCTTAAAAAAATGTGGCATGTTGTCAAGAAAAATCTGACTGTGGTCGAAAAAGAAAATCTCATCAAGGTTGGCTTGTATATATATATATATATATATATATATATATATATATATATATATATATATATATATATATATATATATATATATATATATATATATATATATATATATATATATATATATATACATATATATATATATATATATATATATATAAAATGTAAAGTGCTAATAAAGAGATTTTGTTTTACATTGAATTTGATTAATTTGAACTACATTTTAAAAAAAACTTTGTTAAAACAGTTACTGAAAGACAGAAAGTAAATAAAGAATTTAAAAGCTGATTACAAACTTTATTTGACCAAAATATTCAGTCCAAATATATATATATATATATATATATATATATAAGAATAAAGTAATTTTGATTTGATATATTATATTATGCTGGAGTACTTTCACAGTGTGGCTATAGTGCGTTTACTTCAGTAACTGATGTGAATATTTCTTCCCCCTCTGCTCAGAAAGGAGGTCAGAAATCAAATTTGAAGCTGAAACCTGACTGTGTTTCTTATTATTCTCCTCAAAGGCTCTTATATCCTACATCTATATTCCCCTTCTTGTCCCCTCTGGTGTACATGTGTACAAGCAGGAATTTGACATTTGTCATAAGATGGGTTCCTAATAAATCAACCAAGAGCAGCTTAAATAATCATAATAATTTCTAGACGTTATATATTTTGTAGTCAAAGAATGGGGATGCATCCTGAGAAAATATTTTAATTTTTTTTGTCTCTGCACACCAGAGGGAATGTATTTTGTTCAAGCAGGATAAAATTGAAAGTACGGTAATTTTATTTATTCTTGTTCTTATAATTATTATAAATCATAACCAATAAATAATTGTTTTTTCTACTTGATACTTGTATGTTAATGTTTTTTTTTAATTTATTGAGCATTATTGGAGGGAATCTAAGATTGCCAAAGACGTTTTCTTTGTAATTATTCTGCGTATGACAAAAATTTTAAAAATCATTTGAAACTACATCAAGTTTTTGCACTTAAAAATAAAATATCAGACAGAAATTGAGGGTGAGAAATATGAGATGACAGAAAGGTAAAGGGAGAGATTAGGTGACTGATCTCGGACCTGTTTTAGTGAGTGTGAATGGAGAGTCGTGTCTGGAGTACTCCTCCACGCCAACGTATCTGTGGACGAGGTCTGATCCCAGCAGGTCTACCGCCACGCCATACACCAGCGGCCATGACACCTCACCCAGAACCAGAGAGCCGGCCCAGTCGCCCAGAGACAACCTGAGATACAGACAAACAGATAGTAGTGGAGACAAAAATATCTTACTGTAATATAATTTGGGCGAGCACTTACCATTCTTATTTACAGGCAATTCATAGATTTCAGAAATCCTTTGTAAGAATTGCCACTAACTCTTCTTATTTAGCCCCAACTAAACCATTATTTAAACAATTGCAACTACTTACAATTTATGAGGTCAATAAGTATCAAATAGGGGTTCTTATGTATAAAGTAATTTGCCTTCCTGCATCTTTACCTAACTTTTTTCATAGTTACTTTGAGTTTAATTCTCATTATCATGCACATCTTACAAGAAGAAAGAATGATTTACATATTCCTTTCTGTAGGACCTCTGTTGCCAAATTCTCATTTGTTTATCAAGGTGCAGTGCTGTGGAATGACATAAAACATCTAACAGAATCATGTTCCTCCTTAAATACTTTTAAGACCAAGCTCAAAAAATCCCTATAGATGTTTTACACCTTTGCATTTGTTTTGTTTGTATTTTGTTTGTATTTTTTTTATTTTCATCTAGCTATGTAATTTACTTCCTGTAAGTCGCTTTGGATAAAAGCGTCTGCTAAATGACTAAATGTAAATGTAAATGTAAGTAAAGTATAGTTACTTACAGGTTTTTTGATCTTTCCTGCATTTTCTTTTACTGTTTCTTGTACTGTTATTTCCTAACGATTGTATGTTTTTTAAATGCAAACAACAATAAATAAATAAAAAAAAAAAAATACCTCTGTCCATCCACGGTGCAGATTGAGACGCCCCACTTAGTGCTGTCCATGCTCTCCTTCTCTTTCTCCTGAAAACACAAACACAAAACAGTAAAAAAAAAAAAAAATTTATGCCAGGTTTTATTCCCTGGCAGCACCAAAATATCCTCAAGGATGTACTTAAAAGTAATCACAACATTTATACACACAGAAACTCACTCAACGGTGATTTAGGGGTGCAAGTGGTTTTATGCCAAAATACCATTTCTAGAATGATATATATTATATTCTTGGATTTTAATGTTGCAGCTAAAGGTGGAGCTCATTTTGATTTCTTTAAATACTGCTGGGTGAATTTATTTAGAATTATATTTTGAGGTAAGATATCAGATAATGTTATTAAGTAAAAAGGACAATATTTCCCTCTGAGATGTAGTGGAGTAGAAGTATAAAGTTTCCCAAAATGGAAATATTCAAGTGAAGTACGAGTACCTCAGAACTTGAAGTACAGTACTTTAGTAAGTTACTTTCCGCCACTGCTCAAATGTTTCAGGATTAAGTTTGGAAACTGATCCCAGAATCTGACAGGATGAGGGCTGACCTCTGACCTTCGAGTGACGGAGCAGAACTCACCTGGACGGACGACAGCTGGCGACACCTTGAAAACAACTTTTGAGTTTCTTCAGTGAAGGTGGAGAAATCTGGGATGACAAATCGTCCCTGCAGAGCTTTTAGGATCAGAGAGACGAATCCTGTCACACACCTACAGCAGGAACAAGACAATCAAAACCATTAACCACTAACCACAAACAAAACACGATCACCACCTAAAACGGCAACCTGAATTTGAAGCAGAAGAATCCTGTGATCCACAAGGGACCAAAAAACATGAAATAAGACCCAGAAACATGAGAACAACTGGTCTGATTATCAGACTGTAGCTGGAGATAAAGCATCATAAAGTATCATTTGCAAAATATCAGAGGAAGAATTTTCTGAATTATCTGGGTCAAATATTGAAAACAGGATTGGCCCCAGTTGGAGTCCCTGGGAAACACCTAAGGAAATAAATGCAGTGAGGTTTTCCAAAGATATAAATCTATTCCAAGAAGGAAGGATGGACCTGTGGAAGGTGTTTCTGTCCACTGATCCATCAGCATCCTGCAGTTTTCTCAGGTGGAAGAAACACTCTCTGAGCCGAGGGTCGGACCTGTGCAGCCCGGAGCTCCAGATGGCCTGACAGAGAAAACAAACTGTTTCAGTGTTTCTCAAACACTCCTAATAACACTAAATATACAGTACAGGCCAACAGTTTGGACATACCCATCTCATTCAATGCGTTTTTTCTTTATTTTCATGACTATTTACATTGTTGATTCTCACTGAAGGCATCAAAACTATGAATGAACACATATGGAATTATGTACTTAACAAAAAAGTGTGAAATAACTGAAAACATGTTTTGTATTTTAGATTCCTCAAAGTAGCCACCCTTTGCTTACTAGAATATAATACATGTTTTCAGTTATTTCACACTTTTTTATTAAGTACATAATTCCACATGTGTTCATTAATAGTTTTGATGAATTTACAATGTCAATAGTCATGAAAATAAAGGAAAAACATTGAATGAGAAGGTGTGTCCAAACTTTTGGCCTGTACTGTATATATATATATATATATATACATATATATATATATAAAATGTCTTTATTAGCACTTTACATTATATACATATATATATATATATATATATATATATATATATATATATATATATATAATGTAAAGTGCTAATAAAGACATTTTGTTTTACATTGAATTTGATTAATTTTAACTACATTTTAAAAAAACTTTGTTAAAACAGTTAATACTGAAGGACAGAAAGAAAATAAAGAATTTAAAAGCTGATTACAAACTTTATTTTACCATATATATATATATATATATATATATATGAATAAAGTAATTTTGATTTGATATATTATTATATTATATACGTATATAACATATATATATATTACACGTACATGTTATTGAATTTATACAAAGTTTTCTCTGAGTGAAATGTATAAGCTCAAAACACAACATTTTAAATGAGTAAAAATTACCTCAAAGAACTGGTTGATGTTAATTCTTCCACCTGAAGCGAAGCTGTCAAACAGCACATCAGCTGCCCTGCAACAACAGAGGAGTGACATCATGAGGGGTGGAGGGTGTAGCTCACAGCTGATGGTGGTTGCAGGGACATGAAGACTTACGCTCTCCGTTTAGACGGACTCTGCTGAGGGGGGAACCAGGGCTGGGTGGGGGGTGGGCTTCTGTCCTCCGGCTGGACCACTGCCTGGGGGAGAGGGGGCTTCAGACAGCCGTTACTGGCCGACACTGGGACCACTGCACATAGTAACATGAGAAATATCCCTATTATTATGCTGTGAAATATAAATGAATATTAACCCTCTATGGTACGGTGTTGCTCTCAGGCAACATATCAATTTTTGGCCTGTCAAATTTATACAATGCATGTTTTTGAGTGATGCGATACTTTAAAAAAGAGGGAAGAGTATAGGGAACCAATAGCAATGCTTTAATTTGTCACATGATCTCCAAGAGGCCATATTAAAACCCTATTTTGCAGACTTTTCCAAAGGAAACACCATTTTGTGCCACAAAAAATCACTCAAAACGTCATTTCCTGACCCTTTTCCATCTTGAAAAAAAGATATTCCTGCTCATAGGTGAGAAAACCTTCACTTTAGATAGTTTCATAAACTGTAAACTATGTAAACTGTTCATAGACTGTTCAAGACATTCATTTCAATGGGTCGTTGGTTCAGGCAACATCCAGTTAAAAAATGTCCTTTTATAATGTTTTTAAATTTAAAATGTTATGTATTGTACCCTGTTGAAGCTACTGAATCTTTTACACATGTTTATGAAATAAATAATGTTAAAATAAATTTTACAAACTTTCTTTTTCACTTGTGCACCATAATGGTACAATGTTGCCTACGGGCAACAAACCCCAAAATCTTCAGATTATGTATATTTGGTCTATTTCAAGACAAAAAAAGACACTCCAAACATTTTTTTCATAATGCGTACCATAGAGGGTTAAGTCCCATGTTTTCACTGTGGGCCTGAAATCTTAACCACAGTTTTATCACATTCAAAAACAGATTTATCTTTCAAGCACCAGTCGTATACCTGCAGGTCCAGGAATGACGAGGCTGACGGGCCTCTGGACTGGACTCTGGACTGCAGTCTGGACCTGGTTCTGGATCAGGCTCCTGGGAGCTGGGCGAGGTGCTGTATCCTTGAAACCAACATCAAATCAACTCAGACAGATGGAAAAAATGAAGTTAAGATAAAATTTGATCGCTCTAACCCACAATACTCACCCAAAGTATACAAGTATTCAGATACTTTACTGCTGTTAAAGTATTAATACCACATTGGGGAAATAAAGTCCTGCATTCAAAATGTCACTTTGGTAAAAGTATTTTAGTACAATCAGGAATATGTAGGCTAGTTAAAGTATTAAATGTCTGTTATATCATTTACATAACTCCTGCATGTAAAGGCAGGATTTTACTGCTGCAGTTGGTTGAGGTGGAGCTCATTTTGAACAATTAACTTTGGATTATTTTGCTGATTATTTTCTCCATTAACAATGTATTTTCTTTGGTTGGTAAAAACACAGAAGAGAGTGAGAAATGGGAGCATGACAGAAGAAAATGAAAGGTTTCTGTTCAGCTTGAAGGAGAAGAACTCTTTGATCTTCCTAACATGATAATAAAAAGGAGTGACATGCTGAAGCAGGTCTACCTGGTTGTCAGAATTCCTCTGCTGGCTCTTGTCTGTCGTCCCTCCATCCTCTGCCGGAGAAGAGAAGAGAAGAGAAACGCTTTCAGTCTTTACCTTTACTTTAAATAAACTCTCATGTTTCAGTTTGTGAGCTGATGACAGAGGAGCAGGTGTGTGGTTTCTCTCATGTAAAAGTGAAATCCAGAGCAGAACAACACAATAAAAACCTTTGACCACAACCAAAAACCGGACCACAACCTAAAACACACTGAAAAAAGAACAAACTTAATTGAATTGTTTCATTTGGTAACACCTAAATGAATTAAGTTCTTTCAAATTAATTTAAAATTAAATTAATTTGAAAGAACCAGTAACCAGTAACTAATTTAATTTTAAATTAATTTGAAAGAACTTAATTCATTTAGGTGTTACCAAATGAAACAATTCAATTAAGTTGGTTCAACTAATTTCTTTTTTCAGTGCAGCAACCTGAACTTGAACCAGAAAAATCCTGGGAACAGACCAAAAGACAATGCTGTCAGATCCAGAAACATGAGAACAACTGGTCCAATTATCAGACTGTAGCTGGAGATAAAGCATCATTAAGTGTCATCTGTAAAATAACAGAGCTAGAAGATCACATTTGGACCACATTCAGTAACATTCTCTTATAATTTCTTATATTTTCTACTCAGAGCAAAAGAGAAGAGAAAAAATAAGAGGAGTCAACGCCACACTATATAATTGCAGGTGTGTGCCTCGTGCAAATACTTTAACACATGCACGAGAAGTGGAGAGAAGCAAGTACAGGTATTACAGGAAAATCAAAAACCAAGTGAAAACATAATAATCTAATATATAAATATAATAATCTACATGAGATTATAAAATATTTATGTTTTTAATAGGAATTTGTATGTTACTCAGATTTAAAACTTGTGTTTCCTTAAATTGGACAAATGATTTTTGGACTGAATATTTTGGTCAAATAAAGTATGTAATCAGCTTTTAAATTCTTTTTTTTTTCTTTCTGTCCTTCAGTTTTAACTGTTTTAACCAAGGTTTTTTTTTTTTTTAATGTAGTTCAAATAGTTTTTACCCAAAATAAGAAGAATTAATCGAATTCACATACTTGGGGTGGAGGCTGACGATGTAAAACAAAATCTCTTTATTAGCACTTTACATTATCAACACATCAGTGGAGATCCAGTTTTACCTGCTGTTCAAAAACACAGACATGTTTAAAAGATCACCAATAGTCCAATTGTAAACCAAAAGAAAAACCATCAAAATCCATTTTAAGCTGCTGTCAATCACACATTGATTAATTGAAAAACTAAATCTGATAAGCAATGTAAGTAAACAGTAAACCTGGTTTCTGATCTAAACGTACCGACTAAATCTGGATCATGTGACAAAATTAACCCAAAAATGCAGAATATAAAATTATTATAAACAGATTAAACCAGTTTCCCTCAGTTAAACTCCTATGAACATAACAAAGCCCTTAAGTTTAATTGGGTATGTCTATCTTTTGAAGACTAAATACATTTAATGATTAGATTGTTCAGTAGAATATATGTTAACATGCACAAAACAATTTTAAGAAAAGTCCACTCTGCAGAGCATAGAATTACTATGTATCTCATCTCATGCCTTACTTTAGTGGATCATAACATATCAGGTATGGAATTAATCTGTAGATGCTCCAGTTCAAAATTTAACCAAACTTTTTTTATGTTTCGAGCCAAGAAAACAACTAGGTAAAGCTTGTTTTTAGTCTAGCAGAGTTCCAAAAATGCCTTTTGATATGTGAATTTGTGCAAAACCTTGGGTGGGAGTCAGCAGTCAATAGCAGTATAAGCTATATATATTTTTTAAGATCCTCATTGCAATGACAAACTACAGGACACATCATCCTCTACTGATTCATCAACATCATCATCATCATCATCATCATCATCATCATCATCATCATCATCATCATCATCATCATCATCATCATCATCATCCTTGTTCTACAGTCACAGACACCTTCACTGGTAAAATCTTCAGTGGGAGTTCATACAGAGTGTTAATGAATGGAAACATCCTCTCAGTGAAAGTGTGTGTGAAGGTGTGTATGTGTGTGTTAGTATCAGGATCAGAGAACGACAGCTTTCCTTTGTTCCAGTCCAGATTCACTCTGATCCTCTGGAACTTCCTCTGCAGTCTGATAACAGAGTCTGGATGTGATGGGGAGACTGCATTGCATTCAGCGGGAATGAACCATAATCCCCAAAGTCCATTTTGACACGACATTATATTTCCCTTCCTCTGGGCAGACTCCGCAAACACACCCAGTAACCAGCGAGTACTGTCTCCAACCTGGACATCCCAACTGTGAGCCCCTGATTTAAAGCCCTCAGAGCCCAGGACAGTCCGGAAGTAATCAAACCGCTCTGGATTATCAGGAAACTGCAGTTTATTTTCTCCAGCTTTCATACTGGTCAGATCTTCAGACAGGATGAGTTCTGCATAAGCAGTGTTTGGGTCCAGAATGACAGGACTGTAGGAGACCATCTCCTTCATCTTGTTCCAGATGTTGAAGGTCAGGTTGCCCAGGTGTTTGGCCTCGTCTATCAGAGCTCCTGAGGGCAGCTGTGGATCCTCCAGCAGGAGGCGCTGCTGGACTCTTTCCACTGCAGCCTTGTAGTTCTGTAGGAATGAGACGTGTTCAGCTCTCAGCTGCTCCTCTGTGGCTCTGACTGTGTCTGAAAGAGCTGCTATCTCTCTGCTCAGATCCTCCATCTTCTCCTTCATCATCTGACTCTTCTGCTCCTCTTCCTCCCTCAGTGCAGCCATCCTGGCCTCCTCTTCCTCTTCTAGAAACTGGTGAAGCTTCTTGAACTGCTCCTTAATCTGCCTCTCTGTGTGTCGGGCCTGGAACTGAATGTGTTCTGCTGTTTGATCAAACTCCTTTTTAACTTGTTCCCAAAGCTCTATCTTCTCCTTTAAAGGCTCAAGAGTTTCCTGAAGCTTTTTCTTGTGTTGTCGTGCAGCTTCATCGATAGGACTGAATCTGTGGTTGGTGTGTTTTTCTGAATCTCTGCAGACGAGGCACACTGGCTGCTGATGATCCAGACAGAAGAGTTTGAGTTTCTCAGAGTGCAGACTGCAGAGAGCCTCTGAAGATTTCTGATCTCTCTCCTGTAAGAAACTTTCACACAGCTTCTTTAAAGCAAAGTTTGGAGGTAGTCTGTCCCACGAATGTCTTCTCTTACAAACTGGACACACTTGTATGTGTTTATCCGTCCACCAGCTCTGCAGACAGTCCTTACAGAAGCTGTGGCTGCATGACAAGATGACAGGATCTTTAAAGACTTCATTGCAGACAGAACAGCAGAAATCTTCCTCTAATCTGGAAGCCATTGTGTCTCTGAGTGAAGCTGAAAACAGGCAGACAGCTCAGCTACTCCCTGTTCCCTGAAAAGTACTTTCACTTTAAGTCTCCATTCCTGTAGCTGCAGCTTATTGAAGTGGTCGTCTTGACAGTATTTCCTCCTGTATATTTCATCTCTAAGTGAAAATGATCGCCCGTCTCTCAGTGTTTGTGATCTCAATGAGGCAGAATGACAAGCAGTTCGTTGGGTTTTCTCAGGTATGTCAGCTGATGGGCGGAGCTTAATCATTTTTCAAGTTGAGTTTCATTCCATCTGATTATGAGATCAGATAAGAAAACACAAAACTGTTTGACAAAACACTTTGACTGAAGTATGTATGAGTTAATTCACACATAAAATGTAATAATAATCATAATAATAAAAATAACCCTAACCCAAAAAATGAATTGTATCAAATAATCTCAGCATGCAAACTCAAATCACCATTTCTCCTTTTTCAAAGTAACTTTAAATCATAAATTTGCCTGTAAAAGCACTGTGAACCTGAATCTCAGGCCCTATTTAGACACTCTACTGCTAGTCAGGAGGCTTAGCCAAATAAAGGGGACACGTCGGACAAAAGCACCAAATTTTTTGCACATGCTCTCTATCACCATAAGTTTCAATTTTTGGTAGGAGCCACTTCATCAAGATTGCGGATCGGAGATGGCACCCATATTAAGTCTATGAGAACCAATATGTCTTCCCAGCCACTTAGAAGGTCAATCTTGGTGTCAAAATATACATTTTCTGGGTCAAGGAATCATTTAAAGCTATTGAGAATATCACTAGATGATTATTTGATCAAATAGATATCTTCATTTTCAGACTTCATTTTTAGACTGGTAGGCAACTCGCTTCAAGTGCTGCAGCATGTAATCCTAACTTGAAAATGTTTGGTATCTATGTTCACGGGAGAGTGCGGATTAGCTGCAATGTACACTGCTCAAAAAATCAAGGTAATGCTTTCATCTCATGTCAGATCTTTTATATACAGTTTTCCCAACAGAAAAAAATGTTTGACACCAAGATTGATCTTCCAAGTGGCTTGGAAGATATATTGATTCTCATAGACTTTATGTGGCTGCCATCTCCGATCCACAATCTTGATGAAGTGGCTCCTACCAAAAATTGAAACCTATGGTGATAGAAAGCATGTGGAAAAAATTTGGTGCTTTTGTCCGGCGTGTCCCCTTTCTTCCAAAATCTGGTGCTAAGACGCCTGACTATGCAGAGATAATGACAAAACACAATGGAATGAAGACAGTTGAGTCTGCTGTGTGCTTAAGAGTTGCAGCAGGTGTGTGTGTGTGTGTGTGTGTGTGTGTGTTTACAAGTGGAACAGGAAGTAAAACTGCCAGTAATAACAAAGACTAAGAAGAACAAATCTGTAAATCAGTAAATAAATGAACATAACGTTTGAATGCATGTGTGCAGATTTAAATTTACACTACTGTTTAAAAGTTACGAACCAGCTGTTATATTGACTTTTTTTTCCAATTTTTAACGATTATAACAGAGATTTATTTTTTCAAGTTACAGTACTGTGCAAAAGTTTAGGCAGTTGTGAAGAAATGCTGTTAAATAAGAATGCTTTCAAAAACAGAAATGTTAATAGTTCGTTTTTATCAATGAACAAAATGCAAAATAAGCAAATCTAAATCAAATCAATATTTGGTGTGACCATCCTTTGCCTTCAAACCAGCATCAGTTCTTCAAGGCATTTTTTCACACCTTCCTAAAACTTTTGCACAGTACTGTATATCTGCATTATGTTATATGGACCATAAATGTAGTTAAATGGTATGTGAACCTTAATCCAAACAATCTTAAATTATTTGAATTTGAATTTTTCTTACTTTGTACTATTGTACTGTTGCTTTTCTTATTGTTATTATTCTGTAGAGTTCATCCTCATTACCATAAAAACTAGCAACATCATCAGGACAACACAGTCACAGTCAATTTCCTAGGAGTGTCAAAAGAAAAATCAGTACGTCTTGAAATACACCTGAACTGATTAAGGTTCATCATTTCTGTTGTTCTACAGTCACAGACACCTTCACTGGTAAAATCTTCAGTGGGAGTTCATACAGAGTGTTAATGTATGGAAACATCCTCTCAGTGAAAGTGTGTGTGAAGGTGTGTATGTGTGTGTTAGTATCAGGATCAGAGAACGACAGCTTTCCTTTGTTCCAGTCCAGATTCACTCTGATCCTCTGGAACTTCTTCTGCAGTCTGATAACAGAGTCTGGATGTGATGGGGAGACTGCATAGTATTCAGCGGTAATGAACCATAATCCCCATAGTCCATTTTGACACGACATTATATTTCCCTTCCTCTGGGCAGACTCTGCTAACACACCCATTAACCAATATGTACTGTCTCCAACCTGGACGTTCCAGCTGTGAGTCCCTGAGTTAAAGCCCTCAGAGCCCAGGACAGTGTAACTCTCATTAAACCGCTCTGGATTATCAGGAAGCTTCTGTTTCGCTCCTCGTCTCACTCTGGACAGATCCTTAGACAGGATGAGTTTTGACCCAGCAGTGTTTGGGTCCAGAATGACAGGACTGTAGGAGACCACCTCCTTCATCTTGTTCCAGATGTTGAAGGTCAGGTTGCCCAGGTGTTTGGCCTCGTCTATCAGAGCTCCTGAGGGCAGCTGTGGATCCTCCAGCAGGAGGTGCTGCTGGACTCTTTCCACTGCAGCCTTGTAGTTCTGTAGGAATGAGACGTGTTCAGCTCTCAGCTGCTCCTCTGTGGCTCTGACTGTGTCTGAAAGAGCTGCTATCTCTCTGCTCAGATCCTCCATCTTCTCCTTCATCATCTGACTCTTCTGCTCCTCTTCCTCCCTCAGTGCAGCCATCCTGGTCTCCTCTTCCTCTTCTAGAAACTGGTGAAGCTTCTTGAACTGCTCCTTAATCTGCGTCTCTGTGTATTGGGCCTGGACCACCATGTGTTTCGCTGTTTGATTACACTCATTTTTAACTTGTTCACAAACATTTAACTTGTCCTTTAAGCGCTCCAGAGTTTCCTGAAGCTTTTTTTTGTGTTGTTTTTCAGCTTCATCGATTGGTCTGAATCTGTGGTTGGTGTGTTTTTCTGAATCTCTGCAGACGAGACACACCGGCTGCTGATGGTCCAGACAGAAGAGTCTGAGTTTCTCAGAGTGCAGACTGCAGCGACGCTCTGAAGGTTTCTCATCTCTCTTCCGTAAGAAACTGTCACTCAGCTTCCTTAACGCCAAGTTAGGATATGATATATTTTTTAAAGATTTTCTCTTACAAACTGGACACTCAAGTGCTTGTTTCTCTCTCCACCAGCTCTGCAGACAGTCCTTACAGAAACTGTGGCTACATGACAGGAGGACAGGATCTTTAAATATATCATGACAGACAGAACAACAGAAATCTTCCTCTAATCCTGAAGCCATTTAGTCTCTCAATAAAGGCGAAAACACAGCAAGCAGACAGCTCCGCCACTCCCTGTTCCCTGAAAGTGAGTTCTTTTTTCAGTCCCCGTTGCGGTAAAGCTCCTGTTCAGTTTGTCGTTTCAGCAGCTGGTTGAAGTAATAGTCTCACAGTATAGTGTCCTGTAGATGTTTTTTTGGAGTAAAGGATAATCCTATTGTCCGTCTCTCAGTGTTTGTGATCTCAGTGAAGCAAAATAACAACCTGTTTCATGTTTTGACTCAGGTGATGGGTGGTGTTTTGTAATTTTTCAAGTTGAGTTTCATTCCAAACTGATTATTAGATAAGATGAGATAAGAAAACACAAAAGAGCTGTAGACACTGTATACTAATTCTGTCTTTATCTGGAGTATATGTCGTAGATAATTCACACAGAAAATAATCCAGAAATAAATGATATCAAATAACCTTAGCACGCAAACTAAAATCACCATTTCTCTTTTCAAACTAACTAAAGATCTAAAATTGTTGGATGTGTGTAGATTCACATTTACACTAGTATGTATGACTGTATGAGTCATGTTTAACCCATAAGAACCCACGGTGACACCCATGTAACAAACACTTTAAATATTCTAGAACAGGGGTCTCAAACTCAAATTACCTGGGGGCCGCTGGAGGCAGTATCAAAATGACCAAAAAATCTAAATTACTTAAAAAAGACACAAAAAAGACAGACAAAATGACTTGAAAAGACACAAAATGACCAAAAAAGACACAAAATTACTTTTAAAAAAAGGACACAAAATGACAGCAAAAAAATAAATTACTTAAAAAAGACACAAAATTACTAAAAAGAGACACAAAATGACCAAAAAAGACACAAAATGACTGAAAAAACACTAAATTACTTAAAAAACACACAAAAAAACACACAAAATTACTAAAAAAAGACACAGAATGACCAAAAAAACACCACATCATAAATATGTTCTGCGTGGTTCACTTGGTCTGTGATATATCCCCCATAACTTTCCTTTATGGATAACTGGGTCTGGGTTCTTATGGGTTAATATAGCATTTACTTGTAAAGTAACCTAAAGGTATGAAACATGGACTAGTCCTCTCAGACATCTAGCTGGACCCAGTCAAGCTTTGGTTGCAGGAGATTACAAAGTTTAGGGTATGTGATATAAATAGTAAATATGTAGAAATCGAAATTGTTGAAATAGCTGAGCATCACTGCAGAACAGTGGTTTGCTATAGTTGGCGTACAGATCAGATTGTGGGGAAAAGAAAGGTAGAAAAATAGATTTAGAGGTGGAGTCATGGACAGTCCCTGCAGCCAGTGAGCAGCTCTGTGGTGATGAGTGGGCTGCAACTTAATTTAGATACCAGCAAACGCCGCCCACTAAAGGATACGGCACAGACCACTAATCACAGGGTGTTTCACACACACACACACTCACACACACACATACACACACACACACACAAACCTGTCATGTCTGGGTCTTTATTAGGCTCCAGCAGTTTGTTGCCGTCCAGACCGCCATAACGTTTCCTCCATTTACGTCTGAGAGAAGGAGTTCTCTGGAAACTGCAGAGAGAACATTTTTATTACTATTATTATTAGCAAACCAACACCACATCCATGTCGCTAAATAAAGCGAGCGGGCTTACATTGCTCTCTAGTAAAATATGAACTGTGTGGTTATGTTAATTGGCTAGCTTGCCAAATAACTTCAACAGCAAACATGATCCATTATTTAAACTTATGTATCATGACAAAACTAACTAGACAAGAGTTATGCAAGGCAGGGACATTTTCAAACATTTTGTATCACAAGTTTCATGGATTACAAGGATTTTCATGAAAATTCCACATAGTATCTTTAAATACATATTTGAGGCAGCTAATGATTATTTGCAGTATGCATTAATCTGCAGATTTACTTCTTAATAAATGCTTAAATCATTTGGCCCATTAAATATTAGAAAATACATTTTAATTAATGTGGGCTACAGATGTGGAAGTGCAAAAGTAGGAAGATCCAAATCTAGCCTATAAAATCTAAATCTACCCTTTTTATCCTGCTGTATCATCCCTGTTTTAATTGACTGTTTTTACTGTTTTCAATTGTGTCTTGCTGTTTTTAATGTGTATGTAAAGCACTTTGAATTACCTTGTGTTGAATTGTGCTATACAAATAAACTTGAACTTGAACTTGAACTATAAAGTACCTAATTAAAAATAACCATTATGCAGAATGGTCCATTTCACAACAATATATATTATTTGATGATTATTATTGATGCATTCATGTGTTCATCACTTTTATGCTGTAGCTGGTAAAGGTGCATATCACCTTTATTACTAAAGCATATTGTATACTGGTGGGTAGCTTAATCTAATCATTTATTTGTTGATTAAATTTGGTTTTAACAATTTGAATCTGCAAAGATAATGTTGTGGAGCAAAATTGCAATATTTCCCTTCTGAAATGTAGTTGGGTCTGCAGATTTAAGTGTAATGTCTCCTCTCTGCTTCTGAGTTTAGCTGATGCATTGACTGATGCAGATAAAAACCTGCAGCTTGTTGACTTCTGTTCCTGCAGCCATCTACAATAATGAGTAACCTGAATTCAGCCCAGGTGAGGAGGTTTAAACAGCAACACAGAAGAAGTCTACTCTGCCACGTCTCAGCCTGTCCCTCACCAACACAACAGGAATGTCAACCTGGACTGTTTCCAGTTTTATGGCAGCTTCACTACATGGAAGAAAAGTCTGAGCATTGTTCAGGAACAGATTCCTTAGAGTAGATGGAGTATAAAAAAACAAAAAACAAACAGAGAATAAATCAAATCTTTCTCACCACAGGTAAGGGCTGTCCTCTGCCTCATGGCTCTGGCTGTTCTCCATTAAAGCATCCAGGTGTGTTACTGCAGCTATTCTTTGTGTTTTCATGTAGGACAAGTGAAGCGGCGTTGTCCCTCAGTTAGTGTGTCTGCAGGCTATAAACTTTCTTTAATGAATGGGATGGTTTGGAGAGGAGGGGAAACCAGTCAGCGCCTGCAGACACTCCCAGCTGCCACACACACTTAAACTACAGCTAAAAAAACATGAAAGGAATATAGCTGGATAAAAAAAAAACATGTGGAACCACAAAAATCTTTAAACAGGCTGAACAGACCAGACACAAAGAACATATTTCTGACATGAAACAACAAAGATGAGACATAAGGTTCCCATGTCACCACAATGAAAGACTTATCAGTGATTTATGCGGATGTAAATGTGCCATGTTTTGAAGTACAGAAAGTCAGGGAATTAAAGGGTCATTTCATCTAAATTATAAAATACAAAAACTCTTTCTTACTTGCCTCTGATAGTTAAAATTATTTATTGTCATATGCACAACAGTGACCGAGAAGCAGTCACTTAAATCTCAGGCTTCCTCCAACAATGCTTATTAAATATGTATTTAAAAAAACAACCATGCAAGCAAAAATGAGAAACAAAATAATTTGTGCATTATTGTAAAATAAGAATAATATAACATATATAAAATAGAAATATTTATATTTGTAATATAATAGAATTGTTCAGTATTTGATACTGACTTAGTTGTATTACTTATTACTTATACACTGTTAAAGGATTTAAGTATTTTTCTGCCATTGGGACATAGCAAATAATGCTAAATTATTACATTTGTGAGCAAGTAACCGATAATAACCTGTAATTGAGTTTTACAAAACCAGTTTGTCACCAACATCTTTGGCAAAAAAAAACTCTATCTGCAACTGATTTTCAAATTCTGCATAACTGATTACTAACACATTGGGATATTAGTGCTTAAATCTGACAAAAGCCTTTGTATATATTATTTAATGTGTTAGACGTTATTCAACAGTGGGTTGATGGGTGAATATATATTTAAAATAAGCATTAAATAAGGTACATTTTGTAGTGCTTTATATATATATATATATATATAAATAATAATATAATAATAATAAGCATTAAATAAGGTACATTTTGTAGTGTTTTATTTATATATATATATATATATATATATATATATATATATATATATATATATATTTTTTTTTTTTTTTTTTTTTTTTAACCATATCTTCAGATGCTTCCAAAGAAAAGTAACACACATAAACACGTTGCAGGCGGGTTTGTCTCTATGGTTTGTCTTTAAGGCTTTTACTTTGAATACAAACCGGAAGTTTTTCAAATTTCAAAAACGGAAATTGTGTTGTTTACATTGTTAGCATTTCTGCTATCTGCCTAAGCTAACAGTTAGGAAGCTAACATGCAGCAGGTGGATGTTCTCCCGCTCAGGTTTAACGACAACTCTTAGCTTTTTAAGGTTATCCAAATCTTTTCATTCATGTCGAGTTGTTACATCAAACCGTTTGTGTGACGTGGCCCCGGTGCTTCGCCGTCCGTTAACCGTTCTGTCCCGGTGCGGACTGCCTCCTCTGTCCGGGGCTCACCGGGTAACAAGTTACTCCACAAACAGACAAATGCCCAAAAAAGAGAAAGCGGTGAGTTTTTTAGATACCTTGTAAATAAGTGGAAAGTGTAATAGTGTACTTGTTTACACTGCTTTACTTACTGATTGATTGAGATTCAGATAAATAATATAAAATGTAATCAACAGATTAATGTAGCAGTATCAAAATGAGCTCCACTTTAACATACAGCTGTATTATTAAACAACATTAATGCATTTATTATTTGCATTCAGCAATACATTTAACGATTTTTGAAAAGTATCTCTATACTGTTGTATTACTTAGAATAATTCTTTTACCATTGTTATTAACTAAAATCTTTTAAGACGCATTTTTTCTCCTAATATATACATAATTTGTTGTGCAAAAGTTGTGTTATTTACATTTGAAGTAAAAGTGTTGGTAACACTTTACAATAACCATCATTTATAAATGGTAAACAGATAGTTTGTTAATGTTTAATCATCATTTATAAACCGTATATAGGCCATTTAGAATTGTAAATACATAATTTATTAATGTTTAACTAACTATTCTCTCATTTGTAAATGGCAAATAGATGGTATCAGTGGCGGTTCTACACAGGGGCCTACAGGGGCCGCTGCCCCTGTGAAGAAGCCCTTGGCCCCTGCTGTGGCCCCTGTGTCAAATTAATAATAAAATTATACATTCATAATGATGAACGACTGAAAATTTCTAACCTATTTTTTGTTCAAACAATATCTCATTGTACACAAAAGGAACCCAGAATGTGTACATCGTATGATAGTCTAATTATGCAATAAAAGCTTGTGTGTGTGTGTGTGTGTGTGTGTGTGTGTGTGTGTGTGTGTGTGTGTGTGTGTGTGTGTATATATATATATATATATATATATATATGTATACATAATTCTCACTGTGCTGCACTTTCAAAATAAAAATAAAAATAATTGTGCACAAAAATGAGAAATGTCATTGTCATACAAAAATAATAGTTATTGTTAGTAAGTCTCAATGTTTTTATATCTTCCAAATATACTTCAATGAGATTTAAAAAAAAAAAAAAGCTAAAATAAAGGTTTTGAATGCTAAATATCATCTTTGCCGTTTTTTAATGTGCCCCTCTGATTAAACAGTGGCCCCTCCTTGGCCCCCACAGTAAAACTGGTCTAGAACCGCCACTGGATGGTATATTAATGTACGTTTATAGTTACTTTACCATTAACAAGCAATTAAATTATAATTAATAGTTTAATAGTTTTAGTTGCACTCATTTGAACATTTTTAACACCATATTAAGTATATTAATGATTTTTGAAATGATTCATATAACTTTAAGAAATTGGTTGAATTTTTTTTAAGATTAAATATGTATAGCACTTTGTTAATGTTAATAATTGGTTTATAAACCATCTATAAACATTATTTAGTTGGTTATTGTAAAGTGTTACCAAAGTATTAAGTCTCATATCATTGGAACAGCTTCAGGCATGCATCTAGGCAAAGTACATGAGTAAACGTGCTTAACCTTCCTCAGATATTCATTTCTAAACAATACACTATAAATACTACATGACCCCAGGTGAAAGGACAGCGGGCTGCCACTGGAGCAGCAGAGGTAGAAGCTTCCTGTCCGGTATCTCGAGGCAAAAGTGGAGCTGTTACCATCACGGTGCATGCTAAGCCTGGCTCCAAACAGAGCGGCATCACAGGTCACCATCACACTGTTTATAATGACGAGACTGTTTGTATGGCCACCTGAAGGACAACTTTGCCAACTTTTCTTCTTCTACCCTTGCAGAAGTTTCTGCAGAGGCGGTGGCGGTTGCCATCGCAGCACCTCCGACAGACGGAGAAGCCAACACTGAGCTCATCCGTTTCCTGGCTGAAGTTCTGGACCTGAAGAAAAGTCACATATCTCTTGACAAGGTTCTTAAAACTTGACATCCTCTTCAGACAGTTTTTGGTCTCATGGTGTGTTCAGATTGAGGGTGAAGGACACATTGTAGGTGCTGCAAACTGAGACAAAGACGCACCTGTTCCCTAACTGTATTAACTTACTGGGAAATAAGAAAAGCATCTGGAGTTCCAGGTTGTTCTGAAATCCATCTGAGCTTTCACACTCAGTGACAGACAGCTAATATCTGTACGGTCACAACCTCTGGCTGTTTATGACTTGTGAACTTCAAAAACAGCCTTGCAGGAAATTTTGAGGTGGATAAAAAATGTACTTATTGTACGTATTAAATGTTTTGGGTTTTTTTCTTCATTGTTTTTATTGCAGTTTTTGTTTCCATTCAACAAAACAAAACTGTCTACAAAACTAGACAAACAACAAAACAAACAGAAAACATGACGGCTCTTACATAAAAGATGAACAAATGGCATTATACACAAGGTGGTGGATCAGTCTTACATTACACAAATGTCATTCAGGTGCACATCAGACCTTTTAGTAGAGTGGAGGAAAGGCCAGGTCCGATATAGTCCAAAAATGGGCGCCACACTCTGTAGAACTGATCTACACTGTGATGTATGACGTTGGTAAGATATTCTAAAGGGATCAGATCAAAAATTATTTTGTGCCAAGCACAGACAGAAGGAACCTTGTCACTGACCCATTGCAAAAGGATATTTTTCCTAGCTGCAAACGTTAGAATATTGTACAATCTTTTGTTGACTGCTGTTTTCAAATAGTCACTTGGAAGACCTAGAATCAGGGAAATGGGGTCCATTTCTATGTTAATATGAAAAATTCTCTCCAATTCACTTATGATTTCAGCCCAATATATTTGAAGTTTATGACAAGACCAGAAACAGTGAGTTAAGGTTCCCACTTCAGTTTTACATTTGAGACACAGAGGGGAGAGAGCGCGGTTGAAGAAATGTCTGCGGTGAGGGGATATATGTAATCTATGTAAAATCATAAATTGTGTTGCTCTTTTCCGAGTGCAAATTGAAATCTTATTAGTAAACCTACCACCTCCTCTTCCTTTATCTGGACTCCTTCCCTGTCATTATCCTCATGTTTCTACCTTTTTTATCACACTTTTATCTGCCTGTCTTCATATAATAATAATAATAACAACAACAACAACAACAACAACAACAACAACAACAACAACAACAACAATACAACACAATTATAATCATAAAAATATTTATCCGCCTTTAGCTTCATCCTGCTTTGTTTTACCTCCTTTCTCCTGTTTCTCCTAGGGCTCCAGATCCAGAGACAAACTCATCAGAGTGGACTCCTCTCTCAGTCCAGAGGAGGTGCTGAGGAGGCTCAGACAGGCTGCAGGCTGATAGGAGAGATGGAGGAGGTGGATGGAGGCTGAAACATGCTGCAGAACCACAGGAGAGCCGAGGAATGAGCAGGTCCCCATTCATTCACTAATCAGAAATTGTATTATTTGCAAAACAATGTTAAGAGTTTTAGTGTTTTCCTCAAGAGCCAAAACAAAATATTTTTTAATTAAACAATAATATATGATATTTATTCTGTCCTGTCTCATCTACTCATTCACATAGGGCTTCACAGCTGGACCAGTATGGCTACTGGGACACCTGGAAAAACCAGGACATCACCATGAAAAATAAGTGATCCACCTATAAACCACCAGTAAACAGGAGGCGTTTCCATCTCTGGACCTGCTGGAGCTTCAGGACAGATGTGACTGGATATGATGTTTACATGTTGTGATGTATAGAATGACTCATGTAAAGTTATTTTATTTGATTGTCATTTTGGATGATCTACTGGCTTAAATAAACAAATTATGTATCTGTATGAATACATCCCAACATTGTCTTTAAGTTATTCTGCAAGATTTTATGGAAAAGTCTTTCAAGATTCAGAAAGGAAATAATTTGGTGTATTATTATATGTTTCATTTCATCCTATTATAGGTTGCAAAAGGAAATATTAAATTAATATTGATGTATGCACTGTACGTGAACAGTTATAACCAAGCAGTAGATGGCACTGTGTTACTTGCTTTATTCTGGTTTATATGGTGCTATAAAGAAAAAGTTGGAGGAAGTGATGATGGAAGCACTAAACATACTTTTTAAATATAAGTTCCAGCATCTACATAGGAGTTTATCCTCCTACTGAGAAGATTAATACATCATACTGAGTTTGCCAGGCTCAGATCCAGTGATATAAATAAACAGGTACATTTGCTGAAGTGCAATTTTGACATTTCTCAACTATTTTGTATTTTTATTTTGCTACTTAATATTTATTTTGGTAACACTTTACAATATCCATCATTTATAAATGGTAAACAGATAGTTTATCATCATTTATAAACATAAACATTTATAAACATATATATATAGGCCATTTAGAATTGTAAATCCATAATTTATTAATGTCTAACTAACTACATCATTTATAAATGGCAAATAGATGGTATATTAATGTAAATTTATAGTTACTTTACCATTAACAAACAATTGAATTATAATTAATAGTTTATTAATAGTTTTAGTTGCACTCATTTTAACATTTTTAACACCATATTAAGTATGTTAATGATTTTTGAAATGATTCATATAACTTTAAGAAATTGTTTTTTAAAGATTAAATATGTATAGCGCTTTGTTAATGTTAATAATTGGTTTATAAACCATCTATAAACATTATTTAGTTGGTTATTGTAAAGTGTTACCTTTATTTTTTATGTAAAGCAAATTAGACTAATATAACCAATAGAACATCAGAGTTGATGTAGATTAATTTTCTGTCAACTCTAATCAACAATGGTAATCATTGTTTTAATTCTACTAATAATATCCTAAATATGTAACTTTTTTAGATCAAAAACATATTTTTTCTTGCAAAAATGTGTCGCATTAGCACATGGAAAGAGATAAGCTTGCATCCCAGATGGTAGGTGATTGGATCAGGTGTATAACGAGGCAGTAAAATCTAAACTCTTGGACTTACCTGACAGAAACATCCCACTCAGGGGCCTGGGGCATCAGGGTGACAGCTTACATGAATGCAGGTCCCCTGGGCCCCAAGTGATCCAGCAGCATTTTGAGAGTCGTGATAATGAACGCCACTTATCCGCTTGCGTAAAGTCTCTGGAGAAAAAAAAGCTCATTAGCATCAGTCATCACCCACAGAATCAGAGGATTTCCACGAATAAGTGGAGGAGCGTTAATGAGCCGGTTTCTTGGAGTTAATGCTAAAAAGCTTCAAAGGGACGAAGAGGTTTGCTGGATCAAAGCTTGGGCAGATAATGACACTCCCTATCAAACATCACAGCTTTTATGAAGCTCCATCCTCAAGCTGATGAGTTTCATATTTCAGCTTTCTGCAAACAAAGTTTTATGCTTGTCAGGGACAGTTTAGTGAGAGTGAAGTTTATTTTTGCTGTCACTGAGAACATTATATAAGATGTACCTTGGAGTGGGCTGAAGCGAGTTTGTTTTCTAAAGTTTGACTAAACCACACGTCCTCATGCTGCGAACTAGAGTTATTTTTCATGGTGAGCCGGGATCAGCAGCTTTACGTCTGCTGCCCAAGCTCCTGTCAGGCTGAAGGATGTTCAGACGACGTGTTAAGCCTCTGCCGGCTGGACAGACACTTTCCCTCCTAAATTTCAGGGATTCATGAACATAAATCCTCTTCTCTTCCATGTCAGGAGCTGAAAGATCTCTCTGGTCAGCTTCTGAAGAATCCAGACTAGAGATACATGTTGCATTCTGTAAAAGAAATAAAATATAGATACAGAACTGATTATAATAAGTAAACACGTTGTCCTCCACAACTGAGGCCTGTATGCATTAACAGATTACACTGTAAAAAACCTTTGTAGAAATTACAGTAAAACACTGTCAAATTGCATCAGAAATAGGTTGTCAAATTAAACATTGTACATCACCGTAGTGAATACTTTTAATTACTGTAAATCAAAGAATATCATAAAACTTTAAATTCAACTGCCATAAACTGCAGAAAACACACAGTTTTAGTGTAAAAATATAAAATTTTGATGTAAAATTAATGGAGAAATACCATGATGACACAATTATCCTGAAAGTAATGGGATTATTCAGTATGAATTACAGTTTTTGCTGATATTTACATTTACATACGCTCACTGTATTTTTAGAGTGAAGTTCTGGCAACCAAAGCTACCGGTATTTTACCGTAAATTAAACAGACTTTTTTTTTTACAGTGTATGAGACAACAGGTCCCTGGGCACAAATATGTGAAAGTTCTCCACCCCTAAGACACGAACCACAGACAAAATGACAAGAAACAGTGCAGTCTCTTTGTAGCTGTTTTAAGTTTCTTTGCTGCTGTTTTGCATCTCTTTGTTGTTAATTTGCATCTTTGTGGTCATTCTGTGTTGCTGCAGTCAAGTTGCATTTTTTGTGGCCATATTTTGCATCTCATCAGTCATTTTGCATCTCTGTAGAAATTTTGTACCACTTTTTAATTGTTTGTGTCACTTTGAAGACATTTTTATTTGTTCAGGCTTTTGATTAATTGTTTCGGGACTGCTATGGTTGTTTAAGTTGCTGTTGTTTTGGTCTTTTAAAACTTGTATGTACATTTTTATGTTATGTGTATGATTTTTATGTGAAGCACTTTGTGACTTCTGTCTGTGAAAAGTGCTATATAAATAAAGTTTACTTACTTACTTTGTGCATCTCTGTGGTTGTTTTGGGTGTCTTTGTAGTTGGGTCGCATCTCTGTGGCTGTTTGAAAATCTCAGTGATTGTTTTGCATCTCTGTGGTCATTCTGTGTTACTGTATTGATGTTGCATTTCTGTGATATTTTGCTTCTCATCATAGTAATTTTGCATCTCTGCAGTCATTTAGTGCCTCTTTTTGATTATTTTGCATTTCTTGGTCGTTTTTGGTGTTGTGGTCATTTTAAATCTTTTTTCTGATTGACTTGTGTCTCTTTGTAGTTGTGATGCATCTCTGTGTTTGCTCTGCTTCCCTTGGTGATTGTTTTGCATCGCTGTATTCGTTTTACAATTTTTTGGTCATTTTGTGTCTCTGTGTTGAAGTCTCATTATAGTCTTTTGCATTTCTGTAATAATTTTGTGCCTCTTTGAGGTCATTTTGCATCTCTTTGTAGTAGTTTTGAGTAACTTTTTAACAGCTCTAGTTTTGTGAATGAGGATTTCATCATCTGCCTTCACATCAGCAGCGCAGAAACATCTAGCTGTTGGACTGTGTTATCAGTTGGGAGCTCCAATTAAAAGATACTACAAGGTAATTATCCGCCCAAAGCGATGTGATGAGAAGACATTTGGAGGATGATATTTGGTTCGATTGCTTCTCCCTTGAGAGGATTACAGGGAGGTGGAAGAATGCAAATCTCGCTTTTATTCTTTGTTTTTTCAGAGTCACTGAAAATGTTTCTTTTCAGCTCCCAGCCCTCATTTTTCACTCTTCATTTGACTCCAAATATCTCTTGCTGTCTCAGTTTCAGTTAAAGTGAGTGATTCTCACCATCTGGTGCTAAAAAAAACAGACCCATCCCTTGATTGACAGAGACATCAATAGAGTGGAAAAAAATTGTAGGAATACCTGCAGTATGAGTCATAAAGCTGGGCCTTTTGCAGCTAAATGAGCTCATTCTGCTGTGTTCTCGCCCCAGAGGACCACATGAGGCCCAGCTCTGGCTCAGGAGTGGCTACATTGGGGTTCACACTTTAGATCAGATGAGGACCAAGTTACAAAAAGATCCCCTGCTGTTAGCAGCTCTCAGATAAACTTTGGGACATTGCTGGCCCATATAATTAATTTAACCCATTGACGCCTAAAACGCCTGTAAAACCTCTGGGCGATTTTTAAAATAAGCCCCTAAAACCTGAAGTTTTTCTGGAAATTCAACAGAAGTGTCAACGCTTCTACTAAATAATAGATTTTTCAGCCTCTGTAGCAGATAGAAATGAAATTCAAAAAGTATTTGAGAGCTTATACAAAAACTACAAAACAACGTATCCGCTTTCCAGGCTTCAATGGGTTAAGTAGCTTATCTGGGCTGTGTATGATGCATCATTCATCACCAATCTGGCAACAAAAACCCACAAGGGAGCATCCTGGTGACTTCAAGGTTTGAGGTGCCGGCAATGTTTTCACCAGAGGTGGAAAAAGTATTCAGATCTCTTACTTAAGTAAAAGTACTAATACCACACTGTGAAATTACTCCACTACAAGTAAAAGTCCTGCATTCAAAATGTACTTAAGTGAAAGTACAAAAGTATCAGCATCAAAATGTACTTAAAGTATCAAAGTAAAAGTACTCGTTATGCAGAATGGAGCCGCTCAGATTATTTTATATATTCCAAATATTATATTAGATTATTATTAATGATGCATTTATGTATACAGCGTTTTAATTTTCTCAAGGTAGGGCTCATATTGGCTACTTAATATTCTGTTATGAAGTTTATTTTAAAAATTGTCTAATCACCTAAATTTAGTGTTTTTTTATGTTAAACCTCAACCTGTAAAGTAACTAAAGCTGTCAGCTAAATGTAGTGGAGTAAAAAGTACAATATTTGCCTCAAAATGTAGTGAAGTAGAAGTATAAAGTGACATAAAATGGAAATACTCAAGTAAAGTACAAGTACCTCAAAATTGTACTTAAGTACAGTACTTGAGTAAAAGTACTTAGTTACTTTCCACCACTGGTTTTCACAATGCCACCAGTTCATGTTTAAATCAGGACACTTTGACCACCTTATTTCCTGCCTCTTCTCTTTAGAACAGACAATCAAAATAAAGCTAAAAAAAAGTCCCCAAAATAAAACTTTAAAAAGGGCCGTGGGGCAAATTTAAATTGTGGGTTATTTATGCCTCCTATTCCATTTCATTCTCAGCAGGTAAAGATTCAGGACGTGCCTTAACATCCTGATCCTTTAAGTTTATATGGTGCGTTAGTGGTGCATATTTATATATATCACTGGAATGCCAATGTCTTGACTGGGATCCAATACAGGAAGACTGACCAAACAGTAAACTGTAAATGAAAGAGTCAAGACTCAGACATGATTGCTTATTGAAGCAACTCCATGTTGAAAAGAAAGTCAAGATAGACTCTTCTTAATAGAGGAGTCACAGGAAGAATGGCCCGGAGCCCAACAGGGGATCAAACACCCACAGAAGAAGAAGAACTGATCAAAAGATGCAGAGCTGCATCCTGCTGCAAATTCTCCTCTCTACAGTGAATACCAACAGCTTTCATCCTCACTCTCATTACAAGTCAGCAGTATTTTTTTTGGATGGCTGGGGTGCATAGGATGGGGACATTTCTTCTTATAAAAACATAATCATGGACTAAATCATGGCCTGGAGCCGAGCAGAACAATGAGCTGGGTTATAAACCTCTTAGCTGACTTTTCTCTGCAGGTTTATTTATAGTGGATCTCCTCACACAGCCCACTTGCCCTCCGGGAGCTGACACAACACACTGATTTAATGCTGAAACCATTTTTGCTTGTTTACCATCTATTCTTTGCGTGCCCAGCAGCTGCAGCTCCACGTCAGCACAATGCTCTTATTCTCACACAAATGCCTCGCTGACAACTGGACGATTTGGGTGCTGCAGCTCTGAGTCTGCGGACCGGATGTTTACCGGCAACATCCCGATCTGTTTCTCTGAGATCATCACAAAGTTAAAAAAAAAACACACAAAAAAAACAAATTATGAATCTGTATGAATACATCCCAACATTGTCTTTAAGTTATTCTGCAAGATTTTATGGGAAAGTCTTTCAGGATTCAGAAAGGAAATAATTTGGTGTATTATTATATATTTAATTTCATCCTATTATAGGTTGCAAAAGGAAATATTAAATTAATATTGATGTATGCACTGTATGTGAATAGTTATAACTGTAACAAAAAGTTTTCTTGTTTGTTTTTTTCTGTCAGTGATAATATTGTTACATAAGGTCATCTTAGTCATGCCTCTAGTGTCTCATCTAGTGAGGCTGTATTTTTGAGTTAAATGCTAACATGCTCAGAATGACATGTTGTAATTGTTTTGCTTCCTTTGGAGTTTTGCATGTCTTTACAATTGTGTTGCATCTTCGTGGTTGTTTTACTTTACTTTGGCGTCGTTTTGCATCTATTTGTGTTTTTTTTTTTTTTTACATATTTCTGTGGAAGTTAGCCATCTCTTTGTGGTTGTTTAACATCTTTGTAGTTGGTTTTCTTGTCTTTAGGGTGACTTTGCATCTCTTATTTTAGGGGTCGTTGTGTCTCCTTGTAGTTGTTTTTCCTGTCTTTGTGGTCATTTTGTGTCTTTTTGTGGTTGTTATGCATGTCTTTGGCATCATTTTGCATGTCTAAGTTGTTGTTTTTCATCTCTTTTTGGGGTCATTTTGTGTCTCTGTGGTTATTAACCCTCTCATGCATGAATTATGATGAACTCAGCCAGGATTTTTTAAAGCATTTTATACATACTTAGGGATGTAAAACAAGGTTTGAATAAAATGTTTATAAAAAAATTCAAATTACATTATAGAAACATAAAGAAGCTGATCTACAGCCAAAACATTATAGGATATGAATTATTTTCAAGAACAACATAGTAATTAGTAATTGACATTGCATTGAAGTTGGAACATAGCTAGTGATGCATGATGTACAATTGAGTGGACAGATGATTAATCCGCATTTCCTCCAAATATAAAATCAAAACTTGGAAAATATTTACATAATATGTCACCTTAGATGTTACTTGAAGTACTTTTTTTTAACCTGCAGTGGTATCTTTTTATAGAAGCTAGATACCGAAATAGCCGAGGTGTTTGGTCTTTCTGTCTGTTGGCCATCTTGGTTTCACTGACTACTTTTTCCCATTCCCAGCCAATGGGATTTTTTTGGTATGGGATGATGCAATAGTTTCCACTAGAGTGGACTATATGCAACAGTGCCCAAGGGCATATATATTGCAGGCATTTATAGAGAAAAAACACTTTTAAACAGCTGTACACTGCAGTGACCTCTATGCATGAAAGGGTTAATTTTCTCGTTTGGTGCTTAAACAATTGCTACATTGGCTTTTTTTTTAAATCTTTTACAGAATATTAATGAAGTTCAGTTTGTATTATTGATTGGTTGATCTTAATTTCTGCTTCTTGGTCAAATTAAATATAAGAAATAATATTATAAGATGAATATTTTTTCATATTCTGACCTAATGATTAGCATACTTTAATTATAAAAACTAGAGTTACGGCTGCCAATTTTGAGACCTACATTCACAGGTTTGACTTCCTGCGTAGACATAATGAACTTCATCATGCAGCTCGTCTCTGTAACAACAAAGACAAACCCCGTGTTATTAACCACCAGAGGAACAGAGGGTTTTAGGATGCACCTCCTCAGAGTGTCAGAAGGGTTTAAGTTGTGTTTATATGAAGCTTGAGGACATAAATACCTTTATCCCTCCACACTAATATGAAATATAAATAGAAGCACTGCAGGGAAGGAAATGTATTCAAGTGTGTTATTTCCGCTCCACTCCAGGAAATTGGAAAACGCTTTGCCTCGTGTCCGTTACACAGATTCATTCTGACAATTTGTTTTTGAAATATTGCGGTTGTTTTCAGGCTGGAGGGATATTCATCAAAACAAATCACTTCATCCATAAGCAATCTGCTGGTTTCTACTTTGGATCAATGTCACGATAAACAGGAAGATACACAAACGTTCATTATTAAACTCAGTATAGTTTTCTGCCTGATATTTACATCATATGTAAACATTACTGTCATTTGTTCCTTAAATATATTATTTAGTAATAGAGGAAGTATTTTGATCCTTTACTTGTGTAAAACTTCTAATGCCACACCGTAAAAATACTTAGTTAACATAAAAGTTACTTAAATACAAGCTATTATCAGACAATTTTACTTCATTTAAATGTGATTCGTTTAATTTATGATTTACTAGACTGAAAATTAACTTAAAGTATTAAAGTATTAAAAGTAGAAATATGTCATTATTAAAATGTGTTATTACTCATGAATTAATGTCAAAGCAGGATTTAAATGTAGTTGAAGTCAATCACTATTAACTGTTTATTTCTGCCATTAATGGTTTGATTTAGAAAATAAATAAATATAATAATTGTGAACATAGTGAGACATGCTATCACAATTATTCAGAGCTGAAAGTACCTGAAATTATATTATCAAAAATAACATTCAAGGCCTAAAATGATCATAATTAAAGCTTAATACTCTATTTCAGTTGTTATTGTAGATATCATGTAACATAAATATACATTTGGTGAGCTTCTAGAATAAATCATTTTTAATTGTGTGATAAACACATTCATGTTTTTTGGGGGTGTTTTTTTTAACTCGCTTTATTTAAGTGAAACTCAAATTAAAATCTCAGGTGACATTTTCTTTGATTATAATATTAATATTATTATTATTATATCGATGGGGGGGCGGTGCACGTCACACCGTGACGTCATCCGGAGGCATTAGAGGGCGGGGCCGATCGCCCAAACATCCCGCGCGCGGCGGAGCGGCGCGTGACAAACACCTGCAGCAGAAGTGAACGAAGCTCGCGCAACTTTTGGTCTCCGTTTTCTGGCAACATGTGGGCGCGAGCTGTGCTGTGCGCGGCGCTGCTGTCTGCGCTGTGCCCGGCGGGGAGGACGGAAGCCGAGAGGGACGAGAGGGAGGTGCAGGACTACCGCTACAACCCCAACAGACTGGTCAGTCACTCCACACACTCAATAACAGATTGACTATTTTTATGAATTCATTAAAACATTTTTCACTACTTTTTTGCAGTATTTTAAGTATTATTTAGAACTTAAAATGCTGCGAAAAGTAGTGAAAATATGTTTTAATATAAATAATGAATAGTGATAGTGAAAAATAATCATATATACTAGTTTTTTTCATTTATTCCTTTTTTTAAATTACATTTATCTTAGTTTAAAGCTTATTACCTTTGTTGTTTATGAATAATTTTGTGGATGATATTAGTTAACAAACGAGTGAATAATTATATTAGAGCTGGGATGGTTTACTCAATTACTCGACAACTATTTTGATAATGATTTAGCTCTGAGACCATATATACACACACACACACACCATGTACCTTTTATGCTGACAGCAGTCTGTTGCCAATAGTTGATTAATAAAATATCACGATTAATTTGCTTTTCAGTAACAATAACTGAAGACTATAACTGACTGACTGTCATCAAAAAATGTTTCTGCAACTTATTATATAACTGATTATATTGAGTATTTTTTAATCAATTTAATCAACTGAGAATTCCTGCATTCAGAAAAAAGAAAACAAGTGTTAGCTTTAAAAGTTACTTAAGTAAAAATAACTTATTATACAGCAGTTACATTGGATATAATTAATCTGACTCTGTAAAGTACATAGTCTAATTAATAGAGTGCAGTTAAAAGAACAATATTTCCCTTTGAGATACAGTGGAAGTAGCAAAAATAGAAAAACTACAAAAGTGCAAGTATCAAAAACTGTAGTAATGTACAGCACTTATTGTATCACTGCTGGTGTTTGAATGTGATACAGTGTGTGACACTAAACGGTTATTTTTACCTGTTGGGAAGATGGAAGAATCTGTCACCTTTAAATGAATTGATCTTATTTTCTGATGCATTTAAATATCTGTGTGTTTTCAGCTCGGCGCTCTGCATGAAGTGCTGGAGAAGCTGCAAACCAAGAGAATTAATCCCTGGGAGAAGAAATATGGACAGGTCCCCTCGGTGAGTCTCTCTCACACACTGAGAGACACTAATACCTAATAATCCATCGTCAGTCTGGCAAGAAAAGTGGATTTAAAGTGGCTTTATGACAAGTTTTAAAATCATATTTCTATATTTTGACATTATTCTGTAAAACTACTAAAATAATTATAAAGGCAGTTTGTGCTTCAAATGAAAACTAATGATTACATGAGTTTCCCGCTGTGGAAAGAAAGTATACTTTTTTCTGTACAGGACTTATTTAATAACTTATTACTTTGAAGATTCAGACTATTAATACAACGTATAATCAAGTAATAAATGCAAGTATATAAAACACTATAAAGCACTGCTGGCAGTATATACAATGAATAAGATGACATTCACCATTATACTGAACCCCAAATGGCTCCTGATGCTGCGTTCAGTGTGTGAATGTATTCCCAATGGTGTAGGATAGCCTCGGCCACCAGTATGAGTGTGTGTGTGTGTGTGTGTGTGTGTGTGTGTGTGTGTGTGTGTGTGTGTGTGTGTGTGTGTGTGTGTGTGTGTGTGTGTGTGTGTGAGAGAACAGGTGAATGAGCACAGTCTGTAGTGTAAAGCGCTTTGGATAAAATCGCTATATAAGTGAAGTCCATTTACTAACTTATACTTTCAATTGTTTAATTATTGCACAATAATAATCCTATAATATAACATTAATTGGAAATGGGGCATACCACATATTAAGTACTTTAAATTTTGGTAATTTAAGTACATTGCTGAACACAATTCTTACACCGTAGTATTGCCACTTTTCTTTCAAAAACATAAGAGTTTATTTAGTAGATTCACACCAGTGACTATATATGTACCCCTTACTGTTTCTGCTATACATTACCTTTATTTTCTAAAAAATAACTACTTTTTGCACTATTGGTTGGATGTTGAATTGCATTGTTTTTTTTTAGTATTTATACTTTGTTGCAACAAAGCTTCAATTAATCTAAAACTAGTGTTGTGGTCTGTAGTAATGTCTATGAAACACAAGGTGGTGCCACTTCCTTCAATTAAACAGTTCTGACTGAAGTGAAAATGAGTCATACATTTATACATAACTTACAACCTACCTACATAAAGTAGCATCAAATCAAATACTTTAATAAAAACAGTATCAAATATACATAAGTTTTTTTGTACTTATATTCTCACCAAAATCCTGGTAATTAAGTTGTGGCGCATGGTGTTGATTTCTGGACGCTGCCCATTATAAGAGGAAGAAATACATAAGAAACGCTAAAAAAGTTCATATATATATATATATATAATTTATAAATGCAATAGAAAGATCAATAAATGGGGGAATTAATTCAAAGTAATTAGAGCAATTTGAAACAAATCATGTGCTGTTTTCTTATGTAGTTAGTAATTTATTTATTTATCTATCCATCTTGTAATTTCTTATTTTGGCAGATTCTGTTCTCCATATAAGAGGCATAATTTATGAGTGACTGAATTTTATAACTGCGGCTCTTTGTGGGTTCTCTGTTCTCAGTGCGACCTCGGGGAACATTGTGCTGTCAGGAAAGGATCTCGTATCGGGAAGATGTGCGACTGTCCCCGAGGAGCTTTCTGCAACTTCTTCCTGCTGAAGTGCTTATGAGCCAATCAGATTAAAAGAGCAGCAAGAGTATATTTTAACATGTATTATATTTTCCAAATACATAAAAACCTAAAATCATGTAAAGTAGCCTTTAGAATGGAATAAATGTCTAATGAATATTCATGTGGATCTTTATTGTCGAGTCGTGTTGATGCATTAAAAGGTGTTTTATCTTTGTGATGGACTTTTGTTTTACTGCTTTTTAAAAGTCAGGTCATTTTTAATTATAAACAAGGTGCCAGTAGGAGTTGATATGGAATAAAATCATCCAATCAGAAGCTTCCCAGAAAATTGGAGAAATAAAAACAAACTTCCAGTAAAACGTTTTCCCTTGGAAGCCGTTTTTAATGTCAGTTTTAAATTTGTAACCTCAGTTTGTGTCTGAGGCATTAAGTCTTAAACACCAGTGGACGTTTACTTCAATAAAACACCAGGACAATTATGCAAAAAGGAAAATAATTTAACACCAGTGAGTCATAAATCAAAAGTCCTGCACAGCTGAGTTTTTTGTCCCAAAAGGTTTTTATTAGGAAGATACTTTACAGACGTCTAGACTCCTCGGGGCTGCTTGAAGTTCATGCCGACGGTGGGCTGGGTCACCTGCAGGTTGGACAGACCGCCGAAGTCCTGAGGAACAGAAAACCGAAGAACTGGTCAGAACACTCACACCAGACTGCACTGAGAAATCAGCAGGTTTTAGGAGAATAAAAGTTGTCTGAGAGCGCCAGGGTCTGCATTAAAAAAATATTTCTGTACTGTAATATTTCTTGTCAAGAAACAAAACCTCTCGTCTATTATAACTTCTAATGGGACAAAAATCTTCTAGTGTAATACTTCGACTGATGCAAAACAGAAATCCCCCATTAAAACAAAAGATACTAAGATAGATATGTGAAGTTTGACTTTCAAAGATTAGATTTTTTTAAAATACATGTTTAATTGCCAAATTTCTCAGATGTTCTCTTTTGATCAGTATTTAGGTATTGTGGCTGATATCTATTTGGCATTTGATTCACAAGATAATGGTTTTATATATTCCAAACATTAACAGGTCCAAAGAGAACCAATCAATATAAATATATATATTTTTTTGCATTAAAACACGTATCTGTGACATGCATCAATAAGTTTGTCTGAGAGCGCCAGGGTCTGAGAGGAACAGAGAATCCTTCAAACACGGGAAAGGCTCGCAGGTTGATCTTCCTGTACTATCAATGATCTGGCTACAAGGATGCCATGATCACTTTCGATACAGGATGGAAGAAAATACATATCAATATCTTAAGTCCCAGTTTCAACATGCTCATAACTTCAAAAGCAAAACGAATTTGATTCTTTCTGACCACATTAAGACCCAAAGTTTGGTTTGAGGAGCAGATTAACAGCTTTCTGTTAGAATCCTCTAAACCCCACAACCCACCTGCTGGTTTTATAAGCAACCTTTAAAATAATTTAACTAATGCTGTATGCTGAAACTGTAAAATGAGAAATGATGGCTTTCATCAAGAAAAAAGGACCAATTCAAACAATTACACAGTAACATTGTCAAAAATCACTTAATTCTGCTCATTTAAAGTTTGTTAAAAAATGAACTATTTGCACTAACCAGATCGTGAATAAAACCCATTACATTTTGTGCTCCACAGCGCAACAGTGAAACCATTAATGACTCAAATTTGACAAACAGCCACACAAAAAATTGCTAAAACTTTGAACTGCAGGCTGTTCACACAGAGCAGAAAGGAATGTACGCCAGGTTATAAAAATGTTAATAGTCAATTGTTGAGAAAGTTAGTTCAGTTCAGCTTTTATTTCGAACATGTGCGAGTAGCACAACAAAGTAAACACAAAAACAAATACATCCAATGAGAATAATCAAAAAAAAAAAATAATATAGCAATAGTCAAAACAAACGCTGTAATGTGAACGCAACATGTCCGAAAAGGAGTAGGATGAAGCATATGCTTACTTAAACCTACCCCTTCTCCACTACTCAATTAATTACTCAAACTGATTCCATTAAAAAGGTGCACAGGAAAACTGCTGTCCATGTAAAAGCTCGGTTACGTTTATAATTATATAAATAAATCCAGACCATTAAAGCCTCACACTCAGCAGTCGATGCAAATCTTAAGACATTTTTAAAGTACTTATGTGGACTTCAATTACACAAGTTAAACACTTAAGACTGGACAGAGCTAATAATGAGTACTAGAAAACACTAGTGTACCAATAGCACCACATAGGACTGATTAAAAGTTTCCTTAACTGTCTGACCTTTTGATCTTCATCTTACAGTCCATTAGTGACTGGCGCCTTAAAGCACCTCATTAAACAGTTTGAAGCTGTAAAGCCTCATAGTAACCGTCTCCCAGAACTTTATCTGCAGGATGTTCAAAACATCATTAAATACAAGTCTTACTAAACATAAAACTGAAGTTGAGTTCTCACTTCACTGCATTAAGGGCTTTTCCTTGAAGAATTTCTTTTTTTTTTCTTTTCATTTGTCTGGTATTTTCTCTGAATCCTTCTGTTTATTTGAAATGACAAATCTTTTCAATGCACTTTTCTACTCTAACATTTAATGACAGTTGGATGATACACCCCTGATCAGCAATATTTGTATAAATATAATATACCATTTCTGCATTAATACTCACTGTTTGGTGGACTAATTTAGTTTGAAATGCATTTAATATACTCATAACAGGGAACTACAAAGTAACTCCAGCTTTCAGGTAAATGTAGTAAAGCAGGGGTGTCAAACTCTGGCAAATTTGGCCCGCAGTGTAATTTTATTCGGCCCGCGAGGCAATACCAAATTATTATATTATTGTACTATAAAAGCTGACCCGCCGGTATTATACGGCGCATTTACCGCTAATACTAGATTTATTATTGTTATTTTATTTTTAAATGTATTAACCTGTTGAAAAACTATATTTTGATATTTAAATCAGAAGGATGTAAATAGAAAAGAGGCATGCGATTTTTATTTAATTTTAATTTAATAAATTAATGCCATTGATGTGTTTTTTATTTGAAATTTGATTTTGCATGTCTGCACTATTTAGTTATATATTGTATGTTTATTAGCGTTGCTAGTTCCATATTTAATGTTAAAGCAAAACATGTTTGGTATATATTAAAAGGTTTATTTGTTCAATGTTGGCCCGTGATTTTATTCAAGTTTTAAATTTTGGCCCATTGTGTATTTGAGTTTGACACCCCTGTAGTGAAGCATAAAGTAGTGGACAGCAGCTGACTACTTCTCTCACTACTGTTAGAGGGACTCACCAGCAGCTTCAGCATCTCCTTGGTGTCAGGATCAACTTCAATCAGCTCCTGGTCCAGAGCAGATACCTGGACACGAAAACACACAGAAGGAGGTTACACGAACATCTGTCAACAAACTGCATCATCATCATCATCATCAATCCCTTTGTTCTCTTTACTCTATTACTGAGGCAGGTCTTAGACCTACATTTGTAAACTTGATTTGTACTGTGGTGTGCTTTTATGAAATTTTGTACTTGAATGGGTGATGTGTGAAGTACAGTTATTGCTGTAGGCTGTTTTATATTTTTTCTATTCTTGAAATGTTTTCTTTATTGTTTTACTATTTATTCTGTTTGTTTTGAGACATGTCTATGGTGAAACCAAAGAGGAATTTCCACTCAGAGGATAATAAAGTTTTCGTATTCGAGTTTTATCAAATCTCACCACCGGAGGTCCTGAGGTGAACATTATTTTAGCAGAGCAACATTTAGGTTTATACTAGAGCTGCAACAGAAGTTTCTCTTCATACAATAAATTAATCAGTTCCACAAACAAAACATGCTTCCAGCAAGTCAAACAGAGAAATTTACTACTTTTCTGTCTTACGTTGCAGTAAGACATCTAGAAATCTGACATCTTTCACTATTGAGTTATTGTAAAAAGTGACAAAATATTCAAATCGATACTTAAATTATTGTCAGTTGCAGCCCTGCAATCAGCCATGCAGATGTACAAAAAATAAAATGTTTTAGTTCAAAGGCTTGATCATGGACATGCGACCTCTGACCTTCTCGGCGTGGCATGAAAAAATATTTCTGTACTGTAATATTTCTTGTCAAGAAACAAAACCTCTCCTGTCTATTATAACTTCTAATGGGACAAAAATCTTCTAGTGTAATACTTCGACTGATGCAAAACAGAAATCCCCCATTAAAACAAAAGTTACTAAGATAGATATGCGAAGTTTGACTTTAAAAGATTAGATTTTTTTAAAATACATGTTTAGTTGCCAAATTTCTCCAATGTTCTCAGTTGATCAGTATTTAGGTATTGTGGCTGATATCTATTTGGCATTTGATTCACAAGATAATGGTTTTATATATTCCAAACATTAACAGGTCCAAAGAGAACCAATCAATATAAATATATATTTTTTGCATTAAAACGCGTATCTGTGACATGCATCAATAAGTTTGTCTGAGAGCGCCAGGGTCTGAGAGGCACAGAGAATCCTTCAAACACGGGAAAGGCTCGCAGGTTGATCTTCCTGTACTATCAATGATCTGGCTACAAGGATGCCATGATCACTTTCGATACAGGACGGAGACAAATAAGCACACAAACACACAGCAAATGATGCATTAAATTATTCCCCGCAAAAGAAAGATCTGTTACTTCCGGTTGCACTAATAAATAAAGTCCCCGGTCGAGGTATGTTCAGTATATCACCCCACAACACTTTCTTCCCTTACTGCTGGTTATAAGGGCTGTTCCTAAAGATTACATTTCCTGCCGTTTAAACAGAAGTTTAACAGTAAGAAAACACTCAAAACTGTAATGTTAAACATTGTCAAAAAGTATTATGTACACTATATTATTTGTGCTTTGGTATAATAATTTTAATTTAAACTGACCATTTAACCAAGGACAGCAGCATCAACCAGCAAACAATAAATTTGAATGAGAAAATCAGCATCTTGAACCATAATGTGGACAGGGCAGCTGACATACACTAGACAAGGTGACCAGCCGTGTTGGGAATATTTCAAACTACTTTAAAGGCCCTGACAAGTCTGAATGCACCAGTTTACAATCTGCTGAGCTTTAAAATAATCAGGAGGTTTTAAGAAAACTCTTGCAAGCAAAGAAACCTAAACATGGCAAGCAAAATAAGGCAGATCAGTAACTCCCAATGTTACATTTTATGTTATTCTGTCAGCTCTAAACATCACCACAAACTGAAGCTCAAAAAATAACCAGGCAATTTTTTATTAATACATATATTAATGTGTAAGCACCTTCATCAACTCCACACTGTTCTGAACGAGACACATCCCATTCAAAACCAGACCACTACCAGGTTTAACCCCTTTTTATGTTTAATGCTGAAACCCTCTAACCGGACAGCCACTTCAGGACTTTTCTTAGTTTGGATTCAAGCAGAAAATAAGCCCAGTGTGTGATGGTGCATTCACTGACCTCTGGTACGTAGTTGTCCCTCCTCTCTCTCTCCTCCTCCTGCAGTTTGATGGAGATTCCTCTGACTGGACCCCTCTGGATCCTCTTCATCAGATGTGTCACATACCTGCAGAAACGTCAGCAACACAGAATATAAACACGTGGAACAAACATTCACAGCACGGCTCTGCTTCGGCATCACACATGGAACAGTGAGTAATTAAACCATGGTGACTGTGATGAAGTGTGACTAACTAATGAGACGCTGCACGTGTAAAGCTTCATAGACAGATACTGCCTTTTCTTAATTTTCAATAACCATAAGACAAGTCTTGATCAAAAGAACCTTAGGAATTAATTACAGGAGAATCTCGCCATCACATTAAGGTAAACTGACAAACAGCAAAATTTAAATTGAGATTCTTAAACTTCACACATGTAGAAAAAAGCAGATGGACAAAGCTTGATATCCCAGAACAAAACCTATAAATAAAGCTGAAGATGCCAACAAAACCCGCAAAATATCTTCTGACTTTGCATTTGGCTCTTATAATTTCCTCAGAAGACACTCAATTACCTATGAACTGTTTTCTGAGAATACAGACCTGTAGGGACCGTGGCTCAAAAGGGAACAAAAAAATAACTAATTGGAGTATTCCACACAACACTTCATTGTGAGAACAACCAATTTTGTGAGAAAAAGTTGTCTGAGAGCGCCAGGGTCTGATAGGAACACATCCTTCAAACACGGGAAAGGCTTGCAGTTTGATCTTCCTGTACTATCAATGACCTGGCGACGAGGACGCCACAGTCACTTTCGATACAGGTTATATGTTTTAAGACAAACAGTAGCTATGATAAAAACTCACCCGGCAATCTTGTTGCGGAGCTTCTTGCTGGGAATGATGGCGATCTCCTCACACACCCTCTTGTTGGTGTGGAAGTCGCTTCCCAGGCGGGTGTAATATTTCTCGATGATGACCCTGGCGGCCTTTTTCACCGTCTTGGTCCTGACTCGTCCCTACAAAGCAGAATTAAAAACAATCTTAGCAGGGACCCCACTCACCGCTCTCTACACAAATGACTGAATAAATATACTGCCTGGATGAATGAGATGAGACCTTTATGGTCACTACAGGTCTTTGTATGTACTTAATACTTACAGGCTATAAGGAGAACAAATGAACGCTTTTACAAAATGAGTTTAACATTAAAAAAATGTATCTGACATGGATGAATAAGTTTGTCTGAGAGCGCCAGGGTCTGAGAGGCACAGAGAATCCTTCAAACACGGGAAAGGCTCGCAGGTTGATCTTCCTGTACTATCAATGACCTGGCGACAAGGACGCCATGATCACTTTCGATACAGGATGGTGTAAAATAAACACTCCAACACACAGAAAAATGACACGTTAAATTATTTTCCAAAACAGAAAAATATTTTTTTTAAGGTGCGTTTTCAGTATATCACCTAACAAAACTTTAGGCAGGTATGTATATTTGCATATCACAAACGTTAAGGTCCAATAGACTCAAATGTCATTACACAGAAGGTCAGAATTAGTTAATCAGAATGTGTATTTTTTTTGTCGTCAAATCCATTTTAACATTTTATCTTACACTACATTGACAGGTGTGAAAGCAGTTGAATCTGCATTACAAGGACATTAGCTATGCATATTTTGTCATAAACATTTATGTCATGCATGAATGACAAACTCCACCTTCAACTACACACTTTCAGGCAAGTGGATACATATTTTAATGTGTTAACATCCTGCCTGGATGAATGAGATGAACCTTCATGGTCACCACACGTCTATGATATACTGTACTACTTACAGCCGACAAATTATACAACACTTAACTTGCATGCTTTGTTACACAGTTGTTTGAGATAGTGTTTAAACAGCAGTTTCTCGGTACTCTGCTCGGTTAGTCAGCTAAAACCCTCCGGGAGAAGCGCTGCAGTCACAGAAGCTAACTCCATGTTTAGCCTCTTGAGCTAACTAACGGCTACATGTATTTATAAACAGTTTGATTACTTTTAGAGGTCCGTATTCAAACGCACAGAACAACGTTGTTATTCGGCGGTTGTTGTTAAATTAACTCGATAGAACATGCATAATAACCGCGGTTCATTCAGCTCGAAAGCGGCTCCACTCCGCTTCCTCAGCTAGCGGCAGTTTCTCGGTGAGAATACCGCAAATAAAGCGCTCCGTTAATGTCATCGAACATCAATACTGCGGTCACTATGTCAAATATATACTCCGGTGTCCATGGATGAAACATCCGCGGAAAATATACCGCTGTAAAGCCAGGATTAGTTTAGATTGGTCAGGTAGACATGTAAAAATTACCCACCATGTTGGATCGGCCTGGTAGAAGAGGACGAGCAGACTTCCGGTGGAAGTTTAAATCGACAGACGGAAGTTAAGAACAGCAGGTGCGCCCCCCGCGGCTGGAGGAGGGAACTACAACAACAAGTACTACAAAAGATAAGATAAATTAAATTAAATTAAATTAAATTAAATTAAATTAAATTAAATTAAATTAAATTAAATTAAAATTAAATATAAATTCAGATAAGTAGAGAAATATAAAAGATACAATAAAACAAGAAAACATAAATTAAGAGGTATATACAACCATGGTACGGTGACAAAGCACAGCTCAAACAAGTACAATATAAGTAAACCCCACCGCCTTACACCTGAGCCTCCACCCTTGTCTGTCACAGAGATGGGGGTGAGGTTGGAACTGGGAAGACTTTGCTCTAGGAAGGCTGCTGGTCCAGATGGTGTGTGTCCACGGCTACTTAAGGACTGTGCTGCCCAACTGTGTCAACCTTTCCACAAGATCTTCAACCTCAGTCTACAGTTGGGGCGAGTGCCGGCACTTTGGAAAATTTCCTGTGTTGTGCCGGTACTAAAAAGAAAATGTCCAGCTGAACTTAATGACTACAGACTAGTAGTCCTCACTTCAGCGGCTGATTCTACGCCTACTGAGAGTTGAGGTCAAAGACAAACTCGACCCCCTGCAGTTTGCATACAAACAACACATGGGAGCGAACGATGCTGTCTGTTCTTTGATTTTTCAAGCGCATTCAACACCATCCAACCCAACATAGTCAAAAACAAGCTGACAGAGATGGAAGTGGATCTTTCCTTCATCTCCTGGATCACAGATTACCTGACAGGTAGCTCACAGTATGTCAGGTTGGGGAACTGTGTTTCTGGGACATTAATGAGCAGCACAGGGGCTCCACAAGGCACTGTTCTGGCTCCACTCCTGTTCACACTGTACACAGCGGACTTCAAATACAACTCTGAGTCCTGCCACATCCAGAAGTACTCGGACGACACTGCTATTGTGGCGTGTATCAGGAATGGACAGGAATCTGAATATAGGGATCTGATAAAAGCCTTGGAGCCTGGAGTCACGAGAACTATCTCCTACTGAACACCTCAAAGACTAAGCAAATAATGATCATAGATTTTCCGCAGGTTCAAGCCCCCTCTAATTCTCCAAGAGCTAACAGAGTAACTGAATTTCCCCTCTAGGATAAATTAAGTAATTTTGAATTTGAATAAGAGTAGAAGTTAAAACATGAACTATACAAGAGCTTTTAAAGACAAAGTTAGAATGTAAAGTGATAATTGTGTGGTTAATAGCAGCATGTACACCAAAAGCAAAACAATAATACTGTAAATACTAAATGATGTAGTAAGCTTATAGAATATATTAACTTATTATGGTATAATATAGTAAAGTATAAGGCATAACATTCAGCATTAGGTGCAATATAATAGTAGTAATAATAATATAATATAGTATGACATAATAACTCACTTTGATTTATTTAGAAATGTTACCTAATTTTTACTTTCAATATGGACTAATGTGCTGATTATTTTTTCTAGAAAAAAATGTGAAAATGGTGAGAAACTGCATCACAATTACCTGGAGCCCAAAGTGACACCATCACAATGTAGTTTTGTCGAACCAACAGTCCAGACCTCAACATGATCACTAAATTATTGCAATTATTAACATTACTCAAAGGAAAAACAGCAAATTTTCACATTTGTGAAGCTGGAACCATACAAATATGTATATAAAATTACTTCAACTGATAAAATAGTTTCAGTGCAGAAACATTTCCCAATTAAATGTTGAGTATAAGAATAAAGTGGCATGAAAAGAAAAGACTCAAGCAAAGTACTAGTACCTCAAATCTGTACAGTACTTGAGAGCATGCACTTTAGTTACGTTCCAGCAGTGACTATTAATAGTACATATACAAGTGCAAAAAAGGAGAAAATTAATAAAATGTATGTGTTTATGTGAAATGTGTGTATGACTAGACAGCAAGAATTCACTGAGGGGAAAAATAAAACCAGACCTGAAATTATTTATTACTCAGAGAAATTGCAGATTTATTGCAAATACATTCTCAGTGATTCTTGTCTTTGTACAACAAACATCTGTGTGTGCTCAGAGGAATAATACATTTCAACCTGTTTGAAAATGTATTTCAAATATCACATTCAGTTGAATTTGAAAAGAAATTGGTCATTTTTCCTTAAAGCTAATTATTTAACAGAACGTAAAACAACTTTAACAAGAGAAAAAGCATGTTCAAATACATCAAAATGTCATAAAAGTAAACTGCAATTTTCAGGATCATTCTGTTTGTGTTTTAAACTAAAAATAAACAGACAGACTGTCGCCCTGAATGAGATAAATACAATCTAATTTGTGTTATTTGTGCCTACTGGTGTCTTAAATGAAACAAAGCTGAATAAAATTCATATAAAACGAACACGTCCTTTCACTAAATTCAAGTGAATTTATGTGTTTATCGTGTAAAATCTGTTGGTTTCACTTACATTAGTCTAATTTAAAGCCATGACAGTATTTACTTTATACAGTATCAGCTACAGTAATCTATATTAACTAGAGAGGTTGAATCTATGTAAAATAGTTTATTTTAAAGGGACAGTCCAAAATTTTGGGAGCCAGAGGAGAAGATGGATTTCGTTTCTGGGTCCTGTACAAGTGCTGTTTAGCTTAGCTTAGTTTAGCTTAGCTTAGCAAAAAGACTTAAAGCAGAGGGAAACTGCTAGCCTAGCTCCAACAAAAGTAAAGATACACCTTCCAGCAACCAGTAAGTAACAAAGTTAATTTACTTTTTAATCCAACAGTGATATGTTTTCTGTATTTTCGGATGTTTAAAAACCAAATAATGACTATTAACTAAGAAATATAAATGCAGATTAATTCAAATTGCCTCAAAATTGCACATAGGACCACAAACAGCAGAAGTATTAGTAGAAGAAGTAGTGGGCTTTTAATTCTCAGGTAATCTTACCTTACCTGAGTTTTTTTGGTTTTTACTAAAGTAAAAGATTTGAGAACTTCTTCCACATCTGCCAACATCTCCTAAACTGTCATATTAACACATGTAGGATTCAACTTCTTCTGTTGTTCATGATAGAAGCTCATATATATCTGCATACTGTCCTTGCTTTCCCAAGAAAAGTTTTTAGCCTTTAACCTACATTAAGAAAAAACTGGTCCCAGACCTGTAAAATGTTGGACTGTTCCTTTAACTATAGCAGTTATGTTTATAACAATATGTAATAATCTACTACAGATCTGATTATTTAACTTCTATTAAGTGTTTTACAGTAAATTTACCAAAAACGTGCAGAAACACTATTAAGACCCTTTGAATGCGTTGTGTGAGTTTCATGAAGTTTTCTTTAGCTGCAAACTAAAGCAGATATTTATGTCAGGTCCCCATGGAAACATTTCAGGCCCAACGTTTTCCATGTGTCAGTTGGTTAATTACACATCTTATTGGGCACTTTATTGAAATTATAATGTGTTGCAATATTGCATTCATGCTATTGTGGAATTAGATTTTTATTTTCAAGTTTATTATCATTTTTTTATGAACATGAATAGAAATTGAAAAATAAATACATATTTATGAGTTATTTAAGTATGATCTCAGTTTTTTTATTCCATATTTATTCATTTCCATATTAATTTTACTTTTTATTTACCTCTGTATTTCCTCATGAATTGGGAAGTAAGTAATGACAATAAATTAATACGAAAATAAAATAATTATTTTCTCTTTTCATTTTTTTGAATTTATATTCAAATTAACCTGCATATTTATGTGACAACTGAAGCTTTTTTTCTTTCTTTTTTTTACTGTTTATATTTGTATTTATTATAATGGCAGCTTAAGCTCTACATAATGGGATTCATAACATTACAAATGTTATTTGGAACTATTTAATTACATTGAAAGAGGCCTCTTGATGGAACCTGCATCAATGTCTTGTCTGTAATCTGTGTGGAGGTTAAATGTAAAACTCTTTTCTGTTTTTTCAGTTCATAATTTTCTTGTACAAATTAATCTACAGCAGCAGAACTGACGGGTGGAACACCTTCTTTCAGTGGAGAGCTCACGTCAAAGGCAAAACGTAATTTAATCTTTTGAAAAAAAATGTTTGGTTAATTAAACATGAAGCATTTCACGGCCTGAGTCTCATAAATCCGATAAAGTGCCAATGAGTAACAATAACTTTGCTTTAAGTGCATGCACAAAGTGAAACACACTGACGATTGCTGCTGTCAGCCCAAAACACACAACAACGCCCAGCCACACTGTACACACTACATGTACACTACCTCTGAAAAGTTATGAATCAGCTGTTATCCTTTTCTTTTTCTCCTTCAATAAGATCTATTTAAACAGAGGTAAAAAACAGTATAATTCAGACACTAAATGCAATATTTACATTTGAAGGAGAATAAGAATGACTTTAAATTCTGTTTGTATTCATTTTAAACATGTGGTACACTGAAAAAAGAACCAACTTAATTGAATTGTTTCATTTGGTAACACCTAAATGAATTAAGTTCTTTCAAATTAATTTAAAATCAGTTGTGTTAATCCAATTTATTAAATTCATTTGAAAGAACTTAATTCATTTAGGTGTTACCAAATGAAACAATTCAATTAAGTTGGTTCAACTATTTTCTTTTTTCAGTGTATTGAAAAAGTATCAAAGTACTGATACTTTTGACAATTTTTTAGACTGGACCTGATCACGTTTCAGTGGCAGGAGATTCCAAACTTTTCAACGGCAGTGTACATTAAACTTACATAATAGTATCTTTTATTTATACTTGTCATGAAATTGTATATTTCATGCATGCAGTCTGCAGTCTATCTCACTGAAAAATTCAGATAGAATCAAACTGGTGTGAAGTCTAGAAATAGAAATGTGCACTAATGTGAAGGCAGGAGCAGTTTTGTGCAGGCAAATGAAGGCAAATGTCTTAAAGGGAAACACACATTATTCTAAAAATGTCTACATCTACTGACTTAGCCTCTCTTGAGCGACTGGTGTTTTAATTTTTTAAACATGAGGTCAGAAACTAAAGTGCTCTACAGTGTAGAAACTATGGCCTTCTTTCCCAGTAAAACAGACAAGTCGCCTGCTGAGTCGCTTGTGAAAAAAGTGCAAATAAGAAGCTGAAAAGTTGCATATCGTCGAGAAAAACCCCCCACACTCAAACACGTACGATCTGATTTCTGCATTCAGTGTGGATATGTTTGATGTGTCGTCACGGTAACGGCAGAGGCACCAGCACATTGACGTAGCTGATGGGGAACAGTCCCGACTGGCTGCCGATTGAGCCCTCGTACCAGTTGGGGTCGACCTGATTTGCGAGGATGATGACGTCGCCCTCCTTGAAGCTCAGCTCGCCCTCGTGGCTCGAGTGAAAGGAATATAGAGCCCGGCAGCAGGGCTGATCCAGGACCAGCTGACTGTCAGCTGGGGCGAGAGACACAGAAACATAGAGAGAGAGAAAATGATTTAATCAAAAATTATAATCCAATAATATAATGATTCAAACATTTTTGAACTTTTGATATTTATGTGTATATATTTGTGTATGTATGTATGTATGTATGTGTGTATATGTGTATGTATGTGTGTATGTACGTATATGTATATGTGTATGTGTATGTATATATATGTATATGTATATATATGTGTATATGTGTGTATGTATATATGTATATATATATATATATATATATATACATATACATGTATAGCCTTTTTTTATTTTAGCAGTCGAGTGTATATATTTGTGTATGTATGTGTGTATATATGTGTATGTATGTGTGTATGTACGTATGTATATGTGTATGTATATATATGTATATGTATATATATGTGTGTATGTATATATGTATATATATATATATATATACATGTATAGCCTTTTTTTAATTTTAGCAGTCGAGTGTATATATTTGTGTATGTATGTATGTATGTATGTGTGTATATATGTGTGTATGTATGTGTGTATGTACGTATGTATATGTGTATGTATATATATGTATATATATGTGTATATGTGTGTATGTATATATGTATATATATATGTATATATATGTATATGTATATATATGTGTATATATACATGTATAGCCTTTTTTTATTTTAGCAGTCGATTCAGCTGTTACCTTTTTTTCTTTTTTTTTCTTTTTTTCTCTCCTGTTTTCCTTATTGCATTACTTTCTCTGTTGTATTCTCCTTTTTTTTTTTCTTTTTTTTTTGTAGAGGATATGGGACAATGGGGTGGGATGGGTGGGGGAAAGGGGGGAGTTATTGTGTACACTTACAGAATCTGTAACCTGTTTTTTGTTTAATTACAAATATCAATAAAAAGATTTTTCAAAAAAAAAAAAAAAAAATTATAATCCAATAATATAATGATTCAAACATTTTTGAACTTTTGATTAAACAGCAGGTTGAATGCAGGACTTTTACGTAAAAGAGTATTTTTTACAGTGTTGTATTACTACTTTGACTCAAGTAATTAATCTGTATTTTAAGGTTAGACAGGCCTTTGTACGTATACACATGATATAATTCTACCATTAATTTCAAAATGATATGCTTTAACAACATAACTAACTAACATTTTTATAAAATTCACTCAAGTAATTAATCTTAGTACTTTGTGCAACAGCTATGGAAAATACTTTTCAATAGTATGACAACAAACAATTTATTTTGTATAAATCAAAAACTGAAGAAACACATAGTTTAAAATGACTCCAGATAAAGCATACATCTAAATCTGGTAGAAATATAAATCTTAAATCTTTGTGTTGCTTCTCGAGGTTTGTTAGTGGATGTCAGTATTTTCTTACCGTAACAGGAGATGGGGCTGCCGGGTCTGGACGGTAACACTGTGAACTGCTCTCCTGTCACAGAAAGAGGAAAATTAATTTTCAAAAATATTACAGTATTAGACACTGAAATGTGAAAGTGGAATGGTATTTTATAGGAGAAAACCTGAGGAAATAGTAGATGTGATCGACGGCTGGTGGTGGAATCCGATGGTGGCATTGTGTTCACTTCTGAGTCGGATCTTTTTCGGTCTGAACCGTCGTTCTGGTTTGTTACTGGCCGCAGTCAGCCTGTTTAAAAAAAAATGTGGACAGAACATTTAAAACTTTATTAAAACTTTTTTTTTTTTAAATTCACTTTTTATTGAGGAATTTTTTTAAACATTTTATCCAGAACAAAGAACAAGAACAGTTGGGGTGGGGGGTACCAATACCTCACAGCGTCATCATTTTCTCCTATCATCATTCTTTGCAGCAGTCTTTGTTAGTTAAATGACAGTTTTATATAAAATCAGAACTTGTAGGCTTAACATATTCTGTCCATTTTGACCAGGTTTTGTAAAATTAGTCCATTTTTAACTTTAGATGAAAAGTCACTTTTTCCATTGTGTAGATGTCTTGTATGATGTTGATCCAGTCCTCATTTTGTGGTTGCTCAGGTTTGAGCCATCTCCTGGTAACGGCCTTTTTGCTTGCTGCTAAAAGAATATAAAGCAATTTCTTGTCTGCATTGCTAAAGCCGTCTAGTAATACGTTTGCTATTTTTTAGTTCGTTTTGGTTTAGTGTTCAATTGTTTGTTGGTAATTCATGTCATATCGTTTCTTTATGGCATACCCTGACCCTTGAATTATGTTTTGACCCTTTTTGTGAAGAGCCTTTCTTGAGGTTGTTACACTTCAACTTGTTTATTTTTATAATCCTCACCGTTTATTGTTTACTTTTCAGCATGTATCTCTTTTGAATTACCATTATTTTATATATGTTTATATTTCTGGTGCATTCTTTATATTTTTTATTGTTTATATTTTGTTTAATATGCACTTTGAATGCACACCTACTTTGTATCACAGCTGCTGCACAGCAATGCCTATCTGGATTAATAAAGTTTCATTTTATCTTTTATCTTAATCCCGGTACTGACAGGTCCAGGACTAAAGTGCCCTTGAGCAAGGCATCTAACCCCCCTCCACTGCTCCCCGGGCCACTGCTCCTTGCATGGTGTGTTCACTTGTGTGTAAAAAAAAGGTTGGGTTAAATGCAGAGGTTGAATTTCCCCATTGTGGGATTAATAAAGTAATCTTCGTCTTCTAATTTGTACACTAGTATTTATCAACACCAGGTGTAGGATTGTATTGATTTTGGTGATTGTTACGGCTGTGGACTGTCTCTAAGCCTCTTTCTGGAGGACAGGTGTGTTCTCCTCTCTCTGTGTGTTTCAGGTCCTGCCACGCCCCTCTCTGCATACCTGTTCACTCACACCTGAGTGTGATCTGCTCGTCAGGAGAGCTGTTATCTACCTCCAGATCCCCTCTCCCCTCTCTCTTGCCACTGACCTGCTCTGGTTGACTGCATATAGTTTGTGTTGTAGCTGCTCTGTGTTTTGTCTCACAGCTACATATAGAGTCAACTTGTTAGAGTGTCTGGAAGCCTGGTAGGGGTTCTCTGCCATTTCTGTTAACCTGTTTTCTCCTGTTTTTGCTTATTTAGGGAGCTTAGCATTGTCTGTTTTGTTTGGTAGATTTAGCTGAATCTTATTTTCCAGATAGTGATTGACTTTTGTTTCTTATTTTGGCCTTGGAGACCCTGAAGATTTAGCTGCTTCCTTTTTCTGTGCTACATAGTTGGTTTATCTCTGTTTATTCCATTTGCCTGTTAATAAATATTATAATTGTTTAACTTTGAGTCCATGCAGCCATTTTTCTGCATAGTTTTATGTTACCAAATATGTTACTTCCTGTGACCCCTAGACCTCAAACTAAGGTCGTAACAGTGATGCTGAGGTCTTCCCTCTGGAGAGACATGATGAGTTGAAGATGGGCTCACCTGGCCTGCATGTTGCCAAGGAGACCCAGCAGGGTGCGGTGGGCGTTGTGGTGAAAGTCCAGCAGGGCAGCGACCAGAGCTGCCAGGCGACGGAGCTGATCCACCTGCAGGAGGAAACATCACGATTACCTAAGTAAAGGATGTGAATATTTCCTCCACCTCTGCACCTTATTGCTATCAGACTCACGTCACTCTGCAGCAGAGTGAACATGCTCCTCTCTGCCATCTCTTTGGAAGTGATGAATTTGTCACAGGCCTGTTGGACCTCTTCAGCTGGGACTTTCCCTTTTCGTCTCCTCTTGTAGTCAAAATCCAGCCGACGACCGTTCACTTTCTTCAGCTGGTACTGAGGAACCAATCAGAGTAAAGGTCAAGAATACACACATGGTTAGTAAGTATTTGGACAGAAATCCTTATTTAGACTTTGAGCAGTTCCTGTTTTTTTAAAATTATATTCTGCATATGAAAATTCTATTTAAAGTTGGACAAATATGTGACCTTGCAAAACTTTACCTTTGCCATAAAAGGTCATTTTATTTAATGTCTCATCTTTAAAAAAACAACACAGTAAAATCTTTGATCTCGGATATGAATATGTGCATCAGTTTTGCATTTCTGTCTTTTTTTTTATTTTTAATTTTTTATTAAAGTATTTATTTAATTTTTAATTTTTCAACATATAATACAAACATTTACAAACAGCTGAGACACCAAAAACAGACAGAAAAATAAATAAATAAATAAAATAAAAAAAATAAAATAAAATAAAATAAAAAAATTTAAAAATTTAAGAAAACCAGGCAATCAACCCAAAACGAGGACAACAACATATGCTTACTGTGACAAGTCCTTAATGTATCGAACGAAATAATCCCATACTAAATGGAAATTCCCTTTAACATTGTTTTTCCTGGCAATCATATATTCAAAAGAGTCAGTCTCTGTCATCAGTTGGGTCCACTCTGCAAGCCCTGGCGTGCACATGCTCTTCCAGTTCCTCAGTATCAGCCTTGCTGCGGTAATGAGGCCTGCAGTTATTAGAGCATTTTAGTTTTCAATTTAGTGCTGCCCTTTGTTGACATCTTGTGACAAAAGTGTACTATCTCCCAGGAGACAAAACAGTGGAGATTCTGGTAATCTTCATCCCAGCCAATCTCCCAGTTTCCTTAATACTTTTCTCCAGAAAGGTAATACCACTGGACATTCCCAAAAGGCATGCAAAAATGTACCATCGTCTCCCTTACACTTCCAACATCTGTTGTCTTCTACTAAACGCATTCTAAAAAGCTTCATAGGAGTATAGTAATATCTATGTATGCATTTCTGTGTCTTGATGAACACGAGCCTCCTCTCACCCTGATCTCCTTCAGCTCTGTGTTATGGAGCTCCTGCAGAGGGTCGATGAAGGTGCGTTTGACGTCAACATCCAGAGCATCTTTGGCCTGAGCGACCTGCTGCAGAGCTTCACCCACATCAGTCAGAGCTCCGCCTGAACAGGATGAGGACCAACCAGAGGAAAAAACGTTAAAGTATGCTAGGATTAAAATCTATATATACAAAAGCAATTCACTCTGGATTTCCACGCCTGACTCATCTCAACTGTAAGTCTATTGAGCCTCCCTATCTTTCGGAGTTTTAAAGTGCGCTACAAGGTTGGATTTTCCAATATTCTAATAGTTTCCAGTGAATATCAATGTTCAATGTGTATGTGCTGGATGGTGTGGTACCTTATGAAAAGTAAGTGTTTTATGGAGTTGCAGACGTTGTAGTGTGGCATGTAATTTACGAATACATACTTCCTATGGGCACTGCACTAGTTAGTTAAAACAAAATGTAAAAAATATGAACTAATTAGAGAAACATATTTCCAAAAATTTGAATCCGTCAAAAAAGGTTTTTTAAAATGGTCAGATGAGGAAAAACTGCCGCTCCTCCTCGGGGAAGAGTCACAGAGCTGTAGATTAGATTAGCAGCAGTCTATGTTTCTGGTTGTTTTGTGTTTTTGTTTTTATTTTATTTTTTCTTCTTTTTTTGCTGGGACAGTTAGATTGTATAAATTATATGTTGATTGTAATTCAATGATTGTAAATATTGCTTTCTTTTATTATTAGTTTTTCTTTTCTTTTAAATATAATAATTTATTGTAAATATTGCTTTCCTTATCTTGTTATCTTTTTTTCTGATGCTTGCTTTGGCAATATATACATTGTTACGTCATGCCAATAAAGCCAATTGAATTGAATTGAATTGAATTAAAATCTGAATGTACATGAGTTTTAATATCAGATGGTCCAATCCAAGTAGGATTGATTATGTATTATAAGACTTTTTGAAATAGAAAGAATAAAGTACAAAACATTTGTAGATTTCCAAAATGTAATTAGTCCTTAAAACTCGTGCCTTTCTCAATGTTTGTCACATTCCAACAGAGGCATCGTTCATAAAAAAAATGTTGAAACCAACATTGTACCAAATTCAGAAGCAGCTCCGAGCTCCTGGCCGTACTGCATCATACAGTCTCCCAGCATGCCCTCTGTCTGAGGGTAACCCACCGACTTCCCCTGCCCTCGAATCCTGGACATCGTGTTGAGCATACTCAGTTTAGCTCTGTCTGCTGTAAACAAAAACAAATAAAACAAATTTACGTCATATTGGCACCGATTAGAAGACAAGATGGTTATACTGTAATTAATGTGTATTTGTTTTATATCTTTGTTAAAGAGAAACTGCATTGAGATTATGTTTAATAAGGATTATTTAAAGTTTGTTTTTATGTACAATATTACTTTTGAGTGTACCATTCCTAATCCTATTAGCATGATCACACCTTTAAACTTATTTCATTTCTTTAATGCACTTTTATTTTCTTAAATATTTTTAGGGCAGTTTATTTCTGCACCTTAATTGTACTATAGCTGAATTTCTGGTTCTGGGTTATTTTGGCCATTTATATTTGAATCTTTTTTTTAATATAAAATTTGATTACATTTTCATTTAGTTTCCAATTTAACTGTGAATTTAAATGTCATTTAAAGCACTTTGAACTGCTTCTGTTTGACTCGGTTATGCAAAAAGAAACAGCTTGGCCTTATAATAAAGAAGACTCATTTTCATTTTGGACTTTTCTCTCATAAAAGAGTTTTCACTTTCAATGGCTGAAAGTGTCTTCCAGCTCACGTTAAACCTCACTTTAACACCTGGGTGTACCTGCAGGATTTATGACATCACAACTAGTTTGGAGCCAATCAGGATCCAGTATAATAGCTGAAAAAGTGTGATATAGATACTTGAAGCCTCAAGGTCACAAACTGTGAACTAGGTCTAAACTCTTGAAATAAATAATATTTACAGATTCAGAGATTCTGGACATTGACATGAGGGAGAAGGAGGAAATTTATTTTTAAGAATTTGCCGCTATTTAAGTCAGTAGTTCTCAACCTTTTTGAGTTGCGACCCACAATTTAACATGCATGTTGTCCGCGACCCCCGCTCACTGAACACAATCTCACGCGCACAGTTCAGATCACCCAAAAAAAGAAACAAAATAACAAAAAAAGGAAACAAAATGACCAAAAAAGACTCAAAATGACCACAAAATGACCAAAAAAGACACAAAATGACCAGAAAAGACACAAAATGACCCAAAAAAGAAACAAAATGACCAAAAAAAGACACAAAATGACCCAAAAAAGACACAAAATTACCAAAAAAAGACACAAAATGACCAAAAAAAGAAACAAAATGACAAAAAAGGAAACAAAATGACCAAAAAAGACTCAAAATGACCACAAAATGACAAAAAAGACACAAAATGACCAGAAAAGACACAAAATGACTCAAAAAAGACACATAATGACCCAAAAAAGAAACAAAATGACCAAAAAAAGACACAAAATGACCAAAAAAAGACACAAAATGACCAAAAAAGACATTAAATGACCAAAAAAAAGACACAAAATGACCCAAAAAAGAAACAAAATGACCAAAAAAGACATTAAATGACCAAAAAGACTAAAACACATGAACACTTTAACACAGTGGAGACAGAGCTGACTTCCAAAATGATTTGGCGACCCCCAGAAATCATCTCGGGACCCCAATTGGGGTCCCGACCCCAAGGTTGAGAATAGCTGATTTAAGTAAACTGTTTTGTGTAAAAAAAATTAAAAAAAATATCTGACTCAAATCTGATTGCCTGGTATCAGACAGAACTGTCTGAACTGTGACACTCTGTTTCCATCTTCAGTCTGATGTTGCCTCCACTTAAACATGCAGTTCACACAACACAACTTTAGACCTGATGTTCTTCTCACTGACAGTTTTTGAAGCTTGCAGCATGTTTTGTTTATTACCTGGGTTTGGTTGGAGGAACTCTGTAGTTCTGGACAACAGCTCCACCAGCAGAGAGTGGATGACCACAACACTCTGACAGAGAGATAAAGCAGTCAGTTGTGATCAGATGGAGGTCTCTGTAAATAAAAATACACAATAAAAAGCTGTATTCACAATTTTACCTTCTCCATCTTCAGGAAGTCGTCGTCCATCTTTGTTCCTTCAGCTCCCATCAGCCGCTCATTCAGCAGCTGCAGGAAGAGTCGAGGAAGTAACGTTAGCAGCAGATGTAATAGGCTACTGAGGTTGAAGTAGTCGTGTTATAGCCATAAGAGCAGTAGTAAGAGGGAGCTATATTTGCATTATTATATAAGTAATGGGAAGTAAATAAGTACTTGTCCTCAAGCACTGTTCTTAACCCATAAGAACCCATGGTGACACCCTCGTAACAAACACTTTAAATCGTCTAGAATTTAAGATTAAACCCATTTAACAAGTCTAACCCATTAATAGGGTTTCCTGTATTGCATTTAACTTGTTCTGACCATATTTCCTGTCACAATTTTGATATATGTTATGGAGATGCAAATAAAAAGGCAAATGGTCATTTGTTTTTCATTTATTATTAATGTGTTACTTAAAAATAAATCTGAAAATTTGTGACAATTTGGTGTTAAACGGCATTATTAATGTCTCAATTTTGATATGTTGTGGAGATTCAAAGAAAAAGTCAAATTTGTGTTTCTGTAAGCAGAAAATGTCTAGTTTATTCATTTTAAAACAAGAAATATTATGAACACAAATACCATAAACGCCCTGTAACGTTTATGTCACATCACAGATCTTTGACATTTAGGTGTAGTATTTTTTTTAAAAACATCATAAATGTGTTCTATGTGGTTCACTTGGTCTGTGTTATATCCCCCATAATTTTCCTTTAAAGATTACTGGGTCTGGGTTCTTATGGGTTAAGTACAATCCACTCAATTAAAGATTTTTGCAAACAAAACATCTGAAGTGCTTATAAAATCAAAATTGTCACATGAATGAATGTATTAATGACAGAACTGCAAATATGTATTTAACCATTCAAGAAAAAAAAAGAAATACGATTACTCTTCAATTAAGTAACATATTTTGATGTTCTTTTCTAACTAGTAGTAACTGTCCCAGTTCCTCTAAACATGTAATTTTAGAGGAACTGGAGTGAGGTCGGGGTACTTCATGTGCTTGCAGGTCGAAAATATTTAAAGTATTTGTCTTGAGACAATGTTTTCATTATAGAAATATAGCAGAAATCCATAAAAAGTAGAATTTAACTTTTATCCCAAATTAACTGATTTGCCCTATATTTTCCTTATTATATTAGCATGCTTTTACCTAAGTAAGCAACATTTTAAGTGCAGGTTGAGTACTTCCTGCAGCCAGTTTTGGCTGAGCTGTGGTTTCAGGATCAGTAGTAGTAGAAGCTGTTAAAGTTTATTAGTAGTAGCAGTAGTTAATAGTCCTTATGGTAGCTGCTCATTTTTAATACTGGGGGTAGTAGTAGAGATTAGCAGCAGTAGCCACAATCGTATCATGGTTATATTAAATAACGTGTACATTGCAGGTTTTTAAGCGGGAAACACTGTTAAAACCCCTATTTTTCCATTAATCATTTAATTCCATCTGATCTGATGAATCCGTATGGAACCGGTGGGTTAATAGTGACGTGACGGATCGATATTGATGTTTACCGCCAGGCCCTGTGTCGCAGTAAAACCACAGAGGACAGCTTGAACGGACCCACACATTAATCCTATCCCCCGTTTCAGTGAAAAAACAACAACAACAACAACAAAATAAAAAAACACATTAGCGTCGTTTAACCCAGCTCGGCCTCTGTTTTTCCCCCGGTTTGGTCCCGGTTACCTGGCTGGCTTTGTGGAGCTGCTTCTTCATCCCGGAGACCGACATCTTCACCGGCGGTCCGGACACAATCACCGGCCGGCCGGGGATCAGCGGAGCGGCCACCGCTTACCAACAGGCTCCATCCTGTCTGAGATGCTCGGTCCCCCGCAGAGACTCACTGCACCGAGCCGCTCCGCCCCTCCGGATGAGACCCTGTATAGTCATATTACATAATGTATTATTATAAATATTACGTTGATTATTTATTTATTGATTATCTATACAGTCTGTGGTTGATTATCAGGTTCATGTAGCCTAAAGGCATGTATTGCAACTTTATATCTATGTTTTTAACATAATGTATGTATTTCTTAAAAAGCTTACGGTGTTAAAAGGGGATTTTTTTATTTGCTAAAATGATCTACGTAGGTATTTTGATTCAACAATACAAGGCTCCATACATGTATCAGTCAGTATATTTTATTTTTCTATTGTAAAAATAATAATAAAAATATGACTATATTTGTTTATATATATAATATAAATTAGAATATATATATATATATATATATATATATATATATATATATATATATATACTAATTTATATTGTTAGGGTTTAATAAAATAATTTAATTTAAAATAATTTCTGCAAAGGTTTATCCAGAGCCGTTTTTCTTTTCCTAATTTTTTTGGGGAAAAATAATAATAAAAATATGAGTGTATTTGTTTATATATAATATAAATTAGAATATATATATGTATATATATATATATATATATATATATTCTAATTTATATTATAGAATATATATATATATATATATATATATATATATATATATATATATATTCTAATTTATATTGTTAGGGTTTAATAAAATAATTTAATTTAATTTAAAATAATTTCTGCAAAGGTTTATCCTGATCCAGAGCCGTTTTCCTTTTCCTAAAGATGTTGCTTACGAATACTTCATTTCCCATGAGCAGTAGGGCCAACTGTTACTGTCACGTGACTGTCGCCGAACGTCACATGTCAACATGGCTGCCGCTGTCTCAAGCGAACATTTCGAGAACTTACAGCTTCTTTTGAAGGTATTCATCCTAATTGAAACCCTTAAAACACTCGGGGTTTAATTTGAAACAGTAAATTTTGTTTTATAGTGTAGCTGTTTGACTAATATTATTAGAATAAATAAAATTTAGCCAGTTAGCATGGGCGTGTCTCATACATTTCAGACCTGTTGTAATAAAAGAGGATGTAGACTCAGTTAAGACATTTATTTTTACTTGTTTGTCTTCTTTGAGTGTTGTGGGGTTGTTGATATTAGCTGTCATGTTTCCACAGCGCAGACAGTACGTCAGTTTTTAACAGTGATGGAAAAAGTTTTCAGATCCTGATTTTTCTGTAGAAAAACTAGTAATACCACACTGTAAAAATACTCCACTACAAGTAGAAGTCTTGAATTCAAAACCTAACTTTAGCAAAAAGATGTAGTCCGCAAAATGTACTTAACATATGCTTATACAAATGCTTGTAGCTTCACTGTCCTTTGAGAACCGCAAAAGTAAGAAAAACAACCCTGTTTTAAGCTTCATGATAATGCATTTTACAGCTGATCCAGAGTATTTAGATTAAGAAGTTGAAGAATTTTCTCAACAATAAAAGAGACAATTCATCCTTCAGTTAATCAGAAACCATCAAAATAAACACATCTGGAGACACATGGTTTTAAATGGACAGAAAGGGAGAAAAAGTGTAATCTGAATATGAAATAATGCTGTCAGACAAATAGTAGCGCACTTAGAAGAACAATATTTACCTCTGAAAAGCAAAAAACTGAAGCAGAGCTGGTTGTTTTATTAGGTCTCTTGACCACAGTCCCTCCAGCTGTGATCTGTTGTTGTTGTTGTTGACTCTGAGCTGTTATTGTCTCCTGAGGCTCCGTCTAAAGACGCAGTGAGGGACGTTTGTCTTCAGAGTCACAGAGGTCCAAGTCGTCGGCTGGCAGAGACCACGGCAGCCACACTCAGCATCTCTGCAGCCCAGGCTGCTCAGGTAACACACACACACACACACACACACAGCTGGAGGTTCAGATGAGTCCAAAAAATAATGTTATACACGAAGGGCCTTTTTTTTTTTTACGCGTTTGCTTGCAGGAAATTCAGACTTTAGGCCATTCCACATACATTCTCACTCTGTGTGAATGAGAGTTGAGAATGAATAAATAATATTCGGAAAGGCTGTTAAAAGTCAATTCACCGTTCTGAAAGCCAAAATTACATGAATTAATAATGAGAAAAAAGTTTGGGAATTAAATATATGAATAAACAACTAACAATTAGAGCATTCATTCATTTTCCTTAACCGCTTATCCGCACTCGGGTCGTGGCCGATCCCAGCTGACATTGGGTTGAGAGGCGGGGTTCACCCTGGACAGGTCTCCAGACTATCACAGGGCTGACACATAGAAAGAGACAATCACACTCTCATTTAAACCTCTCGTCACCAATTAAACCTAAGTGCGTGTTTTTGGACTGTGGGAGGAATCCACGCTGACAAGGGGAGAACATGCGAACTCCACACAGAAGAGCTGCAGAATGTGTAGATTAAGGCTACGTTTACACGAGGACGGTCTGAACAGAAGACGCAAAAGTGGCGTCGCGTCTTCACTTTTTATTCTGCGTTTAGACGAGCATTTTCGGGAGGAAATCTGCTGCATACGGTGATGCAAAAGTGTGTGAAATTCGATTGTATGCAGCCAGGCGGCATCACTTAAAGCGATAAGAGCATCTTTGGGCATGCAGAAGTTTTCACGCCACACGAATTGCTGCATCCTAAATGTGATAGAGGTAATTCCAGATCCTTCTCTGTTCACTAATACTATCTGTACAGATCCTGTACATTTGGTGGAAAGACTCCTGTAAGTTTATTAGAGCTGCCAGAGCAGCTTGAAGGTCCGACGCATGGAAATAATCCCACGTTTGTTTATTTTCCTGTACTGGAGCATGTATGTGACGTAAACACATACGTGACGTGAGCAGATCAGATCAGAGTTTTGCGTCTTGTCAGTGTAGACGACACGCTACGGCGGAGCGGATTTAACTTTTCCACTTTGGAAGGTGGTTTCAGATTTTTGCGTCTTTAAGCCCCCAAAACGCCGTCACCGTCTAAACGAAAGGCACTTCCGATAAAATATTTTGTTGTTTTTACCCGCGAGCGTCCTCGTGTAAACGGGGCCTAAATTAATATCTGTTTATAAACATATTTTCTAAATATAATTACCCTTTCAGATGTTGAACCACACAATAAACAGATCAAAACTTGTGTGTGTGTGTGTTTGTCCTCATCCTCTAGCTGGTCCAGTCTCTCCATGTTCTGTCTCATCACGTCCTCTTCTATAATCTCAGCTCTCCGGAGCAGATCCTCGAGCTCTTCCCAGACTCGTTCCACTCTAGCTTAAAGAACCTGATCACCAAGATCCTGCTGGAGAACAGGTGAGGCCCACCACACCAAAAACAAACCTCACAGTGATCGCTCAGATCGATCAGTATGGAAGAATTATCCTCTCTTTATTCAAGAGCGTATATTTTTAGTTTGAGAGCATGATTTTATTCCTTTTCAGTGACATAGCTCCTTCTAGTGGGACAAAGGGACATCCTTTATTCTGAGGAGATACCTCGACCTGAGAGTTCGTGCTTGGTCTGAGTGCGAGCACAAACTTTTGAGAGTGCAGACTTTAGTTCTGAGCGCGCGCAGGACATATTTATATGCAAGCGATATGTTTGTGTCCAAGAAGAAGAAATGTGAGCACAAGCATGTGATTTTTGAGTTCAAGCAAACTTTTTTAAAGAAAGCAGCAGAAATCTGAGTGAAGGGCACAAAATGTGAGCATGAGGAGAATAAATGTGAGCATGAGAAGGAGCTGTTTCACTGAAAAGGAATAAAATCATGCTCTCAAACTGAAAATCTACGCTCTTGAATAAAGACAGGATAATTCTCCCATAGATCAGCCAGCTAACAAAACATCATGGAGGCTGTTGGATTTACAGCAGGAAATCATATTTAAAACCAAATTAAAAACTGCATTTACACCTTTATATAAGAGTACTAAGAGGCTACCTGAGTCGTTAATATTAGGGGTGTGCATTGGCACTGCCCTCACAATTCGATTCGATTACGATTCACCAGGTAACGAATCGATTCAATTCGATTCTACGATGCATTGCGATGCATCACAATTATACTGCACACAACAAGGGACATTTTTCGTCAGTCATGAGGCAATACAAGCAGTCAGATAGGCCTAATAACAATAGATTTTATTGGCTATATTTTGAAAAGATGACAAAATGAATCTCCTGCCTGAGTTCATCTAAGAGTCAGGAAAGAGAAATGCCTCCTCCTGCCATAAAAAAGGAACCTGCTGAGGTGAAATTTACATCAGCTAAATGTCGAGCCCTTGTTCCTGAGGTAGGGAAGACGTTAGCGATATCCCACCTAGCTAGCTATCGCTAGTTTTCATGGCGCAAAAATGTAAGGTTAACGAGTCGACTTTAAATAGGCAAATACAGTGGGAATTAGACAATTAGACAATAGTACTTTCTATAAAAACGTAAATGTTAAGTTCTGTCAAATACTACCACATACTTCAGTCACAACATATCAAAACAGCTTGTCCCGCTAGCTTACCTGTGCTGCGCATCAACACATGGCTCATTGAATATTCAAATGGAAATAAACATAATCGATTATGGCACTTTGCCGCATCGATGCTGAATCGTGCATGCCCCGCATTGCGATGCATCGCTGAATCGATTATTGTTGACACCACTAGTTAATATAATTTTTCAACATCAACTAGCCTCATAATTATTGCTATGTCATTTTTGTGTTATGTGCTTTATACTTCTTTACTTGGCTGCATTTACTCATTGTGTTTTAACTGCAAATAAATATTAAATGATATTACATTTTTATTACCAACTTTAAATCTATTTGTTGAATTTTGTGCTAAAAGTTTAACAGATGTGAACAGAAGTGACAGATGTGTGAAGTAAAGCATTATTGATTATTCCTCTTCTTATTGGTTGGCTGAATATGATGTCACTGCAGGCTGTAATGACATCACACGTCTCCCTCTTGTGTTTTTCAGTCCAACATGGAAAACAGATGCTCTCAGTGATCAGAGTGAGTTGAATCCAGATTCATGTTTTATCTTCATCTTGAGTGTGTGTGTCCGTGAGCCTAAAACTGTATATATGTGTGTGTGTGTGTGTGTGTAGTCTCTCTCCCCCAGCTGAAGGAGTTGGACTGGAGAGTCGACATGGTTACAGGCTCAGACTCCATCAGTCGGATGTCCGTCCCGACCTGCCTTGTTCAGCTGAAGGTGAGTACCTGAACCACAACCTCCAGCTACTCCGGTCACGTGACCTTCGTGTACTGAGCAAGGTTATAATAGTTTTGGATTTTTCATTAGTTTTAGTTTTAATTTCGTTGTGAATTTTTGTTTTCAAATTCAGTTAGTTTTAGTTAGTTTTTAGAGTGAGTTTGCTAGTTTTAGTTTAGTTTTTAGTTTTTGAAAATGCTTAGTTTTAGTTTAGTTTCTATTAGTTTTAGTTTTATTCTAATGGGTATGTGCCTTTATTTCCTTTGGTTTATCATCTCAGCCCCAATAAGGTTGTTAACTCTTACAGTTCCAGGTGTTTTGTATTTTGGTTGGAGCATAAACATCCCAGTCTCAGTAAACATATTTACCATGTGTTTCTGCATGTTGAAATAGAAACACTGAATTATGAATGAAAAAAGTTGACAAAGACGAAAACTAAGGACATTTTCACTATAATTTCAGTTAGTTTTAGTTAGTTTTGTAACCACACAATACAGTTTCAGTTAGTTATCTTTTTTTTAAAAACTCTTGTTTTTATTATTATTCCAGTTAACGAAAATGTTTTTTCAATTTTAGTTTTCGTTATTTTGTTAGTTTTCGTTAACTATAATAACCTTGGTACTGAGCACTGTGTGTTTTCAGATGGAGGATCCGTGTCCGACAGCAGGCAGTGAGTCCGTTTCCGCTGTGACGGTGGAGCTGAGCCGCGAGTCTCTGGACACCATACTGGATGGACTGGGACGCATCAGAGACCAGTTGTCTGTGGTCGCTGGGAAATGAGGACTAGAGACATCTGATTGGCTTGTTCATATAATGACATCACAGCTCTCTCAGTGGACTTTACAGACTGAATCTGAAGCTGCCTGTCGCTGATGTTTTGTTTCAGCGTAAAAGATCTTCACGTTTGACTGATTTCATTCCACATTGTTTAAAATATTTGTTGTTTTCTCTCTTCTGGTTGTTAATCCTGAACTAATTAACAAGTTGATAGATTTACAGAAATGTATGTATTGTGATAACTGATTTAGCATCAGTGAAAATACACAATATTGAAACTGCAAGAATATTACTGTTCAATTCTTGATCATCAGATAATGTAGGAATTAATAGCTGTCATTCTGTGATGGAAATTTGTCATGTTGAAATTTCGTACAATAAATAATAAAATATTTAAAAATGAAGGGTCCAAACATGAAGTAAAGAATATCAGATTGACTATAATGTAGGTATATGTATTACCCTCAAACTGCACCAATGTGGAAATAAACAGTATGAATTAATACTTTTCTATTTGATAGAAAAAATATCAAATATCTGTAGAAATGATTTAATAAGTCCGGTCATATGTGTTTTATAGCAATATAGTTCCTTCATCACTATGAACACAGACACGAAAACAATGTTCAGTGTGTTTTTAGAGCTGCTATCAGAGCCTGAAGTAAAAAATATAAATAATTAGAATTGTCTATTTTTATGTGTTTTTTTTAACATCTCCTGTTTTCATGCTCTAACTTCTCCTGTTATCTTTAGACACAAACTTGAAAACACCCGAAAACAATCTTTTGGTTCTGTTCTGAGTATTTATTCTGTTCATTTATAAACTGAATACAGTTAAATACTCTTGATCACATACTGGACAGAATCTCACAGCTTTATATCAAAAATAGATTCATAAAATACAAAAAAAGAGATTCCTTCACATTGACATTAGTGTGAACCCTTAAGACACTACACACTACAGTTTGGATCATTTACTTGTTGAAATTATGTTATTGATCGCAAATTAGTTGTGGTTTTCCACACACTTTCACTGGCTGGTTAGAATGATTTCATTTTCCTTTATTAAATTAAACCTTTATCCAGTTTGTCCTTTACAAGGACACATTAAAGTGTCAGTTAAATGTCCTTTCTAACACTGACAATGGATTAACACTGATCAAGCATTTACATTCATGATTAAAGCTGAAATACAAAACAAGCTGCACCATTCAAAATAAAGCAAACTTCCTTCACCAAAAGTCATAATTTTTCACTTGAATGTCTGTTTTTTTTTCATTAATGAAGATAAATTGTTCAAGTAAACATCATGGGTTTTTATTCTTTTGACTATTGGAGGCAATGGAGAAAAAAGTGTGATTTCTTTTGAGCTGTAATAGTGTTCTTGAAGAATAAGTTCACATTTTTAATTTTTCAAATATAGTTAAAAAATACTCTCATATATACTGTATGTTCATGGACAACTGTTAAGCCAATGATAATATGACATCCAATAACACAACTTGTAGTTTATAGACACTGTACTGTATCTACAATATTAATATTACTATACATGTGTGTGTGTGTGTGTGTGTGTGTGTCCTCAGGATGTTGGTAGGACTTTAATCCCGTCCATGTCCAGCTCAACTGAGTGGGCACTGAAGTCTCCCAGGCCCTGAAAGAAACACCACAGTATCTAATTAATTTAATATTAATGACTTTACTGAAACTGAACTAACTAACTTACCAAACTAGTTTGCGAATAAATACAGTACAGGCCAAAAGTTTGGACACACCTTCTCATTCAATGCGTTTTCTTTGAACGCATTGAATGAGAAGTTTCTTTTTCCTTCTCATTCAATGCGTTTTCTTTACATTGTAGATTCTCACTGAAGGCATCAAAACTATGAATGAACACATATGGAATTATGTACTTAACAAAAAAGTGTGAAATAACTGAAAACATGTCTTGTATTTTAGATTCCTCAAAGTAGCCACCCTTTGCTTACTAGAATATAAGACATGTTTTCAGTTATTTCACACTTTTTTGTTAACTACATAATTCCACATGTGTTCATTAATAGTTTTGATGAATCTACAATGTAAATAGTCATGAAAATAAAGGAAACGCATTGAATGAGGCGGTGTGTCCAAACTTTTGGCCTGTACTGTATACCAAAAATGATCTTTCTGTGGTTTGACACCACTGGGTTGTCTGTGATTTATTGACCTGATCAGTGTTTGTGCTTACCGGCGTGTTGTTGAGGACCTGCAGCACAGCCTGCCGCTGTTGAGGCTCCCGGGTCAGCAGGTAGAGGAAGCCCCCGCCTCCGGCCCCGGCCAGACTCTGACCCAGAACCAGCGGCCTCAGGGCCTCCATCATGGCCCTCACTGAGGCCGGCTCACAACCAGGAGCCATCAGCTTCTTCTGCTGCCACGAGCGGTCCAGACACAGGCCCAGCCTGGACAGAGAACCTGCAGGTGGGTTTGGCAGATTTTCACATTTGTGATAACTGTAGGGTTTGGCAAAATACTGTAAAAATAGTGCCTTGGACACTACTTACATTACCCTTTTATTTGTCTTTTTTTAATTTTTTTTTATCTCTAACTCTGTTTTGGATTATAATAATAATAATAATACATTTAATTTATAGGCGCCTTTCATGTCACCCAAGGTCACCTTACAAAGTCTAAAATCTTAAACATCTTTAAAAACAAGACAACATGCAAAAAACAAGACAACATGGTAAAAACAAGACAATGTGATAAAAGCAAGTGAAGTAGAGTCCAGTTAAACAGTGTATGCCAGTTTGAACAGGTGAGTTTTGAGTTGTGACTTGAAGGTTGTGATGGTGTCAGACTGTCTTATGTGTGGGGGGAGGGTTGAGCTTTTATTACTATTTTATTTTATTGTTTTACTGTTTTTAGTATTTTATTGTTTTCATTGTTTTTATTTATACCTATATGTGTATGATGTATTCTATTTTAATAACTGTACAGCACTTTGGTCAACTGAGGTTGTTTTTTAAATGTGCTCTATAAATAAACTTTGACTTGACTTGACTTGACTACTACTACACGACAGCTAATTAACACCACAGGTTTCCACTATGACTAAGATGGACAGACAGCTGTTTTATTCATAGAGTCAGTTTGACATGAAGAGGTTTGATCAAAAAACTAAACTTCAAAATAAGTGATAGCAAACTGTAGAGGTAGAAAGAATTGCAGTATGGATAAGAGAGAGAAAGAGAGACCCTGTTGTGGTCTCACCATCTGAACAGGCTCTGGCACATTCCTCTGAGTTGGCCACCAGCTGCTGGGCGTTCTGGACCATTGAGGGCAGACGACTGTACCAGCTACGAACCACATCCTGCAGAAGAAAACACCACCATCATTTTGTTTTTGTTTTTTTCCAGCTGTGAGCTCCTCCTCTATTTCCGTAGTGCAGGGGACAGCAGGTTTTTTTTTGTTTTCCTTGTTGGTTGTGTTTGATCTTTTCTCTGGTTGATCCTTACGGATCAAAAGGGGGAAATGTTATGACAAAGTGCCATGCGTATGCCTTTTCACATAACTTTCTGAACATTTTCACATAACTTTATAAACATTTTCACATAACTTTATATCATTTTCACATAACTTTATATCATATCATTTTCACATAACTCTATATCATTTTCATGTGAATACAATCCGCAGTTGCTACTTGTTTTTGCGCAGAATGCCTGCTATCTCAAGTCCTCAAGGTCGTAAGACTGTGCCTCCTTCCCAACACACACACACATGTATTGTAACTCTATAAAAACTGTTAGCTCCCTTTGTCTGCAGATTCACTCTGTGCAGACTTTTTGACTGTACCTTGTGCTCTCCTGGTTGCAATCAGAATAAACCTCTTTTGCTTATACTCCAACGACTCAGTGATCTTATATAACGATTTTTGCCACTACACACTGACTGAACATAACATTCACATATCATCACCTTTCGAGTTCATATGTTGAACTCTACATCAGGCAGTTACAGAGCAACATGATGATACATGAGGAGTTTTGTGTTTGTGCCCACTTGATGAATGTAAGTCTAATATTTGCTGTCTTTTGGCTCTGTTTTCAGTCTCCAACAACTCCTGAGGGAATAATCACTATAGTCACTTTAGCTGCTCACCAGCTAGTGTCTAAATGTGTCTGGTAGTGTACAGTTGCTTTATGTGGATAGAGTAAAAGACTCCATGTAAGCACAGACAGTGAGACAGACAGACAGACCTGCAGGAGGTTTCGAGCCAGGCGGGTTTTGCCGGTGTACACCAGCAGAAGGTGCTTCTCCAGAGAAACCAGAAAATCATCTGGAGGACTGAGACGTTCCACCTCTACTGTCAGAGGCAGAGATGCTCTGGAACGACCCACCTTCACTCCGCCCACCAGACCTCCTACTTGATCCTGCCAGCCTCCACCTGGAGGAGAAGAGGAAGTAGGAATTAAATCCAATGATTTTTATACTTGACTCCAGAGTGAACATGGCAACTTTGCTGAAATAAAGACGTACCTGTGGTGAGAATCTGTTCCAGGTACAGGACAGCGTGGATGAGGGAGTCTGTGTCGTAGCTTCGACCGGTACACCTGTAGATTGCAGCCAACAGCGCCCCCGCCAGGATACTGCTGGTACCTGTAGGACAAGAAATAATATTCAATTCAATTCAGTTCAATTGGCTTTATTGGCATGACATAACACTGTAAAGCAAGCATCAGAAAAAGATAACAGTAAGGAATATTGAAAGCAATATTTACACTAAATTATTATAATTCTATTATTCATTTTAAAAGAAAAGAAAAACGAATAACAATAAAAGAAAGCAATATTTACAATCATTGAATTACAATCAACATATAATTTATACAATCTAACTGTCCCAGCAAAAAAAGAAGAAAAAACTAAATAAAAAATAAAAACAAAACAACCAACAGCTGTGTGTCACTCGCTGTCCCTCAGTGTGTGACAGGCAGAAACATAGACTGCTGCTAATCTAATCTACAGCTCTGTGACTCTTCCCAGAGGAGGAGCGGCAGTTTTTCCTCATCTGACCATTTTAAAAAACCTTTTTTGACGGATTCAAATTTTTGGAAATATGTTTCTCTAATTAGTTCATATTTTTTACATTTGGTGAAGAAGTGTAGCTCTGTCTCAGGCTGACTGAGGCTGCAGTGGCAGCACAGCCTCTGCTCTGCAGGGAGCCAGCTCTTCCTGTGCCTCCCTGTTTCCACAGCCAGCCTGTGTTCACTCAGTCTGTACTTTGTCAAGGTTCGTCTCAGCTGTGGATCCGTCACCGTGCTCAAATAATCTGCTGTGGTGTACTGTCGCTTCAGATCCAAGTAGCACTGCATTTTGCTCTGTGTTTTGGTTTGTGTTTGCCAATAGGTGATGTAGTCTTGTTTTAGCTGTTTTGTAATTTGGTTGGGTCTGATTGGTGCAGTGCTCTGTCCCTGGGCTGTGTCTGTAGGTTTGTGACCTCAGCCTCAGGACCAGCTGGCTCAGGGGGCTCCTGTTGCTCATCTCCTGGTATTGCAGGGCTTGGAAATAATACATCTCTGACCCTCTCATAGTGGTGGAATAAGTACTCAGATCCTTAACTTTAGTAAAACAACTAATATCATACTGTAAAAATACTCCAATACTAATAATGCGTTATTATTAATAGTCTTTTTTTATTTGTAGTTTCTTTGTTTTATGTCAGATTTGTTTTTATTGGTATATATTTTGTCTTTTTCCTGCAGTATTTCCTGCTTGCTGGTGTTTGGTTTCTCACCCAGTCCAGATCCGGTGGGCAGCAGCGACCAGCTTTGGAGCTCCACCCCTCCTCCCCACCGCTGCATCAGTTGATCCCCCAGAGCATGCTGGGAGGAGAGAGACACCAGACCGCTGCACACACACACCGCCTTCAGCAGGGCTCCTGTAACACACACACACATACACATTAAAATACAAGACAACTTTCATTATCCCTGTTTATTCCATTTAACTTTAACCTCCTACCTGGTGCATGAGGCTGGCAGTAGTCCCTCAGGTCATCCAGGTTGTTACACACAGTCTCAGTGGAAACCCCACTGTCCCGCCCTCCTGTGTAGCTGACCAGCAGGAGGCGGGGCTCTCTGATGCGACGGGCTCTGGCACCAATAGGACGTTTCCCATCAACCTTCACTGCAACATTGGTCACAGAGCCGCCGTGCTCGAAGGCGATGGGCGGCGTGTCACTCCAGCCACCTTGAACAAAGAGATGCTGCTTTTTACTGAGTTCACAATAGCTCGAGGATGCTTAACTCATGCTCAACTTAAAGGTGGTAAAAGGTTAAAGAGTGGATATCTGATTAGAAAAGATCACAATTCACTGCTTTTCATCACAGATTTGTGAAAGAGGAACTACAAAAATCTCCAAACTCCAGTTTCAGTAGGACAAATCAAATTATTTTTACATATGAGAAGTACTAAGAATTAATCTGACACATATTTAAAGCCATAATGTGTTTAAAGCTAATAGTTGCTGAATAATATTCTTTCAGCTGAATTAATTATTATTCATCTAATCGTTGCAGCTTCAAAATTATAGTTTTATGGAATAAACCAAGAGTCCACAAACAGTCAAAATGAAAATATAAAAATTGAATCACCTGCCAGGTCCAGTCTTGCCGGACACTCCACTTCCTGCCACTTCTCAAGGGGCGGGACCTCACCCTGGCCAATGGAGATGAACCTCTGCGATGACATCACAGCTTTTCGTAGGAGCACCTGTCCCGCGCCCTCATAGTGACGCGCCGCCCGAACCAGCAGGTCCGGCCTGTAGGGGGCAATCACAGGAAACACATCATCATCCAGCATGAAAACAGAGTCAGAAAACACCAGATGAGTGACTCTCACCTGCTCAGCCAATTATCTCTCTGCGTAGCCAGGGCTTTGACCCCGCCCCTCAGGTCACCCTCCTCTAACAGGGAGTAAGCGGAGCTCCAGGCCTCGTTTGCAGCAGGCCCACTCCTCAGGCCCCCTCTCCCCCCCGCCATGCACACCAACACATCAGCAATACAGGAGAGACAGCGAGCAGCCACGCCCAAATCTGATCCTGACTCCGCCCCCTGTTCCCTGCTACCTGCTGCAACTGAAAAAGAGGAAAAACAGGATGTAAGAAGAGCAGCTACAAGTAGTTTTGAAACAGTCTCAATATAATACTATACATAATAATTTAATAAATAGATAAATAAGAAATCTTTATTAATGCTCGTACACTGTACACATGCCAATCTGTGTTGTTATTATTGTCTAAGTTATCATTACATAATGATTCATATTAGTTTTGGGTATTTTGGTCCATTTAATGTTTTTTAAAAACTTGTTATTTAAAAAGTGTCGTATAAATACAGTTTATTACGGTGTATTATTAGGTATATATATAGTATATATACTTTTCTGAGCTGCTACTGAGCCACTACTAACTAGTCAGCTCTGATTGGATACGGTTGAGGTGGCAATTTCGAGCATGTGTGATTCATTTGCAGACTGGTGCAAACTAGATGCTGAGGGGTTAATATCTCCTGCTATGATTGCAGCTGGGAGAGACTGCTGCGGGAGGACTGGGCCTTGTGAGTGCTTTGGGACGGCGCCTGCTACTCGTTAAGAGGAGGAAAAGTCTTCAAAAGTCTCCAATAGCACCAGAAAAAGTCGCTAAATTTGTCGCTAGTCGCTTTTTTCTGTTCTGTCACATTCAAACTCCTTTGGTACTCAGTGGAAACACACCTATTATAATAAAAAATATGGGGAAAGAATGTAGATAAATAGTTTTTTATTTTATGGTGACTCACTGCTGTCCAGTGTCTCCAGCAGCGCCACCTGCTGGCCTCCCAGCACCGCAGCCCTGAAGCAAGGCAGCAGGCAGACGTCTGTGCGACTTCTCAGAGTATCCATCACTCTCCTCCTCCCTGCCAGGAACAGTAACTCCTCCCTCCACTGTAGCTCCGCGTCCTGGCAGGTGAGTGACATCACATCCTTTAAAGAGAGCCTCCACGCCTCCCTCCACCTCTGCAGACAGCCGGCACCACCCAGCAGCCAGCCCACACCTCCCTCCAGACCCACAGCGCCTCCTCTAGGGTGGAAGACGGGGAAGAGACGAGCCTCCAGGAGGGAGCGCTGTTCTCCTCTGACCCACAACTCCTCCGGCCTGAAAGGAGAGAAGAGGAGAGGATTATGTTTTTTTAAATTAATTAATATGTATAAAAGGTTGAAGGGTCAGTATTTCTGATAATCTATGTGAGATTGCAGAGATGCAAATTCCATTTAGTCCAAGATTATTTGTTTTGAGTGATCTTTCAGTTTTGACAGGACAGGATAAACATATTATAAGCTTTGTCCAAATTAGTATTATGATAGGCAGACAAATACTTGGAATATATACTTAGAATGGGCTGTTGAGATGTCAAGAGTTGCAGCATTCGAAAAAATGTCATGTAAACAACTGGGTAGACTGGATCTATATGAAGCAAAATGGGGTAAATATGTACGCTTTCTAAAAGGGCCCTGAAGGGGGTTATATAGTGGAGAGACGTTAGTTGTTGTTTTGTTTTTTCAAATTTTTTTCTAATTAAGTAATTGAGATGATTGTGAAAGATGATTGTAACCAGAAAAGGATTAGCACTGATTGTGATGGTGTTTGGTTGTTGTTGTTGTTGTTGTTGTTGGGGGGGGTGTTTTTTATTTATTTTTAATTTTAATTTTATTGTTTTAGAATGAAAATGGAAATAAAAAATGTTAATCACAAAATAAAAGGTTGAAGGATTAGGTTAGGCTTACTGGATTCCTGTTCTGCTGTAAAAAAGGCTCCATCTCTGGTTCAGGAAGGAGGCGCTGCTGTCATCAGAGGAGACCTTAAGGGAAGGAGGAGACAAAAGATTCAAGTCAGATCTTCATGCCTTAGTTTCCTAGTGTCTCCTCAGTGGAAGAAGACCATGACATGTGTTTGAAAGTTCTAGAGAAATATTTTAAGCATCTCTTGAGTTAAATGTGTGTTTTGTACCTCCAGGTAGTCCTGCGCTCCTGTAACCGTGTAAACATTCAGCTTCAGTTCCCCAACCTCAATACGATGTGCCTGGAGGATGATGTCATCAGCCAGCTTCAGCTGCCTGATACACTGTGATGTCATCAATTCAAGACCGGACAGTAAACAACCTGACGGGACGTCCAGAGGACCCTGATGGAGAGGTCAGAATGGTCAGAAAGGTAACAAAGTAAAGCTGCATTAACCCTTTGATGCACAACATGGGTCTAAAGTGACCCGACAGTTTTATGTTCTACATCTTTGCAATAATTAATCATTCAGTATTCCAGGTTTTCCTCAATTAGTTTGTTTTTGATCATTATTAATCCTAATTTTCATGTTTTCCTTTATTATTTTTTGAATAAAATCCCTTTTTCTGTCACTACTCTTCTAATACACAACATGGGTGAAAAATGAGCCATATCCATTTTTTTTAGCTAAGTAGCTTGTTAAGCCAACTTCTTGGCTAAGTTTTTAGCTAAGTAGCTTGCTAAGCTAACTACTTAGCTAACTTCTTGGCTAAGTAGTTAGCTTAGCAAGCTACTTAGCCAAGTAGTTAGCAATGTAATAATACAAAAAAAAAATTCCTTCATAAATTATGAGAAGCAAAATGAAAATAATGATTTGCTGTTATCAAAAACAAGATATTTAAAGAATATTTAGAATATTCAATCATAAAAATAAAGTTGATATCAAAAGATAGAGCACAGAAACACACAGCAAGCAATAAATAACATGGGGAATGAATGCGGGTCATTTTTGACCCATGTTGTGCATCAAAGGGTTAACTGACTGAACATCAGCAGTAAACTCCTGACCTGCAGGTGGCAGTGTTGCACCAATGCTCCGGACGCCACGGCCACGCCTCCTTCCAGAACGCTGTTGATCACTCGACCTCCTTCAGCCACCTCGCTCTCTCTCTGAAACAGGAAACTGCAGTGAGAACTGAGGACCTGACCAGCACATTATAATGATGACGGATGCTGAGGAACAGGAAGTGTCACCTGGATGTGAGACAGAGTGTTTCTGTCCGTCCAATCACAGCGCAGCCGCTCGACATGCTGCTTTCCGGAGAGAGTCAGGTAGTCGTAACGGCCTTCGGGGACATAAACTGTCAGAGAAAAGATATACAGATGAGTCTTTTAGAGCAGTAGTTCTCAACCTTTTTGAGTCGCGACCCCCAATTTAACATGCATGTTGTCCGCGACCCCCACTCACTGAACAGAATCTCACACGCACAGTTCAGATCACCCAAAAAAGAAACAAAATGACCAAAAAAAGGAAACAAAATGAACAAAAAAGACACAAATTGACTACAAAATGATCAAAAAAGACACAAAATGACCAGAAAAGACACAAAATGACCAAAAAAGACACAAAATGACCAAAAAAAGACACAAAATGATCCAAAAAAGGAACAAAATTACCCCAAAAAACACAAAATGACTAAAAAAAGACACAAAATGACAAAAAAAAACACAAAATTACCAAAAAAGACACAAAATGATCAAAAAAGACACAAAATTACCAAATAACACACAAAATGAAAAAAAAGACATTAAGTGACCAAAAAGACTAAAACACATTAACACATGAATACTTTAACACAGTGGAGACAGAGCTGACTTCCAAAATGATTTGGCGACCCCCAGAAATCATCTTGCGACCCCAATTGGGGTCCCGACCCCAAGGTTGAGAATAGCTGTTTTAGAGGGTGTGGTAAAAGTTACTACTAGTTTGGAACCATCAGGTTCCAATATGAGACTTGAAGGTCAAAAACACAGAGACTGAGACTTCTTGTGTTATAAGAAGACGTAAAAGAAGCAATATCACAGCGTAGAAATACTTTCAAGTCCAGTGGAGCTGCTGAGGTACTGACTCAGAACCCTGAAGGAATTAATGTAGCTCCAGTGTAAAGAAACAGAACACAGCAGAGAGACGGATAGATTTCAGCCTCTGAACCCCCACAAGCTGATTCAGGGAGTTTTTGCACTTATTACATTTTACTCACTGTGGCCTTGTATTTCACTACAATATAAGTCCTGCAGCTCTGTGGAATCAGCAAAATTATGGCTAGAAGTGGGAACAACCCAGAAATGTCTCTTGAGCAGAATACAGTTAGAATGCCATACATCATAACGAAGAAAAAATGCTAGTTGAATTTCTCTTTTGAGTTTTCTTCTTTTTTAAAAAATGAGAATAAAATGGAATGTATGTAAAGAACACTTTCCCAAGTTTCCACAAGTGTCCTAAATATTGTAGAGAAAAACTCAACATGCATTTTTACAAACTACTTACAGCCTCTCCTGTCCCCTCCTCTCTGCTCTGTGTAAAAAGTTCAAATTTCAACAATAATTCCCGTTTTTACAGTTTCTTTAACAATGTATTTTTGGCAATCTTTTAAAGAAAAATCAGAGGGTTAAAGAGGGACAGTCCATTGTGCTGAGATGACAACCCGCTTAAATACTATTCAGTATGTACTGTACTTTTCTAATGTTTTTTGCTTGTTTTTTTTTGTTTTGTTTTCCTGTAAAATTCTCTCCTTTTTTATGTTTATAGATGTCCTCTTTTACAACATACTTAACTTATATTGTCTTAGATTGAGTCATCTATTGATCATTATTATTATTGTTGTTTATCTATCTATATATTTGTTTTCGCTTTCTGGGGTGGGGATTCTGTTCTGAGTGTTCCTGTATGTCTGTGTTTTATTGTGAAAAAACTTAATGAACAAAGTTAAAAAAAAGAAAAGAAAAAGAGGGACAGTCCAGGGCAGAGACACTCACCCAAACTGAGTGGAGCTCCTCTCAGGATCCTCCACAGTTCCATCCTGCCGCTCCTCACCGCTGCCCCCTGTTGCCCGGCAGCCGAACTGCAGCCGGCACTCTCCTGACTCACAAACTGATCATGAGTCACATCTGAGCAGAGACACTTCAACACATCCAGGAACAGAGAGATCTAATGGAAGGAAATGAAGGTATGAAAGAGGAAAACACTGTTGTTGTTCTGCATGATCAGAAAGACAGACACAGACAGTGGCGGTTCTACACAGGGGCCTCCAGGGGCCACTGCCCCTGTGAAGAAGCCCTGGGCCCCTGCTGTGGCCCCTGTGTCAAATTAATAATAAAATGATCAATTTATAACGATGAATGACAGAACAATTCTCACCTATTTTTTGTTCAAACAATATCTCACTATACAGAAAAGGAACCCAGAATGTGTATATTGTATAATAGTTTAATTGTGCAATAAAAGCTTTTGTATATAGGAAAAAAAAGATAATTCTCACTGTACTGCACTTTCAAAAAAAAAAAAAAATTAATTTTGCACAAAAATGACAAATTTCATTGTGTTACGAAAATATGTGTTATTGTTGGTAAGTCTCATTGTTTCAATCAGTGTATATGTATCTTCCAAATATATTTAAATGAGATTTTTAAATAAGCTAAAATAAAGGTTTTGAATGCTTAAATATCACATTTGCCATTTTCTAAAGTTCCCCTCTGATTAAACACTGGCCCCTCCTTGGCCCCCACAGGAACACTGGTCTAGAACCGCCCCTGGACACAGATGGACCGGTACCTGGAGGGGCGGAGCTCCAGAGTCCAGGCCCAGATAGGTGCAGCCATCCAGTGGTGGAGAGACGTGAGTCTGAAGCAACTTCTCTGATACAGACCTGCTAAAGAAGACTGGACCAGACACCTGCAGACACACCAGAATAAACTGAGTTTATGAATGCACATTTCTTAAGGATAAACTTAACCTCCTGAGACCCAAGCTTTCGTTTGGTATGTCTTGTTCGTTTCTCCTAGATATTTTGGATTTGTAGGACCTGGTAAGTACAAAAACTAAGCATTGTCTTTGAACAGGAAGTAGTTCTTGGGGAAAAAGGGTTAATTTTACTATATAACAAAATAAATTCACCAGTGTATAAAACTTTTTATTTCCTTACATTTACACCCTCTCTTTGGAGGAACGTTAGTAAAAGTCTATTCGTTCTCAATATCAAACTACAAACATTATTAAGCACAAATAAGCAAGTTTTAACCATAAAATCTGATCAGCTTTTGTACCTGGTCCACATTTGTCTTTTGATTGACTTTACCAAGATGCTGCCATCTGATTTTTACACTGATTGGTGTATTGTGCTTTTTCTAGAGTGTGTACTACTGAGGACAACATGTTATAGTTAAGCAGAATTAAGTATAAGGTCCAGAAAACCTAAAATGAAATGTCCACATGTGAGGACGCAGGGTCACAGGAGGTTAAACGTAAATGACAAAAGATAAATTCTGAAGGATTTTCAGCACTACACGGGACAGACAAGGAGGACGCACCAGTGGCACTTTCCCATCAGGCATCACAGCCTGTTGAATCTGCTCCTTTGTTCCCTTGTAGATGATGTCCCTGACCTGACCCTGGAAGACGAAACAAACGCACCTTCAGTCTGGATTCATTTCATTCAAACAATTAAAAATGTCACATGTGACATTAATATATAAATAAAATAAAGACATGGATTAATAGATGAGAGTTGATATAAAATTAGAACCTGTTGGTCGGACAGGTAGACTCCATGATTGGCTGCGTAGGAGATATCGCCCGGCAGTGACACAACCCGAACTCCAGAGAAACCCTCCCAGGACAAAACTAACACACAGAAGAAAGTTCGGAGTATTAGCTGACGTGTATCTCTGATTTAACTGTCAGTGACTTTATAATACTCCAACCTCAGTAAATGATAGTTGATACACTAACAGAAGTCTGCAGGGATGTTGAGGATCATGTCGGTGCTGCAGACCCAAACACCGGGAGGAGAACCAGGACAGATCTGGGTACTGAGGCAGTCCAGCAGGAGGTCCAGACAGCAGACCGGAGCCTGGACGGTCTGGTCGGGTTTCTCTGAAGGCAGCCAGCAGAACGCTCTGCTGCAGGAGCTCCAGGGGAAGTCACGACCCTACAAGAGGAAAAATAAACATCTGCACGGCCTGAAGAGGGAAAAAAACCAGCATCTGGAGAGGTGAACATGCTGCTGCTGGACTCACCGTGTGGAGGATGAGGATGTGAGCTTCATCCAGAACATCAGCTGTCACCACCTGAGGATTTGAAAAAAATAAAAAATAAAACAATTGATTTTCTTTGTCACTAACTTTGGCTGTGGGAAATAAACTATTTTCACTATTTTCAGACACTAAAGGGATTTAGCAAGCAAATAATCTGCAGATTAAATGATTAATGAAAATAATCAATAGTTGTAATGTGAACAGTCAGCGCTGTGTGTACTCATACAGTGTGTCCGGCTCTGTTGCTCAGGTGTTCAGCAGCGACCAGCAGGGCGTTCATCGTTGCACCTCCGCTGCCCAGCGGCTCCTGGCGGTCCCGCACAGTTAAAACCAACGCACCCTGAGAGATAGAGCCACGCTGCTGTCGCAGCTCCAGCTCTGACACACAAACAAACAAAATGTAGTTCATACTGTAAATTTCTGCAATATTCCTCTCAGGTCATTACAAACTGTAAAGATTTTTTTTTCTGAAATGTTATGTTGCAACAAATATATATATATATATATATATATATATATATATATATAAATCTCTTCTTAAAACCCACCTCTTCTCGTTGGCTTTTAACACCACGTAGAGTGTTGATTTTATGTTGATTTTATGATTTTATGTTTTTTTGTTTTTATTGTATTCATGCATATTTTATTTTGTGCGGGCAGTACATTTTACATTTTATTTTATTTATTTTTATCCCATTTTTAATTTATTGCATCTTACTGATCTATTGTTTACTACATCTCTTTGTATTGTGTTATGTATTTATTGTTTGTGCAGCACTTTGGAAACCTTGTGTTTGCTAAAATTGTGCTATATAAATAAAGGGGATTGGATTGGATATACAAATATAACTACAAGCTGTTTCAAAAGTTTAAACTTTTTTTTTTCAACACAAAGAATCCAGAGAGCAAAATGTGTTGCTTTCAGGGCAACAAGTCTGTCATGTCAGCTACAGCAACACCCAAAACTTGCTGCTTATCAATTTTAGTTCATTATTTAGTTCATTATTCATAATTAGTAAAAGTACCTCAAAGCTATTCAAGTTGAGTAAATGTTCTTAGTTGCCCAACATTAGAGACATATTTTTTTTTTTTTAAAGATTATTTTTTTTGGCATTTTATTGCTTTATTTGATAGAGACAGATAGAAAGGGGGAGACAGAGGGGAAGACATGCAGCAAAGGGACCTCAGGCCGGATTCGAACCCGGGTCCGCTGCAGTAAGCACACGGCCATGTGGTAAGCGCTCTACCAGTGTGAGCCACCGGGACGCCCTTAGAGACATATATTTACCTAATAAATATATTTTCTTTAAAATAATTAAAATGCACTGCATTTAAAATAGCTTATCCGTGTTTAATGTAGGTTTGGTTTGAAACATTTAAACAAATAGGCCTAAATGACATCAAAGTCAATAAAAAATAAAATATATAATATAAACTATTAAATAAATAAATAAGCATATGAAATAAATAAACATGGCTATGGGATATGTCCTGAAATAAAAAAAAAAATGAAGCAATAAAAATATAGTAAAATGAAATAAATAAATATAAGAATTAACATTAATTTATTTCAGGTGGCTGTTGTTGATTGGTTTGTTTATTGAGAATTATTTCATAAGCGGCATTTTCTTACTTTTTAATCTAATATTAACTTAAATGACGTTTGTAAATGTATAAATAATTAATTAGCCCTATGTCCAGCAGCGCCACTCTCAGGCCAATCATTGTAACTGCACTGCAGAGGAGAAAGGCGCAAAGATCGTGTAGAAACAAGATGATACACACCTCACTAGAAGGAGTCAATCAGAGTAACTGTCGAAGAAAAGCTCCAAAGATCGTATACAAGCTCAGAGTACCCACCTCTCTGGAAGGAGTAGACGCTGTCTTTGTGTTGGCAGGTCAGAACGACCACCGTCCATCTGAACCCGCCGCTGTCGGACATCTTTCTAACGCTTCACGACTGGTTATGACATCTATAACCCGCTCTACGGATCATAACTGTTACCAACAAGATGGATCACGTTTGACAGCTGACAAACAAAGGCAGCAGGGCGCCCTTATCTGAAGAGGATAGCGGAGAAAAGTAAATATAGTTTAACCTGCTGGCGACAATAACTTTAGCATAGCTAAACAGTTCATATAAATGAATTCACACCGTGGTGTTGTTTTCTGACTCGCCCCTTCGCTTCGCTTTGACCCAGCCGGCTTCCGTAGGCTCCTTACGTTTGATTTTAACCTTTGGACCTCTTGATTGGGCGGCTGGCTAACGGATAACATAGTAAAACAGAGAGAGTTAGGCTACTACGCTTATTTTTTAAACCGTTTCGCTAACGATGAATATCCCGGAGAGGTTTTGAGAGTTGCCCTGGTGAAATTATTTATTAATAAAGTGCTTATTAAAATTAATTCATCTTGTGATTTGGTCTCTTATGTCCCCGAACACTACATCTGGTCCAATCAATTTCATTACCGGGACATCCCGGCAGGGCGGAGTCAAATATGATCGTTGAGCTCACTCAGTGGTGGAGGAAATATTCAGATTTTTATTTAAATAACAATACTGTCATGGGAAATTCACATTTATAAACTAATTGGTTTTTTAGGGTTAGTCAATGAAGTAAAAAAAAGTATGACATTTACCTCTAAAATATATTAGAATAATATTAAGCAGCAGAAAAATTTAAATACTGAAGTAGCCTACAAGTACTTCAACAGTGTACTTAAGTACAATACTTGAGTAAACAACTTACTTAGAATAAGTAAGTTAAGTTAAAGACCGTTTTAATATTGAGGAACTTTTTTTAAATATACATTTATTTTGGTGAAGTAAAAAAAAACAATTAAAAAAAAATGAATCAAAATCAACATTTGTCTCACAATGGGAGCCCCTTTCAGTCATGTTTTTAGTAAGTTATTTGCACTTCAGCATTTGATATGTACTTTGTAGATACTGTAAATGTCCTGTTTTGCACATTCTACTTGCTGCTTATAAGCCTTTATTATTATCCTATGTAATGTTTTAATCTGCAATATATACATTTGTTTTACCATCTTATGGGTTTGCTAGTTTCTGAGAAGAGAAAGTCTGAACGAAGCAAAGACATTGCCTGCAAATTAATCCAAATAATTAATCGTTGATTTTTAAGAAAAATATCAGTTGGATTTGAGCCTCTCAAAGATGAGGATATACTTCTTTTAGTCAAATGCACACATTCATAAACTCAATATCTGGGTTTTAGCTTGATTGCCAACTACAACAATGTTAAGGAACACAACCCAAGGTCGTTCTCTGATCATAAGCAACACCAAACAATATTGTGAAGCAGCACATCACAGACAAAACTCTTCAGGTAAAAATGTTAAAATCATGTTTATTGAACTATACAAATTGAATTCAACAGAAATTATATATACAGATGTACAATAAGAATGCCACGAAGCTGGCGGAACCAAACACGACTCTTAACCATTCAGTTATCAATTGTCTTTATTCATCATCCTCATCCTCAGCAGGCAGCGGTCTGGACCTGCACACAGCAAAATAAAACATGTGGTTTAACAGCTTTTCTTTTCTAAATGAAAGGAAACTAATTTAAGTTAGCATACATCTGTACAACTATGGAATAGTTTAAATTAGTCTCTGCAATTAATATATTCAGACAGAAAGCACAAGTGTTGAATACCCAAACTTCCTCTGTATAATAATAATAATAATAATAATAATAATAATAATAGTGTTCTACAAAACCCCTTGCAAAGTAAAATGCATACCATTACAATTATGACCCAGTGCAGGAAACTTCTGCATCAGAAGTAGACTAAAAATCTGACAAAACATTTAGTTTTCAATACTGGAAAGTTCATTACTTATAGTCTTATGCATTAGAAAATTGTGGCGTCAAGGTTCTGAGATTAAACAGCAGACAAGTCCTTAAATTACCACTGAACAATTTCTCATTTGAGAAATATGAGAAAAACTGAATCTGTTCTGGAGCTGCAAAGATTAGCTGATTAATCATGACAGCTCTGTGAATACTGATAATCAATTATATATTATATTAACAGAAAATCCCCACGCATTCTTAACTTTGCTGGTTGGATACTTTTCGCCGTTTTCTGCCATTTGAACAAAATGATCCTTTTCCCTCTACAAAATTCCATTGACGTCATCAACTGCCATTATAATTGAATGACTAAACTGGTTTTTGACTGTTGCTTGGACAAAACAAGCAACTCAAAAATTTGTTGTTGAAACAATCAATCCATGGATTGTTAATTGCAACCCAATCATTAGACAAGTCTGTTGGAGCTGACCAACCTGTCTCCAGAAGAAAGAAAATTTAGAGCTTTAGGTTAAGTCTTAATCTAAGCGTTAAAGCTCCTGACTAAAACAGGACCAGACAAGGAGAAGAAAACCTCCAGGTTAAAATCTCTGCAGTTCTATTATTAGCATAAAGTATTCTTGCAAATAATGTGGCTTCAGCAGCCAGCTAACATACTTCCTGCTGGCCTTTGACATCCCACTGCCTCCGGCCTCTTCATTGTCCTCTACCTCCTGGGGCATCTGGTTCTCCTTCTCTGGCTTTCTTGGGGGACCACCAAAGAAGTCCCCGATGCCCTTCTGCCAGGTCGGTGTGGGACGGGGACACACTGGGTTACCCCCAGCATATTTGCCCTTAGCTGTGAATATTAAAAAAATATATAACCTTATTATCAACTCCATCACACCAGGTACTTTGTATGGATGTTGTGCCAGAGGCTGGCATTGGTTGCAGTGACTGACCAGGAGTGGATGCCTGGCTGCTGCAGGAGGAATTAGATGAACTGGCACCCAGAGACTTCCGGGGTGCAGCCGCTGCAACAGCTGCAAACACAAAAACACTGGATGACCATATGCATAATCACAACAATCCAGGAAAACAGGCTGTCATACTTGAGACAATATTAAAAGCAATAAGATGACACATAATTACACACGGCTGAGAAACTCAAAAGACAGATAAAAGCATGTCATTTGGATTCAACTTAGAAATAGAAACCGTGAGATAAATTAGCTTCTGAAAGCCCGTTTAAAAAAGGAAATTAAGCTCCAGTCTGACAGTATCCGCGTGAGTCTAAAAGTATTCATGATCACAATAAATGGATAAATGTGCCTTTTTTTTTTAATACAAAACAATACCTAACCCTGGTTTTACAAGTTCTGTTTTTATTAACTAAAGTGTTGAACGGCGGTTGAAATGTACGCCGAATTTATCAGAAGAAATATTGTGTTAAAATGGTATGATCCACTCTGCCCTGTGACCCGCGTGGCTTTGAGGACAACAAAAAAATAGTTAAATGATGTATCTTCTTAAAGAGGTTTGGTTCGAGGTCCGCGCAAAGCCGCACAACGGCGCTAAAAACTGGCGCCAGTTTGCAGAATGTAAGACACTAACTTCTGGAAAAGACAAAGTAAAAGTTTGTCTCGTCAGATTAATCAAGATAATGAGATGAATAGTTCGATTAAGAAAAACGGCGCGATTTGTGGTGATAACACGATTTACAACGTGTTAAATAATCTCTTCAGCTGTTCAGAGGAAGCAAGAAGGAAACTAACCCAGCCTCCGTGTTGGCGGGAGGCTGTTGTTGTGGAAGCTGATCCCGGTTTAACTGAGTGATATGCACCCGAGTGAAATCCCAACATTTATGAAAATGTCAGTATTGTTATTTATGTGAAAGAAGTATTCTGGGGAAACTTCTCTGTTAAGGTTACTCGGTCTGCTTTGACCGTCTCGGTTCGCTCCCAACCTGTCAGACTACATGAAAAAACAGTCATACCCACACAAACATCTGCCATTTTCAGGTAAATTCGTAATAAGTATCTGTAATATTTTACTGTACCTTTTCTGTATGTTGCGGGGACACTGTCGGCTTTCGTCCTGACCATCTTTGTTGCGGGATGTTAAGGCAGAGGGTTACAGCACCGACTACGCTGATAAAGTAAATGAGAGAAGTCCTGCCTTGGTTTAAAAAGAATAGCGGATGGGGCGGGAGATTTCTTCTTCTGTTTCTAATATTCTCGCAGACTGGACGCAGCGACGGCACAATGCTGCCCCCATCAGGTGGCTCGTTATACAGCCTCCAACAGGTTTACTACAATTGAAAAACTAATTTAAAGTTTTTTTTAACTGGCCAGCCAAATTGGTTACATGTAGATAACTGATATGACACTTATTTCTACATGTTTCGATATTATCATTTTTATGTTCAAAAATCATGAGGATTTATTTGACCTTTGACCCCCAAAACGTAGTTACTGCACTCTGCTTTACTGCATTACTATAAAATGTTCTAATAGTAATGCAAAAACAGAGTGGAGTAACAACAATGTTGTTGTCTTCTTTCAGCTTTTATATTTTGTTTTCAGTGAGTAAACATTTTCAAATTGATTTTGTTATCAGTGTATTTAAAAGTAACTCTATTCAAATATGTGCATATCTTAGACTTAATATTATAAAGAAATTTTCTATTTTAGTCTTAATATAACTTTATCGCACATTTTTTTTACTTCATCACTATCTAGATAATAATTTCCCTTTCAAATAAACTTATAATTTCTATTATTTTTGTGTTTAAATTAGTATATATATCCAAAGCAGAGCATGGTAAGTGCAATTGCTGCTTGGTTTTGAGTTGGATTTTGTGTTTTTTATATCATTATTTCTCTGAAATAAAGCAAAATTTAAATCTAAAACTTTGTCACAAGATAAAACAGACATCAATGTTTTCATTTTTAGTTATAACTCAATTTGACCAAAAATGTAGTTACTGCAGTTAGGCTTTGTAAGGCAGAACACATTTTAAACAAACTGTATAATAAACTATGATTTGGTGTTTTAAATCCATCCACTTTTCAATTTTATGTATTTTATGCACTAACTGTACAGCAGTCCAACACAGTATTATATTTTGTATTATGTTATATCAGAGATGGCCCTAAAAGAATATCACAATATTTCAGAATATTTTTTGCGATAACGATATTCTTGACGATATTACAAAATACTGAAAAATATGTAGAAATATTATTTATTTTAGTCTGTATAAATAAATAAAAAACATACAACAAAATTAAAATCAATCATAAATCGAAAATGTAGAGCATATTACAAATCTCAACAGTTGCCAAATACAAGAGATTTTCTCTTGACTCTTGAGAATTAGCAAATAATAAAAAAAATAGCCATCTACACCACTATGTCAAAAAGTAAGAATGTTACCAATATCATGATATGCTTTTTTTTACTCATAAAAAAATATACCGGTATTATTATGAACGATATGATATGGCACACCCCTATGTCATATTAACTTTTATAGATTGTATTCCTATAATTTAATTTCTACAAGAACCCGAATTAAAAGTACTGTTAATGCAGTATGACCTATTTAAAAATGTCATAATGTTGGATTGCAATTATTGATGCGTTGAACTATTCCTTACATTTATGATGACTCTGGTAAAGGTAGAGCTCTTAATTTATACATTTATTCATATTTCTCAGACCACTGTTCACATGTCAAAAAACATTCTGTTCAATAAAGTCACAAGCACAAAAAAAGAGCTTCTCCTAAGAGGTGGTGTTCACCCGTCTGAGGCTGGGGCACACGGGACTCAATAGCACACTAAGTATAATAGGGAAACATCCCACAGGCAACTGTAGAAACTGTAATCAAGAGGAGAGGAGAGATTTAAAAGCATTCATGCAAAGGGAGAAAGTCAGTTTTACACTAGGAAATGTATTGCAAAGATCAGACAATGTCAGTAAACAAGTACGGAAATACCTGAGGGAAACAGGGCTAATGGAGAGGATTTAGGTTTTTTTTTTTTTTTGTTCTTTTTGTTTTGTTTGTTGTTTTCTTTTATTTCCTGCTAATCTAATGATCCACACTCCAATCCGGTAGGTGGCGGCAATGCACCTATAAATTGGATGCCAGCCGCCAATTAAAATAAGAAGAAGAAGAAGAGCTTCTCCTCTTTGTCCCTTCCGGGTCTCCGTAGTGGCGGTTTATTGCCTGCCCACGGACGGATCACAACACAAAACAGCCTCAAGAACAAGTTGTCAGTTATTAATTTATATTTCACGGTATGTATAAGAGGATTAACAAAACAGACTTTCCTATTGGAATAATTCCCTATAAGTTGCCGCTTGTTTCGTGTTGTTTGGTCTGTTTTTATGACTTTTCGGTAACTTTAAACACCGCTGTGGCTAAATTTGTCTTCTGCTGTTGCTAACCGTTAGCTAGTTTTAGCCATAGACTGGATATAAATAAGGTTTTACCTTACTTCACACCTGTCGGTGAACTGAAATAATCTACCGGTTATCTGATTAAACTCGTGTTAACTGCTGCTTTTAGTGAACCATTTATAAGTGAGCTGCCTGTGGGTATTTCCAAAGTTTATCTAACTTTACTAAAACATCCGAGTGTTAGCTGATAGTTAAAGTTATATAGTTAAAATGAACTGCAGCTGATCTGTCAGTGTTAACTAACTCATAATGTGACGTTAGCTGTCCGTCAGCAACAGTTTAACAGTAGTGGAATAAATACTCAGATCCCTTTTATGCAGTGAAGTACTATTACCACACTGAATAAACTCTTACAAGTAATATTCCTGCATTCAAAACCTTACATAAGTAAAAGAGTGCAAGTATTTTCAGCTAAATGTAGTTAAACGGGTTGGTAGTGCAGTAAGTGTTCCCTGCTAATGTTTTAATATTATACATGATGATTTTTGAATAATGTTCCTGCTGCATTAATGTGTATGTTGCATAATAACAATCAATCAAATCAAAATTATTTAATTATCCCCGAGGGGAAATTGAGTTAGTCTGTTAGCTCTTGAACAATGAGACAGCCTGATGGCTGTAGGAGTGAAGGACAACACACTACCACCACAGACTGATAAAACATCTGCAGCATCTTACTACAGATGTCAAGAGATCTGAGCTTCCTTCAGAAAGAGGTGCCCCTTTTTGTAGAGCGTCTGTGTTTAGGGACCAGTCCAACTTATTATCCAGGTATACACCTAGATACTTAGAACTTGGCACCACCTCCATGTCCACCCCACAGGTATTCACTGGCTGTAGAGGGGGCTTGAACCTGCAGAAATCTATGATCATTTCCTTAGTCTTTGAGGTGTTCAGTAGGAGATAGTTCTTATGACTCCAGTCACTGAAGGCTTTTATCAGATCCCTATATTCAGATTCCTGTCCATTCCTGCTACAGGCACAGTAGCAGTGTCATCCGAGTACTTCTGGATGTGGCAGGACTCAGAGTTGTATTTGAAGTCCGCTGTGTACAGTGTGAACAGGAATGGAGCCAGAACAGTGCCTTGTGGAGCCCCTGTGCTGCTCATTAATGTCCCAGAAACACAGTTCCCCAACCAGACATACTGTGGTCTTCCTGTCAGGTAATCTGTGATCCAGGAGATGAAGGAAAGATCCACTCCCATCTCTGTCAGCTTGTTTTTGAGTATGTTGGGTTGGATGGTGTTGATTGCACTTGAAAAATCAAAGAACATGATTCTCACATAACCACCAGTTTCCTCCAGATGAGCAAGGGCACGGTGAAACATGTAGAGGACAGCGTTGTGCACTCCGATGTGTTGTTTGTATGCAAACTGCAGGGGGTCAACTCTCAGAAGGAGTAGAATCAGCAGCTCCAAGGTCTTCATGGATATTTAAGGTTGTGCTCATTTAAACTCATTAAATGCTGTTTGTTAGTTTAATGTACAACAATGCATTATATTCTATAGCATCAGCGTTGCTGTCCTGTGAGAACCATGTATCTCTAAATAGTCAACTTTAATCCAAGATGGGTTTTCAAGGAGTTTATATAGCTTAACAAGTAGGAGAGTTTCCTCGGTATATAAAGACTTCATCAACACTTCATCCTTCAGTTGACCACAAATATTTTGTCAGAGATAAAAAGTCAAATAACAATAGTATTCTTTTGAGTCATCGAGTGTTTTTTTCTATCCAGGTGTTGCCATGGAGGAGGTGACCCGCCTGGTGTCGACAGGAGACTGTGTGAAGATCTGGGATGCAGTTTCCATGGCACCGCTGGAGCAGTTCAATCCACATAGCAACAGCCATCCTGTCACACAGGCCTGCTGGAGCTCCAACAGTATCCTTAGTGATACATATATGAATGGATAGATATACATTATTAAATAATCCACTGATTATCCTTATTGTTGTACCATATGGGTTGGAGCTTGTTTAGATACCAAAAGGGCAAAAATCACTTCTAAATTTTACTCAAAACATCATAATCCAGCTTTGAAGACAATTACATTTACTGTGGAGATTATTTGTCATTAAATGTCATGTAATAAGAAGAAAACAATCCATAAAGCTCCTTTTGAGTTAGTGATGATTGATTTAAAATGTTTGGATAAAAGTTGAATCAGCCTTGACCAGTTCTTTCAGACCAGTACCTGGTCAGTGCCAGCAGCAGCGGAGACAAACTGGTGGTTTCCAGCCTCAAATCAACTCCTGTTTCAGTGGTGGAACTGGGTGAGGGGGTGAGCACATGGCTTTTGTTGTTATTTATATGGCTAATCATTGTGTTTTTAACTGTATTTTGCCCAGCTTCACATGCAGACAGTATAGTTTAGTTTAGTACTCACCCTTTGCTGTTTTTCATTTGTCAATTCAGAAAAAGCAGACCCGTGTGTGTCTGAGTTCATCGTCTCAGTTTCTGGTCAGTGGAGGTCTGGATCACAGTGTTCACATCTGGGACCTGAAGACAAAGAGACTGCACCGCTCCTTGAAGGTAAGACCTCATACAGGAGAGGATAGTATTTAAAATAGGGTGACCATATTTTGATTTCCAAAAAAGAGGACAACCGGCACGGCCTCGAGACACAAATTCAGACAGGCTTCTCAGAGGTTGATGAACATGCTTTATTATGCTTCAATGGTGCAAAATTAACTTCTGTAATAAAATAAAATGAAATTGTAAAAACAAAATAATAGCTCTCGTAGACTCTTCTCAAATAAATGAATAAATAATATGAAATAATGCTCTAAATATGAACTCTTCTGTTAGAAAATCTAGCTTCAACAATATATCTCTTAATAAATGCAATAAGATAAATAATAGAAGAGTCTCACAAAGATACTAACTTGACAAACAAAAAGGATCTATACTTTTCATCTTTAGTTGTCTTTGAGCTTTGAGATCTCCAGCACCTTTATTAGACACTGAGACATACAGTATGTGCCAGCATTGCACACAGTGCACTCCGCCTCCCACCTGTCCCGACCGGGACGGACGTCGGAAATTTTTTTTGCAGTTCATCTGTGAAGCTGCACTTAACGCTTCGGCATTTCCCGTGCAATGTTGCTCCGCTGTTCGATCTGCCCTCTGTCTGCTCTGCTCTCTGTCTCTCTCTGTGTGTGTGCGCGGCGCTGACCCGCCCACTAGGCAGCCTCTTGGTAACTACGTCTCGCAAAATTGTGTGCAAAGCGCCGGTCAATTTACGTGCACGTGTACTGGTCCTATGAAAAACAGTGAACACCGGACATTTTCGTGAATTTATAAAACCCGGCCAGACGCCCCGGACAGGACGTAAAAAGTGGACATGTCCGGGCAAAAGAGGACGATTGGTCACCCTAATTTAAAACATCATGAACACCTTTTTTTCTGAAGCACCTGCTGAAACACAAGTTAGAACATGTTAACACCATAGTGTTTTAAATTGCTTACAGAGCTGTCAGAAGGATCTTATAAAGGTATTATGTGACACACTCTGTCTCTCCATCTTTCAGGACCATAAAGAAGAGGTGACCTGTGTGTCCTTTAATGCCAATGACAGCTACGTTGCCTCTGGTTCCACCAGTGGAGATCTGGTCCTCCACAGTCTGACCACCAACCTGTCCAGCAAGGCCTTCGGACATGGCAGCAACCAGGTCAGACAGTTTTAGGTGTTTGTATTTACTGGCAGAGAGCATGAGACAACACTTTCCTGCATTCAGTCAGCTGCTGTTTTCCATGAAGACTAACTACAGTTGTGTTTTATCTGCAGCCCATCCATGACCTGAGACTGTCCCCACTGAAGCGCTCCCTGCTGGGCAGTGTCTCTGACAGCGGCACCGTGGTCCTTTGGGACTCCAACACCCAGAAGGAGCTTCATGTATTTGACAGCGCCCATAAAGCACCAGGCTCCGGCCTGGCCTTCTCCCCTGCCAGTGAGCTGCTGGTGGTCAGCGTCGGTCTGGACAAGAAGATCGTCTGCTACGACACGGCTAGCAAGATGTAAGACTTTACAGTATTTCAGATGTATAGCTGTTTAAAGATTTTTGAAATATTATGGGTTACTAAATGAGTAACTGAACCCCCTGTTATTGTATATTTTGATCATCAGTAGTGAGGCTAATGATTATTTTCATCATTTCATCCACCGATTACCTTCTCACTAAATATAAGATGTCAGGACATGTTAAAAAATGTGCAAAAATAATACCGAAAAACCAATGTGATGTATAAATGTGTCTTGTTTTGTCTGCCCTACCGTCCAAATCCCCAAAATATGATTTTTCTGTCCTATATGACAGCTATTCTCAACCTTGGGGTCGGGACCCCAATTGGGGTCGCGAGATGATTTCTGGGGGTCGCCAAATCATTTTGGAAGTCAGCTCTGTCTCCACTGTGTTAAAGTGTTCATGTGTTAATGTGTTTTAGTCTTTTTGGTCACTTAATGTCTTTTTTTTGTCATTTTGTGTGTTATTTGGTCATTTTGTGTCTTTTTTTGTGTCTTTTTTTTATCATTTTGTGCCTTTTTTTGGTCATTTTGTGTCTTTTCGATCATTTTGTGGTCATTTTGTGTCTTTTTTGATCATTTTGTGGTCAATTTGTGCCTTTTTTGGTAATTTTGTGTCTATTTTTTAGTCATTTTGTGTATTTTTTGGTAATTTTGTTTCTTTTCTGGTCATTTTTTGTCTTTTTTGTTCATTTTGTGTCTTTTTTGATCATTTTGTGGTCAATTTGTGCCTTTTTTGTTCATTTTGTTTCTTTTTTTGGTCATTTTGTTTCTTTTTTGGGTGATCTGAACTGTGCGTGTGAGATTCTGTTCAGTGAGCGGGGGTCGCGGACAATATGCATGTTAAATTGGGGGTCACGACTCAAAAAGGTTGAGAACTACTGCTATATGACAATTAAAAGCACAGACTGACTGACGTTTATGAAAGAAACTATACGTAAAATAGTTCCCCACTAGTTTTCTGTTGGTTAACTAATTAATTAATCAATCTACAAATCTATAGTTATTTAAATAAAACGCCAGTTTGATGATGCAGTTAGAAATTATGGTTAAATAGACGTGTAGCACTCAGCTGTGATCTGTACTGTTACTCTTGTTTTCTTTATAAGTGTGAATGTTGAAGGTGTAAATGTGTGTATCTGTGTTTCCAGTGTCCTGCGATCAATCCGGGTGGACAGTCCCCTGACCGCAGTAGACTTCACTTCGGACGGTACGGGTTTGGTAGTTGGATCAACTCAGGGGAAGATCTACCAGTATGACCTGAGGAACTCCAGTGCCCCCACCAGGATCACTGTGGCACATAAAACCTCCGTCACCTGTCTGCGTTTCCAAAGCAACAGCAGCAAACACAAGGTATCAAAAGACCAAGTTCAGTCTCTTAACGCCCCATTTATGACCTCTTTGCTCTGGTATGTTAAGATGTGGAAACACTGGATTTAAACAAAACCCTACTTGCCACCAAGGTTTTATATTGCGAACACCTAATAAAGTCAGTAAATTAATATAAAAGCCATTAACCCATAAGAACCCATGGTGACACCCGTGTAACAAACACTTTAAATGTTCTTGAATCTCCCATATTCAGCTTTATGCTTCACCTTAACTCATTAAATCCCTAAGCGACACATATCACATGACCACCACATCCTGGTGTGGTGGTCATGTGACTTTGACAAGAAGTGACTTCTCCAAAATGTCGCTGTGACTGGAAACAGAAATGTGAAAAAGTAGCTAATTTCAAAAAGCGTAGTTTTTGTTATGAGGCTAAGTTTAAAACCATTTAACAATTATAATCAGTTAATAGGGTGTCCTGTATTGCATTTAACTTGCTCTTACCATATTTCCTGAACAAATTAAAGTCACAATTTTGATATATGTTGTGGAGATTCAAACAAAAAGGCAAAGGGTTATTTGTTTTTGTTTATTATTGATTTATTATTGTTTTATTACTTAAAACCAATCTGAAAAATAATTAATTGTTAAACAGCACTATTAATGTCACAATTTTGATATGTTTTGGAGACGCAGAGAAAAAGGCAAATTTGAGTTTCTGTAAGCAGAAAATGTGGCTTGTTTTTTTTAAATTTTAAAATAAGAAATATCATAAACATAAATACCATACATGCCCAGTGTAACGTTTATGTCACATCACAGATCTTTGACATTTAGGGGTAGATTTTTTTTTTAAAAACATCATAAATGTGTTCTATGTGGTATTTCCCCCATAGTTTTCCTTTAAGGATTACTGGGTCTGGGTTCTTATGGGTTAAATGAATTTGTTCTGTCTGTTCCTCTCTGTCTTCTACTCCAGTCCAGTAAACTGGGCTCCACCAAGATTGCAAGTACCAAAAGATCCTCAACCAAGATGTCAAACAGCCAACCAGACCCTGCCCCCAGCACAGGCCCCATCCCCCACCGACAGGTGACAGGTACAGGTGGGTTAGTCTCATTGGTTTCTCTGAACATGGCCAGTGCAATACAGCTGTATCAATTAAGGTGGTTTATTGATTAGTTGATAGACTGCATCTGTTTTGATAATTAGTCACAATTCAGTCACTCTCCTAAATATTTTTGTGTTATGAGTTGCATGTTTTCATTGTTTTTGAAGGGCTGCTATGAGAGTTTTTGAACACAATGAAAATGTTTTGTTGAAAGGCTTCACACATGCAAATATGAACTGAAGAAGAATATTTGGTTAAGTAAAAATACGTTGCAATCATTTCTAAAATTAGTTGGAAATGTATTGATCTCACAAGTTAATAATTAATAATCCTCCGAGCCACGACTGGAATCAAATTTTACAAATAGTATAATACAGATCATATTAGTGTACTGTGCAGAAATACCATGTTTGAATGCAAAGAAAAAAGCTGTGCAGCATTGTTTCAGATTCAAATGTCGACATTCAAAATATCAGTACAACCCTAATCTTTTCACATTAGTTGTTGAGTGTTTATGGAGTCAAATAACATAATTCTCACAAATATTGTTATTGCTAGTAATTGTTAGTTGCAGCCCTGTTACATTATGATAAATTGTAATGTTATGTACACTACCGGTCAAAAGTTTTAGAACACCCCAATTTTTCCATTTTTTATTGAAATTCAAGCAGTTCAAGTCAAATGAACAGCTTGAAAGGGTACAAAGGTAAGTGGTGAACTGCCAGAGGTAAATAAAAAAAGGTAAGGTTAACAAAAACTGAAAGATAATGTACATTTCAGAATTATGCAAGTAGGCCTTTTTCAGGGAACAAGAAATGGGTTAACAACTTAACTCTATGGAGTCTTGGGCTATTTTGTCCATTTTTGAATTCTTTTCATGTCTTTGTAAGTCTTTCTGTGTTTTTTTTTAAGTCTTTTGGTGTCTTTTTTTGGTCATTTTGTGTCTTTTTTTAGTCCTTTAGTTCAACATAAAATGTGATTTTGAATCTTTTTTTTATTTTCAAAACACTATCATGCTCAATAAAGAATTTTAATTGTTGCAAATGTGCATTAATTTCAGAGTAGACTGAGACATTAAACTGCATCATTTTCAATTAAATTTTGGAAAAGTTGGTGTGTTCTAAAACTTTTGACCAGTGGTGTACATTATGAAATAAATGAATAAACAAACAGACATGTCAAACAGTACTCACAGTGATGTGTCCGACAGGTGGCACTGGTGCAGAGGTGATGTCCCGGGAGGCTGAAGGCCAGTTGGCGACGGAGCAGCTTCCTGTTGTGGAGAAGTTCAGCAGCATTGGACGAAACAGTCTGGACGTCTTCTCTCCTGCTCGGGAAGGTCAGATCTTCACTGCCTCCTCAAAACCTTAATGCCTCCTCCAAAAAAGTAAATTTATTCATATAACTAAAACCTTTATCTCGTCTTTCTGTCTGTGTTTTTAATACAGACGCTTGGACCCCAGGCGTAACTGGAGACACACCTTTTGGAAGAACACACGGTATAAAAAGTCAGTTAGAAGTTTGACAGAAGCTCATTGGGATAATAATGCTGGTTCTGGACTAACTGTGATGCTGTGTTTCCATAGTTAACAGTTTGGAGATGCTGTCCAGAGAAGGGGAAGGTCAGCCGCAGGTCATCGGCCGAGCCAGTCTCGACATTTTCTCCCCAGTCAGAGAAGGTCAGACTCTCCTTCACCCTACACTGTTGTTGAAGTGTCTGAAAACTTCACATCTTTTTTTTTGTGAACAACTTTTTTATTGCTTTTAAAGACAGAACAAGTACAGCAGTCCGATAAAATTAAAAGGTACATTACAATCAAATTGAAAATAATAGTAATAATAATAATAATGAAATAAATAGAAAAAAAAGGGAAAATTTAAATTAAAAATTAAAAGGGACCAGGCGACGACCCCCCACCCCCCCAACTTGGATCTCTATAAAACTCTTACAGGACATGAGAGACCATGTTCAAGTAATGCAAATAAAAATATTGATTACAGCAATTCCTTGATCTTATCTGCCATTGTTTGCCATGCTAGAATAGTATCAGCTCCAGCACCGTGCATTCTTGCCATTGAAAGCTCCACATTTATTATGTCAATGTATGTGTTAATCCAATGGGGTTTGGTAACTGTATGTGGAGGTTTCCAGCGTAAAGCCAGCATCTTTTTGGCAGCAGTGATGCCTGTTAGGAGAATACGTCTCTTCCAGCATGTCAATTGTAATGAGGTGGTATCATTCAGGAGTAGCACAATGGGAGAACATGGTACAGTGACTTCCAGTACATTAGATAAAGTAGAACACACCTCATCCCAAAAAAGCTTCACATCCTTGAGTTCCCAGTATATATGTATATATGAGCCAATAAGTCCATCTGAGCAAAGGGTGCAAATTAGAGATGACAAACGTTTCATGAGAAAGTTTCTTCTTGGAGTGAGGTAAGTCCTGTGGATATAATTGAAATGGATCTTTTGATGGTTTGGGTTTTTAGAAGCCAAGACAATCGAGGACCAAATCTTTTCCCAGTTCAATGAATCACCTCCGATGTAGTGCTTCATTTCATTAGACCACACATGTACAATAGGGAGGGTTTTATAAGAAAACTTCACATCTTAAAAGAGCCTTTCGTGTCTTCAGAGGAAGATGTGTAAAGTCTGATAAATGTCTGGTTATCGCCAAAGGTGCCACCGAAACGGAATATAGATTAAAACAACTTTTAGAAATAATATTACTGTAGATCTCTGGTTTCTTTGAACAGTGCGACTTACTTTTTCAGACTCTCATTCAGGTGCCAACTCACACCGTAAGACCCCGCTGGGAACTCCCCTGGTAGCAGCTGGAGGTCGATGCTACAGCCCGCTGTCCGTCTTCCAGACCCCTCCTCCAATCAAAGAGGAGGAGGCAATGCCGTCTGCAGCGGCCGAACCATGTGACTCCAGAAAGGTGCTGACTTCTAACTTCAGTCTGACGTAACATAATATGATGTTGCACAGTGTAATATGATAAACAACACTTTTGATTGACAGTCCGACAAGGCCAGCAGCTCTAGCCTGGAGGGGGAGGGTCAGACCCCGCCCACAGTATCCCAGCAGACCAATCACAGCCAGCCGGCCCTGCCCTTCTTCACCCCAGAGCCCAGCCTCAGGAGAGCCAATGGTATCCAAGCTCAGCTGAGCTACGACTCACCTGTACAGGGAGCTGCACCCACCACCACAGCAGGTAGGGTACCACAGCCAGAGGAGGAGGGGTGTGTGGTGTTTTCTGGTTCCTCACAGTTCTCTCTGTTCCTTCAGGGGCAGCTCTATCCACGGCCGTCTCCTCTTCGCTCTCCCACAACATCGCAGAGGTTGTGGGACAGGCAGGAGCCGCTCCTCTTACCTCCCTTCAGATCCACTTCATCCAGAATATGATCCATGAAACTCTGGAGGACTTCAGGTCTGTCCCTGAGCTTTTGACTCCTTCCTTTAAAAGCCTTTAATAAATATGAAACAACTGAAAGGAAAAATGCTAAAGTTTCTCCTTCCTTCTTTAGGGACACCTGTCACAGAGACATCGTCAACCTGCAGGTGGAGATGGTCCGACAATTTTACATCCAGCTGGTACGAATCATCAGATTTTCTCTTTGTACTTTTGGTTTAAGACAGGGGTGTCAAACTCTGGCCCGCGGTGTAATTTTATTTGGCCCGCGAGCCAATACCAAATTATTATATTATTATTGTACTATAAAAGCTGACCCGCCGGTATTAAACGGCGCATTTACCGCTAATACTAGATTTATTATTGTTATTTTATTTTTAAATGTATTAACCTGTTGAAAAACTTTATTTTGATATTTAAATCAGAAGGATGCAAATAGAAAAGAGGCATACGATTTTTATTTAATTTTTATTTAATAAATTAATGACATTGATGTGTTTTTATTTGAAATTTGATTTGCATGTCTGCACTATTTAGTTATATATTGTATGTTTATAAGTGTTGCTGGTTCCATATTTAATGTTAAAGCAAAACATGTTTGGTATATATTAAAAGGTTTATTTGTTCAATGTTGGCCCGCGATTTTATTCAAGTTTTAAATTTTGGCCCATTGTGTATTTGAGTTTGACACCCCTGGTTTAAGATGTCCTCTGCCTCTATGGTTAGAGACCAAACTCTGTACTTTAATACTTCTAATTGTAATTATTGACTTAAAATGTAAGCACACCAAACCCTATCTGCTTCCTGTTTTGAAACTGGAAACGGTGTTAAAGGAGTGTGAAGATGAATACTCCATTAATAGCGTGATGATGGTAGTCATGAAAGCCTGTGTCTGATGTCATGGTGTTTCAGAATGAGATCCACGGTCTGATTGAGAAATACTCTGTGAACGAGTCTCTGGTGGAGGAGGTGGAGAGGCTGAGAGAGGAGAACCGCAGGCTAAAGACCAACTACTGACCCTCTGAGCCAGAATGTGCCTCCTTCCAGACTGTGTTCCTCTGGTTCGAATTTGCATCTGCCAAATGCAACATAAAAACAAAAGTCTAAACCTGAGGCGGAAAAAGTCTACTTTCCAAATAAAGTGGAGAACACTGCTTTCCTGCTGAGGGAAGGGGACTAACTATCACTGCCTCTTTTCAGTCAGAACAAAGTGGCTGAACAGCAGCAGCCTCCTGGTGCTGAGGACTAATACAGCATCACAGGTGTGTGTGTGAGTGAACTGAGTGTTTTGTAGTTGAAGAATGAACAGTGTGATAAAATGTCAAACTGAGACAGTCGAAAACAAAACACATTGAAACTCCAGTCAGAGGATGTTTATGACGCCTAAGTTTATACTTTCAGACGGTCATTTTCTCAAATTATCTGCAGCTGTGTGCTTCATGTGTGCCTATATCATGTTTTTAATTAATAAGAAACATTTTGTCTAAAGAATAAAAACGATTCATATTGAAAAACAAACTGTGTGTTACTTTAATTGTTTACAAGGGGATTGTCTGGAAATAAAACAAAATATATACCTTGTGTCATCTGGAAAACTCATCTGAAGGTTTTTCTTATATTTATCACTCAAAGTAACAATACAATGATGTTATTTAATCCATATAATCATAACATAACTTGAATGCTCACCTTTTTAACTTTTTACAAACACAATGTTCACTGTTATATGTATATATATGTGTGTATATATATGTATGTGTATATATGTATATATATATGTGTATATATATGTGTGTATATATATATATATATTGTTTTATTTTATTTTTTTAACTGAAAACCAACCAACAAATAAATAAATACAAACGCATAACTAAATGTCCACCAAACAAAAATAATACTCTCAGCAATAAATTAAGTCTATCAATAACCCCAATAAAAATGCACAAAATAATCTTGCAACCCAATATCAAAATGTCCAAAACCCTCAACACCATTACACGAGCCTCAAGTAATCAATAACCCCAATATCAGTGCAGAAGGGTATCAAAGACAAAGAGGTCATTACACAAACGTTCAATAATACCGAAATCAATACAGTAGAGTACTGGCAGATTAAAGAATAAATTCAGTGCAAAAATAAATCTTCAGTACAAGATGCATGAGTGCGCATGCGCGAAACTGTCAGCGGAAACCTGTTTTGACAGTTTTGGAGGATTAGTATCTTTACCTTTTTTGACTCTTTGGCTGTTTACTTTTCGGCTACAGTTTCACAGAGTTCTCTGCAAATGTTAAAATATAAAACGACAGTTTAACGTTAATGGTTATTAAGCTTCCGCTGACCTGTTAAACAAACACAGACATAGACTGCCGGACACAAAACGAGTTTTGTCAATTTAAGCCGAACTTGTTGTGGGTTGTCTGTAAACTGGTTGCACTTTGTGCCGCAGAAAGTTCAGACAGCTGCGGAGAGCAGAGGACACCAGGACAGGTAGGAAGACACCTGACACTGACAGAGAAATATAAAAACTAAAGTGTGCATGCTCATAATCTGTTCTCCTTTATGCTCAATCGTCGATTGCCACCGTTACAATTAAACTGTCTAACCGATTGGTAGCTAGTTTTCTTGTAGCATAAGTTAGCTGGTTGTCAGCGTTTAGATTCAGTGTTTGAAGCTAACAGAGGCTAATCATCACCACACACCAGCTGTTCCCACTCATGGATTTAGGTCTATGTTCTGATATTTTAAATACACTTTAAATGTATATTTTCTTTTAGATTTAGTTTTTTTATTAAAAATATTCTCACACTGTTAAAATAATCGCCATAGTTATTTTTTGTCAAAATTGTTTTTTTGTGGGTTTTTTTTTGCCTAAATCATCTCCTCATAGCCACCTATGGTAAAATCGCCTACATCCTCAGTTGATCAGATCATGTGATTTTACCATTTTAAGATAATCACTTTGACAATTTGTCACATTCATAGGCATCAGATAAGAACCCAGCAAAGAAGAGCTGGAGGGAGATTGTTTAGTTTATCAGTGTTTTATTGTTGACACTAATATTGGTAACACTTTACTCTAAGGTGTCTACATAAGAGTGACATGAACGTGTCATAAACATGACATGGGATGTGTCATGAACATTAATGACACTTTGAAGTAACATTAATGCTCATGATACTTGTCATGTCATGTTTCTGACAGGCTTGTGTGACTCTTATGTAGACACCTTCAAAATAAAGTGTTACCATATCTTGCTTAAGTCACAAAGGCATGTTCAAAAAAATTGCCTAAGTAATTTATTTCTCTTAAGTTACATAATATACACACACAGTGTTATTACTATGCCAATAGTCATCCTTTGTTACATTCGTTTTGAGTGAAATGATCAATAAATGTCATATGTTACACTTTTGGTTAAGTTTTTTGTTTCCTACAAAACTTTAACAATTATTTAGGCGATTATTTTAACAGGGTAACGATATTTTAATGGGATCATCCTTTATTGATCCCAAGATGGGAAACTCAGATGTTGCTTGAGTACAAAGACAGAAATAAGTGCAGATCAATAATTTGTCATTTTCAGCTCTGTCCACCTCTCTGGAACAATGGCAAACCCTTTGAGGGCTGAAGTGGTCCGACTCTATAAAAATGTGAGTTTTTGTTTTTTTCTTGCCACTAAATGTTTGCAGAGGAAGTTTAGCTCAGATTTTATTCTCACCTGAGCAACATATGCAAAGATGATGTGGTGGCGTAACGTTTAAGGCTCTTACAAACTTTGATAGCACTAAAGCTTCACATTAAACTCCTGATTTTTTTTTCTTCAGAAGTCTGGTAAAATGATTTATTCTAAAGCAGCGGACATCATCACAGTTAAACCAGGATCAAGAGGTTTTTTTGATTGGGCTGTGCTAGTCTAATTTTCAAATTTGTTATAAAGTAAATGTCATTAAATATGCACCTGGTACATCAAAAGTTAATAAAGCCAACGGAGAAAATAATTTTGTAGTAGTTGTGTAGTTTACAGTAATTGATCAAATATTTTTATTTTTTTGTCCAAACATCTTTGCATTTTCAAGTAGAAAGATTTTTCAATCCGTTTTTTAAATTGCCAACAGTGTCCTGTTGTGTAATGTCTTGTTTAAATGAGAATCTTTTCATGTTCCAACAAGATATTTTAATCAAGAAGAACATGGAAGTTTCATGACATGATCAGAAACTGAACTATTCAATATATAGCTAAAATTGTTCAACTAGTGTATGAACAACAAAAAAATCTATCACCAATTTTACTTTCTTCGTTTCTTTTCTTGTTTTTACGCAAGAATGAAAAATGTTGATTTATTTCTGCATCTCAGAAGGTCTGTTTTTTTTTTTAATTTGTTTTGTCAAATTTGAGTGTAAAGTTAATAATTTAGGGTTTTGGACTGTCTGTTTAATAAAAAAAACATAATAGAAATTATTTAACATTTCATAGACAAAAACCATTCATTTATTTCAACGTTTCCCTCCCTGTGTGACTCTTCAGCTACTCTACCTCGGACGAGAGTATCCTAAAGGCGGTGACTACTTCAGGGAGCGTCTGAGAGCGGCATTCAATAAAAACAAAAGCGTGCAGGACCCAGAGCAGATCAAGGAGATGATTGCTCGGGGGGAGTATGTGGCCAGAGAGCTGGAGGCCCTCTACTACCTGAGGAAATACAGAGCCATGAAGAAACGCTACTACGAGGAATAAAATGCTTCCTTAGAGACACTTCAGAGACTCAGAAAAGTCCCAATGTCCCAGCTGGGCTTCTCAATCAATAAGAGGACTCATTTACCCTGTGGGGAAAAATGAGACAAACATAAGACGCATTAAAAGAATTAAATTTATTTCAATCTCATTGAAAAGACAGGAACATCCGTCCTCTCAAGACAAATAAGTAACAGTTGCTTTAAAAGTTTTGTTCCTGTAGAGTCGATTCAAATCTGACTGAAAATAATTAAATAAAAGTGTATAAAAAAAAATGAAAAAACAAGTTGTCTTTCATTAAACACGAAGAGTGAGACAAACACTGGCAGGAAAAGAGCAAACAACCAACTGTCAGCTCATAGTAAAAAACAGTAGATGCGGCCTCGCCCTGCAGGAGGCGCTGAGGTCAGAGGTCAGAGGTGCGGGGGGGCGAGGGCGGCGCTGTCAGCCAGGTTAGCTCTGCAGATCGGACAGGTGGTGTTATCCTGTCAGAGGGAAGACAGACAAGTCGTTCCATCATCAATTCATCTGTCAATTACCTAACCATCTTGTTTCTTGTGGACCAAAAGATATATATATTTTTTGATATAATGTAACAAGTCTTGTTTTAAATGCATCCTTTTCATTTTAACAAGACGATTTTGCCTGCTCTAAATGGCACCTGAGGTAAGTGGAAACCTTTTTAATTTTAATAGGACAAACAGAAAATGTACAGTTTGTTTGGATTTTGTCTGCTGTAGTCAATCCTTTTGTCGTACTGAACATTAATATATTTTGGTAATGCACTTCCATTGTAATAGATGGGAAAATCCTTGTTTTGTGTACAAATACATACTTAAGCTATTATGAAGGTTCAGCAGTGCAAGTTAGTGAAATCAAGTGGAAATCTTAAGTTAGTTTAGAAATACGAAGTCTGCTTCTGGGCTGAGATGTAGTTGAGCCAGAGTGACATTAAATACAAAGAATTTACTGTTTAAAAGTACTGTAACTTTTCAAGAAATTTACTTTTTTTCACTGACAGCAACTGCTGACGCTTCATATGATCTGTGGATTTTGCACTCACAACGAGAAAACAAAGAAACAAATGTCAAGTCAGCATTACAAATTTGCCAAAGGGGGCTTTTTATTCTGTACAGTCTGAGTCCTTTGAACTTCACTTCTGATGAGGAAACCCCTTCATGAAGAAAACAGGTGGGAAGATAAGAGCAAGAAAAATGTGTTTCAGTGTTTTTAAGACTGGCTTAAACTTAACTTCTCCTTTAAAGCAGAAAAGAGAAGAAAAAGGCTGAGCTAAATGTTGAAATGTTCTTTAACAGTGGACTACACTTCTACAGAGTGGAAAGAGCCGTTACCTTCAACCATCGGTCGATACACTGGACGTGGTAGTCGTGGAAACAGGGCAACATCCTCAGCTTCTCCCCATCGGTGTAGTCGCAGAAACAGATCTGACACCTTTCAATCAAATCAACCAATCAGCAGAGGAGAGAAACCGATGAGTCAGGAGAAGACACGCAGCTAATCCTACCAACAGATGAGTATCAAACAGTATGGAGCTAGTTTCCAGGTGCTCCCATGACTGGAAAGCTACTGTCTAAATTTCCGAGTTTTTTTTTTGTGAAATGCGGGAACACTGTCTGGTCAGCTGGTGGACTTACTGAGTGTTCCCGGCGCTGTTGGCAGACTGGAAGGTTTTGGTGGGAAACCTCTGGATTTCCCTCTGACTCAACTTTTTGGACATAACGGCACCTTGACGCTCCTCGAATGCCAGGAGAGCCTGAAAGATGAGCAGATGCAAAATATTAAGAAACTTCAGGAAACAGACTGTCACACTTTAACTGTTTTATTTTATTTTATTTAAAATTGTATTGGTGTGGGGTTTACACTGCACTCTGTAATCTAATTTAATTATTTTTCTTATACAATTCTATCAGTGTTTTTGTTCATTTTCGTTTGTGTATGTGTATATGTGACTGTTTACATGTACATATATGTATAAAAAATAAGGATAATTGTATTCCTGTAATTGGAAATTTTTTTATTGTATTTTTCAATAAAAATAATAAAAAAATAAAAATTCAAAAATAAAAATAAATTTAAATAAAAATTTCAATAAAAAAAAAGAATTTTTTTTTATTGGTGTCCAGTTTGAGTAACTAAATAGAAGATGCTTTGATGTGGTGCAGTTTGATGCTAAAAGTTAAAATTATTTTCCCAAAAATGTGAAATTAAATTGAAGATAAGAGTTATTTTAAATCTCTGGCTTTAGCAAACAAATTTCAGTATGTTGCTTTTACTCGTTTAAGATTAAAAGTTTTAATGCAGTTTTATTTCAACAAGATGTTATTTATGGGTATGCATAAATACTGTGACCATCTGCATTTTTGTTGGAGTCTACAGAAAAAATTAAAACAGGACGCAAGGGGCGGTTCCGACATTTTTCTCACCTCGTAGTCGTTTCCCTGAAGGTCTTCTGAAAGATCAGGTTGGCCGTTCCTCCTTCTGCTCCGCCCACGTCTTCTGCCCCGCCCATGTCTTCTGTGTTCATCAATCGGATCTGTAGAAACACACCAGCTGTATCAGTAGTGGGCTTTTATTGTGAAGCAACAACAGGAAACACAATGTATTGATCATTGAGGGCTTGCACTGACCATTAAAAATGTCTTTTACAATTTAAAAAAATATTACAAAGGCAATAGATGAGATATCTTAATCAGATTTGTTGTATGTACTCAGTGGTTATCAAGGTTTTTAATCACATTGCATTTGTGTATTTCAGGTACCCTGTTGATGAAATAGGTAGTGGTAAATGAGACCCCTTTAAAAATGGCTACTCCTTGAGAGAAGGCACAATGTCTATCATGGTTTGTTGAAACAAAATCGCGGGGAACGGTTTCTCTCCATCTCCGTGCCTCAGTTTGTCTCCCGGGGAGGCAGAGGGACAGTAGAAAACAAGGAGGAGGATAACAGACTGACACCATAAAGTCAACATGACAAGAGATTGAGTACCGTCTTGATGTGCTTCGTAAACTAATGGTGCCCATGTAGAGGTGTATTAAATGAGGAAAAAAAACTTCAATATCTACTCATTTTTTAAGTTGTAAAGAGACTGTATGGAGACCCTGTATATACAATTATTATTATTATGAAACAACAGTCAGTGTAAAATGCTCTGAGGTTTTTGTTTATGATCTCACCATCTTCAAAGCTGACACCAGGAGAGGCTGCAGCCAGTAAATGAGGCATCCAGCTGGGGTCCAAGTACGGATTATACTGCAGAGGAAAACACAAAGTCACTGCTGTAAAAACTTTACTGATTAACAGACATTATAACACTATTATAAGACATATTTTATGCCCTTTATTGTATTTGTTGGAAACTTTTATTCTACTTTTTTGTTAACATTAACATATTGTTCCTTGTTATCCATTTTATTTGTTTTTGTTTTGTCTTTTTAATCTATTTTATCTAGTTTTTAGTCAAACTTTTACCTACACAAAAATTCAGTCCTGTATAGTTTCCAGTCTTTTTACACGTTTTCAATTATTATTTTGTAACTTGTAAAAAATGTTTTCATTAATATCTGATTTTAATTTGCCAGGACTTGTAATCATTTGGTTTCTATTGCTATTATAGCATTGTAAATTCATTTCGATTGTTGTATTTGTATACGTTTAATCTATTTTATACATTTCTTAGATCTATTTTTTCATTAGTTTACTACTGTTACTGGTGTTATAGCTTTTAAATCTAATTTATTAAATTTTTAGTCATTTTGATTGTCTCAAGTGCATTGGTCTGAAATGGTTTTAGTCTTTTCTGTTTTACAGTCTAAACTTTTTAGTCAAGCTGAGACCGGATACGTTTCTTAGTGTAACAAAAATATATATATCGGACTTTAGATACACATAGGACTTGTAGGATGATTGGTTGGATTTGTTGACAAGTTAAAGTTTTATTTGAAGTGTGAAGTGTCTGTCTCACTCTGTGGTGGCTCTGCTGATGGAGATAATGGTGAAGCTGGTGGTGGTGGTGATGATGGTGCTGTTGTCTGCTGTGTGTCTCCTCTTGGTCAAACTGGGCCTGAAAGAGCAAAGAGCATCAAGAACCTTTTCTTCCTCAGTTTCTGAATTTTAGTGCCCATTTCCAGACAGGTAAATTCACATAAATAAATACCTCTATATGTGGAGAGACAGAGAAAGTAATAGTGATATATGTAAAAAAAATAAATACTCAATTTAAATAAAGGAAATGTTAAAAGTAAAATAACATTAAAGATAGTTAGCAATAGTGATAAGAGTGCACATACCCCATTTCTAAAAGACAGAACAAGAAAAACAATGTAAGTGTGTATTTTCACACACACACACACACACACACACACACACACACACACAGGTAAGTCATGTTGCATGTGAAGGTGATTCCTACCTGCAGGCTTCGAGCCAACGCCTCGTCTTCCTCCTCCTGTGCCAAACGAACCACAGCCTCCTCATCATCACTGATAACGATCTCCTCCGCTGCTGCTGCTGCTGCATAAAGGGACATTATGCATCACAACCAAAGAACTGAAACTAGAGCCGACTATATAAATAAAGTTCAAGGCTAAATTAGGGCTGGGTGAGTCATATCGTCCAGTCTTGATTATTCACATTTTTATATTGTTTTTAAACTGCCAGTTTTAAAGCATCTGTACTGAAAACTAAAGAAACTACAGATTCGTTCAATATTTTACTAACATACAAAGTAAATAACTAAGGCTATTAAATAAGATGAACATAGAAAAATATAACTATTATTTCTCAACAGTACAACAAATGTAGAAAAATACAACATTACACACTACTTTACAGTCCTGAGTGTTTTTGCGGGTATGCAAGACCTAAAATAATCAAATCGTGAGCCTAATGCTCATATGGCGTAACGGCTGCAAAAGATGACGCGATTGAATGCTGCTTTGGTCTGGTGGCTGCACTCTAGCAGTGGCTCAACTGCTAATGCTACATGTGCTGGCAGCAGAGGCAGACTGTGCAGACTCTGCTCGCATTTTCATGCTTTCTGCATGATCACTTGAGTAGTGATTCTTCAGATGATTAAACAGATTTGTTGTTGTTAGAAAGCCCATGCTGTTTAAGTTTTCTTAACTTGTTTATTGAACTAAGTTCCATTCAGTAAAAACATGTTTCTTTCATCTTTTCATATGTTCCAGCCTCTTGAACGCACCATAGCCGTTCCGACGCTATTGAATGCACCATACCTGTGTGTGAATTGCTGTGCTGTGAATGTTAGTTTCCTCTCGATACAGCGGCGGGTAGATTGTAATTTTCTTTGCCCTTTACAACCAATTCACCTGTACCTCCCTGGTTTATTGCTCCAAGTCATGGCTGACATCTATTCTGCTGCCCTAAACTTCGCGTTTAGCTCCACGTTCGGTTTTTCTATTTACTTTTCCAGCAACTTATAAACAGTAGTAGAGCAGGAAAAGGTTGACTCTGATTGGCTGTTGTCACGCACATTTCTGACATGTTTGATCAAGTAAATATGCTCACAGCTGATCACCCTAATTGAGCAGAAATGTATTGCAATATATAATCGCGATCATATAATCACCCAGGCCTAGGCTAAATCATCTTTTTTGGAGGATTATCAAAAAAAAGGTAATACAATGTAAATGCAATAATTATGACAAATACGGAAGTTTCTGCAGCTCAAACTTGAAAATGCCACATAGAAAGACATTGTTTGAGTATGAAAGAATGATGGAAAAACAGAAAGCACAAAATTTTAAAAACATTCCTATTATTTTTCACTATTTCCTGGCAGTACGTAGCAACATTTCGTAATTACATAATAATTAATGCAACTATAGGTCACAAAATGAAATCACTGAAAATATGTGTTCATGTTTGATGGAGTTATGACGTCAAGAAGGAGTAAGATTTTTAACTTAATCAGATACTTAGGGTTTGAGGATTTTCCTATCATCTATTGACTGTGAAAGGTAAATATCTACCCCGTTTCCTCACCTGCTGACGTGCTTCCTTGCTCGCCGCTCAGCCATCTCCTTTCCTCTGCAGTCAGGAAGGACAGAGAGTCGGATGAGGTGGATGGTGGTGGTTGTGGTGATGGTGGTGAGGGTGAAGCTGAAACCGTTGCTAGCATCTGCCTTTGCTTCAACCTCTGTCTAAGACAAGGAGGACTGGTTTCTTCTGAGGAGCCTGCCACAGTAGAAGCCACCTCTTCCACTTCCTCCTCAGAAGCAGGCGTGAGGTAGGATGAGGAGGAGGAGGAAGACGAAGATAATGAGGAGGAGGAGCAGGATGCAGACGACAGTGGGGCCTCCAGCCAGGTGCCCAAAGGAAAAGCCCTGAGAGATGAAGCTGGCACAAATCCGACACTCTGCTTGCCCATTGCATCAGCCAGACGTCTGCGTTTGGATTTGTGCAAAAGTTCTGGACGTCCCGGAGATCCACCGACAGCCACCTGAGGACACAAAAGTTAACATCAGGAAACACAGACCTGAAGACATTGAGAATATCTAGACCAAAATCTGTTAATACCTTAATACTGACTTACAGGACTGAAATGTTCCTCAGTGATGCGACGGTGTCTCCTGCGTTTGCCAAGTTGTGGGCTGATAAACAAAACAAAACAGATGGTAATGTTAAAAAAGTTTGCTTTGTTTTATTTTGTTTCTGGTTAAATATAATGTCTAAATAAAATATTTCAAAACTCTTGAACTTTTTCTATTGTAACTTGGGTGTTGTTTTAGGGTGCTTGATTTTATAAATTGTATTTTCTGTTTGTTTGCTTGCATAATTTGTATGCTAAGAGTTTTGCTGATTTATTTCCTACTTCATAATTATTCTGATTTAGGAAATAAGGGTATTTTTGGTTTCTAATGTAAAATTTCATCAATTTCACTCTGTAGTTTTCCAATTTCCTGTTTTGAATTCAAATTTGTCTTGTTACTGTCCGCCTGTTGCAGCCATTTTAATTTTCCGCTGTAGAAAATGTTGGTGATTAGAAACTGAATTACTCCATCCTGATTATGACATTGTACATTTGAAAAGCATGGAAATATAAATGTTCTTATGTTTTCACAAGATACTCCCGAGGCGAGAGGTAGCGCTGACAGTATAGTGTAAGTAAGATTGTCACTGTTTAAACATATTCATTTGTCACAATGTGTTTCATATTGGGCTAATGAGGTGGTAAATATGACAGTAGCCTCGTTTGAGAGAGAGAAACTTGATAAATATGTCCAGGAATTTTACGATGTGCAGCTCAAGGTAACCAGTTGTTTTAGATTAGTCCAAAACAAAATGTTGCCCTGGACGCTGAAGTAGGCTTCTTATGCAATATAATTCTTGCCGCACAGTGAGCAGGTGAGCTTCCGTAGCTCATGAGGATGAGGTGATGAATCATGAGCATTTTAATTTTGCTGTAGTGAATTCGAATCCAGCTCTGACCGATCTTGCAAACATATTTTTATGCTTTCTTTTTATTTATAGGTGGCTGTGATGTCGTGTTCACTTATACAACTATAATATCCACAGTAGATAGGAGATGCGACCTGGAAATCGGCAGTAATTCATTCATCCATTCTTGTCCGCTTATCCGGGGTCGGGTCGCGGGGGCAGCAGGCTAAGCAGGGCATTCCAGGCGCCCCTCTACCCAGCCACAACGTCCAGCTCCTCCAGGGGGACCCCGAGGTGTTCCCAGGCCAGGAGAGAGATATAATCCCTCCACCGTGTTCTGGGTCTTCCCCGGGGCCTCCTACCAGTTAGACGTGCCCGGAACACCTCTAACGGGAGGCGCCCGGGAGGATCCTCACCAGATGCTCAAACCACCTCAACTGGCTCCTTTGGATAGGAAGGAGTAGCGGCTCTATTCCAAGCTCCCTCCGGATGTCTGAGCTCCTCACCTTATCTCTAAGGCTGAGCCCAGCCACCCTACGGAGGAAGCTCATTTCAGCCACTTGTATCCGCAATCTTGTTCTTTCGGTCACTACCCAAAGCTCATGACCAGAGGCGAGGGTTGGAACGTAGATGGACCGGTAAATCGAGAGCTTTGCCTTCCGGCTCAGCTCCTTCTTCACCACAACGGTCAGGTACAACGCCCTCATCATTGCTGACGCTGCACCAAACCGCCTGTTCATCTAACGCTCCATTCTACCCTCACTCGTGAACAAGACCCGGAGATACTTGAACTCCCTTGCTTGAGTCAGTACCTCTCTCCCCACCCACTGTTTATTAAATATGTGACGAATCTGCTAACTGAGGCAAAACACAGCTGCGCACACGAGTAAAGCAACCAGTTAGTGTGGAAACCAGTAAGGACATGTCCTCCACCAAATCCTCTCCATTTATTTATTCGTTTATTTAACAGGGACAGTGCATGGCTCTCAGCCGTACCAGAATTAGCTACAAGCTAAATTTCATCTGTAGTCCCTTGGCAGGAACAAATAACATACATCTAACACAAACAAACAAGCCTTTCAAACAGCAACAACAAAGTTTCACACTCTTAAAACACAATAGAACACAGAACAACAACAAGAGTAAAATCACAGTATAAAGCCACAACACAAAACAATGTTAAAATACAACACTTAAGAGATTGCAAAATAGTGAACTAATGTTTGAGTTTATAGTTGGTGGGTGCATGATTGAGTGGATTTAAGCCATGATTTTATTTTAGATTTAAAACCAACGAATGTGCTGACGTCTCTGATCTCATTTGGTACTGAGTTCCAATAATTAGTGGCTCTTATAGAAAAAGCTGATCTGCCAAATTCAGTACATCTGCGGATCCATGAGGTCCCGGTTGTTTACAGCTGTGTGAACTTAACACGAGACATGGAGGCGTGTTACCTGGGTGTTTCTGGGACAATGATGGAGAGATCATGGTAAAGGACGTCCGCAGGGTTCAGGAGGCAGCCTCGGTTCAGACCTCCAGGACTGTCCGGCTCAGAGGAACAGGGACTGCCCGGTACCGGCTCCTCCATGGCCTCTTCCAGTACTGTTGCACCACCTAACTCCCCAGTCTATAATCACCTCCAATCCATACTCATGTCACCCAGGCGCTGATGACAATTAACCTGGGAAATAATTAAAGAAGGTTTGAAGGACAAAAAACATAGCGCCGAATAATTTAGCTGGCGTTAAGGTTTCTACGGATTATAACAATAAACGGGACAAGAGCTGCACAGTGAAGACTATACAAAGCATAAATTAAAATCAACTTTTTGTTACCAACATGGAATGCCTATACATATAATATATATATATCTATATCTATATATTATTATTATTATATATATATTATATTATATCTATATATTAATATTATATATAGATATATATATATCTATATATCCTATATAATACCTACATGGAAAAGCGTCCAGCTAGTTACCATAGAGAGCTAACTGAGCTAGCATAGTGAGCTAGCCAAAGTAGCTACAGATACGCAAATACGAGGATCAATCTGAGAACAAATCAATCAAACATTGCCGATACTAACGATAAGAACATTATAAAAGTGGAATCTGATAAGTTTACCTAGACGTTGTGGTCCGTTTTGTTGGTTTGTTAACGGACGAGAAGTCCCGACTCCCTCCCGCTGCCCGGACTCACAACAGGAAATAAACTTCAAAATAAGAGGGGGAACCTCCGGTGACGCACCAAAAAGTACCGAAAATTTAATTCAGAAGAAGCGACTTTCATTTCACTTTTATTTTCCACATGGGAAATTTTTTCTTGAATAAACCCACCAACACGAAATACATTCATCCAAGCTAGGATAAAATACCATATTCTAATAAAAGGTTATGCCGGTCAAAATTAGACCTGCAACAAATAGTTATTAAGTGATTACAGAAATTGAATCATTGAAACATATATTTATAAGCTGAATATGTTTTGAGTTTTGGACAGTTGGTCGAACAGAACAAGACATTTGTCACCTTGAGCTATCCTTGTTAGAAAGAAGACATTTTTAAGAGCAGAGCAGAAAAGCAAAAAAAAATAAAAAAAATACTAGAGAAAAAGTACCTAAACTTTGTGCAGCACATAACTTGAGTAAACTTTCACTTTCACTGTTGAATAATGTTTATATGACAGCTAGAATATGATTACTACTAATAGATTATAAAACACAAGATCTGTCACAACAGCAATAATGTCGTAAAACAAACACAAGGGAACACAAAGGTATAGATCAAATAATAGAGTAATAAAACATACAGCTAAAATCTTAACTAGAAACTGAAACTGAACTAATTGTAGTGTTAATGTTCTGCACATGGTAAGTTTAGTGCTGGTTTGTAAAATATGTATAATATTCTGTTTGGCGAGTGGGTTGTTTATTTGATTTAAATTTTAAGTAGGGCATATTGTGTAATTATGACTGAGTATAAATAAATCTACTTCCTGAAACATTTCTTAAAATGCAGCATTTATTGTTCTACTTTATTTCCCAGCTGTACTCCGAATACTCCCAGGTGCAGATCGCAAAAACACACTTAATGTTGTTATAAAACTACCGTATATAGAAACTGAACACTTTAAAATGAAAGAAAATGCACCACGCAGTACTGTACAAAAAACAACAACTTTATTTTAGTCATTTTCTAATCTTTCAGAAGGTGTAGTAATAATTCCACAGTTTTAAATTATGCAGTGTGAAATTTTAATCCAAGGCTCTTTGTCTCAAATTGCCTATGAATTAATAAAACATTTGTGATTAAGATAACTTTGTTTTTAATTGAACTCTGAAAGTTGCTGAAGAGTTTTACGCCTTCCTGAACATATTCTGTTCTCCCTCTTGTGGTCAGATATTAAATAACGGCTGCTCTGCCTCCTTGCTGAATAAACTAAAACAAAAATTCAGCTGTAGAACAGACTATTTTCAACAAAAAGTCACAAACTGTAAGAGAACAAAGTCGCAATGTGAAAAATAACTATAAATTCAAGTGATGCAACCTTGACAACGCTACAGGAATACAAATGCAATATTACTTTTTCATCGTGTTAACAGGCTAGAACAGCATCGACTGCAGCGATTTGCGGACTGTGGCCATCTCCTGTTGTTGCTGTGAAAACAAACATCAACACAATATGGTTGGCACACAACAGAATGTGACATCAACACAACATGTAGAGTTTGTATTTTTATTACATTTCTGGGTCAGTATTTTTTTTCACTCTCACTTTCTTACCTTGTCCATTTTTCAAAATTTGTACTTTTACTGTTTATTTCTAATTAATTAGTTACATTTTTGTGTTTTTTCCTGCTCTCCTGTAATTGGGGGTGTACTTGTATTTGAAATTCTGGGCTAATAACAAGAGCCAATTCTTGAAAGACCATAATATGTTTCTACCAACAAGCAAAACACCTAAGTCTTGCTGAAATACAAAAATCAAAATAAGTTTCCTCAGAGTTCCTCAAGCTTCAATATCGATCAGTCTTAAATTATTAGATTTTGACTGAAATATTTAAGCTTGTTAATAACCTTACCACCCCACTGTGAGTTAAACTGACTTTATACCATTTTACTTGAATAAATCTCTTCAACACTCACAGTGTCCATAAGTATCTTCTTCTGCAGAGTGGCCATCTCCTTCCTCAGCTCTTGTTGCGCCCCCTGCAGGAATGCATCATGGCTCTTTTCCATGTCTTCCATGTTCTGGAACAAATACATTTACATTTAGTCATTTAGCAGACGCTTTTATCCAAAGCGACTTACAGGAAGATTAAAAGCAAACAATCAAGGTATAGTGCAATAAGAGCTATTAGTGCATCAATAAGTGCTAGTGACAATTCTTTGAGGAGTAGAATTATCGTGTGGTGCTAGGAGAGAAGATGCTCTCTGAAGAGCTGGGTCTTCAGGAGTTTTTTAAAGGTAGAGAGGGACGCCCCTGCTCGAGCCAGGCGCCGTTCATTGGAAGAGCGCAACAGTCGTGAGGTAGCATACTGTATGTCTGAATCAGGGCGTTCAGGTAGGTAGGAGCAGTTCCGGAGACGGAGATTTGAATTTGATGTGGGCTGCAACAGGTAGCCAGTGGAGCTCAATGAGCAGCGGTGTGACATGTGACCTTTTTGGCTGGTTGTAGACCAGGCGCACCGCCGCGTTCTGGATCATCTGAAGCGGTTTTATTGTGCAGGCTGGCAGGCCTGTCAGGAGGGCGTTACAGAAGTCAAGTTTTGAGATGACGACAGCTTGTGTCAAGAGTTGGGTGGCGTTTTGAGTTAGGTAAGGTCTGACTGTTCTGATGTTGTAAAGTGCAAAGCGGCAAGACCGGGTAACGAGGCGACATGACTGGAAAAGGTGAGTTGGTCATCAATCATCACCCCTAAGTTTCGCACCACCTTGGTGGGGGCAAGACACAGGGAGTCAATCTTGATGTTGTGGTGTATTGTAGGTTTAGCAGGGAGGACCAGCAGTTCAGTTTTTGAAAGGTTCAGCTGGAGGTGATGTGCCTTCATCCAAGTGGCTCCATGTCAGAGAGGCAGTCAGAGACCCGTGCTGAGACCGATGGGTCATCAGGAGGAAATGACAGATAGAGCTGAGTGTCATCTGCTTAGCAGTGATAGGAAAAGCCATGTGAGCAGATAACCTCACCCAGAGAGGTGGTGTAGATAGTGAATAGCAGGGGTCCCAGCACTGAGCCCTGGTGAACCCCTGTGGAGAGGAAATGCAAAGTAGACAACTGTCCATGCCAGGATACACTGAATGAGCGTTCTTTGAGGTAGGAATCAAACCAGGACAGAGCCAAGCCAGAGATGTCCATTTTAGAGAGTAGAGAGGAGGATGCGATGGTTAACTGTGTCAAACGCAGCTGACAAGTCAAGCAGAATGAGAACTGAGGACTTTGCTGCTGTTCTTGCTTCTTTTAAGGCTTCTGTCACAGACAACAGAGCAGTTTCAGTTGAGTGACCGCTTTTGAAACCAGATTGATTCGGATCAAGAAGATTGTTCTGTAGGAGGAATTCTGAAAGTTGCTTAGCGACCGCCCGTTCAATAGTTTTGGATAAGAATGGAAGAAGTGAGACAGGACGATAGTTCTCGACTTCAGCAGGGTTGAGAGAGGGTTTCTTGAGAAGAGGTGTTACCCGAGCTGCTTTGAATGCAGTGGGAAAAGTGCCAGAGGACAGTGAGGCGTTAATCACGTGTGACAGCTGGCGTGATGGTTGGGCTAATGGACTGAGGAAGGTTTGTTGGTATAGGGTCCAACGAGCATGTAGTAGGACGGCTACATGTCAACAGTTTGGATACCTCACTCTCAGAGAGGGGTGTAAAGCCAGAAAATGAGGTGCTAGCAACTGATTCAGTACTGCCCAGCTGAGATACAGAAAGACATGTAGTGGGACTTCTACATGTGACAGTATTAGGAGTCGGGTGGGGAGTGAGCTGGTCAGACAATTGGCTGCTAATTGCTGCAACTTTGCCTGTAAAGAAGGATGCAAATGTGTGAAAACAGTTTCAGTTTGACTTTTCTTTAGTTAAGAATTCAGGTAATAAAGGTTGTCGCCAAATACAGAATTACAGTTATGTCTGCTAGCAAACACACTATCTTAAAAAAAATGCTTGCAATGTAAATTATTTCTAAAGACATTGACTTCACTCTGAAGGTGTCAGCAGTATGACCGAAGGCAGAATGTAACATTATATATAATAGCAGTCAACATTCTTAACACAGGTTTCAAAGGCCTGACCTTCACAAACTGCTCGTACAACTCTCTGACAGTTTTCAGCTTCTGGTTCTGAACCACTCTGGCCTGCTGCAGGATCTTCTGCTGCTGTCTGAACAGATTCTGCCAGAAAGAAGAAACAAAGTTGAGGAAGATTATTCAGATTCGTCAATAAATAGAAGCTGTCAGTGAACCCTTTAGTGCACACAGTTAGAAGCAAGTTATAATGTGATGATGGTATCTAACAAAAGATTGGAAGTGGACGTAACACTAGAAGCCACAGAGCATCAAAGATTTAGTCCTATATAACCAATCAAACAAGGAAGTGAACAAACGTTGAACTTCTCCTCTTGCTCTTCAGCTCGCTGGGCTTCAGCCTCCCACTGCTGCAGCGCTGAGGACACCTGTTGGGAGTACTGGTGTGTCATCTTCTGCCTGCAAACACACACATTTCAAACTTAAAAATAAAGACATATTGAATGCCATGATTTTTGAGTTCTGCATATTTAAAATGATCTAAACAACTTGCAAATAATTACTGATTCTGTCCCTCCATTTTAATTCATAATGCTGTAAATTCTATTATTTCTTACTTTCCAATTAATTTTCAACTTCATATATTCTGGCATTGCAATTCTAAGCTGTGTTAAACTGCAGTGACTTCATTTCCTACAGATATAGTTTAATTATGTTTTCAGACCTCTCGCTGTGATAGGTGTTCCACAGCTGTTCCAGTTTGTGTTGGCTTCCCTTCATGTAGTTCTTTGTCAGAGACTCAAGACGTTTCTTCTTGGCCTGCATCACTTTGCTGATATCAGCTGGAAGCAAAAACACAGCACTGAGTATGTTTCTTTCACACTAAGGAATACAGCTAGACATATTCCAGTATTGTCATACTGGTGCCAAAACAATGTCAGTTCTGATTCCGAACAATACTTTGTTGATTATACACTAATATAATCTACATGCTTTTTTTCTCATTTAACAACATGTTAATGCCAACCTGTTCACATGTATTGGTGCTAATATTTTCTTCTTTTTTTTAAAGATTTTTTTTAGGCTTTATTCATAGGACAGAGTGAAGGGGGAGACAGAGGGGAAGACATGCGGGAAAGGGCGCTCTACCAGGTGTGCCACTGGGAACGCCTCCGGTGCTAATATTTTCTTTATGCAAGACTACTGAAAGTAAGATGGGATACATTATTTTGTCCCAGCAGTATATATAAATAAACAGAAATACATACAATACAAAAACAAACAAAAAATATAATTATATCCATAATTACAATGCAAACAATCTACAAGTTGTACTTGAAATATTAGTGCAACACAATCTCAAGCAAAGTACAGTGTAGTGTGATTAGCAGGCCCGCACGGAATCTGCGGCCGCGGTGCTCCGACGAAAACTCCGCGGTAATTCCGCGGAATTTTGAACACCTTGAACGCCTCTCGACCCTCCCCCTTTGTCTGTGAATTTACATTTTCCCGCCCCTCTCCCCGCCCCCCGCCGCTGTCAATATTGTGTCAGGTGGAACAACAAAACAACGTAGTTTTAATCTACCGGTAAATGATGTCGAAAGTGCGATTTACAGCAGAAGAGCTGAGGCGTCGGCATTTATCGACACGGATCACCGCGGCAGACAGGGCATATGAATTTGCTAATGATTTTTATGCGGACGGGGGCGTATTATTTTGTAAAGTATGTCAGCACTCGGTGGATTACCTGAGGAAGCAGACCATCCTGGAGCACCTGAAGTCCCAGAGGCACAGCAACAGAAAGAGGAGTGGATTGGGTAAGTACTTACTAGCTGGTTAACATGTTAAATTCATTTAAATGTGTTGTCACCGTGTTTAGACGACCGCCGGTTGTCACCACAGAGGGCTGTACTTGGAAGCGAGTTTAGTGGGTTAGCGAGCTATGTTGAGCCTAAAGCCGGGCTTAACTGTAATACGAAGGTGGCTCTCTTTTATCCGGCTAGATCACCATCGTCCCGACCAGGTTCTATTCAGAGTTTCATCCTAAAATCGGCTATGAATGCGCCGCTGTTTCACTATTTAACTCATCTAGAGCTGCGTCACCTTTATTTTGAAAGTCCGGCGGAGCTGGATCAGAGCCAGCATTTGTACGGAGGGAGAGATCGAGCGGATCCGCTGCTGTTTACTTTCTCTCTGTGCGTCTCCGCTGACAGGTGTTCAGCTGAGGGAAAACGCAGCTCATAAATTTATATTTTACTTTTATAAAGGCTAGTCTATGGAGACACTGAAAGAAGTTGTGCGCTCGCAGCAGGACAGATAATCAGATGGATAATCGGTAGAGTTAATAATTTCACTTTGATGTGGCCATGAATAAACTATTTTAGTGTTAGTGTTTCGCCTGTTATATGCCATATAACACGTTATATGCTGCCCAAATGCAAATATTAAATGTCTTCTTTGTTTTCACAGTTAAAAAGGTCTTTGTTGTCTTTGTACAGAGAGAATAGCCTATGAGATTTGTACTAATAAACCCCACTGTAGCATATTTTTATACGCACATCGAGCCTTGTTTTCTAGGAAAACACACTCGCATAATTGCGCTCAATAAAATATACGAAAACAATATAAAACATGATTTTAAAATATCAGTTGCTGTTGCTCTATTTTATTTTGTTTAAATTAATAAACCTTCATATTTAAAAGTAACACAATGCTGAGCTGTCAGAAATTAAAAGCAGCCTCCTCTCTTATTTGCAGCAACAGTGTTGCTTCAGGCTGTGATCTCTTCTTTTTTTTTTGTATGGCTCATACTCTCTCCATTAAAACCAGCTGCTTTTATTTTACTTGTTGTTGTTTTTTTGTTTTTTTACTATGGACTAAAATTGGCATCTTTGCTTAATTCAGTATATTTACATTCAATCAGATATGTATTGCTCCTTAATATGCACAGTCCCGTCTAAATAAACAAAGTAAAAGTACAAGCCTATGTTTACTTTATTCTGTGTAATAATAATACCATGTTTCAATTATTCTTTTTTTTTCTCTCCGTCTTCTAGTGCGATCTAGGACTCAAACCCTGGCTGCCTGCCTCTCCAAGACCCCATCAACTGCTGAGAGGAAGGAGTTTGTCCTAGATTTTACCAAGGCTCTTGTTGAAGCCGATATTCCACTTGAGAAGGCCCCCAAGCTGGCTTGTTTTCTGCAGAAATACTGCAAGCAGGGCGGATCCCTTCCAGCTCCGTCCCACCTCCGCTCCGACTACCTACCAGAGCTGTTCCCTCAGTATGTGGAGGACATAAAGAGTGCGGTGGAAGGAAAGCCCATCTACATTATATTAGATGAGACGACAGACGCCTGTGGCCGCTGTGTCCTTGCAATTCTTCTGCAACCTGTTGGCAGGCCACCTCTGGCAGCAGATATAGTGTTCATCGACAGAGTGAACTTCAACACGGTGTCCCAGGCAGTCATTTCTTGCCTCAACAGCTTCAGCATCAATTTTAGTGATGTGTGGGCTTTTGTCACCGACTCGGCAAGCTACATGAAGAAAGCCTTCAACACCATGCTTCATGGCCTGTTCCCCAACTCCATACATGTCACATGTCTGGCACATCTCCTCAACTTGGTGCTGCAGGTCTTCCCAGATACCTTTGAGGACCTCAACAGGGTGTGTGCACTTGTGAAAAGAGTGTTCTGCAAGGCACCTCAACGTCGCCAAGAGCTGCGGGCTTATATGCAGGCATTGGACTTGGCTCCTGTTATGCCAGTCTTTGCTGTGATGACCAGATGGGGTTCCTGGATTGAAGCTGTCCAGTACCTTGCAGATAACCTGGACATTTTATGCGACTTCATACCCACTTTGCCACTGTCCTCCAAGGCTGTTCGGGACCTGAGAGTGCTGCTGGAAGAGAAAGAAGCTACTCTAAAGGCCCATGCGATCTTCATCGTTGAGCACAGCACTGAGATCAAGACCACTATGACAAAACTGCAGGAGACTTCCAACCCCTCTGCTGCCACTATTCATGGTCAGCTCGAGAACCTCCTCATGCTTTTTGAATATGGCCGCACTGTAGGGGCTGAGGATTGGCATCCCAGGACCACAGAAAGGCTGAGGGAGCTGGATGAGGATGATCGTGCTGCCTGCACTGAGCTCTTCCAGAAGACCATGGCTGACTGCTCTACAAAGTTGCAGAATGTGATGGCGTCACACCCCAGCATGGAGCTCTTCAAAGCCCTCCCAGTGTTTGACCCAGCAAAGGTAGCTGGTGTGAGAAAAAACATCCAGGACTACGTCCAGGTGGCCCCTGCCCTTACGTGTGTGTCAGCTGAGGAATGGCACCGCTACATCCATATGGACAAGAGTGACGCTGATGAGGTCAGTCCTGTGGAGTGGTGGGCCACCAGAGAGGACAGAATGCCCACTCTTGCCCCACTTGCAGCATTGTACCTCCATCTCCCCACTACCTCAGTGGATGTTGAGAGACTGTTCTCCCACTATACTATGCTGCTCACACAGTACAGACGGAGCCTTACCCAAAACAACATTAAAATGATGCTCATTGCAAAATTCAACAGTCGGCAGCAGGATTAAACATTTAAAGGGATATATGGATATTCTGGTGTAAATTTAATCGATGGTCTAACACACCTTGACACCGAGTAAGACTCCCCCTCGAGAGGTCAAGTTAGCTGACCGCTAGTTTAGCTAGTTTTAGCAACCTCAGAAAAGACTGCACGATAACAATACACTGCTTATGTCTCCAACTAGAAACCTCCATCAAAAAGCCACTCATAGCCACAATTAATGGTGAGAACAGCACCAAACTTCAGTAACAGTACATGTACAGTCCCAGCACACAGTACGGAGCATCAAACATCTGCTCGCTTTGCTGGATTTGTATTAAAAACACAGCACAACTCACCCTCTCCTCCAACAGCCTGCCTGTGTGGGGAAGCCCTGACGAGTCGATTACGAGAACTGAGCATTCAATGGAGTAATAATCATACATTTTCATCCTTGAGCTGCAGAAATCTACTGCACTCGGTAATCGACTCGTCAGGGCTTCCCCACACAGGCAGGCTGCTGGAGGAGAGGGTGAGTTGAGTGGCTTTTTGATAGCGGTTTCTAGTTGGAGACATAAGCTGCAGTGTATTGTTATCGTGCAGTCTTTTCTGAGGTTGCTAAAACTAGCTAAGCTAGCGGTCAGCTAACTTGACCTCTCGAGGGGGAGTCTTACTCGGTGTCAAGGTGTGTTAGACCATGGATTAAATTTACACCGGAATATCCTTTTAACTGACTGACTGTCTCTGTCTGACAGACTGACAGTCTGAATGACCGACTGACTACCTGACTTGCTCGTTAACTCTGTTTCTTTCTTTTTTATTGATTGTTAAAGTAAGTCTTTTTTAAATTAGTAGAATTGCAGGGGGGTTCATTGACTATTTAAAGTTATGTATGGTTCTCTATGGTTCAATTTAATTATATATTTAGGTTATTTAAAACCTTTTAAAGTTGTTTTTGTTTCAGATATCTATTGAATATGAATAAGAATTTGCACTACCTATTTATTTATTTATGTCTTTAGAACATTATTTATGGAAATATCCTAATTTGTACATATGCTCAGAGTGAATGCAATTATTCTTTTTTGTAGATTAATACTATCCATTCCCTGTACATCTCTGTACTTTTTTTTTTTTTTTTACAAATTTATGTTGCCTAATTTGAATGAGTTCTATGAAATGTTCTTAAGAGAGTAAATTGTTTTCTATTGAATAAAAATGTCAAAATCTAATTTTTGACTTTATGGTGTCAATATGGTGACTATATTTTTGACTTTGTGGTACTTTTAGGTTTACTAGAGTCTCACATCCAGAGTTCAGGCTGCTACGTGGCACTCACGCCTATGTTGCCCTGCCAATTCGACCCCTATAGGCATATCAGAGGTACCCAGGGGACACATGCACATTTCTTCAGTGACACTTGCCTGGTCTCTCCTGTTCTCAGTGGCCCTTAAAGCTTTCTTTCTATCTGCAGGAGATTTGGGCAGTGATTGAATCTGAGGTCTCTGAGACTGCAGTTATCTTTATATTGTCAGCTAAAATGCTGTTGTCATTCCAGTGAGGTCACAGTGAGTCAGATACACTACATCCATATGGAATCTCACATATGGGTTCCATGACGTCAGCGTGGCAGCTCCTTATATGGATTTTATTTAAGGTAGCACTATGCACATCCGTTTAAGTGCTGGTGCAGGACAAAAAACTTTTCCAATGATTAAAAAGAGGGAAGTCTGCACAAACAGTTTTTATGCTCCACCGATTTATTTGTGCAAAAAAGGTGACAACGTTGGTAGAAACGTTGTGACCTTTTTTGCACAAATAAATCGGTGGATCTATTGCTTCCCTTTTGGCACTCAGCATCTAAGGGTTGGACTTGGGGGTTAGATTGATACCAGAGGGCAGTTTACTGTTGTTTACCGCTCCCCCCCCCCCCCCCCCCCCCCCCCCCCCCGGGGATGAGTTAAATGCCGAGGACAAATTTCACACACTCAGGTGTGTGACAGTCAGTGGGACTTTAACTTTAACCTTTTTAATCATCGGAAGAGATCAACTTTTATTTATAAGGCACCAAATCAAAGCAAAAGTCATCTCAAGGCACTTTACAAGTAGAGCCGGTTTAAGACCAGACTCTCTATATTTAACAGAGACCCAACAATCCCACATGAGCAAGCTCTTGGCGAGGGTGGTAAGGAAAAACTCCCCTTTGACATTAGGCAATTTTAATACAGAATGGATTTTGTTTAAGTTGCTATTTTTGCTCTAAACACATGGATTATTGTACTAGATAATTGTTTAAAACCTCAAAAGGAGAAGAAACTACTCCGCAGAATCCCGCAGATTTTCCTCCTGAATCACCACAGAAAACCAGAAAAAAGTCCGCAGATTCCGTTTGGGTTTAGTGATTAGTAACAGCAACGCATAGCATCACTACATTCCAAGTGTTATAAGATGATCCAAAAGTTTGGGATAAAAACTATATATACAGAATATATGCAGTATAAAATTACCAATATTGTGGTTCAAATCGGTAACGCCTGATGAAAAGGGTAAGTAAATAAAACTAGACTTCCAGTAGCAAACCTAATTTTACCTTTTTCAGCATTTATCATATATATATATATATATATATATATGATAAATGAAGTATTTTCACAGTGTGGTATTAGACCCTTTGACGAGGTAACATTTCTATTACAGGACTTTTAATAATGAAGTATTTTCAGTGTTGTATAAATACTTTTACTCAGTGTTTTTTCCCAGTGTGGTATTGGTAGCCTACCTTTACTCATTTCATAAATTGGACTTTATATATATATATATATTTCTTACTTTCCAATTAATTTTCAACTTCATATATTCTGGCATTGCAATTCTAAGATGTGTTAAGCTGCAGTGAATTAATTTCCTACAGATATAGTTTAATTATGTTTTCAGACCTCTCGCTGTGATAGGTGTTCCACAGCTGTTCCAGTTTGTGTTGGCTTCCCTTCATGTAGTTCTTTGTCAGAGACTCAAACCAATATATATATATATATATATATATATATATATATATATATATATATATATATATATATATATATGATAAATGCTGAAAAAGGTCAAATATAATATAATAATTAATATAATAGTATATATAGTATAAAGTCGTTACCTCCAAATCTCTCCAACATGGATTGTACCTCGTTTCTAAGTGTGGAAAAAGACGTGTTAATATCATATACTGTGTTATAATGATAATGGAAAATGTTTGGCAGGACAGTGGTGAAACCCATAATGGCTGAATGGATTTTTGCCATCATAATAAATAAATAGTAAATAGTGTTAAATAAACAGTGTTAATACCCCACAGCACATGATGTTGCCCCCTCCTCAAATTCAGGTGCAGGTCTCTTCTTGGCCACTTTTTCCACTATTGGAGTTTCATCTTGAGGCAGAAAGTCATCAAAATGTAAAGTTAATGTCCTTTACTTAGCCGGCAAAGCTAACATTAGCTGAAGTTAGCTTACCCTTACCTTCCCTGACATCGTCCTCTGAGCCACTCAGCCCTTTCTTTTCCTCCTTTTCACTAAAATCAAACACCTTTACATCATTTTTTTCCTCTGGGTGTTTTTTCCCCATCTGTTTCCTCCCTGTTGGCATTCTTCCAACCTGCTTTAATTGAGGCTAATTAAATAGCTTAATGTAAACTGTTCAACTGCTAACGGCTCTAATGCTACCTAGCTATCTGCTAGCTAACGTTTTCAGCTAATGGATCCAGCTGTTGTTATAAGACGAAAATCATGAACAGACGAAGAAAACGTAATTTTAGTTAACTCGTTTAATCAAACGGGGCTCGTTTTTTGCTTCTAGCTCAAGTGTAACTTACAGAGTGAAGCTAAAGGGTCATAGCACAAACAAAACGGAGCAAAAAGATAAAAGCTACCGAGCAGATTCCCGCCAGAACCAGACGAGAGGACCCGGATGAAACGGCTCGCGATTTTTTAAACGCAGTTATTTGAATAAAAATAAACGGTATCTTAGGAAGACAAGTTTTTTTCTTGTGTGGCCCATAGACTGTATAAAATCAGGAAAAAACACAAAAATGTAACTTATTAATTAGAAAACTCCAGTAACAGTAGTTAAATATTCAGGAGTGAAGTACTAATCAGTGGTGGAAAAAGTATTCAGATCTCTCACTTAAGTAAAAGTACTGATACCACACTGTGAATTTACTCCACTACAAGTAAAAGTCCTGCATTCAAAACTTACTGAAGTAAAAGTACAGAAGTATCAGCATCAAAATGTACTTAAAGTATCAAAAGTAAAAGTACTCATTATGCAGAATGGACCCACTCAGATTGTTTCATATATTCTAAAAATACATTGTTGGGTTATTATTTTTGATGCATTTATGTACGGACCGCTTTAATTTTCTCAAGGTAGGGCTCATTTTAACAACTTAATATACTCGTATGATGTTCAATTTAAAACATGTTAGCAAACATTTCATATTAATTATGTTTTTATGTTAAATCTTGAACTGAAAAGTAACTAAAACTGGCAGCTAAATATAGTGGAGTAAAGAGTACAATATTTGCCTCAAAATGTAGTGAAGTAGAAGTATAAAGTAACATAAAATGGAAATACTCAAGTAAAGCACAAATATCTCAAAATTGTACTTAAGTACAGTACTTGAGTAAATGTACTTAGTTACATTCCACCACTGGTACTAATGGTACACTGAAAATACTGTACCACACTGGAAAAACTATTTTGTTAAAGTCCAATTTATGAAATGACTAAAGGTTGCTACCAATACCACACTGGGAAAATACTATAAGTAAAAGCCCCATATTTTTTTTTTTCCCTGAGTAAAAGTATTAATACAACACTGAAAATACTTCATTATTAAAAGTCCTGTAATAAAAAATGTTACCCTCGTCAAAGGGTCTAATACCACACTGTGAAAATACTTCATTACAAGTAAGTCCTATATTGGAAAGGTTACCAAAGTAAAAGTACTAATACAATGAAAATAATTTGTTACAAGTAATAGTCCTATATTGACGTTACCCAATTAAAAGTACTAATACCACTGTAAAAAAAAGCCCTGCATTTAAATTGTAACTTCAGTAAAAGTATGTAAATAACTTAAAAAAACAGTACAGAGAAGCTGACCCTTTACCTTACTGATATGATCAATATGTAAAATACTGAAAAAACAGGCATGTGGTTATGGGATGTAACTTATGACATAGTTAATGAAAAACCCTGCTCTTGTATCTATATTATGTGGTCCTTTTTGCTTTAAATATTGATAAAAAAAATTAAGGAGTTTATTGTTTTAGGCTAATTTACCTAAGGCCTTTTCAGATTTCCAAAAGTAAAACTAACCTCACCTTGAAAAAGGTATAAAACAGCTAAAAATAAAACACAAAACAAGAGAGACAGGAGACACTCCTTATTCAAATATTTTGATGGATCAGAAAAACAATCAGTACAGACGAGTATAAAAAAGAAATGCACTACACATGATGATGCAGAAACATCTGCAGCCAAGAGTTTAAGTTCGGTCAAAGCATGAACAACGTTTTAAGAAAGAGTATTTCATAATGCGGAAGTAGATTGAAGCGTTCATCTGCAGCCAAGAGTTTATGTTCAGTCAAATATCAAACTTTTCTTCACAAATAAAATGTCCATTCTCTTCGTATTCATCTCGTGTCACCACAATCTCATCGTAGTCTGGACTGTGAGACAGCAGTTTTCCTCCTTCCCACGAGTAACAGATGGGACTGCATGACAAGACAGGACACATCATTAATGACACAAACACATTAGCAACAGCGAAAATTTTAGTTTTGTGGAAACAAATAGCGGTTCTGATGGATTTAATGTACTTTCAGTATATTCCACACAGTAGCCATTTACATTTTTTTTATTGACTTTGTGATACAGAGTTACGGTGGACTACTCATATAACTGAAGGTCTTTGTTCAGCTTCTTCAAAAGAATCCTGCACAGATTTATCGTCACACTCCTAATAATAATAATAATAACAATATCAGACTTACGATGGACATAAAAAAGGCTCAAAACCATGATGCAGAACCAGAGATATTGTCTTTTATTCCACACATTCTTCTTTTTTTGTCTCATCCTTGCGCCTTCATTACCCACAATGCATATCTCCCTCCAACAGTTGTGTATGAAACTGTGGTGTGGTCATTTTATGTTTTGTTGGACTAAGTTTTGCAACTGTTTATGGATCCCAGCAGTACTTGTTTCTATGTTAATATACATGATTTTACAATTTTTGAATAACGAAATTGTATTCAGGGTCTTTTTACTGCAAATGTCTACTTACAGTTGTTTGAACAATTTGTTTGCTGGCACCCAATAGAATAAAATCAACAAATAATAGTTGCACATAAAGGCCATCCCAGCGCGCAGGGGCTGTGCATTTATGCCGTTAACATACACCACTGGTCAAAAGTTTTAGAACACACCAACTTTTCCAGAATTTAATTGAAAACGATGCAGTTTAATGTCTCAGTGTACTCTGAAATTAATGCACATTTGCAACATTAAAATTCTTTATTGAGCATGATAGTGTTTTGAAAGTAAAAAAAATATTGAAAATCACATTTTATGTTGGACTAAAGGACTAAAAAAAGACACAAAATGACAAAAAGACACCAAAAGAAACAAAATGACTTACAAAGACATGAAAATAATTAAAAAATGGACAAAATAGCCCAAGACTCCATAGAGTTAAGGTGTTAACCCATTTCTTGTTCCCTGAAAAAGGCCTACTTGTATAATTCTGAAATGTACATTATTTTTCAGTTTTGGTTAAGCTTACCTTTTTTTATTTACCTCTGGCAGTTCACCACTTACCTTTGTACCCTTTCAAGCTGTTCATTTGACTTGAACTGCTTGAATTTCAATAAAAACTGGAAAAATTGGGGTGTTCTAAAACTTTTGACCGGTAGTGTACAACTATAAATGAAGCTGAACTTACTTCACAGGTTCTATGACAGACACAGGGAGGTGGGCGGGGGCGAGTGATCGCAGCTCTGCCTCCAGTCGCTCCCTGAAGCCTGTAAACAAAGTGTTTCCTCCATTCAGGATGATGTTCTGGTAGAAGTGGGGCTGCATCTCTGATGGTAGAAAAAACTGTTAGCGGCTTCTCACACTCAAACATACAGACAGTGCAAACTATTTGTCTAAGTGTACTACATGAAAACGTAAATTGAGCTATTATCTGAGCACAACACTAGTTATTGCATTCTTTTTTTTTTTTTTTTTGAGAGCAAATGTTCTGTTATTTTTTTTTTTTTTAATTATCTTTTTTATCACACACAATCAACAGGTTACAGAGGATATGCACAAAACTCCAACCCCCACAACTCATATTCCCTCACATAGGGTAAATCAAAATAGCTCTAATAATATGCACAGAAACACAAGTTTGCCAAAGTCAAAAAACTTATTACAGAAAGCGAAACACCTTCCAGTCTTAAGCGGGGGGCTGGTCCCTTTCACACCACTCAGAAAACCAAAATAATATTCAAACCTATACCCTCAACCAAGTTTATAACAGTTTTGGATTTTTCATTAGTTTTAGTTTTAATTTTGTTGTGAATTTTTGTTTTCAAATTCAGTTAGTTTTTAGAGTGAGTTTTCTAGTTTTAGTTTAGTTTTTATTAGTTTTAGTGTTAGTTTTTTTGTAATGGACTATTTGTTGGGTGCCAGATTCAAAGAGTTCATAATAAATGTTTCCTTTGTTTCCTTTGGTTTATCATCTCAGCCCCAATAAGGTTATTAACTCTTACAGTTCCAGGTGTTTTGAATTTTGTTTCGAGTGTAGACATCCCAGTCTCAGTAAACATATTTACCATGTGTTGCATGTTCAAATAGAAACACTGAATTATGAATGAAAAAAGTTGACAAAAACGAAAACTAAGGACATTTTCACTATAATTTTAGTTAGTTTTGTAACCACAAAATACAGTTTTAGTTAGTTATCGTTTTTTAAAAACTCTAGTTTTTATTTTTATTTCAGTTAACGAAAATCTTTTTTCAATTCGAGTTTTCGTTATTTCATTAGTTTTCGTTAACTATAATAACCTTGCCCTCAACACACAACAGACATTGTTACACAGCATAAATAAGGAACAAATAAAACATGAGAAAAAAAAAAAAAAAAACATGAGAAAACAAACAGATGAGAAAAACAAACAAAAAAAAGAACAGACAAACAAAAAAAAAAAAAAAAAAACACAACATCACATACTATTACGCTAGTTATTGCATTCTGTTTGAACAGGAAACAGAGCTGACCTTCTGGCAGAGACTGGATGGAGTGAACGATGGCTTCTGGGATGCCCATCTCCTGGATGCCGATGTCTGACGGGTGGAAAAGCATCTCAGGGACAGCAAAGCGCTCGTTGGCCAATCTCAAGATCTGCTCTCCTGTCTTGTACTTTCCACTGAAGACCATCTCCTCATGTGGCTGGTCAACATATGAGGAGAAACAATGAGGGCAGGTGCCATGTTCAGTAAATGAGGCATCAGGCTAAACAGACAAAACACTCTAGAATAACAACTCATCATGACAAATATTTAAATCTTTTCTCACCTTGCAGAAGCCTTTTTTGATTGCGCTGAAGTCTGGAAGAACATAATCCCTCACCACAGTGTTTTCCTCACCCTTCATCCTGAATACACAAACAGAACTATCATTAAATACTTTGTCGGGATTTCCTGATAAAACGCTGTACTACAAGCTACAGGCAGTCAATGAGCCGCATTATAAAGATGGTTTTGAGAGGAGAGAAAGTGCTTCTTCACAAGTTGCATTTTTAGCATTTGTGCTTTTTTCGCCTTTAGCATTTCAAAAATACTTTTCACACAAAGGGAAGCACGCACCTGCATTAACCTGCATTGAGTCTAACAGCTATCTAACAGCACCATAAATCACATTTATATAACTACCTAAAAAAAATATATTTCAACTACACTATCTAAGTGAAGAATAACTTATTAAATCACTTAGGGTTTTTTTGAGTGATGACGTAAAAAAATATGACAACAGACATTCAAAACTTATTTTGAAAACCTAAAATAAAATAATAAAAGACTTCAATACAGCCCTAATTATTTCTGATAGTTTCATTTCACTCACGTTAATTTTAAGCAGCATAATGTTCAACAGAGGCTTATTGAGTCACTGATTAATTGGTCCCCTGTTGCAGCATTTGCCAACCAAAACAACTGCTCTGCTCAGTAGCTTCTACAAAAGCACGTCATTGTTCAGTGTTGTGTGTCATCAGCCCTGAAATCTGTCTCAGTAAATCTGCTGTCTGCATTTACTGTGGGCTTACTGTGAGATCTCCATGTCTTTGTAAAACTGCTGGGAGACATAGCAGACATCTTCTTTCACTTGGTTGATTACATGAGTTTCATCCATGACATGTAGCTGCCTGGAAGGGAGAGAGAGATTATTTGTTTGTTTTTTTATCTTTATGAAAACAACCACAGTTCAACCATCTACAGAGTACAGTACAGGCCAAAAGTTTGGACACACACCTTCTCATTCAATGCGTTTTCTTTATTTTCATGACTATTTACATTGTAGATTCTCACTGAAGGCATCAAAACTATGAATAAACACATATGGAATTATGTACTTAACAAAAAAAGTGTGAAATAACTGAAAACATGTCTTGTATTTTAGATTCCTCAAAGTAACCACCCTTTGCTTACTAGAATATAAGACATGTTTTCAGTTATTTCACACTTTTTTGTTAAGTACATAATTCCACATGTGTTCATTAATAGTTTTGATGAATTTACAATGTCAATAGTCATGAAAATAAAGGAAACGCATTGAATGAGAAGGTGTGTCCAAACTTTTGGCCTGTACTGTATATAGAGAGTAAATATATTATTTTCCGTAATTAATCAATGGAAAGTACCACATTTCTACCAACCGAGACTGACAGATTCAAGCCAAACAAAACGATAATAGTCAAGTGAGGGGACTTTACCGATATGAAATTATCTCCTTTAGGTGGTTGGTCAGTAACTTTCCTCCTACGTTCAACCTGAAAAGCGAAAAAAACCCCACAATAGCTCATTTGTTGTTGTTATTATTATCGTTAGTAGTGTTGCAGATTAACAATGGTGTTGCAGTCATCTGACCTGCGGATGCCGTCTTTCATTTTCTTGCTGCGACAGTAGGGGACGATGTGGGTGAAGGAGAACCCGCTGTCGACCACCAAACAGCAGAGCTCCGAGGGATTAGTGTGGAAGTAGTGATGAGCACTGAGAAAGCCCGCTGGAGGACACACAACACACATTCAAGATAAGGTTAAACACTTTATAACTCCCAAAATCAAAAGTTTACAAACCAATAACCCAGCTCAAGGACAATGTTGGAGAGGACGTGGTAATATGTCAGCTGGCCATTTTCACATATATATTTTTTTTTTTTTAGAATATTTTATTTTTCAGTTTTCAATTCAACAAGATATACATGAAAAGACAAACACACAACTCCAAACCCCTTCCCCAACCCACCCACAAACTGAAAAGCGAGAGAGAAAAAATAGATAAATAAAATAAAATAATGAAAATATTAATGATATAAAATTAATTTAAAAATAAATAAATACAATAAAATAAAATAAAAAAAATAATGATAATAAAATAAAATAAAAAACGGTCGAGAGGCAAGGAAGACAAGAGTAAGCACTGACGACAAAGAGAATGCAAAAACTACAACCCGTCCACCATAGAAGCTGGCAATGTGTCCATAGATGCTAAATAGGGCTGCCACATCTCTGTAAAAGTATTATAATCATTCCTGAGTGTACATGCAATTTTTTCAAGTGGAACACAGCTATTCATTTCTGAAACCCATCTTCCTATAGAAAGTTGGGAATCAGATTTCCACGTGATGGCGATTCACTTCCTGGCAACGCACAAGGCCAGTGAGAGAAACCTCTTTTGAGCTTTTTTTAATCGTGCATCAATATTTGTAGTATCTCCTCCATTTTCACATATTCTGGGAATGTTCTATAATTTCATTTTATTGGGAAGACATCAGCAGCTGTGATGGGAAAATCTTTTTATTCTATATTATTGTATTTTCCCCCTGGGTCAGGAGCGTTTCTCCCCGAGTATAATTATGTATATATAAATTCCATTTCCGCTTGTTATGGGATTCTTTTTTATTTTATTTTTTGTACCGGTGACCTTGTGGATAACCTGTCAGCCGTTTGTTTAGAACAAAACCTGCCATTGTATTTTGCCATTGTATTTTTAGCTGTATTTATGGATGACCCTGTCTGATGTACCTGTTCTGTGTGTATAATTATATGTTTGTGTTTAGTTTTTTCACTGAAAAATCAATAAAAAGAAAGTTTTGAAAAAAAAAAGATAAGGTTAAACACACGTCAAACTTCTGCCACACAGAAGAATCAACTGTTATGATGTGATGCAAGTGAATACTTGCAGTGACTCCAGTTTAGAAGCTGTGCAGAAAGTATTGTCAAGCATCAGGTTTGACTCACCGTTTGTTCTGAGAGCCGACTGGAACTGGTACTCCTCAAACAGGATCTCATTCATCGACTCCTGAATGGAAGAGAAGTTGAAGTACGGCTCGGTGATGATGATGCTGGTGTCTGCAAAATCCACCTTGATCCAGAACACACAGAAGCACCAGCAGAGGAGGTGACGATGAAATCAGATTGAATTAGTAGGCAATAATTTTAAAAAGACACTCTAGAATAGCAGAATAGCAAACACAAAAAACATTGGTACAGAAAAGATATTGTGGAAGAAAAATTAAACAAAAAAAAAAAAAAACCTTAAACATCTCCTTTCCAAACAGATGATCCCACACTTTCCTCTGGACATCCCAGTTGACCAGATAACCCTGAACAGAAATAATAGGTAAAAGCAAATTAGAGAGAATCTTTGAATCCAAAGCTATTAAGTTCTTCCCTGATGTGACCTGACATTATATAGCTGCAGCCTCTACTTTTGGTTACACTCTCTCACCTTCTGGAAGGGGAGGATGTAAAAGAGACCTGAGCGATCTTTGATCTCATCGAGCTGATTGGCTGTGAAGGTTTTTAATCTGGACGTCCTAGAGCGAAACTGGCAGTTTGGGATGACACTGAGGGAGAAAGAGAGACAGAGAGTCAGCCTGAGAAACATTAGGTGAATTTGTGCTAATGAACACATGCTGTTATAAGCATACAATTATGTTTAGATATAGGTGTAAGTTACTGTAAAATGATCACATTTAGTGCAGCTCAAGTCTTCAGCTTTATGTTGAATATTACCTTTTCCTGACAGCATTAAACCTAACTTGACAAAGTACCTGGAGACAAATAAACAAAGTGTAAGGCTGTTATTTTCCCTGAACTCAAAATGACCGATTGTGAATTAAGATGCCTGTTAATTAATTCCACTAGCTCAGCACTTACGGAGTCTGTCTAAAGCTGGATAATATTGTGGGTGAAGATGTGTGTATCTGGTGGATACATATTCTTTGTATCTGTATTGCAAGGAATAATATCCATTACAATGAATATAAGCTGTTCTTCCACGTCATGCTTTTTGATATCTGGCAAATTAATGTTACCCTAACCACACAAACCTGAAACAACCTGCTATGATGTTACCACAATCTCTTAATGAATTCACTAACCACACAAACCTGAAACAACCTGCTATCAGAGCCAGCGACACCAACAGACTTCATAAAATTATCAAGAAGGCTGGACTATGTACTTGGTCTCAGGCTGGAGACTTTTGGGACTGTGGTGGAGAAGAGAACACTAAACAAACTGCTGTCCATCATGGACAATGATCAGCTCCCTCTCCATCACACAGTAGAAAGACAGCGGAGCACCTTCTCTCACAGGCTGCTCCAGCTCCGCTGTCATAGGGACAGATACAAATATCTTTCCTGCCACATGCCATCACACTGTACAATAACAAATAATAGTCTGGTTCATTACATACTGTCGCTATGCACTTTTTGTTTTTAATGCACACTGTTGTGTGCATTAAAAACAAAAACTGTTGTGTGCATTGCACCTTATTTGTTTCATAGCACCAACATTTTTATACTGTATATTCATATTTATTCTGCACTGGAATTCTATTCTACTCCTTAATACATACTCCTTCTTTAGACACTTTATTTTTTATTGTATTCTTATATTTTATTGCTTGAAGTATGCCTAGGTTGTTCTTTTTATTTAATTGTGTTGTCATTGTCTCTGTGTGTAATGCTGCTGCTACACTGTAATTTCCCAGCTTGGGATGAATAAAGTCTATCTATCTATCTATCATGTTAATTAATTCACTAACCACACAAACCTGAAACAACCAGCTATGATGTCACCACAATATCTTGATGAATTTCACTTTGAATCCCCGAAGTCTCATATGTGGTCCATTGGGTTTGTCTATTAAAAATCGTCATAAAATATAAAACCGTTTTTAACCGAGTTTGGTGTTAGATTTTCTTGGAACGGTGATACCTCAGATAATATTAACATAAATGTACATATGTAATCATAATGTTACCTATAGGTTTATGATCATTAGTGGGGCGGATTAGCTTAACAATCGTTCACTTTGTGATAAAAGCATGAAATTTGGTAGATGTGTTGGTGAATATGTTTCAAACAAATCTGGATATTGGGCCACCTCAAAAGCGCCCCCTAGTGGCCGTGGCAGGCATTTGTTACACAAATAAATCAATGATGAATAAAAACTGCCCTTTTAATAATACCAACTGGTGATGAATTGTATATTGTTGGAAAGCCTGATTAGTCACCTTTACAACGAGGTACAGCTTGTAAGGATCGTGCATTCATGGAATGAGCAACGGGGCTAAACGTGTGGGTAGCACCCCCCAAAAATGTGCATCCCCTGTGGGGCGGATTAGCTCAATAAATCACAAGAATTGTTTATTTTGTGATAGAAGCACACAATTTGGTGGATGTGTTGGTGGATATGTTTCAAACAAATCTGTATATTAGGCCATCGCAAATTCGCCCCCTAGTGGCCATAGCAGTCATTTTCTTCGTTAAAATTACGAAAAATATTTAAATTATTTCTTAAAATATTTAAAAAATGTAAACTAAATATACAAACGTAAATTAAAAAATGTAAATACACATATTAAATTAACAAAAATCCAGTTACACACTCCTTCAGTTATTTTTCCTGCCCCACCACAATCGGGCTAGCCATCGAGCTAGCTAGCAAATGAGCTAGCTAGCATTTGCTTCCTGGGACAAGCAGTGCAGTGGACTGTCCATCAAGGTATGTCTAAATATTTTATTTCACCTGTTATAATTATGAATAAAATATGCTATGAACATCATAAAGGCTAAAGAGAAAAACAATCATCATGGGCCTTGGCGGAAAAGCAAATTAGCAAGATAGCAAAAATAGGTACTTAAGCTAGCTAGTTAGCTTGGAACATGTATCAGTGGCTGTTGGGTGTGAAAGCTTAATAAGACACTGTTAAATTATGTCCTGTGGAATGTGGACATCCCTCTCTGCACACACACACACACACACACACACACACACACACACACACACACACACACACACACACTATATGTAATGTCTCCTTTGCCCATGTGGTTCTTTTTTTCTTTTTTTTAAATGTATTTTATAACTCCATCACAGTTAGTCAGGCGGCTTAGGACCAGATTTGAGAAGAAAGGGGACACGCCGGACAAAAGCACCAAAATTTTTCCACATGCTCTCTATCACCAAAGGTTTCACCTTTTGGTAGGAGCCACTTCATCAACATTGCAGATCGGAGATGGCAGCCATATAAGCCATAAGCCATAAGTCTATGAGAACCAATATATCTTCCAAGCCACTTAGAAGGTCAATCTTGGTGTCAAAATATACATTTTCTGGGTCAAAGAATCATTTAAAGCTATTGAGAATATCACTGGATGACTCACTGTAAATAATTTGTTGATCAAGATCTGACATGAGATGAAAGCATACCCTTGATTTTTTTGAGCAGTGTACATGGCAGCTAATCCGCACTCTCCCGTGAACATTGATTCCAAACAGTTTCAACTCAGGATACCCTGCTGCAACTTGAAGCGAGTTGCCCAGTCTGAGTGAAAATGAACATATCTATTTGATCAAATAATCATCTAGTGATATTCTCAATAGCTTTAAATGATTCCTGGACCCAGAAAATGTATATTTTGACACCAAGATTGACCTTCTAAGTGGCTTGGAAGATATAGCATTTCTCATAGACTTTATATGGCTGCCATCACTGCAATCTTGATGAAGTGGCTCCTACTAAAAATTGAAACCTATAATGATAGAGAGTATGTGGAAAAAATGTGGTGCTCTTGTCCGGCGTGTCCCGTTTATTTGGCTAAGCCGCCTGACTAAGTCACACACCTCAGTACAAGGATTTTGCCAGAAAGAGTAACCTGCTACAAGTAACCCTAGTAGAATTTTTGATTTGATTTGATTTTGATTTTTTTCTCTGTCTAAATGTATTTTTAAAAATGGCCGCCACAGCCATCAGATTTTTTTTTGCGATGGCCCAATATCCAGATTCATTAAACATGTATTCAGCAATGAGTGTACCAAATTTGATGCTTTTATCAAAAAAAAAAACAATTGTTCAGCTAATCTGCCCCACTACACAGGGGATGCACATTTTTGGGGGGTGCTACCCACACGTTTAGCCCCGTTGCTCATTCCATGAATGCACGATCCTTACAAGCTGTACCTCGTTGTAAAGGTGACTAATCAGGCTTTCCAACAATATGCAATTCATCACCAGTTGGTATTATTAAAAGGGCAGTTTTTATTCATCATTGATTTATTCGTATAACAAATACCTGCCACGGCCACTAGGGGGCGCTTTTGAGGTGGCCCAATATCCAGATTTGTTCGAAACATATTCACCAACACATCTACCAAATTTCATGCTTTTATCACAAAGTGAACGATTGTTGTAAAATATTGAGCTAATCCGCCCCACTACATAGCGCTATGTTACACATAACAACAGGTGGATGTAAATACTTCAGTTAGCTGGACCGACGGTTTATTATTAGTAAAAGTAACGTTAGCCACCTTGCTAACGTAACTGAACTCACCTGACTTTTTCCTGACTGTATCCTATTTTCGCCGTATAGGCTCCATTGTCCAGAACTAACGTGGCCATTTTATTGCTTGAACTAACAACATCAAATGTAAAAGTTAAATTTGATCCACATTTAATGAAACAGAACACATGTCTATTCTTCTAACAAAAACAACGCGCCGCCATTAAAGCTTCCGGTAGTCTTGGGAGCCAATCAGATCTTCTTCTGCTTTTCTTTATGTTCATTGGCGGCTGGTATAGCCAATCAGATACGAGATTTGAGGTCCTTTTATAAAATGTTCCGGCAGAAACAGGTCACGTTTTGCTAAGTTCCGCCGCAAAAATCTGTTGATCTAAACCGAAAAGTAGTGAATGTTGAGCTGCAAGACACATGAAAAAACAGGCTTAACTTTATTGCTGTAAAATATAAAGAAAATTATAAATATAGGAGTGATTATAGCAAAGTTCGCATTGTGCTTATATACATAATTGCAGTTAATTATGGAGCTAAAATTAAAGAAAAATAGTACAGAAAGGTCACAATTTTATAAACTTAATATGAGGGCTACAACTAATTGTCAATTTTATTATAAATAAACCGGTAGAATAACGAATTAACAGATTAATGATTCGGTTTGTCCTAGAATGTTGGACAATAGTGGAAACTCTAAAGTAACCGACGAAGTATTAAATGTCTGGTTTAATGTCTGTAATGGAGCAGAGGAAATTACATTTAATTAAAAAAATAACATAGCTTTAGTTTTTCTTACAGTGAAATCACTTCATGCTTTTGTTCTGGAATGTAAAAAAAACATAATTATCTCCATTTGGACAGTTATATGTAATTTTGATGCTGAGAAACTCCCTTATTGTCAATATTCCTAGGAAAGCCATTCATTCCTTCCCTTCCGATGGCTGGATGGCTTTCCTAGGAATATTGACAATAAGGGTCACCCCCTTATTGTCAATATTCCTAGGAAAGCCATCCATTCTCTGAATCCTCTACACTGTAAAAAAATCTGTTTAATTTACGGTAAAACACTGACAGCTTTGGTTGCCAGAACTTCACTGTAAAAAATACAGTGAGCGTATGTAAATGTAAATATCAGCAAAAACTGTAATTTATACTGAATAATCCCATTACTTTTAGGATAATTGTGTCATCATGGTATTTTTCCATAAATTTTACATCAAAATTGTATATTTTTACACTAAAACTGTGTTTTCTACAGTTTATGGCAGTTGAATTTAAAGTTTTGATATTTTGATTTACAGTAATTAAAAGTATTCACTACGGTGATGTACAATGTTTAATTTGACAACCTATTTCTGATGCAATTTGAGGGTTGTAAAGCTTCCTGAGGCTGTGATTACACTGGAGGTCACTGAAGGCTATTTTATACTGTGCTTCAAGAATGTTTAGAGACCCCAGTAATGCAGAAATATTCACACATACGACACACAAGAAAACCTGAATGCATCTCATGTGATTCACATGAAGTGGGTATGTCCATAAAGGTAAGAGGTTCTTAAGTCATAAGCATGAGAGAAAACCACTTAGAAACAGTTCACCAGATTTCTTTTTTTACACATGCCTCTCACGGTTTGTGTGAGTATGAAGAAACAAACAACTACAACAAGGACATGAATCTCCGGTATGGAGGGCATGTGGTGCTGCCTTCTTTGTTCTTCGTTTCTCTGAGTCAGAAACAAAAAAAAGGCAGCTGTAGGAGGAACAGAGATCAACCGTGTTGGTTTTGTTAGAAGTCTGATTGAGTTGTCACCACACAGAGTTATGGATGAAAGAAATTTGTATGTCATTAAAAACCGGCAGAACAAGCATAGCCAGTCTTACCAGTGATAGTGTTTTCTTCTGTAGGTCATAGACTACAGACTGTTTCCCTGTTTCAACTAGTTAAAAAATGCTTGTAGTCACTTTTAAACTCACAAACCTTCTGAGATGTATTGATATATTTTGTCATGAATAATATTTGTATAGAATTTGGATTTTTCTCTTTTCAGATGTACAGTATATGTTAATTGCTACTGAAAATAACTTGACACATTAAAAATAAAGTATTATAAAAATTATAAAACTAGGTAATTTGTCACACTTGGGTAAATCATTTATTCTGACTGGCTATTCTTGCATTGAGCTTACATGTGATTAATCATGTGATCTTTAGAGATTGCAAATGCAAAAACATGTTATTTATTCGTTTTAAATATTTTTTTGTATTGAATCCAGGGAATTTTTACATTACAGCTCTTTTTTTCATGAATCATGATTTTGTTATTGTGCACTCAAGGGAATATCTAACTGATTGTTTCATTCATTTTAAATCTTTTTTTTGTGCAAATTAAGTCTTCTGTCATGACAAAATTAATACAAAAGACTTCTTGTGACTACAAAAAGAGGAAGTTGTGCACAGAAGCCCTATTCCCAATCAATACTGTAAAACATTTATAACCACCAAGAAATTGAAATATTTCTACAGATGGACATAAAATAACTGAATGTCCTTTAGTTTTCTAAATGAGGATATGTTTTCTTTCAAAGGATATTAAAAATTGATATGAAAAATACATGGCAGCTGTTCTAAATTATTTGTGTTTTTCCTTTCCTGCAGCTATATCGAGTAATATCTGATTTTACAGTAGCCCCCCCAGAGTTATTCTTAAGGAGAGTAGAGATGATCCAAAGCAATCCTGTTTGATGCAAAACATCCTTCAAACCTCAAGAAAAATAAAAGTAATCTGGGAAACAGTTCAGTCACTTTTCCCCATTTTTTTTTGTCACAGTAAGAGACAGAACAGTCTGCAGTTCAGAGATAACCATCACATGAGGGAGAAGCAGCAGAGCAGAGTTCTGCATTTACTTGTAATGATGCAGAGATCATCCAGAGATCAGTTCACAAACCAAAGTCCCGTCTTCTTACTGTGCAAATACCAACCGTTCCCAGTTCAATCCCACAAACATGTCGTGTTCCTCCTGCATTAAATGTCCTGCAGTTGGTTTTAAAAGTTCAAAAATGTTCCTTTCAAGGATGAACCAGCGGGTCACTCCACATATTTTGGGATGCATCCCTGTAGTTCGACGAGCTCTGGCCAGCTCTCGTATTTATTATTTTTGCCGTCGTTCTTCAGGTACTAAAAATATAGAAACACACAGAGATGCCAATGATATAACATCATCACCAAGAAAAACAGAAAACCTCTGGAAGATGTGAGCCTCCTTAAGAGCTGCAACGACTCATTAAGATTAAGATTTCCTTTATTAGTCCCACAACAGGGACATTTCCTGTTTCAATAATAGTAACAATGAATAATATGAACAAGCAGTATAAACTAGAAATATAAAAAACATTTTAGCAATTAAACATGTCAAGAATATATATTTTAAAGTATTAGCAATTTAAACAAGTAGAAATATACAAATGTATTAACAATTTAAACAAAAGGATATTATATACATTATATTGATTATTTGAAGTAGACTAATTACGCATTATATCTCGCTTGTTTAAAGCAGCTATTCTCAACCTTGGGGTCCCGACCCCAATTGGGGTCCCGAGATGATTTCTGGGGGTCGCCAAATCATTTTTGAAGTCAGCTCCGCCTCCACTGTGTTAGTGTTTTAGTCTTTTTAGTCATTTAATGTCTTTTTTTAGTCATTTTGTATCTTTTTTGGGTCATTTTGTGTCTTTTTATGGTCATTTTGTTTCTTTTTTGGGTCATTTTGTGTCTTTTTTTGGTCAATTTGTGTCTTTTTTGGTAGTCTTTTTTTGGTAATTTTGTATCTTTTTTTGGTCATTTTGTGTCTTTTCTGGTCATTTTGTGTCTTTTTTAATCATTTTGTGGTCAGTTTGTGTCTTTTTTGGTCATTTTGTGTCTTTTTGTGGTCATTTTGTTTCTTTTTTGTATGATCTGAACTGTGCGTGTGAGATTGTGTTCAGTGAGCGGGGGTCGCGGACAACATGCATGTTAAATTGAGGGTCGCGACTCAAAAAGGTTGAGAACTACTGGTTTAAAGTACAAAACATCTGCAGAGTTATTGTGGCGATTGGCTGTTTTATAGAGGGTTCGTGCCAGATTATTTTACATTTTTCAAAATGTGCAAGAAAGACAGACATGCCCAGACACTGGAGCATTATATGAAGTAGAAATGTTTCTGTTGCTCATCCTGAACATCTCGTATGTTTGGAAACTTTTGATCTTCAATCCCATTTTGAAGAGATACATACACCAAAACATAAACTACCTACTTCCAGTACTTCAGTCAGATGTATTATCATTTCATTGTGCAATATAAAAATACATCTCTCTGTGTAATGGTGTAATTCCAACTATTGAGTCTGTCTATATTGCATATATTGTTCCAAATTTTGTATTTATTAATGTACATTTTTATATACATTTTTTTGCTGCTGTAACACTGGAAGTTTCCCTGTTGTGGGAATAAAGGAATATCTCATCTTAAAACTTTTTTTTATCTCAAGATAAATTGTTGTACAGTTGATTATTTAAGATTATCAAGAAGTTGCAAAAAAAAAACAACAACAAATGCACAGGATGCCAGAAATGGAAAAAGTAAACAAAGAAACAGGGTTATTTTTGGCTGCACAACATCAGTTTGAATTGTGAACTCAGCAAAGGGATTTGTGAAGGGTTAAAGCAGGGGTGTCAAACTCTGGCCCGCGGGCCAAATTTGGCCTGCAGTGTAATTTTATTTGGCCCGCGAGGCAATACCAAATTATTATACTATTATTGTACTATAAAAGCTGACCCGCCGGTATTATACGGCGCATTTACCGCTAATACTACAAATCCCACAATGCCCTGCTGTTGTTTTGGCGCGTCAATCAGGACAGGACCCAGAAACGCGCTCCTCTGTGACAGTCGTCATAGCAACCTCAAGCTAGAGCTGTCTCCCAGCTACCCCTTCCCAAAAATGGCGAAAAGAAAGGCAGAATTTATTATTATTTAACTGATATTTAAATCAGAAGGATGCAAATCGAAAAGAGGCATACGATTTTTATTTAATTTTTATTTAATAAATTAATGACATTGATGTGTTTCTTATTTGAAATTTGATTTTGCATGTCTGCACTATTTAGTTATATATTGTATGTTTATAAGCATTGCTGGTTCCATATTTAATGTTAAAGCAAAACATGTTTGGTATATATTAAAAGGTTTATTTGTTCAATGTTGGCCCGCGATTCTATTCAAGTTTTAAATTTTGGCCCATTGTGTATTTGAGTTTGACACCCCTGGGTTAAAGGGTTCAGATGAATACAGAATACTTTAGAATCTTGTAGTTTTTACCTTCTCAAAGTTGCTCTTCACTCCTGCTCCTTTCCCACCAACAAACACCCAGTTATCTCTGAACCCCAGTGACTTCACATTAGAGCTGCCGAATTCAGTGATCAGCTTCCTCGCATCTTCACTCAACCTGTGAAAACAAGTCAACGCACAATTTAATTCCTGCTGATTCAGATTTAGGCAGTAGGACCTTTGAAACTTTGAATGAGCCTTCTTCATCTTAACATTTGGTTTTAAAGGTTTGTAAGAACGGAAGGTTTTTTGTGAGTTTTCTCAAAAACGAAGGGGAGACATTTACTTTGTTGCAGGGTCGTCGTAGGACGCCATCAGTACAACAGATCCCGTCTCGACGCCCTTCAGGAGCGCGATGAGAGGTTTCACATCTGCAACACAAACACACCACCCATCATTTAAATCTTTAATGGGATCATCCAACCACACTGACCCACAACGCAAATTATCTCATGATGAAATTTGATTGATTAAATTAACAGTTTGTACGAACCGCCGTTGTACATGTTGAAGAAAGCCGTCTTTATGACCTCTCCTGTTTTGCCTGTTGGAGAAAAAGACTTTAAAGATGCTTTACTACAAGAAATAATTAACAATGCACAAATAGAAGCGCTGCCCAACACTTACCATTAACTATAACAATATTTATTCCTGGTCCAGCGTTGTTCTTGATTGTTCCAAGAAGCCTGAGAAAAGTTTGATCCACTGTTAATGCCAGCTGTTATCAACACAACAAGAAAGAGGAAACAAACCCAACAGGAGCTGTAAGAAGAGACCAGAAGGATGAGAGGAAAGATATAGAGACGCAAGAAAAGGTGGCACTCAAGTCAAGTCTTCACTTTCAAATCCAAAGTTTGGGAATTTCAAGTCCAGGTCCTAAACGTTGTGTTTCAAGTCCTAAATAAGGCCGTGTGTTGGCAGGAATCTGGTAATAGGGGGGCGGCTGTGGCTCAGTCGGTAGAGTTGGTTGGCCCCCAACCGAAGGGTTGGTGGTTTGATCCCTGAAGTATCCTTGAGCAAGATACTGAACCCCAAATTGCTCCCGATGCTGCGTTCATCGGTGTGTGAATGAATTCCCAATGGTGGCAGGTGGCACCGTTTAGGGTAGCCTCTGCCACCAGTATGAATGTGTGTGAGAAAGGGTGAATGAGCGCAGTCTGTAGTGTAAAGCGCTTTGAGTGGTCGCAAAGAAAAGCGATATATAAGTGCAGGTCCATTTACCATTTACAGAAATCTATCACACTATTAAAACCACCTTATGCAACCAGAACAGTGGGATTTGCCTTTATCACAATCTCTGACACATACAAAAATTTGATATTCGCAAATAATTGGCTATGGTTCATTTCAATTGCGTGTAGGCAAAAAGGTGTATAAAACACTCACTTCCAGTGGTGAAGCAAAGTGGCATCTTCCAATCTTGTGAACTTCAACTGTAGTGTACTGACCGTCAATTTCACAGCCTCAGGCAATAACAAAGATGTGCGTCTTGGCAGTCAAATGTAGTAGTCAAAGCTACAAAACAGCAACTGATATGCGTGTGTCACATCCTGCTCTGCACACATATCGCATTTGCCACTCGCCAACTGGGTGGAGCTTGTGATTTTTCCCAGGAATGTCAATGTTTGTTACACAGCAAATGTATTGAGTTTCATCAGTGAGCCACAGAGGTGTTACCTCATTCAGATAAATAGTGACTTAACAGATATTTATCTAAAGGCAAGTCTTACCAGATTAATGCTTTACCATGCTGTGGATGAATACTGTCATGGAAAAATTTTATATAGATATTGTGTAAGGATAGCTATATAATTGGATTCAGTGGCGGTTCTACACAGGGGCCTCCAGGGGCCACTGCCCCTGTGAAGAAGCCTTTGGCCCCTGCTGTGGCCCCTGTGTCAAATTAATAATAAAATGATCAATTTATAACGATGAACAATGGAACATTTCTTACCTTTTTTTTGTTCAAACAATATCTCATTGTACACTAAAGGAACCCAGAATGTTACATTGTATAATAGTTTAACTCTATGGAGTCTTATAGGGCTATTTTGTCCATTTTTTAATCCTTTTCATGTCTTTGTAAGTCATTTTGTGTCTTTTTTTGGTAATTTTGTATCTGTTGTTGTGTCTGTTTTAGTTATTTTGTGTCTTTTTTTGTCATTTTTATGTCTGTGTTTTTTTTTGTTATTCTGTCTTCTCATTTTGTGTCTTTTTTGGTCATTTTTGGCCCCTCCTTGGCCCCCACAGTAAAATTGGTCTAGAACCACCACTTCTATATTAATCAGGGGCTTTAAAAATATCAGAAGAGTCGTAACTTGCTCTCTGACCCTAGCGGCCTTTGTTCTACACACCCATTTGAAGAAAACCCCAGAACAAAAACATCTGGCAATGCAATCTTGTTGTCACAATCTCTACAAATGCAAAATCTGAAGTTGTGGCCAAAATCATGTTGCTGGAAATGTGATGGGAGTTCCATTAGAGAATAAGGACAGAGAGAGCAGATCGGCTCTTGTGACGCTTCTTTTTATTCTTTACTGCCATGTCTGTCTTTACTGCACAGAACTGTGTGTGTATATATATATATATATATATATATATATATATATATATATATATATATATATATATATATATATATATATATATATATATATTTTTTTTTTTTTTTTTTTTTTTTTTTTTTTAAATAGCTTGCTGTATTAAATATCATGTTTCTTCAACATGGATTTGAGTTATTGACTCTCATGTCCTTTTTAAATAGGCATCAGGTTTTTTTTAGCAGTTAAAAGTAACAAGTGACTAACAGGCCACCACAATATCTATGGAGCAGAAGATCATTACTGAACTTCCTGGGATCTTTTTCCTCTTGGACTCCAGGCTCACTGCTTAGTACTACCTCACCTAAACTGTAGAAGACAGTACAAGTTGCTGATTGACACAACTATAAGCTAACAGTCAGTAGGTTGAGCTGAGGAAAATGGGAATGTCATTAGATCTGCAGGTATTTGGTCATAAACCATAATACTGGATGGCGCTAGATGAAAAGTTAGAGGAAAGTCAGTAGGATTTTTCCTCTGGGGAACGAGAATTTCTACACTAAATTCCATCACAAGCCTTCAGAGAAAGTGGAGGACCAAAGTAGAGGACCAAAAAACAACAACATTATGTATGATTCCACTAACAGAGTAGCCTGGCTAACACCAGACTAATCTCAAATGAGATTTGGTCTGGGAACCAACCGCTCATTTCTCCGTAGAGGAGGTGTGGTTTACGATCCTCCGGAGCCGTTTATTGGGCGCTTAGAATGTCTATCAAAAGCGTCTGTAGGTAGCTCTTAGCCAATCAGATCAGTTATACCAGATGACGTAGTAGAGCAACAGAAATGGATGTTTGTTGTGTGTGTCTGTGAGAGAGTGTTGTTTGCTGCTTTGCTTCTCCAGTTCTCGCTTTCTGCAAGATTATTTATTTTCACGCTTTATTCCCCCTCATGTCATTCAGCCACACACATCCACTGATTTTATGGGCAATAAACAAGCTGCTGCGGGCCTCTCGGCGGCTCCGCTGTCCCCCGGCTCGTAGCGAGATCACTGGCGTTACAATAGCGGGGCTAATAGCCCCGCTAATGCCGTAACGCTACTGCTAATAGCCCCGGTACTGTAACGCGGAGCCGCCGAGAGACCTTTCGCCTTTCAACTTTCACTCTAAACTATTTAAAACACCATCTACAGCTAAAGAGAGTTTCGCGTCTGCAGCAGCCATGTTGGATCCGTAAGAAAACTACAAGCTTCCGTCTGTCAAGAAGTACGCGTCATCGTCTTGCCGTCCCTCCCCGCTCTGTGATTGGATCCCTAAAACAGGGCTAAGAAACGGCCCTGGTTTCCAGACCCTTTCGCAGTTCGAAATGAAATCGAGTGTGCAAGGCAGTCTGGGTATACCCAGGCTACTAACAGAGAAAAACTAAAAACAAATTAGCACCACTTGCTGAGTTTGTATTTACAAGAGGAGGTGCGAGTAGGTGCTTGTGTTTGAGGAGGAAGATGAGGGTGAAACACGTACAGTTTGTTTTGGAAGCAGATCTTTGGAGCTACGACGTTAGCGGCTCCGCTCTGGATGAAGAAGCTGAAGTGATCCGCTGCACAGTCTGTCTTCATCACACATGTTCCAGCTGGAGAGGAAATGTCAGTTAATCCACCGTCAGATCACTCATTCAGTCCTGATCAGGTTGAATCGATCACTTACCTTTCGATGGCCCTTTGGAGGTCTGAGTGGATGTTGAAGAGCTTTTAAATAAAGCACGACGCATGTCGTCTGGAACATACACATAGTTTGTTAGCAAAGTACAAAAATCTTTTGAATAGAAACCACTGACAAGCTGCAGACTTGGAGATGTTAAATTTTTTTGTAATTTCATTTTATTAGTCCCATACAGGCCTGTTTTCATAGAAACCATTCCTGCAGCATAATTCACTTTCTAAAGTTCAGCTGAAGTTAAAATGTTTATCCAATTAGTAAAACTAAAACCCTATTTTTGTTCCCACAGTGTCATCAACCCATTGGCAAAAATAAAAGCTGGTATTGTACATTTCTGAAAACCACATATGTTGAATATGAACGTTTCTGAATTGCTGCAACCCATTCTCATTCCCTCAAGCTTTACAACAAAATAAAAGCACAGCGACAAAGTGGACCAAATTGTTTTAAACATTGTGAATTTGGACAAAAAACACTTATGTTTAGGCAACAAATCAGGATGGTTACGGTTACGAAAAAGATCAGGGTTTGGGTTTTATGCAACTGCTGGACACAGAACTCAAAGTACATCTGAACGTGTTGTATTTATTTACAGTGTGGCATCAGTGCTTTTGCTGCAGTTAATGATCAAAATGACTGCAATATGCTAACAATATATGCTCTGACAATCATCTACAGAACAAAATCTTCAGTTTCCTTACATTGTGGCTCTATAAGAACATGGTGTGATTGAAGGTTGAGGTATTAAATGTTCCTACCTTTGACATCTTGGAATGGACTGCTGTATTTCTGCAGGACGAATGTGACAAAAACAACCAGTGGCACCAACACCAACATGAACTGTAAAATTTCTGCAGGAGACAAACAGATTAAAGTCGTCACCAGCTCCACCAGTCAGACTGGATTATAGCAGACTAAAAAAGTAACCTCAACAACTCGTGCAGTAGATTAATAACTGTGTGTTCACTAGCCTACATCAAAATGGCTTCAAGAATGAGAAAAGATAAAGAAAGACAACATAATGTATCTTTTCTTCCATCTTGCAAAACACTGAACGGTTTGACCTCCTTAAATTAAACAATTACAATAAAAAAGACAAATTTCATTTCATTTTAAAGTCACATGAGAACTAAAAGATTGAAAACAAGAGAAATGCATACTGTTTTGTATTTAAAGAATTATCAAAATGAAAAAAATATATTTATATGCCTTTGAATTAAAGTTTAAGTGTGTTTAAAAAGTTGAATTATTTTTTCTTTTGTTCTTTTTCTTGTCTTTTGGTCTGTTTTAACAATGGAAATGTGTTTATTATCAAATTAATGAATACATAAATAAATCATCTTTGGTGTATAATCTTTTGAATATTCCAGGATCTTTGTCTTATTAAATTTTAAAGTCCTATTTCTGTGTCTTTTTGTATATTTTCTTAATGCCTTTCTGTCTAAAGAACTTTGAATGATGTTGAAATGTAAAGACGTCTTCAGTGAGGTGTCAATCTTTAAGATTAACTTGGCTTTATCTCAAATTGTTCATGTTTTATTCACTGTGGGTTTTTTTTAAATCATATCCGCGTGTTACGTTTTTTTGTTTGACTATTGAATGTACACCTTCTGTTGAGTCCTGTTCATGTAAAACACACATGAGCAGTTGTCAGTAAGCCACCCTGTGTAAATAAAGTTAATTAATGGATCAGAGAATAAAGCAGTTAGTGGTTAGTCATTCAAACAAGGAAAGGAAATAAAATAAACCAGTTACATCAATAGAATCCTACATCAAGGGGCCAATCTTCACCATAAATATTTAATTATGTTTACATGTACTGAATAACAAACTTAAGCAGGTTTCCTCCACTGCCAGGTTTATATAAGTATAATATAAGTAATTAGGCTACATATTTAAATAAGGCATGAACAGCTGTAGATATGTAAAATTTATCACGTTTTTGAAAATCAGGATTCAGTGAATGGAGTTTGACAATTAAAGCAGAGAAACCACACAGGAAATGATCAATAACAAAGTGAAAAAAAAAAAAACTTACTTCCTCTGATGTTTTGCCGTCTTGCCATTTTTCCTACGAAAAAAAGAAAAACAAAGAGATATAAAGAAATGTTTGTAATGTATTCTCTTTTTTTAAACTTTTATATTTCCTTTTGTTTTGTTTCTTTTATCTGGTCTATGCTGGGTTTTTTCTTCCTGCAGCTGTATGCGGTAACCTCTGTGTATTTATTATCATGCAATAAAAAAAAAGTTTTTGTTTCAATAGTTTATTGAAAAGAGATTTTATAGATTTTATATATTAATATATATTTTTATGTCTGAAAAAAATAGGATATAAAATAACTTGAGGAGAAATATCAACACTGCAATAAAAAAAACGTTATAAGTTAAAGATATTTTTGATTAAAAACCATATACGTGCTTGTTAATAATGTACGTTCCAAATATTTAATGTTCCCCAAGCACAGTTTTTAACCATGACTTGCTCTGGGGCTGGACCATAGCTGGACAATTAATCGCATCACAATATGGACTATAAACAGGAAAGTGCAGTATTTAGGGCAAAATATGTGTTCTGATTTAAGTATTGCTGTGCTGCAAGATGTCCAGGGCTAGAAATAGTAAAATGTGTTTAGTAGAAATCATGTCATGATCAATTAATCATATTTTCAATGAATATGATTTAAAAAAAAAAAAAAAAAAAAAAGTATGAAAAAATATAATTGCCCTAACTCATTAAATAGAATAAGAAAATCATCCGTGCTATGATTGGCTAGTCTGCGTTCAAGGGGGCGGGACTTAGCTGACTTCAGTACTTTTTGTCTTTTAGAAGTTTTTACAGCTCACACTCTTATTATCGGCTCGTCATTCATCTGTGAAGCACTTTGAACTGCAGTAATCTGTGTGAAAGCTGCTGTACAAATAACGTTTAATTAACTGATTGAACAAACGCGTGACATTATCAGCCGGATAAATCTCAAACAACAACTCACTTTTGGAAGAACTTGACAAGCATAAAAAGAGACGGGTCCGGTGCGTGGGAAAGCAAACAGAGCACTGGTTTCTCTCCTGTTTTACTGGTTTCCCTCCTGTTTTATGAGCACTAACTCAGTTCACCTGTGTACCTGACTCTGAGCAGAAACAGGTGTGTTCGTTGCTCCTCCCAGAGCTCAACAGGACCTGTGTTTCTTTTTACCTTCACTTCCTGCAGCTGCCCTTACAAGTATATACGGTTGCATGCACTATGCAAAAAAAAACATTGGGACGGACAATTGGTTCATTGTAAGTTACTTCCTCTTTTTCCTCACTTGCGTCTCTTCCTTGCTTCTTATCTCGACCCTTCAGAGGATGCAAGGACAGAGGAATCCTCAGAAAGGAAATCCTTTTTCCTCTGAGTTTCATTTTCAAACGCTGCATCAGTTGTCATTAGCCTTAACCCAAAACAAATCCTGCATAGACCCTCTAATTATTTTTTTTCAATGTCTCTTAAAAAGATATTCATCTATTTTTATTCATGGGTTTTAATGTATTATTTTCATTCCTGTATTTGTGTTTCCATGTTTCTAATATAAGTTTTGCCCTAAATAATCAGTATATCCTTATGAAATAAATGGCTGTCAATGCATTTAAATTAATTTATTTTATATTCTAAAAATGAGCCATTCTGCATGATGAGCACTTTTACTTTTGGTACTTTAAGTATATATGCTAATTCTAGTACTTTTACCATTTTATACAGTCTATGACTTTTACTAAAGTGAAATTTTAATGCAGGACCTTTACTTTTAAGAGACTTTTTACACCATGGTATTACTCGTTTTTCCTTAAGTAAAATATGTGAAAACACCACCATATAAACCTTTAGGACAGAGTAAAATTTCCTTAAATAAAAAAATCTATAAACAAAAAATGTTAGAAAACTTACTCAAATAGCTGCAGGTTCATTTTTCTAATGGAAAATACTTGAAAAAGTACCTAAAAAGTGTGCATGACATACCTTAGTAAGTCATGCACACTTTTATTATGGTTACCTTTGTGTATTTATTATTATGCAATAAAAAATCTTTTTTTGTTTCAATAGTAAATACTTCCTGTTTGTAAACAACTGTGCAGGTGTCTTAGTTTTAGCCCAATCACATCTTCTCAGTACAACAATCAGTCTGCATATAAATACAGACAGACAAAAGACATAAAATACTCAAATGAAATGTATAGATGAATAAAACACACTGACCCACTCTGACCGTCAGCATGTCTCTGATGTCCCGCCGCGCAGACACTGAGGGGGAGTCCTGTGAGGCCTTCAGCTGGCGGAGAAGCTGAACACAAACAGGTTGATCCTGTTCCGCTTACCTGATTACCTGTTTCCAGCCAATGAGCTGCACCTGCAGGGCCAGAGTCCACACTCCTCATCTGGTGATAACATCATAATTTGAATGGGTTTATTTATAGATATCAGGTAAGCTTTTGTTTTATTGGTGAATGTGCAGCCTGGAACTGAAAACGACTCAGAGAGCTCATAATGCTGCACACAACTCTCTGACATATGTACTTAAAACAACAAAACTCAAATCTGCATTAAAAAGGTAGACCAGCCAATTGGGGGCATTTTGTTGGACCGACATGTTTTTGTGCACATTTTCTTTTTACGTTAATGAGTAAGTGGTGGCTGGCTGTCTGTTGCTTCTGTTTTGTTTTATCTGTTTGTTCACTTTTATTTTATTTATTTTTTTCTCTGTTGGGTTTTTTCTATGTTTCTTGTACTGTATGTGTCTGTATATATATATGTGCCAAAACTTTGCATAAATAAAATTTACCAAAAAAAAAAAAAGGTAGACCAGTATGCTGATTGGCTGACCTTTTTTTTTTTTTTTTTTTTTTAGATATAATTAAAACATTTTATTGAGAAAAGTTCCAGTGATTTAGGCTCATCGGCAACCACAGCTACCGGTATTTTACCGTAAATTTAACAGATTTTTTTTACGGTGTAAATATCCTTGTTTCTGTCCGCCGCTATTCTTTAATGGTTTCATTTCATGCTGTTGATGCTGCGGATCTTTGTTTAATCCCAATACAAAGAGATAAAACTGGTTTAGTGGCATTTTATCAGATCGACATCAATGTGTAAAAGTATTCACTGCAGCCAAACCCTCACTGCGGGTAAATCACAGAGATCAGATATGATGGGTGCAGTCCACTTTTGTACTGGTTATCTGGTCATAAACCAAAGTGTTGGGGACATTAAATTGTAGACGCTAAACTAAAAGTCAGAGGATCACCTAAGACTGCTGAACATTCTTTCCTCTTTGTTGCTCTGCGTTATCATCCCACTTCTTTTGTTTGCTATCGTTTTGCATCTGTTACCAGGGTGTGTTGCTCTAAAGCAGGAATGCTCACCCAACCTCTCCAGCCAGTATTTATATGAACGTGTTTAGGCTGGTAAAGAGCAGGAAAGTGGTATTATTAACATAACGTATCAACATGGTCTCACAGAAATCCGTGGAATAGCCACGGAATCGCTCAAATTTCCGTGATACTGACACGGATTTCGCTACAATGCAAGTTAATGACAGTCATATCCCGTGGCTATTCCAACATACAAAGTGATTATGTACATTCACTGAGTGAATATTTAGAAAATAAAACATATATTTCTCGCTAGAAATGTGATCAAAATCCATTTTTATGCAGAGACAAAGTCAAAATATTGATTTTTCACTAAAAATTAGAGAACTGTCCGCCATGTTTTTTGTTCTGACCGCCGGGACCTTTAAAGTCACGTGACTTGGAACAAACCAATAGGAACAAATATCCATGGAATAGCCACGGGATATGACTGTCATTAACTTGCATTGTAGCGAAATCCGTGTCAGTTTCACGGAAATTTGAGCGATTCCGTGGCTATTCCACGGATTTTGAGTTAAGCGAAATCTGTGGCTATTTAACGGATTTCTGTGAGACCAGGTTGTAACGTATATATTGTGTAAGATTCACTGTGTTTTATGTGAATATATTCATTGTTTTTGTTCAATGCAACTGTTTATTCTGTAGAGGTTGTGTTGTACTTTATCCCAGTTATTAGTTTTGCAGTATTAATACAATTCCTTATGAGATGTGGTTTTACATTAATATATTCATTTATAATGGTGGTTTTGTTTCACTATCATCATATTACAATCTAACCTTGTCCCTGCAACAAACACATTTGAATGTTTTTTCTACAAAAAGTGTTTACTTTTGATACTTTAAATACATTTTAATGCTGATGTGGCTGCACTTTTATTTCAGTTAGTTTTGAATGCAGGAATTTTACTTGTAGCGGAGTAATTTTCACAGTGTGGTATTAGTACTTTTACTCCAGTAAGCGATCTCAATCCTTTTTCCACCACTGATCTGAAAACCATGTGCACTGGTTTACTAGAGCTCTTGGGTTGAACTAAATGTTTGCTTTGAAACAGGCTTTGAGGTATATTTTCTTCAGTTTAGTGGGCGTGTCAGAGGTATAACCTAATGGGCAGTGACCAACAAATATGAATATATTTTGTGAATATTGAACATGATGACCTCTACATTTAAATAAAATGACTAAATGACTGTTGGGAGTCATGTTTGGATCACGAGTCGGAAACATTCCTGCACAGCCACCACTGGAACATAATTGTACAAACACTAAATCTGTGTAGCTAAATCTTTATCTGCAACTGTGCAGAAATATCAGGGTTAAATAGAAAGAACAGACAAGCACAAAAAAAGCTGCAATTGTCAATTGAGATTTTGAATGCAGTTATGAATGAAGCTTCTAACTTTTCAGTTCAGCCCCAATGAATGCATCATAACATCAATATCTTATGATAATGAACTCTTTAATCTTGTTTAATGTCGTACAAACTAAGCAAGAAAGAGAAATGAAATGTCAGTCTTCGTTCGGAAGTGAAACTTGTTAAACATTTTAAAAATCTGCTTCATGTTGCAGCAGACAAAGTTTTTTTTCTATAAAAACATTCAAACAGCAGGACGTGATGTGAAACACCTTCAATGCTTATTTATTTTACTGATGCTTTGCTCTGGGACTTCACTGTACATGAGAGGAACAAACTGTCTGCTGTCATCCCTTTTTAAATAAAAATGAATACATAAAAATAATTTTGTAAATAAATACAAAAATGGGGAGGGGGGGGCTCTCTTTGGGTGGACCGCCCAAATAAAATCTGTGAGCAGAAAAGACTTGAATGCACATTAGAGTTTGTCTTTTAATCTAGTTCCATGTCCTCTGTTTGACTTTCCTTCTTGAGTCGACTCCTCGTCATCAGTCTAAAGGCGCCTCCATCCCAGTTGAGTGTACTGGTAACACTGGTATCCCCTCCAGGGTCATTTAAACATCAACACCGAGAGGTCTCAACAGTCAGGGCTGCACAATTAGGACTAAAAACATAAATAAAATCATTTATCAGGCGTTTTTAAACCTTGAACTGACAGAAATCTATGGATGCACCTTTTTGACACATGACTGATATCAGCTGTACGGAAGCCCTGAACCGCAAGTGAAGAAATTTTTTTTTGAGATGTTATCTTGTTATTTCGAGATCATATCTCGTTATTTCAAGATAATATCTCATTATTTCGAGATAATACACATATGTAAAAAAAAAATCTTCCAAAATTTTTTTTTTTCTTCAGATATTATCTCATTATTTCGAGATAATATCTCGTAATTACGAGATAATATCTCATTATTTCGAGATAATATCTCGTTATTTCGAGATAACACACCTATGTAAAAAAAAAACAATTTTTTTTTTTTACATAGGTGTTATCTCGAAATAACGAGATATTATCTCGAAATAATGAGATAATATCTGAAGAAAAAAAAAATTAAGATTTTTTTTTTTTTTAATTCTTATTTTTTTTTACATATGTGTATTATCTCGAAATAATGAGATATTATCTTGAAATAACGAGATATGATCTCGAAATAACAAGATAACATCTCAAAAAAAAAATTTCTTCACTTGCGGTTCAGGGCTTCCGTACAGCTGAGATTCTGTTGACCACAATTTTTTTTTTAAAAGTGGAAAAACATAAAAGATGTCTAATCCAAGTTAAAATCTGTTTTAGTTAAATAAAAATGCATCAAATGCTCTTTTATGCTGCCTCCACAGAAATACTTTCTGTGTTTTATCATCTTATGTCCACATCAGTAGCATCTGTTTAAAGCAGCAGTGTGTAGGATTTAGTGCCACCTAGTGGCGAGGTTGCAGAATGCAACCAACTGAATAACCGTGCTCTTACCAAGTGTATGGAGAACAAACGGTGACATTCAGATAATGTAAAACTTTACCTGAAACAAGCCAGTTTATAGTTAGATTGTCCATTCAGCAACAAGGTGGACTCAAGAAGATATGAACATAAGAAGGGTTGATTCTCAGCTAATGAACACACAACGATTTATATATTTTCAGGTGATTAACCCATTGAAGCCTGGAAAGCGGAGGCTGAAAAATCTTTTAGTAGAAGTGTTGACACTTCTGTTGAATTTCCAGAAAAACTTCAGGTTTTAGGGGCTTATTTTAAAATCACCCAGAGGTTTTACAGGCGTTTCAGGCGTCAATGGGTTAAACAGATGTGAATATTATATTCCATTTCTGCCAATAGATGCCACCTAAATCCCACACACTGCTACTTAACGGTGTCTAAAGCTCCCAGCATCAGTCGTTATGCACAAACCTGTGTGTTGCCTTGTGACACCATCTACAGATGGTGGGAAAGGGAATAACTGATGAGGAAGCCAATCATCATCATGAGCAGCTGCAATTATGTAACTTTGGAGGTTTGTGGAGCGAGAGGTGGGTGTGTGCTTTCAGAAATTGTTGGACAAAGCCCTGGACAAAAACTTCTATTACATTCATGGGACCTATAATTAAATACAACGTCTTAGGAAAATACAGTCAAAATATCTCAAGTAGTTTTTTCAGCTTAAGCTTACTATGGCAAAATCTGTGCCACACAATTTTTTATGCAGGACCAAATAAATCGTGATTGTGATAGAAATGTATTAATACTTCACAAAAATCTAAATTCGGTTGCAAGAAAGTGAAAGCTATCACAGATATATTGATTCTTGAAAATTAAAGATTCTTTGTTTGAGTAAAAAACAATATTTGAATTTGAATGCATTACTTTAAAACATTCAGCTACATGAATAAATGTTGTAAATTCTGCTTAGGATTTTGGATGTTCAGTACAAATTTAAGACCAATCCAGTGAAAAATAAGCAGTAGGGGAATCAGAATAAAAAATAATCACAAACATTTTGCCAAACTTAAAAATTTTAGGCTAATTGGTTGTTTTGTTGACTATAATGCTTTTTTTAGTTGAAGACCCCTTTCTTTAATGCTTTTATTTCTTTAATGATTTTTAATACTGAATGACTCTTTTCCAAGAAATGTAGGAGCAAATGTTAAATAAACATGAGTCACTTATTCAAGAAAATTAAACGTAACTAAATAATGACTAAGGAAACGTTCAGACTGCAGGCAAGTGTGACCCAAATCTCTTTTTTTTGCTCATGTGACTGTCTGAACAGCACAAATCAGATCCAGGCCACTTTCATATGTGGTCCTAAATCGGATACATATCTGTTTTTCCAAGCGACCTCAGTCTAAACGGTCATGTCGCATTTCATCAAACTTTTACATCACTCGTCTCCTGCTGCATATCACCCGCTCTCTCTCTCTTTCTCCCCACAGACACGTACACACACCCCGCCTCTTACAGGAAACACAGCATACTTGTTGTTCCCTTGCCTATTCGGGTCAATTCAGGGCCGTGATCAGTTCACAATGGAGTCTGATAAAGGCCTGCAGTGTGAACATAACCTAAATCATAAATAAAAGCATTATTATTTGGAGTAGAGCTATAGGATTATGTAAGATCCCATGAAATCAATAGAGGTTTCAATATTATATTCAAGAAAATCCAGGTTTATCTTTCAGAGTTAAAAATGTTGCACTCAGTATGCATCTTGGTCACAGTTATAAAAAAACAACAAATTAAAGACTAAGGGATCTGTACCAAGATTGCTCATGGTAAAAGAGATTCAAATATCTTGTCAGCATCTGCCTCGAAAAGTGAAATCAAACCTGATACAACTGGTGAAAGAAAGATCATAATTGGCAATGCTAATTACTTGTGCAGCCCTCCTGTTAAAATGGTCTACGTCCCTAGGTGGGGACTTCTCCAGGACCAGCTCTGTGTGAAAGACCAACATGGGGTACCAGGTTTAAATTGCCTCTGCCGTCTGCCAGTGAGGTTCAATTCTTCAGACCGCCACCACAGGCCTGGATGTCTCTACAGGGACGGTCTACGTCCCCAGACACGTTGGTCTACATGAGGGCGTTAAGGTGCCCAGAATGTCCCACAGAGTTCAGCATCAAGGCCCTCTGGTCCAACACCTCCCTTTCTCGTCCCAGCGTCTCCCTCTCCTGCTCCACCATGGCTCTGTCTCGCTCCACGGCCGCCCTCTCCCTCTCCAGCCACAGCCTCTCCGCCTGCACCGCCGCCCTCTCTCTCTCCACAGCCGCTCTGTCTCTCTCCACCATCTCCCTCTCTCGCTCCAGTGCCGCCCTCTCCCTCTCCACCATCTCCCACTCCCTCTCCAGTCCTCCCAGCGGGCCGTCGCAAGCCTCCGAGCCGCGCTGGTTCTGCTCGCCGCCGTCGCTGAACGCCTCTTGTCCGTAGTCCGAGGAGGAGGAGGTCGGAGGGGGAGGGGCTGGCCGGGACCTGTGTCTGGGGGCGGGGTCGGGGTGCTGATCGTCCTCCTGGGTGACGGGGGTGAGGAGGGGAGCGCTGCTCGCCAGGCGGCCCTCCATGGCTTCGTTCATCAGGTGGAACCAAGGCCAAGAGGAGGTGCTGTCTGCTACACTCTCCATCCCGACAGGAGGGTACTTCAAATCCTGAAGAGAAGAGGAGAGAAGAGCAATTGACAGAAGAGAAAAGTAAAAAGTGAAAAGAGAAAAGAAGGAGAGAATAGGAGAAAAAGAAAAAAGACAAAAGTAAAAGAAGAAAATGAGAAGAGAAGAGGAAGAGAGAAAATGAGAGGGGAAGAGAGAAGAGAAGACAAGAGAAAAGTAAAGAAAAGAAAAGAAAAGAAAAGAGAAGAGAAAAGAGCAAATGACAGAAGAGAAAAGTAAAGAAAGGGAAAAGAAACGAGAAGTGAAAAGAAGGAGAGAATAGGAGAAAAAGAAAAAAAGACAAAAGTAAAAGAAGAAAATGAGAAGAGAAAAGGAGATGAGAAGAGGAAGAAAGAAAATGAGAGGAGAAGAAAGAAGAGAAGACAAGAGAAAAGTAAAGAAGAAAAGAAAAGAGAAAAAGAAGCTGTTGTTGAAAATAGTCCCAAATCAAATGCACTTTTTCTTCCCATTTGTGTATTGAAAACTACAGTTACCAGCTGTTTTAGAAAATGACTGGCCCTTATTTCAAATGAAACTATGTATTTATGGGCTAAATGGCAAAGACAGTAAGTCAGACAGGTTTAAAATAGAACCACGGCAGTCTGATATTTTGGTTAAAAAAAGACTTTGGATGCTAATGAACAAACCTTGTATCTCCTCTTCAGATTGTCCCATTTCTTCGCCATCTGGTAGGTTGAGACTTTCCCCTGCAGCCCGAGCTCCTTCAGGATGGCCCTGAGTGACACATTCAGACTCATGTAGGAACATACGGCTGCTTCAGCTGTTTGCATAATTTTTTTATTGTATAAAAACAGCATCTTACTTCCAGGCAGCTTTGGCAGCATTTCTCCTCCCGGTGAACAATGACTCGTTAGCAGCTCGAAGTTTAATCATCCTCCTTGTGTCCTGGTCTGTCACTGCAGCAGACACACAAATACAGGTAAGGTTGAAATAAACAGAGAGGTGGTTAGGCAAACTGTCAAACATGTCTGCATGCTCAGAGTCAATATACAGCTGCTAACTGTCAGCTTGATGCAGGCCTTAAAAGGTGGCATTCAGAACATTAACCTGGCAGCAAGTAAATATTTGCTTTGTAAAGAAGTGGAGGAGTTGCCTTGTTAGATTGTTGTAATGTAAAGTAAATGGGAAACAACACATTTGGAGCTCATTCATGAAATTTCTAGAAGAGGAAGATTTTGCTTTGGGCCTTGCTTGGACTACTGTCAAGCTTTATTTGTTGGATAATTTATTTTATCCACCACGATGTGATTTTAGTACGTTGTCACAAAGTACAACAGCAGAACATGTCCTAGTTGTATTAAGTTTAAAGTGCTATTATGTGTTTTGTTTAATGTGATGTGCATGTTTTTGTTATGTGACAAAGGCATAATAATTTTTTTTTTTTTTTTTCCTTTTAGATATTTTTTTGGGCATTTTGTAGCTTTATTGAGAGAGAGAGAGATATTGAGAGTGAAAGGGGGGGACAGAGGGGAAGACATGCGGGAAAGGGCTCTGAGCCGGATTCGAACCCGGGCCGCCCGCTTACGAGGACTGGGCCTCTGTGGTACGTGCTCTACCAGGTGTGCCACCGGGAACGCCCCCACAAAGGCATAATAATTAAGAAGAACCCATCTTACTTTTATAAGAGAGGTCTGAAGGCGTCGAACACTCCTCTCCACTGGCGTCGATGTAGGTCACGTTCCCGTCCGTCTCGGTGGCGTCTCCCCCCACCATGCTCTCCAGCTCCGACACGCTGCTCCTCTCCGCCATCAAACAGTCTCTGTCTGGAGGCGGAGACGAGCCGAAGACGGCGTCCTCGTCGCTGCTCCAGACGGGCGTCACTCTGGGTGCTTTACCCACAAGCCGTCCCTCCAGAGCGTCACACATCAGCTGGAACCAGGGCCAGGAGGCCGGGTTCGTCTGGCCCTCCATCCCCCGAGGAGGAAACTTCAGGTCCTGAACACACACACACACAAATAGCTTTAAGGAATAATCAACACTAAACTAACAGTTCCTGTACAGGTGAGACTGATGGAGGTCGTCACCTTGAACTTGGTCTTCAGGTTGTCCCACTTCTTGGCGACCTGGTCAGGTGTTATCTTCCCCGTCAGACCCATCTCTTTCACTATGCCCCTGTGGAGATATTAAAACAAATTAAATAGATAGATAGATGGATAGATATACTTTATTTATCCCAAGCTGGAAAATTACAGTGTAGCAGCAGCATTACACACAGAGACAATAACAACACAATTAAATAAAAAGAACAACCTAGGCATACTTCAAGCAATAAAATATAAAAATACAATAAACATCTAAAGCGTCTAAAGAAGGAGTATGTATTAAGGAGTAGAATTAGAATTCCAGTGCAGAATAAATATGAATATACAGAATAAAAATGTTGGTGCTATGAAACAAATAAGGTGCAATGAACAATGTGCATAAAAAACACAAAGTGCATAGACAGTATGTAATGAATCAGACTATTATTTGTTATTGTACAGTGTGATGGCATGTGGCAGGAAAAAGATTTTTTATATCTGTCCCTTTGACAGCGGTTAGTTAATGAAAAAACAAAAACAACAACAAACAAGACAAGGATTATTCTATATAGTAATTGCTATAAGGTGTCTATAAGGTCTATAAGGTGATTGCCGCCCCCCAAGAAAAAAATGTCTACATCAAAAAGACTACCATAAAAAGTAGCAGAGTATTTGTATTTTGGATACAAAGTATACTATAGACTTATTTTAGGAGCAGACATTGGCCAAAATGTATGCCATATGATAAATTTCAAGATTAAAAAGGACAGAGATTTTCTAAAGTGCTTCTTTACCTCCAGGCCGGTTTAGCAGTGTTCCTCCTCCCCGTAAACAAAGACTCGTTAGCAGCTCGTAACTCAATTAGTCGCCTGGTGTCTTCTTCCGTTACTGTTATAAAGGTCAAAAGTCAAAAACTCAATTAATGTCAGAATTTTTAAGTTGTTTTTTATTTTTACAATAGATAAACATCTCATCATCTTAACATGATTAATTCAGGGTCGTTGGCCGCCAAGAACACTTGCCTCTTAATAAATGTACAAGTACTTGGAAGGTACATAAACCCCAGAACAATACTTGAATTTTGCACTTCACATGAATTAATTTCAACAAAAATATATAGAAAAAAGAGACTATACTGTAGATTAACCTCTTAATCCAGGAGAGTCAAACTCTGGCAGTGTAATTTTATTTGGCCCGCGAGGCAATACCAAATTATTATATTATTATTGTACTACAAAAGCTGACCTGCCGGTAAAAGGTTTATTTGTTCAATTTTGGCCCGCGGTTTTATTCAAGTTTTAAATTTTGGCCCATTGTGTACTTGAGTTTGACACCCCTGTCTTAATCCCTTGTGTGACGGGGAAACCTGTGACTTTCTTGACTTGCAAAATTATCATTTAAATTGACAAACATTGTAAGCGCGAGTCATTGCACAATGCAAGCTGGATAAAAAATGTAATCGTCTCTCTGCATTATATCCTTTTTGTCCCAAACATTTTTGTAAACTATAGTCAAAACCTGGAACCTACATTACCCAGAATGCAACAGTTAGATGTTGAATAAGTTTTCCCAGCATTTCTTACATTTATAAGTGAACTCTGCCATCCGCTGCAGCTCTCCGAGAGCTGCAGATCCGTTCTTGTCTTCATTATCAACCAGCAGGTCCATCTCCGACTCTGTCAAGAACTCGGCCATCCCGCCTCGGCTGCGGCGGGCCCGTTTCTTAGGCGTTGGCGACAGCGGCTCACAGTCCTCGTCTTCATCTTCCACGATAGGTGTGAGGATTGGTGCGGACCCGGCGAAACGTCCCTCCATGGCATCGTTCATTCGGTAGAACCAGGGCCAGGAACTCGGGTTTGTCTCCACACCTCGAGCTGGAAACTTCAGCTCCTGATAGAAACAGAGAGCTCTACAGATCGTCCACAGAGGGACCTTACCCTGCTGCCACCGGCACCAACTCCTGTTATCCACAACTCACAGGGACTCTACCGCTGATAATGAGGTTGTTCCTCCCTGATCATGAGCTTTAATGGTTTACCCCCCAAACAAATCCACCTATTTATTCTCATTGTTTTTCCAAGAGTAAAGATAAGTTGCAGAGTTTTACGTTGTCAAGAAATCTCTAAAATTTCTTGTTCGTTCCACTTAAGAATTAATCTGTTCATACGAATGGTTCTTGCATAACGCCCAGTTTCCTAAGAGACGTCACTACGAGTCGTGGATAAGTGGTCTGTGGAGTTGGAGGTGGTCTGACCTACCTTGTATCTCCTCTTCAGGTTGTCCCACTTTTTTGCCAGCTGATCTGTGGTCAGCTTCCCCTGAAGACCCAGCTCGTACAGAATGGCTCTGAAAAGAAATGATAGCCAGGTTGATTTCTTGACTGAAGATTGTGAGCACAACAAACGCAGCTCTCTCTCTCAAGTAAGAGCCTACCTGATAGGAACAGTGAGATGATGTAAGATTAGACAAACTTTATGACATCTCATAAAAGTCACATTTAAGTCACACACACAAAAAAAAAAATGTAATTTCGAATCGCATTTCAGTTCGATTGATCCAAGTTGGATTCACTCGCTTGTTTCAACTGGATGAACATTTATTAGTCAGAGCCCATTCTAGAGATTTCATGATCCGTAGAGCTGCAACCATTGGTTGACTAACAGATTAATCAGCAACTTTTTGGTCATTATTTAAGCAAAAACATTTGATGGCTGCAGCTTGTAAAATAGGAATATGTGCTGCTTCCCCTTGTTGCACATTAACATGAACTCAAAAGCTTTTGGTGTTGGACTGTTGGTCGGACAAAGCGAGACATGATGACTTCTATAAACTCTAACAAACATGTTGAATTCATCTCCTGCCTTATTCAACAGTTGCAAGGCCCTTTTTTAAAGACATATCTGAAGTGTGTCCAAGTTTCTTTTTTTGCATGTTACTGCCACCAACTGTAGATCAGCGGAACTGCAAAACCAAAACAATGACAGGATTTGAATTGTGCTGTCACTTTCACATTAATGTGTGTCAGATTCAGATTCAGATTTGACTTTATTAATCCCACAGTGGGGAAATTTCTTTGCTATAGCCGCAAAGTTTCACACAATTAAGATAAAGATAAAAAATAAACAATCTAAGAAAAGACATTTAACAATATACAAATATACAATAATAATAATAGTAATAATATACTATATACAACCTAGTGCAAATTTAAGTGGAGAAATGTGCAGAGTGCAGATTTATGCAAAAATGTCCCGATACGTGTGGACAATTCAACCACAACAAGGTCCCACTCATACAGCAAAATATTATAGCACTATAATTCAACTCTGCAGGTTTGGAAATTCACTTAAAGCAAAAACAGGGCATGTATACATTTATTAAGCCAGCTCTGAAAGACTCGCTTCAAACTCCACAAAACAGAGGCCATCTAAAACTTGACTCACCTCCAGGCTGGTTTGGCTGAATGTTTCCTGCCAGTGAAGAGAGCCTCATTCGCAGCTCGAAGTTTGATCATTCTCTCCGTTTCTGGTTCGGTCACTGTGAACAAAAGACATTTTTAGATACAGTACAGGCCAAAGGTTTGGACACACCCATCTCATTCAATGCGTTTTTCTTTATTTTCATGACTATTTACATAGTAGATTCTCACTGAAGGCTACAATACTATGAATGAACACATATGGAATTATGTACTTAACAAAAAAAGTGTGAAATAACTGAAAACATGTATTTTAGATTCCTCAAAGTAGCCACCCTTTGCTTACTAGAATATAAGACATGTTTTCAGTTATTTCACACTTTTTTGTTAAGTACATAATTCCACATGTGTTCATTAATAGTTTTGATGAATCTACAATGTCAATAGTCATGAAAATAAAGGAAACACATTGAATGAGAAGGTGTGTCCAAACTTTTGGCCTGTACTGTATGTGCTGGTATGAAGACAGTTAACATGGAAGAAGTAAACAGCATGAAAAAAAAGTATGATTCACAAGCAGAAACATTTTTAGAATTATTTTCCTATCTATACTTAATTTTAAGTCTTCCTGTCCACCACTCTTTGTATCAAGACAAAACCTTTTAGTCTGCCTACTTTTATAGGAGCACTCTGTCATCCTCCTCCAGCCCATAGGTACTCCCTCAGCAGGAGGAGCCTCTGTGTGAACCCTCCCATCATCCTCTGCAGCTTCCTGCGCCACCGTGTCCTCCATCTCCGTCTTGATGAGGAACTCTAAGATATCTGTGTTCTCCTGCGTCTGGTTGGATTGGTTGTTGCAGCGGTGACCTGCGTTGCCAGCAGTCTCTGGACTTAGCACCAGGTTGCTGTTGTAGAGGCGACCGTGCATGGCTTCATCCATGATGTGGAACCAGGGCCACGACTCTACGACACCCCCGATACTGTCCTGACCCTGGTAGGGCTGCTTCAGGTCCTGGAAAGACAAAAAAAGACTTTCAGACTGGCTGCCCTTTACAGCAATGTTCAGTGCACATTAAATATCTGGATCTATGAACAGAACAGCTTTCACAAAAAAGAACATCACTGATGGAAAAAGGCACTGACTGACAAAAACCTCAGTCAAAAAAATAAGCAAGTTAATCAAATAGAACTAAGAATAGAGGCACCGATGCATAAAAGAGGCATGACAATGGAAAAATGATGCAGCTGTGCCACACGTCATATTTAATTGGTGTTGCTTTAAAATGACAGCTGAGGCAAGGATGTCTCATTTTGTTAAACATCTGTTGCATTGAATCCTCTCTCCTTGTGTCTCTTCTTGCCTTTCATCTCCCTTTGGTGGGACTAAGACAAGAGGAGAGGAGGCAAGAAAGGGAATCGTCGATGTAAAAACTGAGAATTTGGAAAGGCCTTAAAAAAACATTAGAACTGAACTACTCCAGAATAGAAGGGGGGATTGTGGAGGAAAGTGAGATTCTTTCTGTTCCTCAGGCCTTTCTTAATCGAATGCATTGTGTTTTTAATAACCATCAACTGATATATATATCCAAAACTACAGCTAACATGTATTCATTGCTTAAATTTGTACCTGCCAATATTTGATGTGCATTCACAATTCTTCATCAGTACAGCAACAACCAATAACTGACATTATACCTTACACAAGACAAGACCCCTATAGCTTCTCACTGTATATTTATCCTGTACATCTCAATACATGCCCCTGTCTACTCTGTGGGGAAGAAGAAACATCTTTCTCCACCAGCTGGAAGCTCCTGCGTCCTCAGTCAAAGAAATGCAGTCTACAGTCCTGAAGTGAATCTTTCAGTTCAACACCACCACAAGTATTTATTAATGTTTAGCCAGCAGCTATCAGACTCACTAATACTCAGGTATCCCTGTAGTCTGTGGAAGTCTTATCTAAGTGGTGGAAGATAAGACGGCTCTCTGCCACTGTTTTAGATAAACATATGAACAGATGGTTGTCACCAACTTAAAGCCTCACTGCATCACAAGATACCTTGTATTTTGTCCGCAGGTTGTCCCATTTTTTGGCAATCTGGTCAGCTGTCAGCTTCCCCTCCAGACCCAGGCCCTTTAAGATGGTGCTGAGGGGGGAAAAGGAGAGTCAGAGGAGAAGAAAAACTCACCAACAGATAGTGACGCAGTATTCAGGTATTTTAATTTTTTCTGTTAATTGATTGTTTGTTCTTTAACCCTCCTGTCGTGCTTCCGGGTCAAATTGACCCAATCTGTTTTGACTATTCCTTCTTTCCTCCCTCCTCCTGCCTTCCTCTCGTCTTTCCTCCTTCCTTCCTTCTTTCCTCCCTCCTCTATCCTCCGTCCTTCTTTCCTTCCCTCGCCCTCCTTTCTTTCCTTCCTTTCCTTTCCTTTCCTTTCCTCCCTCCTTCCCTTCTTTTCTTTCCTCCTTCCGCTATCTCCTTTCCTTTCTCTCTTCTTTCCTTCCTCCTGATTTCCTCTCCTTTCCTCCTTCCTTCCTTCTTTCATCTCTCCCGCTTCCATTCCTTCCTCTATCCTCCTTCCTTCTTCCCTTCCCTCGCCCCCCCTTTTCTTTCTTTCTTTCTTTCTTTCTTTCTTTCCTTCCTCCATCCTTTCTGCCCTCTTTCCTTCCTGCCTCCCTCCTTTTCTCCCTCCTTCCTTCTTATTTTTTCCTTCCTTTCTTCTCCTCCTCCCCGTTCTTTCCTCCATCCTCTTTGCGTCCTTCCCTCTTCTTCCTTCCTTGACCCGAGGACAACAGGAGGGTTAAAACGGTGAAAACAGTGAAATGGTGTTGCTGTTACCCAGAGCACAAACTGACACCTTCACAATGTTTGTTTTGTCCAAATCACAACATTAGTACTAATGCATTACAATTATTAACATAAATCAAAGGAACACCATGAAATGTTATTACATGGAAAAATGACTTTGATCAACAAAATTGTGTCAAATTAATTTTACATGAATTGACTCAGCTGTACTTGTATAAACTGTTTGGTAGTTAAATTTATGAAAAAACATTGCATTTTAAAAACTCAAAGTGGCATTAAAAGTACAGCCTCAAGTCAAGAAAAAGTAGCTCCAATTCGTATTTAACTACAGTACATGGTTCATTTCCACCTCTGCAGACAGATTTGTTTTTAAAGCCAAATCCTGGTTCATACCTCCACGCTATCTTGGCAGAGTTTCTTTTCCCTGTGAACAGAGCCTCGTTGGACGCCCTGAACTCAATCAGCCTCTTCACATCCTCCTCAGTCACTGGAGGGGTCAAAGGTCAAGAGTTAGGTCAGGCCCATTTATGCATAAGTTAACAATGATAATACAAACATTTCTTTTAGTTGCCTTTCATTGCACTCAAAGAGTTAAAAACAAGCAGCAATGTAACAAGACAGACAAAAAAATCAAATTATTTTATTATGTGAAATTGTGAATGCCAAATTTCTTAAAAATGTGGCCAAAGGTAAATAATAAATAAAAGGGGACCAAAACAGCCCTGAGGAACACCGCTACTAATTAGAATATACATACAATATATACCAGGATTACTTACTTTTATAGGAGTTTTCTGTGAACTGTGGCAGCGGATTCAGGGCTGACTCCATTGTGATCATGGAAGTAGAGAGGGTCTGTACTCCTGGGTCAGCGAGGGAGCACGGTAGGGAAGGAAGCAAGGACACAGGAGAGGGTGGAAGTGTGCTGGTGCTCAGGCCTGATGCTAAATAACTACATCCGCTAGCGCATCCTGCAGCTCTACCGGCCCCGGTTCTCCCACAGCAGCGCTCTTCCGTGCATCATGTTAGCCAGTCCCGGTGCCGATTTAGCGTAACTTTGACCGGGCGGCGGTTAGCTGTCTCCTCCCGCGGCTAACTACCGGTAAACCGTGAAAAAGAAGCAGACCGCTAACTAGCTAGCTGCGGTAGCTAAACTACACAACAAACCGACACGGAGCCGGGGTTCCCGCCGCGCGACGACACCGGTTGCAGTTGGCTTCGGCTGACACTGACATCCGTTGTCTAACGTTATTATGTGCCATCGTTGCGGGGTGCATTTAGCTGTTTTAAACCCGTCGTACCGTTAACCGGAGCTACATGCATCCCGTTTCCTTTGCTCTGAGAGGAGGGTGCATAGATATCTATGGGAGGGTGCGTTAGATAACCCGCCCTGGACATGCCGTCCGTCACGTGTCCTACAGCTGTGGTGGGCGGGGTGGAACCTAAACCTAAACAATAAAATATTTAATTTAAAACTTTTCATATATACATATATATATATATATATATATATATATATATATATATATATATATATATATATATATATATATATGAAAAGTTTTAAATTAAATATTTTATTAATAAAATAATAAAAATAATATAATATAATAATAATAATAATAATAAAAAATAATAAAATATTTAATTTAAAACTTTTCATATATATATATATATATATATATATATATATATATATATATGAAAAGTTTTAAATTAAATATTTTATATATATATATATATATATATATATATATATACAGTATTGAATAAATTTAAATAAAAGCCCTGTCTGTAATATATATATTTAAACAGATTACACAGATATTTTTATGAGCTTTTTTGGGGGGGAATATTTCTGTAAAGAGAGATTACTATCAAGTTTTTCCAATTGTGTTTTATTTTATTTTTAGTTTGTATTTATATTAGAGTGAAGGCATTCAACCATCTAGATTAAGAAATAGCACTACAGGTAAGTAGTGTACGTAGTTTAAGTACTTCTGTGGAGAGAAGAGTTTATTCAAGAGAGGAGCTTTTTTCATTGAAACGGAGCAAGTCTAGAGGACACCATCACTCTATTCCAGCTGAGTTGAAGAGGTGTTTTCGTGGTTGCCGTGCTGGTGCAAAAGTTAAGGCTCGGTAATGGAGATATAAGCTTTTTCTGCTGTCAGTCATCATGGGGAATGTCAACTCTCTGCCCAACAAGACTGATGAACTGGAGATATTGGTGAAGACTCAGAAAGAATACTCCAACGTGGATCTACCTGGCTTCACTCTCATAAGATCAGACAGAGATGCTAAAGCTTTTGGCAAGAAAAAAGGTGGAGGCTTGGCTTTATTTGTGAACCAGAGATGGTGCAGTCCTGCACATTTTACTGTCAAGGAGAAGATGTGCTGTGTGTTGGCAGTTAGTATGAGACCATATTATGTACCAAGAGAGTTCAGTCATATCATAACAATACTTGTGTACATTCCACCCAAGGCAACTGCTGAAGTCCCATGTGAAGTTCTACATGACCGTGTTGCTAAGATACAGACTAAACATCCAGAAGCATTCTTGATCATATCAGGAGACCTCAATCATGTTTCTCTCTCCTCCCACCTGACTGAATTTACACAGTTTAATTGTCCCACCGAAAAAAAACAAACCTTGATCTGCTGTATGCTAATGTCAAAGAGGCTTACAGAGCTACTACCTTGCCCCCACTTGGCAGGTCAGATCACAACTTAGTTCTTCTGGAGACTTGTTACAAACCCTGTGTGTGGAGGCAGCCTACAACTAAACTCAGTCAGGAAATGAACCCCAGAGGCTACTGAGGCTCTAAAGGACTGCTGAATGTACAAACTGGAATGTGTTGCTGGAAACTGAGGAGAACAGTATGGACATTGACAGACAGGTTGACTGCTTAACTTATTACATCAACTTCTGTAGAGACACAATCATACCTACAAGGACTGTATGCTGTTTCCACAATAACAAACCTTGGATTACTAGTGATTTAACGGCAACCCTCAATGAGAGGAAGGCAGCTTTTAGAGATGGTGAAGTACAATATAAGTTGAAAAGAAACTAAAGATGGCAAAAGTGGAATACAAGAAGAAATCGGAGAGAAATCTACAGAACAGCAACATCCTTGAAATGTGGAGAGGAATTAACATCATCTCTGGGTACAACGACAAGAAAAGACAGACAACATCTCAGCAGCAGAAGCAGCATCCACCCCCACCCCTACACCTGAGCCTCCCCCATTGTCTGTCACAGAGATGGGGGTGAGGTTGGCCTGGGAAGACTTTGCTCTGGGAAGGCTGTGTTGAGAAATGCATTGAGGAAACCTTTAAAATTAAAATTTCTGACTCCAACAGTAAATCCTCTCACCTATTTCTCTGCGCAGATCGTTTGATAGGGAATGATGAGCAGTAGACGTCCAAGTTCTCAGTTTAACATAATTTTAATTACAATACGTCAAGAAATTTGCAGTTACGGAGTGTCTGGGTTCAAACTACACTTCCCTGATTTACATTAGGCTGGTCAGTTCATGGAGTTTGGACCAATATAATTTCCCTTGATCCCTTTTTTATATCCTAACAGAGGTTTAATAAAAAATGTAGGTTGAACTCTCTAGAAGGTGCGTCCCTCTTGAAGCGTTGATTCGTCAGTTTTAATCAATACGTGGACACGGCATGTCACCAAGCAGAGACGACAGTTATCTCTTCTGCTCAGCACACCATGTCCGTGACCTGACCTGTTACCAAAACATTCAACACAACCTCCTGCCTTGTTATGACTTGCAGAGATATTAGTGGAGACAGATTTTGCAATGTCCACATAAAATATAAAACATAAATTATCGTTTTGTGATGATAGAATCTTACTAAGTTTAAGCAGATGGAATAAATGTATTTAGTTTTGATGTATCTAGAGTAATCATAGTTTCAAAACAATATTAGCACATGATCATTGTATCAAAGCATCTTGCATGCACAGAGAGGGCACACACACACACACACACACACACATACACACACATATAGTGAATTACGCATGCATAGATAGAAACGTACGTTAACAGAGAGACAACAGAGACAGAATAACAGATTATTTCTAACAGCTGCTGGCCATGATGGTGTGTGTCCAAGGCTGCTCAAAGACTGTGCTGCCCAACTGTGTCAACCTCTCCACAAGATCTTCAACCTCAGTCTACAGTAAATGTCCAGCTGAACTTAATGACTACAGACCAGTAGCCCTCACTTCTCACATCATGAAGACCTTGGAGCGGCTGATTCTACGCCTACTGAGAGTTGAGGTCAAACACAAACTCGACCCCCTGCAGTTTGCATACAAACAACACATGAATGAACGATTCTGTCCTCTACATGTTTCACCGTGCCCTTGCTCATCTGGAGGAAACTGGTGCTTATGTGAGAATCATGTTCTTTGATTTTTCAAGCGCATTCAACACCATCCAACCCAACATACTCAAAAAACAAGCTCACAGAGATGGGAGTGGATCTTTCCTTCATCTCCTGGATCACAGATTACCTGACAGGTAGCTCACAGTGTGTCAGGTTGGGGAACTGTGTTTCTGGGACAATAATGAGCAGCACAGGGGCTCCACAAGGCACTGTTCTGGCTCCATTCCAGTTCACACTGTACACAGTGGACTTCAAATACAACTCTGAGTCCTGCCACATCCAGAAGTACTCCAATGACACTGCTATTGTGGTGTGTGTCCGGAATGGACAGGAATCTGAATTTAGGGATCTGATAAAAGCCTTCAGTGACTGGAGCCACAAGAACTATCTCCTACTGAACACCTCAAAGACTAAGGAAATGATGATCATAGATTTTCCGCAGGTTCAAGTCCCCTCTTCAGCCAGTGAATACCTGAGGGGTGGACATGGAGGTGGTGCCAAGTTCTAAGTATCTAGGTGTATACCTGGATAATAAGTTGGACTGGTCCCTAAACACAGACGCTCTCTACAAAAAGGGGCAGAGCCGCCTCTTTTTATTAAGGAAGCTCAGATCTCTTGACATCTGTAGTAAGATGCTGCAGGTGTTTTATCAGTCTGTGGTGGTATTGTGTTGTTTTATGCTGCAGTCTGCTGGGGAGGCAGCATCACACACAGAGAAAGGCGGTTGGACTGACTGGTCTAAAGAGCTGGTTCTGTGGTTGGAGCCAGGTTGGACACACTTGAGGAGGTGGTGGAGAGATGACCTGTCAAGATGTTCGAGGCCATCCTGAAATACCCAGATCATCAGCTACACAAAACCTTTATGGACCAAAAAAACAGCGGTGGACGGCTCCTCTCTCTCTGTTGCAGGACGGAGAGATTCAAAAGATCCTTCTCTCCTACAGCCATCAGGCTGTCTCATTCTAACAGAGTTACCAGACTAACTGAATTTCTCCTTGTGGATAAATAAAGTAATTTTGATTTGATTTTTTGATTGATTGAGTTATCTGTATAATATGAATAATGTATAGAAACATATTTAAAAAGATGTAGAAAAAAAGTAGTGTATTCTGCATGATTTCAAGTCTTATTGTTTGTTTTATAGTCGTTGTGACAGCAGTCACAGTGAGAGAATTTGGTGTCTCACAGTGAGATTGTGGTCCAGCAGAACATTTATCCATGACAGCCCAAAATCACACAGTGTAAAAGAGTGAAGAAAAAGGAAAGTTTCAACACCAAAGCAGAGAAACACAGAGTCTTTATTACCACATGAAGAGCAGTTAGCAACAGGAAGAACCGAACTGCCAGAAACAGTTTGTCAGAGGTCCAAAGTTTTATCACAAGGATTTACTATACTTCAAAGAACAATACATCTTCCGCTCACAGCTTCTCAACAAGCTTCTGGAACAAAGACACCAGTCTCTGTCTGGTCTCCAGCTGGTCTGGATCCAGATCTGCAGCCATGAGGCTCTGGTAGAACCGGGTATGCAGAACGACTTCCTTCTCTGTCGTCCTCGCTGCGTGATGTCCTTCCACAGTCGTCCCCTCCCTCTCCAGGACGTCCCTCTCTCTCCTCAACAGCCCTCGCTCTCTCTCAAAATCCTCTCTGGCTCTCTCTAGAAACACTCGGTCCCTCTCTAAAAAGGCTCTGTCCCTGTCCAGAAACGCTCGGTCTCGGTCCAGAAGCAGCCGGTCTCTATCCACAGCTACTCTGTCTCTCTCCACAGCTGCTCTGTCTCTCTCCACAGCCGCTCTGTCTCTCTCTATAACTGTCCTGTCTCTCTCCAGAGTGGCCATGTCTCTGTTCAGCAGCTCTCTGTCTCTTTCTAAACCTATCAGCTCTCTGTCAAACTCGGCCTGCTCTCTCTCCAGAGCCTGCCACTCTCGCTGCAGCTCAACCAGCTTTTCGTCGACCTCGGCCCTTTCCCTGACAGTGTCCCCCCTGACGGTGTGTCTGGAGAAAGAAGGCATCTTGTTAGTGTTCGCGGTGACGTCAGGCAGTAAGGTGGCGTACAGTATGGAAGTCTGGTTTTTGTTTATCACAGGTTGACTCTCCATCACGGTCGGCTCACACTGAGGGGTTCTTACACGATCTCTCTCTACTGTAGCCAAAACAACCTCTGCAGGTGATTCAGTTCTGCTCACAGCTTCAACTTTGCCACCTCTTTCTATTCCACTGAGCTCCAGGACGTCCTCCAGCGACCCAACGCACTCCAGAGTCAGTCCAGAATAAGCTGCTTCTGTGTTGGGGAGACCGAGCGGAGACTGGCAGGCGAAGTCCTCCTCGTCCTCATCCAGCGGGGAGGGCTGGACGATGGTGGCGGTCCCTGCCAGGCCTCCACTTAACGCCTCATCCATCAGGTGGAACCAGCGCCATGAGTTGGGCTGGGTCATCTCCATGCCCAACGGAGGGTTCTTCAGCACCTGCACAGGAAAAGGACATCACAATTTTAAGGTGGAATTTTAGTGCATCAATAGTATTCATATATTACTATTGAAGAAGTGTTGAACAGCGATTACAATTTTTTTTACAGCAGCAGTGTGGCAATGCACTGAAACATATTAGAACAAATGTATTTTTGTCTAATTTATTTGGTCATTTATTATTTAGTTTAATGCATGTACATGTATATATTATAGCCTATTTATTATTCATTACATTGATTTTTTTTCAACATTTAGTATGATTGTCATTTTCTGTGAAATTATTATTACTTACAATCTTATAATAATAATAATAATAATAATATAATTCTATTTATATAACGCTTTTCTGGATACTCTTCCCAGTGAGCAGCAGCAACAACAATAATAATAATATTTAAAATTCAGAAATTTCACTGTTTTTAAAAAAAGATGCCTGATTGGGTAATAGTATTAAATAATCATGATTATGATTTTTTCCTTATTCCAGCAGCTTTAGATCATGGCGAACATGTAACCCTTGTTAGTCTGCACATTTGGATTCAGCCCAGAAGAGGGCTGTAGCTGTGTCCCAAATCCAAGTTTCGAGTCTGAGACCTCAAGGAGAGAAACTCTGAATGTAATCATAACAAATAAAGCATGCCGGACCTTATATTTGTCTTTCAAGTTGTCCCACTTCTTCTTCAGCTGCCGTGCTGACAGCATCCCCTGGAGCCCCATCTCTTTTCTGATTGCCCTGCAGGAGACGGAGAGTTCATCATCAGTGCTGTGGATCAGCTATAGTGTCTGAACAGAGTCTGAAACCAAACAAACCTCCAGCCTCTCATGGCAGAGTTCTTCCTCCCGGTGAAGATAGCAGCATTGGTGGCACGAAGCTGTATCATCAGTCTGATGTCTCTGTCTGTCACTACAGAGACACATTCATCATCAGACAGTCATGAATTAAGTTTCACCACTGCATTTGTTTCTGCTGAATGACGCTGCCTCGTCTTTAGAGTCACGCCATTTACTCTTACCGTACAAACTAACTGTAACTAAAACCACACTGTCATCTCTGTCACTAAACTAAGACTTTCCTGATTAAAAAATAGATTTTTCTCTTTTAAACACAGTCTAATCGGACATAAAGTGAATTCTAATGTAAAAAATTACAATGTTTTCTTCAAAAATCTGGATGGATGGTGATGGAACAGTAGAAAATCTTTTGGTAACACAAGAAAATTCTCATCGCAATCAGGAAAATATGAAAGATGATAAAATCACACATTGGTGGATAGTAACTAAGTACATTTACTCAAGTAGTAGTATAACTACTTTAACTTAAGTAAAAGATATCAGCTCTTCTCCTACTTTTGGTAAAGAAGCTATTACTTAGCTGTAAAATTAAAATAAACTTCAGAATCTGTGACTAAAACAACACTCATCTCTGTCACCAAGTTTACGCTTTCCTGATTAAAAAATAAATTACTTATATCAGAATAAATCACGATTTCTCTTAAAAACATTTAAGTAATTTAGTGAATTTAGTGTAAAAAAATATTTTTTTCTAAAATCTAGTGATGCTAATGTAGAAAAAGCTATGGTAACACTAGAAAAGTAACATCGTAATCGGGATTATATAGATGATAACATTATTACATTACTTATTAACAGTTAGTGTAAGTATTACTAATTTTACTTCAGTCAAATATGTGAATACTACATCTTTACCACTCTGATCTGGTTCATTCTGCATTAAGACCAAATTATTTATTACTTTAACTAATTTTTGATCCTAATAAAAACTGAATGCAGGACTACAGCATGTATTACAGTATTACTAGCGTGTGATATTGGTACTTTTGCTTAGTTATTATGATGAATGCCTTTCACAACATAACGGTCTCCCATCCTCATTAGCTAACGTTAGCATCTCCATCTGAAAACAACAGCAACGAAACAACTAAAATATGTAATCAGATAACTGCAAGTCTGCTCATTAGGTAAAATATTATGTTTAACATCTGAAACTGTATTAAAAACACATTACTTCTGTACGTGTTCGACACTTGGATCGCCATTTTTGTCGTCTTCAGGTCCGCCGCCCCTCCATCCAAAACATCCGGGGGACACCGGAAACAAACTGCTCTTCTTCTTCTTTTGTTTATTATCAGCAGTCGAGGCTCACCTACGGCGCTCTTCTGCCACCTGTAGATGGATAAATATATATTTTATATACTTTTTTTTTTAATGTAAGTTTTTTGTTTAATATATTTGCGGCCAGATGATATCAATCTATATTTATTAAGTTTTCTGTATGTTATTGAAGTTGTGAAATGCATTCTCTTGAAAATGGCTTTTGCCTTTTTGATTGAATAATACAAATATTTTATTCATTTATTTATTTCAAATCAAATAGATACATTATCTGCTTCGGATGTGAGTATACAGTATTATAAATGTGATGTTTTCTATACTTACAACTACAAGAACAAAAATATCGATAAAAATGATAATAATATACTTTATTTATTGAGAGTAAAGTGCTAGGGTAGGCAATTATCATTAATATTTATTGAGCACTTTTTGATACGAGGGATGTAGCTAAAAGTGCTTTACAATTAAAAAGTAGACAGTAGATTATAAAATATATAAGTGACAGGAAAAAGAAGCAATTCATTTATTTTATTTATGGTTATTAATAACCATGGGGAAAAATCCCTAATTGTTTTAAAAATACACAAACTCTCAGGACCTCCATGAAAAATAAGTAAACCATAGACTGTATCAGAAGTAAACACGCCCCTCTTGCCCTCTACAGGCAGCAGGAAGCCTCTGCATTGTGAAGCTGCTCAGCATCCTGCAGCTCCAGAAGCTCAGTCAAGATCACAACACCCAGATTACATAATACCGGAACAGAGTAAAATATTTCAAAATTAAAGTCCTTAAAATTTGATTGAAATTCATTGAAACCAGTTACCTGTAAAACAGCTCTGAAACATATTTCCAAATGTTTTTCTAACATCCTGTACGTTTTTTGTGTGATTACAACACGACAAATTGTTTTTTTAATTAGTCAAGTGACATCTGTTTTCTATCGTTGGAAACAGAAAAAAGAAAAAAGAAAGGTGGGTTTTTTTAAAATACAGGATACATTAAAAAAAAATTACAGATTAATACAGAACACCCACTTTCAACTATATTTGTACTTGTTTTTTATTATAAAACTTACAGATTTGTTTGAAATAAACAATACCATGTTCATACCATTACCTTTTTAATTTAATTTAATTTAATTTAATTACATTTATTTTCTCTGCACGCCTAACAGTTTTGTCATATGTTGGAGGAGGGTGTGAGGAGAACAGACTCTAATAATAATCTACAATTATGGGTACCAACAATCTACTTATGTTTTCCACACTTCCCAAAATAGGTACTTAATAAGTACTTAATAACTTAACTCAGGTATATAGGTTATAGGTACTAACACAGTGCATGACCCACATAACTATAAATATAAGAGAGAATTACCTCAATCCACACACCCACTCCACACATCCTTTGATGAGAGAAAGGATGAAGAGGATACAGCTCAGTTCACAGTTGATCTCTACTTTATTGATAACAAAGAGTCACAAATGTGCAACAGAGTCTCTGGGTTCTAGATTAGCTTGCCCTGGGAATCAGAGTATGGAGAGCTGTCAGGTTGTCTGAACAGAACCCTGTCTGTCTTTCCCTTAAACCCTTTTATACCGCCGCTCCACCTAGTCATTGACATGAAGTAACTATTCTGAGGTGTTGTCTTCTCTTCATTGGTCCTCCTTCAGCATCCGCTGGCCTCTTCACCTTTTAGGAACACAATCACACGTCTTGCATGCATCTCTCATGCACTCAACATGTGAACACTTCCTCATTCTCACACAGACACAAGCAGGCAGTTATTCTGTTTTAACACTGATACCTGCTGCTCTAGGTGTTACCCAGTTCGCTTTTTCACTTTGTGCTCTACTGTTTTCAGTTACTTCCACAAAAAATATGTGACCTTTATGAGTGACTATGCACACTTAAGAGTAAAACAACTGTTATAAAGGAGAAGTAGAAAAGTACTGTCCAGGTGAAGCAATTTTCTCTCTGCTCTCACATGAGCTTAAGTATTTTATGCATTCAACATAATTATATGGATTATATTAAAGCATTTATCAGTGCAGGTTAGCTGACTATTATTGAAATCAATATCAATGCAAGCAAGCTGACTATCATTTGCACATGTCAAATTTCAAAAGCATAAACAATGGTCAAAAGGGTTTGTGAGTGTTTTATTTTGAAAGCGATGACCGGAAACAATGTTTCCAGTTGTAGCTTGACGCCAGGTCCTGGTGTTGAGGTTGTTTGAAGAACCTGCTGCAGAAACAAATGATGGAGTCCGTGTTGTGTTGCGCGTCGACGTGAATAAAAGCGATAATCAGATATTTGGAGCTGCTGCTTCATCAACAGGTAACTTACTGTTTATTCACACTGACGTTCATCTCGCTGAAACTGCACTGTGACAATAAATACAACCGATACTGATCATTCAAGGTAAACATCCCTAGACATTTAAACTGCTGCTGGCAGTAGTGGCAGTCCTGTCTGTGGTATTAAACGTGGATTTATTTATCTTGGTATTTTAAACTCCTAGTAGGTTTAATCGATAGTCTGTTATATTCATCAACGCGTTTTTTTTGTGACAGTATTACCTTAAAATGCCATTAAATACTCTACTGTCTGCTGCATTCAAATTCATTAAAAAATGTGTTCATACTCTCAAAAGTCAACAAATTTCTTTAAAAAAAGTCTCAAATTCAAGGTTCCTTTTAAACTAAAGTGATAGGATTACCAAAACTACATTAACGTGTTTCATTAACATCATTTTAGCTATGACAAGAAATATAAATATTAATCCTTTTTTTAGGTTGAGAGTTTGCTACTGTATATGTCTACCATTAATGTATTTTTAAAAAAAAAATCCTAATTTGTTTTTGTTTTGTTTTACTTATTTGTTACATGCTGGAATAAATAAAACATTAATACAAATGTCAACATATGATACAAGCCTTCGAGCAGTCCAAATAGTCCTGTTGATAATGTAATTAAGTTACTTTGTGTATACAGTACATGGTACATACATGTGTTTATACCTGTATTATTAAGCGGATATTATTCAAAGACAAATTTAAAATGTGAATATTTCACTTTGCATGATACTGGCTTTGTGTTAATTTTCCTTAAAATAACAAATTCACTAAAATCACAAGCAAAAAGCACCTTTAATGCCCCACTTTGTGTATTGAAGATTATATTCACCTGCACTTATCTATGAATAATTCACCATCATCTGAAAGCAGCAGCTCACATGTTAAAGTGAGAACATGTCACATGATCCATTCATTCATTCAGCATTCGTGATAACAACAGTGATGCTTGTGAGGAAGTTTCACTCAGACTAGCTGGAAAACAATGTTAATTCCAATAAATATCTGACTTTGCAGATGTATAACAGGTTAATAACACAATGAATATCTTTTACATTAAACACAGTTTTAAATTCTTTAGCTTGTTGACAGATTTTTCTTCAGTTTCTCACAAACAAACAAAGTCCTGATGCCACAACACTTGAATTGAAGCATTAATTAAGCAGGCAGCTATAATTTTGTTTAGTTTACATAAATAATTCCTATGTGAGCTCATACTTAATACACTAATTGAAAAGAAAATGACTTCTGCCCTTAGAAACAATCCTAACACATCATTATAGATCAGTTGTATTCTTAAAATAATTAAACAAAACAAACATATTGAACATGTAGATCTGTGGTTCCACCACACCTGTAAATAAAAATGTGTGTGTGTGTGTGTGTGTGTGTGTGTGTGTGCGTGTGTGTGTGTGTGTGTGTGTGTGCGTGCAGCACCATGTTGGCCAGGAAGGGCCTCCTGCCAGATGGCTTCCTCCTGACCCGGCTGGCGGAGGACCAGAACCAGCCGAATCGCATCCGCTCCAGATCGCAGAGAGCCCGCTTCATCACCAAGAGCGGATCCTGCAATGTGGCCCACAAGAACATCAGGGAACAGGTAGAGTAGAACAGTAGAGGGGGAACATGATGAGAAAAACACAAAAACATACAAAGAAAAACTCACAAAGAGATACATGGAGAAATATACAAGGAGGAACATTCGATGTCCCAACAAACAAAAAGTTATTACTCTCTAGAAGTTAGTTTTTGTCGTAGTTACTGTGTTGTAGTAATTAACGTTACACTTCTGGATTAAACAAAAAAAAGCCAACAATGCAAACTTTCCCCCCAAGCAGTCATAATACCACCTGTAATCTCACCTGTGATGCTCTTTCTGCAGACAAGATGCAGAACGTCTCTCTCGACGGAATACTGTAAAACAACATTTAACCGTGTTTTACATTTCTAAATCTTAATTTCCAAAAGTAAGAATGATCCCCACACACATTTGAAGATTCATTTAAGGCAGGGGTGTCAAACTCTGGCCCGCGAGGCAATACCAAATTATTCTACTATTATTGTACTATAAAAGCTGACCCGCCGGTATTACACGGCGCATTTACCGCTAATACTACAAATCCCACAATGCCCTGCTGTTGTTTTGGCGCGTCAATCAGGACAGGACCCAGAAACGCGCTCCTCTGTGACAGTCGTCATAGCAACCTCAAGCTAGAGCTGTCTCCGAGCTACCCCTTCCCAAAAATGGCGAAAAGAAAGGCAGAATTTATTATTATTTAACTTGAAAAAGTTTATTTTTTATATTTATATATATTTAAATCAGAAGGATGCAAATCAAAAAGAGGCATATGATTTTTATTTAATTTTTATTGAATAAATTAATGACATTGATGTGTTTTTTATTTGAAATTTGATTTTGCATGTTTGCACTATTTAGTTATATATTGTATGTTTATAAGCATTGCGGGTTCCATATTTAATGTTAAAGCAAAACATGTTTGGTATATATTAAAAGGTTTATTTGTTCAATGTTGGCCCGCGATTTTATTCAAGTTTTAAATTTTGGCCCATTGTGTATTTGAGTTTGACACCCCTGATTTAAGCTAATGAAATCAAGAAGAAAGTGACAAGTACAAGACCTAGTCAATCTTTCCTTCCGTCCTTTAGATTTCCTCACCTTTCTCTTCTTCGTGTGTCTCAGGGTCGCTTCCTGCAGGATGTTTTCACCACCATGGTGGACCTGAAGTGGCAGCACTCCCTGCTCATCTTCACCTCGGCCTTCCTCTGCTCCTGGATGCTGTTCGCTATGATCTGGTGGCTGCTGGCCTTCGCTCACGGAGACCTGGAGCCCCGCGACCCCAACGGCGAGCCGGGCCCCATCCCCTGCGTCACCGCCATCCACTCCTTCACCTCAGCCTTCCTCTTCTCCATCGAAGTCCAGGTGGGAGCTCCTGTTTGTCTGACTGATCTAGGTGCAGTTTGTTTGCAGTGAAGGTGTGAACCAAGGTTATTATAGTTAACGAAAACTAACGAAATAACGAACATTTTCGTTAACTGAAATAAAAATAAAAACTAGAGTTTTTAAAAAAATGATAACTAACTGAAACTGTATTGTGTGGTTACAAAACTAACTAAAACTAACTAAAATTATTGTGGAAATGTCCTTAGTTTTCATTTTTGTCAACTTTTTTCATTCATAATTCAGTGTTTCTATTTGAACATGCAACACATGGTGAATATGTTTACTGAGACTGGGATGTCTACACTCCAACCAAAATTCAAAACAGTTAATAACCTTATTGGGGCTGAGATGGATAAACCAAAGGAAATAAAGGCAAAATTTATTATGACCACTTTGAATCTCCCACCCAACACATAACCCATTACAAAAAAACTAAAACTAACACTAAAACTAATAAAAACTAAACTAAAACTAAGCATTTTCAAAAAATAAAAACTAAACTAAAACTAGAAAACTCACTCTTAAAACTAACTGAATTTGAAAACAAAAATTCACATCAAAATTAAAACTAAAACTGATGAAAAATCCAAAACTATTATAACCTTGGTGTGAACACTGAGGTCCCGTCTGCTGCAGGTGACCATCGGTTTCGGAGGCAGGATGGTGACGGAGGAGTGTCCTCTGGCCATCACCGTGCTGATCATCCAGAACATTTTGGGGCTGATCATCAACGCGGTGATGCTCGGCTGCGTGTTCATGAAGACGGCGCAGGCCAACCGCCGAGCAGAGACGCTCATCTTCTCCAGAAGCGCTGTCATCGCTCCTCGAAACGGCCGGCCGACCTTCATGTTCAGAGTGGGAGACCTGAGGAAGAGTATGATCATCTCTGCCACCATCCAGCTGCAGGTAACTCTCACGACGCACTTCAATTCAGCTTCACGACCTCTTTTTTGAAGTGACTGTTATCTAGGGTGACCATATTTTGATTTCCAAAAAAGAGGACAATCGGCACGGCCTCGAGACACAAATTCAGACAGGCTTCTCGGTGGTTGATGAACATGCTTTATTATGCTTCAATGGTGCAAAATTAACTTCTGTAATAAAATGAAATGAAATCTGTAAAAACTTGTAACAAAATAATAGCTCTCGTAGACTCTTTTCAAATAAATGAATAAATAATATGAAATAATGTTCTAAATATGAACTCTTCTGTTAGAAAATCTAGCTTCAATAATATATCTCTTAAAGGAACACTCCACCGTTTTTTCATATTAAAACATGTTATTCGGGTAAGTAAGACGAGTTGATACAGACCTCTTGCGTCTCAATGCGTGCACTCAATCGCCCTGGCGCGCGGAGCTACTTGGCTAGCACTTAGCTTAGCCCAGTTCATTCATTAGGATCCACACAGATAGACAGTTAGAAGCGACCAAACTCCTCCACGTTTTCCCTATTTAAATACAGCTACACGAGTAGTTAAACGACCAAGTATGGCGACACAAAATAAAACGTGGCGCTTTTCGAAGCGGATAAAAAGGAGAACTATAATGTATGGCGGAATAGCACTTGGGAGCACTTCGACTCGGCGCAGTAATATCATCACTTCCGCTCCCTCTCACTTCCGTCAGGAGTGATGATATTACTGCGCGCGCCAGGACGATTGAGTGCACGCATTGAGACGCAAGAGGTCTGTATCAACTCGTCTTACTTACCCGAATAACATGTTTTAATATGAAAAAACGGTGGAGTGTTCCTTTAATAACTGCAATAGGATAAATAATAGAAGAGTCTCACAAAGATACTAACTTAACAAACAAAAAGGATCTATACTTTTCATCTTTAGTTGTCTTTGAGCTTTGAGCTTTGAGATCTCCAGCACCTTTATTAGACACTGAGACATATGTGCCAGCATTGCACACGGTGCACTCCGCCTCCCACCTGTGACGGTACGTCGGAAATGTTTTTTGCAGTTCATCTGTGAAGCTGCACTTACGCTTAGGCATTTCCCGTGCAATGCTGCTCCGCTGTTCGATCTGCCCTCTGTCTGCTCTGCTCTCTGTCTCTCTCTGTGTGTGTGCGCGGCGCTGACCCGCCCACAAGGCAGCCTCTTGGTAATTACGTCTCGCAAAATTGTGTGCAAAGCGCCGGTCAATTTACGTGCACGTGTACTGGTCCTATGAAAAACATTGAACACCGGACATTTTCGTGAATTTATAAAACCCGACCGGACGCCTCGGACAGGATGTAAAAAGTGGACATGTCCGGGCAAAAGAGGACGCTTGGTCACCCTACTGTTATCAACATTTTTTAATTGGAAGTCCCAGAGCTCAGTTTGTCTCGTGTTGTTTTGTCGTAGAATTAATTTGAAGATGTATTAAAATATCTGACATATAGCAGTTTAAATATGCATCAAATATGTTTTGATAAACACACAGAAATCTGACCAACAGTCACAGTCTCTTTACAGGAAACTCCTGCTTGATTGAGATATGAACAGCTCGGATTTGGGAAATCCCAAGTGTGTTCTTATATCAAGTGTTTTTCGTAACAGGAAATTACAGGACGTTGAACCTTAGTTACACAGAAACAATGACAAGCCAACCTGAAAAGTAAAAAGAGAGAAACTGGGTGTTGTCTCTCAGAGTTGTTCTGATTTTTGGATTCGTCTGACACCTTTGGCGTCTGAATCTGTTTTTTGATACTTGCTAAATAAATCCCGCACAAGGCTGCTGTTCGAATCGACCTGGTCGTCAGTTGTTTTTCTTTAAAGATTTTCTACAACAGTTTCTTCTGATATGATCCACATCTTTAAATAATTAATTAACTGTCAGTCACATCCAATTTTAGTTGCATCGCAGACTGAGGGGACGGTAACATTTCATTACAAGGAGAGCAGGAGAACAGCAGCTTTAAAAAGACAGAACAGATCTCAGGCTTTCTTTGACGGTGTTTGGTAGTATTTAGTGTAGTTGTGCTGTAGTTTTCACTCAGAGAAATGTCAATGTGACTGCACAGAGACACAGAGTGACTTCAGAGGGATGCAAAATGACTACACAAAGACACAAACAACTGCAAAATGATAAAAAATGATATATAATTGCCACAAAGACACACTAAATGACCACTAAGAGATTCAAAATGACCACTTGGGCATTCACAACAACCACAAAGAGACTAGAACATATGCAAAATGCCCACTTTGGTATGAAATATAATTTAAAAAGACTACAACGATAATTACCACAAAGACACAGCAAACAACCACTACCACAAACGACTATTAAAAAAACCCAAAATGATCCAGCATTTCCACTAAGAGGTGTAAAATGATCACTAAGGGGTTCAACACGTCCACAAAGACAATTAAAATGACCACAAAGGTATTAAAAAAACAACAGCAAATCAACCACTCAGAAATGCAAAACATCCGCAAAGGGATACAAAGTGGGCACTAAGACATGGCAACCGACCACAATAACACTAAAAATGTCCACTAAGACACAAAACGGTAACAAAAAAGATGCAAAATGCCAAGAAATTGATGCAAAATGACCACTAAAAGATTAAAAATGGCAATGGCGAGATGAAAAATAACCACAACGAGATCCAACAAATGGCTAGAGCTATGCTAAGCAAAGCTAACTGTCTGCTGATTGTACCTTCATATTCAGGGTACAGATGTGAGGTTAGTATCAATCCGTCTCTCCTTTCTCCACTAGGAAGTACACTACCGGCCAAAAGTTTTAGAACACCCCAATTTTTCCAGTTTTTTATTGAAATTCAAGCAGTTCAAGTCAAATGAACAGCTTGAAAGGGTACAAAGGTAAGTGGTGAACTGCCAGAGGTAAATAAAAAAAGGTAAGCTTAACCAAAACTGAAAAATAATGTACATTTCAGAATTATACAAGAAGGACTTTTTGAGGGAACAAGAAATGGGTTAACAACTTAACTCTATGGAGTCTTGGGCTATTTTGTCCATTTTTGAATTATTTTCATGTCTTTGTAAGTCATTTTGTGTCTTTTTTTGGTCATTTTGTGTCTTTTTTTGGTCATTTTGTATCTTTTTTTTGGTAATTTTGTGTCTTTTTTTAGTCATTTTGTGTCTTTTTTTTTGTCATTTTGTGTCTTTTTTTGGTCATTTTGTGTCTTTTTTTAGTCCTTTAGTCCAACATAAAATGTGATTTTGAATCTTTTTTTTACTTTCAAAACACTATCATGCTCAATAAAGAATTTTAAATGTTGCAAATGTGCATTAATTTCAGAGTACACTGAGACATTAAACTGCATCATTTTCAATTAAATTCTGGAAAAGTTGGTGTGTTCTAAAACTTTTGACCAGTGGTGTATATGTTATATGTATTTCTCAAAATGTCAAACTTTTAAGACTCTTTGAGACTCACAGAATGCTGTCAGATAAAGTCTCCAAAACATAAATATAAGCTTGTTTTCTCCAGAGATAATCTCAGTGTACCTGTCAGCTCGGTGAAACTGCAGCTGGTTGAAGACGCTGACACTGCGTTTGGATGTTAAGACTGAAGTTTTCCCTGCAGGTGATCCGCAGGACAGTGACAGCGGAGGGCGAGGTGATCCCAGTGTGCCAGCTGGACATCCAGGTGGAGAACCCTCTGAGGAGTAACGGCATCTTCCTGGTTTCTCCTCTGATCATCAGCCACACCATGGAGAGAGGGAGTCCTCTGTATGAGCTCTCAGCCCAGTCGCTGGCCTCCGAGGACCTGGAGATCATCGTCATCCTGGAAGGTCAGAAACACGAAGACTGGTACCCTGCTAACGCCAATCCATGAAATAAATACATACATAGTACTGATGTATGTATGTACAGTACAGGCCAAAAGTTTGGACACACACCTTCTCATTCAATGCGTTTTCTTTATTTTCATGACTATTTACATTGTAGATTCTCACTGAAGGCATCAAAACTATGAATGAACACATATGGAATTATGTACTTAACAAAAAAAGTGTGAAATAACTGAAAACATGTCTTGTATTTTAGATTCCTCAAAGTAGCCACCCTTTGCTTACTAGAATATAAGACATGTTTTCAGTCATTTCACACTTTTTTGTTAAGTACATAATTCCACATGTTCATTAATAGTTTTGATGAATCTATGAATGTACATGTATGTTCTAATCTAACTTGGAAATACTCGTGCTTCCAAATATTCACAGTTTATAGAAGTTTTTAGCATTAAGTGAACGAATATATACCTATTTTTTCTAAAAGCACCAAACTTTTGACTTTTTTGTTTGCATTTCCAGCTCTTTAAATTATATTTTAAAATGTGATTGTCAAGTTAATATTTTTTGGTGTTTTTAGCTTAACATCGTCTATTTTTATGATATTTTTGTGATGGTTTGAGTCAGTAAATTTTTACAGCTCTGAGAGAAAAAGTCAGTTAATTGATTTGTTGATTGACAGAAAATTATTCAGAAACATTTATTATTGATTAATGACATTAATAACATTTGTTTTTTAAGCTTTGTATATATATATATATATATATATATATATATATATATATAAATAAACGAATAAAATATAACAATAGATTTTATTTCTTTAAAATGGTTGTTAATAATTTAAAGATAATTAATTATAATTAACAAATATAATAGTATATAGAAAATACAATTACTATTATATAAATAATGAAAAATAACATTTAAAAATGAAAACAGCACAATTCACAGAAGTTACTGTAAATTGTAATAAAAAAATATTAACCTAATTTCCTAGTGGCAATAAAATTTGTGTTGACTCAAAATATGAAAACTCAAATGTTTAAAATGAGCTTTTATATTTGCTTAGAGCTGCATCTAGTGACTTTGGCCACTAGGGGAAATACTCATAGCTCTGCTATATTATCACTTTATATATGATATGATATGATATGATATGATATGATATGATATGATATGATATGATATGATATTATATTATATTATATAAATATAACATCAGCACAGATTTAAATGTTGTGTTTTGGGCTTTCTGGAAGGCTGGAAATGAGTTTCAGTCTGACTGCTTCATCATCAGTGTCTGTTTTTTGTTTTTTTTCAGGTGTGGTGGAAACAACGGGGATCACCATGCAGGCCCGGACCTCCTACACTCCCGAGGAGATCCTGTGGGGGAGACGCTTCGTCTCCATCATGACGGAAGAGGACGGCCGTTACTGCGTCGACTACTCCAAGTTCGGCAACACCGTTCCCGTCAGGATGTCGTCTCTCAGCGCCAAGGAGCTGGACCAGACCAGGGGCGACCAGGCCGGCGGCTCCGAGCCCGTCAACCTGCAGGGCTGGGGGCTGGTCCGAGCTGGCAGGGGGGGCTTCCGCAGGGGAGGCCGGGCCTGTGACAGCTCCTCCGCCCCTCAGCCCTGGTACGCACAGGCAGAGAAACCGGAGAAAGAGGTGGAGCAGAGAGGAGAGAAGAAGAAGGTGCAGCTGGAGGTGATTGGACGACAGATTGAAGATGATGCACTGGGAGATATGAGCGACTAAGAGCCAGTGAACACAGCTTGTCCCAGTATCACAACATATGGCATTATATACAGTATTCACATGATTGTCATGCATTATATCCATAGACTCTGTGAAAGAAGTGGACGAAGCTACTATTGGTTTGTAGCAACTCGAGTTTGGAATTTTGGCCGTCACCATTTTGGTTTTTCTTTTGGGTTTGGGTTGTTTGGCAAAAAATCCTTAGGCAACTGAAATTTTACAATCAAAGTTAGGGGAACTGCTTTTTGTCATTTTTTTTTGTCATTGGGCAAGCATCCCAAAACAACCTTTTAGCATACTGTAATTCAAGTGATCTAATGGGAAAAAATAGATTTCTGCACTTCCTTTTGGCTTTATTTTCTTTCTTCATTTTAATCGGTTGTTCTACAAATGCACATGTGCAAGTCCCTTCAGACGGTGAAAGCCTGATTCAGATGGAGGAAATCCTGCCGAAAAATGTATGATCCCAGCATTGCCAGCAGCTGCCGACACTGCAAAGCAAGATGGAGTCCTTGAGTCTGAAAGAGAGGATGGCAATAATTGCTATAAAACACAATGTTTCAATATCAGCAAAGTGTTTCTGCAATATTAAAAAAATAAAAAAATCACGTTCATGTTTATTTAAATATCTAGAGCCTTGAATCACAGTCAGCCATCTCAAAGAGCTCCACAAGTTTTAAAAAGCAACAACACTACAGTTATTCTTATAGTCTTCTATAAAATCCATCTTCTTTTTGCAACCGGTGGAGTCGCCCCCTGCTGGCCAGTAGAAAGAATGCAGGTTTAAGGCACCATTCAGACCCCGAGGCTACATCTACTTCTTTTATACAGCCAATGATTCAGAATGGATTTAAGTCCTGAATTGTTGAACTTTTCCCTCGAGATGTTCTTCTTTTACTTCTCTAACGATAAAGATGGAAATAATACAGTAAAAGCAACTTTTCAATGTTACTGCAGATTAAATTAAGACAAAACAGAAAAAAGTGTTTTTGTTGTTGTTCTTGGAGCTGTTTTACAGCTTGTATATTTTTGCTGCTCCTCCATTAGTGTATGGTAGTGTCCATTAAGAGCACTTTCAAATGTGAAAGTGCTTTTCTCGTTAGTGTCGTGTTTCTTCTCCTTATCTCAATCAAATAAAACCCAGTGTTTATATGGTTCATTATACTGTATATAAGCCATATAAAGCCTAGCATAAGTCACATAAAGGCCAGTGTTGATTTATACATATAGCACGTGATTTCCACTGTAACACTTCTGCTGTTGTTTAGATAAAGTGATAATAATCCTTAGATTTATGAAAAATCTCTCTGTCTATAAGTTGTTATTTATGTTTAATAAATTTATTTTTTTATACTTTGTCTCATATTGTGTTTGTTGTGTTGAGGAAAGATTTGAGATATTCGTTATGTTAAAACAGCAGCAGGAGAGTCTGAGTACCATCAAAGTACTCAGTATATAATGTCCTATAGAATAATGTCCAATAAGACGTTATTAGTCTATGGAGTCTTGGGCTATTGTACTTTTTTTTTTTATTCTGCAAAAAACTTCAAAAAATGTTTACCATGCCATGTCGGCATCATTTTTTTCGGCACAACCTCACCTATATGACCTGATATTTACTTTTGAACTTTGACTTCCTGGATCAAAATTTTAAACCTCAAAGAAAGAAACAAAAAAAAACCCACAATTGTGCTCTGTTTTGCAAACACAGTTTGCACATACAACATATAAGAGGAAAAAATATATGACCTTTTCTTGGTTTTCAGTTTTACTTCACCTATCATTTTGTGGACTCTGGAGGGTTAAAGTTTGCTTCAAACAAGTGAACACAAGTGCTTACAATTTCTGTTTTTAACTCATCCGTAGTGGAATGTGTAAAACAAATCCTCCACACAAACTGCTCATGACAACAAAAAATGTGTGTGTGTTCCTAACAAATTATTAACCAGCTTGTAATGAGACTGACAAACTGCAATGATAAAGCTCCACCCCTCAGCTGTTACAATCCAGGAAACAGGAGATAGAGGAGGAACACACACAGACAGACATTGAGAGACGGACGATAAGATTCACATTAAGACCAAAACCACCACCTCCACTAAGAGAGACGGCTACAGAAAGGCATACTGGGAATAATGAAATAATACCACCCCAACCAGCTGCTGAATGCACAAACTGAATGAGAGATCTGCAAAAACGAAAAGGCTCAAAGCAAAAGTGAAACTTTGAGAGAGCAGGGAGTGGCCGAGCTGTCTGCCTGCTGTGTTCGCAGCTTCACTAAAAGACAAAATGGCTTCAAGGTTAGAGGAAGATCTCTGCTGTACTGTCTGTCATGATATATTTAAAGATCCTGTCATATTGTCATGCAGCCACAGCTTCTGTAAGGACTGTCTGCAGAGCTGGCAGAGAGAGAAACAAACACGTGAGTGTCCAGTTTGTAAGAGAAGAATTTCAAAGGAGGCACCTCCTGACTTTGCTTTAAAGAAGCTGTGTGAAAGTTTCTTACAGGAGAGAGATCAGAGAGTTTCAGAGCCTCGCTGCAGTCTGCACTCTGAGAAATTTAAACTCTTCTGTCTGGATCATCAGCAGCCAGTGTGTCATGTCTGCAGAGATTCAGGAAAACACACCAACCACAGGTTCAGACCCATCGATGAAGCTGCACAACAACATAAGAAGGAACTTCAGGAAACTCTGGAGCCTTTAAAGGAGAAGATAGAGCTTTGTGAACAAGTTAAAAATGAGTGTAATCAAACAGCAGAACACATGGTGGTCCAGGCCAGACACACAGAGAGGCAGATTAAGGAGCAGTTCAAGAAGCTTCACCAGTTTCTAGAAGAGGAAGAGGAGGCCAGGATGGCTGCACTGAGGGAGGAAGAGGAGCAGAAGAGTCAGATGATGAAGGAGAAGATGGAGGCTCTGAGCAGAGAGATAGCAGCTCTTTCAGACACAGTCAGAGCCACAGAGGACGAGCTGAGAGCTGAACACGTCTCATTCCTACAGAACTACAAGGCTGCAGTGGAAAGAGTCCAGCAGCGCCTCCTGCTGGAGGATCCACAGCTGCCCTCAGGAGCTCTGATAGACGAAGCCAAACACCTGGGCAACCTGACCTTCAACATCTGGGACAAGATGAAGGACATGGTCTCCTACACTCCTGTCATTCTGGACCCAAACACTGCTGGGTCAAAAGTCGTCCTGTCTAAAGATCTGACCAGTATGGAAGGAGAAGGAAAGAAACACCTGCTTCCAAAAAATCCAGAGCGGTTTGATTGTCACACTGCTGTCCTGGGCTCTGAAGGCTTTGACTCAGGGATTCACAGCTGGGATGTCGAGGTCGGATACTGTACAAAATGGTCTGTGGGTGTGTTTGAAGAGTCTGCCAAGAGGAAGGGAGTCATGGATGCTGGATTATGGATGATACGTTTCGGTTACGATGAATACTCAGCGGTCTCTCCATCAGATCCAGTCACTGTCCAGACACTCAAACTAACGGGGAAGCTCCAGAGGATCAGAGTGACTCTGGACTGGAAGCAAGGAAAACTGACGTTCTTTGATGCTGATACTAACACACACATACACACCTTCATAGACACGTTCACTGAGAGACTGTTTCCATATGTAAGAAGTGTGAATCTCCCAGTGAAGATTTTACCAGCGAAGGTCTTTGTGGATGTCGAACAAGTAGAATTACAAGATGATGGTGATTATTATGGTGATTATTATGATGATGATGATGACGAGCAATATCTGCCAGTGTATTCAGGATTCCTCCCTGAGATTTCTGTACTGAGCCTCTGAGGAAAGGTAATAATTAGGGCCTCGGGGCAATCGCACCGAGCACTGGTCCCATACAGCAATAGCTGTAGGGACCAGTGTATTTTTTTATCAATCCCTGTTCAATGACCATGATCATTTTTGGAGAAATTCTGAGATTATAATGGGTGTGTATTGCACGGAATGTTCGTGCCACAGTGTGTGACATCATCGCCAGAGTGTAGAGGGAGAGAAAAAACTGTCAAAAAATAAATTTGAAAACTGCGCTCCAGGCCGCAAATTCCACTCTACAGAAATAATTTATACATAGAAACGTAGGAAAATTTGTCTTCTCACTCACAATCCTCTGGTAAAGCTTTCAGAGTTATAGTTTGGGGGTAGGACGCACAGATGCACCACCAACACCACCAACAGCCTCATTGGCTCCCATATTAAAAACACAGGAAGATTTCTGAAAGAAGGGAGATGTAACAGTTTTTTTAGATCGCTCTAACAAAGCTATTTTTTCATTTTTCTTAAAAAAACAACAACATATGTAGACGTTCAGGAAGAACTCGGGACGCTCAAAGTGAAGTCGGATCAATGATAGGTATTATGGTTTTGCCAAAAATGCTTTCTGTTCGAGGCCAGAAATTCCAGTCCACCTCTGGCTGCTGTCACTCTTTCATTAACAGGTGTCAGTTAATTCTGTTGATTGCTTTGATCTGATTGCCTTTGATCTTTGATGTGATTACAGTTACAGATACACACACACATGCGCGTAAGCACGCACACTCCTCACACATGCATACACATGCTTCAAACACACACACACACACACACACACACACACACACACACACACGTAACTTTATGTGATTTTAATTACACACACACACACACACACACACACACACACATTTTGAGGTTAAAGGGCATAGTTTGAAATCTCTGAAGAATCTCATCATAGTGTACACACACCGGCAGTAGCCCCCGTGGCCCTTTCAGAATTTCCCCTGAGGAAATTTTCTAGTGTCTGTTTATTACTGAGGTCACAGTGGGTGTTGGTGGTGGTGTAGTAGAATGCATTATATTAACAGGTTATTTTTTAAATTCTGGCCAAAACATTCAAAACTCTCCATAATAAAGATATAGTTAAATTAATAACTCTCTGATAGTGACAATAAAAAACTAAACATTATAATTGTAAAGGCAGAATTTATGGATGGAGATGTTGAATTGGATTACATTGGAATATAAGTGGACAGTCACCATTTATGAGCCAAGTGTAAATATGTTTAAACAACAGACAAATAGTACAAGAGAACAAAAATCAATAATGATCCAAATAATGTTGCATGAAGTTTATTCTTTCAAATGGTCCAATTGGTACATTTATTGTTATTTATCATAACCTTGTAAAATACAAATGTATTCCGTTATATTTAGAGACTTTAAAATGTAGATGGATTTCCAAGATCTTGATTCAGAAACCAGGTGTAGTGAGTGAAAACCTCGATCAGGACTGTCAGTCCATGTTCCAGATTTTGGGTTTATTTAGTAACATAATCCAGATAAACAGACAGTAAATTTGGAGCAGGGACCAGGTTTAATCCTGTGTTTACTCACAATACTGAAGTAACGTCACCATAATTGGTAGGATGCATTCTTTGTAATTCTGCCCAGCATGTATTCATAAGATCAGCGTAAACTTGATCCTTAGTACTGGTATTTCAGGGATGAGACTTGTGTCACCTGACCTCTCTGATCAGTAATATGTTGACTGGCTGACCATACACGCAAGCATGCCAGATCCATGTTGGATCCGTAAGAAAACTACAAGCTTCCAAGTGCCGAGTAGTACGCGTCATCGTCTTTCCGTCCCTCCCGCTCTGTGATTGGATCCCTAAAACAGGGCGAAGAAACCTCTCTGGTTTCCAGACTGGATGGAGGTTCGAAATTAAATTCGAGAGTGCAAGGCAGTATGGGTATACCCAGGCTAGTTGTCTACTGTCTCTGAATTGTAATAACCAAAGCAGATTTTTTCATTGACAGCAGCTTCAATGGATTTTGGCTGTGGTAGTTAGATTATTGATTATAACTTTAATGTTTCTGTCTGTTTGATCAGCAGGTAAAAGTTGATTTATTTGTTTATTGATATAAAGACATTTCATTTTACCTGGAAAACCCATTTTATTGACAGTTTTATACTGTCTGTTGACTCCTAGCTGCTCCAAGTGGTCAACAGCAAAACACATAGCAGAAAGCATTTCCTGCAGTCGGCTAAACCCAAAGTTTGGTCTCATTTTGAACCAGAGCATCTGTAGATTATTACATATTTTATGTTCCACTAAAGTAAGCCACAACAAGTGATGAATAAATCCCTTTTTGTTGTCTTTATCCTGTTCTGTTATTGTTATCAGTTGAGTGAGATTCAAATTTGTCTTGTTTGCAAAGAGAGAGGGAGGGGTTATTGTATGGGTGTATATGTACGTGTTACCAGAAAATGTTCTCAATAAATATCAATGTCTCAATAACGCATTCGGTTACAATACTATTACACTATTCTATGCATCTTGACTATTGCATTTCTACTTTCAACATAAGAATATATGTTTAACAATTGCATCATAAAAATAAATTGTAGTAGAATAACAGGTGATAATCAAATGTCTGATTTAAAGCCTCAATAAAACAATATTTTGAAATAATTTGAGAGACTGTTCCTTTAATGTGATTTAGGATTTTGGTTATGTTTGTGGAGAAACCAGAATATGAGTTTGATGCAAAAATACAAACAAAAGAAAGAACCTTTTTCTTTTTCTCTTATATTTATTGTTTAATTAGTGCAATTTTAAAAAATATAAGAGTAATGACTCATGAGTTATTGACCTGAGAACCTGTAAGTGTCACAGACGACTAAACACAAACAACACTGTTTAGTTCATGTTAACTTTACAGAACTTCAGACATTAAATCTAAATGAACTCATTTTAGATCCATCCCAAGCAGACGTTCAGCAGGGACCCCAGAGCCAGAGCCAGAGCCAGGACTGGCGCCGCAGTGGTGACGGCGTTGCTGGAGTTGCAGAGGTCGCTGTTGCAGCAGCGGTAGTTGAATCCCGAGATCGACGGGAACATCTGGCTGAGACGAGAGTTATCGCAGTCTGTGTACCTGATACACTGACGGATGGTCTTCCCACCTGGAGGGAAACATACACAGACAGACAGACACACAGACAGACAGACAGACAGACAGACAGACAGACAGACAGACAGACAGACAGACACACACACACACACACACACACACACACACACACACAGACACAGACACACACACACACACACACACACACACAGACAGACAGACAGACAGACAGACACACAGACAGACAGACAGACAGACAGACAGACAGACACACAGACAGACAGACAGACAGACAGACAGACAGACAGACACACACAGACAGACAGACAGACAGACAGACAGACAGACAGACAGACACACACACACACACACACACACAGACAGACAGACACACACACACACACACACACACACACAGACAGACAGACAGACAGACAGACAGACACACACACAGACAGAAAGACAGACAGACAGACAGACAGACACACACACACACACACACACACACACACACACACAAACAGACAGAGATGTGAAAATGTTTTCCCTCTTGTTGACTAATGATTAATAATTGCCTAATTATTTCTAAGCAATAAAATGTCCTGAAATATTTTATTTTTAATATAAATATTATTTATAAAAATGTATTTATTTATATTATTTATAAAAATTTAAAAATAAAATATTATATAATATTTTATTTTTAATATAAATATTTTATTTTATTTTTATTTTATTATATGGGAGTTATTGTAAAACAATATAATAAATATGAATATATTATTGTTAATAATAATAAAACAATAATAACAATGATAATACAAAAAGTTAATATTATAACTGTATTTTTAAGGTCACTACTACATTTTAGTGAATTGGTTTTAATACATTTTAGTACAAGTATGTGTAGTATTTTTTTCAACTGGTTATTTAATATTTATATATTTCTGTCCTCTGCGCATTGTGTCATTGGCTAAGACTCGAGGAGGAGGAAAAAAATTAGGATATGAGGAGGAAGAAGAGAAATAAGAAAAAAACTTGTTCAAATGTATATATTGGTAGGAAATGTTAAGTCTAATAATATAATAAGTTGACATACCAGAAGAAATTTCAGTACATTTTATATGTATATACATATATATAAATGTAACACACAGTGGAATAAATACTTGAGTATTGAGTAAAAGTTCTTTGCAGCTCACCTGTCTCACTCAGAGATATGCAGGAGTCTTCATATGTGCATTCCTGCACCTTCTCACAGTGTCCCGTGTAATCAGTGCACTTGTAGCAGCGAAGTCCAGAACCTGAACAAGAACAAAGAGAAGAGTTCATTACCAACACGTTCTCCAGTAGTGAAGATTAAAATCTAACAGATTTGTCAGATAAACATTAATTCTGCAAACTGAAAATATCCCCCTGCAGTCACACACGTGCAGTCTGCAGGTGACTTAAAAAAGGGCATTTGGAAAAAAAAGTCTATGATGAAACAAAAGTTATGAATTATTATTATTATAATTACTATTATTATTGAAATAAGGATTAAATAAAAACTTTATAGTAATCAGTTTAGCTGAAATAATTTATCGATTATCTATCTGATGTCTAATTATCAAATTATTGCTTAATGTATATAGTTTCCACAGTATATTTATTTGATTATTTATTTATTAAAAATGTACTTTTGTCTCTCCCCTCTGGCTCTGAGAATATTTACACAAACACGTCCATAAATTGGTAAAGTAAAGGTTAGTTTAATGGGGTTGAATGATTTATGAGACCACTAATATTTAAGTTATTATTAAGATTATTTTATTATACCTTCTTGTAACTTTTTTACTCGGTGTACAATTACAGGTACTAACTTATCTTAACATATAAATAGACCATTAAACTGAGAAAAATTCGGTCTGAGATAAAAGTAATCTCCTTTTTCACTGTCTTAGAAAGTAAACTGACCAAAATTAAGGTGTTATTTAAGGTGGCCTAAATGCTAATGTGAAATTAATGCATTCTCCTCCACCATTAACAACTTCCATAACATTTTTTAAGGGGATCTGGGAAATGCTTAGCTGCCTACTGGTAGTATTGTATAATGCAAATACATTAATTGACAAGAGTGTGTTGATAGCAGATGTTAATGCTCTTGGACCATTATTCTTTTTATTAATATTAATGATTTAAATTCTCATGTGACCCTTTTTTTTATAGCACCCATAGACTGTATATGAATAATGGACATAGTGACCACAAACCTACTGGTTTGTGGACTGCCCGTTTGAAACGTCGAGTTCAACGTTTCATTCGTCACCATCTTTCTTTACGTATGTAACATTAACTGGGATGTTCATTTCGGCTAGCAAAAAACAAAAACAAAATATACGTTACTTACCTGAAAAAATAAACAAAGACTCCTTGGATTGTCTGTTAGTACAACTAAACGCTGAATAAGACATTTTTAAATGAACAAAATGTTCAAATAAACTGTCATTAAGTGAAAATACAGTGTGAAATGATTAAAGTTATGAGATGAAAGTGGTAAACATACATTTTAATTTATTTTTTTAGCTTTATTGACACAGTGCTGTGGATACGCATTGCTTTTCTTCCATTCTGATGACGGCTTGCCTAGTTAGTAACCTGTCAATCAAAAGTAGCCACGCCCCAACTCATACGATTTTTTATCATCTATTTTCTTCCAAATGGGGCCATTATTTACACAATTAACATCATATTGTCTCGAAAAATACTTCTTTCTAGTGATTGAGACCATAGTGTTGTCCTAAAAAAAGTAAATAAATCAAGTGAGAAGTTGCCTCATTTTGTATTGAAATGATAATGGTAAATGGTAAATGGACTGCACTTATATAGCGCTTTTATCCAAAGCGCTTTACACTATAGAGTGCGCTCATTCACCCGTTCAGGCTACCAGGGCACACCTGCCACCTTTGGGAGTTCATTCACACACCGATGAACGCAGCACTGGTAAGCTATTTGGGGTTCAGTATCTTGCCCAAGGATACCTCGACATGTAGGCTGTCATGGTCGGGGATCGAACCACTAACCCTCCGATCAGTGGGCTACAGCTCTACAAACTGAGCCACAGACTTCTGTAAGCGCCGTCAGCGCCCCCTGTTGGAATTGTTGGTAGAATGCCGCTTTAAGCACTTCCTGGTTTGCCTCGCTGCTCAGACCCGGAGGTTTCCGCCTGGTAGCATCCCAGTATATTAATGATGAAGTTCAAGGAGTGCCATTAAAAATAACACATCCAGAAAAAAAATCTAGAAAAAAATCTAGAAAAAAATCTGGAAAAAAAAAACAAAGCAAGGAAAAGCAAAAGCAATAGAGATAAAAATAAATAAAATAAGGAAATGTAAAGGGTCTAAAAATAATTAAAATTATATACTATAAATGACTATAAATTTGAATAATTATAATTAATTTCCACATTTCATCATTTCATTTTTTTATTTACTTATCTATAATATTTACTGATTCTTTTTCAAATGTATTCTCTTTTATGGCACTCCTGTGACTCCATATATGTTGAATGCTCAGCTTTTTTTAGAGTAAAAATAACAGCAATATCCTGAACTTTTTGTTTAGGTATAGGTCAGACAGAAGTAGCAAACACTGCTGCTAAGTATTTAGGATGCATTTTAAAATAATCAGCTCTTGGAGAAGGGCCACTAAAAACAGTCAGCAAACAAACAGCAGCTCTCCAGAAACGCACTGTCACATCCCAACAACAAAAGAGGTACTTTAACTTATTTTATTCCTCTTACATTCAAGAATTCAGAAATACCAAAAGCAGTACATTTACTCAGGTTCTGTTCTGTATTATGCTACTAGTACATGAATTTGCTGCTACTTTATACTTCTACTGCAACATCTTAGAGGGTTATATTGCACTCTTCACTGCACTAATATTATTTGATAACTCGAGTTCAGGATCATAATATGCCATACAATCAATAGGATGTATTATTAAAGCGACAAGAGATAAAGAGATAACACTTTACAATTTGTATAATGCATCTAAATGCTAAGTGCTAATGCTTAATTTACAATGCTGTGCATCGTTTTTATCCTGTGCAATAACCCATCATGGACACATCCGTCTAAGTGAAAGACGCATGTAGCTCGTTTTATCTTAATGTGTGTGAGTCCTGGTCCACTCACCCAGATGAAGCATCCCACAACAGAGCAGCAGGAATAATCCGAGGCAGTGCTTCATGTCGTCTCCCTGCAAAACCAGGAATAAAACCACAACACAGAAGAAGGAGTCAGGTCGGAGTCCGTCTGGGTTTGGTGTCCGATGTGCCTCACTGTGACCATGTGAGGCAGGCGGCAGTAAACTGAGAACAGCTCTTTGTCCATCGCACCACAAAGACTCCCTGTCTGGCCAAACGTCCTCCTCCTCCTCCTCCTGCTCCAACAATCACTTGGCCGACGTCTCACTGAGGCTTTATTATGACTGCAGTACACTGTGTTTATGTATGCAGCTTTTCATCTCTTTAAAGGTCTTCTATAGTCACATTATGTCTTTGCTGTATATTGATGTACATGGTGATAATTACCTTTATATTCCATTGTGATCAGTATGACTCTGACCCCCATTAACCTAATTAGCATCTTTCAAACATTTTTTTTTATTTTTTATTAAGTGGCCACATTTTATATGTTTCATATTATTTTGTATTAGTGTGATAGTAAATTCATGTTAACTTTTGATTTTTATCTTACATTGTGTTTTACTCTTCCTTTTCAGGCAGGCAAAACTCAAACATCTGGTATCCACATTGAGAATTTAATTGGCACAAAGTTTAGGGGTTTTTCAAGCCAACGCCAACATGCAACTTCCACAAACACACAGACAATATGCCTGCACTATTCAGCTCTATATAAGCAGCTGGGAACTTATTTTTCATTTGCAGAATCTTAGCATGTATTTTGCATGCTGTGATTTTGTACACGTGTCAATAAATCTGCCAAAATAACAAACTTTTTGTTGATTGACTTTTTCTAGACCTGTGATTCAAGAAAATTTCATTTGAACAAATAATACATTCAGTCAAAAGAAACTCTTATGTTTCTGTGCAACCAATCAGAGTCAGAATAAGCAGCTACACTGTGAAGAACTGTAAATGAGTGAGCAAGGCTGGTTGACATGTAGTGCTCATCCCCCACAGGGCTGGGCTTATATAATGTCATTAACCTCCTGTGACCCTGCGTCCTCATATGTGGACATTACATTTTAGGTTTACTGGACCTTATACTTAACCCTATAAAGCCAAATGTATCACATTTTATACACATGTTGTTGAGACCTCTACATCATCAGTCTGATATATTTTTTTCCTGAAAAACCTGATGTATACATGTGTTGGAGATTAAAAACAAACAAACTGTTTGCAAAAAAATTGCACAAAAATACCAGATGTAGCAAAAATGATACAGGTTCATTGCTGGGTGAAAACTTCATATCAGCAGATGCATATTTTTTTTCTTGCATGCTTGAATTAAATGTTAAAAGGAAAGTCTTAATAGGATAAAAATGTTAGGTTTTATGTTTTTGTTAGTTCAAGAAAAACAAACTGTGAGCATCAAATTGCACAAAAGGACCTGATGTATCAAATATGATACAAATTAAAATTCATATATGCAAATTTATTTATTTATTTTTGTCAGCAGGTTCAATAAATACTCAAGTTTTAAAAAAATATAATTTTCTGGCAATTATTTCACGGTTCAGGCTTTATAGGGTTAATTCTGCTTAACTATAACATGTTGTCCCCAGTAGTAAACACTAGAAAAAGCACAATACATCAGTCAGTGTAAAAATCAGATGGCAGCATCTTGGTCAAGTCAGTCAACAGCTTATCAGCAGACAAAAGTGGACCAGGTACAAAAGCTGATCAGATTTTATGGTTAAAAATTGTTTATTTGTGCTTCATAATGTTTGTAATTTGATATTCTGTGCAAGTTTGACTATTTTTAGCAATAGCAACAAGCTACGGCTCTGCTAATCAGGAAGTACTCATTTGAGAACCAATAGACTTTAACTGTCGTTCTTCTAAAGCGAGGGTGTAAATGTAAGGAAATCAAAAGTTTTATATACTGGTGAATTAATTGTGTTGTACAGTAAAATTAACCCATTATTTTTTTCAAAAATGACTTCCTGTTGCTTAGTTTTTGTACTTATCAGGTCCTACAAATCCTAAATATTTAGGAGAAACTATCAATACATAGCAAACAAAAGCTTGGGTCTCAGGAGGTTAAAGGAACACTCCACCGTTTTTCATATTAAAACATGTTATTCGGTCAAGTAAGACGAGTTGATACAGACCTCTTGCGTCTCAATGCGTGCACTCAATCGCCCTGGCGCGCGGCGCCACTTGGCTAGCACTTAGCTTAGCCCAGTTCATTCATTAGGATCCAAACAGATGGACAGTTAGAAGCGACCAAACTCCTCCACGTTTTCCCTATTTAAATACAGCTGCACGAGTAGTTAAACGACCAAGTATGGCGACACAAAATAAAACGTGGCGCTTTTCTAAGCGGATAAAAAGGATAACTATAATGTATGGCGGAATAGCACTTGGGAGCACTTCGACTCGGAGCAGTAATATCATCACTCCTGAAAAATCTTCTCCCCTCAGGAGTGAGGAGTAGCGCCACGACTTGTGTAGCTGTATTTAAATAGGGAAAACGTGGAGGAGTTTGGTCGCTTCTAACTGTCTATCTGTTTGGATCCTAATGAATGAACTGGGCTAAGCTAAGTGCTAGCCAAGTGGCGCCGCGCGCCAGGGCGATTGAGTGCACGCATTGAGACGCAAGAGGTCTGTATCAACTCGTCTTACTTGACCGAATAACATGTTTTAATATGAAAAAACGGTGGAGTGTTCCTTTAAAGTTTTATTGGAACGATCAATATCATTAGCTAAGTTTAATTTGTGAAAATATCGGTCCTTTGCTTCAAATTGCTCAAGAATGCTCCAAGACTTACATTTCCTATACTGAGGAATACAGAGAGCTTTCCCTGGTGGTGATAGACATGAAAGATGACAGAACTCCTTCCACTACTGCCATGACCCAGTGTGTCGTCCTCTCTCTGATGTGGGAGACTCTGGCGTTGGATTGGCATTTCAGTTTTTTTTAATGCTCCAGACGCCTCGGAGGCTCCAGAAACACGCACTGACGTAATCACCACAATCCTAACCTTTAAATCTGGTTCATCTCAATTTCATCATAACTTCTGACACAAAGGACAACCAGTTGATATGGGACTTTCAGAAGTCTGTAGACCATGCAATATTTTATCCAAAGGAATTTTTTAAAATTTCAAATTGTTAATATTTCCAGTGATTAACAGATAGGCAGAAAGTTTTAATGAAACATGTACATAAACTGAATTACACTTTTATTATTATTATTATTATTATTTTTACATATACTGTATTTGGGTTAATAGTGATTTGCACTAACTTTACCTGCTCTATTACAATATTTTGAGTGAATATTACTCAAGATTTATTTACTTTTTATGGTCACTTCTGTCATTTTTCCTCCTAGCAGCTTCATACGACGTTAAATTTCCAAAAAAGGAAGTCAGACTTTTAGTCTGTGAGTTTGTGCTGAACAAAGATAATAACTAATGAGTTGAAAGTCTGCAAAAATGAATTAACCAACCAACCAACCAACCAACCAACCAACCAAACAACCAACCAACCAACCAACCAACCAACCAAACAACCAACCAACCAACCAACCAACCAACCAAACAACCAACCAACCAACCTGTTGTATCCTCTATCTAAAAACACACCGGCAGCAGTTTTTTAAAGTAATTTTTTACTTTGGTTGTTTTTGTAGGTCGTTTTTACTTTATTTAGAAATGCATTAGGTTTTTAAAATTATTTTATTGGAGATGGAGAGACTGTACAGATAATTGACTAACTTATTGAATCTATTCTAAAATAGTCTTGTTGATATCATCACATTGTGCAGAAGGTTGTGTGTTTTATAGACTTTCTCATCGTTTTTGCCACAATGCAGAGTCACAGACTGCGAGTGTGATGACACATATAAAAAACAGACATTTCTCTGCTGGGGTTTGGTTAGGGTGGATGTGTTTGTCATGTATCAGTCCCAGGGTGTGACGAACGGCACGGTCAGCTGCTGCACACAGAGGAGTGACTGTATCTGCATCCAGCTGCTGTCTGAAGCATGGACGCCTTTTCATCCAAACATTTGTTTCTTATTTAAAACTACTTCACTTTCAAAAGATGTCAACACAGAAGAATGAATCTGATAAACAAACAACCAACAAATGGAGGTTGACATGACACGATAGTTTGTTTTTCTGTCCCCTTTAACCTTATTTTGGAGCCATAAGGAATACTTTTTCTGGACTTAAAAGTAAAACTAAATATTTCATGTCAAAAATGATTCAGAGTTTTTGCTTCCATGCAAGTTTAGTTGGACAATTTCTGCTCTCCTACATTTTTATCGTATAATATGTGCAAACATTTTCACATTGAACTCACCAAAGCTGAATGAAGACTTCAGATGCTGTTTGATTGGATGGAAGTCTGTAATTCTTTAGGAAGCCAATCAGGAACAACTTCAGCTGTGATGGAAAGAAGGGAGTTTAGATGCAAAACCACACTAAACAGTAATGACATAATGAATGCTAAATACAACAATAAACATATCTGTGATACAATCTATGAAAGAAGGAACGTTTTTAGAACCTTTTTAGGGGTATGTTTTTATATGCACACATTGGCAAAAGACATGGCTGTAACTATAGACCGTAAATTATGTGTAACCAATAATTTAGAAGGATGCACCAAAACTGAACATAATTAATATCCAACAAATCTAAATTTGTATTTGTTTAGAAGTATTGTAATGATAAACCATAATCTTTAATGCATTTATTTTACCTTTGTAGAGTTTGTTAACTTTATGTGCTTGAATTCAAGATTATATATTGTGCAAAATTAATAATATCAACATTTACTGTAAAAATGTAATTATACATACATATTATTGATTATATATGGTACATTTTATACGGAAAATTAAAATAACAAAAACTATCCCCAATTTCACTTTTTTTAAAAATTCTGTAAATTAAAAAAAAAAAAAAATATTATATATATATATATATATATATATATATATATATATATATATATATATATATATTATTATTATTATTATTATTATTATTTATTTATTTATTTATTTTTTTGTATATCAATCTTTATATATATACACAAGTAAAGTGTGAATGAAGTGTTCGTGCAGCAGGTGATGTCAGTCCCCGGGCAGCTGCAGATTCTGGTTAACAACAAGTTAACAGATGCCTGCAGACAAAGGTCATTTCATTCGTCAACACTGAGCAGACAAAGAGGTCACAGTTTCACCCTCGACCAGCATCCATTCACTTTCTGACAGATTGTGAAGGCAGCAGAAGAGGATCTCTGCTGAGCAGTTGTAAATGTTAATCTGGAAAAAAAGCTGTTTTGGCTCAAAAATACGAGATAATATTCAGAGTACTGTGGGGTGTCAGATCTCTTCCTGCCCTCTTTTGATTTTGCTCACTGATCTGTACACATTTCCTTCCTTTTCGAAAGACTAGAGTCCAGGCGGTTGCTCAACTTGGCAGGCGAGTTATATCTTTTCACACTCAGTCTCCGGGAGACAGACATTCCTTACACACTCAATAACTTTATAAACTGAATAAATCATCTATTAACAGCATCAGCAGTTCAACATACCCAGGATATCCTCTCCTTGTCTCACTGTTGGTTATCAACTTTCTCAGTTAACCCAGGGTTTCCTCTTCAGGCTCTGTAAGCGTTCACATAAAGCGACATTTGAATCAACTACTGGAAAAAAAAGATCACTGTAGTGGCAATTTTGTCCGAAAAAATAACAAAAAAATGCCACTGATGCACCATGGGCATGTGGTGTACGCAGGCAAAGAAGCTTAAGTCCATGCATGATTGTTAGTTCCAAAAGGTTTATTTTATCCATTGCGAGCAAGCAAACAAAGAGAACAAAGAAACATGGCTCCTGCTGCCTCTCTTCGCGCTGGTAAAAAAACACAGGCCCTCTGCTTACCCTTCTACCTATATAACATCAGGCACCCATGGTGCCAACCCAAATTCCATAAAATACAAAAATAATACATAAACTAATATGCTAAACAATAATGATTATTAAACTAAACAATTAACTAGCAAAACAAAATTATCAAAATAAACAAACGTCTAGAATAATCAAACAATAGTCAAAGACAAACTCGACCCCCTGCAGTTTGCATACAAACAACACATGAATGAATGATTCTGTCCTCTACATGCTTCACTGTGCCTTTGCTCATCTGGAGGAAACTGGTGCTTATGTGAGAATCATGTTCTTTGAGTTTTCACGCGCATTCAACACCATCCAACCCAACATACTCAAAAACAAGCTGACAGAGATGGGAGTGGACCTTTCCTTCATCTCCTGGATCACAGATTACCTGACAGGAAGACCACAGTATGTTGGGGAACTGTGTTTCTGGGACATTAATGAGCAGCACAGGGGCTCCACAAGGCACTGTTCTGGCTCCATTCCTGTTCACACTGTACACAGCGGACTTCAAATACTACTCTGAGTCCTGCCACATCCAGAAGTACTCAGACGACACTGCTATTGTGGCGTGTATCAGGAATGGACAGGAATCTGAATATAGGGATCTGATAATGTCGTAGAATTAATTTGAAGATGTATTAAAATATCTGACATATAGCAGTTTAAATATGCATCAAACATGTTTTGATAATCACACAGAAATCTGTGACAGTCACAGTCTCTTTACAGGAAACTTCTGCTTGATTGAAATATGAACAGCTCGGATTTGGGAAATCCCAAGTGTGCTCTTATATCAAGTGTTCTTCATAACAGGAAATTACAGGACGTTGACCCTTAGTAACACAGAAACAATGACACACCAACCTGCAAAGTAAAAAGAGAGAAACTGGGTCTTGTCTCGCAGAGTTGTTCTGACCATTGGATGCGTTGTATCATCTGATTTTAATGTCTGCTAAATAAATCCCGCACAAGGCTGTGATTCGAATCTATCTGTTCGTCAAGTGTTTTCTTTAAAGATTTTCTACAACAATAAAAGCCTTCAGTGACTGGAGCCACAAGAACTATCTCCTACTGAACACCTCAAAGACTAAGGAAATTATCATAGATTTCCTCAGGCTCAAGCCCCCTCTTCAGCCAGTGAATACCTGTGGGGTGGACATCGAGGTGGTGCCAAGTTCGAAGTATCTAGGTGTATACCTGGATAATAAGTTGGACTGGTCCCTAAACACAGACGCTCTCTACAAAAAGGGGCAGAGCCGCCTCTTTTTCTTGTTGAAGCTCAGATCTCTGGACATCTGTAGTAAGATGCTGCAGATGTTTTATCAGTCTGTGGTGGTAGTGTGTTGTTTTATGCTGCAGTCTGCTGGGGAGGCAGCATCACACACAGAGATGAAGGCGGTTGGACAGCTTGCTAGCTAGGTTGAAATAAAGCAACGCTAGTTTAACACAGTAAAGCACATTTTTCGCGCTGTTTGCGCTTTCATTGTCTCTCTTGTCTCTAACTTTGTTAGCGGTCTCCAGCTGTGCTTCTTTGCAAATTTACTTCTAAGTTAATAATCAAATAGATAGACAGTTGTATTATATAGCCTGGTTGGCACCATGGGCAAACAAAAACTTTTAAAAAAGGGGACTTCTCCCCTCCGTGAAACAGCAAGCGGAGCTGTTCAACAGAAAGGTGCTGAAATGTGGTGATGCGACTCTGACTGTATACCATGGAAAGCTGAGGAAGGGCGTCTGCATCCTGAGCACCGTGCATGCGGGTGTGGGCACTTTTAGGGGCGAAGGCAAAGCCAGAGTCTGTGATGTACTACAACAACATGTACAGTAATAAATTAATCTACTCTATATCTGTCTAGATGCGCTCAAAAAGTATTTCCAGACACCCCTAACAGCTGCTGGAGAGGGGCCGTCTGATGCAGAATCCACACCACTCTCTGAAACATGTAAGTTTAGCCAATTGTTTGTGGTGTCTTACACACTGCTATGTTGTTGTTGTTGTTATGATTATGATTATTATTATCATTATTGTTGTTGTGACCGAATGGTCCAAGCTTGTTAGCAATTACAGTGAATTTAGGTTTTAGCCGAATAAAATTTAAGTTTATTTGTACAGTACCTACTTCATATCAAACCTTATTGATTAATTTATTAATTGAAGTAGAATGACACAGCTACAGACACAACAGATTTTTTAATACAGGTACAAGTCAGGCGCCATGTAGCAGCAGCGCAACCACATCAACCTCACTACCCACATCTGAAATTCAGCTTAAAGCAGATGAGTTATATAATGGCATGTTACAGCTGCAGTCACATTACTGAACAATACTATGGTTATTCATAATTTATGCTTCAGATCTGTTTGTTGCCTGGTGTGCTGTAATTTGTAAATTACTTTACATTACATGTCATTTAGCAGATGCTTTTGTCCAAAGCGACTTACAATAAGTGCATTCAACCTGATGGTACTAGACATAGACCTAAATCACTGTGTGACCTTACTGAAGGATTAAATATCTGTATTTGCATGTGTGTTTGATTTGCTTGCAGGTGAAGGAACAAGCACAGCATGCACTGTTCAACAGCCTGATGACACCCAGTCAACACACCCTGAAGGACACAAGGCAGGACCTTTGGACCCTGCTGACCGGCCCTCCCTGTCTGCTAAGGTGTGGTTTGCCCTGAGGATTGCTGTCACCATTCCAGTGACAGTTGCTGCTGCAGAGAGTTGCTTCTCCAAGTTGAAGCTCATTAAAACATACCTGAGACCCACCATGTCTCAGGAGCGTTTACACTGATGAGCATAAACCGCAAGGTGTCTAGGCAGGTGTCATTTAATGACACAATAGATGCCTTTGCTGCAAGGAAGTCCAGGTGTGTACCCAGGCTACCAGGTGTGTACAATTTACTTGAAATGTAATTGAAACACATGCTGAGAAGAGTGACTGGAAGTTCATTGTTGTTCAAATAAAACGGTGGGGATGGATCTCGCTTAGGGCACCAAATGGGCTAGAGCATGGGTCTCAAACTCGCGGGCCAATTGCGGCCCTCGTGACGATATTTTGTGGCCCCCACCTTGATATGAAAGTTTAATGTTTTATATGAATGGCACTTTACCGTATTGTGTGTGGAAGGTCCCTTTAATTACTTTTTTTGGTAATTTTGTGTCTTTTTTTTAATGATTCTGTGTCTTTTCTTGCTCATTTTGTGTCTTTAAAAACAATTTTGTGTATTATTTGGTTATTCTGTGTCTCTTTGGTCATTTTGTGTCTTTTTGGTCATTTAGTGTCTTTTTTCCAATAATTTTGTGTTTTTTCAGCAATTTTGTGTCTTTTTTGGTCATTTAGTGTCTTTTTAAAAATAATTTTGTGTCTTTTTTGGTCATTTTGTTTCTTTTTTTAAAAGTAATTTAGTGTTTTTTCAGTCATTTTGTGTCCTTTTTGGTCATTATGTGGTTTAAAAAAAAAGTTATTTAGTTTTTTTTTCTGCTGGCCCTGCCCAGGGTTAGAGCTGAAGTTGGAGTACAGGTCCTGTACCAGCCTACATTCCTTCCTGTCTGAACAAAGCTATGACACACGCACTTAAACTCCCACTTCTTAAGAGTCATAACTCAGTCAAACCCGAACACACAGACATTATCCACATATTTTAACATTAAGTATAATTTACACTTCATTAACATGAGTATACGACCAAAGAAATCCGCTGAGAAATTAGAGAAAAAAAGACGCGCCCTTTAACTTCAGAACTTGTCTGGAAATAATCAAGTTTTCTTCAGGATCCAATCAACCAAGTGACACTTTTCTGTAGTTTTACACCGCAAACATGGGCTGTTAATAGCTAATTCGGCACACTTTTAATGTAGACTAAACGTAAACAAGCTAAAAATAAATAAATAACGGCACCACTCTTATCTTGCGCACGTATCACACTTCCTGTTTACATTGCCCAAAGCATTTTATTTGTAGTTCTATCTCCAAAAATCCTCGCACTATAAAACCATACAGTAAACAAGTTTCTTTTCAAATAAAGGCAAAAGGCAAAATGAGCTTTAAGTGAGCCATTCTCTTGTAGAGTCATTGTTGGGTGGTTTCCAAATGAAATATCTCATAACGTCATGTTTATATATATTTTACCTTTTTTCTTGTGATTCTAGTTGTATTTCCTCTCAAGAAATCAAGAAGAGTTGTCTGTAGTTTCACGAGACCAGGAGCTTTTAATAGCTAAACCGCCACACGATTGATGTAGACTAAAAAAAAATAACGGCAGCACGCCCATGTTGCGCAGTTCATCATACTTCCTGTTTACATCACCCAAAGCATCATGGTACCTGTAGTCAATGATACAATCTCCAAAATGTAAGACAAAGTATAATAATACGAGAGAACAAAGTCCATGTAGAAAGAATAGAATATTTCATGCTGATAAGGAATATATATATTTATTTATTTATTTATTTATTTTGATATTATTAAAACTCAGACAGTCTCCCTGATATGTTCATATACTGATATTTACTGTATTAAAAACTTTTAAACAATTTAAAGTAGTTAAACTAAATGTTTTCGATTGAACCACAACCATTACACCAGAAAAACCATACAGTATACTTTTATTTTTTATTTCTCAAATGTATCTTGTATTCAAAGGTACTAGTGTTACCGTGTGATATGAATTTTTTTTGACGTTATTAAAAAAACCCCCGTTTTTTCCTTGTGATTCAGACGTATTTTCAACCTTTTTTTCCATTTCCTCCTTTTACTTCCCTCTTATTATCTGTACTCCATATTCTGTCTGTATTGCTCAATGCCCGAATTTCCCATCTGGTAATCAAAAGGCTCAGCTTGAGTTATTTTATCTTAACCCTTTGATGCACAACATATGGACAACCCTCCTAATGCACAACATGGGTCAAAAATGACTCATTCATCCAAATTTGTTTTAAAATTAAATGACCTAATACTATAATAATAGTAATTTGTTTCAAATAGTTACTTTCCACACTCATATATTTAATATATTTAACATGTTTATGTATCATTTTGTCACACATACACTGTATCTGGAAGGTTTCCACATTTTTTTATGTTTCAGCCTTATTCCAAAATTGATTAAATACATTTTTCCTTAAAATTATACACACAATACCCCCATAATGACATTTTTGATCCATGCTGTGCATTAGAAGAGTAGTGATACAAAAAGGGTTTTTATTCAAAAAGTAAGAAATGAAAACAAAAAATTAGGATGTATGATGATCAAAAAAAAGTTAATTGAGGAAAACCTAGAATACTGAATGATGAAATTAATTTATTGTAAAGATATAGAAAATGAAAAACTCAGTCGGGTCACTTTAGACCCACGTTGTGCATCAAAGGGTTAAAATTGAACGATGATAAACTCTTCAACTGAGACACAGCATTGCATTCTTTCTTCCCAAAAACTTCACCTGACAACAGAAACAACATCCATTCGACTGATAGAACCACTCCAGATCAAATGTCTTTTAAAGTGTATATTTTTTAAAGCATTTAAAACAGAAGAAAACAGTGAACAGAGAAATCAAGTAACAACTAATTTTCTTTTGGTTCATCTGGAACCAAAATTCATATCCGACTCCAGCTGTGAAAAATCTCACAATTCAGCAAAAATCAAACATCAACAAAGCTCTGGAGTCAGATTACAATCAGCCAAACGTCGGTATAAAGATGAACAACCGTTTAAACACATACAGTATAAGGCATATAGCAGAAAATGTTGGCATTCTTAAGTCAAATGTTTTTGGACTTTAATGAAATGTGATCAAAAACAGCCATCTGTTTCGGCTCTGATGAGCTCCGCACTGCACACGATTCATTCAGAAAAACACTCAAACTTTCACCCAGCATCAGTCTGACAACTAAAACAGCACAGGCAGCATTCTGCATATCAACATAATGCCTTTAAAAACAGGTTTATACATTAATAACTGCATGCATACGATACAGACATGCTCTATATGTAAATAATAACAAAGGCATACAGGTTTTATATTTCAGTAAAATGAAATAGCTCGCAGCCAATCATACGGCAAACAATAAGAAGTAGTTTGACAATTTAGAGAAATACACTTATTGCTGAAAGTTAGATAAGAGTGGAGCTGGAGCTTAGCATTAACACTTCTGGCTTGTAACTTCCAACCACTATATTTACATTTCTATTCATGAACAGATAGGGCAACATGAGTGAGATATACACTACCGGTCAAAAGTTTTAGAACACCCCAATTTTTCCATTTTTTTTTTTGAAATTCAAGCAGTTCAAGTCAAATGAACAGCTTGAAAGGGTACGAAGGTAAGTGGTGAACTGCCAGAGGTAAATAAAAAAAGGTAAGGTTAACCAAAACTGAAAGATAATGTACATTTCAGAATAATGCAAGTAGGCCTTTTTCAGGGAACAAGAAATGGGTTAACAACTTAACTCTATGGAGTCTTGGGCTATTTTGTCCATTTTTGAATTCTTTTCATATCTTTTGTTGTCATTTTGTGTCTTTTTTTGGGTCATTTTGTGTCTTTTCTTAGTCCTTTAGTTCAACATAAAATGTGATTTTGAATCTTTTTTTTATTTTCAAAACACTATCATGCTTAATAAAGAATTTTAAATGTTGCAAATGTGCATTAATTTCAGAGTACACTGAGACATTAAACTGCATCATTTTCAATTAAATTCTGGAAAAGTTGGTGTGTTCTAAAACTTTTGACCAGTGGTGTAGTTTCAATAAGAGGCGTTAAGTGGCAATATTCTGTAATTGACCAATTTTCATAATGAGTACTTTTACTTTTGGTAATTTACGTACATTTTAAAGTTAATACTTATTTATGTTTGTGTAAGACTCTGAATGCAGGAATTTTACTTCTGATGTATTTTTGCACTGTATTAGTATTTTTACTTCCGGAAAAGATCCTCTTTCACCTCTGGAGACATTGTTGCTGTCAAAAACGTTCATTTGTTCATTCTGCATGTAATTATGGTCCAAATGACATGACATAGCATGGATATACATTTTCTCATTCAACTCTCTGCCAGAGAGCAAATAAGCTTATTTCCTAAAATGTCTCACAATTCCTTTAACTTAAAAACACAAACTTTAAAAAACTTGAAAAAAGAGAAAGAGAAAGAAAAAGTGCCCATCTTTTTCAGCTCCCTGTATTCCCACCATCTTACTTTAAATACAGGCATCTTAATATAATAAAAATTACGATTTACGTGTGTAATAAAAGCTACAGTTAAGTATCATCATGCAGTTTTTAAAACTTAATTGAATTATTTTCAGCCTGAACTTTGAGCTCCAAACACCCGAACATAAAGCCGATGCATCAGTGAAAAAAAAAAAAGGACGTTTCAAATATTGACTCGCAGCAGTAAACATCTAAACAGATATGGCAAAGTACAGTATGGCATAGCAGAATAGCACCTTTTTCTTTCGGTTCTTGCATTCGATCATTATGGCACAATCATCAAATTCAAGAGAAAAATACTCTCCTTTAAAAACAGGCTCAAAAGCATTTACAATATATACAGTCTGTACAATATATACAGTGTTAAGCATTTCTAATAGAAATATAAAGCCTCTATACATCCTTACACTCTAGCTGTTTCATTTCTGTCAGGCACTACATGACTGAAGATCCCATTGGCAGATAAGCTAAAGCAGAGAGCGGCTCAATAGACATTTCGTTGACACTAACTGACTGTTAAGCACATATAACTGACTTTTATTCTGGCAACAAGTGCTTCATTATTATACTATAAACAAGTGCAGGGCCACTCAGTAGCCCTCAGTTTGACAATGTCGGTCAGTGAATGAAGTCAGTCAGTCAGAGTAGCAAGATTCGAACACAAAAAACAGCTGAACATGGACGGAGTATGAGACAGTGGGGCTCTGGCCACTCACAAATAACAACAGCTGCGGAGAAGTTTGTAGTTTCTTTTGTGTTTTTTTTCTGCCTCTTTGTGGTTGTTGTGGTCAAATCATTCTTCTTTGTTTTTGCTTTGCATCCTCATAGCCTTTTTGGGTCTTTATTCATTTTGCATCTGTGGGTGTTTTGTGTCTCTTTGTAGCCGTTTTGTGCACCCAGTCATTTTTTCATCTGTGGTTGATTTGTGTTTCTTTGTAGCAGTTTTTTGTGTCCCCAGTCATTTTGCATTTTTGGTTGTTTGTTGTCTCTTGGTTCATTTGTGTGAATTTACAGTAACCTTATGTCTGTCTGTAGCCATTTTGCATCTTTATGGTCATTCTGTGATTTTTTTGTAGCTGTTTTGTGTCTCTTTAGTCCTTATGCATCTCTGTAGACGTTTCAGTTTTTGTGTCTCTTTGTAGCTGTTCCGTGTCTCTTCAGTCAATTTACATTTTTGTGTTTTTTTGTGTCGCATTGTAGTTGTGTTGCGTCTCTTTGTAGTTGTGTTGCGTCTCTTTGTAGTTTAATTATGTCTCTTTGTAGTTGAATTGTGTCTCTTTGTAGTTGAATTGTGTATCTTTGTAGTTGAGTTATGTCTCTTTGCATCACTGTGGTTGTCTTGTGTATTTCTGTTGTCATTTTGCATCTCTGTAGTTGTTTTGTATCTGGTTTTTTTCAGTTCTGTGGTTCCCAACCTATTTTGCTCTGTGCAACCCCACAGTCTTTTTCTCACTAACTTTTCTACAGTTTATTTCAACTTACAGTTGACTCTGATTGTCAGAAAACTTCGGCTGTGCTGACAGCCTACCATATTTGGTATGCAAATGGTGGAATGTAATGTAATGTAAAGTACATTTACACAAATACTGTACTTAAGTACAATTTTGAGGGACTTGCACCTTACTTAAGTATCCTCACTTTATGTAACTTTGTACTTTTTACTCCACTACATTCAGCGGACAGCTTTCTTTTTCTGGTCGAGATTTAAAATAAAAAAAATGATAAATTTAAGTGATTAGACATTTTTTAGAATCAAACCGTATATTAAATAGGTAAAATGAGCCCCGTCTTGATAAAATGAAAACACTGCTTACATAAATGCATCAATTACAATAATCCAATACTATAGTTTGAATAATAATAATAATAATAATAATAATAATAATAATAATAATAATAATAACATTCTGAGTGGGTCTATTCTACATAACAAGTACTTTTACATTTTGATGCAAATACTTTTGTACTTTTACTTAAGTAAGTTTAAATGCAGGATTTTTACTTGTAGTGGAGTAATTTCACAGTGTGGTATTAGTACTTTTACTTAAAGGATCTGAATACTTTTTCCAACACTGTTGGTATGTTATTGTGACAATAACTACACTAAAGATCAGCATCATGCATATTTTGAATCCTGTAATCAAAATTTGTGCATATTTTTTTTCCCCTAAACATAAATATACAGACACATATTATCAAATTAATATTTAGATCTTTTTCAAAATAGCTGAGCTTCACAATCTTTCCATGTACTCCCTAGAAACTGCAGAAGCACCACTGGTTGGGATTTAATGGAGTTGTTCTTGTATTAGCGTTGTGTGGAAGTATTATTTTGTTGTAGCTCTCCTCCACTGGGTTTGCCCGTTAGATGTCGGGGTAGAACTCTGTGTTGACGTCAACGCTGTGCAAAACAGACTTTTGGTCACCACCTGACATCCTGTTCAACACCTCAGCTGACAGAGAGTAACTGCTGCCAGACTTCTCCTCAAACCAACTGTCCAATGCTCTCTTCCCATCAAAGTTAGCGATGGGCGGCCCGTTAACTGCAACAGTCAGCAGGTCGTTCATCTGCTCCAGACTCAGCCTGGAACGATTGTTCTTATACATCTTCTGTAGAGAACCTCTGCCTTTATCGCAGCACGCCGTGGAACTGGGCAGGACTCGAACAACTTGCACAATCCGATTCAGCAGAGGAAACCGCTGCTTATACCTGCAGATGTGACTGATGACCTCTTTAAAACCGTTCATACTGTAGTAGTCTGCTTTGAGGTCCTTCCATTCCACTACCAGGCTACCCCTTGCCTCTGTCCTGGCGTGGGAGCCCTCATGACCCCCAGAGGGAACGGACTCCAGATGGTTGAATATAATCTGGATTTCTTCCTCCCCATAAGCTTGGAGGTCCTCCCGGTTGTGAGGCCAGGTGGACAGGTCCAGGACCTTGCAGGCTTTGGCAAACGAGCGGCTCTGCAGGTCCAGCCTCTGAGACAGGATGCCCTGGCTCCTGTTGCAGATCTTCTCTCGGATGGACTGAAACTTGGACTCTGCGACGCGCAGGTTCTTCAGAGCAACGCCGTTGAAACTTTCACGGAAATTTTCCTCAAACTCCTGCAGATACTCTCCAGGGCAGTCCACTAACTGGCCAATCTCCAGAATGGCCTCCTCTATCTTGGCTTCCACGTGCGACACCAGCAGGTACTCTCCCTGGAAGGTGAAGGCCAATCTTGAGAGAACAGCTATGATGTCCAGAAGGAAGTAGATTAGCTTCACGGACTGATAGTCCATGAGGAACTGGAGAAGGGTAAGGGCGATGGCTGCAGCGTCAGCCCTCTGTGTCTGGCTGCTGATCTCTTTCAGATGGGAAACTACCTCCAGGTAATCTTTGATGAGTGCATTGAGGACGTTTGGTTCTCCTATGATCCATCGAATGGCTCTAATGTCTCCGAGGAACTCTGTCTCTTCTGACAGTGTTGGAGCAGTGGATCGCAGCTCAGCCATCATGCGAGGGGAGTAGCGGTAGAAACTGAGGAGCTGCTTGAGGTTGTTCTCCAGATCCTCAAGGCAGGAGAGCTCCTTCCCACTGATGGCATCCAACACCTCCAGATGCGGCCGATAGATCATGATAGGAAGGCAGAGGACCCAAGGAAAAGTCTTTTGTACAGCTATGTAAAGGTTGGCTCTCATTCCTGAAGAGATGTTGGTGCCATCTACCCCCAGTCCCACCACCAGCAAGTCCTGAAACCTGAGTCCTAGCACACCAAAGGCTCGATCCATAGCCTGGAGATATCCATCCACACTAGCCATGTTCAGTCTCTGCAAGGACAGGAACTCTGTGTTGGGGGAGCCCTCATTGGTAATGAACTGGACATAGACTGCCACCATGTCTGAGAGAAGGTCGTCATTTTGGGCGTCCATTATGACACTAAGGAAGGGCGACAGACGCATCTTCTCAGCCAGATCTTCTTTTAGAGCCCGGCCGATGTGGTGAAGGAGGATCTGACAGTCTCCATCATTCATATACTGGTCCACCACTTTGAGTTCACACCTCTTCATGAGCTCTCCCAGTGGACGGAGATCGGAGAAGGGTCGTCCCTCCAGGGCCAAGTGGTATGCCGCGTTGAACAATAGCATCATGTTCTTGCACATCTCCTCTGTCTTTTCAGGATGCATGCGCAGCTTGTACAGCTGCAGACATTTCTTATGGAGATTGCTCTGGCTATGGAGCTTGATGGTGTGGATCTTAAACTGCTTGGAGCCGATGATAAAGGCAGAAGTTCGAGATGACTGGACGGTGTACTGGCGACAGACATGGCACCACATCTCATTGATAGTAGGCGAATAGCGAAGGAACCAGAACTTTTTTAGCCACTCCTGCTTGAAGCGACGAATCCGTCTGCCTCCTGCAGTGGAAAGCTTCAATGAGTCCTCTGGAGATATCACAAGATCCGCAGCAATTGATTCATCAGCCGAGTCGATGTCCTGGTCGTCTTCATCCAGAACCACCTGAGTGGGCGTCAAGGGCTCCATCCCTGCAGAGAAAACACTTTCAACTTTGGATACCAGTTTAAGTTTACACTGCACAACATTAAAAGGAAATGTAAGCAACTTCTAGCCATGTTAGAGGGTCTGTGGATTGTAATGTTTGTTGATACGCCACTTTGGTCAAGACTAAAATATTTCCACAACTATTGGATGGATTTCCTCAAAAGTTTTTCAAAACATTCATGGTTCTCAAAGGATGAATCCTTCTGACTTTGGCGATTCTCTGGATTGTCTTCTAGCCCTTCAAATACTGTTTTTTAATGAAATATCTCAACAACTATTGGATGGATTGCAATGAAATGTGGTTCAGATATTCACGTTTCCCTCAGGATGAATTGCAATCACTTTGGTGATCCTCTAACTTTTCATTTAGCCCAATCATCAGGTCAAATTCAAGTACAGCCTTACAATAAACTGACTTACAGTATTGCTATGGAAAGATCTCAACAAAAAGACTAAGAATCAAGTTCTATCACTAAAGAAGAAAATACACAAATTATTTAAGGTCAAATTAAAATAGTAACAGTTTTCGGTGTTTGGTAGTCCAATTATTTTTCAGGACATACCTTGAAAGTCCTCGATGGGACCTTGTTCAGGATGCGGCGGAGCCTGATCACGATGGGCGAGGGTCTGTCCGGACATTGGTGGACCGACCGTGTTTCCCTGTTCGGCTCTGACACGGGACAGCTCCTCCTCCAACTCCAGGATCCTTCTCTTCAGTTTGACACAGTTGGGACAGAAGGAGGTGGAGGGTTCCTCACTGCTCTGGTTCTCCTCCTCTTTCTCCTCCACCTTCAGGTTAGGAACGTTAAAGCTGCCTTCAGACGAGTTAAACCCCAGTGCTTTACACTCACTGTGAAGTGAAGACTGGGACCTGGACTTGCTAGAGTCGTCTAGAGAAGCCTCAAGGACGTCTTTGAAGATGAGATCGATCTTTTTCCTCTTGGCAGGAGGCTGGCCGTCTGAATCTCCGTTGGGTTTGTTACAGGGGCTGGGATTGCCTTGCAGAGCTGATTGAAGGCAGGGAGACTTAAAGTCCTTCGAAATGACGGGAAGGACTGGAAAAAAAAACAAGCAACAAGTCTGACTATCTTTTGGAGCCTTGAGTTTGGCATTTTGGCTGTAACCATGTTGGTTACTTTTGGAGCCAGATGTGGCCATAACTATCCATCATCCTTTGGCCATGAAGTAAATACATTTTATATAATCATATCCATTGTAGATGTTTTTATTTATTTATTTAGTTTTCATGCTTGCATTCATTTTCTTAAAATGTTGTGCTTTATTCATCATGCATGTCTCTTTTTTAATGTGTGGCTTCCAGCTGTAATCAGAAAATGTCCCCAGTGAAATGACCACATGGGTTGTTTGAGTCCTTTGAGTTTCTCTATTATTATTTACTCTAGATGTTTCTGCTGTCGGACCTCAAAGTTGTGTTTTTTGATGTTTTTCCCTTTAAATATTAGATTGAACAACACAGAGCTCTCAGTGTGACAACAGCACCACCTGCTGGATAAATCAGTTTATATGTTGTGAAATATTAATCTAAAAAAATGCATACATGTTTAAGTCACTACAATTCACCAAATACTGACAACATTAACGAACAAAAGTGTGCAAGTAATGGACAAGAATAAGCAAACATGAAAAAAAAAGGATTTATCTTTTACCAGTAGTATAAAGCTGTAATATAGTACAATTTTTTCTTCTAATTTACATTTCCATTCCTTTACTTTACTTTTCAGGAAAATACTGGACTTTTTACTATCACTATATGAAGATGAGAATACTTGTGTACTTTAACTGCTGATATTTTTACTTCAGAAACGGAGCTCCAATGGAGCAGATTCCCTGAGCTTATAAATCAGAAACAACCTGTCCAGCTCACCTGTGTCCAGGTTGCGGTCGATGCTCTCCTGAGAGACACAGTGAAGTCTTTGGATGTAGTCGTCGCTGTACCAGACTCTCAGCTTCTCTCCTGCCGTCAACGTCCGACACACTCTGAAGTAGATGTTTTTACCGCGTTGAAACGCTGTCAAGTTCCTTTCGCTCTCCTCTGATGAGGTACGGACAAACCTGCAGGTTGCAAACATCATCAGGGACACTTGAGTCTAAGAATGAACCATCATAATTATGTCACATACATTCATGTATTGTGTACAAAAGATATTTACTGAAATAAGCAGGCTAACCAGCTATCCGTGGCCCATCCTGTCTTGCAATACCACTTTCTCAAAGTAGATCTTTGAAGATGACACAGCTTTCTTGTTCATTTATAAAAAAGTAAAATGTGCTTCTTTATCCCAATTCTTATACAGTGTGTAGAATGATCGAGGGAAGGCTTTCTCTCTTTTACTCGGCTTTATTCTCAGCTCTGAACATACAGCTTATAGCGACCAACATACAGCAAGCGTGGGGTTTCTCTTATACCCGCAAAACGTACCTGCTACCGTAAACTGTCGTAAGACTGTCGTGAGCTTCAACATCACCTCACATATGAAACCATTCATGACATCTCCCCCCTTTTTATGTTATTTCTAATAACACAATCTGCATATAACAATGTTCAATAAGCCATGGCAAACAATAGATCAGCCAGAAAACGTGTCAAATAGGCTTTCTTTGATAAACATAAAGTGCATCTCAGTAATGTTATTTATCTAGTAAACACAATAGCCATGTAAACATTCCTCCTATAACTGTAATAGTCCTGTAAATAAACTCAAAATGCAATAGGCTGTAGTCATGCCTTTTCAAACCCAAAATGCAATTGCTTTGACTCATAACTATCCAATACTGTAACATTCATGTCACTAAATTCAACTAAGGCACTGTAATATTTGTGACGCAATTTTATCAAACAATAACAACAATACAGTCCGCGTACGCCTTATTATTTTTTTTTATTTTATTCCCTGTCCATCGACAGATTGTTTCAGCTCTAATAAAGTTTATAGTATTAGTATTTAGTGCAGACACAAATAGCATCACCTCATCCAGTTGGCTTTGGTCTCATCACTGCCATCGATGGATTGATAGGTGTTGTTAAAATCAACAATCTGTAACATAAAAAAAACAGAAAACTCGTTCAGAGCTGGACCAGTTTAACTCTGGTTATATACTGGTTCTTAAGTGTTGATGAACTGGCTGAACTTACTATCCAGGAAAAGAAGCCGGAGGATTTGTCCTTGGACACAAACTCTCCTTCGTACGGACCGAAGACCGCCCCCTTAGGGATGTTTGGACCCAGGCAGCGAACATCCAACTCGTCCCCCTCGGTGAAGACCTCCAGGCCTGATGGGACCGTGAGCGCTGCCCTGTTGGCCAACCCCAGGGCCACAGGTGTATCGGGGACAAGCAGCGGGGGCCCGTGGGACGGACACTCCTTCTCAAAATAGTCCTGGCACTCCTCACAGACTGGAGGACAATAACCTCATCTTTACAAGTCGTCAACATCACGTCAGGTTGTACTTTTCACCTCCAACAGCTAGGGTTGGGTCAGTGCAAACATAGTCCTAATTATATGAATGACTCCAGTGCACTGGTAATAGTAATAGCAGTAAAACTCCTTTAAGCTGTAACTGTTTCGCACAGTTGTTGCCCCGTCTGCTTTTCAGCTCACCTCTTTTGTCAGCTTCAAATCCCAAATTGTCCTGGCAGTAAATTGTTTACAGCCTGTCATAATATCATGTTCATCATAATTAATGGACCTGCACTTATATAGCGCTTTTCTAGTCGATTTGCGACCACTCAAAGCGCTTTACACTACAGACTGCACTCATTAACCCCTTCACACACACACATTCATACTGGTGGCAGAGGCTACCCTAAACGGTGTCATTCACACACCGATGAACGCAGCATCGGAAGCCATTTGGGGTTCAGTATGTTGCTCAAGGATACTTCAACATGTAGGCTGCTGTGGTCAGGGATCGAACCACCAACCCTCCGATCGGTGGGCGACCGCTCTAACTGAGCCACAGCCGCCCCCCACGTTCAGCTGTTTTGTGTAAAATCAAACCAATTTCAGCTCGTATATTGGACCAGACAAAACCGGAAAATAACCCAACTATACACTGACAGTGTTATTATCCATCCATCCATCCATCCATTTATTCCGCTTATCCGGGGCCGGGTCGCGGGGGCAGCAGGCCAAGCAGGGCATTCCAGACATCCCTCTCCCCAGCCACAACGTCCAGCTCCTCCTGGGGGACCCGAGGCGTTCCCAGGCCAGGAGAGAGATATAATCCCTCCACCGTGTTCTGGGTCTTCCCCGGGGCCTCCCACCAGTTGGACGTGCCCGGAACACCTCTAACGGGAGGCGCCCGGGAGGATCCTTACCAGATGCCCAAACCACCTCAGCTGACTCCTTTCGACGCGAAGGAGCAGCGACTCTACTCCGTGTTATTATAAGTTCTATAATATAGACATTTTAAAGACCTTTTTAGGGTCAATATAAAGTAATGTAGACAAATCATTTGGTAAATGATGAAGGAATAGAAGTGTATGTGACATTTCTGTTCCATCAAAGTTTGGGAGAATTTAGGTAGGAAAGAGGCAAAACACTCAAAGTTTAATTACGCTTCCTGACAGTCGATTGTCCAATCATAGCTTAACAACTGTTACTTGCAACAACTGCCATAACCTCTCTGCACACACTCAGTATGAAGAAAGTAAAGAGAGTGTAAAACTTACACCAGAGGTCCAACGACCGCTCGCTCATGGTGGAACCATGTTTGTAGAAATCAGCATGTCACAACTCTGTAGAACAACAACAGAAGAAGAGCAAGATCTGTTACTGCTGCAATAACACCTTCATCACAGTGGACACACACCATGTAATGATAGTAATAATAATGGAAAATGGTACCACGATTTAGATTTAGGTGTGTAACATGAGCCAAACAATGTCAACTTTTATAGAACAGAGATCTTTGTCATCTCTGAATCATAACTGCACTATTAGTGAAATCTTGGCTTCAGCCAAGCGGTACCCTGCTGTTTTATATTTCTATATTTTTACTTTAACAATGGATCAAATTACTCGTGTGCATGGTGTTGCACATAGACGACTCTATGTTAATTACCTTTAGAGGGTTTTAGTGTGTTTCAACTAGTTGTTTTTAATGATTTGATCAGAGTAATGGCATGAAAAAAAGCATGAAAAATGACACATAATGACTTCCAAAAGAGTAAGTAACATCATCAAATGTCCTTTATGACCATCAGCTCAAAACAATTTTGCTTTTTTTCTTAGAAGAAAATGACTTAAACAATCAATTACATTTCAAAGAAGTTACTGAATAATTTTCATTGATTTTTTTTGTAGTTTTCAATGTTCTTTATTAAAGGAATGTAGCCTAAGTGGAAAATTTTTGTTTTGTTGTTTTTTCACTGCCTTTTATTTAATCAAATTACCATTAATATCTTGCACTGAATTTAATCATCTCTTCTTGCATGTTGTAATCTTTTTCTTCTTTAGCTTTTAATTTTCGATTTTCTTAAATTACTGCTTGTAAGTGCATTTGGATGCCTATTTGGGGAGTGTTTATTTTGCACTGTCTCAATGCTTTTAATGTTTTATGTAAAGCACTTGAATTGCCTTGTTGCTAAGATGTTATGTAAGTTATGTATGCCTAAATAACCATGCTTTTATGTAAAAACAAAGAGTACTGGTATACGTTTTGTATTAACTTTATCTCAGTAAATAGTATTGATATTATCCTCATAAATCCAGCATCATCCAGGCTGTGATGTGACTGCAAGTTTATTCCCTGGAGTTTAAACAGATATTATACTGTAAGACTCCTCCGTACATACATAATTACTAAGTATTTGTTTCAGTTCGTTGACCTTTTTCTCTCCGGATTTATGATTTTAATGTGTGCATTGTGTTAATTTATTCAGGGTTTTTTAAGTGTAGACGTCTGCATCCTCCTGGATCTGAAGTCTTGTCTCCTCCTCTCTGCAGTCTGAACATTAAACACTTACAAACACTCGGAAACTAAAGTTGTCTTTAACTTTGAGTCCGTTACTTCAGATAATCTGTGAAACGAGCGGATTTGTGTTGAATCGGCGGCGTAGTTTTAATCTGCGCCACGTTTCTCTGCTCGGTTTCGATCTGCAGACAACTGGCAATCTGCCTGCTGTTTTCGGAAGCCATTTTCGCTGGCCACAGTGGCTACTGACACAGACCCACCTTGTGCAGAGACGCAGCGGGGGAAACGGACCCTCCGTCCCGGGTGAAGCTCCGCTCTCCTCTTGCCGGCCGCCGAGCACCGAGCCCCGGCCGCAAGCTGCGCGGTTGCCCGCCCGCCGATGCAAAGTTTCCCGTTAATTTTTTGCAGAGACTCAGTCGCCTCTCCGAGCTTTGACCACCATTTTTCATCACAGGAAATGACATAAAGAACGGAAGAAAGACGGTGCGCAAAAATTCAAGTTGTATGAAAAAGAGTAGATGTGGTGCAGTCCGACAGTGAGGCGGTTTCACCTGCGGGCTGCACGAGCACCTTTATACCTGCCGGAAGTCACACGGTGCTTTTCATTATAAAGGTACATACTTAAAATGTTTTTTTTAAACCTCTTTTCAAGTGCAATTATGTAATTACTTTCAACCACTGTGACTGTTTTTGATTTATTTTAGCTCCCAAGTACAATACTCTGTTTTTATCTGTATGCAATCTGTGTGTCATACATATATATATATGTGTGTGTGTATATATATATGTATGTATGTATATATATATATGTGTATGTATATATATATATATGTGTGTGTGTGTATGTATATATATATATACACATATATGTATATTTATATATGAATTTCAAAAATGCAGTGTCCAGCCCTGCATGTGGAGGCTGTAGTGCAGAACAGTTATATATATATATATATATATATATATATAAAACTTGCTCTAAAAATTGTGCTAGTACACTGACGATAAATAGGTTTATATATCACATAAACCTAATAATAATGTATAAATAATCTATCATCACTATTTTGCTTATAGTATTAATAATTCATCAAGGATACTTAATCCTCTATAGCCTTGTTTCAAAAAAAGTTGCTCTGATGTCCTCATATGACTAAAATGTCAAAAACACTGCTATAAATTATATATTTATTATTTTTCCTACTTCCACTGAAATCTTTTAACCAACACCAATTGGTTTAATTGATTAATTGACAAATAAACCAAATTCAATCCAGTTTGCTAACACGATTTCAGTTGGGTTTAAAAAAAAAAAAAAGGGTAATTATTGTCTGTTGACTAAATGCTATGTGGAACTTGTATTTTTTGTCAGAGTGGGATGTGTCAGTGATTTGCAGCAACATTCATTTTGATGCCTCAAACACTGCAGTGCTCCATGATAACACAGCAATAACCCCAGTGGAAACAAGGGGAAAAGCATGTATTTGCCCTGTAGGGCAAGCATGAGAAATCTAGTGCTGAAGCCTGGCCTCTGGATTTAAAGCCTGATATAATAGAACGCATGGCTGTGGGATCAAAAAAATTATTTTAATGGGTTTTAGCTGCTGGAAGTTGTTAAATTACGGCTCTATGTGACATTAAGGTACATGTACTTAGCACTGTATGTATATGTCCACTATATTTCAGAGGGAAACAAACGTTTTATTCTAGGTTAATGATTTTCAAACACAGATTTCATATATTACTTACAATTAATCATTAGTCTAAAGAAAAATCAGAAAATAGAGAAAAATGTATATTAATTTTACTAGAGACTCATCCAATCAAAAGTGTGTAATCCAATGACCTTTTATTCCAATAATATAAAGAGAGAGAAGAAGCAATTATTTGACTATTTCGCTCAATAAACTCCTTTATCAACTTTTGGATTCAGATTTTTTTTCTGAAATGAGAACACAGGAAGTGATTTGTGAGGCAGCAGAAAACAAAAGGTATTTACTTTAACAGTCTTTATACAAATGAGAGACATCTTAAGTCCAGAACTTATATTTTGGAAGTAAACGATATTTACCATTTATGGATTTAAACATAAACGACAAGATGAAAGTTTAGGAATGTGTGAATAGCTTATTGGACTTTTTTGTGGAGAAATCATATCAGACACCATCTTTGAGAGCAGTGAAATGTAAACGTAAAGTCTCACAGCTGCAGGTCACAAACCTGCAGCTTGTAGCGGGACACATTTTCTTCATGTAACTTGCTGGAACTATGTTTCTTAATGTTATGGAACTTGAAGACCCTGGAACCTGAAATTAAACTGTTGTATTGGTGGGTCTTCTCCGAGTGGAGGCGGCAGACGTGGCACCACATCATATCCTGAGATGGCGAGTAGCGAAGAAACCAGAACATTTTTAACCAGGCTTGGTTGAAGCGAGCACGGCGAGGTTTGCCCTTGGACGAGTTGTTTTCCTGAATCCACTCGGTGTTCGGGTCGTTCTCGGCCATCTGAGACGGTGAGAGAGGCTCCATCCCTGCAAAGAAAGACACAAATGACCTCTACTAGTATCCAAATTAACTGCTGTACACACATTTTTATATATTAACTTGAGAGGAGAAGCTTGACACAGATTAGTTGAACATAAAGACTGGAAACAGGGAAAAGGCTACTGTGGCTACACTATACAATAGATCATTAATATGCACACACCACCTGCTGGACAGAGGTGTGAATTATTCTAATTATGGTAGATCACCCCAGTTTTCTAAAATGTTAAAATGACGGATGGCCTTCAGAAGTTTCCTTCATTATTAAACATTTTTTACAGAAAATATTAATTTTACGTACCCCCTGGCAGATGTCTGATTGCATTTTGGATACCACAAATCTATGAATTCTATCTCTGAATCTCTATTCCCAATGTTAAAAGTCATTTATAATAATGCAGAGGGTTCATTGTACAATTTACAGCATTGAGTCTTTGAAAATCTCTTGCATATACAAAAGTTCTTAACTTAAATATATGCAATCGAATCGGAAATCAATTCAAATCGGGACCTTGCGAATTGTTCTTTGGTGAAGTCCATTACACGTGTATACACTACTGGTCAAAAGTTTTAGAACACACCAACTTTTCCAGAATTGAATTGAAAATGATGCAGTTTAATGTCTCAGTCTACTCTGAAATTAATGCACATTTGCAACATTTAAAATTCTTTATTGAGCATGATAGTGTTTTGAAAGTAAAAAAAAGATTCAAAATCACATTTTATGTTGGACTAAAGGACTAAAAAAAAGACACAAAATGACAAAAAAAAAGACACAAAATGACTAAAAAAAGAAACAAAATGACCAAAAAAAGACACAAAATGACTTACAAAGACATGAAAAGAATTCAAAAATGGACAAAATAGCCCAAGACTCCATAGAGTTAAGTTGTTAACCCATTTCTTGTTCCCTGAAAAAGGCCTACTAGTATAATTCTGAAATGTACATTATTTTTCAGTTTTGGTTAAGCTTACCTTTTTTTATTTACCTCTGGCAGTTCACCACTTACCTTTGCACCCTTTCAAGCTGTTCATTTGACTTGAACTGCTTGAATTTCAATAAAAAAATGGAAAAATTGGGGTGTTCTAAAACTTTTGACCGGTAGTGTATATCTGGTTAGTTTGATCTGAAAAATACACAAACAGAAATCTGAAAGTGTTTCCCCTGCTTCCAGCCTTGATGCCAAACTAAGCCAACCAAGTCCCGACTCTAGTGGGATCTGAACTGAAGGTGCGCACCAAAAACAGGAGGACAAAACGTCAAAAGAGATCAGATTTAGAAAACTGTGTGCAGCGTATGAATCCAATACATAAGCTGCTGATTCTTTTACATTATGGCAGACATTGTTTTGTTTTATCTGTAATACTTACATGCAGGGTCATCTTCCTCTGTGCAGGAGGTCTCGAGCCTTTGTAGCTCCTGCTCTGGTTGGCAGGGAGCCTTGTTGAAGAAAGGTGAGGCGTCCATGGCCTCCCGCAGTTCTGTGAGACGTGTCACCTTCTCCTCCAGCACTGTGACCCTCTTCTGCAGCTTGGCATAGTTCAGACAGCAGGAGGAGCAGCAAGTCTCACAGGCTTGGCTCTCCTCCTCCAAAGCTGGAAGTTTAAAGCTCAGCTCCATGCTGTACTCCCCGGAGTCGGAACGCTGTTGGGCTGAAAGAGCCCTGGACCGGCTGTGGGCCTCCAGAGAAGCTTCCAAAGCACCTTTAAATAAGTCCTGAAACAATCATTTTATGCATTATTGAAACTGTGAAGAGATAAATAAAATAAAGTATTTATCATAAAGAAATCCCAGAAGAAGTGCTGGCTTTAGTCCTTTAACTTTTACTTTTGGCTGCTGGTCAGTCGGAGCAATTTCAAAGCATCAGTCCAATTGACCTCAAATCTGATGTGTAGATCCAAATGTTTACTATCCAAATCTATTTTTGTGCTATTAATGTATTTGTATTCTTATTTTAGCTGATGCATGACCCATGTGTGTTTCTTTTTCTTTTTTTGTCATTTCCTTTTTCTTTCCTTTGTATGTTGTTTTTGACTTACAGTGAGGAAAATAATTATTTGATCCCTTGCCGATTTCGTGATTTTTGCCAAATGACCGTCCTATAATTTTAATGGTAGGTTTATTTAAACAGTGAGAAACAGAATATTTAAACACAAATTAATCCCCTCACATTAATAAAGGACTCCTACTCTCAATTTGTTACCTGTATGAAAAGACAACTGTCCACAAAATCATTCAATCAGATTCCATCCTCTCCACCATGGGCAAGACCAAAGAGCTGTCTAAGGACGTCAGGGTAGGGCTGGGCGATATGGCCCTAAAAGAATATCACGATATTTCAGGCTATTTTTGCGATAACGATTATTCTTCACGATATTACGAAATACTTAAAAATATATTTTTTAGTCTGTATAAATAAAAACAAATCTAAAATGTAGTGTGAAGTGCAAATCTCAATAGTTGCCAAATACAAAAAAAAAATACTCTTGAGTATGAGCAAATAATAAAAATAACCATTTAGGGGTTCCGGGGGCATGTTTTAATGACATTTTGTAAAAGGAGAATAAAGGTTCTTGTATGTTTTATTTAAGGCATCTTATTTTGACAGTCTTCTTGTAAGTTCTGTGGTGGATTCTGTTAACACACCGTGCTCTTATTTTGAAAGCTGCATGTGTTTAGCAACGGAGAGTAAGTAGCTTTTTGTTATTAAAACAACTTTAATTGTTAGCCTTACGCCACTACATCAAGAAGTAGGAATGTTGCCAATATCACGATATGCATTTTTTTATAACCATAAAAAAAATATACCGATATTATCATGAACGATATGATATGGCACACCCCTACGTCAGGGACAAGATTGTCAATCTGCACAAAGCTGGAACGGGCTACAAGACCATCAGCAAGCAGCTATGTGAGAAGGAGACAATGGTTGGTGCAATTTATTCGAAATGGAAGAAACACCAAATAACCAGAGTTCGCCCTCTGCCTGGGGTGCCACGCAAGATGGTGTATCAATGATCATGATAAAGGTGAGGAATCAGCCCAGAACTACACAGGAGGAGCTTGTTAGTAATCTCAAGGCAGCAGGGAGCACAGTCACAAAGAAAACCATTGATAACACACTATGCTGTAATGGATTAAAATCCAAAAACACATATAGGCCCGTCTGAAGTTTGCCAATGAACACCAGACGATTAAGAGAAGGCTTAGGAGAACGTGCTGAGGTCAGATGAGCCCAAAATTGAGCTCTTTGGCATCAACTCAACTCACCGTGTTTGGAGACAGAGAATGCTGCCTAGAACAGCTATTTTCAACCTTGGGGTCGGGACCCCAATTGGGGTCGCGAGATGGTTTCTGGGGGTCGCCAAATCATTTTGGAAGTCAGCTCTTTTGTTTTTTGGTCATTTTGTGTCTTTATTTGATCATTTTGTGGTCAATTTGTGACTTTTTTTGGTAGTTTTGTTTCTTTTTTGGTCATTTTGTGTATTTTTTGGTAATGTTGTCTTTTTTTAGTCATTTTGTGTCTTTTTTTTGGTAATTTTGTGGTCAATTTGTGTCTTTTTGGGTAATTTTCTTTCCTTTTTTAGGTCATTTTTTCTTTTTTGGGTGATCTGAACTGTGCGTGTGAGATTCTGTTCAGTGAGCGGGGGTCGCGGACAACATGCATGTTAAATTGGGGGTCGCGACTCAAAAAGGTTGAGAACTACTGGCCTAGAAGACCATCCCAACCGTCAAGCATGGAGGTGGAAACATTATGCTTTTGGACTGTTTTTCTGCTATGGGGACAGGATGACTTCACCACAGTGAGTGACAGATGGACAGGGCCATGAAATGTAACATTTTGGGTGAAAACCTCCTGCCCTCAGACAGGACAGTGAAAATGGGTCGTCTTCCAGCGCAACAATGACCCAAAACATCGGCCAAGGGAACAAAAGAGCGGCTCAATAAAGAGCATATTAATGTCATGGAGTGGCCTAGCCAGCCTCTGGACCTTAATCCCAGAGAAAATCTGTGGAGGGAGCTGAAGCTTGGAGTTGCCAAGCAACTGCAGGTCCTCTCCATATCCTTCAGGTTTTGAGGCCAAGAGGAGTTGACCAAAATCCCTCCTGAGATGTGCACAAACCTGGTGACCAACTACAAGAAACATCTGACCTCTGTGCTTGCCAACAAGGGTTTCTACACTAAGTCCTAAGTCATGCTTTCTTAGGGGATCAAATGCTTATTTCACTCAGTCAAATGGAAATAAATGTATATTTTTTATATAATGTGATTTTCTGGATATTAAAAAAAAAATTTCTGTCTCTCACTGTTAAAATAAACCTACCATTAAAATTATAGTCTGTTCATTTATTTGTCAGTGGGCAAATTTAGCAAAAATCCAAAAAAGGCAAGGGATCAAATACTTATTTCCCTCACTGTATATAAAATAAAGCTAGGGAAAGATAGGGATTTGTCTTTTTAGAGACAATATAAATGACAAATTTTAAAGCAGAGAAATAATCTGTTAGTGAAAGTACTTGTATCAGTCATACTCTGAAGGCGAGGCCAGTATTCTTCGCAGGCTGCTTGTTGAAGGTGGTTTTGCGCTGCAGAGCTGACTGCAGCAGAGATTTAACTTCTCTCCAGGGACGGGATGCTGGCCTCTGTGAAACTGAAACACAACAGAGTGAGGTTATATCGGTTCTTGTATTAGTGCGTCCAGTATGTATACTGATGCACATAGTGCGCAACCAAAAGTGCAAGTTCAACCCAGTGGTGGAAAAAGTATTCAGATCCCTTACTTAAGTAAAAGTACTAATACCACACTGCAGAATTATTCCAATACAAAGTCATTCAATTACTGCAGAAAAAGGACAAAAGTATCAGCATCAAAATGCACTAAAAGAATCAAAACTAAAACTACTTTTAAATGAAGAATGGACCCACTTACATTGTTTTATATATTCCAAATATATTATTGGATTATTATTCATGATGTTAAATCTCAACCTGAAAAGTAACTAAAGCTGGCAGCTAAATGTAGTGGAGTAAAAAGTACAATATTTGCCTCAAAATGTAGTGAAGTAGAAGTTTAATGTTATATATGTTGAAATACTCATAAAGTATGAGTACTTTAAATTTGGATTTAAGTACATTACTTGAGTAAATGTACTTAGTTACATTCAACCACTGGTTCAACCCAGAAATTTTGAGCTTTATGCCTTTAGCAACATGTTCTAAAGTTAGCACAACAAGCTGGTTGGCTGCAAGTCAGTCCCACTACGGCAAGCTCAAATTAAACAGTGGAACTGGACAGAAATGAAGCAGGATGATAAATGCTTGAGATGTTTAAATATAGCTGAAGTGGAACTATTTGAAACACTCCAGCCAAATGCACAAGCTTGACTTATGCATATAACAGATGATTGTGACGTGTTGTTTTTTTGGGAAAGTGTTTGTTCATTGTTTCTACAACGTACTACAAAATTGCCTGAAATGGTCATTAATTGACCAAGGTGAAAAAAAATGTTACATCAGTTTACAGCAGGAGGGTTTGTTTGTTTCTTAGGTTTTTTTTTTTTTACTGTCTGTACCAAACTAGCACTGAACTATGACCCCTTTATTCCATTATACACATTCCTTAAAGAAAATAAATAACTTTTAGCCACCTTTAACCCATTGAAGCCTGGAAAGCGGATACGTCGTTTTGTAGTATTTGTATAAGCTCTCAAATACCTTTTTGAATTTCATTTCTATCTGCTACAGAGGCTGAAAACGCCTCTTTTATTTAGTACACTTGACACTTTTTTCCCAGAATTTCCAGAAAATTAGAGGCTTATTTTAAAATCGCCCAGCGATTTTTCAGGCCTCAATGGGTTAAAGCCTCCAGCTTCACTTGTAGGGCTTCTTCTTTTCAAACTGATTTACATTTACATTTAGCAGACACTTTTATCCAAAGCGACTTACAGAAAAAAGGAAACAATCAAGGTATAGTGATAAGTGCTATAAAAGCCGCTAGTGCAGCAATAAGTGCTAATGGCGATTCTTTGATGATTCGATTTCACATCACATGGACTGTTTGTTTTAGTGGAAGAGAGAGTCTGTCTCACCTCCTTCTTCTCCTTCTGCTGGAGTTGTTGTTGTTGTTGTTGCTGCTGCAGGTGCTGGTTCTGTCTCAAGGGAAGGTCTCGTCTTTGCTTTGCTTTTTTGCGTCTTGTCTCTGCTCACCTGCACAGGTGGGAGGAGGCGCTCAGTGCGACGGGTGATTCCTGTACTGGGAATCAGGTTCAGTGATGGGACCCAGTCTGGATCTGACTGCAGCATTTCATACGCTGGTTTACCTGCAAACACATAAGTCGTTAATACCAGACTGATAATAGCTCTTTGAAAAAATGTATTTCTTGACTCATTTCATCCATGCGCGTACTTTGTTGTCCATGACACAAACCTGGGGGTTGAAGAGAACATGATGTTACACAAACAGGGTATTTAATCTGGAATACCTCACCGCCCCACAACTCTGCAGCCAATCGCAAAACCGCCTGATCTCACGTGAATGTGGCTTAAAAACAGTTTCAACAAATAATTATAAAAGTCTCGAAAATAATTTCTAATTACAATCACTCAAGCACAATTTAAGGTGCTTGTGATTTACTTGAGTATTCCCATTTTCTGCTACTTTACAGGCTGCTTACAGTCTTCTGTACTTTTTTCTGCACTACATTTATTTGACAACTTTAGTTACTTTACAGATTCAGATTATTAATGCAAAATACAATCAACTAAAAAACAGATAATGCATTATTACGGAATGAATTACCCTTTATAAATTAATTAAAATGTGCTGACATTGGTTATGGCAGTTGATAATACAGCAAGCATTCGCCATTTCACCGTGATTTTAAATTAAAAAAAGATATAAACACTGCCTCAGCTTCTATTATTAATGTCTATTTAATGTCATATAGGCTAATTTTAACTACCTTGTATGTGGGTTTGACTTTTGAAAATTTTTATAAGCATTATAACTTTTCAGATCACATGTTTTTAATGTTAAATTTTAACCTGAAAGGAGGAAAATATTTTTTTATAAAGACAGGGGCTTTTTGAAGTACTTAATATACTGTCATGAGGTTTATTTATATATATATATATATATATATATATATATATATATATATATATATATAAGTATATATCTATATAGTCATACATCTTTTTTGTTAAATCTTGACCCAAAAAGTAACCAAAGCTGTCAGGTAAATGTAGAGGAATAAACATTTGTCTTAAAAAAGTAGTGGGGTAGAAGCATAAAGTTGCATAATATGAAAATACTCAAGTAAAGTGCACGTACCTCAAAGCTGTACTTGAGTAAATGTACTTAATTACATTTCACTATACAATTTTAACCAGTTATAGTTAACTTTACTTGTTTCACCATGACAGGAGAAAAAAGTTGTAAAAAGTAATATTACACCAAAACTAAAAGTAGAAAAACGCCTTAAAACATTTTTAATTAATTTATTACATAGTATAGTGAGATGCTACCGCAATGCTTACTTTAAGTACCATTACTTCCCCGGATCCCAGTAAAAACAGAAGGTTGGGGGATAATCACCTGGCTGAAACTCACCTGAGTGAAAGTGCCTGGAGCATATCCTCATTGAGGATGGGATGTGGTCGAAAGTGATGTCACTCCGGCCGACAGCAGCCACCCAGGCCGCCCTCCTGGTCTCTGTGAGCCGGGAGATCTGCTCCCCTTCACTGGTCCTCCAGGCGGGGAAACAGTGGAAAGTTAGTCCGTTTGGGATCTTCCTTCCATGGTGGTCGTGAGACTTGCGGCGGCAGCTCACCACGCAGCAGTTTCTGCCCCCCATCAATACCTGAGAGGTAAAGTTAAAGTTAGCCAGAAAACTAACAGTAAGTTAAGAGCACGATAATAAATAACCGCCAACAGTTATGGCTGACCTCCCAGAATACATTGCGGCGCTACGTCAGATAGAAAACAGTTGACCTGAGTAGCGAGTGACGAGTTCGACTCCTGGCTGGCCGCGCCACATTTCACGTCTCCACTGTTATTTCCAAATAAAAAACACAAAATTCCCCAAAAAGAATCTAAAAAATTAGGTTTTTAGGTTAATTTATTATCAAAAGCTGAATAATAAACTTGTAAATAAATAATGGCTCTCAGGTTCCCGCTTCCCTCCAACAGTGCGTTTTGAATTGGCACTTCCCATAGTTATAACGATATGCTTTATCTGCTTAAAAATCTGTTCTAAAAAACGTTTGAACTGAAACTGAAATAAACACCAAGTACACAACGAACTCATTCATTCATTTAAATACATTACTCTGTACTTCCCCATTCCGTGCAGCAGAGTGGCGCAGCGGAAGCGTGCTGGGCCCATAACCCAGAGGTCGATGGATCGAAACCATCCTCTGCTATGCATACATTTTTTTCTTTCTTCCTGGTTGAAAATAGTACTCATTGACGTGGACTAATCGCCGACTACGACTAATTAATACATTTGCTATTATGTCGCTGATTTGGTAAAAGTGGAGTAATATTTAAAACTGTGTATATTGAGTATTCTTCATACACGTTTGAAGCGCTAGTAAAAGTGTGCACATTCAACAATACACTGTGAAGACAACTTCGAACGTGATACTTTAGCTTATACTCTGCACTGTGAACTACAGGATTTGTAAATTTGTAGTTGGTGTGAAGTTTTATATCACTTGGGACACTGCAATGTGTCCAAGAAACTCACAATGGCGGCTGAGGACAGGACAGCCATATTTTTTAGATTTCTGTAAGCGGCCAGAAGAGGGCACTGTTGTTCCATATTCAACTTTTTGGAAAACTTTTCCAATACTGTAACAATGCTCATTTTCAACATTAGATGATGATTCAGTTATTTGTCTATTGTGTTTGAAAATATTTAATATATTTTTGAACACAAAACTTCCCCAAACTGAATTGTAAAAACGTTTGACTGACATTTAAAAAAAAATCTTTCTCTGTGTTGACATCAAAGTTTGGAGTGAGTATAAAGCCACAGAACCTGATTAGTTTCCATGCCAGTTTCACCCCACATTACAGACTGGGGAAATCTGTAAAAATATGAGTAATACTTGTCGTCTCCTTTCACAAACATGTCTTTTATGCAACGGGGATTCTCAGTGGTTGTAGTTGGAAACTCCAATATGACTAACAAATTTATGATTTGGAAATGTTTAAAAATACTAAGCCAGTCAGGCCCAGTAAAAAGAAAGACATAAGCGATTTTAAACATCTTACACTCAACCCCCCAATCTTGTGCTAAAACTAATGATAATGTCCATTATCAGCTGATTTGCCTAATACGTTTTTGATTAATCAATTAGTCATTTTGCTGTAAATATTAAAACATTCCTTTAATATCATGTCCAAGAGCCTGATTTGATGCCTTCATCTTGCTTGTTTTGTCCTAACAGCAGTCCAAAACTTAAAGGAATTCTGTTTAATATCATATATAACAACAATAAGTAGAAAACCATCATATTTTAGAAGCTGGGATCAGAAAATGTTTGGCATTTTTGCTTGTAAAATGCCCGAAACCAACAGAAAAGTTAATAGACTGACTGTTTTAACTTTAACTTAAATAAAAAATATATTCACTGTGGATGATTTCTGACCAGAACTTCATTTTTTTAGGTCTTGAAACTGTGGACGTCAAAACCTAATAGATTTTTCACGTTTTACAATATGTCGTTAAAAATGACCTGCACCTCCTCCATCCTGCAGACTCAACCACCAAGGCCTCTGGCAAGCAGCTGGACTCCTCCTCGTCACCTTTAAGGCTCTTAAACCGCACAACCCTGCCTCCACTGCCCCCTGCTACCTCCACCCAACTCAAAAAACCTGACCCACAAACCTATAGGAGCCTCTAAGAAAGCTGAGGTGATGGGTACTTTGGTGGACGAGGTTTGCACTGCTCCCATGCATCTATTCACTGTCTCTTTTTCTGTCTTCTCTCTCATATAGTGTTCTGTATCTCTATTTCAGTCTCTCTCAGGCCTGACCACATAATGACAGACCTGCTGTGTATTAAAGGACCCTGCCCTTGCGTCCTCTCCCGGTCACCTCCCTCTCCATGGGCCTTTATAAGCCTTTCACACAGGGGGGGGGGCACATCTTTCCAAAGAGGGACCGTGTACAAGCTTCTGTAAGGCTCACCATTTTTGCAAACCCACCTATTCACCCACAGCTGGGGATCTCCTGTCTATACCATGGACAACCACTCGTACAACTTCCCCTCAGACTGCACCCCGCTCACCAATTGTAAGTCTGCCCGTAAGCCGGCGGGATCCACCGTGGTGAACATGGGCAACACTGGCAAGAACCCTCCCCGGGACTATCTAGTCTGGTCGCTGTGCAACACCTTGTACGTTAACTTCTGCTGCCTGGGATTCATGGCTCTCGTCTACTCCATCAAGGTGAGATCTTCATAAATCATGCAAAAAAAAAGATGAGAAAATGCTTTTAATATATTACCTCAAGTCATATCTCAAGGACTTGTTTTTAAGCCTTCATTATTGATTGTAACCCCGAGTCAGTTGTATTTACTTTTTAAATACTGTCATTAACATTTATTAAGTGGTCTAATGCATTCCACTGTACCTCAACTTCCAAATGCAAATTGTACAAATCTATTGACATTCTGATAATGTATGCAATCTTTTTTGTTTCGATATTCGTAGTCGATATTCATCAGGGGTGGAATGGTATCTTCACAAGCCATTTTTGTTTTCTCGTCTCTCCGGTACAATGTTTAAATTTTTTTTGTGATTCATATTGACTGTTATAAACATGTTTATTGTGCAAATAAATAGAATATACTAACCTAATCTTAGTCAAACTGGTTAGCAAAACTCTTATTTTTGAAGACACCAAAAGTAGAAACACTAGAGAATATTTGGTGAGTATATTAGAGTGCCAATCTGGTGAAACCTAATCTGCAACAGGAGCAACTCTATGATTTAACGCCTTCTGCAATGTGAGTTTGGCAGAAACAGACAAAAGGTGGGCCGGGCTGGCAAAGAAAGCTTTAAAACAATGGCCATGTTGTGGCAAATTCCACTTTTGCCTATGAAGCACAGGGAAATGCCAAATCTACAGTTGGATTTGTAAAGAAAAACAAAGACCTGGGTTTATTTTCCTGGAAAATTTGGCAAGGCTTGATTGAGGAGGCCAGACTTGTGCAACAGGTTATGAAAATAAGCAAAAATGTATCATGTATTTCACCATGTAAACAAATTGCTACAAAAAAACTTTTGTCAAATGGAAAATGTCTCAAACATTATCGAGACCTGTTATTGTCAGATGGCAGAAGAAAGTTCCTTCACCACAGGAATGGGACTGTGGAGAAGCAGGAACGCACACCAAAATAAAAGCTTTTCTCACTACACAATAGCTCAAAAATCCTTGAAAATGCCGTGTGCAAAGCAGATTTGGACAAAATGTCTGACTACCTGCATAAAAAGGTTTCAGAAAAACTCAACCACAAAAGGGTGTGTATGCCCTTTATTTAAGCCTTTCTTTTTACATCTCTCATCTGTCTACACAGGGCGCAGCTCTGAATCACAGGCCCAGTATTGGCTCAGCACTCAAATTAAAGACAGTGACTGGCTGCTCGTCTAGGGAGTTAAAAATGGCGTAATTGGCATCTTCCTAATGGGCAAGTACTCATGGGAAATTAGAGAGTGCTAGGGAAAGACTCGGCCTGGTCCGTTCCAAAATATATACGGATAGCAGCTCAAGGAGTTCATATTGCTCCACCCACTGCGCAATCTTGAATGTGGAAAAACTGGGAATTATGGGACAAGCTGCGACTGTAAACAAAGATGGAACATTATAATATGCCAGTGTTTGATCTCCTGCTCTTACTATTTACAGTATACATGGGTGTAGACACTAACTAAGCATCTTTGTTCTCTATGTACATAAGTTGTCTTTAGAAATATTTAACTGGAAGTCACAGCTCTAGTAAAAGTGGAAAATTACTCCACTAAAAGTAATAGTAGTATTCAAAACTTACTTAAGTAAAAGTAAAAAAAGTATCAGCATCAAAATGTACTTAAAGTATCAAAAGTAAAAGTACTCATTATGCAGAATGAACCACTCAGATTGTTATTTATATATTCAATATATATTATTTAATTAATTGTACTAATGCATTTATGCAAGTAGTGTTTTCATTTTTCTCAATTTAGGGCTACTTAATATACTGCTATGAGGTTTAATTAAAAAAAATGTCTAATAACTTGACATTTATCATGTTTTTCACGTTAAATCTTGACCTTAAAAGTAACTAAAGCTGTGAACTAAATGTAGTGGAGTAAAAAGTACAATATTTGCCTCAAAAAGTAAAGTACATGTACATGTAGCTTAAAATTGTTATACATTAATTGACAAAATGTACTTAGTTACATTCCCCCACTGCTTAAATCTGTTACGAAACATAATGATTCCTAATTTCTGTATTTGTTAATACAGACTTTAGTTGTTGCTTGTAAAAATGTGTGTGTGTGTTTGCGTGTGTGTGTCAAGGTTATAATAGTTTTGGATTTTTCATTAGTTTTAGTTTTAATTTCGTTGTGAATTTTTGTTTTCAAATTCAGTTAGTTTTAGTTAGTTTTTAGAGTGAGTTTTTATTAGTTTTAGTTTTTTTGTAATGGGTATGTGCTTTCATTTCCTTTGGTTTATCCATCTTAGCACCAATAAGGTTATTAACTCTTACAGTTAATTAAATTAACTAAATTAATTAATAAATTAATACAGTGTATTTTGGTTGGAGTGTAGACATCCCAGTCTCAGTAAACATATTTACCATGTGTTCCTACATGTTGAAATAGAAACACTGAATTATGTATAAAAAAAGTTGACAAAGACGAAAACTAAGGACATTTTCACTATAATTTTAGTTAGTTTTAGTTAGTTTTGTAACCACACAATACAGTTTCAGTTAGTTATCGTTTTTTAAAAAAAACTCTTGTTTTTATTTTTATTTCAGTTAACAAAAAATGTTTTTTCAATTTTAGTTTTTGTTATTTTGTTAGTTTTCGTTAACTATAATAACGTTGGTGTGTGTGTGTGTGTGTCCCTCTGTGCAGGCCAGGGACCAGAAGACTCAGGGCAACCTGCAGCTGGCTCAGGAGTGCTCAGACAAGGCCAAGTGGTACAACATCCTGGCCGCCGGCTGGAACATGCTGATTCCCCTTCTGGCCGTCGTCCTGCTCGTCCTCCTGCTCGTCCACCTGGGCACGTCCCAGGGCTCCTTCGACTTCTTCGGAGACGACGGCTTCCAAAACTTCATGAAACTGTTCAGCTGGTAGATGGAGGCAAAAGGGGAGAGAGAACAAAAAAGAAAAACACAGATTAGTCTCAAAGTCAATGTATTCCCACTAACCAGGAGAGGGTGTTTGATTGGATTCAGCAGATGAGGGCTGACATAAAAGCTCCTGAGAATTTTAGCCAATCTAATAAAGCGATAAAGGAAATCTACATGGAAATCAGGGCTAAAATCTGCTCATCACTAAAAAATCATAACTGGTGCAAAAACAATTGTAAAACCCGGTGGTGCATTAAAATAATGTACTCTTTGGGATGCACCAGTTTTTTTTATACTGGTATAAAATACAGGACATTTAACCTGTATCTGAGAGTTACATGTAAACGAATGGATAAAACATAATACTTTTGGACCAGTGGCTTGATTAACCCATAAGAACCCAGACCCAGTTATCCTTAAAGGATGTGTTCTGTAAGTGGACCACATAGAACACATTTATGATGTTTTAAAAAAAAAATACTACCCCTAAATGTCAAAAATCTGTGATGTGACGTATACGTTACAATGGGCGTTTATGGTATTTATGTTTATGATATTTTTTATTTTAAAATAGAAAAAAACTAGACACATTTTCTGCTGACAGAGACACAATCTTGCCTTTTTATTTTGCATCTCCGTAACATATATCAAAATTGTGACTTTAATTTGTTCAGGAAATATGGTCAGAACAAGTTAAATGCAACACAGGACACCCTATTAACGGATTAGAATTATTAAATTGGTTTAAACTTAGCCTAGTAACAAAAAATAAGCTTTTTAAAATTAGCTACTTATTACACATTTCTGTTTCCAGTGACACAGTATGTGTCACTTAGGGATTTAATGAGTTAAGGTGAAGCAAAAAGCTGAATATGGGAGAAGATTTAAAGTGTTTGTTACATGGGTGTCACCATGGATTCTTATGGGTTAATGATTCATGCGGATGTTTTTTTCAGCACAGTTTGGGCAAAATCAGTATTGAGAGTGCTGTAGTATATTAGTTTTAGTTCATCCCTAATTGTAATATCAGTAATAGAGGGTTCTGTGCTGGTTCCCAGACATGGTCAGTAGAAATGTGAAGCTGATCAAAGCCTGAACAGCCTAAAATGAATAAAGAAGGGAACAAACACAGAGCTAGGAAAGGCTGAGAGATTGCGTAAGCAGCTACTCTGGGTCATTTTTGTTGTTATTTATTGTATTTAATGTTGAATGGAAGTTTTGATGACAGCTGAAATAATCTCTAGTGAAGGTAGAAAAAAGAGCAGAACAGAAGACTGTGGAGCCAAAGTCTGAATGTCACGACGACAAGAAGCCACTTGACAAAAGGACAATCAACATTCACCTCCAATTGAAAGATACTTATTTTCTTCGTTATTTTTTAAAACATACATCTGTTTTTGGTCATTAATCATGTATTTTTATTAGTATTTTGTTGTGTTAAGTATACTAATTTTCCATCATCTTCTTGCTTGTGAGTGAGCTAAATAAACCAGATGCTGTTAACTCAGTATTGCATTTAAAAAAACAAATCCTTTATTTTCTCTTTCACATGATGCTTTTACTCACTTTATCAAAAACAGTGGTGGAATATACAATTTACAATTTTAAGGTACTTTGTACCTTCATAATTTTTACTCCACTATATTTAACTGACAGCTTTAGTTACTTTTCAGGTTCAAGATTTAACATAAAAACATGATAAATTTAAAAGCAATAGACAGGTTTAAAAATAAATAAGAAATAAACCTCAAGTATATTAAGTAGTTAAAATGAGCCCTGTCATGACAATTTATATATATTATATCAATACAAATAATGTAATAATACATTTAGAATATATAAAACAATCTGAGTAGGGCCATTCTGCAAAATGAGTACTCTTACTTTGAAACTTTTTAGTACATTTATATACTTTTGTACTTTTATTTAAGTTTTGAATGCAAGATATTTACACTACCGGTCAAAAGTTTTAGAACACCCCAATTTTTCCAGTTTTTTATTGAAATTCAAGCAGTTCAAGTCAAATGAACAGCTTGAAAGGGTACAAAGGTAAGTGGTGAACTGCCAGAGGTAAATAAAAAAAGGTAAGCTTAACCAAAACTGAAAAATAATGTACATTTCAGAATTATACAAGTAGGCCTTTTTTCAGGGAACAAGAAATGGGTTAACAACTTAACTCTATGGAGTCTTGGGCTATTTTGTCCATTTTTGAATTCTTTTTATGTCTTTTTAAGTCATTTTGTGTCTTTTTTTGGTAATTTTGTGTCTTTTTTTAGTCATTTTGTGTCTTTTTTTGGTCATTTTGTGTCTTTTTTTTATCCTTTAGTCCAACATAAAATGTGATTTTGAATCTTTTTTTTACTTTCAAAACACTATCATGCTCAATCAAGAATTTTAAATGTTGCAAATGTGCATTCGTTTCAGAGTACACTGAGACATTAAACTGCATAATTTTCAATTAAATTCTGGAAAAGTTGGTGTGTTCTAAAACTTTTGACCAGTAGTGTATTTTTAGTGGAGTAATTTTAATTTAGTATTAGAAATTTTACTTAAGTAAGGGCTCTAAATACTCTTTCCACCACTGATCAAATATGTACTAGTAGTTTCCAGGTCTTTCTCAGATTTCTCCTTAGCTAATAAACATGGGATGGGGACGTGCAGATGTTCGTTTAAATGGCTGTTGCGGTTCCACTGCTGCACCTAAACCCAATTGTAAAGGCATAATTTTGGGCTTTCGTAGGTTTGAAGCTGGGCTGGGTCTAAGAGGACGGGCATGGTCTGGGTGTTTTCATCACAGCTGTGAGCCTGCTGCTGCACCAACTATATACAGAGCATCCTGTTTTAGGAAAGTGTGCCCTTGGTTGTAAGGCAGGGCCGCCCAGGCAGACCACTACAGAGGCGTCAGCAGCAGTGTGGAGGCCTGCAGCGGGACGAGATGCCTTATTTCAACTCAATCTGCTCCCAGTCTGAGGAATTATCGCAGATTAAGTGGCACACGCTTTAGGAGAGACTTGTCATTTTGTATTGGCTCTTTGCTGGATGGCTGGTGCCACAGGGCCACTGAGCTGCTGTGGCTCAGTTGGGAGAGTTGGGAGAGTTGGTTGCCCCCCAACCGAAGGGTTGGTGGTTCGATCCCTGACCATCGCAGCCTACATGTCGAAGTATCCTTGAGCAAGATACTGAACCCCAAATTGCTCCTGATGCTGCGTTCATCGGTGTGTGAATGAATTCGCAATGGTGGCAGATGGGACCGTTTAGGGTAGCCTCTGCCACCAGTATGAATGTGTGTGTGAAAGGGTGAATGAGCGCAGTCTGTAGTGTAAAGCGCTTTGAGTGGTCGCAAAGCGACTAGAAAAGCGCTATATAAGTGCAGGTCCATTTACCATTTACAGGAAACTCTCCACAGCGTGAGCCAATGTATGGATGTTACAGCTCAGCCCTATGTTTAGGGTCAGCAAACAGCATGACAGATGTATGTCGTGCTGCAAAACCACAGAACTATATATTAGAATGTAAGTAAAACCTCAAAGTTTAGCCTTTCAAAGACACCAAATATAGCATGTTAAAGCTCATAGACATATGTTTAAGTTAATGCACCAGACAAGACATTTTCATTTGATGTAAAGCTGCACTGGACATAATTGCTTGTGTTCTTATTTAATTATGGACTGGAACAAGTACATTTGGATTCAACATTTAAGTATATGCTTAAGGAAGATGTGATGGCAGAAAATAAATGAAGTTTGTACTTGCATGTGTGAAATACATCCACTGATATGTCCTTAAGCAATACAGACTAAATAGAGAGACTAAATTCTACAGAAAACCCGCAGAATCTCCATCTCCCTCCTGCTCCTGGTGCCTCGTCTTTGATGACTTGGGTGTCCCGCTCCTACCAGACCTCCCACCCTCTGGACTCCCATCTTATTAGCAGCCTCTCCTTTGCTCGCAACTTTATTTATACGCACACAAATCACAGCCTCTGGCTTCCAACTTTCTATTTAGCTCCCGTGGTCAGAAAGAAATGCTTACAGATGTCTGATCCGTGGAGAATTACAGGCTACGAGCTGGCACTGCAGAGGGAGGGGGCGCTAACGTCTCGCTGCTCCTCCTGGGGAGCTGCTGGTTACACAGCGGAGGCTGAGCGAAGAAGGAAGGAGACACATGTCAGGTCATGCTTAACCTAAACTTTAGACAACATTCAAAGTTATCCAAAGCGACTTCCAATAAGGGCTTTTTCTCCTGGCTGGCTGCGCCACATTTCACGTCTCCACTGTTATTTCCAAATAAAAAACACAAAATTCCCCAAAAAGAATCTAAAAAATTAGGTTTTTAGGTTAATTTATTATCAAAAGCTCAATAATAAACTTGTAAATTAACTAATGGATCTCAGGTTCCCGCTTCCCTCCAACAGTGCAAATTAAAGACATTAAGCCCTGAACGCTAAATAAAGCAATAAACATAAAACATAATTAAACAGTTATTGCCTATCCCAAAAATATTTATACAGTCTATGAACCAAACAGGCACGTTTTGAATTGGCACTTCCCATAGTTATAATGATATGCTTTATCTGCTTTATATGTTCTAATACAAAAACGTTTGAACTGAAACTGAAATAAACACCAAGTAAACAACAAACTCATTGCGACATTCATTATTTAATTTGATTTAAATATATAACTCTGAACTTCCTCAGGCCATGCTTAACCTAAACTTTAGACAACATTCAAAGTTATCCAAAGCGACTTCCAATAAGGGTTTTTCACCATGTGGGCACAACCACAGAAAGTACAAAAATCATGCAAGTGCATCAACTTCCCCAAATCTGCTGATATGCTGATCTAAATCCTAATTAATTTAGCCTTAAACCCTAAAGCAAGCCATCTTTGCAAAATGATCTTAGTTTTCTCCATCTTTCTGACTCACACAACATCACACTTGGTTCTTACCAGTGGTGGAAGAAGTATTCAGATCCTTTACTTGAGTAAAAGTATTTATACCGCAATGCAGAATTACTCCACTCCAATTACTTGTGCATTCAAAAGTATCAGCATCAAAATGTACTTAAAGCATCCAAAGTAAAAGTACTCATTATGCAGAATGGACCCACTCAGATTGTTTCATATATTCTAAATATATTATTGGATTAATATTATTGACACATTTATTTAAACAGGGCTCACTTTAACTACTTAATATCCTGTTATGAGGTTTAATTAGAAAAAAAATTTCTAATGACTTTAAACTGTTAAATGTTAAATCTTGACCTGAAAGTAACTAAAGCTGTCAGCTAAATGTAGTGGAGTAAAAAGTACAATATTTGCCTCAAAATGTAGTGGAGTAGAAGTATTGAGTTACATAAAATGGAACTACTCAAGTAAAGAACACATACCTTAAAATTATACTGAAGTATTGTGCTTGAGGAAATGCGCACTGCTGTTTCTTACTAGTCATAAATCCTAAATTATCATCAGAAGTGTTTTTTGAGCAAACTGAAACCAGAAAAAAGTTAATTTCTCACAGGTAAAGTCTGTATTACTTAGACTATTTTTTTTAAACACTAGGGAAACCATTATGTAATGTGTGCTTGTTCTTGTATTTGTGTTATTCACCTTAAAGCCTATCCCGCAAAAAAAAAGAGGCATTCCCAATCCAATCCCCTTTATTTATATAGCACAATTTTAGCAAACACAAGGTTTCCAAAGTGCTGCACAAACAATAAATACATAACACAATACAAAGAGATGTAGTAAACAATAGAACAGTAAGATGCAATAAGATAAAATAAATTAAAAATGGGATAAAAATAAATAAAATAAAATGTAAAATGTACTGCCCGCACAAAATAAAATATGCATGAAAACAATAAAAACAAAAAAATCATAAAAATCATAAAATCAACATAAAATCAACACTCTATGTGGTGTTAAAAGCCAACGAGAAGAGGTGGGTTTTAAGAAGAGATTATTTAAAATGAGACAGCAACATGTGTTGCAGCTTGCAGTGCATGTGGAAATAGTCCTACCAGTAATGCCAGTTATATCACAATTCTGTATCTTGTGTGCAAAGCTGACACTGCACACAAGATGGTGCAAGAGGAAAACTCACTGAGTATAAAAAGTGGAACAGATTCATCTTCAGCAATTAAATTTGATTAAATTTTCTCCACGGTCATCTACAGGTTTTAGATTTTTGCATTCCCTATGAAAAAAAAGTAAATGTTGACCTAAATCTGGCTTTGTATGAAAGGTCCTGGGCTCTTTAAAACATCACAATTTATACACCGGGCGTCCAAAAACATCAATGCAAATACAATCTGGTTACAATAACCATGCAAAACATTAGACTTGCACAGGCAGATACGTGCATTTGCATTTTCCTGTTTAAACACACACACACACACACACACACACACACATACACACACACATACAGTACAGGCCAAAAGTTTGGACACACCTTCTCATTCAATGTTTCCTTTATTTTCATGACTATTGACATTATAAATTCATCAAAACTATTAATGAACACATGTGGAATTATGTACTTAACAAAAAAGTGTGAAATAACTGAAAACATGTCTTATATTCTAGTAAGCAAAGGGTGGCTACTTTGAGGAATCTAAAATACAAGACATGTTTTCAGTTATTTCACACTTTTTTTGTTAAGTACATAATTCCATATGTGTTCATTCATATTTTTTATGCCTTCAGTGATAATCTACAATGTAAATAGTCATGAAAATAAAGAAAAACGCATTGAATGAGAAGGTGTGTGTCCAAACTTTTGGCCTGTACTGTACTGTACTGTACACACACACACACACACACACACACACACACACACACACACAGAAACAGAAACAATGACATTTTAATTGCTTGTGCCTTTACTTAAACAGTTGCTGTTTCGACATGCTGATGATTACAACAGTGGAGGTGGATCGTCTTCTGGCTCAACCACCTGGGTACACTGAGCTCCTCAGAGCAGAACATTTTAACTTTAAGCTGCATTTTCATGTTGAAACTAGTCCCACAATGGCTCTTGGCGACTATCAATTCCCAGCATAATTTGCCTCTGGGATCCTCTGTCACTACTGACATTTTCCAAACTCCACATGCTAAACATATTTTCTCTCTTTTCACACATGCGTGTTGGAAAAGATTTCCTAAACTAAAACATGCAGGAGGTGACTAAAGCTCAGGCACTGAATGTAGAGTTTTACATAATCAGTCGGAAGATTGCCCTCTAAAAGCGGAAAGCAGAAGATCTAGTAAAATTTGATTTATTCTAATACGTGGGTGAGTGACAAAGTAGTTCAACTGGTTTCCACACCCTTTGACCCTGTTCCAATAGCACGTCCTAGTGCAGATATTATCAAAAACAGGCCTACAACTTAACACACACATGGTCCACTGCCCCTAATATCATTTACAAGTGTATATAAGAGCATGATTTCTGGGTTAAAGCAGGTTAAGGTACAAACTGTTCTACTAACAGTTTTGTAAACTGCAGAGAAAATAAGGCTGTAATTATCTCCCTTCTCACACAGAAAATTGCAGGATGACGAACACATGAAAGCCAAACATGAAGTTCGACCAAATTATAGAAGCTTCGGTGCCAAATGTGAGCTTGCACAAGAATCCCAAAATCTGAGCTTGATTATGTTTGCACTATCGTGTATCTGCTGTGCAGAGAGAATGTCTGCATCCTATAGCTTACATGCTGTGTCCATCTCAGTCTTATTCAGGCCAGTGAGTGTCTGACCCCTTGTGGCCTCTTGGACAATGCCATTACTTCTACTCCACTACATCTTGGAGGGAAATATTGTGCTTTTTACTGCACTTAATTTCTTCAATTACCTGAGCTACAAGTTACTTTGGAGATTCAGAATAATAATACAAAATTGTGTGTATTAATCTCTGGTAAAATTGGTAAGGAAATAAGGTAAGAAAGGTAAAATTGCTTATTGCAAACAACAAGAAAACATAAGAAATTAAAAAAAAGACAAAGCAGTCATTGATGTGTTTGGTTTCAGCCCTCTATTGGGGAAAATAAACTGGCAGCTTCCACATTCATCATGAGTACAAGATGTACAGAGCATTTAATCAAAGCCAGATTTTAGCCAGTAGAGGGAACAACCGAGCCTGCCCCCCCACTGTCTTCCTGATCTGACTACACTTTAGCCTGAAGACATTTACTCTCATTAGTGACTTATTACCCCTCAAACAGATTGTATCATTAATCGAAAGAACAAATAATGAAAAATACAGCTTCATTTACAGACAAAAAGTTGTATTATGTTGTTTTTCTGTCAGATTCTGTTGCCATCATCTCTTGTCAGGATCATTTTTTATGTATTTATTCATTAAAAAAGAAGTCCTGTTGTATGATTTATCAATAATCGCACAGGAATATATTTCAATTGTAAAGATGTCCTGTATTGTGCAGAAAAATGTGACTTTTTTGTAATGTTTGAAAGGGAGGTGTCTGTTTGGGCATTAACAAAGAAAGCCTTTGTTACATTAAATGCAAATTATTTTAGCTGTCTGCATAAAGTAGAGCTGATAAAGTCAATAAAAAGGTAAAATCACTGCAGTCGCACTTGATTCCTACGGTTTTACAGAAATAAGTAAGTAAGTAAACTTTATTTATCTAGCACCTTTCACAGACAGAAGTCACAAAGTGCTTCACATAGAAATCATACACATAACATAAAAATGTACATACAAGTTTTAAAAGACCAAAACAACAGCAATTTAAACAACCATAGCAGTCCCGAAACAATTAATCAAAAGCCTGAACAAATAAAAATGTAAAAAAAAAAGAATAAACAAGCAGATTAATAGATAATCTACAGAAGATGTTCTCATGTGATTATTACATTGATTATTATTTTCTATATGGGATCATTGACCGTCAGTACAGCATGTGCTCTGCAAAGGTAGGTTACCTGTCACGTGAAACACTGAAGCAGCAAAACGAAAAAATTTACATAACGCCTCTGGAGCCCCACGACCTTGCCACGCCAGAACAGGCCCGTGTGATGGCGCGCAGAGAAACTCCCCCCACCAAGCCTCTCCTCCAACACGCCCACAGACACACTCACTCACACACACACACAGACAGACAGACAGACAGGCAGACAGACAGGATACCTGATAGATTTGACAACGCTGGGCGTTTCCAAACACTGCAGGGTTTGAAGAGCAAGTTGGCTGAGTCTCTCTGAGTGGATCATCGACACCAGCAGATCAGCAGCAGCAGAGAGCCGAGAGAGACCAAGCAGCGACCTGAAGGAGCACAGAGCAGGACAGCAACATGAGCAGGTAAGGGCTCGCTCTGGGCTCCAATTAAAGGAGATCAACAGTAGATTTAAGTGGCGCATGAATGATCCGCATTATGAGGTTCATGGTGTAAACAAGACTCACAGAACTGCATTTGAAAGTAACACATTTGAGGGTCTTGAACTGTAATATAGTGTCACACTCACGTTTTCTGTCTTAGTGCTTTTATTTTGAAATAGATTTTGCACTTTTACTTGAGTGATTGAATGTACATTTTAGTCACTATGGTCGTTTATTCTGACATTTTTTTCTGAGCAGTTACTTTTACATATAGTAAACAATTACTATTCCATAAAGTAACTAAGGGAAGTCAGCACAGTTTCCTTAAAAAAGTTTTAACTTGGAATTATGCACATTTTTACTGAGGAGCGCTATCTGTTCTTTAACTCAAAACATCCTGTTTGCAAAAACAGATGTTATTTGCTCCTGTTTTGTACAAAACAGCATTTTATTTGGGCTTTTTTATGTATGATTTTTAACTTTTAAAGACCAGTGAAGCCAAACTTGAGCTACTTTTACTTCATGTGCAGTTTTGAATCGAAGGCACCTCATGCAAATATTTAGTTGAAAGCAATCAGTATTCTTTCCACCACTGACAGAGTCACATCCCATCACACCTTATTTAAATTCAATTTGCTCAATATCAGTGCTGCTGTTTAGGGAATCCTTTGAATATATACTAAAACCAATCAATAAAACAATAAAAACATCTCAAACAGTAGCCGCAATTTGCACCGTCGATTAATGTGTGTGTGTTTCCGTTTCCGTGTAGACCTGTCTAACTGATTCCATATTCTCCAATAAACATCCAACACTGTAAGCACACAGTTACACACCCTCCGGCACACATTCACAAGGATCTTCAAAGTCAACTTCTCTTCCCCGGAGCATGACCTCTCTGTCTGAGAGATAAAGCTTTCGGAGCAACAGTTTCACAATTACACCAAGATCTGTTTCCGTATTGTATTTTTCGATGAGTTTGTCCTACAGGAGGGTGTTGACCTCATTCTTTGACACGAACATGTCCCATTATACTTGTAACATGAACCAGTAAACAAAGTGCCAGCCTCTTTCTTTCCTTGCCAGATTCTTATGTGCAGATATATTTGTTTTTAATGATGAAATATCTACATTTGGCAACTTTTTAAGCTATGCTTGAAATGCCTAAACAAACACTATGGGGGCCTCAGTGTGACCTTGGGATATGCAAGTTGCTGACAATAATTTCTCTGGTACTGGCCATCTATAAGGTGTCCTACTTCCATCATGCAGCCCAGGTCAAAGTTTCCCCTTATCCGTGACTCCTTCCTAACTTTGCCACCTATAGGAACTGTGTATGTTTTTGCCTCTTTCTTGCATAAGACATTGCATAATTTTCCACCGGGACCTCCTCCGTAGTTAAATGGGCACCATTCTGGATTTCATTAGGGGCTGCTCTGTGTTTCTTCCCCCCACTACCCCAGATCTCCAGTCCAGCCTTCCTGTCTTGCAGATGTTAGTGCTCCTACCTCTGTAAATACCAAGGCTGACCCCAGTAAGCGTTTATGTGTGTCCAGATAGGAAGAGAGAGGCCTGCAGAAGAATGGCAACTAGGGTAAAGGTCAAAAGCTATGTTTGGTGGTGGGTGCTAAAGTGGAGAGATTGTGGAGAAAAGAGTCCAGATTCTCTAAAGTTTTGCAGAGAACATGAAGAATCCAGTCTGTTTATTAATCATGCACATTCATGCAAATCTTTAAGCGAACAGTGACATAAAAATCTGTATTCTAATCCAATCAGGGCTTCGGAGAATCTACCACCCCTAGTTTACGGCTTCCTGCGTGTTTACAGTCACCTCTCTGTGCGTTGTACACAAACCAATTAGCCAACAGTTTGCAAAATTGGAGCAGAGAAGCAGGCCGAAAAGAAAAGATGGAGAAACACACCTACTTGGATAACAATAGGTGTTTGGATATACGCAAATATTGCAATGCCAAACTTTTCAAAAAGGTTGTTGAAGGAGTGAAAGAGGAGGCTGCTTTCACATGGTCGAAAATAATTAGCTAAAGTCATATTTTGACATAAAGAAGCAAAATGAACAACAAATGTATTTGACTCAAAGGGTTGTACACACTGTAAAACATTTTGATAGAAATTACAGTTAAAAAACTGTCAAATGACATCAGAAATAGGGCGTAAAATTAAAAATTGTATATCACCGTAGTAGACACTTTTAATTACCGTAAATCTAAGAATAGCACAAAACTTTTACTTTTACTGTCATAAATTAGGAAACACACAGTTTCACGTAAAATGAATGGAGAAATAACAAAATGTCAAAATGATACCATTACTCTTAAAATAGAAAGATTATTTTTTTTTAACAGTAGAAAACCCACTCACTGTATTTTTTACGGGGATATTCTGGCAACCACAGCTACCGGTATTTTACCGTAAATTAAACAGATTAATTTTTACAGTGCATGAAGCTCTCTCTCCTTGGACCATAATTGCGTATTTGGCAGTATTTGGTTCAACATCCACGTCATTACATCACTGTTTACGTCTGTTCATGCCTTCGTCCAAGCATAAGATAAGATAAGATATTCCTTTATTGATCCCCCATTGGCGAGTTGCAGGTGTTGCAGCAGCACAAGTAAAGAATAAACAGATAATAACACCAACAATGCCAGACTGCATCGTCTCTCTACAAATGTTGCTCCTGGCTTACATTAGCATCCAAACACGACATGTACAACACATTTGTTCTGCTTGTCTTAATAATGATAATAATAATAATAATACATTCAATTTAAATGCACTTATTGTAAGTCGCTTTGGACAAAAGCGTCTGCTAAATGGCATGTAATGTAATGTAATGTAATTTGTATAGCGTTTTTCTAGACACTCAAAGGTTTAACAGAGAATAAAGAATAATGTTAGCATTTGTTATCCTGGACTGATCACGGATTCATGAATTATCAGGGAGAGTTTTTAGTTCGCTAATATAAGACATCACTGGGTTCCAGGTGGAATAGAAGAGGTCTTTTGACCCTCTAAGTGTGAATTAAATTTTTTCAAGACTTAAATGGAGCATAAGGTCACTCATCCATAAGGAGGTACTGGGTGTTATGGGGGGTTTCCAGTGCAACAAAATCCTTCTGCGAGCAAGTAGAGTGGTAAATGCTATAATGTCTTTATGTTTATTGATAATCTGTTGGTCAGCTGGCACTATTCCGAAGATGGCAGAGTAGGCATTAGGTTGCAGATTTAAGGATAGTGCCTGTGAGAGAGATCCTGGATCGATCACATTGCAGTTAAACAAATCAAAACAAATGAATGGCACACTTTTTAGTTGGTCTTGTCAGTCACTATAATCCCGCCCCCCAGCCCCTGAAGTAAGTGGTTTGTGTTTCGAGACCAGCAAAGAGTTGGTGCCACTCTGGAACCAGTTTTCCTTGCTGACAGCCGGTTCTTTTGCTATCGAAACATAAAGAACTGATTCGACATGAGGCACCAGCACTGAGCTGACCCTCTAGCTGCCTTGGTGGACACACACCTCATCTACAGCAATTCAATTTGATTAAATTTGCTCCACGGTCATCTACATGTTTTTGATTTTTGCATTCCCTATGAAAAAAAAGTAAATGTTGACCTAAATCTGGCTTTGTATGAAAGGTCCTGGGCTCTTCAAAAACATCACAATTTATACACCGGGCGTCCAAAAACATCCAATGCAAATTTCATTACAACCTGGTTACAATAACCATGCAAAACATTAGACTTGCACAGGCAGATACATGCATTTGCATTTTCCTGTTTAAATACACACACACACACACACACACACACGCACACACACACGCACACACACACACACACACACACACACACACACACACACTCTGGAAAAGCATTAATTTATTGTTTCTGTCTCCACTAATCTTCTCACTGGCTTACTATCATTGCAGTATCTTACAGTTTATTTAACCCTGTGTTTAAGATTCCAGTATAACAAACTGAAACTAAACTAAAGTCATAGTTTAGTTTAGTTTAGTTCAGGATAACGGGTGGCACCTGGGGTGGCTAATCAGATTTCCACCCTACGCCACTCCATGGACACGGCCCTGCTAAAAGCACCAGAATGCAGGAAACCACTTGAGGTCATAAAAGTGTTTTTGTATTAAAACTGAAGCAGGCAGGCTTTTGGTTGCAGTTAGTGATGGGAGGGGTTGGGGGTGGTGCGCTGTGGGTGTACACAGTGTCCCCTTTGAGATCTTGTTTTGTTCCAACTTGATTTACACAGGTTTCTTTATGAATAGCAGTTGAGCAAATGTCACAAAATGTCCTTGCAGCACATAATCAATGAGGGAAATCCTAAATGTATAATAGGTGATGTCTCAAACAAGCTGCAAGAATTCTAATGATTCTCGAGATCTTGCAGATTTTAGTCTGAATTTTTGAATTGGAGTTGTTTGTCTCACAGTCCAATGCCCGTTTCAAGAATCAATGTCAATCGTCTTTAGTTTAACTTTCTGAGGTGCAGAAGATTCGACGACTTGCATCAATTATTGGTTTTTAAGCAGGAGCACTTTGCACAGAACACGATGTGATTTCGGAGAGGAAGTTAGAATCATCCAATCACGAGGAAGAGCCAGCTCGCCCACATCCCATATCTGGACCTAATTATGGTTCATTCCAAAACTTTCCACTCTCACCACCGAATACCACAAAGCACAATAGAAAAACAAGAGAAGGAGAAGAGGATGAGAAGGACAATAGAGGAGGAAGACAGGAAGTAGAACCCGATGTGTTCTGCATACAAGACAAGAAAACACTCGCGTAAACAACTTCATTGCTATAGATGTGTTCCGTTAATGTTAATTAAAGCACGATTTTATGATTGTTCTTATTAGTCGTTGAGGCATGTTTCATCACAGTGAATCGTAACATTTATCGTTCTAGAAAAGTGTTTTTGAAGAAGATTTTGTTAACCACGTTGATTGGAAGATATATGACTTAATAATTATGTTATTTATTAAGTTGTCTCTTGACTGGAATTGAATTTACAGAGAAAAATGATGAAATGTGACACAATACTACGAAACATTTAAACTTTGGTCTTTAACATTGAACTCTGACAATCTTTTAGGTGAACATTAAAATTGTATTATCTGTGTTTTTAAGCATAATCTGTCCTAAAGTGTTTAAATATCAGCAAATCCTTGTACATTTAAAAAAAAAATTCTGCAGCATTTTTTCTTCCATTTAACAATCTTTACTCTGCCACAGTGGTGTTGTAACTATTTGCATCTGCTTTTGATTGAGGCACCATGTGCTATTCATTTAGTCAAGCATGTGACAGCTCAGATCATATCTGATCACATGCATAGCGAATTTCAAAGGAAGAATTTATTTATTTTCTCACCAGAAAGTTTAATCTTTGAATAAAAGGCATGATAATGATTATTCGTTTGACCGACCACTTTACTTACTGCTTAGTGCCCACAAGAATGTATTCAACCCATATTTTTAGCTTCCTGGTTAATTATTGCAGTCCCTGAGGGCTTTTCTTGCACATGACTCTGTGACACAAACAGAGACAGTGACACCACTGTTTAAAGCGTGACACTCTGCAGAGAGAGAAAGACTAACAATTTAGCCAAACATCATCTGTACATGTTGTGCTGCCAGTTCTTACGTTCACAAAGCTCAAAATGACTTTGTAAAGTCAACAGAAACATTGCTGCTTTGTTTACAGTGGTTCTACCTAGAAAACATCTAAAATAGGACTTTAATTAGCAAAGATTTATTGCACGTCATGGATTTAATTTAAATCTATCTCAACTTCACAAACACAAACCTCTATACAAATTATTACAGCTTAGTCTTGGATTATGCAGTCTTTGTTTCGTCTTTTTATCCATTTCTAAGTATGTATATTAATAGGTGAGGTATCTTCACAAACTTTTTCTGTAAACCCTGTTGTCTTTTATATATGGGATATGTGCAAATAAATGAAACTACCATCAGAATTTTTCTGCTCCAATCAGTTTAGGAACAGTTTAACATAACATCAGCAGGGCTTTACTGTCCTGACCTATATCATCTATATGTTTTACAGGTTGTGTAATCACTGTTGTAAAGACGGACTTCAAACTTTGAATTATCATGGGGTTGTCCATTCGGTCAAATACTATAAAATATGGGGCAAAAACTGGCTTCACCCCTGCAGGACTTACCTTTGCTTTTTAGGCCAGAAGTCAAACTGTCTGTTCTGTTCCGTCTCATACGAATGTTGGTTTTAAGAACAGAACAAGCATCAGCCAAAAAAGATAATGTTGACTAAATTGATTTTCTCTGATGTGCAACAACATTAGGTCAGAAGAATTGAACAAAAAGCACAACATTGGGTACAAAAACTGAGCATATAACCTACTGTCATGCTCATTAACCAACTAAAACCCAATTTTTTCCTCACTTTTAATCCATTGGAATCAAACAGTGAATGCAAAATACAAACAAAAACACATAATCTTGTAGCTGATAGCAACACAAGGGTTATTGTTCAAAATGTTTTGACGTTCCTACAGATATTATAATGCAATATGCAGTAATTAAAGAATGTTTGATGTTTTAACATGCATAGTTGAGGACATAAACATGAGATTTTCAACTTTTCCTCTCTGCAGATGTCTGATTAGCAAGTCGGAGGTGCAAGGCTTCATTGAGAGGTGTATGACAGCCGTGGGCACGCAGCAGCATCATGCCCGCAGCTTGGCCGAGGTGCTGGTGGAGGGAGACCACAGGGGACACTACAGCCATGGACTCAACAGGATGGGTCAGTCGGGCGCTGAAAGTTTTCATCTTATCTGCATGTTTGATTTAAATGTGGCAGCAAAACCAACATGGTCTCACAGGAATCCGTGAAATAGCCACGGATTTCGTGGAATAGTTGATGACAGTCATATTTTTCTGGCGAGATCTTCACCACAAAGTGATTATGTACATTCACTGAGTGAATATTTAGAAAATAAAACATATATTTCTCGCTAGAAATGTGATCAAAATCCATTTTTATGCAGAAACAAAGTCAAAATATAAATTTTTTCACTAAATGAGAGAACTGTCCGCCATGTTTTTTGTTCTGACCGCCGGAACCTTGAAAGTCACGTGACTTGGAACAAACCAATAGGAACAAATATCCATGGAATAGCCACGGGATATGACTGTCATTAACTTGCATTGTAGCGAAATCTGTGTCAGTTTCACGGAAATTTGAGCGATTCCGTGGCTATTCCACGGATTTTGAGTTAAGCGAAATCCGTGGCTATTTCACGGATTTCTGTGAGACCAGGTTCAGCAAAACTGTAGTGGTAAAAAAGAAAAAAATATGGTAAACTGTGCAGCAATAAGTGTAATGCAGAAGAGCTTATCCTATCCTTTAACTCCTTGATTGGGAGGTTTTTGTGTCTGTACTCAAATATGGTAGTAATATGCTGTCTCTATACTTTTCAACAGATATGTATGTAAAGGACATCCAATCAGGAATCTGTGCCAAGGACGGTGAGCCGGTGGTGGAGAAGGAGAGCGCTGCCACAGCACTGGTGGACGGGAAGAACCTGCTGGGTCCTGTGGTGGGAAACTTCTGCATGAAACTGGCCATGAAGAAGGCAAAAGAGTCTGGCGTTGGCTGGGTGGTGGCACATGGTGAGTGTCAGACAAAGTTTTGATGCGTGTTCACACTTTTGTTTTGGTTGTGGTCAAGAGATAAAAGTCAAAATGCTGCTGTAACTGCTGTACAAATCGTCTTCTTTTGTACAGTACAGGCCAAAAGTTTGGACACACACCTTCTCATTCAATACTTTTCTTTTATTTGACTATTTACATTGTAGATTCTCACTGAAGGCATCAAAACTATGAATGAACACATATGGAATTATGTACTTAACAAAAAAAGTGTGAAATAACTGAAAACATGTCATGTCAAAGTAACCACCCTTTGCTTACTAGAATATAAGACATGTTTTCAGTTATTTCACACTTTTTTTGTTAAGTACATAATTCCACATGTGTTCATTAATAGTTTTGATGAATTTACAATGTCAATAGTCATGAAAATAAAGGAAACACATTGAATGAGAAGGTGTGTCCAAACTTTTGGCCTGTACTGTATATGTATTTTGGCATCTTGGTACAGTTGCTGTGATTGTAGGTGAATGGTTCAAAAAGTGATCTAATTGTATTGAAAACTAAATAGTTTGATGCATTTTGATTGAGCTGCAGGATAAACATTTTACTGCCTCTGTACTGGTGAGAGCATTCAAAATCCGGCCAAACAACATTAGCTGATAAAATCGTTTTTGCTCTAGTTTAAGCTGCAGGTGTGTTCTTGATGTTCATCATGCGTAAAGGGATTATCTTCACCGTTCATGTGTAGTTTAGCAGTGTTTGGCTCATATAACAGGCGGTTAAGTGTAGAAAATTAGTACCACAATAGTATCCGATGACTGCAAAGTGCATTGGATTATAATTAATAGGATTTTCTTTAGAAAGGGAAAAGTACGGATTAAGTAGGGTTTGGCAGTGAAATTGTGCTTCAGTTTATTAAAGAAGAATTTTACTTCACTTAAGACATCACAAACATATAAAACAATAAAAATAAACTGTATTGCGCTTTTCCTTCTTAGGTTCCAACCATTACGGTATTGCCGGATACTACGCCATGCAAGCTCTGAAGGAAAACATGATTGTGAGTGAAAGATTTATCTGCCTTTAATGAATTGTATTTAAAAAATAATATATATATATATATATATATATATATATATATATATATATATATATATATATATATATATATATATATATATATATATATATTTAATTTAACCTTTATTTAACCAGGAAATATCCCATTGAGATTAAGAACCTCTTTTTCAAGGGAGCCCTGGCCAAGAGGCAGCAAACACAAAATACAGTTACATATTTACATCAGACACAGACCTTAAACGCGTTATGAGAAACTAGTGCATGTTGTGGAATTGGCCTCAATAACTCTCAGTTTGGATTTAAAAGTGCTCAAAGAAACTAAAGTCAGTGAGTTTCCAGTCTTTCTGTAGCATATTCCAGCATAAGGTGCAGAGTAAACAAATGCCCTTTTACCCAACTCCGTACGAGCATGAGGGACAGAAAGCAACAACTGATCTTGTGAACGAAAAGAATAAGATCCTGCATTTCTCACAGTAATTAAGGCCTCGTTCAGACTGCCAGCCAAAATCCGATTTTTAGCCCACCCCGATTGGAACTGGATGGCTCTTTTGAAGTCTGAACAGTCACAAATCACATGAAATCCGATTTTTGCAAACCGGATCGAAACCACCTTCGGGAGGTAGTTTCAGATCGCATTTGGACAGATGCGTCTCCGTCTGAACCTCCAAACACTCAGATCGGTTTTGATTGTCCGTGACGTCACTCTACGCGGCGTAGAGCCGGCAGCGCGGAGACGAGGTGTCCACCGGCAGCTGCGCCCGACTCATGCGGCCCGACGGGGGCGTCCATCCGCCCGGTTTCTCCCCTGGTGATCTGAGATGTTCTGCTCCTCTACTGGACAGTGATAAGGCCAATATACTGAGGTGACCTGCCTCCATCATGTTTGTTGTTGTTGTTCTTGTCGCTGTCGCAATTATATGACGTCAGACGCTCTGATGCCGTTACTATAGCAACCTGTCAGATCAGTCAATAATGTGGCCCAGTCTGAACAGAGCTATATCCGATTTGGACACTTGCTAAAAACAGTGTGGACAGTCAGCCCTAAAAATCAGATTTGAGTAGGAATCTGATTTGAATCAGATTCGCCTGCAGTCTGAACGCGGCCTAAGGTGCAAATGTACGAAGGCAGCCGTCCCAATATTGCCTTATAAATGGAAGTATACCAATGACTAGCCCTTTGAATATCCTTTATCTATGAATGTGTGTGAATGTGCTGTGCTCCTGACTGGCTCAAATTATATGTGTGATAACTCTGACCACCACAGGGCATGTCATTCACCAACACGTCCCCACTTGTGGTTCCCACACGTGGTAAAGAGGTACATTTTTATTATTTTTTCTAAATAATAATAAACTATATTTATTGCCATAAATGCCCTTTCTGTCTCACTCTGACACTGTGTACCTGATGTTTGTAGTGCACTTTGGGCACCAACCCCATCGCCGTGGCAGCTCCTGCTAAAGACGGAGACAGCTTTGTTCTGGATATGGCCACATCAGCCGTCGCTCTTGGAAAGGTGAGATCAGGTTGTGAGTAAGTAAGTGTGTATGTGGTGAATATGGCATAGCTTGTCTACCTGCACTCTTCAATTCATTTGTAATTGATTTTTTCTAATTGTTTGTTTTTGTTTGTTTTCTGTTGTTTTGTTTTGTTTTTTAACTGTAATTATGTACAGTACAGGCCAAAAGTTTGGACACACACCTTCTCATTCAATGTGTTTTCTTTATTTTCATGACTATTTACATTGTAGATTCTCACTGAAGGCATCAAAACTATGAATGAACACATATGGAATTATGTACTTAACAAAAAAGTGTGAAATAACTGAAAACATGTCTTGTATTTTAGATTCCTCAAAGTAACCACCCTTTGCTTACTAGAATATAAGACATGTTTTCAGTGATTTCACACTTTTTTGTTCAGTACATAATTCCACATGTGTTCATTAATAGTTTTGATGAATCTACAATGTAAATAGTCATGAAAATAAAGGAAACGCATTGAATGAGAAGGTGTGTCCAAACTTTTGGCCTGTACTGTATATCCATTGTGAAGCACATTGAGTCTGCCTTGTGCATGAAAAGCGCTCTATAAATAAAGTTGAATTGAATTGAATTGAATCAGGTTCATACTAATAAAACATCAGGGATGCCTGACATACAGGACATAACCTCCTCAGTGTCAAGAAACGTTTCACGTTTGATGCTGTTTTTTAGTTTCAGACCACGTGTTTGTTTGTTTAGTAGCTCTAAAGATCTAAAATTAATATATTGCAATGTTTGGTCATGGAGTTCTGAATTTATTTTTTTCCACCAAATTGAGTTGATTCAGACAAAGATACTCAAAGAATATGGAGTTGAGAGGCCACAAATAATTTATCAAATACTTAAAAAGAAGTTTAACCCTTACAGACCCCACATAAACCATTTTTTTGTCTTTTTAAGAGGGGAGAGGGACTCTTTAGGGGGAGGAATCAGGCCAATAATTAATGCAACATATACATTTGTGGTTGCAAAGTTTTATGAGGCTGTGATTATCCCAGAGGTCACAACAGGTCATTTTATACAGTGAGGTTTTAGCTCACTGAAGCCACAAAAGTCTCAGCTTTCCAGTTATACCCACTAAATGCAATTTAAAGACTGTTAAGTCACCCCACTATGCAGTGGTAGTATTGTATTAAAGTAGTAGTAGTAGTAGTGGAAGTATTAAAGTGTCTGTAAAGGGGGGACCAGTGGGTATCTTTAGATTAATTATCATTCAGATGTCTTGTGTTCAGAGGTCAATTTACGCCTTTGAATGTGGCCACGAGTCAGTTTTTCACTCACAAAAATTCAGCCTAACTTTTTAATTACCCCCCTTCCCAACACACTATGGTGGTACATAACCTCTTAAAGACGGTAAAGTTGGCACTCAGAGGTTTTAAACAGACATTTTTAGTTTTACTTTATGCTATAATATGCACTCGTTGAGCACATTTTTTTAAAGATTATTTTTTTGGCATTTTTGCTTTTTATTGAAAGTGATGGATAGAAAGGGGGAGAAAGAGGGGAGGACATGCGGCAAAGGGACCTCAGGCCGGATTCGAACCCGGTTCCGCCGCAGGAAGCACTCAGCCTTAATGGTACGCGCTCTACCAGTGTGAGCCACCGGGACGCCCCAGGAAATGCTACATTTAAAAGTCTGCTTACTCAGTGTTTCAATGGTTGCTGTGCACAGGTGGAGCTGCATGAGCGTCGTGGAGACCCCATCCCTGAGGGCTGGGGCTGTGACGCCCAGGGCAAGCTCACCCCCGACCCAAAGAAAGTCCTGAACGGAGGAGGACTGGTGCCCATCGGCGGCAGTGAAGCCACAGGTCAGAAAACAGCTGATAAAAAATACTAAGGAAGGAAAGATCCTGAAATTATACGGTTCTGACTGCAGTTATTACATTACATTACATGTCATTTAGCTGACGCTTTTGTCCAAAGCGACTTACAATAAGTGCATTCAACCTGAAGGTACTAGACATAGACCATAGGAATCAAGTAAGTACATAACTTTAAGAGCTAACTGTCATTACTAAAGGAGTGCTATATGTTAAAGAAGAAAAGAAGAGAAAAGAATAAGAGCTTTTTTTTTTTTGACATTTTGTCAATTATATTTTGTCAGTTATATTTTTGACATTTTGCTCACATTCAAATATGTTAAAATAATCCTTCTATCTACCCTTATGTTAAATCTGAATTGTGCACTTTCTAATGTCAACACTACTCTGACTGGCTGACTGTCAGTCTGTCATGTGCAGTACAAAGAAATAACAATTTTTCTTTCAGAAAATTTAAATCTGCTTTCATTCACTCAAATAAACTACTACAAACTGAAAATCCCAGAGCCGACCCATATCAGAGGTTAAACTTTTGCCAGAGCACTGAGCTCTTCTTGCCTCCAAATAATTTACCTGCATCCAGTTTACTAATTTGTGGAGAAGGATATTCCTGTGCACATATTTTACATATTTTTTCTGCAATATGACTCTCGTGGGTCTCAGTAGGAATATGTCAGTTTAATTAAAGTAGAAAGTTCTTCGTGCAGCAACAATTTTTCAGCTTAATGGCAGTCATATCCCGTGGCTATTCCAACATACAAAGTGATTATGTACATTCACTGAGTGAATATTTAGAAAATAAAACATATATTTCTCGCTAGAAATGTGATTAAAATCCATTTTTATGCAGAAACTAAGTCAAAATATTGATTTTTTTCACTAAAAATGAGAGAACTGTCCGCCATGTTTTTTGTTCTGACCGCCAGGACCTTAAAAGTCACGTGACTTGGAACAAACCAATAGGAAAAAATATTAACTTACATTGTAGCAAAATCCGTGTCAGTTTCACGGAAATTTGAGTTATTCCGTGGCTATTCCACGGATTTTGAGTTAAGCGAATCTGTGGCTATTTCACGGATTCCTGTGAGACCAGGTTCATTACATTATATATATTAAAATACAATTCTCTTCATGAAGCGACTGATGTTTGTGTGTCTGTGTTGTCGCCCTCAGGAGGCTACAAAGGCTACGGTCTGGGAATGATGGTGGAGGTGTTCTGTGGTATCTTGGCTGGCGCCGAGTACAGCAACCGTGTCCGCACGTGGAAAGTAACAGACCGTGTTGCCAACCTGGTACGTGGTGTTTTCTATTTACTTTGGCTTGTGTTGTGTCGTACTGACATACTGACCCCATTAAAAAAAGAAAAAAGAGACATGACCCTTGTCCTCTTGCCTTGTCTGTGAAACAACTGAGAAATGGGTAGAAAATTATTTACTTTTAACTCATAACTGCATTTTTGTATTTAAAAAAGGTAAATACATTTGATAAAGAAAGATATTTCAGTTTTTAACATGTTTCACATGTTCTTAAAATGTCTGGAGCCACATTTATCCATCTTGATTTGGACAGGGACAGAACTTTTGATTGACTGCTGTTTTGCAGTTGCGTTTATTACAGCAACATCAAGGAGGTTGGCTTGAAAATTGACCACCACCAGTTAAAATAAAAGCCACTAGTTTAATAATGTAGATGTGTTATGTTCCTCTACTCAGTAACAGCTTGTGACTGAGCAGTTGGTTTAAACAAACTGCTCCCCTTTGGGATTATTACTGAGTAAAATAAGAAGCTAGATAATTTAGTAAAATAATTCGGTAACACTTTACAATAACCATCATTTATAGATGGTAAATAGACCATTTATAGATGGTAAACAGATAGTCTATTAATGTTTAATCATCATTTATAAACCATATATAGGCCATTTAGAATGGTGAATAGAAAATGTAATAATGTTGAACTATAATTTATAAATGCCAAATAGATTACTTTACCATAAACAAACATAATTATTAGTTTATTAATAGCTTTACACACATTATAACATTTTTAACACCATATTAAGTATGTAAATGATTTCAAAATTATTCTTATACCTTTAAGAAATTGCTTGAAACCATTTAAAGATTAAATATGTATAGAATTTTGTAAATGGTTAATAATAATTGGTTTATAAACCATCTATAAACATCACTTAGATGGTTATTGTAAAGTGTTACCAATAATTCAGATGACAAAAACTTTTTGAGCATATAATAAGTAGATGCACAAGAGATTTTACTTCACAATGCAGTGATTATCAGAAACAAAGGTATGTGTGGAAACACAGTTTTTGGCAGCGAGTTACCCAAAAGATAACCGCTTATTACGTCACATCGCAGCTCCATTTACTGTTTATATTGGGTCAGTTCCCTGTGTTGTCATCACCTGTTTTGTGTTTGCAGGGACAGTGTTTTGTTGCAATCAACCCGGAGAACTTTGCTCTCGGGTTCGGTGACAGGATGGCCGACCTGCTGTCCATCCAGAGAGGCATGGACCCTGTGAGTACATCTTCCTGCTGCAAAGCCTGAATACAGGCTTATTAACCCTCTATGGTACACATTATTATGCCAGTTAGGGAAAAAAAAGTTTGGAGTGTTTTTTTTCTTAAATTAGGCTACGTTTACACGAGGACGGTCTGAACAGAAGACGCAAAAGTGGCGTCGCGTCTTCACTTTTTATTCCTCGTTTAGACGAGCATTTTCGGGAGGAAATCTGCTGCATACGGTGACGCAAAAGTGTGTGAAATTCGATTGTATGCAGCCAGGCGGCATCACTTAAAGCGATAAGAGCATCTTTGGGCATGCAGAAGTTCTCCCAGGTCTCGTTCACAGCCGTCTGGCTCGCCTCCAACGAATTGCTGCATCCAAAATGTGAGAGAGGTAATTCCAGATCCTTCTCTGTTCACTAATACTATCTGTACATATCCTGTACATTTGGTGGAAAGACTCCTGTAAGTTTATTAGAGCTGCCAGAGCAGCTTGAAGGTCCGACGCATGGAAATAATCCCACGTTTGTTTATTTCCCTGTACTGGAGCATGTATGTGACGTAAACACATGCGTGACGTGAGCAGATCAGATCAGAGTTTTGTGTCTTGTCAGTGTAGACGACACGATACGGCGGAGCGGATTTAACTTTTCCACTTTGGAAGGTGGTTTCAGATTTTTGCGTCTTTAAGCCCCAAGAACGCCGTCACCGTCTAAACGAAAGGCACTTCCGATAAAATATTTTGTCGTTTTTACCCGCGAGCGTCCTCGTGTGAACGGGGCCTTAGACTAAATAAACATTATCTAAAGAAAAAAAAGTTTGTTGTCCGTAGGCAACATTGTATCATAACAGTGCGCAACTGAAAAAGAATGTTTTTAAATTCATTTTAACATAATTTATTTTAAGATTCAATATCTTCAACAGGGTACAATACATAACATTTCAAATTTAAAAACATTATAAAAGGATCTTTTTTAACCGGTTTCTTGTCTGGATGTTGCCTGTAGGCAACATTGTACCATTGAACCAACGACCCATTGAACATGCTAAGTATATGCAACTATCAAAAATGAAGGTTTACTCACCTATCAGTAGGAATATATATTTTTCCAGAACCTAAAAAGGGCCAGGAAATGAGGTTTTGAGTGATTTTTTTTGTGACACAAAATGGCAAAGCTGTTTCCTTTGAAAAAGAGTCTGCAAAATAGGGTTTCAATATGGCCTCCTGGAGGTCATGTGACAAATTAAAGCGTTGCTATTGGTTCCCTAAACTCTTCCCCCTTTATTAAATTATCAGAACACTCAAAAACATGCATTATAGAAATTTGGAAGGCCAAAAATGGGAATGTTGACTGAGGGCAACACCGTACCATAGAGGGTTAAAGAAACATGTTTGTAGATGGGGATTTTTTGTGTGTGGAATATTTTATTTTAAAATTTTAGATATAAAAAGAACATAAAAATAATTAATAAATAATAAAAATGAAAAAAGGCTTTTTTGTGATGTAATTTTTGTAACTATAAAATATACTATACTAGTAAAGTAATAATAATAATAATAATAATAATAATGTTAAATTAAAATGGATGAGATAAAGGTATAAAAAAGATTTTGGTAACGCTTTATATTAAGGTCCTTGTAATAACCATTAATTAACAAGTAATAAGGCCCTTGTAAGTCCTTACAAGATGCTTATTAACATTATTGTGTGTTTATAAGCTTATATAAGTGTTAATAATGGCATTACAAACACCCATGACCCACCCATTATGTCTTTGCCATGCCTTTATTAATCTTAATTTGTTTGCTTATTGATATTAAAATATACTTTATTGCTCATCTATTATAAGTTAACTATAAGTTAACTATGCTTTTTGCAACTACCGGATCTAAAGCGAGAACAATGCCTTATTACTTGTTAATTAATGGTTATTAAGGACCTTGTTATAAAGCGTTATCAAGATTTTAATTAATTTATATTGGACAAAAGGAAAATAAAATGTAATTAATATGTAAATAAATACAACATAAGAAAACAAGAGAGGCAATTTAAACAACCCTGGCTTATTCAGTGACTAATGGTGTATCAATTCTGAAAACATTTTTATTTCAAAGCTGATATAGATTTTGGCATCTCTATAATGGTTAAATAAGCTTGATAATAATTTCTGATATTAATTTCTGAAGAGAACATCATCAGATTTTCATCTCCAAAAATCATCTCGCTGTGGGGAGATGGGAATCATTTTAAAAGAAAATGGAACAAAGCAAATTGCTAAATTGCTAATTGCTGTGAGCTTCATGTGTTTGTTGCAGGCTGACCCCGGCGCTCCTGTTTTGGCTGCTGGAGATCCAGAGAGGATGAACATGAAGAAGTGTGAGGAGATGGGCGGCATCCCTTACCACATCAATGTTGTCAACTACATGGTAAGAGCTGCAGAGAAAAGAATAAACTGGACATGGTTAGAAACATTCAATGGTGGAAAAAGAAATACTAATACCACACTGTGAAATTACTCCACTAACAGTAAAAGTCCTGCATTGAAAAGTTAGTGAAGGACAAAAGTATCAGCATCATACTTAACCCATAAGAACCCACGGTGACACCCGTGTAACAAACACTTTCAATCTTCTTGAACAGGGGTCTCAAACTCAAATTACCTGGGGGCCGCTGGAGGCAGTATCAAAATGACCAAAATTACTAAAAAAAAAGACACAAAATTACTGAAAAAACACTAAATTACTTAAAAAAGACACAAAATTACAAAAAAAGACACAAAATGACTGAAAAAACAGTAAATTACTTAAAAAAGACACAAAATGACTAAAAAAGACACAAAATGACTGAAAAAAACACTAAATTACTTAAAAAAGACACAAAATGACTAAAAAAAGACACTAAATTACTTAAAAAAGACACAAAATGACTAAAAAAGACACAAAATGACTGAAAAAAACACTAAATTACTTAAAAAAGACACAAAATGACTAAAAAAGACACAAAATGACTAAAAAAGGCACAAAATTACAAAAAAAGACACAAATTGACAGAAAAAAACTAAATTACTTCAAAAAGACACAAAATTACAAAAAAAAAAAGACACAAAATGACCAAAAAAGACACAAAATTACCCAAAAAAACCCCATCATAAATGTGTTCTATGTGGTTTACTTGGTCTGTGATATATCCCCCATAACTTTCCTTTATGGATAACTGGGTCTGGGTTCTTATGGGTTAAAGTAACAAAAGTAAAAGTACTCATTATGCAGATTTGTTTTATATATTTCAAATATATAATTGTTATTAGTGCGTTTATTTAATCAGCATTTTATTTTTCCACGGTAGGGCTCATTTTCACTACTTAATATACTGTTATGTGGCAAGGTTATTATAGTTAACGAAAACTAAGGAAATAACGAAAACTAGAATTGAAAAAACATTTTCCTTAACTGAACTAAAAATAAAAAGGAGAGTCTTAGTAAACTTATTGGGGCTGAGATGGATCAGACAATGGAAATAAAGGCAACATTTATTGTGACCTTATTGAATATCGCACCCAACAAATACCCCATTACAAAAAAACTAAAACTAACACTAAAACTAATAAAAACTAAACTAAAACTAAGCATTTTCCTAAAAAATAAAGAAAACTACCAAACTCACTCTAAAAAGTAATTAAAACTAACTGAATTTGAAAACAAAAACTGACAACGAAATAAAACTAAAACTAATGAAAAATCCAAAAACTATTATAATCTTGCTATGTAGTTTGATTAAACAAATTGTTGCTAATTCATCTTAATTTTTTCATTTTATTTTTGCAGAACGACTGTGCTAAGAGAGTGGGAGCCTCCCCCCTGCTGCCATGTGACAAACTGGTCTCCGATTAGTGGATCCAGGATTCTTCGGGATCTTCTGCTCACCTTGAAAGTTCACATTGAGCTACCGGGGAATGCAATTTTTTTTACACACATGTTGACAATCACATTTTATCCATTGTAACTTCTTCCGTCAGGTATTTTAATACTTTAAAACTTCAGAAGTGTTTTAGTAAAAACATTTATAATAACTATGAAATTTGTGACTAAAAAGTAATCATTTTAGATATCATTTTCTCTCCTTAAAAGGGACTGCTTGTTTTTTTTCTTTGTCTCGAGATACTGCCGCCAAATATAAGTGTCTCTGACGCCGAAATACGCACATTGTTTGTCTGAAGATGTTGTAAGTCGTCACTTTATGGCTGATGATTGGATGTGAATGAGATAACAGAGTTTGAGAGATGCTGTTGAAAGATGAGCTAAAGACTTTACAATTGGGTCATTCCCTGTTGGTGTTCCAGTTATAATGCAGCGAAATTTTATAACTGTATAGTAATCTAGCTCAGTGGTTCTCAACCTTTTTGAGTCGCGACCCCCAATTTAACATGCATGTTGTCCGCGACCCCCGCTCACTGAACAGAATCTCACACTCACAGTTCAGATCACCCAAAAAAGAAACAAAAGGACTAAAAAAGACACAAAATGACCAGAAAATACACAAAATGACCAAAAAAAGACACAAAATTACCAATGAAGACACAAAATGACTAAAAGAAACACAAAATTACCAAAAAAAGACATTAAATGACCAAAAAAAGACACAAAATTACCAATGAAGACACAAAATGACTAAAAGAAACACAAAATTACCAAAAAAAGACATTAAATGACCAAAAAGACTAAAACACATTAACACATGAACACTTTAACACAGTGGAGACAGAGCTGACTTCCAAAATGCTTTGGCGACCCCCAGAAATCACCTCGCGACCCCAATTGGGGTCGGGACCCCAAGGTTGAGAACCACTGATCTAGCTAACCGTATCACGCACAAAAAATATATATTTTTCAAACTAAAAGGCATTCCATTGGAACCTTTACAGGTCATAAATAAATACCACTGTTATGTGCCTTAATAAATAAAAGCCATATAAGCATATTGTCTTCTTAAATTCCTATGGTCTGATTAAGAACTATTTTATGGGTGTTTGTTTCATTATGTATTTATGTGTTGTTTTATTATGCTTCATCTGCATTTACAGAACAAGCAGCCTCAGGCATTTCAACCACCTGGTGGCGCTGTGTCAATGTTTATAATGAAACTCCATATGAGACAGTCCAGGGTCTGACATGCAGTTCAATATATGAATATATCTAACTAGTTTATAAACAGAAAACTGAGGCAATAAAACAAGCAGAAATGTGAAACTACTGCATGAAGTAGTGAAACATTTAACCCCACAAATAGCTAAAAATGACTAATTTTGTACTTTGATTCAGTCTTGACACATTAAAATATGTTTAATATACTGCATGATTCAGAAAAAAGCATCTAATAGTGATTATTTTGACTGATATTGCAATTCTGATATGATTTATGCTATTTGTGGGAATGATAACTCACCTCATTCTTGGGATTTTCTTTGAATTTTTTTTTTAAAGAGATCATGGTGGCTGTGGCTCAGTTGATTGAGCGGTCGATCACTGATTGGAAGGTTGGTGGTTCGATCCCCGACCATGGCAGCCTCCATGTCGTAGTATCCTTGGATCCTGAACCCCAAATGGCTCCTGATGCTGCCTTCATCTGTGTGTGAATGAATTCCCACTGGTGGCAGGTGGCACCGTTGTAGAATAGCCTCAGCCACCAGTATGAATGTGTGTGTGAATGAGCGCAGTCTGTAGTGTAAAGCGCTTTGGATAAAAATGCTATACCTTTTTTTTTTTGCAAGACTATAGAAAACAATGGCTTTTTCTCAAGTCTTTTTAAGATTTGTGGACCTGCAGCACCACAATACTTATTTTAGAAAGGTATTTATATAGATAATATTATATATATATTGAACCTGCTGCGAGTTGGATATTGCACTAGTCCATATTGAGAATTTGATTAATTGTGCCTTTCTAGTTTAATATCACATCACTTGTAAAAATCAAATGCCTCAAATGTGAAAAAAGATCAAGCTAGTTTCAGCTTTCAGGTAATCAGTTTGTTATGACTCATTTGTTACTTTAAGTAAATGTTGTAAAGCACAACCTCACAGAAGAGCAATTACGCACATTACTTGCCTGGTGTATTTAAACAATCTTTACATCTGTTACATTCAACCTCACGTAAATTAAAAGGCTACAGGTTGTCCTTAGTTTTCGTCTTTTTTCATATGTAAACCTTTTGGTTGATATGAAATCTATTTAATCTATCTGGTTTTATGACCTAATGAACTTATTGGGGCTGAGATGGATCAGACAAAGGAAATAAAGGCAACATTTATTGTGACCTTATTGAATCTCGCACCCTACAAATACCCCATTAAAAAAAAACCTAAAACTAATAAAAACTAAACTAAAACTAAGCATTTTCCCAAAAATAAAAACTAAATTAAACGAGCAAACGTACTCTAAAAAGTAATTAAAACTAACTGAATTTGAAAACAAAAACTGACAACGAAATTAAAACTAAAACAAATGAAAAATCCAAAAGTATTATATTATATAAATACCTTTCTAAAATAAGTATTGTGGTGCTGCAGGTCCACAAATCTTAAAAAGACTTGAGAAAAATATTGAGAATTTTATTAATTCTGCCTTTCTAGTTTAATATCACATCACTTGTACAAATCAAATGCCTCAAATGTGAAAAAAGATCAAGCTTGTTTCAGCTTTCAGGTAATCAGTTTGTTATGACTCATTTGTTACTTTAAGTAAATGTTATAAAGCACAACCTCACAGAAGAGCAATTACACACATTACTTGCCTGGTATATTTAAACAACCTTATGTTACATTCAACCTCACTGAAATTAAAAGGCTGCAGGTTCCATGTCAGATTTCTCACCACTAGATGGAGACAAAGTTTGAGTAAACTCATGGGTTCGGAGAGCGTCTCCTCACGAATGCTTTCATTTTTATACACATTTCATGTATTCTGTTATTGTTTTGGTTGCTAGGGAGCTTTATTTAGACAGTTTACATTATTTTTTACGTGTATCTCATATGATTTGATTAAAAGATACTTAATGGTGGTTAATAACTTGGTAGTGCATAAGTATTGGATGTAAAACTGATATGTGACCAGAAATGAACACACCAAAACATCATAATATTATACATGACAAGGACATAACACAATAAGCAAACAAGTACAATATTTAAAAATAAATTGTATTCAATAGTTGCTTTTACTATGTTGAATTCAAACGTAATATATTATATTACGTTTGAATAAATGTTATAATTTAAATAAATAATAAATAAATAATAAACAAATAAATAAATTGTTATAATGTTATATCATCAGCTAACACAGATCGTCTGTCCCATCATAAATCACATGGTCTTCAGACAAAGTCGTATAAATATATCTTTCAAATTCTAAAATTGTGGTCATTTCATCCTGACCACTCCTAAATTCTGACAAACAGTTCTGTACACACACTGGACTCCTATTAGTGTGTATATGTGTGTACAAAATAAACAGCTGTATGACATGATAATATTGCATTGGTCTTGTCTGTAGTATATATTTATATATAAATATACAACTTTTTTATTTGTTGTCTTACTATTTTCAAAATTAGGTTTATATTTGTGAACTATGTTTTGTCTTCCCAGTTTGGACCGGTTTGCAGCTAAAGCTCCACATTTGCACTGTAAATGAGTGATGAGGCCTCTCCCAGAGCCGCAAGGGAGAAGGGGGACTGGGCAGCGACAGATGCCCAGATCAGGACCCTAATCTCCCATGCCAAAAGTCCTGGCACTGGGCCCCGGACCCTGGATGTCCCGTTAACACTTGGCCGGCCGCAGACAAAAGAAGAGAAATCAACAAATCAATGGGCTTTCAGCCCCACCGGGGGAGGGGAAAGGAGGTGGAGGAAGGGGGGTAGGGGGGTAAGTGAGTGCTGGGCGGGGCCGGGCTGGGCCAGGTCTGTGGGTGTGTATGCAGGGGAGGCATGGAGATTAGGTCTGGACCGAGGGGGAAGGAGGCTGAGGGCTCCGCCGAGTCCGAGGATTAAGGGGCCGATTCAAACACTCGTTATAGGGGGCAGACTCTGAGGTGTGTGTGTGCATGGATGGATAGATGGATTTCGGGGGCCTAATCTGTCCTGGCCTTGGCCTGGTGCCCTAGTGTGGATTAGACGGGGCCCCCAAGAGCCCCAAGAGCAGGGCCGCTGGCTAGGATTAGGCAGATTCTAACAGGTGTTTTCTTTTGTGGTGCTGAGGGGGGATCTGTCCATCACTCACTGACGAGCAAATCATGAAGTGAGCGGCTACTACTGATGGGGCCAGTGATGCCAAAAGGCCGTGACATGTGTGTGTCCGTGTGTGTGTGTGTGTGGGTCAGTGTTTGTTTTTGGACTTGTAGACACAACTGGCTGCTTAATAGGGAGTGTGTGGTGGTGTTTTTCCCTTAAGCCAGGGTCATATCTGTGACCGTGTTCCTGTCTGACCCTGGTCATCGCTGTGGAAGAGGTGGAACTCAAACACTTTTTTCCAGAAGGTGAAATCGTGATGCAGCTGATCAGTCGTTGTGGCTGTGCAGCAGCAGCAGCAGCAGCAGCAGGACTCTGCTGTGGAGGAGATTAGTGTAGCTGCTACTGGAGAGCACTTTCACACTGTAGGAGGATCAGATCAGAAGAGCTTAGAAGTCACAGAGCTTGTCACTAAACTCTTGGGCTTAGAATTAGAAACACACACACAAACAACACAGCAGGTGAAATACTGTAACTGTGAGGAAACAAAGTGTGGGTAAATATGTCACTCCTCATCATCAGTAAGTACAAGTATCAAAATAGAAACAGTTGATATTTCATTACAGCTGCATCTTACTGATGAAAAGTATGAGTACCATATACCATACAGCGTGGTCCCCCCCGAAAAGGTATTTTTTGGGAATAAATACAATACAATACAACTTTATAATCCATCTAAATGGAAACTTGACACGCCTTGACATTATGAAAAAAAAAAGGCATCATTTTCATAAAATTGCAATTTGTTGAGTACCACTGCTCAATTATGGCAACAACCACAGTTAATGGCATAATCGTGGCCTAGAGATTAGGAATTGGGCTTGTAACAGAAGGGTTGCCGGTTCAAATCCCAGGACTGACAGGCCAAGCACAGGAGTACCATTAAGCAAATCACCCCTAATATAATAGTAATATGCTGCCCACTGCTCCTTGCATGTTGTGTTCACTTGTGTGTGTAGAAAAAAAGGATGGGTAACATTCATTACTTAAAAAAGTAATTCATCTTAATTAACTGAACTTTTAAGTTTCATTTTTTGAATGTTATTCAACTAAAAACAAATAAAAAAAGTAGGTATAAAGGAGATGAAAGAATTATATATGCAAATCTTAACAAATAATATAAATATATACTGTAAAATAATAATAATAATAATAATAATAATAATAATAAATAATAAAATAATAATAAAAAATATTAGATTCAATATGCTGTATGCCCTTCTTTAGTCTACTGAAAAAACCAAACATATTCTACAATTTGGGAAACTTTATTAAACATATTTCAGTCAATAACTTGTAACCTGTGAAAACAGGTGAACATTAAGGGATGTGCTAATATTTATTATACAAGACAAAATTAAACAATTATTGCGAGAAGGAATGCAGCACAATAACTGTTTTATATCCATTATCTTGTTTTCAGAATAATTGGAGGCCAAAATCATAATTTAAATAAAGCTTGTATAATGCCCAGACCTCGTATTGATGGCTGGTATACATTTAAAAAACAATATATTAAAATGTGAAATAAGGAGCTCCAGTTTCATGTACAAAGGTGGCGTTATAGTGGAAAAGCTCTGTTCATATTTTCAGTTCAGGCTTTGCAGCCCCGCTGAGGGAAGGCGTGTATTATGGATGTAATGACAGACAGAAGGGAGGAGTGGAGTGATGGAGAGAGTGGGAGGAGAGCTAGAAAAGCTCTGCTGCTCTCCTGCTGGGACTTTAATGAAGTGGAGCGACTTCCTGGTTTGTTCCTCCCAGCTGTTGTCCCTACAAAGCCAAGATATTTGGCCTTGGCTCTTTGTCCTTCTCAGGCTACCATACCTCCAAATGACCGAGCGAACACGTAGAAATAAAAGCAAAGCATCTGCTGTCTTGTTCTCTCCAACTGCTCCGGAATGCAAACGTCTCTCCATCTGTTGCCTCCCTCCCCAAAATGCTCGGAAGATTTCGGGGGATTTAATCCCAAAATATAAATATTGTCATACTAAAATATTGCATAAATACCTGCATGTACATAACATCTCTGCCTCCACTTTCCTTTACTCTTTATTACATTGCACATTTTTCCCTATTTTTAATTCATTACATTTCAATCAAACCTCACCAAATAAAATAAAACACCAAAAACAGGACTCTACACCGTCATAACCAACCTTTACACAAGCTATTTACAAAACACAAGGAAAACAAACAATAAAATGTGCAAAAGAACACTAAATATTTATTAAAAAATATAAATAGAATAAAGTCACAAGTTATCATGTATCATGTTGTTCTTGATTATTTGATTTTCAAAGACGGCCTTTAATTTCTTTAATTTTTTTTTTTTTTTATTTCCCTGTAAGACTATTGCAACACCTCAATCTAAATATATACAGTGCTGTGCAACAGTCGTGTGTCTTGCAAGTTTGAAAAAAATGCTGTAAATAAGAATGCTTTCAAAAATAGAAATGCTAAAAGTTTATTTTTTTAAATCAATTAACAAAATGCAAATTGAGTGAACAGAAAAAAAAATCTAAATCAAATCAATATTTGGTTTGACCACCCTTTGACTTCAAACCAGCATTAATTCTCGTAGGTGTTTTTTCACACCTGCCTGAGACTTTTGCACAGAACTGTATGTTAGCAAATCACATGTAAATATGATAACAAATATCAAAAGCTTCTTAATATATTTAAAATATAAATATATATTAATATATATTTAATACTTAATATTAAAAGGTAAACATATTTTCTTTAAGACTCTTTCTCTTTTGTTAAGCCTATTTATTCATTACATTCAGTGTCTTCTGTTAAAAAGATATATATACTAAAATACATATATCAAAGTTTACACTACCCTTGCACCCCTGGGGGTCGGGACCCCCCCACACACTGAAAAACAGTGTGTTAGTACCAGACTGTTTAAATCAGGCAGTAACCTCCAGGTCTGAGCAGGCAGGCAAACCAGGAAGTGCCTTAAGCTGTATTCTACCGAAAGTTCCAGCAGGGGGTGCTAAGTTTGGCCGCAAAAACATTTCTGTCTATTCATTTCAATGCAAAATGAGAAAACTTCTCACCTGATTTATTACCTTAGATTTTTTTAAGGACAACACTATGGTCTCAATCGCTAGTAAAAAATCTTCTTCAAGACAATTTGATGTTAATAGTTCTAATAATGGCCCCATTTAGAAGAAAATAGAAGATAAAGAATCGTATGATTTGGGGCGGGGCTACCTTTGATTGACAGGTCACAAACAAGGCGAGCCGTCATCAGGAGAGAAGCAAAGCAATGCGTATCCACGGCAACGTGTCAATAAAGTTATATATAACGTTATATAGATTTAAAAAAAGGACGTTTACCGGTTTGGTCTCATACCTTTGACCCTTTCACTGTTTTTTCACTTAATGACTTAATGTCTTGTTCAGTGTTTGGTTGGACTAACAGACGCTCCAAGGAGTCGCTGCTCAGTTATCTGAGGTATGTACATTTTGTTTGAGGTTTTTTTGATCGCCAAAACTAACATCCCAGTTAATGCTCTAGTTAATGCTAACATTAATTAGCAGTGACTTCTCTCAGTCAGGTTGAGGTGTAGAGAGGCTGTAGTCAGTGATCAGATCCCTCTCCTCCTCCACAGTCCATATATGGTCTGCTTCCCGTATCAGAAACAAGATGGCAACACAAGATGGCGACGAGTGTAACGCTGAACTCGATGCTTCCACGAGGCAGTCCACAAACCAATGGGTGACGTCATGGTGACTACGTCCATTATTTATATACAGTCTATGATATAAATAAGGTTAGTGCACTTCCATATTGGTACTTAGTGAAAAAAAACCCCACATGCATAACTTAGATAAGTACAGTTTGGTGTTTGCTGTTTCAATTGTAACTCCTTAATCGTTGGCTCCGTATAAACAAATACCTCAAACATCATGAAACACCCACACCCACACACACGCACACACATATATTTATACACATACATACAGTGGTGGAATGTAACTAAGTACATTTACTCAAGTACAGTACTTAAGTACAATTTTGAGGCAAATATTGCACTTTTTTAGGTCAAGATCAAGGTCACGTTTATTTCTAGAGCACCTTTATACAACCAAGGTTGACCAAAGTGCTTTACATAACTGAATATCAACAACAACAAAATCCAATCCAATACAAGATACATAATTAAATAACAATAAACTCACAAATAAAAATAAAAGACAATTTGATCTAATAATATATTACATGAGATGTACATTACAACACACAGAAACAACTTTCTTCTCACACAGGTTCGAAAGCCTGGGAGAAAAAAATGAGTCTTAAGAGAAGATTTAAAAATGTCCAAAGTCTTTGACGACCGGATATGCAGCGGTAAACTGTTCCACAGCTTCGGGGCAGCCACTGCAAAAGATCGATCGCCTTTTGTTTTTAGCATTTAGGCAAATCCAGGTATGACTCATTAGACCTCAGAGCTCTGGTTGGTCTGTGAACCTGTATATTTTACTCTTCTACATTTAGCTGACAGCTTTATTTAGTTTTCAGGTCAAGATTCACGTGAAAAACAAGATCAATTTAAAAGTGATTAGACATTTCTTTAACCTCATAACAGTATATAAAGTAGTTAAAATGAGCCCTAACTTGACAACAGTAATACGCTGCTTACATAAATGCATCAATAATAATATTAATCCAATAATAAATTTGGAAGATATAAAACATTCTGCATAATGAGTACTTTTACTTTTGATACTTTAAGTACATTTTGATATTGATACTTTTGTACTTTTCTTTAGTTCAGGACTTTAAATTGTAGTGGAGTAATTTTACATAGTGATATTAGTACTTTTACTTTAGTAAGGGATCTGAATACTTTTTCTACTACTGCTTACATATTACTTCCTTCTTTTTTTTTGCTGTTAAGAGGAGTGGATTGCTAACAACCTCAGATCGATGGCTGCATTATAGGAAAAACACTTTGCTCAATTAAACTCCTTGCTTTTCAACTTTCCAAAACAAGAACATCCTCTAGTGTCTCCTGGTACTGCAACATATGTCTTCTTCTCAACTATGTGAAACTGTCACAGCTAATAGTGTGAACAGGGGAAATATACTTACGCTGCCGATAAAAGCCGTCCTGGGTTTTACGTCTTCTTGTAAACCAGCTGGTTCATGTGTTGCTTCTTCTTGGTCAAACTAAAATAAGGGAGGAACAAATAAAAAATCAGAGAGTAGGATTACATCCAACACTCTCTTTTCTTCTCTTCTTTTTTCACTTTGTTGTGGCGAGTGGATTTAATTTCCTCTGTGTGCTTTGGACACCTCTGCATCTTACACTCTCTTACACCCACATGTCAACAGACAGCTGAGGTGTTGGGCGGCCTTTGTCTGAGTGTGAGGTCGTAAGGACGCTATAACAGTTCCCTGCATGTGTTTTCCACTTATAATCCTGCGTCCATTTAATTCTGTCACTTTCTCTTTATTTCCTGTCATCACCCTCATTTGTTCATGCTTAATCTTCTCTTTGTGTCCCACTCCCCATTCTGTCTTGCTTCACTGGATTAAAAAACAGTTTATTAGAGTTTTTATCTCTCCTTTTGTTGTGCACATTAAGCATTTTAACATCAATGCATCATTAGCACTTTAGTTTTACAGACGTTATCTTAAATGATCTAAATAAACCAGACCATCAACACTTGGGTTGACCGTCTTAATGTTGGATGGAAGTGTTTGAAGCTGAAGGTTTCAAAGAGGTTTACAAGGATTGAAACAAACACAATAACAGTAAAGGTCAAAGGTCAGAGAAAGAAATGAAACACAAACTCAAATTGCAATTTTTAACTCACATAAAAATGGTTGATTTTGTCTGTCTTGTTTTTATAGGTAGCTTTTGTAAAATTTGTACTATTTTTAGCTGTTGATGAGAGATTCTTCCAGCTTTATCAAGACCAGATGCATTCATTTCAGCAACACAGCTCATCTACACTGTATTTATAATGTCAGCCCATCTGACATTGTACTATAGATGCTTGCGCTGCATTTACACATCCAGCTGCACCATGAAGAGCAGTTTAAAAGGCTGGTGTGCATAAAATCAGAATCAGATTTATAATTAGTTATGAACATGCATTTGCAGGATATTTACAGGGAGATAGTTGTTGTTGAAAGTTTAATAAAAACCATTCGACAGTCTATTTTTCCGGTGTGTGTGTTTGTGTGTGTGTGTGTGTTTGTGTGTGTGTGTGTGTGTGTGTGTGTGTGTGTGTGTGTGTGTGTGTTTGTGTGTGTGTTTGTGTGTTTGTGTGTGTGTGTGTGTGTGTGTGTGTGTGTGTTTGTGTGTGTGTGTGTGTGTGTGTGTGTGTGTGTGTGTGTGCACTGCAGGCTCTGAAGGGGGCATCAGTGTGCATGTGTTTCATTGCTTTGTGTATGCCGAAACAGCAAAAAACCAGCATGCAATATTAAGAATAGGAACAAGAACAAGAACAAGAACAAGAACAAGAATAAGAATTAATCACTTTTTAAGAGTGACGGTGGCTGAGTATTGTGGAGGAGATTTATGATATGGAGAGGTTCAAACATACCTTGAGATTGCGGGAGGAACAGTTTGACGGGAAATGGAAGAAATGGAATTATTACAGAAAGGGTGAGGGTCATACCACTAGTAATTATAGTAATGACAACTGAACAGGACAGAATTGTTGCATTGTGACTGAATGGAATGACATATAAGCTGCTAATGGAAGTGTTTTTCTTTTGTTGTTTGTTTTTTTTGTGTATTATTGTATTTAAATGAAAAAAACTCAAATAAAAATTATAGTTAAAAAAGAATTGATTACTTTTAAAAATACTCACAGTCACTTGAAGTTATATGCATAGATAGATAGATAGATAGATAGATAGATAGATAGATAGATAGATAGATAGATAGATAGATAGATAGATAGATAGATAGATAGATTACTTTATTCATCCCCGAAGGGAAATTCGGTTGTCACAGCATTCCGGTATTCAAGTACGATAAAATACAATAGAATAAAATACTGAGGTAGCATAAATAAAAACAACAATAGAAAAAAAAAACACAGAATAGAACAAGGACACTTAAGAAGTTAAGAAAAAACATCAGTTGTTAGGATGGTTGGCAAGATGATGGTAATAATTAAACTAGTGATATGATGGCAACAATGCTATAGTGACTAGACGGTATATAATAATAATAATAGTGCAGTATATAATATATATAATATAATATGTAATAATAGATAATAAACAATATAAAAATAAAATGAAAATGAAAAATATAAATAAAGTAATTATAAGTTAAATAATATGACATATAATATATAATAATAATAATAGTAATAATAATAATAATAATAATAATAATAAATAAGGCCGGTAAGGCCGGTATAATAATAATAGTAGTATATTACAGTATATAGTAATAATAGTAATGGCAGCAACAGTATATATAATAATAATAATAATAGTAATAATATTAATAACATAGCAAAGTGTCATCCGTAGATTTAGTGCATAGATTTAGTGCATTTCAGTAATGATGAACAGATGCAAAAGACAAAATTCATTGAAAAAAACAAGAAAGATGTCATGACAGTTCAGGTTAGGCAATAGGAGTCAGGTTTTGTATGCTGTCATGAAGAGGCGGGTTTTGGTTTTTAAAGAGTGGAGAGAGTCAGAATTGTGGATGTTTGAAGGGAGGGAGTTCCAGAGGGTTTGGGCAGAAATGGCAAAGGCAACTGTCCAAGCACGACATCTATTAGTGAGTGATTCACTGCACTCAATTCATGCTGGTGCTGTCATATGCTGCTGTGTTAGAAACAGGTGGCCTCTTTTTTTGTGTTAATTCTCTCACCTGTCTCACAGAAATCCTCACAAGCTAATCATTCAGTCCTTCAAATGGCGTAACTGACACTTCCTGGGAACAGTCATCGCCTGTCACTCGTGAAGATTTTGTCACTTGACGGCGTAAGTGGAAGTAACATTTGAGTCCTGAAACAGCGTCACTGAGCAGCATGACTTCATGTTGCACACCTCAAACTCTATGGAGACCGTTAACGGGATCCTGCCGTGTCCTGTTAGGAGGCGACAGGTATGACACGAAGCAACAAAGAGTAATAATCTGTAATTATTACTCAGCAGAAAAGAGATAAGAAGGAAAACACCATTTGCTAACCAGCTGCTCGTCGATTGTTCTTTCTCTGAGAGCTATATTGGATCAATTGCATCAATACCTCATCTTTAGATTAGATCAATGCACCCTGAAAACCAAATTAAAGAACAAAAGCTATTGATTGAGATGCCAATCTTAATTTATCTCTCAGCTACAACAGAAGGAGGATATAAATAGGCTTTTTGGTTGCCAAAAGAATGATTTTGATGAATTGGAAGACACGTAAGAGAAATTGTTTTTCAAAAGAATCATGGTTACTTGAATTTTTTGATCTCCTTGGAATGGAGCGAATGACCGATTTGATGAATGATGATCATTTTGGAATAAATTGGCAACAAGTTATGGGAATTATCGCAGAATTCCAAACGTGAGATGAGGAAGGACCCTTTCCCTGCAGCCCTGTAAGAGCCCACTGTCACATTGTCACCTTGTTTCCATGTAAATTAACTTGAAAAAGATTATGAAATGAATATGATTTTGAAAATAACAATTAATTGCAATGGTACAGTACTGTATGTGTATGTATGCGTATCTTGTGGTTTGTTGTGTCTGATCTATTATACTGTGGTTGTTTGTGGTTGTATTGTGTCTATCTTATGTTGTATAATAATAAAAATGTTAATAAAAGCAATTCTCAAAACCAAATGCAACAATTTTCATGGGGATTGTCATACAAACAAACTCTCATAAGAATCATTTTAAAGATGCTCATTGACTCTAGAGCAGCTCCCCACAGAGTGTCAGAGAGTCTAAAGGAATATAAATATATTAAAAAAGCATCTTAAAGGGGCCCTTCATCCATTTAGATACAAAGCTTAGTTTATTTGTTTATTTGACTCTGACTCTGGAGGGAGCTTCACAGATAGTGATCTCAAGCTTTTTTGTGTTCTTAACTAGAGGTTTCTCTCCAGGGAGAATTTATTGATATAAACTATAAAGTTGCATTATGTACATTTGTCTCTCCTTGGAGAGCTTTAGTGCTGGTGTTATAAAGTATTTGACTCTGTTTTTACCAAATAAACTCTCTCCAGGACAATGAGTTAGTTGATTTCCAAAGTCTTTAATTTAAGTTCTCCAATTCATCTACTGACATCATAAAGTTACCCTCACTTTCCCATTTTTCTTTTATATAGGATGTGTTCACCCCACTAAGTTCTTGAAGGCCTTTGTATAATTTTGATGTGGGATAACTTCAAAGCATGGGGAGCTTTTGATCATTGACACCGGACCAAACAAAGAGCCATACTGCCGCCCCTTCCTGCCAAATAAGAGCTGTTTTCCTTTTTGCTTTGAGCCCTTCAAACCTATTTTCCCCTAAGATAAAGGGTGCTGCATTTGCTATTGTGTGTTGGTTTATTTTACCCCTCTGGGCAAAAGAAACCTCCATCTACAGTAGAGAGGATTAGTGTTCGGATTCAGGCTAGAAACCAACCCCGAAGCCACTCTCAGATGCAGGGTGCTGTTTGTAGCCAGGAGTCAGAGACTGCTGATGTGTGACGACAACAACAGGTGATGGAGGGAGGGAGGGACGGGGACAGCAGCTCACCTTTCTCTGTGGTCGGTCACTCGGTGTTGGTTTAGGGGCTCCCAGGCCAGAGCCCGGGGCCTCTGTGATAGATGGGTACAGCTGAGACCATCCTGATCTAACGAGGGCCGAGTGGGGGCACAACCTGACCCTGAGGACGCCCCCACCCCCCACAGGCTCCTCTTAAAGCTCCATGTATTGTATTTACTCTCTGAAAGTAGCTTTAGAGCAATGTATCAGTTTGATGGACAGTTCAAAGCCTTTTAAAGGCTTCTCTCTGCACTGCAAAAAAAAAAAAGCTGGGTGAATTCAAAATTTCAAGGCAACAAACTTCGATAAAATTTTAAGTTGGACAATTAAACTTAATATTTTAAGTTTTGTTTTTGAGTTTGCTCAACTCTGAATTTCTGTGGCACGATTGTAACGCCGCTATGAAATGTCAATGTTGCGACCACAATTTTGAGTTAGCATTGATACGCTAATGGCTACTCTTGTAGCTGTAACGAGCAGCACCGCTAGCATCAGTTAGCGGCTAGCATCAGTTAGCCGCTAGCTTTCGCTAATGACCAAATTTCACAACAAAGAAATAAGAGTTAGCAGAACTATTGTCCCTTGTTGTGAACCCCAACTTAAAGATATGTAACAACAACTCACAAACTTGTTTTTGAGCAGACAACTGACTTCCTTTGTTGTGCTAACTTACATTATTGCCCTAAATGTCAGTAATTTATATTTCCAAGTTTTACCAAATTAAATCACTGTTTTAGGCCAAAAAATACAAGTTGGCTTTTTTGCAGTGTGACTCCATAACCAGCCTGTAAGAGCAGCAATGATATATAATATCATTTTTAATTCTCTAATCATCCATTTATATGTTTGATACACACCAGTTTCTTTAATCTGGTTTGAGACTTCTGATTTGCCTTTCACATCTTTTTTCAGTAATTAAAGTAGAATAATAAATAAAATCATATTCATTTAACAAAAAGTGGGAGCTGCAAAGACGCTAAGTTACCAGCTAATGCTAGTGCAAGCTACGTAGATTGGTTAGCGAGGGATATAGGTGATTCAAAATGAACAGCAAACTCCTTAAAGTGTATTTTAGTGCAAGCGAACACTAAACAAGACATTCTTAAGGAACCAAAATGTTACAATCAACTTTTAAGAGGAAAATAAACACTGCGCGGTCGTAGCAACTTGTCAATCACAACGCAGTCACAGCCTAAAGCCTAAAGCATACCCTGTATCATCTATTTTACTCTAAATGGGACAACAAAATACACATCTTGCTGTATTGTTGAAGACTTAAAACTTGAGCTTAAGACCTTAAACTCATTACGAGAATGTTTACTGAGGTCACAAATCAAGTGAAAAGTAGGATAAATTTCATACAACTTTCATACAAATTTAACCCGGTTTTGTTCATTTGTAAAGCATAAAGTATAAATTATGATCCAATTGTCATTTACATTATTGTAGCCATATTAATTCCAGCTGGTTACCACAAGTTTAACACTTCTTTTGAGAATTTATCAATCTTATCTCCTAAATGTCCAAGACAAAAGCATTTGAAACCGGGTCAAATTTGCTGCTTGACCTTATTTCGATTTGGTAGTAGTAAGTTTACTTTCTTTCGTTTTATGGTTTTACAGTTGTAAACTTGTAAACTTGTATTTAAGATAATAATAATTGCAGAATGATGATGATATCAAATTTCCAGACACCAAACGGATATAGATGTAAAGACGTTGGAGAGAAAATCACATTACAGTGTAATTTCTATGTACGATTTCATTACATTAAATTAGACTGTAACTTCATTTACAGTTTCTTCTCAGGAAATTACACAGTAACTTCATTAAGTGTCAGCTGGACGAACGGTCGTGTCAACAGCTCTGACCTTCAGTCTCCCACCGGTGGCACGTTACTGTGTCTGCCAGCTCCAAGCACAGAAACACACTTCCCATCCATTATCCATCTGGGGCCCCCACTTCCCTCCAGCTCTCTCTCTCACTCACACACACACACACACACACACACACACACACACACACACTCGTCTCTGCTTGGTCATCCGATCAATCCCTCCACCCAACTGCACACATATATGAAGACACAGAATCATCAGATTATATAATGTAAGCAACAGTTCTAGTTGTGACACACTTTGACATCTTTTGTTGTCCTAAAACCTCAATACAGTTTATTTCTTTGTTACTATTAATGTGTCCTTTTTAATATACATCTGTTCACAGCAACATCAACATATGTACAATATAATACAATCCTGCAGCTCTGCAGTACATATTGTCTTTTAAATGATTATGAATTTCAGTGACACCATGTACTTTATTTTGATCAGATGAAATGAAAAAACTAATGACCCCATTTAAAAGATCTTTAGTTTATGGTCCAAAGTGCATGGCGTAAGTGCATTTTAGGTGTTTCCAATTAACTTTTTGCATGTTAAATGGTGCATAATCAGGGTGGAAATGAAGGTGCAAGGTGCAGAAGGAGGGTATTTAGTCTCTTAATTAATCATAGGTGTGTTGTGGGCATAACATGGATTAAACCAATCAGAGTGTCATCTAACATTTCCTTTAAAAGCCAGAAAAATTCTGCAAATTGGAGAAGCAGGCGGTTTTCTGTCTCAGCTGCCTCCCATTCCGCTCTCCCATCATCAACTTAATTTGACTGCATATGAGCAGATGCACTGATAACATATTTTACCGAGGAGAAGGAGTGCTGCTGCTCATCCCAAGCATGGTGCATGTGCGTTGTGAACCCTGTGCACCCTTTAAATTGCATATTGCTTAATTCACCACTGACTTTAGACCAAGTTTTTGCTTGACCAGTGTTGCAGTTGCATTCTGCTGCCTCATGATAGCAATGATCCAACAATGCACCTGACCACACACTCATTTTTAGACCAAATTGTTTATGAGAGCACAGATGAATGCAAGAACATTCAATACTTAAGCAATGTGGGCATGAAAATGACAATTGCATTGGTCTAAAATTAGCAATGTTAGTTGCATTGCTGTGCATCTTTGCAGCAGGTGTCAAAAAGGGGCCAAATGATTAAAAACGTATAGACTAAAAGTTAAAATCAATACTGTCCCAACTCATTCTCAACATAAATTACATGGAGTGGACAATAGCCATCAACATTACTGGATTCAAATGAATAAGAATAATATAAAGAATAAACTGTTATAAAGTTATATTTAAGTATAAAAGTATAAAATGAATGTGCTGATTACCCAAAAGGTCTGTTTGTCCAGTGGACACATATACAATGTAACTAAAGTAGCTATCACAAAGTCAGGCTGGGGAGCTTGAAACTCCTGTGAAAGGAATAATTAACTTTTGTCCATCCAGTGTTCATTGTTCTTTGTTATCTTGCTCTATATGTTTTTATTGAAAATTTAAGTAATGTTAAACTGGCCTCTTTACTGGTCTCAATCACTGACAGATGTAAGTTCTCTGGCCTAATTTAGGTTGAGACACTTCAGCACACATTCATATAAGGCCAAACACAAAACTTAACCCTCACTGATAACAGAAAGCCTAAACAAATATACTTATCTTACACTGATATAGCTGTACTTGAGACTTTGGTTGGGGGAACTAGTGCTATGTATGTCATATGTATACGTAAAATGTTTTGAGTTTTAAATTGGGTGAAAAATGTAGCGGCGTTATTATAATATTCACTTCTGAACTTTAAAGATATTTTGGCTGAAAAAATGCTGACTTCTATATTCTACATTTATCTTAGAAAGGCAATGAGAATGGCGAACTTTCTGTCTTTGAAGAGAGGCTAAAATATGAATTTGCTTTTCACTTGTCTAATTTTGAACCTGGTCTCACAGGAATCAGTGAAATAGTCACGGATTCGCTTAACTCAAAATCCGTGGAATAGCCACGGAATAACTCAAATTTCCGTGAAACTGACACTGATTTCGCTACAATGCAAGTTAATGACAGTCATATCCCGTGGCTATTCCATGGATATTTTTTCCTATTGGTTTGTTCCAAGTCACGAGACTTTCAAGGTCCCGGCGGTCAGAAAAAAAAACATTCTAATTTTTAGTGAAAAAATCAATATTTTGACTTTGTTTCTGCATAAAAATGGATTTTGATCACATTTCTAGCGAGAAACATATGTTTTATTTTCTAAATATTCACTCAGTGAATGTATATAATCACTTTGTATGTTGGAATAGCCACGGGATATGACTGTCATTAACTTGCATTGTAGCGAAATCCGTGTCAGTTTCATGGAAATTTGAGTGATTCCGTGGCTATTTTGAGTTAAGCAAATCCGTGGCTATTTCACGGATTCCTGTGAGACCATGTTGCTAATTTTCAACATTTAAGTTGAACCCTTGTGTGTTTTGTTGCATGCGAGCCATCGGTCAGAGGTCAATAGGGGAGACATTGTGTATTTCCAGTTATGTTTTGTCTGGGATACTTTTGGTCTGGAGTAGTAGTGGTCACTGGGGGTGGGGGTGTTTAAAGAGAGTGTCAGCTGGTCCATACAGTGCGACTACACGACACCACCTCCGCTGCTTCCTCAGCCAACCACCACAGTGAGGAAGTCCCTGTTCTGTTTGGTGCGATCATCAGGACAGCTGGTCCCTGGGCAGCTGCACGGCTGCGGGGTGGCTGGGAAAGAGCCTGTCCCCGGCAAACCCAGGAGGGGCTTCTGCATCTGCTCAGCTGTCGACCCACCCACCCCCACCCCTCTTACTCCGTGCACCCCTCCCAGTTCCCCCATGCTCCATCAGCTGAGAGCAGCAGGAGAGACAGCTGGCCGGTGCTGCCAGGGAGAGAGGAGGGTGAGGGTGTGTTTATGTGTGTGTGTGTATTGAGTTGGGTGGGGGTGGACCAAGCAGCAATGACATCACTGCCAAAGTGATGCATTTAAACACATGCACACATATGCACACACTGTTTTGATCCTGTTCATTGGCTGCAGAGCTCTGGTGTCCCAAGTTTTTACATCAAATTCCTTCATGTTGGTTCACTGGTTAAAGCTCAGTACTTGATATGTTTTTCTTCTTTATCAACAAATCCTATAAAAAAGAAAGAAAATGAATTGATCCTACAAAAGACCAATTCATGGCTGCTGCATCCATGTGGCTGATAGATGCAAATGTTTTTAATCCACAAAAAATATCTGATGGCAAGGATGCTGCATACAGTGTGCATTCCAAATCCTTCATCCTTTTCTCAATCACACACCACTTCCCCTTTTCTTTTACCAAATATACCAAAGAAAGAAGCTCTTCTTCTACCTGTTCTGAGGTTTCTAGTGCACCTGTTGATTTTAGAAGTGCATGCATGTTTGCTGTCTATACTGCAGCAACGTTTTGACCCAGACGTTCTTGGTAATTTTTTAGTTCTGGGACTACTTTTCAAGCGGCTGAAAGGTTTTTTTCAGCCCATTATTATTTGCATTTACATAGAGGTCTAAAGATTTGCGAAGATTAGGCAAATTAGTCCGCTGAAAAAGCAACATGACAATCTGCCACTCGCCCATGCTCGCTCATGTGATTTCTGTCTCTGTTTTCTCTGTCTCTGTCTTTTTAAAAATAAGTTGATGTTGTCAAACAAAGAGAAATGTTCCCTTGTCCTAGAATGGCTAAATCGATAGAAGAGAACTTTATTGTTTGATGAATAAAAATGATGGACTACACCTTGACCAGGGCCTTTTTTAAGTGTAAATGGCTTCAGAAAATGTCCTTGGAAGTTAATTGAGACCCTGGTCCCTGCAGTCAAAATGTTTCTAGTTCCTCAAAGGTTTCCAGTCCCCAAAGTTCATTCCTCTCTGTCATGGAGCTCCATTGTTCTTAAAAATAAAACAACCCAAACTAAAAATACATCAAGAAACCACACTGTTGCCCTTATCGCCACGAACGTGGTAAATGTGTGTTAATGCAAATTGTCCCTAACAGATTGGTCGTTTACTTGCTAAAAACTACAGGTTGTTGCTGTTTTAGGAAATAAGTTAACCTTAACAAGAATATATATTTAAGACTTTCAGAAAGATGCTGATCTTTAGTAAGAACCTGTGGGCTGAGTGCCAGAGAAAATGCTGAGAGACAGACTAACACGTTGTTGTTTTGACCTCTTTCACAGGATTTGTTAACGATAACAAAACTCAGTAAAGGCATTTTGACATCAACATTATGCCACAATGCTGGAAGTGAAGAAAAGTTGAATATTGGAATACAACTTAAAAGAAAAACTTAAAATGTAAAGTATTTTGGGAAACCAAATATCTAGTCTTTGAGAAAAAAAGTCATTGCCAGTAAAAGATGATAAAATGTGTGAATCTGAAAATGTATAATAATAAAATTTGTTGCCATAGATCATGTGATAAGTCAATAAAAGGGTGAGCTTTGGCATCTACATCATTTTAACCAGATGACACGACTCATCACTCTGGGACTATAATGAGCAGACATTGTGGAGGATGGACAGGGAGTGGGGGTGGAGGTTGTTGTTGTGTGTGTATTTGGGGGATGGGGGGAGTCTGGGGAGTTTAAATGAGGAGAAGTTGAGGAGGTGGAGGAGGAGGAGGAGGAGGGAGGTGGATGTACTAGAGAGCAGAGTTCCTTTGTCCTCATTAAGTCTGGCCATACAGGGGTCAGGAGCAAACCTCGGTTCAAGAGAGAGGCGAAGAAAGAAAGAGAGGCTGACGTCACACTAAAAAAAAAAAATTTCTGAAGGGCTCAAATATGGATTGACAGTTAGGGAATGCATTTTAAAATCTGTAATTTTGAACTACAATCATGAAGAATGAACTACAATATCCATCAACATTAATAAGTTTACTTATGACAGTCAGGGAAACAGTTCAATGTGTGTCTTTTATTTGTTCAGGCGTTTGATTAATTGTTTCGGGACTGCTATGGTTGTTTAAATTGCTGTTGTTTTGGTCTTTTAAAACTTGTATGTACATTTTTATGTTATGTGTATGGTTTTTATGTAAAGCACTTTGTGACTTCTGTCTGTGAAAGGTGCTATATAAATAAAGTTTACTTACTTACTTACTTTGTAGACAAGTCCTTTTTGCTTAGATGGTACATTGTTTTAGAAAACATACAATGTGTAAATAACTGAATGTCATGGAAGGAAAAAGTTTTGGGACATGCATCACCAATGGGGCGATGCATATCACACACAAAGACAAAACGGTCAACTGTTGGGCCTGACGCCCAATATGACCTGAGCTATAATCTATAGAAACTCCATTTAAGGCAATATTTAAAAATAAATAAATACATATGTAAAAAAAAATGTGCCTACGAAATAAATTATGTGGAATTATGAAAAAAAAGTTCCCTGAAATAAAAAAATAACACTTTCAAAAATGCAATTATTGCCTCTTTTATTTATTTAATACATTATTTCAAAGGTGTGTTTATTTATTTAATGTGCATATTTATTTCCTTAGCTACTTACTTATTCAATTATTTATTTAATATTGATCTAAATTGCATCCTATAATACCTATAATAATAAGGCTAATATCATGTAATCTGAACATGGCATAAATTAGGTGAAGTAAAGTCAAGTTATCCTTATTTTAACTGATTCATCAATTCAACAGAAAATTAATTAATGAATTAATCCAAAACTATTTTATGTGTAATAACTTTGAGTAATTTTTTAAGCAAAAATGTCAAACATTGTGAAGTATGAGCCCTTTTTTTAAGGTGGATGTTTTTTTGCTTTCGGGTTAAACAAAACAATTAACATGTTTTAATTTCCCCCCACTTTAGTGGCATTCTAACTAATCGAGAAGATAATCTCCAGACTAATCAATGTTGAGAATAATCATGAATCAATCAGAATAACATGAGTGTCATCTTGGGAGTTTTTAAAGACATGTTGATAAGTCTTAACTTCTTTCCTGATGGATTAGGAGAAAACACACACAGTTTAGGCACACAGGTTTAACTCCGCTGTATCCTCGGGGTTAAAAAATAAAACCTTTGCTTCAGGGGGGAGAGTTGAGGGTGGGGTGGGTGGTGGGGGGCAGGATGAGGGCTATACATATCCATCTGTCTGTGAAAAAACACAGTTCATCTGGTTTCATCTAAGTGGCCAGAGTCCATCTGCTCTGAGCACGAAAGGTCGCTGGTGACCATTGATCCCTTATTGATTCCATGAATTGTTTAATGACCACCAAGGTCAATTAATTAACCATTTGCTGGGTGTTTTAATTGCCCTGGGCTAATTTGAGACCGCTGATTAATTCTGGGTTCCTGATGGTGGAAATGGACCTCACTGTCAATGGTGGGATTAAGAGCACAACAATAGATGACAGATGACTGACAGAGCACTGAGTGGCTTTGGAAAGCTGTGCTGATGTTTGCATTGTACATTTTAATGAGTTTATTGTGTTAATGGACTCGATGAACTGACCATATTGCCATAATTTATTCCAGACTGCCACTGAAACATATTGAACAATTTCTTGTTATTTTTGTGAGGTCAACCTTGTCAAAGAACAAAGACTGACAGACTGTAAGGTGAATAAATGTTCATACTGTGGATGTGAGACTAAAACTATTTATTCGGATACTCCATAAGGCAAATCTGGATGATGTAAAAGTGTACAAAAAACATATTCTGGGTCTCACTTTCATGGCTTTGGCTATTGCTGCTATCAGTCATGATTAAATCGTTTTTAACTGGCTTTGTGTCATTGCAGTGTTGGGAGCCAAACATCGTTTATGTGTTTATAAAAATTATATAAAGCTGGCTGAAGATTTAAACATATTCTCGCACACAGGTTTGTATAATTTTGTAAAAAAAAACTTGTATGATATCCAACAAAATAATGGTCAGAGTTTTACTCAGGTGGTAATCAGTGTTTCGCTGGTAAGGTTAGGCACCAAATCCACTTGTTCAGGAAAGTTTCATTTTCACGCTAATGTTTAGCACTAGCATGGATCCTGAATGTTATTTAATAATTTATTTTTTGGCATTGTTATGCTTTATTTTGTCAGAGACAACTGTGGAAAGGGGAGACATGCAGCAAAGACTTACGGTGGCCCTGAAGTGCAAAACACACCAGCAATTCACACAACACACCAGCAATTCACACAACACACCAGCAATTCACACAACACACCAGCAATTCGCCACAACGCGCCAGCATTTCACCAAAACACACCAAAAACAGGCGAATTGCTGGCGAGTTGTGTGAATTGCTGGCGTGTTGTGTGAATTGCTGGTGTGTTTTGCACTTCAGGGCCACTGTAAAGACTCGAACCTGGGCTGCTGCAAGAAAGACTCAGGCTTAGTGTTATATGTTTGTTCATGTGTTCCGCCCTAGCCCATTATTTCCCCTTTCTGCTAATGTTAAAATGCTCACCAGATTATCCGATTATCAGATTAGCACTTTATTTGGAAACCTCATTGTGCAGAAGAACTGTGTGTACTCAACTGTGGCAGGTACAGTATTATATGTCATAGTTGGACATCAGATAGCTTGAGTCACAGTTTTAACCTTTCATTTCTCTTCCAAAATAAGGTTTAACCATGAGGTATGTTACAAAACTGTCTGATTGTCTATCAGCTGATGTCTCTTCCCCAGCTGACTCGTTTTTAGCGATGTCGCTGTGTTCCTGCATCTCAGAATCAAACTTGATGATTCCAGTGTTAGTCATTTTATGGCAAAAGTGGCACACAACAGAAGTGGGACCAAGTCATTGTTTTGCAAGTCACATGTTGTCTCAAGTCTTTCCACTCAAGTCCCAAGGATGGAACTTTGAGCTTCTAGTCCTTACATTGCTGCAGTAAAGTGGTGCAAAAATGACATGTGTTCAAATGTTTTCAAGTCCAAGTCGAGTCACAAGTCTTTTTTTGTGTTCAGTGGCGTACAGTATTATCAACTTACAAAATGTAAAACCAAAACAATGAACTGATGGGACTCCTTTGTAATTGCAATTGTCATTTAAGCCACTGTTAACATCACAATATTGGTTCATGTGTCTTTAAGTAGATGATGAACTCTTCTGTTGCATCTGTTTTAGCTACTGTAATTTACCTGAAATCTTATTGACTCACTTTTTAGTTCTCACAGAGAGACCTTAACCCTCTATGGTACGCATTATGATGCCAGTTGGGAAAAAATGTTTGGAGTGTTTTTTGTCTTAAGATACATCAAATAATCATAATCTGAACAGATTTTATAATTATTTTTTCTTTTTTATACGTTTTTGGGGTTTGTGTAAAAAAAAAAGTGAAAAAGAAAGTTTTAAAAATTGATTTTAACATAATTTGTTAAATAAATATGTGGTTTCTTGTCTGAATGTTGCCTGTAGGCAATATTGGACCATTGAAATGAATGTCTTGAACAGTCTAAGTGTATGAAACTATCAAAAATGAAGATTTGCTCACCTATCAGTAGGAATATTTTTTTTTCCAGATGGAAAAGGGAAGGAAGTGACATTTTGAGTGATTTTCTTTGGCACAAAATGGCAAAGCTGTTTCCTTTGGAAAAGTCTGCAAAATAGGGTTTCAATATGGCCTCCTGGAGGTCATGTGACAAATTAAAGCATTGCTATTGGTTCCCTATACTCTTCCCTCTTTTTTAAATTATCGCATCACTCAAAAACATGCATTGTAGAAATTTGACAGGCTAAAAATGGGTACGGTGCCCATTTTTGTGACGAGGTGAGCTCATCCTCTCTCTCCCTCCCTCACCTCTCTCTCTCTCTCTCTCTCTCTCTCTCTCTCTCTCTCTCTCTGTCTCTCTCCCTCCCTCACCTCTCTCTCTCTCTCTCTCTCTCTCTGTGTGTGTGTCAGGTGTCGGTTCTTTCCTGCTGTCGGTTGATTAATCTCAGTGTTTGGTGACGTCGGTGTCACTTAGTGTTTGTTATCAAACACAGGCCTTCACTATCAGCCCTCCCAGCCTGCGAGAAAGTCCTGTGTACCTGTGTGTGTGTGGGAGATTGCGTGAAGTGTGTGTTTTCTCCAGTACACGCAAAGATAAAATCAGTAAACTGAAGACTAAGTGGAGAACTGTCTCACTTTGCATCTTATCAGTGTTTCCTGTGTTTGATTAAAGACGGCAGTTTTAGACATTAAACAGCAGAAGCTGGATCTATTTTGAAAACATTTCACGATGACTCATTACATTTAAAACATAGAAAACTTCTAATGCATTAGGGAAATTTCCTTTATGATCTTAGAAATAACTTGGAGGATGTTAATGTTTTTCTTCTTATTTTCGGCAGCAATGTTTTGGACATGAAATAGATTATAGTTAAGAGTTAATTAATTAGCTCATTTCTCAGAAACAAAAATAGTTATCTTAAAATGATGGTATTATCAACATAATTCATAACACAATCCAGAGTCATCTGTTTACATTTTGAATTACTCTAACTTCTGAATCTGCACAATAAACTTGTGATTTAATGCAATCTACTCACTGTAATAGGTTGTAATTAATCAGTAGAATTATCTTTACTTATTGTTTGCTATTAATTAAAGTTGAGTAGCATATGCCTTTATTTTTCTATCATCGAAATATAAAACAATGTTAAAATATAAGTTTATTTACTGAAGGATTACTTCTCTCCTGTAGGTGGATGTTTTTGTGTTTATTAAATTTTAAGCCACTCAATAAAACATTCTAACATTTGCTAAGCATCATAAATGTGCTCTTCGTTATTTAATAAAATATTTGTATTTGTTTGTGATAAATTGTAATCTCTAATACTTCTTCTGATATCAGCTTTTATTCTTTACTGGGTCAGAATCAAAAATACTTTATTGATCCCCGGAGGGGGAAATGATTTTGTCACAGTTGCTGCTGTATAAGAAATAGATATAAGTAAGTATGTAAAGAAAAATAAAAACGTGATATACTCTATATATAACAACAGTATAAAATACAAATATTACAAGTCTTAAGTAAATAGAGCTTTGTACACAAAGAAATAAAAATATGGAAATATAGAAATATATTTGAAGTAAATAGAAAGATGTTCTTATACATGTAAAGCTTTTTTGTCTGTGGAGTCAATAGATTCACTGTAACATGTAACAGTTAAAATCTGGGTATTTAGACTATATGGTCCTTTTTTCTGTGGCAGTAGAGCCCAGTGTTGGTCTGAAAAGTTTCATATTGATCAGCAGCTCCAGCAGCTGCTCAGTTTGATGATTTAAGTGTTGACCTCTGTCACCAGCAGGGGGAGCTGTTAGCCTGCTGGAGGTTTTACTGGTATTACACACTGCTGTCTACCTCAGAACACATCATACACTAAATGTGACTCTTGTTAGATTCAGTGGCGGTTCTAGACCAATTTTACTGTGGGGGCCAAGGAGGGGCCAGTGTTTAACCAGAGGGGCACATTAAAAAATGGCAAAGATGATATTTAAGCATTCAAAATCTTTATTTTAGCTTATTTAAACATCACATTTAAGTATATTTGGAAGATACAAATGAGACTCACCAACAATAACAGGTTTTTTTTTGTAGGACAGTGGCATTTCTCATTCTTGTGCACAATCACTTTTTTTTATTTTGAAAGTGCAGTACAGTCAGAATGATCTTTATATACACAATATTTTATTGCACAATTAAACTATTATACAATGTACACATTCTGGGTTCCTTTTGTGTACAATGAGATATTGTTTGAACAAAAAAAAGGTGAGAATTGTTGCATTGTTCATCGGTTTAAATTGATCATTTTATTATTAATTTGACACAGGGGCCACAGCAGGGGCCAAGGGCTTCTTCACAGGGGCAGTGGCCCCTGGAGGCCCCTGTGTAGAACCACCACTGGCTAGATTTATATGTCTAATTACAATACGAAAGTAACTCTGATGAGAGAAAGCAGTAAGAAGATTGTTAGAATAATCTGTTCTAATTCTGTCTCTTTTTCTGTCTCTGTTGAAATCAGCCAAATGCCAATTAACTTGTCTTCTCAAATAGTGAGAATTTATTTTAATACGGAAACATAAAGATATGGGGCCTGCATCGGGTCTATGTGTGTCTGTATTGAAACACCTAATAAGTGTCCACAGATCGAGGAGGAGGTGACAGAAACCTGCTGCTGTTTGGTAGCACTTTACAATATTTATGAATGGCTCAAATTCACCAAAGCTTCATCCAGCGTCTGGGTATCCCAGTGTCCCTAAATCATTTCTGCACTCAGCCCAGTCCGTCTCAACATGTGTGAGCAGGATACACACATGTACACACACACAGAGTACCTCAGTCTAGAAGCCCACCTCTGGTCAGCCACACCCTTGTTGGAGAGAACTGCCTCTTTGTTTGGGTGTGTGTGTATGTATATGTATGTGTGTGTATGCATGGATTGTGTGTGGAAGGTATGGGTGAAAGGCCACTCTGTGTAAAATGGTGACTGTGCTGTTTTGGTAGCACTTTTCATACTTGATGTGAAGGTAATGGGGTTCATTTCCTGAAGCGTGTCAGTGTGTGTGTGTGTGTGTGTGTGTGTGTGTGTGTGTGTGTGTGTGTGTGTGTGTAATCATCTCACGTACAAGATGTAGTCTTGTAAGTGCAGTGATTACAAAGAGCACCAAGCACTATTGTACACTCAGAAGTGAGCACATAGTGTTACTGTAATGAGACAGATTTCTTTTTGCCGCTACTTGGCTGAGAGCAATCAAGCTCAATGTTTCTGTGTGTGCGTGTGTGTGTGTGTGTGTGTGCGCACCAACATGAATTTTAACCTTGAAAGTGAGGACATTTTTCGGCCCTTCTCTTCAAAGAGATTTTTTTTGAGGGCTTGGACTTGAGTTTTTAGCCCTTTAGAAATAAAGAGGTAAGTTGTTTAAAGAGATAAAATAATCATAAAAAACCATAAGGGTTTATAGAAAAGAATTATAATAAATACCAAAAATGCAAATACAAAAGTCATGTAATCCACAAAAGTAAATAAAAAGGTGAATAAATCAAAAAACAAGCACAAGGTAAGCAACATTAATCATCCAAATAATTAAATTAATTAATTCTTAGTTTTATATCACAGACTTGTGATTGTGTTCCTTTCCTCCAATTTGCATTACAAAAACGCATTCCCAAAAAGAGTGTAAAATTAATTTAAAAATAATTAGTTGTATGAAGAGGGTGAAACCAAAAAATGTATATCTCTATATTTGCTCAAAAAATGCTGAACAAATGTTTTGTTTCTTATTCTGGGTCAATGTGTTTCTTGAAACTCATGAAAACTGAGAGGAAATATTGGGGACTTTTCTTTCTTATGTGTTACAGACACCAGAAGGAGGCAGTAGAGGTTCATTTCCTGTCTGAGAAGAGGTGAGAAGAGCTGGTGGAGCAACAATTTAGATAAATCAGAGTTTCTCTCTCTCTCTCTCTCTCTCTCTCTCTCTCTCTCTCTCTCTCTCTCTCTCTCTCTCTCTCTCTCTCTCTCTCTCTCTCTCTCTCTCTCTCTCTCTCTCTCTCTCTCTCTCTCTCTCACACTCTCACACACACACACACACACACACACACACACACACTGCTCAGTTTACCTATAAGACAGGAGGGCGAGAGAGAAACAGACAGAGGAGGAGATATCGTTCAAGAGAGAAATCACTCAAATTACATTCCTCCTCCTTATGTCTGAATGTGTGTTTGTTTGTGTGTGTGTGTGTGTGTGTCACTCCAACCTAGCAGGTCACAGGAGGACGAGTCATTACTAATAAGGGCAGGTTGGGGTACACTTGAGGTAATGTCTTTACTCTTCCATCTATTGTTCTCACCTGAGGTAGAACAAACAAACAAACAAACAATTCTGAATCAAACAATGCCGAAAAAATGCGAACTGTTGCCAAGAATATTGTCAAAACGAAAGATGCAGTTAATGCACGTGTCTGTGTGTGTGTGTGTGTGTGTGTGTGTGTTAACCAGATGCAGATTCCTGGAGAGGCTGCTGCTTCACAGTTCTGTGCACTTTCTCGGTAAAGAGTCAAAGGTCAAACGCTTCCTCATATTGTGTCACAGCTGTACTGATGGCACGCATAAGCCCGTGCTGCAATGTGTGTGCGTGTATGCTTGTGTGTGTGTGTGTGTGTGTGTGTGTGTTTAGGGGAAGAGAGTGAGAAAAGAAAGAGTGAGTTTGGAAACACAAAGCAAAAGTTGAGAGTAAAAGTAGTCCTGAGGCAGCTATTACTTAAGAAAATGGTAAATATGTTTGAAGGCTGTCGGGGGCGTTGCCAGGTGCTGATTGACCCGACCTGAGGCCCATAATGATAACCCACGGAGATAAGACTGAAAGGATATTTTGCCTGTGGACAAGCATTTGAAACATGTCACTCGACCAGAAAAACTGAAATCTGGTTGGGAAAGTGGAGTTAACCACAGATGTCCGTATGATGTGACCTCTTTGACCTATCAGCTCACAAACCACTGGAGACTTCAGCTCAGACAGGATTTAAACACAAATTATTTTTTCTCTGACTAAACTTGAATCTGTGTTGACATGTGTTTCGTAAAAAGACTTTTATAGTCACATATGCGCCGCGCAGCAGTTATTGAATATACTCATTCTTTCCTCTGCCTACTGCTTTCACTTCCTTTGGAAACTGTGAAAGTCGTCCCTGGTTGCTAATAATAATACATGACCTTAAAACAAAGTTGGTGTCGACTTTGTCTTGCAATCATTGTCTCAGATCGTAAGCAGACCTCCGAATTAAATCATGAAATCTATGTTTCCACAAAAAAAAATCTTATCTTTGGTTTGGAACTAAAAACGAATTAAGTAAAGGAAATACTTGTGGTTATTGTACTTTACAGGTGCATGGGAGAGCAGAGGTCGACACAACAAGTGTTCCAAATCACACAACCTCATAAGTTGTTTGTTCCCTCCCCTCACATGATGCGTTTCATAAATAATGGCCCTTACCAGTTGCGGGAAATCATCATGTTGTCAAACATTAACGTGATGGTCATTGTTTTAAAGATGTCATTAATGTAATTTAAAAAACTGCAGTTTTGTTTGTTTGGTTTAGGCAACAAAACTACTTCACTAGGGGTGCTTTCACAACCTTATGGTTAGTCAAAATCAGAGTGAAATTGAAAGAAAACCAGACTAAACACAAAATGAACCAAAAGTATCACAGTGCATAAATGTAAGCGGACCAAAAAAAATAAATTTGTAGAGGGTACAAAGGCGGAGGGCTGGAGATATACTTGCAGCATTATTTCTTACTGGTTGGAAACGTCACTCTTTTTGTAGACTTTATTCAGCCTCTCCTGTATGTGTCCTTCCACCTAGATCTCATGCAGACATGGGACTTCAGTAGTGGTGTGTTGTGAACTAATCTTTCATTAGTCATTAGTATTTTCAGTGAGCGGTTAGTTGATTTTAACGCAGTACGTTGCCTCGTCACGGCAGCTGCATAAGCTTGAGTCTCTAGTTCATTTGTCATCTGTCACAGGCAGCTCAGCCAGTCACAGGGCTGTGGGATCATGAGCAGTAAGCACAGAGGGCACAGAGGGCTTCAGTGCCCTCTGAACAAAATGAATCAAAAAAAGTTCAATTTCCACACTAGACTCTCGAAATACATCTCACAAAATGCCTACTGCGTTTTGGTTAATTTCCCGGAAATAGGTTGGATTACGTTCACAGTGCAAATGAACTTCACTAGGGTTCGTTTGGAAACTGAGCCTTTCACAAATGGTCTTGGATCGGTAGTTTTGGTCTACACCAGAGTACGATTGGATCGTTCACAAGCAACCAAAGAAACCATGCTGTACCAATTTATTCGAGGCGGACATTTGGTGGTGAAAGCGCTTAGGTCAGGTTAAAGGAGGGAAAGTACATGGTTAGGTAGTTTGAAAAAGCAAAATTACATATTTAATTTGGTGACAGAAATAACTGACACACATAAGTTATAAGTTATAAGTTACTTTTATTTTCACATGGTACACCAACGCCGGCCTCCTGGGTGAAAGTCCTGTGTTTGTTTGAATCACAGTATCAATGAGCAAGGCACTAGACGAGCTATGCCGAGAAGAAACAGAAGCCATGAAAATGTACATACACCCTTCCTTGAATGTGAGAAACTGAGGAGAACCTCCCTCGCTCCCTCGCTGACATGATGTAGAGTCTTTGTGGGATTTTCAAACTGTCTTGTTTCAACCACAGCACGTCTGGGAACCAGTGGGAGCCAGACGTATTTACATTGGTTCGGTGATTGGTTGTTTTCTACATAAGATGTCGTATATCTCAGTCATAATTTATCTTTAATTACAGATCAACCACTGCAGGAAACCCACATTTACTACATCCAGCAGTGCTACATTGAATTATTTCTGCTTCTTGCTGCTGCCCTCTTGAGAAACTTTTCAGGGAACCTCAAATTTAGTTGCTTGTGCATATAATGATTAATGTATAGCGCAGTATGTATTTTTATAGTGTCAGTCAGTTCCTCAACGTCTCTACATTTTCTGTTCAGTAGCATGATATTTTTCACATTTCCACATGTGAATTACATTAAATTTCTATTACAGTTTTTCTAAGTCGCTTTGGTGCATTAATACATTTCTCAAAACAATTAGTACAAACTGCAAAACCTAGTTGATAACCTGCAAAAGCGTGTCACTTGCTCAAAATGGATAGCTCATCGTCAAATACAAGTATTCATGTCAATGAAAGTGTCAGTGACATCAAGATGAGGTAACTGCAGTACAACGCACTGAATATGTATGTTTCACATTTTACTGCATATGCTCTTTGCAATTCTAATTTGTTTACAGCATTGTGCAAAAGGAAAAAAACACCCTTATTTACAACAAACAAAGTCCCAAAGCACAAGAATCCTTGGCTTTCTTTTTTACTTTTTTACCCTTTTATGTGTCTTTTTTATTTCTAACTCTGTTTTGGATTGAGCTTCTATTACTATTTTATTCTATTTTATTTTATTGTTTTACTGTTTTTAGTATTTTATTGTTTTCATTGTTTTTATTTATACCTATTTGTGTATGATTTATTCTATTTTAATAACTGTACAGCACTTTGGTCAACTGAGGTTGTTTTTAAATGTGCTCTGTCAAGTCAAGTCAAGTCAAAGTTTATTTATAAAGTCCCTTTGGGTAGAGCTGTGCACAGTACAGTGTCACAGTGTTGTAGGATTGGTCCACACTATGTCCTGCTTGGTTCATATATGTTGTAAAGTGTTTATGGGTTTATGGGATTCAGCTCTGAGTGATTGAAGAGAAGTGACTTACAGTTTTTCTCTGCCGCTTTGGTGCATTCCTCACATCACTATTTACATTTGCACAACAGTTAACGCATTTTCTCAAAACAATTTGTACAAACTGCAAAACCTTGATAACCTGCAGAAGTGTTTCACTTGCTCAAAATGGATCATAGCTCATTCCTCAAAAGCAACTATTCATGTCAATGAAAGTGTCATCAAGATGAAAAGTCCTGACACCATGTTTATGAACAAGACAGTCAAATGGCTTGGTCATGTTTTCATTATGACAGTTACTCTATGAATGTTTTCCAATGCAAAAGAGTCAGATCTTGGTGACGCTACCTGAAAATGCTCAAGGCAGGACTATATACTAACTGAGTACAACACACTGAATATGTATGTTTCACATTTTTACTGCATATGCTCTTTGCAATTCAAATTTGTTCACAGCATTGTGCAATAGAAAGAAAAAACACCCTTATTTACAACAAACATAAACTCCCTTTGGGTAGAGCTGTGCACAACTGTAAACAATATTGCAGTATATAATAGAACTGAACATACAACATACATAGTACTGTAAATCATTCATGCACATCCAGACGTTCCTCTGTCGGGCCACATAGTTTCATCTACATCACAGCCAATATCATCTCTTGCAATGCAGCGAGGAAAGTATCTCCTCGAGTTGCGAGTCCCTCTGCAGGACTCTGCTGTGATGTCATCACATGTCATCCGCCCCCCCCCCCCCCCACACCCTCACCCCTCTTCCACGAGGCTGACCTTTCATTTCTGTGTCACAGTATTGTAGAAATGGTCCACTCTATGTCCTGCTTGGTTCATATATGTTGTAAAGTGTTTATGGTTTATGGGATTCAGCTCTGAGTGATTGTAGAGAAGTGGCTAATCATTGGTTGCAACTAATGCTTCACACAGCCCTTCTCATCAGTGAAAGCTGAGTTTCACCTGAGAGAAATTGATAATGTTATAAAACAGCAGAGAGTTGTATGAAAGCACTTGATGACTGTCCAAAAGCATTTGTAATTTGTTGTAAGGAATGAGAAGTTGAACTAACTGTTGTGCAAATGCTATTAATGATGTGAGAAATGCACCAAAGCGAGTCAGTAGCTGAGAAACCTTTGATGTAACTGCTTTGAGAAAGATAACAGGCAGCAAATCAGAAGCCTGTTTGACACGGAGCCATTGTTTTGCTTAGAGATAATTGGCTGCTGATCTGAGAGAGTGGAGACTGTTTTTCTTGTCTGAAGAATGATTGTCAGAGAACAAAGCTGGGGAGTAACAGAACACAAATAACGGGATTACATATTTGAGATATAAAATATAAGAAAATTGATGGTATTCAGAATACAGTTACTGCCTGTAATGATGGATGGATGGATAGATAGATAGATAGATAGATAGATAGATAGATAGATAGATAGATAGATAGATAGATAGATAGATAGATAGATAGATAGATAGATAGATAGATAGATAGATAGATAGATAGATAGATAGATAGATAGATAGATAGATAGATAGATAGATAGATAGATAGATAGATAGATAGATAGATAGATAGATAGATAGATAGATAGATAGATAGATAGATAGATAGATAGATAGATAGATAGATAGATAGATAGATAGATAGATAGATAGATAGATAGATAGATAGATAGATAGATAGATAGATAGATAGATAGATGGATAGATGGATGGATGGATGGATGGATGGATGGATGGATGGATGGATGGATGGATGGATGGATGGATGGATGGATGGATGGATGGATGGATGGATGGATGGATGGATGGATGGATGGATGGATGGATGGATAGATAGATAGATAGATAGATAGATAGATTTGCAGTACAGCCAGTATGATACAGTACATCGGTCAGCAAATACTCACTTTACCTCAGGATTCATGAATGCTTACAAAACATACGCACAAACACAGACTATTGTATGTACTACCCTTATTTATACAGTCTATGGTACTACCATGCATGCAGATGCTCATATGTGCAAGTGTAAAGTATACAACCCGTCTTCCACGTCCCCTGTCTCCGGTCTCCTGTCACTGTTAGTGTGTTTTCAGTGCACCTGCGTTGGCTTTAAACTGATCCCTTTCCGGCACGCTGCCTGGCAGAGCACGCAGGGACCCTGCTGACATCATGCCCTCCTGCCACATCCGTACAGGTCCGGTGCCACTCTCCCATTGCCCCCTTTTGCTGAATGGATCGCTCTGTGAGGACTTTCATGTCTAACGGGCCATGTCATGGGTTTAGCTATGAGTTCATTTCCCAGGCTGGGGTCCAGGGGATGTTTAATTTGGAAGTGAAGTGGAGGTGATGGCGACGTGTTTATTCACTGCTCATTTAGTCGAAGTGTGTAGATTCTAAATGGCCACGTATTTGCAGAGGGAGCTAATATGCATGTGATTAGAGGAATTTGCACACTTTCTAATACCTGTGGTGAAAGTTACAAGTTCTGTGTTTTTGTGTGGAAGAGACAGAAGCTCCTTTTATACATGCAGTCTTTATATAAAATGTTGAGGAACATTTCATACATGGGGCCATGTGTGAATGATAGGAGGGATTGATATTCAGGGCAATCTGTACTGCAAATTTCCCGCTTAAAAACAGTAGTAACATTTTAGGAAGTACGGCAGTACGGCTGTGTTGTGAATAAAAGCAGTAAGATTGCTCAGACAAGCAGGTAAAGGGTTACATCATCTGATAAAAGATTCTTTGACATGGAGCAAGAAACCAAACACAAAACTAAACTTATGATCTAGCTGAATATGCGACTAGTTTATGATTTATTTTCGCCAGTGCTTTTGCAGATCTTGCAAACTTGTTGAAAATTATCACCAGACCAAAACAGCTTGTCTTTCATCGTGTACAGGTAGATTTGTCCTCGCCCCTCTTCTTTTAATTCGGTCGAGTTTTGTGATGGTTAGCATCTTTTAGTGTTGCATTACGTCCATCTGCTTGACTGTCCCTTGATCCATCTAATCCAACATTACCATGGCATGTGGGTAAATCCACAAGACAGAAATGTTGTGAAAGTGGAAGTGTGAATAGTGAAAAACACAAGCAGAGGCTTAAAAGTTTATCCCAGTAATTTGTTGGGAACGATGTGTGAAAGAGACAGAGAGAAGAGGTAAGTACTGGGTGTGTGTCTAATTAAAGACTTAAAGAGTGATGTAATGTGAATGTGTAGCAAACGGGTGAATGGCAGGGGACAAAAGGTTGTGTTTTGTTCCTTGCAAACACATTCACACATTCCCAGTGACAAATACACAAACACAGTGACAGTTAATATTTCCCCCCAGTTTCCAGCTTGTTCCCGCTCCATGTCCTATTTTCAGTTCAGAGAGGATTAGTCAGTGATAAGTGACATCAGGCTCAGAATGTGGACCTTGACCTTATGAGTCAACTCTACACACACACACACACACACACACACACACACACACACACACACACACACACACACACACACACACACACACACACACACACACACACACACACACACAAATGTTGAGTCATGCTTGTGCAGCAATGGCACAGAGGCAAGGAACGATGACATCATCTTAAAGTGTGTGTGTGCAGGAGGGGGGCAACTGCTGCAGGGGTGCGGCTATTGTGTGTGAGTACGTAGGCAACCAAGGTGTGGGGGGGTTTGTGTATCTGAGAATGTGTGTGTGTGTGTGTGTGTGTGTGTGTATGTGTGTGTGTGTGTGTGTGTGTGCGTGCATGCCTTTATATCTGAGCTCTGTGTTTGTGTATGAGCATGTGAGTGTGATTCAGAGGCAGACTCTGACTCACTGTCTGTCTGCAAGAGGTGACTTTCCAGGTCTGTCTCAGTTTTCCCGCCAAAATCTCCCCCTGCTGTTTGTTCCTCCCCCTCCCCCTCCTCGTACACCCACCCTCCTCCTCTTCTTCTCTCCTTGGGCATCATTCAAGCAGTTTTGACCTCTGACCTTCTGCCCCTGTTGACTCAAGAGGCCAGGAGAAGCCACTGAGAGCTCCTCGTGCCTCTGGCTTGGTGTGTGTGTGTGTGTGTGTGTGTGTGTGTGTGTGTGTGTGCAGAAGTGATGCAAGGCAATAAAGATGAGGTTGTAGGTTGGCAGTTTGTTAAAATGCAGCCCTGTCCTCAGGGAGAAGAAAAAGAAAAAGGTTTTGGAGGGGTATTTTTTGGAGCACATATAAAAACAAGGGAAATATGCAGAATAATGTGCAAAAACAGGTGAATCTGTAATATCTATATATGAATTTGAATACAAATGCAGCCTTGAATTTGCATTATTTTTTTAAATTTATACTTTGTTAGAAATAGTCAGCCTTTTCTCTTCATTTTCTACTATTAAAAGCATTTCTTGACACACCAGAACCTTGTTCATATACATATTTAAACATATCTTCTTACATCTTTAAAGAAAAAATAAAATATCGATTTTTTTTGTTAAAAAACTGTTAATAACCAAAATCAAAAAGTCTAAGATGTATCTCTTGAAGCAGATAGAGTATTCATCTTGAAAACAATAAAAAAGGCTGGGGAATGATTTGTCAATTAAATGTTGGGTAAAATTTAAAATTTGCTTTATTTGCTGTTAAGAGGAACATTTAGCGTAGGCGATGTACAGATTGCATAATCAATCATTGCATAATAACCTGATGGCATGTAGCTGACTCTTCCTCAATATACAAGAATTACAGGTGTTGTAAGATTTCTCAGAAATCAGCTGCATGTGAGTAATAACATGAAGACGAGGAAATGACAAGGCAAACTAATATATTGCATCATTGATGAGACACGTTTGGTTTACTTTCTATCTGCATGTGTTTGAGTTCATACAGTCTCGTGTTTTACAACAACAACAGCAGCAGCAGCAGCAGAGTGTTGTGTTCCAGGTCAGGAGTCAGGTTTACAGCATATACATTTCATTTACAGAAACACAAACACATTCACACAAAAGCTGAGATTTGGTTGGAGGGGTTGTTTGCCCGAAACAGTTTCTGGTCATTTTGAAGTCGTATCAGCTCTCAGAGTTGTGTGTCAAAACACATTATGTAATGTCAAAGGACTAACAGACTCATCTGACTCTGGTCACAGCGTTATTATCGTATTCATCAGGCTGTTTCTTCTCTTTTCTTTATCCTCTTTTATTATATTACAACATTTTATGTTAATTTAATTTAAAGTTATGATTCTTTGCCATTATCTATCAGTATCAGTGTGTTTGCTGTCCAATATGTGCCGATATCAAAACTTTTTTTTTCTTACATAACATTACGTAGAAAATTATATTTGGTGTGATTTAGAAATGGTGTTTTTTTAATTAAAATGGTTTGCAAATAACTGAAACCTAACATACAGAATAATGTTTATTTAGCTTTTTATATTATTATATATAATATTATATTATATATTTATATTTTTTTCTAGAATTGGTTTGTAATGAAATGCATAATGTTAAATATTATTTAATAAAGGTATTTGTTTGGAGAGCAGCCTTCTGAGGGACGTTTTATAAAGAGTTATATTGGTGTAAAATTGGTGCACAGTCCTCATGGTAAGGTTAATTTTCATTCCAGGTTATAAATTTACAATATTGCCATTATAAGTTCCATATTCATATTCCATATAAGTAATTGGTTTATTGTGTCCCTTAAAAATTGGTATTGGTACCAATTCAGGTCTTGGTCTCAAAATTCCTAATTGTGTTATAAAAGTAAAGTTTTTATTATTAATTAGTGGATTTTGGTTTTCAATTCAACAAATTTTACTACACAGTATTGTGATTTTTTAAACTTACTGGTATGCAAGTGTTTTTACTTGGTGTGGGTTTCAAACAATACATTTTAAATGAATGGATTCTGGAGAAAAGAGGGAATGAAAGAGAAAGGAGAAAGGAGAGCAAATGATGTAATGATGAGAAGAGAGTAGAGCCCTGGGGATAAGAAGTAAGTCAGCCATAAACCTCAACGACATTTCAGGTCCTCAATAACAGACGTGTTCTTCTAACTAGTTGGAAGTTAACAAGTAATCAACAGTGTGTAAAAAACATCAATGGTGATGATGTCATTTTTATGGAAAAAAAGAAAAATGAAACAAAAAATGCATTTACGGGGTTTTAATAATGCATTTTAGATAAAACACACACACACACACACACGAACACACACACACACACACACACACACACACACACACACACAGCAACATGTCTGTCTTTCACTCCCACACTCACTTACTCATACGATGTCAATGGCTTTGACCACACATACACACAGAAAGCAGCGCCTCTCAGAGCAAACACACATAATTGTCCGGCGCTTCTCGCTCCTCGACACTTACTCTTTGCTTGTTTGAAAAGTCCACTGAATAATCTTGACCTTCTCGGTTCACGAAAGACGCACGAGAGCCAGTCGTATGATGTCACCGGGGGTCAGAGGGCAGGATTGTGATGCCTACACAGCCAGACTGACTGTGTTCTGTGAACAAACCACAACCTTATTCGTCCTGACCTACTGGTCCAGTTACAGGACTGTAAAGAAACAAAGATGCTGAAGCCAGAAACACAGACTCCATCATGTTCTACTCAACTGTCAAGTAAAGTTTTGCTACTGAGTTTCATCAACAAATAACTCCATGTCTGTACCCAATTTTCATCTGCAGTTGAGCTGAACTTTCATTTGTTGATAAATGTGTTTCCATCTATATCAGGAACTTGTTTTATTGCAACTTTTGTCTCAGCTGAAAGTAAAAGTGCTTTTGTTTTGAAATTGAATATTGTTTGATTAAACTGCTGCTTTTTTCCTCATTTTATGCACTGTAATCCTCACTGTGCTGATCTTGTTACAGCAAATTTCTCCACTTGTTTTTGCATGTTTGACAGTGTCATATCCTTCTTTATACTACATTGCATCAATATCACACTGATTCCATATCTGTTTTGTATCCCCCCTAGACACAAACTAAACCAATAAAGCAATAAAGTACCAGGAAAGAGCAAAACTAAAGAGGAAATTAAAAAACAGAGAAACACACAAAATTAATGAAAGAAGGAAACCAAATAATAAAAAAAGCACTGCTCTGTTCAGTGGATTTTCCTGCCCAGTTGCCAGAATAAAAAGTTGGCATTACAAGCTTCTGCAAACCACAGATTGAATGTTGAAACTTGATGTTTTTGAACCTCTCAAACTTATTCATGCTTTTGTTATGTTGTGTTTTTGACACATTCAGTACTTTTACATGGCATTTGAAAAAATGATTGCCTTAATCTGAATATAACTGGACAACTGTAAACGTATTAGTTCTCCAACTTTAATTAAGACACCCAGACAATTCGATTGGAAGGTATGACAAGACAACGAATGTCCACATGCTAAAGTCTATTATCATTCTTGTTCATTATCTTTATCATTTTAAAAATATTTATATTTCATGGATTGTGTTTTCTTATATTCTTCTTTAAAAAAGAGAAATAAAATCGTAATTAATCTTTATTCGTTTAGCCGCTTGATGAGTGCTTATACTCTTCAAATTAAAATAGGCGACATCAAATTATTCCAAGGGACCTGCATGAGGCGGTCGACTGTATATCTCTAAAAAAAACAAAAATAATTGAGAACCTCCATGGTAGATCACCATGAGTATTAAATATGTGCCCAATTTCTTTTTTAATTTTATTGCACTGCTCTTAATAAATACAAATGGAAACTGAGAAACACACTGAGATGGACAGAGAGAGAATAAAAGAGTAAAATGTTTTTAAAAAAATCACTTTTAAAGAACAATAACAGTGTGTAAGAAACAAATGAAGAAGAGAGGACTGCAGAGAAATGTGACAGTGACACAGAGACACAGATAAGAGGTAGAGATATCGGAGCAGGAGGGTGTGTCTCGGCTCTCTCCTCACACAAAGTGCCATTGTCCTCTGAGCCCTGCACACGTCAACAATGGGTTTGAGTGACAGACGGCTCCCAAAAAACCTCAGGGTTCGCAATAGCGCCTTTGTTTCCTCGGCTCACATTGTGGTGGACAAAGAGTGCGCTGCAACTGGCGGTGTGGGGGGAGGCTGCTCAGAAAGTGTAGTTTTACACGCAGACACTTCACAGTGGAAGAAGTCGGCCAGGAGGAGGAAAAACAGCCAAAAGTTACACTGATTGGCCTGTTAAATTACACACTGAGATGTGGGGAAGATGACTGAGAAGTTAGTGTAGACACATTGGAATTAAAAAAAAAACATTTTAGGAACTAGACTGTGAACTAGAGCCTATAAAATGTATGTTTTTACTAAACGAACAAGCTTCATATATTTGGATCATTTTAGTCAACAACAACAAATGTTCAGCTGTGTTTTTAAAGATCACACTGCAGACCCTACAGTCTGTAAAAAGATCGCTGTCTGCTAGATTTGCCCACAAAGACAAATGATCATTCACTCAACAAGACGTGACTCTCACAGAGCAGCTTTATAAAAACCTCTGCACGCACATGATTAACCCTCACAGGTGTTTTCACTTTTCAGGCTGATTAGATCTCCACTCGGCTCTGAGTGGGTGTGTGCTGATTTGATTGATATCACTGACTCCTGTTGGTGTTGTTGCACCTGTTAGGGCAGAGAAATTTACACTTTTATCAGTGTATCTTATTAGTGAATGAAGTCTCATCAACTGCAATAACTGAAAACAAGGTTGTGTCTGTGTGGGGCCTTTAAAACAAGAGCATTTTTTATCAATGTAAGCAATGTAGTAGATCTAGAAAGATAAGGAAAGAGAAAAAGCCTGAACATTTCAGCAGCACTTGCAGGGTAGCAGGGTATTTTTCTAATTTTTTTTGTGTGTGTGAGCAAGCCAGGGAATATGTTAGTTTATTAATTTGAAGAATGTTTTTTTTTCCTGTTTTTGCAAATCAACTATTCAATTAAAATGAAGGGATATTACTAAATACAACAATGACGTCTGACAATCAAGCTGTTGTGTGACTCTTTAGGGGGGATATAAAACAGATATGGAATTAGTGTGATATTGGTGGAATGTAGTATGAAGAAGGATGTGGCAGGACTCAGAGTTGTATGTGTACAGTGAACAGGAATGGAGCCAGAACAGTGCCTTGTGGAGCCCCTGTGCTGCTCATTAATGTCCCAGAAACACAGCTCCCCAACCTGACATACTGTGGTCTACCTGTCAGGTAATCTGTGATCCAGGAGATGAAGGAAAGATCCACTCCCATCTCTGTCAGCTTGTTTTTCAATATGTTGGGTTGGATGGTGTTGAATGCGCTTGAAAAATCAAAGAACATGATTCTCACATAAGCACCAATTTCCTCCAGATGAGCAAGGGCACGGTGAAACATGTAGAGGACAGCATCGTTCACTCTGATGTGTTGTTTATATGCAAACCGCAGGGGGTCGAGTTTGTCTTTGACCTCAACTCTCAGTAGGCGTAGAATCAGCCGCTCCAAGGTCTTCATGATGTGAGAGGTGAGGACTACTGGTCTGTAGTCATTAAGTTCAGCTGGACATTTTATTTTTGGTACCAGCACAACACAGGAAACTTTTCACAGTACCGGCACTCGCCCCAACTGTAGACTGAGGTTGAAGATCTTGTGGGGAGGTTGATGTGTTTTTATTCCTTCTTACATATCAGGAAGCACTAGCTATGTTTCATGACAGATTATTGTTATATTCTGGGAAGAGGAATATCCTGGAAGACGCTGACAGCAGCTGATTAGACATGTGAGTTTGCTCTGTCAGAACTGATTTGGCAAAAGGTTTCCATATACCAAGGCAAACACCAGCTCACGTGAGCATAAAAACTTATTTGTGCAATTGAGGAAGTTTCAGCAAATTTTTCCATTTCCATACAGTTTCTTTATTACAATACTTCAAATTGTGCATAGAATACTTTCATGGAAGCATGTCTAGTGTTTCATTTGTGAAAAAAAGTCAGTGAAATTTGTATATAGCTAAAGATGACATGTGAAAACAGAAAAACTGTTTGCTGAATTGGTTACATTATATGTGGAACATTTAACTTTCTCGATCAGACAGGTGCAACTTGACAAACCGGATGAACATTAGTCACTCTGCCAAGTAAGGACAGCATGTCCAACCACTGTGAATGTGTTAGTATTTCACTGTAATATATACAACTTTTTTTTTTTTAAAGCACTGATTTCTTGTTGTTCTTGTAGCTCTTCTGTCACATTCCAGTGCTACTCTGCTATGTGATTACAATATCTGGTAGCAGCTAACCATGTGATTTCCTGTGATGTTTCTGTGATGACAGATGACTTGCTCAGAGTCACGGTTTAAGGATTTTGCATAATGCAAGTCAGGAACGCCCCAGAGTGTATCACCCTCCGAGAAGAGGGGAGTCAGGTCTGTGAGGGTACAAATTTGTAGCAACCATCTGTTAAAGAGTTTTTGTTCAGATAGTGTAGGAGCGAATCACATCTCTAACACCCTCGCAGACTCACACAGTGACACTACGTGCATGAGTGAAACCACCAAAAGGTGCATGTGTTTGTGTGCGGGGGACAACTTGGTTACTCCAGGGCTTGTCTTTTGATGGCAGTCACTAAACCATGACACAGCTGGCCTGCAAAATCCACTCCCCCTTCTCCTCACTATCCTCAATCCCCCCTCCTCCTCTGTCTCACTCAACTCCCTGATCCGGTGGACTCCGCCTGGTCAAAGTCCCCCGTCAGATGTGGCCCAGCCGAGTGTGGTGGAGCTTGCCTGGTTTAACGCAGCGGGGACCAACGTAGGCTATTGTGCGTGATCTTGCAGCGCAGCAGGTAGCCGGCAGAAGCCGCATGGCGGGAGCCTTTGAAGAGGAGCTGACGGGGGCCAAGTTTGTGGGGATAGTTGGGGTGTACAGAGGAGAAAAGGAGCACGCAGGGGGGATGAGGGGGAGCCCCAAAGCAGCAGTTTAATAAAGATATTTAATACCTCAGAGAGGCCCCGCTTTGACTCTTTGAAGGAACATGAGAATGAAAAAAAGGGGGCCAGACAGCTGATTGTACACCCCGAACCAAGAAGCGAGGGGAGGAAAAAGAGGAGGGGAGAGGAAGCGATGAATGAGGGGAAAGAAGACAAATGAGCGCAGTGACTGTAGTGTACAGGGTGGAGGATGGAGGAGGTCAAAAATAAACCCCAGGAGATCTAGGAGTTCAGACATGTAGTGCACTAACATGCACTAACATTACTCAGAGAAATCAAGTAATGTAGGAATTCTTCTACATTCACTGATATAACCTGGTTACCGTTCATCGCAAGATAAGCCCTCCAAATGTCCATCCATCCGGCCTTTAAAACAAGAGCATTTTATCAATGTAAGCAATGTAGTAGATCTAGAAAGATAAGGAAAGAGAAAAAGTCTGAAAATTTCAGCAGCACTTGCAGGGTAGCAGGGTATTTTTCTAAATCTTTTTGTGTGTGTGAGCAAGCCAGGGAATATGTTGGTTTATTAATTTGAAGAATGTTTTTTTTTTCTGTTTTTGCAAATCAACTATTCAATTAAAATTAAGGGATATTACTAAATACAACAATGAAGTCTGACAATCAAGCTGTTGTGTGACTCTTTAGGGGGGATATAAAACAGATATGGAATTAGTGTGACATTGGTGGAATGCAGTATAAAGAAGGATGTGGTAGGACTCAGAGGTGTATGTGGACAGTGAACAGGAATGGAGCCAGAACAGTGCCTTGTGGAACCCCTGTGCTGCTCAATAATGTGGAGCTCAAAAATAAACCCCAGGAGATCTAGGAGTTCAGACATGCAGTACACTAACATGCACTAACATTACTCAGATAAATCAAGTAATGCAGGAATTCTTCTACATTCACTGATATAACCTGGTTACCGTTCATCGCAAGATAAGTCCTCCAAATGTCCATCTGTTCATCCATCTGGCATTTATCAGCAGTTATGAACCCATAAGTATGGTCGAGTCGGGGCAACTGCAGTTTATTAAGGTGTTTTGTGTTGCAGCGGCATCTACCGCTCTAGTAATTATGAAGGACACCAAGGCAAAAGTGTCAAAAGCAAAAGGGGAAAGCTAGAAAACAGAGTAACAAACAGAAAGTTGACCTTAGGGTGTATGGATCAAACAAACCAGGACTTTCACCCAGCAGACCGGGGTTCACGTCTGACGTTAAACAAAAGTTGACAATGTAATTTAAAGTAACATCAGTTCACTTTTGTGCATCAGGTTTTTACGTGATCAACATAACAATGTCACACCTAGTACTCACGTTGCCTCGTAACAACGTGCATTCATTTTATTTTTTCTAACTATATTTATGAGGCCTAACCAGAATGTCTTTGTCCTAACCTTACACTGTAAAAAAAGATAAACAATAACTACTCAATAAAATTGAGGCAACAGATTGCAGGCAATATTATTAATTGAATCTAACTACGTTACAAGTTGAGTTGATAACAACTTAACAGGAAGTGCCTGTCAATTAAAACCGGACTAATTCTATTGTGTGGAATTCATTGAAAATTCTCTTGATTTAGAATTACATACACATAAAGATTATATTTAATGTGAACAAAATAAGTAGATTCTATCTCAAACATTTTTATATTAAAGTTACTTAAACAACTGCCTCAAAATCAAGGACGTATTTATATTTAATACATTTTATCAAATCTATTAAGTAAAATGAAATGACTACAGAATAATTTATTACAGTGCAGAGAAGTGGTTCTGTAGTATGATCACAAGGAAACTGCGGCCTTTAACTAAACATAACTACTTTGTTTTCAATGTGCAGCCATTAATAGGCTGATCAAACCTTCTCAACCTGGCAGCAGGAGGAGCAGGCTTCATTGTGTTAGCTTAACTTTTATTTCATATATTTTGGATATAATTATTATGCTGACCGGCTTTTGCTATGCAATTACATGGCAAAAAAATCTGCTTTTTCCAGGAGGAATCCATCTGTAGGAAGCAGATTTAAACTCAAATCAAATCAAATCAACTTTATTTATATAGCCCTTTAAGACAGCGTGGTACATGGCAGGACAGACCAACAATAAAAACAATAAAAACAAATAACAACTAAAACTAAAACTAAAACAACTAAAACAAAGTGAGTCTCATGCTGGGTAAAACAAAAAACAGTAAATAAAAGTGGGTTTTAAAATGAATCTCAATTTTAAAATTAATCTTAATTTTAAAAAGCCACAAAGAACAAATAAAAACAAAAAATAAAACAGAGCAAAGGCTCATGTTGAGTTAAAAGCCAGTGAATAAAAATGGGTTTTAAGATTCCTTTTGAAAGCGGACAGTGAGGAGGCCTGCCTGATGTGCAAAGGTAAATTGTTCCAGATTTATCTCATCGCCTTGATTATAGACACAAGGTTTCTTGTTCCCTTGACGTTTTAGAAATCACCAACCTGAAGAAGCAGGTAGGTGCACTGATGACAGCTTGTATTTGGTTGCAAATACATCATCACTGTTTGTGAGGATAGTCTTTTTCACAAATATGTGACAAGCTCAGCTGAGTTTTCAAAGGGCAAACATCTTCAAAGTGAGCTAAGTTTGGTCTTTTCACTGACAATTAATCCCTTGTGATTGAACTTCACATGAAAGGAGAGCCCAAAAACAAACAGTAACCCTGCCACCGTGGACTCTGAGCCCTCAGCGTGAGGAAGACTAATCTTGTGAGTTGCCGAACTTTTGTTAAAGATTCATTTCATTTATTGAAATTGAAAAGCAATTCTGATCATGATTAAATTACACTTAGCCCACTGCCTGGCATTCCCAGGAGAGGTGTACACACAAATACACAAAACGAGGCTGCCAAGGCAGAGTCTGGGCTGCCTCGCCGGCTGAAAGAGCCCTCTTGTCTCGTGAAGTGTCCGTAGGCAGAATTTCTCAATCTATGACCAAGCTTGATGTGCAGTCTCAGACAGGAGCGGGGCATTGTGCCCTGAGCGCCAACCCTCCTCCATATTCATACAACCAAGGCGGAATCTAATAAACGTGGGCTCAGGGGAACCAATTGTCTCACATGGGAAAAGTAACTAATTGTCTGGCGTCACAGGCAAACAATGTCTCAGCTATGAGATTGTGGAAACGGACTCTTGTGATTCTGTGATTCTTATGTTCACTGTTGAGAACGTAAAGAACGCAGATGAGGGTGGATTTATCCGTGTGAACATGCGTGTAGGTTGAGCTGTGCCCTGAAGGCGTGCAGATCATTCTGCTCTCACGGTTCTCTCCGACATGCTTTTTGACATTTGTTTAAAAAGTCACACAAACTGTGAAACTTCACATGTTATCCTACATGCCAGGATATCATATTGACTGGTGAAACACCGTGAAACAGTTTCCTAATGCTCAAATGAACTGCTGTAAAATAAAAGAAATGTAGCAGAAATAGAATCCGCCTTAACCCCGAGGCTGAAACGACACTTACGTAGCTACAGTATCCCCACAGGGCGACTACGGGCCTGTTGCTGCCCTCCGAGAAGGAAGTATCACGTCTAATATGAACAACAGAAAATACTCCTTTATCCTTCCTTCCTTTATCTCAGGTCGCCCTGTGCAGAGTTAAGTTACTTATGTAAGCTTGAGCCTTAAGCACAAGTTTGTTTGGTTGAGTCTGGAAAAATTACATTTGTATTTACTTTTTTTTTTCTTTTTACAAAGGTACAGATTGACTCCAAATTGTAACAAAAATAAAGAATGCAAAGGTGATACAAGCTGCTTTAAATGTGCAATTATTAAAATCAATTTTGAGGTTGTTGTACTTTATCTCAGTTTTTCCATTTTCTGCAATTTTCTACATTCAGTATATATTTCAAAAATAATTATTGTGCTTTTTACACTGAACTCAAATCAATGAAACACTGTTCATCAACAATTAAACACTGAAAGAGGCCATTCTGTATTGTTTTTGCTTTTTAAGGACACTTAACCAAGTTCAGTTTACTTCTTTTGTGGAGCAACCAGTGAAAACAGTTGTGTCTTCTGTGGCCCTGGAGGACTTAAGTTTGGAAATAATTAACCCCAATGTTTGTTTTTTTAAAGGATGGGTTGTTGTTGATGTGGTTGGATCCAGCAACCACATCAACATGGAGCTTAATCCTACATAAACCCCAGTACATTATACGAATACGAATACGAAAACTTTATTATCCACTGAGTGGAAATTCCTCTTTGGTTTCACCATAGACATGTCTCAAAACCAACAGAATAAATAGTAAAACAATAAAGAAAAACATTTCAAAGATAGAAAAATATAAAATAGCCTACAGCAATAACTGTACTTCACACATCACCCATTCAAGTACAAAATTTCATAAAAGCTATATCTATGTCTATATATGTCTATATCTAAATATATTTACATGTTTATGAAAAACTATATACACTTAAAACATCACTGCCTCCACAGTTTTAATCTAGATATGTTTTCTCTTGTGGGAGCCTCAACTTTATGGAAGTGCATCATAATATAGATGAAATATCCATTTAAATATGCAAGAAAGCCTTTCAAACACACGACAGCTTTCTCTTATGGAGGCTCAATGCAATTGCTGAAAGATGCTTTCAAATCATCTGCCAAATGTGAAATACATGTTGCTGTGACTTTGCTTTGTACTCCATAGCCAACTTTGGCAACATGTTGAGGTCAGGACCTTCACACTGCAAAAAAAAGAAAAGTTGGGTGAACTCAAAGTTTTGTTTTTGAGTTTGCTCAACTCTGAATTTCTCTGGCATGATTGTAACGCCGCTATGAAATGTCAGCTAATGTTGTGACCACAATTTTGAGTTAGCATTGATACGCTAATGGCTACTCTTATAGCTGTAACAAGCAGCGCTGCTAGCATCAGTTAGCAGCTAGCATCAGTTAGCCGCTAGCATTCGCTAATGACCGAATTTCACAACAAAGAAATAAGAGTTAGCAGAACTCCCTTGTTTTGAACCCCAACTTAAAGATATAAGTACCAACAACTCACAAATTTGTTTTTGAGCAGACAACTGGCTTCCTTTGTTGTGCTAACTTACATTATTGCCCTAAATGTCAGTAATTTATATTTCCAAGTTTTACCAAATTAAATCACTGTTTTAGGCGAAAAAATACAAGTTGGCTTTTTTGCAGTGCAGTAGGGTGTGCTGTCAGATTGTTTAAGTGCTGATGTAAAGTCTAAAACATTCTGCCCACCATTGTTTGAATGTGGTTAGGAATGTCCTGGCTTCCCTGACATGTTTCTATACACCTACAGCTTCATCCTGTGTATATTGGAAGAAGCATAATCCTGTCAAGGGTCTTACTGAAGAGAACATGAAAGCAAAAATCTTTAAAGCTCTTGACACTACTACTAGAAATAATCCAAATCTGTAATAATCTCCATAAAGTTGTGGTTTTGCATCTGCTCTACAGCAGCTATTCTCAACCTTGGGGTTGGGACCCCAGTTGGGGTCGTGAGATGATTTCTGGGGGTCGCCAAATCATTTTGGAAGTCAGCTCTGTCTCCACTGTGTTAAAGTGTGTTTTCGTCGTTTTGGTCATTTTGTGTCTTTTTGGTCATTTTGTGTCTTTTTTTGGTCATTTTGTGTCTTTTTTGTCATTTTGTGTCTTTTTTTTAGTCATTTTGTGTCTTTTTTGGTAATTTTGTATCTTTTTTTTGGTAATTTTGTGTCTTTATTTTATCATTTTGTGGTCAATTTGTGCCTTTTTTGGTCATTTTTTGTAATTTTTAAGTAATTTGTTGGTCATTTTGTGCCTTATTGTGGTAATTTTGTGTCTTTTTTAGGTAATTTTGTGTCTTTTTTGGTCATTTTGTTTCTTTTCTGGTGAATTTGTGTCTTTTTTGGTCATTTTGTTTCCTTTTTTTGGTCATTTTGTGTCTTTTTTGGCCATTTTGTTTCTTTTTTGGGTCATTTTGTGTCTTTTTTTTGGTCATTTTGTGTCTTTTTTGGTCAATTTCAAGTGAACGGGGGTCGCGGGCAACATGCATGTTAAATTGGGGGTCGCGACTCAAAAAGGTTGAGAACCACTGCTCTACAGAAATATTATTATCATGTCAGCCCTGTCATCTAATACAAATAACTCTCAGTGGAGCCATGAACACAATACAAAACAACACGTGACATAAAATATGTTATACAACCAAGTTTTCAGCTTCATCATTATGAGTTTCAGCACTAAACTCAGCCCCCATAACAGGCACCAGCTATTTATCACCTAGAGGATCTAAATGGCCTAGTTAACTGAGGATCCCATTACTGGCGCTGCTGCAACTCTCACTTTCCTCCCCTGTCAGGCTTTGATTTGTTACCTGGTAATCTGTCTCCTTAAGGCGAACATTCCCCCCCTATCATTTCTCCTGTGGTATCGTGACAATATGTGCTGTGTTTACAGTTTTTAAGAGTCTGCCGGCGCTTGGTGCCAGAACAAAGGCAACGGTCAGCAATCATATGAAGGAGTTTAGGGAAGTTTGTCTGCATCTTTGGTAGGTAATGTGGAAACAGCACTGCAAAAAAGATGCCAAGTGCTCTATTTATTTTACTTTTAGTTTAATCTTTCTTTAAAGTTTTTTTTAAACCCAAAAGATTTCAGTATGTTAACTTTCATCATGACTTCATGTGTTTCTCAAAGTACCTTAAATTCAGTTAACTCAAGTAATTGCAACTGTGGAGGGTTAATTGAGTTTTGTATTCAAATGTAGTTTGGAAAGTTTGGACATTTTTTTACATTTTAATCATAGTGTTTTCAAATCTAACAATATACTCCTTGAAAATAACACTAAAATGTTTGACCTTGAGCTCCTTGGCGTGTTTCTGTGCAAAGTTTGTCAATAGAGAGGTTTTTCTCACATACCTCTACTGAAGGAGAAGATATGTGTGCACTTTCCTAAAATCTGACATTCAAACATACACCGGGCAATCTAGATTGGATACATCAGTACTGTAAAAAGCCAAGAAAATAGGTGTAAAAATACCCGAAACCTCCAGAACAGAGCAGACTCGTACTGCTCTTTCACCGGTCAAGCTTTCCATCAATAAATTTATTTAATGTAATGTTATGTAATTTTAAAGCTTGATGGAAACACCAAAATTTGATAAAACTTTTAAAAATGTGCATTAAAGTTTTAACAATTGCTTGAGGTGTTTTTTGTCTTTTTTGAAAAATAGTGAATGTGCTAAACGGGAGATGGAAACATTTCTTCTGAATAAGTTCTGACGTAGCGAACCTTTAACTCACATGACTGATCAGCTGTTTCTGCTCTGACAGGAAAGAACAATAAGTTGCCCAATGTAATTCCTGAAGACTTCTCTCCATTTTCTCTTGTGGGTGCCAAAAGTTGTCCAATTAGCCACCTCTTTTGTTGTTTTCTCTCCTCTTCTTCTCTTGTTTACTGACAGATTAGCCTCCAGCAACACATTACTCTGCCATCTTCTGACCAAAGAACATTTATGCAACTTTGTTTATTTGCTTTAAACCAGTCGATGGAAACGTCCCTAATTCGCTTCAGCCTTAATGGAAACATGGCTAATGTTTCGTCTAATGGACAAAAAATACCAAGGATCATAACTTACAAGCGGGCTTCAGAGCAACATGCTGCCCTCTTTCACGGTGAAGCTCGACCCATGTTGATGCAGCACAGCTCTGCTTACTGTGGTCGACCTAACCAGCTAGCGTTGGAGGCCACACTGTAACAGACTGCTGTAAGAAAACAGCCAAATTGTGACAGTAACGTACTGTTTTCCATTAAAAAAGTATTATACTGTTGAAAACAATGCATTCTGGGCAATATTTGTAGGCAGCTTGCTGTTTCCCATAAAATGTATGATTTTCTAAGTCTCTTCTTGTCCACATTTTTAATGGCTGTATTTTAACTCATTCAGTATATGGTATATTAAAATTACTGAGGTTACAGTGAAGACAGCACTTAATTAATAGTAATTGGCTTTCAGACAGTAATATGCTCTATTTACAAAAAATGACTGCATTGTATACTGCAACAATATTGCAACTAGCTTTAACGCTATACTGTGTTTTAGTCTACTGTAAAAATCAAGGAGATACAGGATTTTACTGTAATTCAGTATGTGGTTTTATCACAGTAACATACTGTAAAGTAAATAACAAGTAGAGGAACTGCAAAATTAACAGTAAAATACTGGCAACCCTGCTTCCAGTATTTAGTGCAGGACAATAGCATCTTTTGGGCCGGATTCTGAATTTCTCAACAAGGAAGGAAGTGTAGATGTGCTATTTAACAGTTTTTTCTTTACTTATTATATGGGAAAACCTTGTTAAATAACATATTAATTATAGCAGTATTTTTGTACACATGAAAACATGTCTGATGGGGGACAAAATGAGGAAGAAAGTCATTCTTTGGTCAAACCGGCTACAACCGGTACATGTAGAACTGTTGATAAGGGATCACAATTAGGCATTGGTTTGCTTTGCTGGCTCAACGCCAAAAAGGTTGAGAAACCCTCGTCTAAACTTCATTGTCAAGGTATCACAGAGCTACAACAAACAGACTTAACTGATGTACCTACTTGAAAAAAAAGCCCTGGTTACTGGTGTGCATGACCTGTCAAAGCAAAACAACAAAAGGTAGAACTTCTTACATAAATTGCACTTATTATCACCAAAATACCTCTCTGACTCGTCAAGATGCAGCAGAGATACCACAACCTGAACGGCACTGTGTGCATTGTGATTTTGGCTGCTCAATTCTCTCATTGTGGGACTAATGGAGGAAGAGATAAGATTTTTTTTTGGTGGTGTTTAACACCGCAGTCCCACTGGCTCCAGCACTTGCGGCTGGCCAATGGGCTGTCTGGCTGGAGGGAGGGAGGTGTAGGGTTTCGAGACGACGAGAACAATGGGCCGAGTGCCTGAGTCAGCACTATCTCCCTGCTTCACTCTCCCTGCTACTTGCTCTTTTTTTCCCTCCAACAAATCTGGCCAACCAATGGCAGCTTTGTGCTGTGGGGGGAGAGAGCACACACACACACACACACACACACACACACAAAGAAAGAAGGAAGTCGGTGGGGGTTGGGAGGATTGGGAGGCAGAAAAAAAGCAGTGCAGGCACTATTGTCTGTGCAGATGTGAAATGGCTAAACTTTTCACCGAATGCTTTAACTACCAGGGAATTTTGCTCTAAAGCCAGAAGAGCAGTAAATCAACGTTTGGTTTTTATTTTTCGGTAATCTGAAACACATTAATATCATTTTTTTAGTTAGAGTTTTTGGTTTGGTTGGGCAGAGATTTATATTTTTTAGTTCTAAAACAAGTTTTCTTTGCCTGATTTCCAACAAATTTTTTGCTCCAGTTTCCAGGTTGCTGAAAATAAGGTCTGGATCACACAAGTGTTAAAATAATTCATGTTGTGGTCGACGAAATTATACAGATGAATAAGGAATAGGAATAGGAATTTGAAGGCTTTATAATGTAAAGTCAGAAGAATGCCATTTAGTTCAGTCACATTTGGGAAAACAAGTGTGTAAAAGGATTATGCAGCATCAATAAAGATGACCATGAACACATCTCAACACAATGTTGGTTCCAGACAACAGTACACGCTTTCATTTCATGGTTGTTAACCTGGAACAATCTGCCTGTCAGACACTTCAAACCCCAAAACACCTGGCAGGAATCAGTTTCAGTAAAGAAATCCACTGTATAGGACAATAGCGTCTGACCGTTTTAAACAGACAAGTGGTGATTTTTTTAGGGTTCAACAGATTCAACCGATATTTTGGAACACTATCCGTGTCTCCATGTATACAGTTACATGTTTAAAGTCAGCATCCCAACTCTGTGCATACCATCTGCTACTACATGGAAACCAAACCCTGAAAGACACTGAATGACTCCTGCAGGAAAGATGAGACAGCGAAGGTTAACAAAACAAATCTGAGCTTTCTCTCAACACAAGATATAGTGTTACACTTTATATTAATACATTCTATATTTTCTTACATTGCAGCCATGCCGGCTTCTGTTTCATTATTATTATTTTAAATTCGCTTGAATTCTCTTTGTAAGACTCATGTATGTCAACTTATAATGTCAGCTAATAAAGTAAATATTCTGTACTGTGCTAATAAACATAAACTACAGAAAACACAGACCCTTGCGGATAGTGGTGGAAACAAGCCTGCTGTACTTCAGTACAATTTTGAGAATTTCAACATATATTAGGCTACTTTATACTTCTATAGATACACCGCAAAAAAAGAAAAATTGGGTGAACTCAAAATTTCAAGGCAACAAACTTCGATAAAATTTTAAGTTGGACAATTAAATTAAATTAATTAAGTTTTGTTTTTTAATTTGCTCAACTCTGAATTCAGATTTTTGTCAACTCAACTGTAGGTTGTACTAACTTATAATAACATTGTAATAATTTTTAATCTTTACTTCTGCTAACTTCTGCAATTTGACGATTGTAACGCCGCTATGAAATGTCAGCTAATGTTGCGACCACAATTTTGAGTTAGCATTGATACGCTAATGGCTACTCTTGTAGCTGTAACAAGCAGCGCCGCTAGCATCAGTTAGCCGCTAGCATCAGTTAGCAGCTAGCTTTCGCTAATGACAGAATTTAACCGCTTTCACGCATTTTTCAACAGAAAAAAAAGAGTTATCAGAACTATTGTCCCTTGTTGTGAACCCAAACTTAAAGATATAAGTAACAACAACTCACCAACTTGTTTTTGAGCATACAACTGGCTTTCTTTGTTGTGTTAACTTACATTATTGCCCTAAACGTCAGTAATTTATATTTACAAGTTTTACCAACTTAAATCACTGTTTTAGGCCAAAAAATACAAGTTGGCTTTTTTGCAGTGTAGATACATATATTGAACTTTTTTTCAATATTTAGCCGCCAGCCAGTTATTTTCCAGGTCAAGATTTTACATTAAAAAATGATAAATTTAAAATGATAATGCATGTTATAAATGAAACCACATAAAAGTATATTACATAGTTAAAATTAGCCCTACCTGGACAACAGCAAAATGCTGCTTACATAAATGTTATCTTTTGTACTTTTACTGAAGTAAGTTTTGAAAGCAGGACTGTTTCTTGTAGTAGAGTAATTTTGCAGTGTGGTGTTAGTACTTTTACTTAAGTAAAGGATCTGAATACTTCTTCCACCACTGCAAATTACAGATCTACGCCACAAAGAAACTTGTGGATGGACAGATAAAATACATTAAGTAACTTTTAAGGGAAGAAGTAACAAGTGTAAGAACTGAAGGGAGTTTTTAGATGAACAGGAAGAAGCTGCAGTTTCAGTTTTATGTTTCTGCTGATTCATTTGGATTAAAAAAAGCTAAATGACAGAGTAGAGTCATGAAACTGATGAGTTCCTGAGTTCCAGCATCAAATCACAACATGTAGAGACAACTCTAAATACAGCTTGTTCTGTCAGCACAATTAGAGTGTGCTAAAGGCACAATGTGGCCAGTGTGAGTTGAACATTAGTTTAAGGGTACACAAAACAAGTACAAAGTGGCATCATAAGCATCATGAAGAAGTCCACATTATTAATAAACTTTGGGTGCATCTCCTCAGACTGAATGTCCAGAATGTGATGCTCTGAATAACCGAATGGTACATTCCAATAGTGCTCCGGGTTTACGAACGGTCAAGTTGATGCCAGTGCACGCTGACGTTCGTGACTACTGATGAAGTGGATTGTGGATTTGAACTTTGGTCCTTCTGTGTAGAGTTTGCATGTTGTCCTCATGTTCCCACAGATTTTTCTGGCTTTTTTCACGCAGCTGTTAGATTACTATTATTATTATACCGGCCTTATTTATTATCATTATTACTATTATTATTTTTATATATTATATATCATATTATTTTATTTATAATTATTTTAATTATTGATAGTTATTTTATTTTATATTGTTACTATTTATTTATTATTACATATTATATACTATATACTTTACTATTATTACAATTATATACCGTCATATAGTCACCATAGCATTGTTGCCATCATATCATCAGTATAATTATCATCATCTTGCCAACCTACCAACTGATCTGCTTTTTTTTAACTTGTGTCCTTGTTCTATTCTGTGTTTTTTTCAATTGTTGTTTTTATTTATGCTACCTCAGTATCTTATTCTATTGTATTTTATTGTACTTGAATACCGGACTTCTGTGACAACCGAATTTCCCTTCGGGGATGAATAAAGTAATCTATCTATCTATCTATCTATCTATCTATCTATCTATCTATCTATCTATCTATCTATCTATCTATCTATCTATCTATCTATCTATCTATCTATCTATCTATCTATCTATCTATCTATCTATCTATCTATCTATCTATCTATCTATCTATCTATCTATCTATCTATCTATCTATCAACTGCTGGCTGTAATGGACGTTCATAAGTAGTCACTCTGACACAAACTCAGCCATTTGGAAATCCAGAGCGCTGTCATGATGTATTGTGTGGTTATTCAGAGCACCACACTCTTGGAGTGGCAGAGAAGGCTGAGTGGATGTTTTGAAACAGAAAGATATAGAAACAGGATGCTCTTAGAACAACATCACTTTCATTTTAGAGTATAGCGTCAGACTGGATTTACGATCACACCCTAAACTGCCTGTAGGTGTGAGTGTGAGCGTGAATGGTTGTCTGTCCCCGGCTGGGATCGACTCAAGATAAACATTTACAGTTCAGTCAGGACCACTTTAGTCAAAGACAACTTTATTTCTATTTGAGGTAAATTATTTGGCGTTATTGCTCTGTTCTGGGACCTCTCTGGGTGTCCACGTGCTTGCTTACACAAAAGCCCAAGACAGGGAGAGCAGCAGCAAAGACCCCCCATAGAGTACAGAACAGAGCAGGATCAATGACAACAGAAATGACATTGATTAGTCAGGCGAAGCATGAAAAAGGAGGAGCTGGGTTGACTGGGGGGATTTCATGTTTGCAGAGGAAGAAGCAAGAGTGGTGTTAGAATAATTTGAATTATTCTGTCTTGTTAAAATAATTTGAAATATTCTGTTTATTTTTTCTGTCTCTGTGTGGTGAAGGTCACTATGCATGCGTAATCCACTAACCTTGGTTGTACTATCTGTCTCTATGCATTTATATATTAATCATGCAATATGATTTGGATACAATGATTATGTTTGTGTGTTAATGTTGGTTTAGAAACTGTGATTACTTTAAATACATATATTTAATTTGCTTAAACTTAAAACCCATCTTAAAACCCACCTCTTCTCGTTGGCTTTTAACACCACGTAGAGTGTTGATTTTATGTTGATTTTATGATTTTATGATTTTTTTGTTTTTATTGTATTCATGCATATTTTATTTTGTGCGGGCAGTACATTTTACATTTTATTTTATTTATTTTTATCCCATTTTTAATTTATTTTATCTTATTGCATCTTACTGTTCTATTGTTTACTACATCTCTTTGTATTGTGTTATGTATTTATTGTTTGTGCAGCACTTTGGAAACCTTGTGTTTGCTAAAATTGTGCTATATAAATAAAGGGGTTTTAAACTGATTAAGATTCTATAAACACAAAGAATATATTGCATGTTTCATATTTTAGACTTTAGAATACATGTAGACATTGAAAAATCTGTAGCTCCTATTATATCTCTGTAAGACATAACAAGGCAGAATGTTTGTCTTAACAAGTTTGTTAGCAGGTCAGGATACGGACTTGTTGTACCGGGCAGAGAAGATTGCTGCCCGGTGACATGACGTGTCCCTGTATTGATTAAAACTGACGAATCGGCGGATCAAGAAGGCGGCACTTCCTGGAAGAGATCCACCTTCAATTTTGAGTAAACCATTGTTAGTATTAAAAGGGGTTCGAGGGAAATGAGAGCGGTCCAGACTTCATGACCTGAGACCTGTCTCCTGTGTAACAGGGAAATGTAAAAGTGAACCCAGAGCTCTGTAACTGCACATTTCTTGACGTACTGTAATTTGTTTATTTGTTTATTTGTTTATTGAATGGATCCCCATTAGCTGACGCCTTGGCGACTGCTAGTCTTCCTGGGGTCCCTAAAAAGACATAGAACATGACATACAATCAACATAAACAAAAACAGTACATACAAGAAAAACAATAACAAACTCAATGAATACATACATGCAATACTGTTAAAAAAATTCTACATTCATATTTACCCGACAAATGTTATACTGTAAAAATCATTAATTCAGATGTCTATAGTGTTAATAAATATTATGTTAAACTGAGAACTTGGACGTCTCCTGCTCATCATTCCCCATCAAACGATCTGCGCAGAGAAACAGGTGAGGATTTTGGTGTTTGAGTCAGATAATTTAATTTTTAAGGTTTCCTCATACAATTTTTCTAACAGTGGACAGGTGAAAGCAGTTTAATAAAGGCACCCTGGTTGAGATTAGACAATTGGATGCAGAGAAAGTAATCAGCTCATCTATCAACTGTGACACTTGTCTCACAAACCTCCCACTGACACCAAAATCATGACGTCCTCTTTCCTGCTCTGGAGCTCAGGCTGGTTTCCTGTAGTCTGACCCCCCCTCCACCACCCTCCACCCTCCACTCCAACAGATGTCCCCTGCTGAGTGTGTAACAAATTTACAGCCGCTTTTCCTTCCTATCAGGCAGTGAGAGCTGTGTGTGTGTGTGTGTGTGTGTGTGTGTGTGTGGAGGGCGGCACTGACCTTTCACTACTAATTATCAATCCCCTCCTCTTTGTTTAAAGATAATACCAGTTTTATTGACGGTGACAGTTTTATTTGCATTCTGTACCAAAACTCTCAATGAAAAACCTCCATAAATAAAACAGTTTTAATTTCCACTGCATGGTACGGCATGGCTCTACTAAACTCGACTTGACTCCTTCTTTTTTGGTTTCTCATTAGCAAAAGTTATGGATAGTACCTGGTACTGAAAGTACTACTTAAGAGTAAAAAAAGAACATGTTTGTTGCTTGCCATGCAGATGCTCCTCTGTTTGGTTACTTATAGCACATTTCAGTGCTGTCTTATATTCTCTGTGCTTTATCCATCTCTTTGTGTATCTTTTCTGTCTGTCTAGTTATTATCTACCATCTTGTCTGTCTGTCTCAGGGACTCATTATTAGTTGATGGTTAGCTAGCTGTGGAGCCAGCTGGATTCCAGCACTAGTCTACACTCATTGCCTCAAGCCTTAAATCAGTTCTTACACACACACACACACACACATACACAGACGCACACACACATATACAGACGTTACTCTGGTTGCCTGCCGTTCTAAATGAGCGCCATAAAGCAGCGAGGGGGGGCGGCTCCAGCTCCCCCGAGGGCCGCTGTTGCCTCCTGATACAGATTGTTGCCTCACCCCGATGAAGAATGCCTTGTTCAAACGCTGGGCGTTTATGGCAGGTGATACCAAGGGGAAAGGTCAGAGGCCGGGTCAGAGGGAGAGGCTGGCTTGGTCAGTAGGAAGTAAATGGCCGGCGGGCGGGTAAATACTGCAAGATGTATGTGAAGGATTGTATGCGCTCAAATAAACCTCCTGCTATCTATGGATGAGTTTAGTTCACTATGAAAACTTCAGTTTAGTCTGCTTTTTGAATAGTATGTCGATTTCTTTTCAAATTGTATTTTTCGTTTTTTAAAACATAGACTGAAGGTTTATTTGTTTCTCCTTTCTGCCTAATTTTCTCTTTACAGTGAGTCTGAAACTATAGGCTACCTAGGCTACTATAGGCTACTACTATAAGCTATAAATCCTTGCAGTGGCTATGACCTCTTTTCAAGATTTTCTTGATGATGTGTGTTTTCGTGTGTGTGCACATTGCTTGTGCGTTGTGTGTTTGCAAATGGCGTTTCATGTCACCTGTGTGGTGTGGACAGATGTCGGGTCCATGTTAAAGGGAGATGTCGACCGCAACACAAGGTTTTTGTTTAGATTTTCACGGCTGCGTCGTTCTTCAGACATTTGCTCAGGGGTGTGTAAACAGTGGAGGTGGTGTGTGTGTGTGTGTGTGTGTGTGTGTGTGTGTGTGTTAAAGCTCTTTCCTTTCCATCCCAGCTGTCCAGCTGTGTGCATACAACGCTGCATCCAACAGGTCTTTGATGGATAATTTTGTGTTTTACATTGTTTAACTCTGTACTCCAGCACATTGGATCTAAAAAGGAACACTGATTACAAAAATAAAAGTACCAAATTTCTTTTGTGGGTGATTATGTCCATTTTAGGCCAACATATAAGGACTCTCAGCCAGTCTTAGCCAGACTCTTGACACTTTTTTCCAGTTTTCAACCCATCTCAACATGCGTTTGACTTGCTGAAAACAAAATTTAAGGCAAAAGGTCCCCTAAATTAGCAATAAATGAAGCTGGCTGCCTTTTAAAGACAACCCTGTGTCCTCTAATGCAAACTACATCTTCATACATGTTGGCTTTACTGACAATCAGTTCAGTTCAAAGAAAAGCAATAAATCTTTTGCATGAAGTTCAATTTTGTTCAATTCTGACCGGAGGATTCACGCATTCAAGGATGATCAAATAGCAAATCAACTTGACAATGGATCCATTGTCAATATTTTTGTACTCAAGGGTAAAACAAAGGAAGCTGTCATTGCATATAAGCTTTGATGCACAGTCCACATTATGAGATTTGATGGTACATATTTGTCTCTTTTACCATTTTCAATCAAAACTAAGACTTATATGTGGGCTTTTTAGATGTGAGAAAACCTGCTAAAAACATGCGATAGACACCTTTCCCATTTCTAGTAAATGAGTCTGCCTTTTTTTCTTTCTTGGGATAGAAAACAGGGTAAATCGGTACCAACTGGAAGCCAGTTGAAATGTTACAGCTGATCTCCTTTTTTATATCTTTAACTTATTCAGTCTGTTTTTTAAACAGATTAATTTGGAACCATATTCGATGACTGCTTGTACAGAGACGGATAGGATTTGTGGATGAAATGACAAAGCATGGGCTGAAAATTTGCATGTTCACCTGAGTGTTATGTGTCCATCACTGCAGATCAGAGCTGGAGCTGATAAAAGACAAAAGCCAGATAGTAGCTGGTATTAGAGGGTTTTTTCAAGCTGGAAAATTGGAAATTGTGTACATTTTCGTGCTTGCATGTTCCTGGGTTGCAAGCATGTCATTAGGTACCTGTTCAGCTGCAGCCACCTCTACTGTTCATCTTCAAATCAAAGCTGAGGGACCTCATACAGTCTTTCATTGCTGCTCCAACCTTCAACCCAAAACTGTCCCACTTTCTAACCCCGCTGTATGTGTATTACCAGACTTACCATGTAAGATCCATGTGTGTGTGTGTGTGTGTGTGTGTTGTCTGTGTGCCAGTCCCAGAGCACTGAAGCATTACACTTGGGTACACATTGACCAAGTGCCCAGCAGCCAACGCCCTGGAGAACAGACTGGGCAGTGTATGGGCCCACAGGAAATGTGTGTGTGTGTGTGTGTGCCTTGGAGAGAGGAAGTTGGAAGGAGAGTTTGCACAGGTGTGTGAAAGGTGTGTGAAATGTGTGTGTGTGTGTGTGTGTGTGTGAGAGAGAGAGAGAGCGTTTGAGGTCTTGCAGCCGGGCTTGCCCTTTGAAACTCCCATGTAATGCTCCTTCTCCCTCCATCTTTGAACATATCCCGTGCAGAGGACCAGTGTGTTGAATATAAAGTTACAAAGAAGGGACTCTTTGTATGTTTCGGCAGCTGCAGGAGCCTCAAAGTCCTCTGGTTTCTGCTCGACTGTCATATTAAAGCACAAACTCAAGGTGAGGGTTGGGAAAGTTAATGGGAATACTCTCCTTTTCCTCACAACTATGCAGGTACTCTTAAGATGCAACAGGGTCTCAATTAAGCAGTTAATCAGACTTGGATGTTTCTCAAAAAGTCTTTGATGATAAATTCCTTCACATAGTTCTCAAGCTCATTTACAATACAGTGATATTTTCCAAACAATAAACATTACAGGAAATGTATTTATTTATTATTATTCTTGACACAACCCCAAAACGTTTCTAATCAAGGTCTAATCAGATTTCAGCAAATGGAGATGGACAATTTTAATGAAAATACTCAATGAAATGACAATAAAGTGAATCATGAATCTTGGTTTGGGTGGATAGAAGGTTAAAACAAACACAGGACCAGGAGGCTGCTGTTTTTCTCCCGTGTGAAGCTAAATGTCAATGTTGAGTTATTTATGTAACAAACTTATTTATTTGAACCCAAACCATAATCTTTTACTCAACCTAACCATGATTTTTTGTTGCCTAAACATATTAAAGTTATTTGTTAGTACAAAGAATTTATTTTCACCTACATCATAATCATTTAAAAAACATAACCAAGTAGTTTTGTTGCCTAAAAACAATGACATGGACCATTTCACAAACTACTACTCAACCTTGTCTTTAAAACTGTAAATTAAACTGTAAATTACTAAACTGTAATCTGGGAGATTATAAATTTCCCTCAAAATGTATTTGAGAACACAGTTAAGTTGTCCGGTAATGCAATTTTAAGAAGACAGAGTTTCATAATGTTCATTCATAATGTTCTTACATGAAAACGATATAGTGTTAATGAGTCCCTATTTAGCCAGATGTGATGCATTGAATACAAAGGTGAAACAAATCAGTTGTGACCAGTGTTATCTCTGCTGTCAGTAAATGGAGCAGGGATAATCTTTTGTTAAGAGGCTTTAAAGACTTCAGTCACATTGTATTCAAGAGTTTCAAAAGAGGTTAGTTGAAAGATCCTAAGAAAAGGCAAACAACATGTCACAGCCTTTGATGCCACAAGGCAGGTTTGCATCCAAATAAATCAAACTGAATTTCGAGAACAAAAAAAAAGGTGCATAAATGCTTATTTTCCAGTGGGAAAATTGTCAAACCCTTGCAGAAGAAGCATGTCCAACATGATGACACGTTGAAAGTCAAATGGTGATTAATGATGAAAATAATACAAATAAATAATAGAAATACTACATTTCTGTTTGTGTCATGTATCATGGTAAGGAAGTAACATCTGTCAGGAGCAATGACACTGTTTTAATCTGCCGAAGCTTCAGTCGACGTTGAAGTTACATGCTTCATGTACGACATAATTTATTCACTTAATCTGTTTCCATTGCACTTTGTCATATTTTGCTTTTATAAATACATCATGTTTTTCACCAAACAGCCAAATATAAAACCTTTTTTTTTTGGTGATTTTTTAAAGACTTTATTCAAATTTGCGGCATTTCATTTAACTCTTTCTCACGCACAAATTGAAAATATGCTTCAAAACAGGTGAATAGAAACACATCTGCTCTAATGAAGCCTTTTGATTTGATTTGATTTTGAAAATTATATTTTGCTTTTGTTTCTGTTATATGAACCCAAAATGTTTAATTGTTCCTGCAATTTTCATTGTTTATATTGTTTTTATTATAACAATAATGTATTTCTTCTTAACTTTTAGGTTTGCTGCTGCTACACCACAATTTGTAGCGTGCATAAACCAAGAGACACCAGTGACAAAGGGACACCACATGCATGTGCAGCTGAAAGTTTTAATTTTTCCCTCAAGCAGAGAAACACTTGAACTGGCCAGATGGGCACTTGGTCCAATCAGAATGCAAATTGGTGAACCAAAGGGGTCTTTGGACTGACCAGAGGGCATGTAGTGTCCCGCTGGTGGGTCATTAAGGGGAACATGAAGCAAGGAAGTGTCACATTAAGGCCCAGACATGAAGTCGAACAAAAGGGCCGGGTTGGTTGCCACCTCAATATCCCAGTTTGATATATATATACACTACTGGTCAAACGTTTTAGAACACACCAACTTTTCCAGAATTTAATTGAAAATTATGCAGTTTAATGTCTCAGTGTACTCTGAAATTAATGCACATTTGCAACATTTAAAATTCTTTATTGAGCATGATAGTGTTTTGAAAGTAAAAAAAAGATTCAAAATCACATTTTATGTTGGACTAAAGGACTAAAAAAAGACACAAAATGACAAAAAAAGACACAAAACGACCAAAAAAAGACACAAAATGACTTACAAAGACATGAAAAGGATTCAAAAATGGACAAAATAGCCCAAGACTCCATAGAGTTAAGTTGTTAACCCATTTCTTGTTCCCTGAAAAAGGCCGACCGTACTTGGATAATTCTGAAATGTACATTATTTTTCAGTTTTGGTTAAGCTTACCTTTTTTTATTTACCTCTGGCAGTTCACCACTTACCTTTGTACCCTTTCAAGCTGTTCATTTGACTTGAACTGCTTGAATTTCAATTAAAACTGGAAAAATTGGGGTGTTCTAAAACTTTTGACCGGTAGTGTAAGTATATATATATATGTTTCTGTTGAGCCTGATTGTCATCCTTTTCTCTCCATTCTGAGGGCTGTGCGTTACCATGGTGATACACTACAGTCCTCTCTTCCACTACTAAAGGGGACTGTTGTCTTAGCAGGACAAATGGAGAGGCTGGAATGAAAAGATAACACACAACACAATGTCAGTTTGCAGGCCACACACACACACACACACACACACACACACTCACAGATGCACACACACAACATCTGGGTGGTCCCTCAAGAGCTACAAGGGTTAATGACAGTCCTGTTTGGAGGGATTGACTCCGAAGCCACAAACACACGCACATCCATATACACACAGACGCACACAAACCGTGACCGACAACAACGGTGACATGCACTCATGTGGTTTGTCAGTCAGCGTCTGTAGACGACTCTGATGAGACTCAGACTTGTGTTCTGTTGTTTGTTTGTCTTCAGTACGTGTGTGTGTGATTACTTCACACACACAAATCCTTATACTTCTATCTTTGTGAGGACCCTTCATAGACATAATAAAGCCACTTACCCTGACCTTACCCGTCACAGCTAAATGTCTCATGCTAACTCTTACCCTGACCAAAACCTAATTGTAACTTTAATCTTAAAAACAAGTCTTAACCCTCAAACAGGCCTTTGAAGAAGTTAAAAGTCGGTGAAATTTCCTCACTTTGCAAAAATGTCCTCCCTCTGTTGTAAATGCATTCCAATCCATACTATTGTAACCCTTATTTCTTGTCGGGGTAGAGTTCTCCAGTCTCTCGGGCTGATGGGTGATGAGCGGGCTACAAGATAACTCCACACTTATTCCTTTATCTTCTTTAATAACCAATATCGGCAGGACAGCATACAGCATTCTACTTCACGGGTCACAACACAAGAGAAACCCCGCGAAACTACCACATCAGATTGACTATCCCTCACCTATACTTGTCCCCCAAAACAAGGGCAGGTAGGAACTAATTAACTTTGGCAAGGGGACAAGTAATATCAACTTAAATATAACACATGAAAATGAATACATAAATGATAATTATTGTATATAATAATAACTTAAATGATTAAATAACCCAAAACATATTTTTTCCATTATGTAAGGTTACACGATGTAGGAAGTTCAAGTAAACACACACACACACACACACACACACACACACACAGACACACACATATACACACACACACACACACACACACACACACACACACACACACACACACACACACACACACACAAACAAGAGTTGTTTTTACACAAAATGTTTTTACATTCAATTCTTAGGTCTACTTGCCTAAAACCTTAATGTTGAACCCAGTCTTTTCACTACAATGAAATTACAGACATGATGGGGATTTGTATTTTGTCCCCATAAGGCAGGCGGGTCCCCCACAACGCAAAGTGACTGTGTAAACACAACATGAGTAATATTATGGCCAAACATACACACACATGTTGTGTTTCCATCAGTTTAGAGGACATAACATTGAGTTGATTTTCTTGAGAGGCTTTTTCTAACCCTAACCTCACCACGCTTTACCCTAAAAGGGAATGAGTTTAGATATGGGGACTTGTATTGTGTCCCCATGAGGTAGGTGTGTCCCCACAATGTAACTGTGTAAACAGATTTAGGATGTCCTAGAAGATGAATAGAACACGCGCACACACACACACACACACACACACACACACACGTTGCATTGCACTTTAGAGGAAATAACTTTGTTAAATTAATTTCCTGGAGACTTCCCAGAACAGTCTTTTACCTAAGATTTAACAATTTACATTATTGGGACTTGCATTTTGTCCCCATTAGGAAGGCGAGTCTCCATAATGAAAGTATAAAAAGCCACTCACACACAACTTCTGAAAAGTAATCTGATGATCACATGAAAAAAAACATGATTTTTTTTTTCACATGGAGAAGAATGATAACTTTAATGGCTATTATTTTATTTTATTTTTGATACGTAAATAAAGATTCAAAAGGATGAGGAAAATAATATTAACTGCTTTTGGAGTAATCACTGTAAACAGGCTTTTGTATTATAGACGGCACATCTTTGTATGAAATAGTTCACAGAAGACAATGAAACTGATAATGATGTTAGCCACATGGGAGGGGCGAGGCAGGGAATCTGATTACATCCTGCTGTAAACTGGGAGTTCAGGGGTTTAACCACATTATGAGATTATCTGTCTTAACCAGATTACTCCCAGTGATCACAGCTGAGGGGTGCGTCCACATTAAGATGTCTACATTTTTAAAAAAATGCAGATTTTACCAGCAAATTACTTTTCAGCCATTCCCAGAACAGTCTCCAGAGTGGAAACATCTTAAAATGCTGGTGTGTACCAGCAGAGAAATAAAAAAGGCTTTTTGCAAAACAGTGATGAAAAATCATGGTTGTGTTTGGCAGTTAAGTTAAGAAGACAACATTTTGCCACTTGTAATGTTTTCTGTAGTTATACATACATAGCTGATCAGACTTACTTACCTTTGTACTGTTATTTCAGTAAGTTTTGAATGCAGGACTTTTACTTAGTGGAGTAATTTCACAGTGTGGTATTAGTACTTTTACTTAAGTAAGGGACCTGAATACTTCTTCCACCACTAAATGTCACTAGGTTTGACCAATTTACATATTGTGGTCTATCTTTAGTACAGCCAAATACAAATGAATCAGGCCAGAAATGTTGTGGTTCCACATGCTCACTATATCTAACAGAGTTTTTGTTTTAAAGCTGCACTAAACATGTGTACATGTATTTTTATTTATGCATCCTCTTGTCTTCATACACATTTACAGTGGTAATATCCTCTAGCTAGCTCCCACAATAAATTACCAGCTGCTGAAGTTAGAAAAAACCCGAAACATCCTCCTCATAGCTCTTCAGATTGCTGAAGTCAAACTCCTCTGACTCTCCTCACGCCTTCACGTGTGAGTTTCTGATGAGTGATGTTTTCAAACTCCATTAAACAACAGGAAGTTTTAGCCAAATAATGTGATTGGTCACGGATGTGGTACCAGCTGTAAACCTCAGTGAGTTGTGCTTTATTGGTTGCAATGCCAACTCTGCCCGTCACCATGGAGCCTGTGAGTAATCAGTCTTCCCTCCTCTCTGTTGCATGTATGTGTACAGTAAAAATCTTTTTTTGTCACAACATTTGTGCTGGTAGCTGTTGTTTAAAAGCTCTAATGCTGATGATTGTTTTCTAAAAGTCTAAAAGAATGGCTCATCTGTATTGCTGAATTATTTTTATGACAAAAATGTATTTGCTTCTTGATGATTTTATCCACTATGTTGTATTTTACTTTTTTGTTATTTGAAAGTGTAAAGAAATGGCTACAGGAGGAAAAGGGGGGTCAAGATGACAACAGATGAATGGGTTTGTGTGTGTGTTTGCGTGTGTGTGTGTGTGTGTGTGTGTGTGTGTGTGTGTGTGTGAAAGCCTGTAAAAACAGCTGCAGGTTTTGTTTTGGGAGCCAACATCATCACCACACACACACACACACACACACACACACACACACACATGCACTAATGCTCCGGCTGAGCCAAGTAACCTAAAAGGGGAGAAACACGCTTGTCACGCACCTTCCCCACCCACTCCTTCGAAAAACAAAAGCCAATCACTTTGGGTTTGCATTCATGCTGTGGCACACACACACACACACACACACACACACACACACACACACACACACGCAAACACACAAAATACTTATGGCCCTCTTGTCTTTCCACTCAAACACTAAGACATGCTCTTTGTTTTGCATACAAATACACACTCTCATACAAACTCAAGCACCCCCCTTTCCACAAACACACACAAAAACAACCACAAAATAACACTTACTCTTGTTCTTCCATTCATTGACTCACTACAAATAAAAAGTCAGAGACGTTGAAGGAAACTTCACTACAAACCAACTCAAGTTCTTTAAAATGAACATAAAGTCATAGTTGTTGCTAAGATGCATTGTTTGCTTCTTATTTTGCTTGCAGTGCATTGCATATCAGCTTCTCTTAGGAAAGTAACAATTATACCACGCATGCAATGTGTGTATGTGTGTGTGTATGTGTTTGTCTGTGTGTGTGTGTGTGGGTGTGGGTGTAGGTGCCAAGGGCTGGACCAGGGCTTGGTGCCAGCGTGGATAAAGAGCAGATGGCGACCCTGACAGGGCAGAAAACCTCCAGTTCCCACATTCTCCTGTTCTATTCAGCCTTCACTCCTATACTTCCAATGGCGTGGCATGTGTGACGGGGATAGCTTAGATTTATACTTGAATGCGCAGACGTTTATAAGAAAGAAAAAGAGAACAAAAACGTCTGCTCTCTTGTGCATACTATTTCTTTTCATGGGGTAATCATACAAGTTATGGGAACTGGGCAATCTTGCCCGCCTAATTACCGGAAAAAATGGACTAGACTGACCCCTTGGCATGATAACAGAGTGAGTAGTCTGACGTATTGTACATTGGATGGTGGCTGATGGGCACAAATGGCCACTATTATGAGGGAAAAGTTACAAATATACCTGCCCAGCCTACCCTATTCCTTCCATTGTTTTTTTGGTTCATTACCTCGGCCAAGACGGTTGTGTCGTCAGTGAGGTCTTGTCTGTTTGTCAGCAGGATTATGGAAAATATACCAGCCCTGTTTTCAAAAAACTTGGTGGAAGGTCCAAGGAAATCCCATTAAACGGAGCAGATACTTATAACACTTGTTTCTTTCTATAACATTGCAAAACAGGGCATCTATGCTGCATTCATGTGGTGTCTCCAGTTCACCTTCTCTTTATTCACACAAATACTTGAAACAGCTTTTGGCATGTTGTTTAAACACTTGAGTAATAAAACACAACATATCTTCTTTGGAGAGTCTGTGTTGTTCCCACAATACAACTTATGAATACACCGAACAAGGAAAATGGGATCATCAGCCTTGGCGGAGGTCTGCACCCTCTGAATGTGATCCTAGTTCGATTGGTTAAACTCCCCTAACCCATCTAAAAAGAGAGATCTTGTTGTATCAGAGAATTCTAATAAATAACCAAAACAACTTTATTGTCATTGTCAACACTTACAAATTAATCCTTGTTCTTTTACCCTAACTTTCATCAAGTGGTTTTATTGCCTAAAGTTAACTTTTTCCTGTGGCGGCTGTGGCTCAGTTGGTAGAGTTGGTTGGACCCCAACCGAAGGGTTGGTGGTTCGATCCCTGACCGTCGCAGCCTACATGTCGAAGTATCCTTGAGCAAGATACTGAACCCCAAATTGCTGTGTTCATCGGTGAGTGAATGAATTCCCAATGGTGGCAGATGGGACTGTTTAGGGTAGCCTCTGCCACCAGTATGAATGTGTGTGTGAAAGGGTGAATGAGCGCAGTCTGTAGTGTAAAGTGCTTTGAGTGGTCGCAAATCGACTAGAAAAGCGCTATATACACTACTGGTCCATTTAACATTTAAGTTATTTTTAAAAAGTCACTATGCATGTAATTAGTGGAAAGATTAGATTAGATTACATTCATTATTTTATTAATCCCACACTGGGGAAATTCAACCTCTGCATTTAACCCATCCTTTTTTACACACAAGTGAACACACCATGCAAGGAGCAGTGGGCAGCACATTACTGCGCCCGGGTGAAAGTGAAACACCATTCCCAAGAAGTCCAGAATTAAAGCATGTATTGTGTGTATTGGTTTCAGACGCAGAGGGCCATAACAAAATATAAAATCTGACAAGTTGGGATAAGAATGCATTGGAGCATTTCAACAAAGTTGAGATTTTTTGTGACCGAACCTTCTGCCTCTTTGCACCGGTGGATTCCTGGGCAAAAGGGCAACTCCTTTCAGACAGACACTGACATTTGACTGACTGTCTGACCTATAAAAGTTATTCTGTTTGATTCAGTGGTTTAGCAGAATGTGAAGGTTACTTTTTAGTTGCAGACTCAAGTGATTGTTTTCGAGGTTTGTGAGATTTGTGAGATTTCTTTTTGACTTGTTAATGTAAAAGTGCTTAAGTTCTCTGTCTCTTAACCTTTTTACTCTTAAAAGTACTTAGTACTTAGTCAAACTTGATGTTAGTTATGGCTGCATTTTCCTAAAATTAAACAATAAAAACACAGCTGTTTAAACCACTTCTCACACTAACATGCTTCTTCATAAAGACTGTAAATAAATTCTTGATTTATGGTTTGTAAAGGAGGGCGAAAAATGACAACCGAGCAAACATAAGTCCCTCCAGGACATCCTGTGTAATTAAAATGTTTAAAAACGACTAGATCTGTGTTGCATATTTTGTTGTTGTGAACTCATATTATCCAAATGTTTCTAATGATGTTAACACCCAGAGAAATCTGTCATTTTAATCAATTCATTGGATGTCAATGGCTTTACACTGGACACTTTTGACCCTGAATGCAACCTAAAATTGAAATTAAAGAGTGAATCACAGCTCGGGGGGGAAGTAGTCAGCTCAGGTGATATCTCAAAAACACAAAAAATGCATGCTAAATAAAAGTTTAATCACTATTTCTGAAGTGTTTTAATTTGACATTGGCAGTAAATTTTAGTCTTTTCATCTTGGATCACTTCATCTTGTACGTATGTGTATCAAAGAGCAGGAGAACAAAGACCCAGACACAAAAAGAGATTAAAAAAAGAAGAAAAAGACAGATGGCCATGTACTGTATTACCCATACAAGCACTGATTAACAATAAAACCATAGGCTCTTGGCATCAGGAATACCTAAAGAGTTTGATTTGATGCCCCTGCTTAGGTCGGCATTTGGTTCTCTCCTCCACCCTTTGCTCCCCATCTGGCCCTCATTGTCTGGAAGCCCTGAGCGACAGGTGGTATTGTTCCCACGAAGACAGTTTCTGTGGTGGCACACTCCTGAGGGTGTAGCCTGTCCACACACACTTGCACGTACACACACACACACACACACACACACACACACACACACACCAGCCACTTTGCTAACCTGTTTCCTGTGTGTGTTCCTGCCAGACGGGCGGTGTCGCGCCAGGAAGTGCGCCGTCTCATCAGGTCGTGTTGCTTCTCTTCTCTTCGGGCTGGCAGGTGTCTCCCTTATGAAATTTCCCATGTGAAGGCAGACAGGGCTGGGTATGAGTCTGCCGTCACTGGTTTCCTTCGATTATTATCCAACTTTAAAATGCATTTGGTGAGATTATTATCTTCTCTGAGATCCATAATAAAAAAAACATGTTTCAAAGTTATTTTCAGAAGGAGGAGGAAGGAAACTTTTCATGAGTCATGTTTAGAATAACAATTTCCTAATAAGATGGTGAACCAAATCCCTAACAAAACAGCAAGTAAAAGAATAGTTCAGCTCCAAATTTTAACCAAAAGGCCAAATCAAATGTCTAACTTTGATTTGAAGTTTGTTGGATCATCAAAGAATCACCAACTGTAGAGGATATGTAGTTATATAGTTCTTTTTCTGTTATTTTTTGTTGACTGACTGATGGATTAGTTGACTAATTGTTGCAGCTCTATTGTACAGACGTTTATATTTCAGTCAAGGTGAATTATAATACTTTTGTGGTGCTTCTGACTTTTTTATTTGTCAGTATTCTAAGTCCTGTGTAAAAGGGTTGTTTTTCTCCCTTTGCATGAGACTCCGTTCTCTAATTTTAACAGTTTTTTTGGGCTCTAAAAGTATCTAATTTGCTGTTTTGATAGGAAGATAATCTTTTAAAAGGAGTTCAACCTATTGTCGTTATCTCCTCTGAGCAGGGAGCCCCTGGGCACTGATGTAGGAGGTTAGGGGAGACAGTTCTTCAACATAAATTAATGTTTTATTAATGATTTAGTTTGATGCTTGCCCTTAGTTTAGCTCACCTTTTACCTGTACAGGTGGCAGGTTCCAATTGATGCTGAGACTATAAAGTGTCATTCACTGCAGCAGGATGAGGACATCATTTTATGACATAATGAGGACACATAATTTTATTTATCTCGACTCTTCTGGGTTCCAATTTGCCTATATCAGTAATTTTAATAAGCTAATAAAAGCCACTTTTTATGCACTAACTCCTGCCCATCCACCTCTTTTTTCAGCATCCCTTTTAAAAGTTTTCTGGTGCCAGACAACATCACCTGCCCTTTATATGGGGCGGTGTAACCACAACCTGAAACACTAATGAGATTCACCTCAGCCTAAGCTACTTTGTGTTTGAGCATGCTAACAGACAACACCAACATGGCGAACAGAATACATATTATATCTGGTAAGAATCAATGTGTTAGTCTCTGTGAGAGTATGTAGCTCAAAGCACCACTGTGCCTTAATCTTCTAATTCATTTGAATGATCAGGTGTACTTATGTAAGAGGCACCGGTTGAATTTTTTTTTTACTTTACTGATTTTGCTGCATCATCTGGCAATAAGCTGCGTGGGCAGTCAAGTGCATGTTCCTGGTAGATTATTTTGCAACATGAACAGCAATATCTACTTTTTATATTGCATTAAAGTGACAAAAGATAACTTTCCAAAGCTGAAAATTCCTCCTCCAGTTAAGTCTTGAGTATTATAAACTGCAGTGCAGTGTTTTGGTCAGATTTGCAATCACTCAGTCTGGAAACCAGTTGAGTCTGCTGAGCTCATGTTTTATTTGCTGTTGCAGATGCGTCGCTCTCCCTCTGCCGGGCCAATCACAGCCGTTTATCTCACTGCAAAAAAAGAAAAGTTGGGTGAACTCAAAATTTCAAGGCAACAAACTTCGATAAAATTTTAAGTTGGACAATTAAACTAAATATTTTAAGTTTTGTTTTTGAGTTTGCTCAACTCTGAATTTCTCTGGCACGATTGTAACGCCGCTATGAATGTCAGCTAATGTTGTGACCACAATTTTGAGTTAGCATTGATACGCTAATGGCTACTCTTGTAGCTGTAACAAGCAGCGCCGCTAGCATCAGTTAGCCGCTAGCATCAGTTAGTCGCTAGCATCAGTTAGCCGCTAGCAACAGTTAACCGCTAGCATCAGTTAGCAGCTAGCATCAGTTAGCCGCTAGCTTTAGCTAATGACCAAATTTCACAACAAAGAAATAAGAGTTATCAGAACTATTGTCCCTTGTTGTGAACCCCAACTTAAAGATATAAGTAACAACAACTCACAAACTTGTTTTTGAGCAGACAACTGGCTTCCTTTGTTGTGCTAACTTACATTATTAACCTAAATGTCAATAATATATATTTCCAAGTTGTACCAACTTAAATCACTGTTTTGGGCCAAAAAATACGAGTCGGCTTTTTTGCAGTGCTGATGTAAGGCTGCTTTGGTAGAATGACTAGGCGATGAATTATGAATAGAGGTTAAAACTAGCAGCCCTCTGCTTTGTTTTATCACAGGTTTGTTTTATGTCTCGCTTTTTGTTTGACTGTCTGTCTGCTTCCAAATCAGACTTTGATCAAACACTGTTTTGGAATTGCGACTGAGAAGAAAACATGTAATTACCTCAATTTGAAGAATTTATCCGGTAAGTTACACCTTGTTCCACAGAACATAACTAGTGCACGATATTTCCCAGGGTTTTCTGACTCAACTCTTCTAAAAAACAATGTAGGGACAGCCTAATTCTCATAAATTTGGTGTGCAGGACTAATAAAGTAGGTTACAGAATAAAGTAGGAACACAGAAGTAAATTGGACTTGTTTCTCATAGGAAGCCCCCCTCTCGCAGTTAGTTAGTGATTCATTCAGTGATTCAGAGCGACACTATGATTTACTTGTTAAGCCTGAAAAAAATCATATCCGTGTGTGTGTGTGTGTGTGTGTGTTTCTGTTTGCGATGTTGTAGCCAGACTGACTTTAGGCTGTCAGTGCTCATTAGGATAATGACTGTGGGACCTGGCAGGTGTCCAAACTTTGAAAGAGTGATGGTTGGAGGGGGGAAGAGGGGTCTGCTTAATGGGCTCACATTTCATCCACTCAGCCCCCCCTTGCACACACACACACACACACACACACCCCTCCTGTGTACTGTCTGTTATAAACAGACAAAGACAGTGACAAACATTTATGATCCGGCTAACACAGATCAGCATAAATTGTGAAGTACAAAAAGACAAACACACCATAAAGTTGGAGGTCAGTTTTCTCCTCGTATCATCGGAGCGACCGCTACAGACACATGGTTTATGTTACACGTCCACTCAGAGTCAACGTACATGTGGAGGGTTTGTAAAAGATTGTGCAGCTGTATATATAGCAGTATACTACTGTATATTCAACCTTGACTTCAGCCAAGTTCAAACTACAGCCAATAGTTGATCAAATATTCCCCCAAATTTGACACCCGATTGTTATGTATTATGTACTTAACAAAAAAAGTGTGAAATAACTGAGAACATGTCTTGTATTTTAGATTCCTCAAAGTAACCACCCTTTGCTTACTAGAATATAAGACATGTTTTCAGTTATTTCACACTTTTTTTTTTAAGTACATAATTCCACATGTGTTCATTCATAGTTTTGATGAATTTACAATGTCAATAGTCATGAAAATAAAGGAAACACATTGAATGAGAAGGTGTGTCCAAACTTTTGGCCTGTACTATATGTACATGCATAGATTGCTCAATTAAAAACAGGTAATTCAGTTTTAAAGTTTGGATTAAGTGATTCCTTGACAATGACCAGATCTCTCGCTGTTCTTCATTTGACACATACTGACCCAGTTACAGAAAATAAAGCTCTAGTGAATTTTGCGTTTAGACAAGACATTCCCTGATGTAATTACATGCTGCCTTAAATATTCAGAGAATGTTCAGTGAACAAGCAGGTAAGTCTTCACTCATCCAAACAAAAAGGTTGAAGATGTTCTCATTTACCAACTAAAAAAATTGACAGAAGTAGAAATAAATTACTCAATAAAAAAAAAATGCAGATATAAATTAAAAACATTTAAAAAATATGAATAAATGCAGAAATACATTTTATAAATAAATAAATAAATAAATGCAAAAATAAATAGAAATTCTATACTTTTTTAACATTTAGTTATGTATTATTTATTTAGGTATTTCTGTATTTATTTGTCATTCCTACATTTTTCATGTATTTAGTTTGTTATTTCCACATTTATTTTTTACATTTCCACATGTATCTATTCATTAAGGTAGAAATACATTTCTAAATAAATAAATTGATAGAAAAATGCAGATATAAATTAAAAACATTTAAAAATATGAATAAATGCAGAAATGCATTTTAAAAATAAATAAATAAATAAATGCAAAAATAAATAGAAATGCTATACTCTTTTTACATTTAGTTATTTATTATTTATTTAGGTATTTCTGTATTTATTTATCATTCCTACATTTTTGATGTATTTAGTTTGTTATTTCCACATTTATTTTTTACATTTCCACATGTATCTATTCATTAAGGTATTTATTTATTATGTATTAATTTCTACATTTATTAATGCATTTATATATTTAAATCTACATTTATTAATTTATCTCTGCGTTACTTTTGTCACCCAATAGTGTCAAAATGTAAATTAGCTCTGCGGTCCTAACATCACTGTGTTTCAAAGCTGACCAATCATATATATTTTATTTATTTCTACATTAATTAATTAATTTCTACATTTTTAATGGATTTACTTATTTCCACATTTATTTTTTTACATTTCCACATTTATTTATTTATTTGTATATTTATTTCTACATTTATTAAATTATTTCTATGTGACTTTTGTGACCCAATAATGTCAAAATGTAAATTTGCTGGACTCTGAAAATTGGCTATATCAGTATGCTTCTACACAGAGATTGACTGCTTCTGTCTGTGTTTCCAAGCTGACCAAGCGTATATTTATATACATTTATTAATTCATTTCTACTTATGTCAAAGCTCTGTTGTGGATAACTCTTACACAGATGTGCAACTCCTGAACTGAAGTCCAAACAAGATGGATAAATGTGAAACTCTAGTCGTCTCCCAGATCTCTTTGAAGCGGCCGTATGGAGTCAGACGCTGGTGTGAGGTAACATGTTTGTCACAAAATCCCTCACCCGCATGGATCAAGGGCGTTTGTCACACACTCAAACGTTACACATGTGTGTGGACGGAGGAATTATCTGTTCAAAATGAAAGGTCAGAGCTAGGGAGCAGCTCAGATCAATAGAAAGATGGGATGGATCCTGAATAGAGATTCTCTAAGAGGTTCAAGGGTAACAGATTATGTTTGAGGGGATTAGAGTGACACACAGGGACAAAGCTGTTTTTTATGTAAGGCTGAAAAATCATGTATTGGCTTCACATCAAACAAAAAGACCTTTTAATTGAACTATTTGAACGCTGTTTGATCAGCCCAGTAATATTCTAAACATAAATCAAGTGTTCTTTTTAGTAAAACTGCATACATTTCAGACCTGTTTCCACTTGAGTTCTCTTGTTAACCTGTCTCGATCCCTAACAACTTTAAAATAAAACCCCACCTGATTAAAGCCCAAGGGAAACTGGCTCTAACCAAAATGCAAAAATGTACTCACACAATCCGTTTCAGACTGGGAGTGGCAGCACGCTTGTAGCCCCTCTTTGGGTAGCTGAAGAAAACCTGATCATTTCTCAAATACGTTGATGAACAAATTGTAAAACCTAACTTGTCTATTGTGGCATTAAAGTCCTAAACTAAATCTGACACATCTATCCCAAAGTAGCTTTTACTTAGCGTCCGTATGAGACACACTGGGCTTTCCATTAACTGCATTGCAAACCTATTTATTTAATCCATCAACCACCACAATAATTAGATAATATAAGTAATATAAGCAGCAGTGGATTAGCCAAATAAACCACAGGAGACCGGTGTTTGTGTCCGGTTTAGACGATGTGTCAGGGTTGTCATTTTTTAAGTCAGTGATGGAAGAAGTATACAGATACCGTACAGGCTAAATGCGTTTCCTTTATTTTCATGACTATTGACATTGTAAATTCATCAAAACTATTAATGAACACATGTGGAATTATGTACTTAACAAAAAAGTGTGAAATAACTGAAAACATGTCTTATATTCTAGTAAGCAAAGGGTGGCTACTTTGAGGAATCTAAAATACAAGACATGTTTTCAGTTATTTCACATTTTTTTTGTTAAGTACATAATTCCATATGTGTTCATTCATAGTTTTGATGCCTTCAGTGAGAATCTACAATGTAAACAGTCATGAAAATAAAGAAAAACGCATTGAATGAGAAGGTGTGTGTCCAAACTTTTGGCCTGTACTGTACCTAAAGTTAAGTTTCTACTCTGCTCATTCTCCTCTGTGTCCTGTACTTATACATAGTTACTTGCATACCAGGAAGTGTGACTTTAGGAAGAGGCTCCTATATAACTGACCATCTATGTCACACTTGTTGAGAAACCTGTTGTGAGAAACAGCACATGTAAGCATTTGAGCGTTCCTATATAATATCATTCTGCCATGTAATCCTCATTCATTCTGTTGCATGTGAGATGAATCCAGAGCACGCCGTAGACTCTGTGTATAACACAAACTCTGTACCGTATTAAGCTGCTTCTGTAACATAAAACTGCATTGAACGACAACTCTCAGCTTCGTCTTCTCTGTCATCAAACCACCACAAAAAAAGCATCATATTACTTTTTTAGAGTCTTTTTTCCTAACCATAACCAATCAGTTCTGCTGCCTGAAGACGTCACAGACGTTTAGTTTTAAAAAGCCACTATGCTTTTAACAAGTGGAAACTGACACTGTTATTCTTTTTCATTTTGCCTCATTTAGATATTTCCCTCTTTCCCATCTGATCATGTGTGATGTTGTGGTTATCTCTCTGGGATAACTTCATGATACAGAAGAACTTAAAGATATGCAAACAGTCCAATACCTCATCCTCATGACAGGATCCAGATTCAGATGGAAAGTGAATTTAAATTTTACTAATTTATAGTGGTGGACAGGTCTATGTGAGCAGTGGTGGTTTTAGACCAGTTTTACTGTGGGGGCCAAGCAGGGACCAGTGTTTAATCAGAGGGGCACATTAAAAAAACGGCAGAGATGATATTTAGACCATCAAAACCTTTATTTTAGCTCATTTAAAAATCTAATTTAAGTATATTTGGAAGATACAAAAACACTGATTGAAACAATGAGACTCACCAACAATAATTATTTTTGCATGACAATGACATTTCTCATTTTTGTGCACAATTACTTTTTTTTTATTTTGAAAGTGCAGTCCAGTGAGAATGATCTTTTAAAAAAAAAAATATATATATATATACATACACAAGCTTTTATTGCACAATTAAACTATTGGGTTCCTTTTGTGCACAATATTGTTTGAACAAAAAATAGGTAAGAATTGTTCCGTTTAATGTACCGTCGTTCATCGCTATAAATTGATCATTTAAATATTAATTTGACACAGGGGCCACAGCAGGGGCCAAGGGCTTCTTCGCAGGGGCAGTGGCCCCTGTAGGCCCCTGTGTAGAACCGCCACTGTATTCGAGGCCTTTTGATTAATGAGTAGAACACTAGATCATGCATGTAAAGGTATAAATGAAATTACATTTACAAAACTGCTTCCTCACTTAGAGATATTTCTACTACTTTCTACTTTCTGAACAATAATTTTTTTGTACAAAGCTGATCCAAGTTTCAACTGTGCAGCAGGTGAATCTGGGAAGATGCCAGATAGAAATCAGCAGATCACAGCTGCTGTTCCTCCTCGCTCCATACAGCACAATGTATATGAAAGGTTGTTCTATTCTTGAACATTTTGATGGGTGTGTGAGGGAACGCAGCTTGCCTGCTGTTCTCCGATCGAGCCGGAGGAAAGTGATCTGTGCCTCGAAACAAAGTGGAGACGGCAAGGGGGGGGGGGGGATCCCATCCATTAGCTCGTTAAATCTGTGTGTTTGTGTGTGTGTGTGTGTGTGTGTGTGTGAGAGAGAGAGATGGTGGATGTTGTTGTGTGTATGTCAGAGGCATATTGTGAGGTTATGGGTGGGAGCCTTTTCTTCACTCTGGACCCGAGTAAAAAACAAAAAAAAAATCTTTTCTAGCACACCTCACTCTGAGAGAATAGTGGAGAGGCCTCCCAGGAGAGCTGACCTCTCTCTGCCGGTGGGAACCTATTTGTCTCCTTCCCTCTTTCTCTGCCCGGCTCTGAAAGGAGGATGCTTTAACCTATGCTACACTAACTAGAGATGGTCTTAAGTTTCACCTTTTACCAGAGTCCCATGAGGATGCTCTCAGCTTTCTCAGGAAAACATGACAACCTTTTTTTGAACGAAATGAGCAGGACAGAAAGGACTTTGACATGTGAAAGTATTAATTTACTAATGTTGGGATAAAACTCAACACTGTATTTAACTGAGGTACAAAAATGTATAAATATCTACTAAAAACCAGACTGCTGCGTTTGTTACTCTGCATACACTGTGTACCTGTTATCTAGCAGAAATATACATATTCAAAGGTACATGTATCATCCACGCCTGCCCTGAATGATAAAATGTTTGCCCAGGGCCAAACCAGTGCTTTAAATCCAACATTTCCATAAGCTGAGCGTCACAGCTGGCAGCACAGTATATGGAAACTTTGGATTTAAACATTGGCTTCATCATTTCAGACATTAAGGAGACATCTGTGCAATCACAAATGTACCTTTTGAAGATCCAACCCCTCTGGCAGGGGGAAAAAAATTACAGTTTTGCCAAGAATTACGGAATAACGTTTGGAATATTCAGGCCACAAACGGGGGGATCTTCTGCCTAAAAGTGGATTTCTGCTGAGTCAGATTTCACGCAGTGTTGACACCACAGCACCAAATTAATGTGTTGTAGATTATCAGGCTGTATTGTGCTTTACTCAGTGCTCACATGCCCATCTCTAGGTTAGAAGAGCTGTGTGTATGACCTAAAGTTACAGTACTTTAAGTACAAAATTCCCAAAATACAAAATTTGTTTGTTTGTTGAGCTGCAGTGGAAAGACAATGACTCACAGAAGTCATTTTGAAATAAATAGACTTAAAGGGCATTTTCTGTCACATATACAGTATAATGTTATAATATTGGATGTTCAGAGTGTTAAATAATGCAGTTAACATTATCATGCAAAAGTAATTCCTGTGAGTAAAACCCTCAAGTTTCTAACCATTCTGAACACACTCTGAACATTCGTTTGCAACTGTTTCTTTTTCCTACTTTGGGCTGAAACTGAAGTCAGTTTCTTGTAGATTTCTTTATATGATAACCTGCTGCAGTGTTTACATTATGTACACTGTTATATGTTGCTACATGCTAACTTTAAACAAAATACTGTAATTGTGTTTGCCAGTGGTGTTAATTTCTCCCCATTTTCACATTGATTCCTACTGAAACATGTTTGTTTATGTACTTTTTTGGTTTAGTAGCTCTTATTGATGATTTTTTTTCATGGCAGAAAGTGCTGCTACTATATGAAGTTACAGTCATTCCATGTAGCTACATGCTAACATTGAGAAACCTTTAATCATGGTTGCCGGTGCTTTTAATTAATCCTCCAATTTCCGATTTTTCAAGGTAGAAAGTGCTGCTTTAATCTGTTAAATCAAAAAAGTCAATTATCTGCCTGTAATGACTAATGATACGAAATGAAAGATGCATAAGATCTAATCTGGAAATGCTGAGATAGGCGCTGCAATGAAGCAGTCAGACAGAGTGTGAATAAAGGGTGCAGCAGCCATGGGCAGTATGATAAAAACAAAGTGTTTTTTTTTAAATATTGAAACCATGTAAGCAGTTCAGAAAGCCAAAACACAAGTAATAACTCGATGACTATAACAGGTCCCTTAAAGACATATCTATTTGATGTGACCCACTCAAGCTGCTGCTGTACCCCGTTTCTTGTAGTTGCACTAAAGGAATCCCTTTTCAACCTGTGTACAACACAAGAGAGATCATTAAACTTTCAATGCATAATGGCCTCATTAAAATCTATAGCAAAGATACTTGGATGAGCACAGATGATGAGTTACAGAGAAGTACTCTAGCTTTCAACGTTGGGCCTTCTTCTGGCAACATCTCTCTCACGTGCACATGCTCAAACACACCTGCACACCTCCTCCCTTAATCAAAGAAAAACAGAAAACAGCCAAACAAGAAGAAAAGAAGGGAAACTAAAGAGGAGGACAATTGTCACGTTGTCCCCGGAGAGGTCCTCCAGTCATATCCCTGCCTCAGACAGGAAGTCACACATAATGCCGGCCAAATGGAAAGATACCAGGGGTTCCCTGAAGGAAACCTGAGACCGCAGGACACCGGATCACCGAGGGGGGCCCAGGCCTCCCTCTCTATATCTGCACGTACAATAGAACCTGCTGCACTAAGTACTATTCACCGCAGGTAAGGGATATAGGGCCACCATGTATGGTGAATAAAGTAGGCAGGTAAGTATCCGCTGCTCTTTATTCAGAAGGGATTATGTAATGGTGGCACAGGAAGAAAAGGAGGAGATCACAAAAACATCAGTGTCACTTTCATCTGCAGGTGACATCATTGGACAGTGGACACTTTTACCTTGAGTTGTCTCATATACTGCGCTTAAATTAAGGGAGTTGGTGAATTATAGCACAGTTCTTTCAGTGTGAGCTTATAGTGGTACACATTTGATGGAGAAGAGCCTCGTCTCTGGCCTCACAAAGCCAATCAAATTGAATTACTACTTGCCTGTAGTGTAGTGGATTCAAAGCTCTTAGCTTCTTGAACCTAGTTCCATTTGTAGAGTAGATAGTTTCTGGACAAGCTGGCAGGGTCACTGGAGAGAAGTCTGGCAACATCCACTGCTGAGAAATGATGGAGCTGGACCAGATACTGTACATATTGGACTAGTAAAGTAGGGTGTAGGATGATTGGACTGTCTATAGACAAAAATCAGGTCCAGAGTTGCACACAACAGGAGATTGTCCTTATCAGATGCTGTCTCACCTAGTGAAAACGTTTGGTTTAGGTGCTGGTTGGTGCCTCAGTAGAGTGTGCAAGAGGCAGGAAATGACATAAAAGGTATGCTGTGGCCACAGTTCATAATTTGGTCATAAACAACTTAGTGTCTAGCTGTTCCTTGAATTTGTCAGACAACTTCTGTGTGCCCTCAACCTCAGAGGTTCATGAATCTCATTGTCTCTTCAGTTTAATATTTTCAATGTGTACATGACCCTTCCAGTTTTGTGTCAGTCGCATGATAAAAACGTCATCAACGCATCCACATGCTTGCTGTGAATTCTCCACATAAGAGGCCGACTTTATTCACCAATGGACTCAATCGGACATTACACAGACTTTGTACCAGTGAGTTTACAAGGTAAAACTTCTGGTCAAACTGACTCCGACTTTTGCGTCCTTACATACAGATTTTTGAGTAACTCGAGGGAGCCATGTTCAAGGTGTGCTGCTACCTTTCAACACAAAGTAAAAGCACCTTTCAGATATTTGATGCAAATGGAAGCTGCTAAAGTCGTGGTGCTAAGACACTCACAACAGGGTGATGAAGAGGCGTCTTGCCAGATGTGTATTCTGACAATTTGAGTACCCCCCCATAGGGGCATCTGCTCACTTCCAGTCCTTCTCTAGTTTCCATTAAAACACAAGTGTGTTGGTTTATTTACAGCAGGGGTGTCAAACTCAAATACACAACGGGCCAAAATTTAAAACTTGAATAAAAACGCAGGCCAACATTGAACAAATAAACCTTTTAATATATGCCAAACATGTTTTGCTTTAACATTAAATATGGAACCAGCAACGCTTATAAACATACAATATATAACTAAATAGTGCAGACATGCAAAATCAAATTTCAAATAAAAAACACATCAATGTCATTAATTTATTAAATAAAAAATAAATAAAAATCGCATGCCTCTTTTCTATTTGCATCCTTCTGATTTAAATATCAAAATAAACTTTTTCAACAGGTTAATAAATTCTGCCTTTCTTTTCGCCATTTTTGGGAAGGGGTAGCTCGGAGACAGCTCTAGCTTGAGGTTGCTATGACGACTGTCTCTGAGGAGCGTTTCTGGGTCCTGTCCTGATTGACGCGCCAAAACAACAGCAGGGCATTGTGGGATTTGTAGTATTAGCGGTAAATGCGCCGTATAATACCGGCGGGTCAGCTTTTATAGTACAATAATAATATAATAATTTGGTATTGCCTCGCGGGCCAAATAAAATTACACTGCGGGCCAAATTTGGCCCGTGGGCCAGAGTTTGACACCCCTGATTTACAGTGAATGTGCCTGCATGTGTTGTTCAAAGGATATACCAGTACTATCTTTACATAAATACATGAAATACACCTGGCAGTTTTTAGATATGTGCTTGTAATGCATGTTAAAAATTGACTGACATTGCCAGCCGAGTGGAAGCACCCATGCTGAGCAACATGTCAGTGCTATGCTAACACAGCAGAGCCTCTTCCACAAGCTGCTAGCACTGACAGGCTGCTCTGCTGCCTGACATCTTTTGTTAATACCCAGCCTAACGTCCAACATTTACGTTGATTAGCATGTGAAAGTTATCACCTGCATAATGATGGCAGAGTTTCAATCAAACAGCGGCCTCCACCCGAGCCGTCTCCTCTCACTTTTGCGCCAAACAAACGAGTCAATCAACTTCACCTTTGTCTTTGTAGTGAAAGTAATCACGCTCGTCACGTGTAGACATTCCTGCATAGATAAAGACATCAGATACCTGTAAGGCCGAGATGAGATGTCTCTCTAATGAGGCTTAATTTATCACAGCTAAGTAAGTGCCTTACTGTGATGTAATGGGAGGCCTCGGGTGCTGTCATTGTCATTTAAGTTTCACTAAGAGATCAAAACTGTCAATAATAACCCCCAAAAATACAAGACACATTATACCTTTATCGTCACTGTATATTGACAATAAAATGTTGTTTGGAGCAATCCTGTAGATGCATAATTAAGTATAGAATGTATTTAAGTATAAACACTTAGATATATACAATACAAATATATAAAAAAAGATAAATAAATTGCACTTATTGTAAGTCGCTTTGGACAAAAGCGTCTGCTAAATGACATGTAATGTAATGTAATGTAAATAGACAAAATAAATACAGAATAAAAGAAGAATAAAGTATCCAGTACTGCAAGTGTAACTGGTAGAACAACATAGTTTTCTAAGTTACCACGGTGTCAGACTTTTGGTCTGGATATTATGTGTAACAAGTGACTCCAAATAGTTCAATAAAATAGCAAATATGCAAAAATAAATGCAGTCAAAAATTAAAGACAAATTGCATATCTTGGCTTAAACTGATGCTACAGTGCAAGAAAAATTATTTTGAAAACTGTCTTGCAAATGTAATGTAAAATGATATGTGCCCTGTCTCACTGTCAACCAATCTCATTTTTTATCAGCTAATCACAATATTATCCCCAAAAATGTCTTCCCATTCTAGTCTTCACTTGTTCTGTAGTGCACTAAATATGAAAATGAATAAATAAATCTACATTTAATTATATGTGTCACCCTATTTTTTCAGCCCAAGATATCGGCCAATATTAGCTTATTACGGATGCATCAAATCATGTTTTATGTGGCTGATAATGACAAGAAATTGCAGAACAGAAATGTCAACTGGGAATTGTCCGGCTCAGTATGTATATATCACAATAAACAAGATCCACATAAATAAAAAATTTAAGAAAAAAAAAAGCCAACAACAACATGAGGGAGACAAAAGAAGCCAAATTAAATGTCTTATTGAATGTTTTCAGACATAAAACGTATAAAAGCTTCCACACTGACAGGACACTGACATGCATATAGCTTCTTCATCAAATAGTCTAAATACCTGTCAAAAAGCTTTTTATACTTCTTGTCTGTATTATTATATTAATCAGTGTATGGCATCAGAACTTCTTCAGTCATTTGCAACATGACACAGAGACGTCCATCACAAAGGAGGAAGAGATGCACATTTATGTACCGAAAGAAGCCTAACAGACCAGTATGTATATTACTTTTATGAGTAAGGGGTGTGACTGGAAAAACCCGCTGTTTCAGATTTACTTTTACTGCTGGCATTTCTCCGTCTGTCCACACTGACTGCAGGCATGTCCAGGCTAGTTCTCCAAACGCCTGGAAATCTGAGAACTTAATTAAAACAGCACAGGCTGTGATAAATGATGAGATGAGTCATCTGTGCAGCCCACAGTGTTTTTCATGTCTTAAATTAATTAGATTATGGTTCATACAGTGTGTACCTTGCCAGGTACGTGTGCACATACTAGGGATTTGACTCCAGTTTGCATGCTCTCAAATAAACAAATATTAAAAATAGCAAAAAAGACAATAGCTAAATATGTACATGGTCAGGTTTGTAGGAATGTGTACAGGTGGAAGAGATGAAAGAAAGAAATATTAAATGAAACAAGCACAGACTCAATTTTTGTAATAAAATGAAAAAGAAAAAAATTAGAGAATATCATTTAAAGATTATTTCGATTTTACATCATATTTATTTAAATATGTTACACGACAGAGTAAATGTATAGCTGAAAATTTATATATATATATATGTATATACATTTTGTCTATAATTTCAATTGAGCCTTTTGATTTTGCATCAAACTATTTCATATATATTTATTTATATACTACATACTTTTTGTAGTTTTCATTTGTCAAGGATTTAATTCACACAACTCTACGGTGTTTAATACAGATTATTTATTAAATTACCAGAAAATATATCATATCATACTATATCAAGACATAGCTGGATGATATGGCCCAAATCCTCTCTTAAACAGCTCTATTAATTACAAATAAATAAAGTAGGTATGTACATGGATATCACATCTTTAAGAAAAAAAACACCCACTCCCACTACTGATTAGGCCACTGTGAAGTAAAATCAATACTGTTAAGTGTTGTTTTCTTACCTTCACTCATTTTGAAAAAAAAATTGCCTTCATGTTTACTCGCTGAAAGTTAGATAAAGGGAGTCTACAGCTTTAGAAATAAATCCCGGACAGCACAATCAAATATCTGAGTGTGATTCTCCTTTAGATCAGAAGTTAAAACCAAACATATTAAAGGATTATGGACTTATGTATACTGAAGTATTGCTGAGGTACTGAAAGGTCAAACCCTTTCAACCTGTGTGTCCTGTTGTTGTGCAATGATGCCAAATTCTTGTTTTGACTCGTGACGATTACACATCACACAGATACAGAAAGTGAACGTAGAGAAAAGGGTTTTTCTTGTTTTTCGGTCACGTGCGATGTAATCAGGCAAGCTGTGCCCTGATTGTGTCATTATTACTCACCTCAGATTTCCGGTAAAGCCGCATTGTGTTGCGAGTCATTGCCATAGTTACATTTGTTCACGGGGGGAACAAACATCTTCGACTGTTGGTTGATGAGGGCGAGGAGCGACGCGCTTGCTGTAACTGCTGAGAATTTTTTGTCACAGTGAAGAAACAAAAAGTTCCGTCACAAAACCAGTTATCTAACCTCAAGGTTGGGTCTCTTTGATATGTTGTGATTTCTTTGCTCTCAAAGTTAATGTCATATCTCTGTGTTTACTTTCTTCCTCTTATTTACTCATTTTGTCCAACCTGCTTTTCCTTCCAAGCCATTAAAACCTGATTTCTGCTGCTGTACTCTTTGCTCTTTCTTTTTTTTCCATCTCTAAATTTCAGTTTCTGTTTCTCATAAACACTAGCTTGCATGAGCATAAGGGACTTTTCCATCAGCTGGTTTAGAGCAAATAAACAAAGCTGCATAAACATTCTTTGGTCAGAAGATGGCAGTGTAATGTGTTATTGTAGGCTAATCTGTCAGAAAGAAGTAGAGATTTCGCTCTAGGTTTTTTCCGGCAGATTGGAAACAGCACATCAGCCATGAGAGATAAATGTCAAAACTTATTCTAAAAAAATGTGTCCATCTCCATCTCCTTAGCAAATAAACAATTAAAAAAAACAAAAAAACCCAACAACACAAAAACCACCAACGTTTTGACAAATTTTGGTGTTTCCTTCAAGCTTTTTCATGCAAATCTTTTAAATGTGCAAAGAAATTATTTGATGGAAACCCAACTACTTATTAATTTTCATCCACGACTCGGAGTACAACAAAAAATAGAGAAAAAGTATTTTTCCCCAGGGTTAAATTATCATAAAGAAAACAGTGATATATCTGCCACCCTGTCAACACTTTAAGACACTTTTTAAAGTAAAGTTCTGTGTCTGCCATTCATTTAAACAATGCAATTGCTTAACTCAGTCAATATCTTTCAAACTATATTTCAAATACAACCCAATCTTCGGCAACCTTTTCTATATTAAATAAGCCATTTTTAGTAAAAAAAAATCTACCGGGAGCTGCAAAACATCTTTGAGCCTTATAATGAAAGCAACTTGCAACCAATTTCTCGATCAAGGATACTGCTAAGTCAAAAGCTTTGGCAGTAAAAGAAAATAAATCTATTTTTCTCTGACACACTTCTTCTTTTTGGATTTGAAATCTAAAGCAATAGCTAGGTTTGGCAAAAAACAGAAACAGATTTAACCTCCTGTGACCTCATATAGTCCTCATATGTGCACATTACATTTTAGGTTTGCTGGACCTTATACTTAAATCTGCTTGACTATAACATGTTGTCCCCAGTAGTACACACTAGAAAAAGCACAATACATCAGTCAGTGTAAAAATCAGATGGCAGCATCTTGGTCAAGTCAGTCAACAGCTTATCCGCAGACAAAAGAGGACCAGGTACAGAAGCTGATCAGATTTTATGGTTAAAAATTTGTGCTTCATAATGTTTGTAGTTTGATATTCTGTGCAAGTTTGACTATTTTTAGCAATAGCAACAAGCTACGACTCTGCTAATCAGGAAGTACTCATTTGAGAACCAATAGACTTTTACTATCGTTCTTCTAAAGCGAGGGTGTAAATGTAAGGAAATCAAAAGTTTTATATACTGGTGAATTAATTGTGTTGTACAGTAAAATTAACCCATTATTTTTTTCAAAAACTACTTCCTGTTGCTTAGTTTTTGTACTTATCAGGTCCTACAAATCCTAAATATTTAGGAGAAACTATCAATACATAGCAAACAAAAGCTTGGGTCTCAGGAGGTTAAGGTGATTTAAGGATCCATTGGAGAGCAGCCAAAGATCATGTGGCTCCTGAGCCGCAGGTTGCCTACCCCTGAAAGAAGGCAACTAAAACTTTTTCAAACTATCTCTTATTATGCCAACTAATGCACATTTTTGCCCAAATCTTAGTTTAAACCTAACAAAACTGTGGCCGTTTCCCCTCATTAGAGACGTGTTTAAAACAGCGACCAGTGAGGACATGTTGACTTCCTGCAGCCAGTAACAGTGCTACTTTTGAAAATATTTCATTGGGTCGTATTTGAAGTTACACTGCAAAAAAGCCAACTTGTATTTTTTGGCCTAAAACAGTGATTTAATTTGGTAAAACTTGGAAATATAAATTACTGACATTTAGGGCAATAATGTAAGTTAGCACAACAAAGGAAGCCAGTTGTCTGCTCAAAAACAAGTTGGTGAGTTGTTGTTACTTATATCTAGCTAGCGGCTAACTGAGGCTAGCGGCTAACTGAGGCTAGCGGCGCTGCTTGTTACAGCTACAGGAGTAGCCATTAGCGTATCAATGCTAACTCAAAATTGTGGTCACAACATTAGCTGACATTCATAGCGGCGTTACAATCGTGCCAGAGAAATTCAGAGTTGAGCAAACTCAAAAACTTAAAATATTTAGTTTAATTGTCCAACTTAAAATTTTATTGAAGTTTGTTGCCTTGCAATGTTGAGTTCACCCAACTTTTCTTTTTTTGCAGTGTAAGAACAAACACAATATAACTTACAGCTTTGGGTCTTTGTGCAAAAGGAGACTATTTAAAGGTGCTTGAATAAAATCTGAATCTTTTTCTGTAGAGCCTCAGTAAACATGTCTCAGAGGTCAAATATCTAAATCCAATTTTAGTGATTAAGGCTAATTTATATTTTCTCTTCCACATTTTGTTGTTGGGTTAACCTCACGGTCTTCTGCCAAAGTCAAATCTTCCTGGATAATAAAAACTTCCGTGCCAACTTCCCACAGAAAAAGAACTGTTTTGATTGGGCCGTTAATCTGCCAACATGCATAAATGTTTATATAATCAGGCTCCTGAGGTTGCAGTGACCTGGTGAAATCTCGTTGGTATTTTGGCTCAGCAACTAAACAGCTGAATAAAATAAGTCTGCAGCAACTCAACGAATGGGCTTTCTGTCCCACTCAAGACAGAATTAATAACTATTTGGATCACTTAAAATACAAATTGATTTAAAGCCTCCGGGCATGTCATTACAGGGAACATCTTATGGCACTACAAATCTTTCCTGTATCAGATGTATTAACAAAAGTCCATTAGGGACAAAAACAGCAACTTAGCTTATGAGTTAACTTATGTTTTGTGGCTTCACACTATTTGTTTAGTTGTCTGTGTTTAGATTTCTATCTCTATTCAAATAAACATTCAATCTTATCTTGATCTGTCGTTTCTCTCTTATCGCATTTGACTTCTGTAAATCCCTCCTCCCTGTTTTCTTCTTATTTTTCAGTCTCTCTTTGGCTCCCTGTGCATGTTGGACGTGATACAATATCCTGGAGTCAACAAGACCAGAACTGTTTATTCTTGAAGGGCCTCGGGTGATACAGCTGCTCCTAAAATGAACGAGATAAATGAGAACTTTTTAAGTTCATCACATCAAAAGTCTGATAATGTGATGGATGTTACTCAGGTGTGATTCCTTTGGACTTTAAAGTTACAAGAAACTTATTTTCCATCTTATATGACAGTGCTTCTGATGTTGTTGTTTTTCTAGCGATTCTTTGGGAAATCATGTTTCTAATTACTTAAATTATGATCGTGTCTGCATCCAGTGATTGCCAAGGTTATAATAGTTTTGGATTTTTCATTAGTTTTAGTTTTATTTCATTGTCATTTTTTGTTTTTAAATTCAGTTAGTTTTAATTAGTTTTCAGAGTGATTTTGCTAGTTTCAATTAGTTTTTATTTTTTGGAAAATGCTTAGTTTCAGTTTAGTTTTCGTGTTAGTTTTAGTTTTTTTGTAATGGGGTATTTGTTGGGTTTTAGATTCAGAAAGGTCACGATAAATTTTGCTTTTATTTCCTAAAACCAGATAGATGAAATAGATTTCATATCAACCAAAAAGGTTTACGTATGAAAAAAATTGACAAAGACGAAAACGAAGGACATTTTCACTATAATTCTTACTTAATCTGTAAGACATGGCAACCTTTTGATATATTTTCAGAACATGCCTTTAACAACACCAGAATAGGAGTAACAAAATGTACACTGCCTTATATCTGTTAAGACCATTTAGAATGAACCTGGTCTCACAGGAATCTGTGAAATAGCCACGGATTCGCTTAACTCAAAATCCGTGGAATAGCCACGGAATAACTCAAATTTCCGTGAAACTGACACGGATTCTGCTACAATGCAAGTTAATGACAGTCATATCCCGTGGCTATTCCATGGATATTTTTTCCTATTGGTTTGTTCCAAGTCACGTGACTTTCAAGGTCCCGGCGGTCAGAACAAAAAACATGGCGGACTCATTTTTAGTGAAAATAAATATTTTGACTTAGTTTCTGCATAAAAATGGATTTTGATCACATTTCTAGCGAGAAATATATGTTTTATTTTCTAAATATTCACTCAGTGAATGTATATAATCACTTTGTATGTTGGAATAGCCACGGGATATGACTCATTAACTTGCATTGTAGCGAAATCCGTGTCAGTTTCACAGAAATTTGAGTATTTCCGTGGCTATTTATGATATAATTCTATTTATTTTGGTCTCTTTATTTAATTTATTTTATATTTAAACATATATTTTTATTTATTGTATTGTATTGTATGACGTGCACACAATTCTATAATTGTTTTGCTTTAAATCAGACGGAGCAGATGCCATGACCTGTAGCAGAGGTACAATATTGGCCTTTTTATTACTGTAATTGTAAACATGATCTTTGCCTAATTTTAACCATATGGTAGTTACCATGCTCAGATGATGCCAAAAGAAAGACTTTTGCTGACTCAGGCTGTGGCTCCTGTAAGTCTGTTTGAGCACCATTTTCCTGTGGAGAAAATAACCAGTCTGTTGAATAATGGTCCATTTAACTGGTCCTAATTTGAACTTTCGTGTTAAACTTTAACACAGGCATTTTGACCTTACCGTGAATGACACTGGATGAACTAAATTCAGGCGCTGGTTGAGCAAGCAACAAACACAGAATAATTTTATTAGTCTAAGTGTTTACTATTCAATCCAGAGGCTAAACTGTCGTGAGGATTTAGTGCAGTCAAACAGAAATTAATTTGGATGAATAAATTATATGTAAAATGCCAGATTAGACTGTTTTATTACTCTGTGTGTGCCAGAGGCTCATTAACATACACATTTAAATATTTGCCATGTTTTGCCTGTTGCTAATGAAACAGAAAACAGCCTGAAGCTCCTGAAGGTCGTCCGCAGGTGAAGAGAACATCAAGCTGCTGCACGATCTGTCGCCCTTATCAAAATACAGGAGTCATATTTCTTCTACCGTCTGTCACAGATCAACTGAGGTATTTCGGGGACATATTAAATCAACGCCTATTGCAACACATTCACTCTGACTGCATGAATGCTGATCGCACAAACATACAGACACACAGATCTGGAAAATGCCCCGTAGAGCCCCCACCTCTGGTCGTAACTCTAATTGAAGCCTCATGCCAGCAATTGCTGCATTTGCCTTTATAGCCCAAATTCAGCAAATGATTTTAATGAGAGGGGCACAGAGGTTGAGTGATGCTAGCAGTACTACTGTTTTAGTGGCCACTTGATTCAAAACAAATGTTTTCATTCAGCCTGTCTCTGAGCAGACATTAATCTAACTAGAACATGGTAACTTCTAAACAATTTAATTTACAATAAACATACAATCTTTTTTTAAATAAATCCCAAAATCATCATTGAAGAAGCACTACACCTAAAGTATATATCTTTTTTTAATAGTATGGCATGTTTTGATATCATTACTGCCTTCATGTTACACAAAGAGCAACTGAAAATGTCCTTTGATACTTCATAGCCGGTGTTTTTTAAGTCCGCCTGCCGAAAGCGACCTCAAAGAAACAAAATTACTGTTTGGTGGAGGCTGGTGGAACATTAAGCACTTTTGCCCCGGGGCAGCTCTGTCTGGGGAGGGCTCCGCTCCGGCTCCAGTGGTCTGCAGTAAGTTAGGGAGTCTTCAGACAGATGTGGCGAGCTGCATGAGATCTCTGCCACTTTAATTTTAGTCTAGTCATCATGTGGTGGCAAACGAGGCTGACTGATGCCAGTCTGGCAGGAGGAACATGAACAGAGGAGTCCTCTCCTTTCTTCCTTTTCCTTTTAAGAGTAATTTAACTTCTGACATGTATTTATTTCTAATGCAGATAGAAAAACAGTTTGAAAGTCTTGGAGCCTCGTCTTTGCAAAACAATCTTAGAGTGTGACACATTCCTGTACCTGACAGTTTATATATGTACAGTTATATGACTCATCGGTCCGTGACAGGTTACCCAGTTCCTTCCAGATGGCCTCATGTACTTCAATAAATCCCTAATTTCTCTCTTTGAACTGGTGGATTTCCCCTGCATGACTTTGAACACCAGTGCAAAGTCTGCAAGCATCTCTTTCATGACGGCTCTTTGATGAGGTAACCACTTACTCGAAGATGAAGGTTTAGATAACTTTCTTTGACTCCACCTGCACTGGCAACATCTCACACATTGTAGATGTATTTTTCCCCCAGGAAATAAACAAAAAGATATCTGACAGTATGTTATGTTTCCTGAAAGCAAAGGTTTGGTGAAATGTGTTAAATGTCTCTCCTTAAGATAGTGCAAGGATTGCCTTTTCTGGTCATCATGTGTGGCAACCAATGTTTTGAACTGAATATTTGTAGGAAGACACTGATATAAAGAAAGAAAGAGCCCCTTCGTCCCTGTTGTTGTCTTTTTTTGCTCAGCCCTACACTGGTATTAGGAACAGGAGCATAGGCTGTATGGACATTGTCTCTGTGGCGTCACCTGTAGGTTTCTGAAGAGCCTTTGTGAAGCTCAGCGTGGTGGCAAAGGGCCATTGCTGTCTTAGCAGTGCCTGACTCGGCCTAACTCCCAGCTAGTCCAAAAATGAGCAAAGATGTGACGATTTGGTGAGGTAAGTTGTATCAAATCAAGCCTGTTTTGTTGAAACATGCCAGCTCTGAGGGTATCCAGGTGTCACTCATGTAACAGAACTTTAAGCCTTCATTTAATTTCAAATGATGAGTTATATAAAATATCCTTACCCTCATAGGTGTCATAACAATGAAATAAACTAAAGAGACCAAAGCTCTAAACATGTTCACTTCTCCTGTAATGTTGCATATTTTTTCGTGGGGTCTATCAGGATTAACACTCTTTTGGTACCAGCCTCAAGTGGCCATTTGTTTTGTTTTTTTCGGGCCATTTTTGGCTCTATTTAATAATGAGATACAGAGTGAATGGGGAGACAGGGGAGAAGACATGCAGGAAAGGACTTAGGTGTGATGATTGATGACCAACTCACCTTTTCCAGTCACGTCTCCTCAGTTACCCAGTCTTGTGGCTTTGCACTTTACAACATCAGAAAAATCAGACCTTACCTAACTCAACATGCCACTCAACTCTTGACACAAGCTGTCGTCATCTCAAAACTTGACTTCTGTAACACCCTCCTGACAGGCCTGCCAGCCTGCACAGTAAAACCCCTTCAGATGATCCAGAACGCAGCGGCGCGCCTGGTCTACAACCAGCCAAAAAGGTCACATGTCACACCGCTGCTCATCCAGCTCTACAGCTCTTCAGAGAGCATCTTCTCTCCTAGCACCACACGACAACTCTACTCCTTAAAGAATTGTCACTGGCACTTATTGCTGCACTAATGGCTCTTATTGCACTATACCTTCGTCTGCTAAATGACTAAATGTAAATGTTAAATGTAACAGCACAAAGACTTGACGCAGTGGGAAACGGCTATCCTGGCTCTCTCTATAGCTAAAAAAGTACCTTACAGCACCTCCAATCATCTGTTTAATCTGTACACAAACAAAGATGTAAAAAAATAAATAATTACAAGACATTAGTGCACTGTCTGTTGTTCGCTAAGAAAATATTCCAGCAAGGAAGCCACAATGTTTCTAAAAAATGTCCTACTATTCCTTTAAATTTCCCCCTCACCTACTCTCCTTCCGCTGTCCGGTTGAGGAGTGTCGGAAGACAGAGTGTGGGTGCTTCTGACCCAGAATGATAGCTACTTATATAATGACTACGTCCTGCACAGTGAGTGGGAGGGCAGCAGTTGACCATGAAGTCAAGGTCAGTCAGCCTATAATTAGCACCTCTTGGCAGGTCAGAGTGGAGGGAGACGGAAGTGTGGCTGCAGTCTAATCTGCTTTACATCATGAGGAGGTGGTTGAAGAAGGCCCACTGGATATATGGAAGCTTCAATTACTAGCTGTGGTTACATGCATCACACATACACAATTTCCAGATGTTTGGCCTGATCTTTGACCTCACTTCACCTCTCAGCTTGTGAGTGATTGCCTTGTACTTCTATGTGAGTACAGTGCACCTCTGCTCTTGGGTGGCGGCAGCCTAAAGGATCTAATTTAAAGGCAACAAGAAACGGTTGTTCCCTCCCAAGCAGCAAACTCTGGGCCTGAGAAGTGACGCGCCTTAAACCTGCAGTCTTTCTAATGGCAAGCAGGAGGCGACTGCACTGGTTTCAAAAAGGGGTTTGATTGTATGAAAGTCTATGTGAAAATTACTCTACTGAGGTAATAAAAAAGAGTGAGAAGTGAGAACATGTTTATGGTTTTAATCACTAGTTTCAAGTCTTCTTCAATAAAGATGATGTTCATTTAGTAAATTACTGTCCCATTTAGATTACAATGGAAATAAAGTAGGGTATGCTTTAGGGCGGGGCTACTTTGTGATTAACAGGTCTGAGAATTTTAGAATTTTTGCTATTTGACAGTGTTAATCAAAGGTCACTGTAACATTTTGGTTTTGAAAATTTAAAAATGTCTTGTTCAGTGTTCGGTTGGACTAAACGACACTTTAAGATGGCTGCTGTTGATTTGAATAATGATTGTCTCTTGCTAACCAGTCTAGATAGCTAGCACTAGCGTTAGCTGGTGACACAGCTTCATCATGCTCCATTCTGCACATGTGCTAAACGTCCAAACAAACTAATGGGTGAAGTCAACATCTTTATACTCTTGTCACTGCACTGCCTTTATCTCTGCCTAACTCCCACTTAAAAGTGAACAATCCTCCATTCTCCATAACCTTGGTACTCAGTCTGTTGGAAAATGTCCTGGTAATCAGCCAGGTGAAAAAAAAAGGCTAAATTATTTTAGGGTCATTGTAATCATGGATACAGGATCAAAAAGTGTCTATTCTCTCCATATAAAGAGTGGAAAAAAATTAAAATGTACGCTTGTGCTTTAAATTCATAATGATATTTAGTAATTTGCCATTAAACCAGCACAGACTAAAACAAAGGCCATGTAGTGATGGATTTTTTTGTCATACATAAATCAACGCCGCTACTACTGTGAAACCTGGTAAAAAGTCAAATTAAATACACAGTTTCCAAAGATTAATTCCATTTATTATAGCTTCTCAAAACACAAAATGTACTTTCCTCAAAAGACAAATCAAGCTGTAATTTACAAACTTTGTAGCATTGGGATCTAAAAAGAACATAGAAGGAGGGGACATGAAAATGATTTTAATGGGGTATGTTTTCAGACTCCTGGAAGAAAAATTGTCATAAAAGGACATTGAAGGAGAAGTTAAAATCCTACTTTCTGACCTTGCAAATCGCTGCATGCAGCAGATGTGAATTTGTGTTATAGACAACGCTTCCAATGTCAAAAAAGTGAAGGGGGGAGGTTTCAGACAGCATGAGAATATCCAAAAAAAGTGCCTCTGATGGAGTATACTGGCCCCTTAAGAGTGTGGAGGTGAAGGTGGTGGTTTGGTGGATAAATCTTCCCGTTAAGTCAAAGAACCCAGGTTCAAGTTTCACCTCGTGTCAATACATGGGTGAAATTTAAGCCTTCTCTTCTTGGCCTGAGCCTTAATCATAGCTGTTGTACTTTGGCAAACCAACAACACAGTGGCATATCTAATGTGTACTAGTGTCACATCATTTGTGGTGGAAGATCATAATCATCACATAATTTTTGTTTACAACATGTAATCTGCTCGTTACAGTCACGCACATTTCGTCAACTTTTAGGAGATGGTTTTGGAGACACAACTTTATCTTCCCTCTCCCACCGTATCTGTCCTTGGCTTTGACTCTCTCTGTATCTGTTACAAATAATCCTCTCTTACACCCCCCTCACCCCTCTCCCTGTTCAGTGGAGTGATAGATGTTATCTGGACTTTTGCAGCAGAAGTGGTGCAGAAATAACAGCGTAGACAGAAAGTTTGGTTGGCTCAGTGCCCTAAAAACAGAACAGAGCTTCAAGTGTGATTACAACACTCCAGCTCAGCTCAGCTTTGTGTGTGTGTGTGTGTGTGTGTGTGTAATGGGGGCTGATTCGAGGAACTGTCTTCTTAATGTTAGCTTGGAGCGATTGGACATCAGCCAGGTGTCTTAAAGTTTAGGATTACTGGGGAGGACGTTTCTGTGTATGTGTGTGTGTGTGTGTGTGTGCACGTGCGTGTGCATGAGTGTGTTTGTGTATTTGCATCTACAGAGTGAGGACCATAATTTTTAACTTACAGAGCAACAACTTTTTTAAAATTTTGGCCAGTCTTTCTTCTGCACAAGCCTGTTTAATGGGGTAAGGACTTGGTTTTAAGGTTAAGGTTACAATAAAATAAGGAGCTAGATAATGCATTATCTGAATAAAGGGTCCTCACAAAGATAGAAGTACAAAGATGTGATGTATACATTCTTATATGTGCAGCCCAGCAAAGGAAACAGGTGTGCAATCGTTAGAAATAGTGAATTAACTTGCGCCAAATTAAGGGATAATCTACGATAAGGTGTTCCCAAAGATTACAATTATTGAAAAGGTAGAAGCAATGTGTACCACAACATAAAACAGTATGAGGATGTGGAAATATATTTCATAATTACTTATATACCAATATTAAATCATTTGATACTTTGCATGAACAGCAGTTGCACTGCCAATGATGACTAGATTTGAATGTAAAGAGCTATCTATCTATATCTGCATCCGAATAAAGATACAGATAATTTTGTTGCTTGAACAGATACACATAATGACGTCTCTGTGCATCAGTTTTCTACATCGTGGCATCTTTGAGGGCTTTATCAGATTTACACTATGCCACTAATGAAGAAAATGGAGACTGTATGCTGTTTATGGTTTGTAGTCAGTGTTACATAATTTGAAGCACATGTGTTGTTGCTACAAAGAGCTAATCTATATTTACTTTATACACACACACACACACACACACCAGTCAACCACTGTGCTCTGACTCAGTTCTGACACATGGTCTCACCGTACCAACTACTGGCTGACACAGAAGCTCCTAAAGCCTCCCACTCCCACACCTGCAGAATGACTCCCACAGAGAAACACACACACACACACACACACACACACACGTCCCATCCTCACCCATCCTACCCCACCCTTTCATCACGGGCTGACCTTTACCCTCGGGGCCTGTGTGAAGGCATGTCTGGACGTCTGGATGCTGCGTGATTCACTCATAAAGCTTTAGCCGGGGGAAACACTGAACTGATTGTCCTCTGACTTCACCCACAGTTTAGTTTTGTAGTCTTTGTTTAGGCTGAGAAGTGTTTCACAGATGCTGCTGAAAGAATTTCAGAGTGCAAGTTCAGATTCTCACTGTGAACGGGTTGATTATCAAGAAATTAGATATCTGTTTGGACTGAAGAACCAGACTTGTAATAATGAAAACACATACATGTACATTTCTTGAGGCAGACTTTTGCACACACAAACAACTCAAACTAAGAAACAATAAGTCTAGTTTTTTTTTTTAAACTTCTCTTTTATTGATTTTATTACTTGTAACCCCTTTAAATTAAACAGTCTACTTGTGACCCCTTATTACAGGTTAAGGCCTTATTGTGATCTGTGTTATTAGGAGGATTTATGGAGGCCTTACCATAACCCTTCACTGTTGTTAAGATAAGGGGCCAGATGATGTGAATGCATTCAGGATTTATAAAGAAAGAATTAGAGAAAAGTTTTCCCCTAACCATTTAAATATTCTGTGACTTTTCAGATTTGTCTGTGGCTGGACAGCAGAGTTTTAAACAAATTATGACATTTAAATCATACCCTTATTTTCCTTTCCACTAGCTTGATAATTGAGCAGCTATTTCCTCCTCATTGTACTGTACTGTCCTGTATTTGTGACATTAAAAACAACAAAATATGAGTGGGTGGGTTGAAAGAAGAGATGGAGACGTTCATTATTTATTTCTCAGTCAGCTTAATAAAATCTAAAAATAAGTGGCCCAGCCATCCATTTGTGTCATTTTAAAGTTTTGATGCAGGTTTTATATGATGGAATAGGGTGGAGCATGGTTTGTGTAAAATTTTGGATGTATAGATTTAAAGGTTTTATGTGAGCCGGTATACCACAAACTTACCAATAAAAAATATATATTTCCCAGATGCTAAACCAGTGGGATTTCAATAGAAAAAATAAAATGTAAAACCTGCAAAAGGATATAACATTTATATTTGAATGAATGTTTATAAGACTGATTATCATTTGATAGACACAGCATCACACTCTTATATCACTCGTTCCTGGCGGTCAGGACGGGAGCCTCGGGCCAAAAGCCTCACATTGTATAAACAAATATTGCAGATAAATACATATTTCAGATGTAACCAACAGACAAACAAGCATGCTCTCCCATCTGCATATCTAAACATGTGTTGTGTCAAAGGCTGCATTCACTCTTCTTCTGCTGCATCGCAACATGTCCTGACAGGCCGATACGCGGAGCTAAAATGAGATTACAACTGTGTGTTGGAGGTTTTCTGCACAATTTAATTAAATCGGAATTTGTAGAAAAAATTAACCTGCATTAACTGATTCAGTCCCAGACTACATGAATGTTTATAATACTTTATAATCATGTGCCTGGTTTAGTTGCATTTTACTCATCAAAGTTTTAGTTAAATTTTTCTAGATTAAATTAGTTACATTGAAGCAACTACAAGGAACAAGTCAAGATATATTGGTGTTCAAGAATATGTACACTAATCTTATATTGTTATTCTTAATGTCTGCCACGATGTAATCTGACAAGATTCTAATGAAATCAGATGAAATCATGGTGGTTTTCCAGGAGGGAGGTGGAGAGCTCTAAAATAAAAATGTATAAGATCATCACACCACTCTTTATTCATGCTTACTTTCTAAACACTAATAATTGTTTTCTGCTCTATTATTTAAAGGCTTTATATAGATAAAATGGAATGTTTCTTTATTACTTTCTTGATGTTTTCACCAAATAGAAATCTACTTTAAAATCTACTTTTTTGCATGTTCTCCTAGCCTGGCTAACACCAGACACTATATCACAAATGAGATATGGTCTGGATACCACCAATTCATTTCTCCTTAGAGGAGGCATGGTTCACGATCCTCCAGAGCCGTTTATTTGGCACTATGAATGTCTATCATAAGCGTCTGTTCGTAGCTCTTAGCCAATCGTGTCAGTTGTACCAGATGACGTATGTAGAGCGACAGAAATTGATGTTTACAGAGCACGACTAGCCCATCTCTACTTTGAGACTAAAATGCTCAATTCTGCTTCTGCAACGTTTTTCTGCAGCATGTTGTGGCTCTGGCTACTCTATAGTTTCAGCTCACAGACAGTGTGTGTGTGTGTGTCTGTGAGAGAGTGTTGCTGCTGCTTTGCTTCTCCAGTTCTCGCTTTCTGCAAGATTATTTATTTTTACGCCTTATTTCCCCCTCATGTCATTCAGCCACACACATCCACTGATATTATGGTCAATAGACGAGCTGCTGGGGGTCTCTTGGCAGCTCCGCTGTCCCCCGGCTCGTAGCGAGATCACCGGCGTTACAGCAGCGAACTGTAGCGGGGCTAGTTGGTAGATTAGGCTTTGACTAAATCCTGTTGGAAGCAAGGCTAAAACATCCTTTTTGGTGGTGATAAAGGAGTGTAAAATAAATTTTGGCTCGAAACTATCTAGAACACTGTCTACAGCTAGATCCAACGAGAGCTTCGCGTCTGCTGCAGCCATGTTGGATCTGTAAGAAAACTACAAAACTACAAGCTTCCATCTGTCGAATAGTACGCGTCATCACCTTGCCGTCCCTCCCCGTTCTGTGATTGGATCCCTAAAACAGGGCTAAGAAACGGCAGTAGTTGCCAGACCCTTTCGCAGTTCGAAATGAAATCGAGTGCACAAGGCAGCATGGGTATACCCAGGCTAATCATCATGAGGCTACTGTTCTCCCCATGTCAGTGTGGGTTCCCTCCATATACTCCGGTTTCCTCCCAAAGTTCAAAGACATGCAGCTTAGGTTTATTTTGTGCCTATAAATTGCCCGTAGGAGTGAATGAGAGTGTGATTGTTTGTCTCTATGTGTCAGTCCTGTGATAGTCTGGTGACTTGTCCAGGGTGAACCCCGCCTCTCGCCCAATGTCAGCTGGGATCGGCTCCAGCCCCCCGCGACCCGAGTTTGGATAAGCAGTTAAGGATGAATGAATGAGTGAATTAATAAAATGCTTTAAAATATGTATGAATATGGCCTGATTGGGCTTTCACAACTAAGCTGTTTGGTCTTCTTGAAACGAACTCTGGTGTGTTTTGGAGGATTTGGTTTTTGCTCGTGTGAATGCTCAGATGAATTCTGGTGCTGACCAAAGAACTGAACCGTGGTCCGATGAAAACGGGGCTCTCAGTTAGCTTCCAAGTGAACCCGAGAGAATCAACACCAGACACGGAATAGCAGGCTTGAAAAATGGTAAGACAATCACATAACACACACACACACACACACACACACACACACACACACAACAAAGTCTTCAAATTATTTGCTGGATAAAAGTGACAGTTACATATTCTGTCTTTTAGATGAAGGACAGCGTCAATAGAGTGACATTTGTTTACAATGTTTGCTGCACTTGATAAAGCAGTGTAAAAGCAAAGCAAACCAAATGAATAATGCAGCAGTGTTGCAACTTCACCACTAAATCGCACTAATTCCACCAGACTTTATATGTAAAAGTGATCTCAGATTCAAGACAATGCTCAACATCATTTGTGGAGGTTTTTATTCAAGGCGTCATACTTATTATAATAGACAATGAGAATTCAGGACATTAATTTGGGTCAACAACCTCCATGAATGTTGATGTTCTGGAGCACAACACGACTAACCGTCTTCCCCAAAGCCATCTCCTTTATGATCAAAATAGTACGTTTTCACTTCAATACTCAAAACTCACTTGATTATGTTTGAAATCCGGATTAGTAATGCAATTATTTTTAATATGTCTCAGTCAAAATATCTCTTCTATTACCCTTGAAACAGTGCTATTTGTGGCGCTGGTCATGTGCGGCACTAATCTGCTTGTGTCTGAGGACAAGCAGCTCTTTTTCCTTCGTGACCTTAGACCTTTTCTGAGAGGCAGCCTTAAAGTCAACAAGAATAGAGAGAAGAGGAACAACTTTATAGATGTTTATATACTTTAGGTTAAACATTTACCTCCACCTTGATATTCTTTGAGTGGTAATATTTTTTGAAGACAGGAAGCAGTGGTTTGGTACAACCAGAAGCCTACAGGAGCCACTGGTTTACTGGAGGCTACTCATTAGCCCAGTCTGGGGGGCTATATGTGTGTATATATGAATCTGCAGTCTATGGAACAGTGGCTGCACCGTGGGTAGATGTCTGCCCACCAGTGGTTGTCTAAGTGCTGCTATTTAGGGGTCTCCTGTCTGCTTCGGGAGGTTATTACCGTGGAAGTGGGGTCGGGCCAGGGGCTGGAGGGTGCCAGATAATTGAGGTCCTTGTTGGGGTGGTCACATTTTACTGAGTAGGTTTTAAATTGCAGACTGTGACTGATTTTTTGTGTTAATCCGGAAGAAAGGAGACTGTGATTGTAATTATTTGATAGTCATTTAACTGAGTTACAGTCCCCGGTGGAGTTGTATACCTCTGATCCACAGCTGCTCTGGAGCACAGTGTCTCATTTGTTTTCGCTGTCGTCTGGGGTCATGACATTATTAATGACGCTTGCAAGCTTTTAAGTGACATGGGGTGCATTATGGATTCACTGTGTTGAAAAGAAAAAATGTATAGAAACAGCACTAATGAAAAAAAAATCACTTACCGCTCAGTTTCAGTTCAGAGTGTGGTCAGTTAGCAAAAAAAGAGAGTAATTTTTGTCCCGTTACAGCTTCAAATGAAGTAAAGACATGATATGTAGAATTTTCCTAAAAACACAATGTATAGACTCATACAAAACATTCCCTTTAAATCATAATTTATGACTGACTAGAAGTGTGTGGTAGTGTCTGTATCTGCAAAGAATATGCCTTCAGCCTGTTTTTCTCTCTTTTTTCCCCCTTTTGCTGTATTTGGGCCATTTTTTCCCTGTCTGAACACAAATATAACCAATTAACTGCTAAAACGTCAGGTTAATTAGATGTCTTTGACATGGAGAAAAAGCCAACTATGGATGGTTGAATTGTGCTCATAATATTAATAACCACAATGTACAAATTCTACTCAGTGGTCTTCTAATGTACACAGATAAAAGCTAAACGCTGCTTTTATTGGCAGTTGTCAGTCTTGATTTGTTTTTGTTTTTCAAATCTCTTTATTGTCTTTTTTGTGGGGCTGATGATTGCTGCTTTGGTCTGGTGGCTGCACCGCTAGCAGTGGCTCAACTGCTAATGCTACGTGTGCTGGCAGCAGTGGCAGGCTGTGCACACTCATTTCTCATTCATGCTCGCATTTTCATGCTTTCCACATCACAACAAAGTAGTTGTAGTTTTAAACTAATGATTAGTGTTGCCATTTGGTTAGGTTTAGGCAACGAAAGTACATGGTTAGGCTTGGGAGAACATAGTTTAGTATATAACAACTACTGCAGGACGTGAGGTAGTTACAGTACATGTCACAAAACAAGAGAATGTACATAGCTATGCATAGAAGTTAGCTAATATAGGTAACTTTAAATGACTAGGGTGACTTTTGATTTTGTTTCGTTCAGTGTTGGAGGGTAGAGCTATGAGCATTCTGCGTACATCCTGCAAACTAGTTTGTGATGCTAAGCCAATACCTCCAAAACGTAGGGTGGCGCTTGTTGTCTATTTCAGCACATGTTAAATGCAGCATATGTGACATCTGGGTAAGGAATGGTTTACAGTCTCCTTTAACAGAGCTCCCCTGTGTATTTATTTGTAATCAATTACATTTTCAAGTAACTTTCTGAGCACTGGTTGTCTCATTGGCTCTTTTGCTCACACCAGATTGCTCAGCCTATCAAAATAAAGCTCTGAAGAGACTTGGAGAGTCTCTTGTGGACACCACTCGGGTGTTTTAAGGTCCTAAAAGCACCGTTGAGCTCAGGTAAAAAAAAAAAAAAAAAAAAAGGGGCTGTTAAGATGGTTATTCCCAGCCTCCAGGTGTTTATCAAGTGTAAATATGTTTTTGTGTGTGCCGTGTGACTCTGTGTCTGCCTGATGTCTGCTTTTGGGTTTGTGTATTTACCTTGTGTGCATACTTCTCTGTGTGCATTCAGGCTGCAGCGTGGGCAGCTTGTGCACTTATTTTACTGGGCTGCCCAAAATAGCTCTGGCCCTCAGTGTGATTGTGTGTTTATGTGTGACGGACACTTCTAAAAGCGGGGGAGAGAGCTAGCCTGGCAGCTCTGGCTGTCTCGCAGCCAAACCTCCGGCTCAATGTGTGGTTAGCCTGCACGACTATACTTAGCGTAGCGTACCCTGTGTGCTGCTATGTGTGTGTGGGGTGTGGGGTCTGCCAGTTAGAGACAAGGGGATGCCTGTGTCCACCCCTACCTATTAAATCTCTTGGGGTGGGGGCTGTGGCTAACGGTTAAAGCTAACCACAGCTAAATTGAGCTGTTTGTAAATCCAGGCCTAGAGCGTATTAGTGGAAGATATGTGTGTAAAACTGTCAGCTTGGTGCAAAACTGCGTTGAAGTTACTCAGTCTTGTTTATGTGTGTGTGAGAGAGAAAGACTGGGATTGGAATGCACTGTGTGTTTGTATTTGGATCCATATTTACAACCCATAGGGGAATGCAGAGTAAATACGCAATGAAGAGATGGTGACAGAAGATTTAAAGGAAACAAACGGCATGACAAGATGTACGAGGGATAAGAAATGTCTGCAGCACTAAAAGCTACTCCTTCTGCCATCAGATGTATATGTGTTTTGCTAGAACATCAAAAGCTTTTACTGACCTTTCACTTTGAAATCTGTAATACCTCTTTCACACATGGACTCAAACATCGGAGACGCAAGAGGATAAACATGAAGAAAAAAACTCAACATGCTGGAGCCACCCACCAGGACTCAGAGACTTAAAGGCACCCAGCAGCATCGAGTATGTTCAGATTTATGCAAATGTCTGAAATGTGGGAGTAACAACCTGAAGACAAATCAGAGCGTTTACAGGCACATAAGTGACCAGTTTACTCCAAAAAACCCCCAAAGCAGGTTATACAGGTAATTGTAGAACACTGATGTAAACTGGTTTAAGACCTGTGTAATAAATGCAGCACGTCACAGACCTAATTCTTATTTTGACAACATGGCTTGCAAATTGTAAGTGTTTAGACTGAAGGCACTGGCTCCTAATTGTATTCATTGTTGGTTTGTGTGATTGCCAGACTGTCAGACCCAAATATTTGGAGCCCTCCCCCAAAAAACATTAGGAAAAGGGCCATGTTGGCCACTTATATTGGCACATTTGCACACTTGACAACTATTACTCCCCCCAAAAGATACACAAAGATCTCATTTTAATAATAATAAAAAAAATTTCTGTCTACAACTTCCTACCAAAAAGCAGACTAGTACTAAAATAAAACACATTTCTGAGCATTTATACTTCCCACCAACAAGGTTACATGGGCACAGTTTCCATAACATAACATTAATTCTATATATATACGGTCGTTTTTTTCCAGTTTGTTTGCTCTGGGTGCACGCCTTACAATACTATCCATATTTGCATAGCAGAATCTATTCATTATGCAACACTATTCTGCTCATTATTTTGGGTGCTGCTGATGGTTGGACACACTGGAGGAGGTGGAGAGATGACCTGTCAAGATGTTAGCGGCCATCTTGAAATACCCGGATCATCCACTACATAAAACCTTTATGGACCAAAAAAATAGCAGTGGACGTATCTTTTGTAACTCTCCGTTGCAGGATGGAGAGATACAAAAGATCCTTCTCTCCTACAGCCATCAGGGTGTCTCATTCTAACAGAGCTAACAGACTAACTGAATTTCCCCTCGGGGATAAATAAAGCAATTTTGATTTTGATTTGATTTGATTGAAAGGATAGGATGATTGATGAGTGCATTTGAGATCAGAGCTGCCAAGCAGTGATAAACACAGCCTCTGATTGGTCGACAGACAATGGAAAAATGGATATAAGACATTCATCGTTGGATATATCATCATGAATTTATTTCACAAAGTCTCATAAAGACTTTGCCTGGGGCCCCTCAGAGTCGAGGATTTTCACCTTACATGACATTTAGATCAGCGCACTCTAACCAACTTCCCAGTTCTGTACATTATAACTTCCACAAGCTACAGGAACTTTGATAAGAAGAACAATGCATGGAAACACAACACTCAGGACATAAACTTACAGACTGCAATTTATGTGACGTGACCTTATGTAACATTATTTGCTGTTGGATAAGGTTAGCAGAACTGACTAAACTTATCCAATTTTGACAATCGAGTGGGTTTATTGCAAGATAAAGATAACGTATATGTACAACAAGTTGTGGATTTTATTACTTGCACAGTGAACACTCAAAAAATTAAATATATGAATTATATTTCAAGAGACAAAGAAAATGTGAAGAAAAGAGAACAACCGACCAAGTTTAACACAACATATCATTTTGTGCCGCTAAGGGGGAGTCTCGATGTGGTCCAGCTGAGGCCTCGTAGCACCTGCAATCAGCTTCAGAGTTCATTGTTAACCCTCTATGGTACGGTGTTTCCCTCAGGCAACATACCCATTTTTGGCCTGTCAAATTTCTACAATGCATCTTTTTGAGTGATGCAATACTTTAAAAAAGAGGGAAGAGTATAGGGAACCAATAGCAATGCTTTAATTTGTCACATGACCTCCAGGAGGCCATATTGAAACACTTCTTTGCAGACTTTTCCAAAGGAAACAGCTTTGCCATTTTGTGCCAAAATGACTCAAAACTTAATTTTCTGGCCCTTTTCCATCTGGAAAAAATATTCCTACTAATAGGTGAATAAACCTTCCTTTTTGATAGTTTCATACACTTAGACTGTTCAAGACATTCATTTCAATGGGGCGTTGGTTCAACGTTTCCTACAGGCAACATTCAGACAAGAAACAGTTTTAAAAAGTTCCTTTTATAATGTTTTTAAATTTAAAATGTTTATGTATTGTACCCTGTTGAAGCTACTGAGTCTTTTACACATGTTTATTAAATAAATTATGTTAAAATTACTTTTAAAAATGTTCTTTTCCTCTTGTGCACCGTTATGGTACAATGTTGTCTACAGGCAACAAACCCCAAAAACTTTTTAAAAGAAAAAAATTATTTAAAAAAATCTTCAAATTATGTTTATTTAGTCTATTTTAAGACAAAAAAACACTCCAAACATTATTTTCTTAACTCAATCATAATGCATACCATAGAGGGTTAAGGGACTGGGGACTGCGGCTTGAGCTGCATGAGGTTTCTCACAGCACACACAGGATTGATCAAACAACAGGATGTTTGGACACAAATATGTTACTTGAAGCCTGATAAGATGGATTTGGAATATAGTGAAAACGTGAGAATCCAGCTGCTGTGCAAGGAAAGAAATAAGCAATTACATGTTAGAAATCAGTGGAGTTCTCAACTTAAGTTTCAGATGTTCAATGACTAAATAAAATGGATAATAAGCTGCTGACAGACAACTACAATCCTGACACATTCACAAAGGGGGTTCAACGCCATCGACAGGCAACCAAATGATCGGTAGTCACTGTTTTCACTCGGTTTGAAAACTGTTGGAAACATTTGTGATAATGCAATTCAGCAAAATATATAACATAGGTGTAGTTATTTCATTGTGGGAATGTTTTCTTGGTTTTTCTGAGTTAAGATCTAGGTTCATTCAAGGGTTTAAGGTTAGAGTTATAATTACGATAAGGTTAAGGAAACAGGAATCGACTCCAAAATAAATCAGGTCTCACAAAGAGGAACAAGTGTTTGTTTGTGTGTGTGTGTGTGTGTGTGTGTGTGTGTGTGTGTGTGTGTGTGTGTGTGTGAGTAAGAGTGAAGAGTGTATGAGGACAATGGCTGTGGCCTGCATGCCTTCACTAAGGTACAAAATGTTCTGGGTCAGGAGAGCTGGCAGGAGGCCAAGTCTCTGGACTGGAGTAACCTCGGTCTCCCTGCACCATAACTCTCTCTGTTGGATTGCATTAATGCACAACCCAAGCTTAACCCCTACAGAGTGACACAAACGCACACTGTAATGCAAATTACTGATGCCTGATGGTATAATGGAGTTGCTGTTTTTTTGGCCTGTACCTTTTTCTTGGCTGTTATTACTTCACACCCGTGTATTTTCTCTTTAACACTCATTTGTTTGCTCTCAGTCTATTACAGCTCTAACCTTTGACTGCTTTATTATTGTTGCCTTGTATTATTGTTGCTGATGGAGGAAGTGCAGCTCATTGTCCTCCTCTAATTTTTCAACCCAAACAATGGAGTCAAGATCCTTTCCTCTTCCAGTAAAACATGAAAATGAACAGTGCTGCTAAGGCCTTTGACATTAGCCAGTAATAATATTGTCCTTAGCTAAGGTAGCACCTTTTTTAACCACTGCCATAGTAGGGTACATGATCATTTCTTTGGGTTTTGGAGCAGTAATTTAAATTAATAAAAACTGGTGTTTCATTTTGTAAATTAAGGGGAGTGTTGCCCCTGCAAAATACTGTTATAAGTTCAATAAGTCATGTTTTGTCAGAGAAATTACAACTTTTTTTTCAATACACACTATGTGCTTTCATGTTCTCCCCTTAGCCACTTTCTTACTTTCTTTCTAAACTAGCCGGTTAGTTAGTTAGTTAGTTAGTTAGTTGGGTAATTTAGACAACACAGCTACTGGCAACTGCTGAAGCCTGTGAATATGAATATATGGATTTTTATGACCAAATCAATACTTTTTGAAAAAAATTCAAATTCTGCAAACTCTGAACGTCTGCCGTATTGGCAACAAATTTTAACTGACAGACTTGAAGTATTAAAAATACAAAACAAGGAATAAATATGATCTAGCTTTTAGGGATTTACTTCAAAATTCTAAATTGTCAATTATTAAGGTTGACTAGTGAATTTGAATCCATGTGAACTGAACTTTTAGCTGACTTTTTTGTGCAAACTTGCACAGTGAAACTACATCAATAGGCCTCGTCAGTCATTTATTATTAGACATAGTTCCTTTTCAGTCTCCTGACCAGCAAATCCGTCCTCTTTCTGTGTTTTGGGACCTCCAGATTTATAAACTAGGCACTGGTTTTATTTCACAAGACTTGGGTGTGCTACAAAACTAAAATTACATATTTTTAAAAGTCGTTTGGCATCTCAGGAAGATTTGTGACTCTCCATCCTACAGCATCACCATGGGGCCGTCGACAGGAACAGGAGAAGGTTTGTGGAGCAGCAGAGGGATTCTTAATAATCACCCATTTTACTCCGGTGGGGTTCTGCGTGATCATTTTATAACTTCATGATTGGCGGCCTGACCTGTGGAATTTGTGAATGTGCTCTTGTTTCAGGCAGCAGAGAGAGAGAGGGCAGGGTGTGACTTCAGTGATGGATGTTGAGGTCTGGAGGCTCAAAGGTCCTGCGGTCCAGCTAACACTCCTGCTTCTTTCTCTGCTGCCTTGTAACTTCAATAGTAAAAAAGGGTTTGGTACATTCTTTCGGCTGAATAACTGTTGGTCACAGGAAGCTGGAGAGCCTCCTGGCTGTATGTGGTTCCTTCTTATTGTTTCAAACAGCAGGGAAGCACTGATTTTCACCACTGCCATGTTTTCATTTTATCGGCTGTTTTCCTCTTGTACCTGCTGGGTGAGCGGTGATTATATTATGTCGATGTAGGTGGCTAGATCATGTTTTTTTTTGTGTATATGTGTGTGTAACTCATTCATGGCTGATTGTTGCATTCAATAACGTTTACATGCACATTTTAATCAAGCTATGCTTAAAAATCGATTCTGGCGTCTAATAGGACTTCTGTCCTTGTCCCAGTTTAAATGCAACTGAGAAAACTGAATAACTGACAGGAACGTCTCCTCAACACTGGGTGGCGATATGCGTAGTTTCAGCGGGTTAATATGGACCCCTTTCTGGTTTCCAGTTTGACACTTTGTGACCGGCTAATGCGACTGGCTAATGTGACCAGCTAATGTGACCGACTAATGTAACCGGCTAATGTGACCAGCTAATGTGACCGACTAATGTAACCGGCTAATGTGACCAGCTAATGTGACCGACTAATGTGACCAGCTAATGTGACCGGCTAATGTGACCAGCTAATGTGACCGACTAATGTGACCGGCTAATGTGACCGACTAATGTGACCGGCTAATGTGACCAGCTAATGTGACCGACTAATGTGACCGGCTAATGTGACCAGCTAATGTGACCGACTAATGTGACCGGCTAATGTGACCGACTAATGTGACCGGCTAATGTGACCGGCTAATGTGACCGACTAATGTGACCAGCTAATGTGACCGACTAATGTGACCGGCTAATGTGACCGACTAATGTGACCGGCTAATGTGACCAGCTAATGTGACCGACTAATGTGACCAGCTAATGTGACCGGCTTTCTTGGATGTTTTTGTTCTGGGGTCATATGCCAGCTCGGGGGGTGGAGCATGGGAGCACGTGCACATGCGTTGTGTTGTCATACATGCCGGTGAAAATCCAATTCCAATCGCATTATCTGGGTGTGTCATGTAAACATACTGGGCCTCATTCATGAAACGTTAGTAGATTTGTGCGTAGATTTGCACATAAAAGCCTACGCTACTAAAAACCTACTCCGGATTCATGAACGCCGCGGGAAACTCAGATCTGATCGTAAACACGTGTGTATGATCATGAATGCCAATCCATCGTAAGGTGGCAGCGCGCTCCCGATAATCAGCAATTAGCATGAACCCCGCCCATGAATTGCTAATGACCACCATATAAGGAGGTGTGTAGAGGCATCCTGTCGACCTGTCAGTCATGGCACAAAGAAAAAAATAACGAGAAAGAAAAAAGAATTTTTCCGAAGCGGAGATTGAAGTTATTTTGGGAGAAGTGGAGTCCAAAAAAAATATTTTATTTTCATCTGTTAGTAGTGGTGTGACAGGGACAGGCAAAGCGAAAGCGCGGAGGGAGGTGACGGACGCAGTAAATGTGGTTTCTGTAGTGCAAAGAACTACGTCCGAGGTTAAACGTAAATGGTTTGACATTAAACTTGACGCAAAGAAACGCATTAGCGCACACAAAAAAAGTACATCTGCCACAGGAGGAGGACGCTCAGAGTCCAAATACCCCGTTGGTGCGCTCTACAACGGCCCGAGTAGCCGCGTGCGCCTCATTGTATGCTCCTGTGGTGTCTGCGGGCTGGCCAGTGGGGTCATAAGCCACGGCGTCAGTGGGTAACCCCTATCCCCTATGGATATAGAAAGGTAAGTCCATATATAACACACACATGTGATTATGCAGGCTATATTCTTACCAATGAGCCAGCCGTCTCTCACAGCTCCATCCTCCAAACGCGTGCCAACTGCGCAATTACGCAGGATGAATGCGTCATGCGTCCCACCGGGCCACCGTGCCACAACGTTTAACAACACACACTTTGCGTCACAGATCAGTTGCACATTCACGGAATTAAAGTTTTTCCGGTTAATGTAAGCAAATGCATCACCGGATGGAGCCTTGATGCGTACGTGTGTGCAGTCTATGGCACCGATAACACCTGGCATGTTTGCAACTGCGCTGAACCCCTGCATTACTTCTGTCTGCCGTTGTGCGCCATATGGAAATTGGATATACTCTGGCATTAATTTAATGATACCTCTGAGAACTGCAGGCAGGATGCGTCAATTTACATAGATAATTCACAATTATGAGTTTAATCTGAATCTTAATCCCGCCAATTGCCAACTAATTTAACTAAATATGTTATATTTTTAATCGTTTGCCATGTTTATATCACATGTTTCAAAGGCATCTGCGTATTGTGTACATAACAGAACGCATTATGAATTAAAATTGTAATTTCCAACAGTGACGAGCATTATTTATATGCGTTCTTAAATTTACACAAGCACTACGTGTGGTCAGCAGCCTGTGTAGATTTTGTTAGTAGCTACGAAAAGATCGGAGCTACTAAAATATTGATGAATGCGGAGATGCACGTAAATTTCCGTCTGCGAACGGTTTACACACAAATTCGTTCTGCTCACGTTTCATGAATGAGGCCCATTGAGTGTTGGAAAGGTGTGTGCAAGAATTAACGGAATTAAAAGAAGTACAAGGGATTTAATTCTAGTCAAACACTTGAAATGTAATTTGCCACATCAAGCTGTCAAAAGGATAGTTTGAAAGTATGATTTCTGAAGAAAAGTAATGTTGTTCAGTGACAAAGCAACGTAATGTTAAAAGCCATGTTAGCTGCATGTCGAAGGGGGGGCAAATCAGCCCCTCATTCTTAACTAGTACTCTGGTGTTCGTCTGTTGTTGCAACCCTCTATTTTACAGCAGTAAGAACATTATAACATTGATTGTGATGTTTGCAACAGTGATCATGACTAGGGTAGGACAGCAGGTGCCACGTGTCAGTGTGTTGCGGTCACATGTTGAAAACTGCGCTTGTCACATTTTGTAGGATATCATACAAATCACAATGCGTGAGGTTACATAGGACATCATACAAAGAATACAGAATATGTTGCATTCTGTGGCTTTCATGAATAAATTCATATATATAATATTTATATATATTAAAAATCTATGAAAGGGTAACTTTGGTGTTTGACCCTATTTTCCCAGATTTTTGTGTGTAAGAGACTAACCAGGAAAACAATTAGCATGGTCAAAGTAATGTTATGTCTTCTTAAAATGCTTGCCACTTATGGGTAAATACAAGTGTCTGTGCATCACACTAGCCCCTTTCATAGTGCAGTTTCATGCCAGGACATTTACGGCTCTGTAACATCTCGCCTCCACTATGAACGTGCCCAAAGCTGGATGCCAGGATCAAATGATCCCACCAACATTTTTCGCCTCCAGAGGTAGTCACAGAGGTGGAAAATTGGTGAGACTGTTGGAAGCAGGACCACTATGAACGGCAAGGCGGAATATTTGACGTTGTGCGTGTCGTATAACACACACCTCCCACTTGGTCCGTCGTTAACAGAATCCGCCTCTTATTGTAAAAAAAAAAAAACGGCATGCTAACTGTGCACAAAGTGTCCATTGCTTGTAATAAACAAACAGAGATCGCTAAGTGAACACATGCTGCTGCAGCACATAAATACTGTACTGCTAATGAGCTAACTGTGCAGCCTATTAGCACTGTGCTCTGTCGCACGTCACTATTGTCTCCTCGTTCTGCGCCGCCGGACTGCACTACGAAAAGGCAAGAATATCATGCCTTCACGGGATGAGTATGAACGCCCTAAGGCGAAAAGCCGGCATGGATCTTTCCGGCAATATATCGGGACATTTGTGCAACTGAACTATGAAAGGGGCAAATGGTTAAAGGTGTACCAGGACATCTATAGGAGCCTAAATGCAGTTTTTTGTTGTTAATAGAATAACTGAAGTTCATAAGAATAAGAATATTTACAATAAGTACATGTTTTGATATTTACAATATATGTGGATAGATATATTTTTGTTTTGTGATGACTGTACCTTTAATGTGTCATTCTCGCGATTCTTTGGTAATGGTAATTAGGTAATGTGAATTTGTGGTCAGTCAGGACAAGCGGCGAGTTGAGCCGTATAGTTTTTTTGACCTCTCTATCTCTCTCTCCACTACTTTCTCATTTTGCGTATAGGACGCGATTTATATTTACTTTTGTGACGTTTTATGTTTTGTATTTTTCCTGCAATTTTTTTGTAAAAATTGCAAGTTTACCGGCTGGTCTCTGTGGATTATTTGGATGTGGACAAGGGGAAGAGTGATACGAGCGTCAAACTGAGGCTTCACCTACAACATCTTTATCTTTACCTGTATGTGTCTGGATTTGTTCAACCATACATGTATCTGTTGTGTTTTTTTTAATAAAACTTGGTAATTGGCGTGGTTAATACCGGATATTTATATTATTATGGCATCTAGGTAATTCTTTAATATATTTCCAAATTCTCATATTACACTTTCCATCATTTTAGGAAACATAAATGCTGACAGAGACATTTTCTCCCCTAATGGATCGAAAAAAATCTGTTTTCCCGAACACTGCTTTCACATTCAGGTACATCCTGTTACGTGTCATGTATGGGTTGCATGGGTGTCTTGTGTTGTGTGACCTTGCTGTTTCCTCTCTGCCTCTGTGTGTCTTGCAGTAGCCTCTCCCTCGTCTTGCCTCACAGCTGTAGTGAATTGCAGCCATCAAATGTGGCCAATCACTAATCAGGGCCTGCAGTATATGCCAGTGGTCTCTCTGGGTGGCTTATGACTGTATGAGTTGCTAACATAATGCTAGTGTGTGTGCTGAAGTTGGCAAACTTGCTTACTTTTAAAAAACAACACTTGAGTGATGGCCCATGGTACAGTAATTTAGCCTGGAATCTGCCCACATATCTGTTGTCTGTCTCCTGATGGCATCCACATGCAGAGGTCTCACTCAGAGTTTCTTCGCAGATGGAAAAACTGTAACTGTTTATCATCATGGCTCTCTGCCTGCACTCAGCAACCACTGCAGCCAGGTGGGATGCAAGCCTCCATAGACTCTCCTGTGTAGACGCAGCGCTGGCCCGGCCTGCTGTGCAGCACCAGGCTGCTGCGGAATTTTCATTATTTTCAAAGAGGCTGCTCCTTCTTGGGTGGTCCTCGCCATGTGTCAGCCCCGAGTATGCGTAAATACGTGTGTATCTGAGTGTGTACATGTTAAAGGGAGTTTGTCTCTTGTTGCTTGCACGTTTTGTGAATAAATTTTGTCCGTGTGGGTTTGCAAGTGTGCGTTTTCTGGCCAAAAACTGCACAAGTCACGGATTCCCTTCCCGCATAATTAGCCATGGCTGCATTTTACGAGGGTGATAATCTAAACTGGGCAGCAGCCAAATGGTTAGGACACAGCTAAATACAGCTGTTGTCCACAGCTTAGTCTTTAGACTAAAATTTGATGACGATTTAATCTGTTTTCACAACTAAATATAGGACAAATTTATAAAACAGGTCTTTAACAAACTGAAAGTGGTGACCCTTGACTTTCCGTCTGCGGGGACCTCCAGAAGACACCCCTTCTAAAAGTGAGATGTTAGGCAACATATTTAGGGTGTTGGGCAATTCCTATAATAGGACTTGTAGTATTTGAAACACAGATTTGGGAGCATTGTGCATATAAAGGAATTGCCACTCACTGGTTTCCTTTGGTTTGGTTTACAGTGACATTGAACACTTTGTGTTGCCCTGTCTCCTTTATGTATGTTTAATCCATTTGTGGGCAGATCAACAATAAGGCTTCAGAAGAAGAAAAAAGAGGTCTCCATTGGTGTGGTCAGGTTGCTGCAGGGTCCCACATCAAATACAAACCACAACATCCAGTTTGAAGTCTTATCAAACAAAACGTTACCACATTAGAGTTTATACTCCTTTGTGGGAGGATTTAAAAAAACCTCATAACACTCATTTTTATTTTTCTCTGTCCCGATTAAAAATGTACAAAATAAAGAGAACGGATAAGGTGAGATGAGTCATCCTTTCCAGTTTGTCTCAGTGGACAACCGTGAACCACAAATCAACAAGGCCAAATATTATTTTTTAACTTTGAAGTTTTCGGACTGCCTGATGTCAAACAACAGATTTGTTTATGGGTGCAACACAAACAGGGCCACTCTAGTATGCATGGATGCTGTTTTAAACACGTGGTTAATGTAAACTACTTGGCTCTTTCTAAGTTTAGAAAACGTTTGGTTTGTGTTCAAATAATAACTTCCCTACATAACTACTTGACATATTCATGCAGGTGATGTAGGATATGACACATTTACGTGCAGAAATTTGCTTAAAGTTGAGTTACAAATGTGACTTAAAATGGCAACTTTGACTTTTGGTTTCAAACTGGACACGAACACATCTCATATCTCAGTTTTTTTACCCATCCATTCAGCCTAACCTCTTTGCTTTGCGGACTTTCTTGATTTTTTTTTGAGTAAACCAGTTGAATTCCCCCTTTGCTCCTGTCATAATCACTAAGTGTTTGAGACAAGGAAAGAGGAAATTATACAATTGTGCTGTGGTGCACGACATGGAAGCAAAGTAGAAATAGAAAAAACGCTGGATGAGCAATTTTCATTGGAATCTTGGAGCTGAGGATCCAGTTCTCATAATACATCCATCCCTTCAACACTTGTGTGGTAAATAGAAGAATTAGCACAATTCCAGCTGCAGGCTACAATGTGATCTACTCAGTATGTGCACTTGGATATCTGTAATTTGTCCAAGTTAAGCATTTCCTTATGATGTTGGACTGTGAAGCAGCAAACGTTGAGCCAGGAAAAATGTTAACTTGATGCATCTTTAATGCATCTTCTCTGAACCTCTCTAACTGAATTAAATACTTAAAAACACATTAAATTGTCCCCATTGTTTTGACATTCTTTATCACTTCCACTAACCAATTAAAAGTGGGATGCATCTTGTCTGGTATGTGCATTCCTTTTTGTCTACATACTTTTCAAAAAGGAATTCACAGCTCCTCGATTTAAGGGTTTTTGTCCTGATTTTGCTGAATGCATGTCCAAGCTCAGAGCCCCATCAAATACCTAAATATTTGTGGTTGTTTGAGTCAGAGAGAGAAATTTGACTCTTCTCCTCCAAAATTATTTTTCCATTGTTTTGGCCAATTCCACAGAACAAGGAAACTGAGCCAACAACTGAGCCAAAAAAGCCAACTGTTCATCCCAGTCAGGCTGCAAATGTTTTTCAGAGTATACACCAGCTGCATGTGCCATCACACCATTATCTAAATACCAATGTAGCACACTAATCACACAGAGAAACTGCAACCAGTTTTCTTGTTGTGTCTTGTAATGCTGCCAACTGAGCAAAAAATACTGCACATTTCAGCTTTGAAAAATGTCTCCACGTATGTGAAAGGATGAGTAAGAGAATGCTGAGTAGGCAAAAAGTCAATTACAGATTTTATATTTCACCAGATAAAATAACTCCACAGAGACTATGGACCATGCTTTCTAGTCCCTGAACTGCACCTACAAAAGCTTAAAGGGATAGTTTTGATTTTTGGAGTACTTATGAAGACAGTTTATTACCTACAGTATAGGTGGTGGTTTAAGTCAGCTATTCTCAACCTTGTGGTCCCGACCCCAATTGGGGTCGCGAGATGATTTCTGGCGGTCACCAAATCATTTTGGAAGTCAGCTCTGTCTCCACTGTGTTAAAGTGTTTTAGTCTTTTTGGTCATTTTGTGTCTTATTTTTGGTCATTTTGTGTCTTTTTTGGTCATTTTGTGTCTTTTGTTGGTCATTTTGTGTCGTTTTTGGTCATTGTGTGTCTTTTTCTGGGGTAATTTTGTGTTATTATTTAGTCATTTTGTGTCTTTTTTTGGTCATTTTGTGTCTTTTTTTGTCATTTTGTGTCGTTTTTGGTCATTGTGTGTCTTTTTTGGTAATTTTGTCTTTTTCTGGGGTAATTTTGTGTTATTAGTTAGTCATTTTGTGTCTTTTTTTGGTCATTTTGTGTCTTTTTTGTCATTTTGTGTCTTTTTTGGTCATTTTGTTTCCTTTTTTTGGTCATTTTGTGTCTTTTTTTGTCATTTTGTGTTTTTTTTTGGTCATTTTGTGTCTTTTTTTGGTCATTTTATTTCTTTTTTTGGTCATTTTATGTCTTTTTTGGTCAATTTGTGTCTTTTCTTTGGTCATTTTGTGTCTTTTTTTAGTCATTTGGTGTCTTTTTGCGGTCATTTTTTTGGGTGATCTGAACTGTGCGTGTGAGATTGTGTTCAGTGAGCGGGGGTCGCGGACAACATGCATGTTAAATTGGGGGTCGCGACTCAAAAAGGTTGAGAACTACTGAGTTAAATAATGAGAGGTAATCTGGAAGCATGTAACAACAGTTATTGAGTTTGGCAACAGAAAAAGATTTGGGTGCTAAGCTCCTTTCACACACGCACTCCAACTATGAACTTATTCAGAAAGGGAGACTCGAAGGAGCAGTGTGTAGAACTCAAATGACTAAATCAACGGACCGGACATTTAGGATTTAGGATTAAGATTTGAACATGCCAGTTACTGAGTACAAATTTTGTGTAATACCAGCTTGAGCCAACAAACAACAAAACAACTGGAAGAAAACATCAGGGGGTGAACAAAAATGTATTTACATAAGTGCTAATAAAAAAATGTCTAATTGGAGATTCAGGGACTTCTGTAAGTAAAGGCCAACCTCAGCATCATCAGACAAATTTAAGGATTGCAAGAGACTCAGTTGTAAATGACCAAATTATGAAGCAGTAACTTGACATTTGCTGCACTTGGACATAAACTTCATGCACCCAGGAGAATATATTGCAATATGTTAAAAAGAGGTATACATATGAAAAAACGACAATTGGACTATGGACCTACTGGAGAGAATAAGGAGGAGCAAAAGCCTGCTGAAACACATCTGTGGGAAAAGTCAGTGATGCTGATTTACTGTACTTAGGAAAATAAATAAACACGTTCTTTTCAGGCTCTTTGAATGATTCCAAGTATAAAAGTGTGTCAGTCTGAGCGAGTTCGTCCTTGTTTGTGTGAACATGCCTTTTTTCTTCCCCACTGGAAGGAACAATGGCCTGCGGTGAAGTCCTGAGGTGCAGCCAAAGCCGGGAACAATACGAGGGGCGTCGCGTGCCTCAGCAGGAGTTGGTTCATACCCGGGCCCTCACTGGGGTGTGTGTGTGTGTGTGTGTGTGTGGGGTGGGGGGGTATGCCAGACTCCTTTCTGGCTTCCTGCAATGGAAAACCATCCCAAAGAAACCCAGAAAGTGAAGGATTGTGTTCACCGTCCAGCCGGGTTGGAATGTCAGGCTGGGAATGACGGAGACTAGAAAGTGTTTTCTGACCAAAGAAGCTGACTTTAACTTCTCCATGGGTGCGAAGGGTCAAGAGCAAAATATATAGCTCTTTGATGCACACAGTCAGTGGCGGTTCTAGACAAATTTTACTGTGGGGGCCACGGAGGGGCCAGTGTTTAATCAGAGGGGTACATTAGCACATGAAAAAATGGCAAAGATGATATTTAAGCATTCAAAATCTTTGAATGTCTTGAAAAAGACATAAAAATGACACAAAATGACCAAAAAAGACACAAAATGAGAAGACAGAATAACAAAAAAGACACATAAATGACACCAATGACAAAAAAGGTACAAAATAACTAAAAAAGACACAACAACAGACACAAAATTACCAAAAAAAGACACAAAAAGACACAAATGACCAAAAAAGACACAAAATGACTTACAAAGACACGTAAAGACATGAAAAGGATTCAAAAATGGACAAAATAGCCCAATAAGACTCCATAGAGTTAAACTATTATACAATGTACACATTCTGGGTTCCTTTTGTGTACAATGAGATATTGTTTGAACAATTTGACACAGGGGTCACAGCAGGGACCAAAGGCTTCTTCACAGGGGCAGTGGCCCCTGTAGGCCCCTGTGTAGAACCGCCACTGCACACAGTGAAGTTTTTTCTGTTAAAATTTGAAATGAAATACCTCTTAACAGTTCAAAATAACCAGGGCTTTGGTTTACAGCCTACTACTATGTAATCAATTAGCCCCCCTAATGAAATGACTGAATACGTTGTCTGTCAGTTATTTTCTTTTTTTTTTTTTTTTGCCATACAATGACAGAAAATGTATATTGAAGTTTTGTCTAATCGATACTTTAAAACCAAGAAGAAGAAAGACTTTATTTATTCCAGTATACCCCAATTTTGTACTCTATTTTCACTGTTTTTGCACATGAAATTCAAACAGGCCCAAAATACACATGCACAAACAGGATATATAAACATTCAATAATGGAGAGATATCAGATCAGTTCACAGCCCGTACTTAAAGGGTTTTTAACCACAGAAGCTCCGGTTCTTGAGTCAAGGCCTCACGATCAGAGCTTCTGCTCAAGAGAGATCATTTTACTTTTTTATAAATGACAAAGAAAAGTATAAAATCCTTACTTTCAGTAGCAGAACCCATTTGGCATTTTGATCTAAATAAAGGAGTCCTTTCATTTCTTGTCAATTTTTTTAAAATTACAATTATTTTATCACACTAACATACTTTTAGTATCATCTGTATGTATGTGTAATGTGTTTCAGTGCTCTCATTTACTCCCCTGTGTATTAAATCATTATTACCCACCTCTTTGCAGTGCACTCCCTCTCTTTCACTTTTCATTACTGTGTATCTTTATCACTTTACCATCGAAAGGGGGAGACTCTCTTTTACTGCTCACTTGTTTCCCTGTAAACCTTTACGTATATTGCCAAACAATCATGTGTTTTTAACACACACACACACACACACACACACACACACACACAAACATAAAACCTCACCCAGCCCCCGACCACCACTTTGCTGACTTGACATAAACAAGTCAGAGAGGCTGAATGAAAACAAGCCAGGACACATCGCTGTGCTCACTTTTCCTTTTTGGCTCCGCTTCATGTCCCAGATCTCTCGATCATTCAGGATGTAGGAGGATGTGGATGGAGTGAGCAAAAGGAAGAATAAATCCTCCACACATAAAAGCAAAAGCTGTCTAATTTTTATTAACGTCTGTGTTCAATCTCACCTTTTTTTATTTTGTTCTTTCTCACTCTCACTTTTTCTGTCTCTGTCTTGGCCTCTCTTTCTCTTTCTCTTTCTCTTTCTATTTCTATTTCTATTTCTCTTTTTCTTTCTCTTTCTCTTTCTCTTTCCCTTTCTCTTTCTCTTTCTCCACGTATTTCCCTAAGGTGGGATTTTGATTAAAACCATATGTGCTACATTGGCCTTGAGACGTAGCCAGCATTTTATTTTATATAATTTTTATTCATAGTCCCTGCAGAGAAGGAACGTACAGAATGCCAAAAACACCTGGAAGCGCTCCGAGAGTTTAAGGATAGACAGGTTGTGCTTTCAGTGCCAATAGTGTGTGTGTGTGTGTGTGTGTGTGTGTGTGTGTGTGTGTGTGTGTGTGTGTGTTTTCTGCATGTGCCTCTTAAGAGCATTATACCCCCCCACCCCCCTCTTTGCACTGTCTTCTATATTTACTGGAAGCTTTTGTTTAATACCTCTCTATTTTCATAACGGTGTCTTCTGGCAAACAAATCACACTTTGACGCATACATTAAAATATGATCATAAAGTTGTATCAGCAGTGCCAAAAAGTTTATAGCTTGTAAAAGGAAGATAGATTGGATGGAGGACGCTGCAGCTGATGCAAGCACGGCTTCAGTACTCAGCCTGGAACCAGAATTATCCATTAAAATATATGGAAATATATCGTCCATTGCACTGTTGATTATATTAGCACAATCAAAAAAGAAAAAAACTCACATGTCTGACAAAGAAGCACAATTGTGTCCAGTTTGATGAGTTTGATATTGCAACCTGTCGTAAACAAGACATTTCTGAAATTCAAGAAGTTTCCTGAAAATAACAGGTGTGCACAATAAACCCCTGCAGCAGCTTTTTAAAAATGCAGATGGTCAGTGACACCTGGATGAGTGAGGCAGGGAGCCAGACTTCTAAGGCAGACTTTAAACGTATAATATACAGGATTTTTCAAAAAATTAAGAAATAAACAATGTATTGACTCATACAAATTCATAAAAATTGTATGCCATTGTCTGTTTCTACAGCACTTCCCTCTGCCTGTATATTCTCTTTTGTTTTTGTTGCGTTTGAGACATTTTTGTGCGTATGTTTTAGATGCAAAACCATGAAAATAGTGCCCACAGTGCAGGAAAAAAAGCATGTATAGCAAGGCGAAATGTTCTAGCTGGGGTTTGCTTTCACTTTTGTGTGTCTATGAGTAACAATTCCTGCAAAGTATGCTTGTAAGGGACTTAATGGGTCTGTCATTTAGGAAAAACCCTTTAACAGAATTACATTTCCGGGGTTCTTTACGGCAATCCTTGTTAGATTTGAATTTCAAAAGAAAGAAGCCAAAGCTCATTGACTTGCAGAGAACAAAATCAATGTTTTAATTTGCATCACCAATGTTTGAGTCAAATTAATCTGCATGTTATTAACGCATCCTTCCTTTAAACCCCCAGGCCCCGATATTTATCAAGCAGATCAGGTGGACAAAGCTGCGCCAGATCGTAATAGGTGCTTTGGGACGTGTTTAACCCTTCTGTCTCAGCGTCCTGGCGTCCCGTCTTTTGTGTCGAATCTCATTTAATCACTCTTATTGATTGGTCTTAATCACTGCTTTTGGTTTCATCTCATTTGGTGACCACTTCTGCAGTAATAATGATACGCCCAGTGCCATCTGTTCAGAGCGTGAGGCAGATCTGATTATCAGCCATGTGGCACCTATTCCCAGTAGACGTGCCCGTACGGCGCTCAGATGACCTGCTCATCCAGTATGGAGATGCTGCTGCCCTCCAGCTCATTACTGTGTTTCCTACATGATACTGTGTGTGTGTGTGTGTGTGTGTGTGTGTGTGTGTGTGTGTGCAGGTGTTGGTGTACAGGGGGCCAGGTGCTTAACTCTTGATTTAACCTTTAAAAAGTGAAGGTGTATCTATATTTTTTCTTTGTTTGTGAGGAAATAAACATCGTAAAAGTGTGGTTTATGTTTTGCAATCATCCCCCCTCCCCATTCTATTCATTGTGTGACCTTTAATGACAGCCTTCTTGGATTTTTATTTAATCTCCAAATTTAATTTTTTTTTATTTTAAGAAAATTAAGAAAAAAAAATTTATTTTAAGAAAATTAAGAATTTTTTTTTTTTTTTTTAAAGCGTGAACACAAAATATATTGTCTTTTGTTTTATTTGTCACAAAGGTTTAGGAATTTTCAACACAGCGGGGAGCACTTCTTCTGGAGATACACAGTTTTTACTGGAGAGGAAGGTGATGAAAAACCATCATCTAAAAAGAAACTAAAGCTGTCAGATAAATGCAGTGCCGTAAAAAGTACAATATTTTTTTTAAAAGCGTGAAAATAAAATATATTGTCTTTTGTTTTATATGTCACAAAGGTTTAGGAAATGATCACACTCTGTCTTCTTTACATTGAAGACAATGTCCCAACTTTTTTTGAATTAGAGGTTCAATTTGTAATTTGATTTTTTATGTCAAACCTTCAGTGTAAAGTGATAAAACACAATGATGACACACAAAAGGAGGAAGGACCTCCAAACTCAAGGGTATCCCTCAAACAATCTTCCACAAAAGAGACAAAACAATCAAAAGAAAAACAAAGTGTGCTGACGAGCGAGGTGAATTGTCACTTAGGGTCGGCGCTCGGAGCGAGGACACTGCACTGATAATGGGAGCTCTGTACCGGGCCTGATGGCCTGCAGTTTTACAGCCTTTTACTGTCTGGTAACTCAGCGCCAACAGATGTGTTTACACAACCTTTATTACCTGTCATTAACGAGCTGTCAGCATGTGTGTGTGGAAACAATTGAAGGTTTACCTCAGAGACATATGTGCAGGGGTTGGGACTGGGAGGGAGTTTTAATTACTAAAATTACAAAAAAAAAATTTGGGACCCAACCTTGTTAAGGTAGCTTTATGCTATGTTGATATTAATTTCTGCAGCATTCACCTCGCAGAGCGTTTGAAGTCAGGAAGTTGGGGTTTGAAAAATGAAGTAACAAGTAATCTATGTAATTACAGTTTATGTTTAGTGTGAGTAATGAATACTGTGATTACTTTATTCTAAATAAAGTATAAAGTATATTATTTTTGGTGTTTTTAAAGAAAAAAAATAAGACCTCTGTATCCTCTTGTATGATATATGTTTCACTCTTACAATAAACTGGTAAACACATTTGTTGCATCAACCTTGTAAAACACTGTTTTGTTCCCCTTTTCTACGAAGTCAACATGTTGCAACAGGCTTTTTTATTGAAAAGCATGCTTGTTTGTACATGAGCATCAGTGTGTGGACAATCTCTCTCTCTCTCTCTGCCCCCCCCCCCCCCCCCCCTTTTTTTTTTTTTTTTTTTACATACACAGAATAAGATTGTACTTGTGGGACTTGTTTTTTGCTTGTAGAAGGAGTTATCATCTACCTCCACAGTGAGGTCAGAGGTCAGGCGTGCAGAAAGCCAGCTCAGTGTGCTGCTTTTTATACTTTAGCAGCACTAAAGCTTGAAACTGTGCAACTGAAAAAGTTGTGTGTATGCAGTGGTGAGTGGTGGAAGAAGTATTCAGATTTTTTACTAGAGTAAAAGTATGAATGTATAGGTGTCAAAATAAAAGTATGTAGTGTGCTATAAAATGTTCCCTGTCAGTGTGTTGTTACTATCATATATGATGTTATGTTGCAATTTGCTGTTGTAGATGTGGATGGTTGTGCTATTTTTACTTCTTTATATACCTTTGGGTAGTTTAATTTAGAGTTATGCATTATATTCTATGAGATCATCAAACATTTGTAGATTCACAGCCCTGTGAGAACCACAAATCTCTATAAAGTCTGAAAAAATAGCTGTTTTCAACTTTGTGAAGATGCATTTCCAGCTGGTCCAAGGGAGTTTTTAATAAGTTTATTTAGCTTAAGAAGGAGATTTTCAACACAGCGGGGAGCACTTATTCTGAAGATACAGTTTTCACTGGAGAGGAAGGTGATGAAAAACCATCATCTAAAAAGAAAAAAAGCTGTCAGATAAATGCAGTGCTGTAAAAAGTACGATATATGCCTCTGGGATATCAGAGGTAAATACTTAAGCAACGTAGGTTTAAATTTAAGTAAATTACAGTAGATAAACACACGCAGACATAGGAAAGAACACATAAATAGCTTTGATGAGGGAAGTAATAGTGTGACTGTGACTTTATAGAGAAGGAACCCAGTGACACTGAACTCTTTCTGTCAGCTGCACAACAGTTTGCTCAGCTTTTTGATGACTCAGTGGGATAAACTTATAAATATCACATACAATATAAATGTTATTTTTAATCTGGCTAATTGTTTCTGTTGCATGACGTCTTTGCGCCCACCATTCCACTCTTTCTCCTCATATGGTCTGAAAAAACAGATAATTGTCTATAAAATTGCAGGGGGAAAAAAAGAGTGGAGAGGCCATGTAAAAGACTACAAGTGTCTGTTTATTTTCTGCCTGTCCAGCGTTTGTTGCTGTTTCTTCTTGGCTGAAGCCTAAGCTTTGGAAAGGTCCACAGCTGCAGGCTGTAGTGCACCGTACAGACCACTGCAATCACAGTAGAGCATGTCAGCCAAGCAAACACCTATAGTGGACACTCCAGGGAGTGTGTGTGTGTGTGTGTGTGTGTGTGTGTGTGTGTGTGTGTGTGTGTGTGTGTGTGTGTCTGTTCTGTTACATTGTGTGTTTAGTTATGGACAGCTGCCAGTGGAAGGAGAGAGCAGCGAGGGGGGCTGGTTGGATATCAGTGTTTGCTCTGGCTCGACGCCAAAAGACTCCTCTGTTTTTCTCAGCTGGCGATAATAAATGGAAAGGAGAGAGCCAGAGGGAAAGAGATCGGCCGTAAAAGAGACAGAAATGAATAAGAAAAGAAAGATGTTGGATGAGGAGAAAGAGTAAACAAAATTATTCAAATGAAATACAGTAAGAGCTAGAAAAGAGGAGAAAGAAAAGCAGAGAAAAGTGAGAAAACAGTCAAACGACGCTAAACAGAAATGGGCCGACTGTCCTTGTGTGTGTACACGGGGGGTTGGAGCGGCAGGAAGATGAGGAGGGAGTAAACGGAGCAAGAAGACGCAGAGGGAGGGAAGATAGTGAGGAGGAACTGAGAGGAAAGTGAAGAATACGAAACAGGAAGAAGACAGAGAAAAGACAATGGGAACAATAAGGGGAAGAAGGAAAGGGGGGAATGTCGCCAGCAGGGCACTTTAAGTCAGTGTCCTCAAACTGATTGAGTTGAAGATCAGATACTCAGATAACTCTATTTCCTCAAACAAATACTATAGTTTAAAAGGTCTGCTCCAATCAAGCTGTATTGCCCTGTCATGATAAATTGTATTGTGTTCTCAGTACACTGCCAGCTGACCAGACAAACGAGAGCCATTTGAGGCCCTACAACCAACAACAATCACCACTGTTGCCACTGTGCCAACACTTTGAACCATTGATGTGATAAGTGAGCCACTTAGTCGTAAACTGTTCCAGTGCAGCTGCTCAGTGATCAGCAGCACAGTACTGTACTGATCCTTCGTGCAGATCAAGCGGCATGCTCTGGTCCGGAGCTGTGAAGCCTATGCGGGAGAACCAAAAACTGCAGTTCCTCGACTCGCCGCTTGAGGCAGGCTGCAGAAGGGAGCAAGTTAGACTGACTCTCATGTTAAAATGTCCGATTTCACAGTAGAAATAAACTTGTTCAAACAGCCTGGTTCAAACAATGGCTCTAGTTTCAAGAGCTGATTTCTCTTTCCATGACAGCTCTGGGGGGTTGGGGGGAGCAACTCACTCATTTAAGTTGCTCATTTAAGTCGCCGCTAGCTGGGAGCTAGCCGCTTGGCCCCTCCCTTAGCTCATGACTCATCTAAATCGAGTCGCTGAACTTGTCGTTCGCCGTGTGTGTGTCATCGTCCTGTTTTTCTGATATTTTCTGCAAACATTGGACTGACATAATGTCTTGCTGTGCTGTTGATTGTACTAACAGACCGTCCAAGAATTCTGTGTTCCAGTTTTTTCGGTGAGTGAAATTCTATAATTACTTAATTTATATGTTAGTAGTAATTATCAGGTATATAGCGTTCGCGCTAGCTTAGCTTGTTAACTAACGAGCTAATTAACCAGCTAATGCTAGCTTCCGTAAGCATTTACGTCTTATTTAGCAAGGTTTTTTGAAAGCTTATGCTTGCCAGTTATTGAATCGGTGTGCACCGTAGTCCAAATGAAATAGAGAAGTTATAATTTACTGTGATTACTACCTTATTTATACAGTCTATGGTGCAGACGGACACAGTGTCCGTGGAAAGTAGCTGTAACTTTATGTGGCGATTGGTCAACCTGCTTTTTTATTCTTAAAACAACTACTTTATTCTCATTTTGTGTGTATAAGAATGAAACAGCATGAGCAAGTCCTCCAAACAGCATACAAAATAAAATATTTTGTGTGTCCTTGTCCTCTAGAGCAACAGAGAAGCATTTTCTGATCTGATGCTTCTATCAGGAAGATGTTATTATCTGTCTGCACCTTTCAAAACAAATCAATGTTGAAAAATGAATCTGATAACGGCATGTTTATGGTGTGCCAAGGTTCAGGCAAAATATGATAATATTATGATAATTATTATAATATTTGTGGGAAACATTGCAGCTGGGCTGAGCTGAGCGACCCACTTAACAAAGGGAAGGGAAGCTTCGCCATCAGGCCTTAAAAATAAAAAAGCCCCGAGGTGAAACTGTCCAAATGTGTGCCCTACACAGAGTTGTAAAGAAGGCATCTATGTATTGTGCTGCAGAGATATCTATTGCAATTAGCATGCTAAGCAGCTAGCCTCAGCCCATAACACTTGTCCTTCATGAGGTGATACTGATTCACTGTAGCATCAGAAAGACTTTCCCCATATATTTCCCATATATATTTCCCCTAATATGTATATACTGAACATAGTAAAGAAACATCTGTAAATCAAAAGATTATTAAATTTTGAACGTCACAATCCCACTAAATGACACATTTAACTATCAGAATTTGATCCATTTGGTCCAATAACATTTGGAAAGTCTACAAGACCATTAAGGGCGTTTTCACACCTGAAAGTCCGAACCAAGGTCCGTGTTCTGTTACATTGTATACATTTGGTCCTGTTGCTTTTGGTTTCACACTGCAAAAGGAATAACGGACTTTACAAGACAATTCTACTGAACACGTCATCTCCCTGTGTATTTCCGTGGTTCATTTTGTTTTGGTTACGCTGCGTTGTTAGGCCGGCCGGCATCTGACCTCAGTGTTACTTCCTTAACATGTTTACACTAAATTAATCCAGTGAGCCTACCTGTGCTAATACTTTCGCTGGTCTTTTGCTACCAGCAGCACCAGCTTAATGAGCAATACGTGAGAGTGCTTGGTAATTCGCAAGATGAGCCTCCTCATCATGCCAAAACTGTATCACCGTCGACAGGAGAGGAGGAGAAAACGGCTCGCAATCCTGCGAGTTATGGCAAAGTAAAAAAAACTTTGTGTCATTGATAAGAAGGTCCGAACTATAAAAAAAAAGTTGTTTTCACACTGCAAAAGGTTCGGACCTTGGTTCGTTTGGTCCGGACCGAGACCACCTCTTTTGGTCGGACCAAAGTTTGGAAAGGCGGCACCTTTCACACCTGGAATTTAGGTTCGGATCAAACTGAAAAGTCCTAAAGTCCTGACAAGACGAGATAGGTGCGAAAGCGCCCTAAGTTTAATTTGTTTTATTCACATTCAAGTTAGTGGAGCGTTAAACTGGAAGTAGCTGGCTTGTTCTGCGGAAATGCACAAGCTGTACGGTCCCAACAGATGAAGAAGATTTGGGTGTGTTTTTTTTTAAAGATCCTGGTATTTTTAATGCATGGAAGTCAAATTTTTCCGGCATCATGCGCCACTGAGCAAACTTCACAGGGAAAAAGCAGAGCCCCGCCTTCATCCAGTTGTCTTTATTCATCTGTTTCTATATCAGTTCCGTCCTGTCCACAAATGCAAAATCATCAAGCTGAAAATGAGCCAAACTCTCTGTGTGGCAGTAAATGTACAGAAATGGGACAAACACGACCAGCAACTGTTAACACACACACAGAATGCGTCAGAAGGTAGCACATTAGTGTCATGTTCGCTCATCAAGCTGTACAGCGGTTACAATCATAAAGAATTACGACGACAGAGCCCATACATTACCTCCTCTCTTCCTCATACACACACTAAAACACACACACACATGCAGTACCAGGCCTATCATCCCCACTTTGCGCTTTGATCGCAGCGACCACAAATCCAGCCGGGGCGGTGTTTATAGTGTGTAGTTGTCGCCTCGGTGCAACTTTAGAGTCGAAGAGGTGGGCGTGACACCGAGCAACACAACTTCCAACTTCATAAAGAGCAGCCAAGCGCAATTAGTACAGTTTTTTTCTGACTGTCTCTGCTCAGAATGGGGGAAAAAGGAGGGGTGGAAGGCAGTGAACCAGCCACGCTAGCTAATTGGGGCCCACATCTGACACAGGCCTGTGCACTGATGTCAGATCTCTGCCCAGATGTGACGTTGTGGGCAGATGAAAGACTTTAATAGATTTTTTTCCATCCGAGGGAAGCAAGGAGCAACTGGAGGTTTTGATTCCATGACAAAGGGGTTTTTGGGAGAAGAAGAGATAAAAGATTTGGAGATTTTAAGAATAGTGGCTTGATAACACCGGACTCTCTGTCCTGAAACTGAATCACAGTCCAAATGTGACGGGCGGACGGGAGGGAGGCAGATAAAAGAGGCTCCTGGGGTGTGTTTGTTCTTCGTTTTGATGTTTTCTGTCCAAGATAAGAGCGCCCTCTGATCATAAGGCCTTATTATTGAACCACTCAGAAGGCAGCTCATTATGGCCATCTGATTAAAAAGAAAAAGAGCAAAACAAAAAGGCTGATTTGTGTTTTCATAAGAAAAGATAAACACACAATATCTCAGTCCCAGTGGCTTTGTTTGCTTACTTTGCTGGCCTCCCCTCCTGTCTGTGCTGCAAGTGTCTCTTGAGGCTGACAGTGTTACGTTTGGGGCTTTAAAATCTTAACGCTCTCCTTCTTTGTTGGGGCACTTTAATCAAAAGGGGTGAAAATCCTCTTGGACGCAGTAGAAGCAGGGATTGCAGTGTTACCGAGACGGTCAACAAGCCACTCAGCTACCAAAGAGTCAAAGCTTCTGATCCACTGGGAAAACACGTCCCACTCCACAGCTAGTCCACTGACAGGAATAAACATGATTGAACTTTTATCATTGGTACCAGTGAAGTGCATGATGTGGTGCTTTTTAATCTTCATCTTCAATCTTCGTTGGTTATTTTGTCGTGAACAAACAACTGTTTGCTGTAAACAGTCACTATGAGAGCACTGAGAGTAAACCAAACTCATTATAAAGCTCTGTAAAGCCGAGGAGAGCTGCAGATTCAGGTGATTGTTGAACCGTTTTTCATCTTCTATTGCCTGAACAGCCACATTCAAAGTTGAGGTTGAAAGCTTTTTACCATAGAGTGGCATTAATATAACAACATGGATGTCCTTGCAATGTAGTGCACTTGGGGTGCACTTTTAAAGGAGTCCATTAGGATGCCATTCTGGTGGAGAAAATGCAGTGTGGTTTGTTTTGGGTGCACTTCTAGTGAAGAAAAAGCAAAACAGGGCCCCCAAGGGTGCAATTTCAGTGGAAACAATGCAACGGAGTGCCCTCTAGGGTGTTCTTTTAGTGGAGAAAATGCACTGAAGTGTGTTTTGGGTTTTGGGTGACCTTCTACACTCTGGCGATGATGTCACACACTGTGACACGAACATTTCGTGCAATACACACCCATTATAATCTCAGAATTTCTCCAAAAATGATCATGGTCATTGAACAGGGATTGATAAAAAACTATATGACCTATCGAAACGTGGATTAATACACAAGACTTGTGTCTACTGTTTAAAGTTTAAATGGAGTCTCTAGGTGAAATTATGCTCAAATTACTGTTCTTTTTCACTCATTTTTAAATTCGTATTATGTAGAGAAATGTTAAATACTTTCTTGTCACCCCTGAAATCGACAGTCAATGATGTTATAATTTAAAGCATGAACACAATAATTCCCTAACCTGTCTTTATGATTTTCACCATGATAACAAAGCTGTTGAGGTCGAAAGCTTTTTACCATAGAGTGGCATTAATATTACAACATAGGTGTCCTTCCAATGGAGTAAAACACAATGTAGTGCAATTAGGGTGCACTTTTAAAGGAGAAAATGTGATGAAGAGCCCATTAGGGTGCCATTCTGGTGGAGAAAATGCAGTGCGTTTTTGTTTTTGGGTGCACTAGAGAAAAGGCAATCAAGGCCCTGAAGGGTGTAATTTCAATGGAAACAATGCGCCGGAGTGCCCTCTAGGGTGTTCTTCTAGTGGAGAAAATGCACTGAAGTGTGTTTTGGGTTCCCATCTAGTGGTGAAAACACAAAGCAGGGCCCTTTAGGGTGTCCTTTTAGTGAAGAAAACACAAGGAAGTACTCCAAGGATGCCCTTCTGTTGGAGTAAAAATCATAGTGCACTTATGGTGTTAGCCGTTTAGGGTGCCATCTCAGTGGAAACAATGAAACGGAGTGCCCTCTAGGGTGTTCTTTTAGTGGAGAAAATGCACTGAAGTGTGTTTTGGGTTCCCATCTAGTGGTGAAAAGGCCCTCTAGGGTGCCCTTCTATTGGAGCAAATGCTATGAAGTGCCTATAGGCTGCCCTTCATGTTAAATACTTTCTTGTCACCCCTGAAATCGATAGTCAATGATGTTATAATTTAAAGCATGAACACAATAATTCCCTAACCTGTTTTTATGATTTTCACCATGATGACAAAGCTGTTGAGGTTGAAAGCTTTTTACCATAGAGTGGCATTAATATTACAACATAGGTGTCCTTCCAATGGAGTAAAACGCAATGTAGTGCAATTAGGGTGCACTTTCAAAGGAGAAAACGTGATGAAGAGCCCATTAGGGTGCCATTCTGGTGGAGAAAATGCAGTGCGTTTTTTTTTTTTTGGGTGCACTAGAGAAAAGGCAATCAAGGCCCTGAAGGGTGCAATTTCAGTGGAAACAATGCGCCGGAGTGCCCTCTAGGGTGTTATTCTAGTGGAGAAAATGCACTGAAGTGTGTTTTGGGTTCCCTTCTAGTGGTGAAAACACAAAGCAGGGCCCTTTAGGGTGTCCTTTTAGTGAAGAAAACACAAGGAAGTACTCCAAGGATGCCCTTCTGTTGGAGTAAAAATGATAGTGCACTTATGGCGTTAGCCATTTAGGGTGCCATCTCAGTGGAAACAATGCAATGGAGTGCCCTCTAGGGTGTTCTTTTAGTGGAGAAAATACACTGAAGTGTGTTTTGGGTTCCCTTCTAGTGGTGAAAAGGCCCTCTAGGGTGCCCTTCTATTGGAGTAAATGCTATGAAGTGCCTATAGGCTGCCCTACATGTTAAATTCTTTCTTGTCACCCCTGAAATCGATAGTCAATGATGTTATAATCTAAAGCATGAACACAATAATTCCCTAACCTGTCTTTATGATGTTCATCATGATGACAAAGCTGTCAAAGTACTTTTTCTTCAATGTGATGCTTTTTTTTTTTTTGGGTGCACTAGAGAAAAGGCAATCAAGGCCCTCAAGGGTGCAATTTCAGTGGAAACAATGCAACAGAGTGCCCTCTAGGGTGTTCTTCTAGTGGAGAAAATGCACTGAAGTGTGTTTTGGGTTCCCATCTAGTGAAGAAAACACAAGGAAGTACTCCAAGGATGCCCTTCTGTTGGAGTAAAAATGATAGTGCACTTATGGCGTTAGCCGTTTAGGGTGCCATCTCAGTGGAAACAATGCAATGGAGTGCCCTCTAGGGTGCCCACCAAGAAAGCACGATGACAAGCACACTGGGGTTCCCTTCTAATGGTGAAAAGGCCCACTAAGGTGCCCTTCTATTGGAGTAAATGCTATGCAGTGCCTATAGGCTCCCCTACATGTTAAATTCTTTCTTGTCACCACTGAAATCGATAGTCAATGATGTTATAATTTAAAGCATGAACACAATAATTCCCTAACCTGTCCTTATGATTTTCACCATGATGACAAAGCTGTCAAAGTACTTTTTCTTCTATGTGATGCTTTTGAGTGCATGAACAAACAATACTTGTTGCAGCTTAATTCAAAGGCAAATTAAAGGAAAAACCTGAAGTCATAAACAGGGTAAAAAATGCAGAGGATTCCATAAAGGACATGAGGTTTCATTAAACGTGAATCAAATGCTTTCAGTTTTGGACCAGATTTTATCACCAGATCTCAACCAAGCTGAACACATTATCTGTACACCAAATGAGGGAGTGCTGTTTGGAAAAAAAAGTTTGGAGAATGAGCACTTAAGCTTTCCTGGCAGCCCAACACATTAGAGACACTTTATATAGTTTTTGTTATCAACAAAGGAGAATTGACACTGAACTCGATGGTTTGGAAGCAACCAGAAGTCTGCCATCCTCTCGTCTCGACCTTCTACTTCTCACAACGGTCACATGGGGGCATACTTGAACCGACAGACTGCTCTTTCTCACCCACTCTGACAAACACACACAAACACACACACGTCCCCACTCACAGAGGGCTCCGACATTCACTCTCACACAGGGAGACACCCCCTCTCTTTTGAAAATACACAATCACCATTCACTCTGCAAAATCCACACACACCACGTCCTGTCTGCTTGGGTACACTTTATCAACACACACGCTCTCGCACATGCACTTTCAGACACACACACACACACACAACACACACACACACACACACGTCACAGAGGGCCCCTCGCCTTATTGCCTCTCCATTTGGCTGGTGCCATTTGTTCCACACGTTTTGTCAGAGGCTGACGGAAAGCTGCTCAGAGCTGGTGGTGCTGTGAGGCCACATGATGGAAGTGCTTGTCCTGACTTGCTGAAGACTTATGTCATGACCCGAGACTTTACTCAGCATTTATCTGCCGTACAAGTGATGCTTTTCAAGCGCAGGGAACTGTGATTAATCTACTGTTAAAACAGTCAGGCTTTGATAGATTCAGCTTGCTTAAAACACAAAGGATTTTAACTGTTGCAGTTGCTGAGCATCAGCTCAAGGCTACAATTAAAGGGGGAAAATATTTAAAGAAAAACTTTGTAGTCAGTTTTTTTGTTTGATGGTGTACCTTTTTTATTCCCTGAGATGTCTGGTGATGAATTTGATTATACAATTTTCAAAGTAGATTCTGTCACATCACTGATATATATCAAGTTGATTTACCTGATTTTAGCTAAAGTGCGTGGAAAAACTTTTATTCTTCTGCTACTTAAAAAGTCAAAGTAAAAAGTTATCGCGACTCATTACCGCTCTCTGGGATTATTCAAAGACATCTATTCAATCACCAGTTTTAATGTGGGAACCCAAGATTAGTGTCAATAAAACAGCATCTGACCAAATGTGTCCCTTTCTGTTTCTGAGTTATGGTGATGTAATGGCTAGAAAGGTTGTTTTTCCAAAACAATATGATGTCACAGTTAAGTTGACCTTTGACCTTTGGATATAAAATGGCATCAGTTCATACTACTCAACATTTTATGTCAAATTTGATGATTTGCTTATGAATTCTTGAGTTATGGGCTTGAAATGTATTTAGTGAGGTCACAGTGACCTTGACCTTTGACCTATGACGTCCAAATTTCCCCAAGGTATTCCTAAGATATCACGTTCCCAAGAACTTGAAACCTGACTAAACAAATCCATCCCCAGTTTGGTTGTCCCATCCACCTTCGATCCCTCCCACAATTTTGCACTGTTCATATTACATCCATTCCTCTAATATTGCCGTGGATTGGGCTGGTGTTGGAGTTAGATGTAGAACCTGATAATGTAATAAATTCCCGATAATGTAATAACCCCAATAATGTAATAAAAATCTGCACTTGAGTTCATTGAAAATGTAATAAAACCTGATAATGCAATAACTTCCCCATAATGTAATAAAGTGCATTTCCCAATAATGTAATACACTTTTTACCAATAATGTAATAAAGTATAATACCAAGCACCTTTAGATTTCAAGAAGCTGTTGTTGTTGTGTCATGGATACCTCGTTTGTGAAAAACGGATGAACGGGTCAAAAGTTAATAAACATCCAACTTTGACCTGTTGGTGGCGCTAGAGCTCTTGAGCTAGAGTTGATACACAGTATCACCACTTGAACTCAAGTAATGGGTGGTCTGCTGTTAAATTATTACAATATTGGGGAATTATTACATTATCAGGACTTGCGAAATGAAGGCTAACCTGATAATGTAATAACCTCCCATTAATGTTACTTTATTACATTATTGGTAAAAAAAAAAAAAAAAAGTGTATTACATGATTGGGAAATGCACTTTATTACATTATCGGGAAGTTATTACATTATCAGGTTTTACTACATTTTCAATGGACTCAAGTGCAGATTTTTATTACATTATCGGGGTTATTACATTATCTGGGATTTTTTTACATTATCAGGTTCTACATACAGATGCTAAAGGTTGCCTTGTCCGTTGGTATCAGACACCAAGGGCCGTGACAAAGCATCGCTATCTGACGGGTGAGACCGGGCCGAACAATCCAACTGTCCCACCCGGTTTCATCATGGCTGTCACTGTCTGGAGAGACTGCAAAAAAAAAAATCAAGATCAAGTTCTGGACAACAGCCAAGATTTGCCCTGTTAGACAGACTCTCCATTCAACATTTTTAGATCACAGTAGCACAGAAAATGTGACTGCTTCTGTAGTGCCTATAAATGCAATATTTTTACTTTTTGCAGCTTATTTATTCCTCTCAAATGACAGCTAAAAGATTAACAACAAGGCTTTTTTTGATTCAGTGGATTTGTCCCAGTTCAAACATATCCTGAAATATATTATTTCAGCTTGTTTAAACACACTGGATGCAGATCAGCACTTCTTTTTATATATTCTGGTCAATTTTAATCCACTGTCAGTACTTATTTGTGGTGTGCACTGCAGCTGCATCCCTGCTGCCCTATCTCCTCTCTTATCCTCCTTCTCTCTCTCACTCTCTCAAACATCATTTCCATTCCTCTCTCTTTCGTTATCGTTCCCTCTCACTGCTTGTGATAAGCTACTTATATTGTTTTCTGTGTGTGTGCATGCAGGCACGAACAAGGCTAGCAGAGCCATCTGATTATGCTGACACAAACTGGACGGACCACACACCAGCATGCACACATGCACATGTGGCAAACACTCATACACACACACACCTGAGCCACACTTGACGCAGTGGGTGGTGGAGAATTCACCAGATTTCTCCTCTTTAAACAGTGCAGCAATATCCAACAAGGCGGAGAAGGGTGTGCTGTTTAATTGGGGGCTTAAAGAGTGAGAGTAAAGAGTTGGCATTGCGATGAAGGGAAAGCATGCTGGTGACTTCTCCACCCTCTTTTTTAAATGTTTAAAAGTCTTTTAAATGTCTTTTTTTCCCCTTTTTATTTGGAGTTCTTACATCTGTGTTCCTAACATGTCTTTCCAGCAGCAAAACTTAACACTTGTAGCACCAATTCAGCCACCAAAATGACCAAATAAAACTCTTGTTGCTGAAAAAAGTTTAAAGCTTAAAAAGTCACACGATATGCAACTAATTTGCAATAGCATTTAAACGTTGTTTTCTGTGATATTTATATGGAAAAGCAGGCGTAAATCCTCTCTGGAAAGCTCCAGCCTGCACACCATCCGGAGCGCTGAGAAGACTCCTGCACAGTCGGCTGTATAGACCGAACCCAGTGACCCTTGGTTTGGACTGTCCCTGTGCAGAGTGTGCATTCTCTCTCAGTCCCGGGGTTATGTGTTTAAGCACTGTCTTTCTCTTGGAGCAGAAAAATGGTGACGCTTGTTCATATTTGTCTGAAAAGGAATGTCTGTTATTCAGATGTTGTTTTTTTTACCCAAGACATGTATGAAAACAGACTCAAAAAGGTCAAAGTTTACATAAAATTGAATGGCTGAAATCTTACAGTAAGCTGCACAAAAAGCACCATGAATGAGCTTAGAAGCTGTAGCTATTTGACAAATATAATACTGCATATTATCAGTAATGAGAATGCAATCATTTTGATGCAGGTTTTCTTTGCCTCACCAGTCACAAATAACATTTATTTGCTAAAATTGAACTTCCCAATGAGACAGATGGAAAAATAAATCATCCACAGCTTGGTTTGGGATTCCAGTATATCTTAATAATGTAAAATATACACCACTGGTCAAAAGTTTTAGAACACACCAACTTTTCCAGACTTTAATTGAAAATTATGCAGTTTAATGTCTCAGTGTACTCTGAAATTAATGCACATTTGCAACATTTAAAATTCTTTATTGAGCATGATAGTGTTTTGAAAGTAAAAAAAAGATTTAAAATCACATTTTATGTTGGACTAAAGGACTAAAAAAAGACACAAAATGACCAAAAAAAGACACAAAATGACAAATAAGACACCAAAAGACACAAAATGACTAAAAAAAGACACAAAGTGACAAAAAAAAGAAACAAAATGCAAAAAAAAGGAACAAAATGACCAAAAAAGACACAAAATGACAAAAAAAGAAACAAAATGACCAAAAAAAGACACAAAATGACTATAAAGACATGAAAAGAATTAAAAAATGGACAAAATAGCCCAAGACTCCATAGAGTTAAGTTGTTAACCTATTTTTTGTTCCCTGAAAAAGGCCTACTAGTATAATGCTGAAATGTACATTATTTTTCAGTTTTGTTTAAGTTTACCTTTTTTTATTTACCTCTGGCAGTTCACCACTTACCTTTGTACCCTTTCAAGCTGTTCATTTGACTTGAACTGCTTGAATTTCAATAAAAAACTGGAAAAATTGGGGTGTTCTAAAACTTTTGACCGGTTGTGTATATATTAGCAAGTAAGTGAGTGAAGTGAAGTAAGTGATCTTTTTTAAAAGATCTGATTTTTAACTCATTTTGGAAGCAAGTTGTAGTGCAGAGGACATGCTCTGCTGCTTTTTGACACAATATTTATATATTTACATACATCAGTGGTTCCAAACTTGGGGTCAAAACATTTCCGGGGGTCCCGTGGGTAATCAGATGGAAAATGGATAAAGAAAAAAAAATCTCAGTATTTTAAACTGCTGGATAATTTCACCTCTTTGGGCCTTTATAATTCCTTAAATTTAGTCAATTAAAAAGAATAATCAATCTTGATAAGGAGTCACAAGCCAAAAAGAGAGGGAACCACAGATCCAGCAACATTACCATGTTTAATAGGTTTTTGCATTATTGTTATTACTTAAAAAGCTAAACAACTTGTTATCATGAAGCAAAAGTCATGTAAAAAATAATAAATAACATGACAAAATTGGTCTGGTGGATATATTGCACTTAATAAATCAAATGATGCCAATTCTTCACAACCTCTTAGACTCTCTGACAATATCTCAGGGATCACAAGGACAGTTTTGGGGGTGTTGAAGGTAAAAAAAAAAGGGGGGGGGGGTCTGTATTTTGGGACGGACAGGAAAGGGGGGTGCCCATGGTGTCTGGGAGCAGATGGCGTGCCTCTCCGTTCTCTCTCTCTCTCTTTTTTGGTGACGTCCGCTGGGAATTGGAGAGGCCTTTAAGCATTCCTTTAGAGGCCAGAGACAGATAAGTGAGTTATGCAGTTCACCACCATCTGGGCTCAGACAGCGCCTGGCCTGCAGCTGACAAGAGCGTGCGTGCATGTGTATACTATGGTAATAGTAGTAGGGAGGGACGGTGTGGCGGTGTGTTTCCACAGCTCCCCTCCTTCAGGCTGCCGTGTCGTCATTGTCAACTCAGATGCTGACTTTGACGACGTTTTTTTGTTTCTTCCTTCTTTTTTTGTCCTTTTTTTGTGTCCTCCAGTCCCCACCATCATTGTCAACAAATTTCAGCCCATTCTTGTGCAGCTGACAGTGTCTTCATGGAACATAGCATCTGTTGTGAAACAGAGGGAGGGAGCGAGGGACGATGGCAGGGGACCATGTTAGGTTTGCCAATTTCCCCATTCCCATCGTTGAAGGCTTTTGTGTGCATTGAAAGATGCTGCGCTGCGCTGCCAATTCTGATCTGCGCTTGACCTGCTGCATATCTGCCTGTTGTTATCTGTGTTTAGTTCTTTGTTTTTTCTCAGGGGTAACATTGTGCAAATGCATCTGTTTGCACAGCTCTGGAGAATTTTTTTTAACTCTGCGTTTATTTTTTACCATGCCAACCTTTTTATCACTTCATCTTGTTGTTGAAGATCCAGTGAAATAACAACTTCTGCTTGCGCTGCAGTAAGTTCTGTTTTTGAAGATACAGTAGAAACCTGACATGACTTGAAAAACCACAAACTTAAATGTCAGTTCTCAGCCTCAAAAGTACTTCAATGTTTATTTTTTAAAATGATTATCAGGCAATTTGAATTTAATTCTTGCAAGAGACTGATAAGAAAAATAATTGTCCATAATTGATGTAGCAGAGGCGGATAAATATTAGTCAACAATATGTGTTTACCTTCGAAATGCTGAAAAAAAATGAAACTCAGTATGTTTTTCCAATTGTTTTCTGTATAATTTATAAACAAATTTGTACAAAAAGCTCTTTGCAGAAGATCAGTAATAGACAGAAGACATTAAATGATCATTTTAACACCAGTTACTTGCCAATAAACTGAAGGAGCTGCCTTGCTAAAATCCAAAACACCATAGGACAAATGCCTGATCGCACTCTAAATAACACCCTGCAGTGAATTTAAAAACAAAATTGGGCCATTTCTATCTTTGTCAGGCATCTTTTAGCATCCTGGTGCTGTGATGGTGTACAGTGCCAGCTCTATGAAGATAAGCTGCAGCTCAGCCCCTCAATACATTGATTTCCATGTACACAACATAGACTGAATACCCACTGTGTAAGTACAAAACCCCAAAACACACACTGAGACAGTTTCCCTTCCCCTTCAGCCTGCCCCGCTCTATCTAAAGTCTTCTTTAAAAGCAGCCTACCGCCACATCACCTGCTTCTCTTGCCATCTATCCAACCATAAACATTTATATATGTGTGTGTGTGTGTGCACGCATGCATGTGTGTGTGTCTTTCCTGCTGTGTAATTGCAGGCTGTGTATCAGCCCATTGGCGTTGCCCTGCATGGCGACTAAAAGATGTTGCTAATCCGCCAACAGAATACAGCAGGTCAAGCAGCCAGCAGCGGCTGAATTCAACCCCAGGACCACAGCCACAAATTAGGACAGCCTGACAAGGCCCTGCGGCATTCTGGGTATTGTTGTGAGCTGCCAACGGGCCTCTAAAGCTTCTGGCCCCAATGTGAAGGAACAGCCAAGGAAAGGTGAAGATTAATAGTGGCTTGGTGACCTGGGAGTACGGCTATAAATTTATATCGCCACCAGCGATAGTGCACGTCTGTCTTTCTGCGTGCTGCAATCACACACACACACACACACACACACACACTATCAGCACTGTGAAAATCCCAATTTCAAGAGCAAATCCAACTTTCTGCAAACAAAACAAGAAGAATTTTTGACATTTCAGCTTCTCCTTGTCAACTTTTCTCAACTTGCAAGAAACTTTTATTTCAAAACAAATTTTGGAAGCCATCACCAATATTCCTGGTGTTTCCAGTGTAGCCAGGGGATATTTTCTTTACTGTGGGCTAATTTGCAACTTAAAATGTGAGAATGGAGTTGGACTTGAGAGGCGACATCTACAACCAGGTTGTTTCTACGATACATTTTAAAAAAGCTAAATCTTCAGATTTCCAAGATTGCAATTGTCTCTTTTGCTCTTCACATGGACTGTTGCGAACGAATGCAACGAAAGGCTGCTAAAACATGATTGGTGAATGCTACTCAGCCCACAAACGGACATCAGATTCCTTCAGATATCTGAATCTTGTCCTGTTCTCCACAGATTATGCGTTCATATGCAGATAGAGATTTATGGAGATTCATTTTTAAGATAAAATGACCATATCCGGACACGATGCTAGCAAACGCGAGCAGCTGAGGGCTAGCGGCATGAACCCGACCGCTGCCACTCCTCGGTGCTCTGCAGCCTGATGAATGATGGTCCTTTGTTGTGAGTCCCATAAAGGCTACCGTGGCCATCCCTTTTCATAGGACCTGGCGAGCAAATGTGAGGCGTGAATAGCATTAGTCCGAGTCAGTGCACCCATAGCGGTGAAGCCAGCCCTGAAAACACAGCCTGCTAGCCCTCCTCCCCAAGTTTTATGAGCCAAGATGATTGAAGGAGAAGAAAACTGCTCTGCCAATAGAGAAGGACAGAGAGGAGAGGAGCGAGGAGGAGAGGCGTCAGAGATGGATGGATGGACAGATAAAACAGAGACAGCAGCCGCTCAACAGAGGACTCACATCCCATGCAAGAAGGGACGTGAAGGGGAACAGGTTTGCTTCAGGGGGACTGAAAAGGGTCCAGACAAAGGGAGAGAGTAGAAGAATGGAGGTGGAGGACTCTGGCTGTCAGGACTGCCGCTGGGATGGAGTTAGATCTCATTTCTCAAGTGTCATCGCACTATCTGTGTCTCCTCCTCTCTCCTCTCTGTCCAATTACCGCCACAATGAAGCAGGCCACTTCCTGCAGAGCTGCATATGGCTCTCTGGTTGTAAAGCCATCACTCCAGAGTGAAGCTATGCCGTTTCTGATAGGTACAGTATGTATGAGACTCAAAGGGCCACAGTAGGTTGTTGTTTGACTGAGCGTGAGCCGCTGCTTTGACAGCTTGTCTCAACATGATTTCCTCTAAGCGCTGACACGCCACCAACTGAACAAGGACTGTAAGCTACAGTGTAGGATTAAATCATCTGCTGCAAGCTTCAGCATCGGCCTCAAACAATGGTTATTATTCTGTTTTCTCCCATGCCAACATGCTCATGGTCTTTTTAAACTGACTTACAATAAGGAAACTGACTTTAAAGAGAGAATGATGAGTATATCAATAATTCTGATAGCAATAGTTGATCGAAATTAAAATATTAGGAAAACTGTGTCTCTTACAGTAAAGAGGAATTTAAAGACTTACTTCACTTTCTGTTAGACAGAAATTCCCCTGAAGTCTGTGTTGTAAAGGCATTGAATAATCACAAAGCTTTTCCATAAACTCATTTTTCTGCACATTTTAAGGTATCATGTCAGCTCTTTTGCAACATTTCATTGCTTGAGGTAGTTTTTGCCTTTGTTAAAAAAGAAATTAGAGTTACTGCACTAAACTTTATTGAATAAGTTCTGATGCGGCGAGTATTTAGCTTGCACAACTGATCCGCTGTTTCCACTATCAGCATCTTTACGGCTATTAACTATTAATTTATCTCTGAGAGCATGAAAGATATACTTTCTGACATGAAACAACAATTAAAACTTTCACGATTGAAACAAATTCCTTAAGACCTCTCTCCATTTTTCTACTGTGCATGAGTTAGATGATCTTTATATCTTCTAATCTTTTTACTGGCTGATTACAGTCATGTGAAGACTTCGGAGCATACTATGCAGCAGCAACAGTCAATGGAGTTGTGCATTTGCATTTCCTTTTTACATTTCAAAAGTCTACTTAAAATTCACTTGACAATTGAATGGAAACAGTAGCTCGTATACTTGCCAACATAACTTATCAGGGACCTCATTTATAAAACTCTTCATAGAATCCATACTAAATATTTGCATACAGAAAAATTAGGGAATATACTTATATATAAATGAATATTGATGCATAGAAAAGAAAATAAGAGGAAAAGAAGAAGCCCCTGGTCCTTCAACTGATGATGACTTAAAAAAAAAGTTTCCTGCTCAACATTCTGAATTATCACCACTTCAATAAATGATATACTTTTTTGCTTTAATCTCTTGCTGCAAAAATCCATAGACATACTGTTATAAATTACTTTGATCATAACAGTACAAAGAGGGTATGACTATATTGCTGTTTTAAAATATTTGACACATACAGTTGAATATAATATAATATAAAGTACATTAATAAAGTAATAATACCTGATCCTATAGACCTATTTAATGAAGATTTTGACTTTTCATCAGATGAAAAACAGACATAACGTTATCGATGGATGAATGCCATTAAGCTGAGTGTGTGTGTGTGCGCGTGTGTGTGTGTTTTGCAAATTCAAAAGATAAGGACACATTTAGGACACGTTTTTGTGAATGTAAATTATCAAAAAAGACATTAAACAGCTTTTAAGTCTGAAAACATTTTGGACATTCTGAATGTTTCTGTGGTGGAATGACAATGAAGGAATTTAGGGCAGTTTGGCGCCAAATCAATAGCTGACCTCTTCACCTTTTCAGGCGGGAAATAGGCTGTCTATAGAGAATAGAAGTCATTTAATTGATGGCCTTTACACTGAAAAAAATGTCCACCTTAAATCAATGAATCAACTTTTTTTCTTAATGTGGAAAATTTTCAGATCTCAGTCAGAGAGTCAAAGGAACATTTAGCTTGTTTCTTCTTTAATCTCTTTAATCTGCCTTTATAAATATATTTCAAGCTCTTCCACACCAACGAGAGAGTGGATGATAGAATATAAAAACTGTGTATTTTTTGAATAAATGGTAGCTAATTACTAGTTGAAATGGTCATTTTTTGCAGCGTGCATGCAGATTTGCTGCATCCTTTAACATGCAAAACCTGCAGACTTAATGCCCACTGTACTCCTGCTGAAATTAAATGTAAATTTTGCCCCAAATATCTATTTTAACAGCCTCAAAATGTGATAAAACTCTTTTCTAACGAAGTATCAGATCTTTTTATGCATTTCTTATATCAGAAAATGTTCGAAATGCAATTTAAATGTATAGTTTTCCATTATTCCTGAGAAAAACCAGAGATTTAACCGCGCCATCTTTCTCATAGCAGGCCTGTGTTTGCAGGGGGACGCAGCTCAGACTGGACATTTAGCCGCTCGCTCCATCACGTTGTGAAACATTGTAAAGGATCTGCTTTTCTTCTGGCCAGTGTTAAATCTGATCCCCTTGATGCGTGGGGAGAGCAAAGTGAATTAGAGATTGAGGTGGGAGGCTGATTAACCCCCCCTTCCAGCCGAGACCAAAGCCGCGATGCAAAGAAAAGGAGGAGACAGAAAAGAAGATATTTGAAAAGCTGCCACGAGTTCCCTGTCACACCGCCTCCTGCGTGGATTGAGCCGTGCTCTTTGTTATCCGCAGGCATGAATACTGAGTAGATGTAAAAAGAAAAAGGCCCAGGACTGGAAGGAAAAAAAGAAAAACATTGGGGCACGTCTGCATAATTGTCCGTACGTCTGCAAAGGGCCTTACAGTTTTGTATTTTACTGTCTAAATTAACTCTGGTGTCACGATAATCAAAATATTTGGCGTATATATTGAAACCAAATAACACAAATTGTTCACGCTGATTACTGCTGAAGTTCTGCTGTGGCCTCATTAGTATGAAATTATTTAACTTCTGCTGCCTAAAGAAATATCTCAGGAACAACTTTAATAGTTGAAGAAAGTTTATTTTACATTTATTATTTCTTTTAATGCGTTTTACTGTGTTTGGGCATGTTAATCCCCTGTGATATTCAAAGAAAGCCTTCGATCTGTGCTGTTATGATTGTGCATTATGCTGTGCTTGTTCGACACACACACACACACACACACACACACACACACACACACAAACAGAGCGAGAGAGAGAAGGACACAAAGAGAGAGAGAGAGAGACAAACAAAACAGCAGATCCCTCCTCCGGATACAATCACCTTTATGCAAACACGTGGGCCTCTGTCTGCCCACTTCACTAGTGGAGTGGAGGGGGGTGGGGGTGATTGGGGGGTGTCACAGGTGTCCAACAATCCAACAAACACCCCCCTCATCCCCCAGAAACTCTCCACACACATGCACTTTTATGTCACTGCGCTTTGAGATCCCAGGGCCCGTTTAGGGCATTACGGCAAATAAAAGAGTGAAATAAAACCGGAATCATTTCCGATTTCTCATTCAATGTTGCTTCATTTTTTATATTAACTGTGAAATTAAAGCGAGGCTTGTGCAACAACGGCATCAAAGAACAATAAAAGAACTTTTGGTGCGTAAAGTGGCACAACAGGCCAGTGCGCCAGGAGGTCAAAGCCCAACTTTGCAGTAAAATATATCAGTGTTTCATTCATTTGTGTTATTTGATTAATTCAAAACAACCTAAACTTGCACCAAGGAAGAATAATTAGCTTAATTCTGCCTTGTTTCACGTAAATAACCCACTTTCATTTGAGAAAACCTGTGCAATGAATACTGGAAATACTGGACTGTTTAATTTGCAGAAAATTCTGTTCAATTACAGACTTTTAATTAGACAAACAGACCTGCGGGACGAAGGTTGTTTGCACTTTTCCAAACATTGTTTTGATCTGCAGCTCCTAAACACACTCAGACCTGAATCCAGGCCTCCATTCGTTACGCTATAGGTTAAAAAAAAAAATCTTTTTTGGTGAGGGGGGTAAAGGGGGTCAGGGAGCTTTAACTCGGTGACAAAGCCTCATTTGCAGGTCAATGCGATGGCACACTCGCCTCTCCTCTCCATCCAGCTCGCCTTTGTTCCCTGTCGCCTGCGCCAATGCCAGATGGTCATGGAAAATGCTAATTCCCCTCGGCTGATTTTCCTCCTTTTTATATTTAATTGCAGCCTTTGCAGACTGTCCCGTTAATTGTGTGTTTTGAGAGGAAAATGCGATTTAAGTTTTTTTCTTCCTCGTCTCCTCTGAAATTATATTTTTACTTGATACATTTGCATGAAGCCCCAAAAGCCATTGCGCATGTCAAAGTGGCTGCATCTAAATCATTTTGCCACTTCAGACCCACAAAGGAGCAACATTTTGCAGGAACCAGTGACGCATTTTACTCAGAGCTAAACAGGTTTTATTAACAGATTAATTTCTAAATATAGAACTAACAGACTCTGCACATCGGGGTCGCATTGTGCTCTCACTAGATTCATTTTTAAGATCGATTTTAGTTAATCTTAATCTTATTTATCACCTATTTAATTACACTGCTAAAAGGATCGAATGCACTCTTATTTACAAATTCTGTATAAATATATATACATTTATAAGTTAGTTTTTATGGAAATCCGAGTTCTTATCACTCACTTTCAAAATAAAAGACACAAAATAAAAACTAATTTTGCTTCCTTTTGCTATTTAACACACTTTTTTGAGAATTAAATACATTTTTATTTAAAATTGATCTAATTTAAAGAAATTGGGCCAGTTTAATGAATGTCTTGTTCTTTAAATTAAAATATGTTGCCTCATTGCATTATTGATATTCACATCTGGGGTTTTTTTTCAGGGTGATTGAAGGAGAAAATGTCAACTAAATGTTTATTATGTCACTGATAAAACATAAGTCAGCCATACTGCATTTGATTTAGTATAATTCAACTAACTGATAACATCAAATATGATTTTCCAGATGACTGAGACAAATGAAACTGTGTGTGTGAGCTAAAGGTCAGATGGGAGACTGAAGGGGAGGCTGATTCTCTCCATCAGCAGCTGGTTGTTTAATCATATTCTATTGTGTTGAGCTTGTTAATGAGGTCTGTATGTTAGCTGTCATCTCTTTCCTTTATGTCCATCATACATACAGCAGGGCTGAATTAAGTTATAATTGTCATATTCTATGGAGCCTGTCTGAACTGTAAAAACTCCATGTGGTCACACACAAAAAAAATTGAGGCCTTGGCATAAAAAAGCTTGTATTCTTTGTGATGAAACACACTTATCATGCATAAACAGTCTGATTAAAATGATTTAAAATACAGCATTTGCTTTTTTCCCCTATTTAAAGACAAGCTTACCGAGTTGAATTTCAGGCCTTAACCTATGACCTCTGCAGCAATGGCTCAAATTCAATACCTTTTTAAGAAAACTAATGCGGTTTAAAGTTCTATTTATTGGGACAAATTTTATATAGTTACACAGCTGTAGAGACAAATAAAGGAAGATGACCCCTTTAACTCTGAGGGGGGACTTGAGCCCTTGAATGTGTCCAGTCTCCAACATAGAGGGGACTTCATTAAAGTAACACATGAACAGCTGTTGTCTTTAACATGTAAACTATTGAGAATTTAAAACTACACTGAATGGCCTCGCAGCTCCCCGTGGGCATATGGGCGTTAATTAGCTGGATATAGCCATAGATTAATTATAATATTTTTTTCGCCCATTCGTATCAATAGAGCAGCCAGACAAAGTGTCTTTTGTTCTCTGATGCAGGACATTCTGTGGCTGACTGAATGGGTCTTGGCTATGTCTACATGGATTTGCCATATGGCAACAAAAAGGAAAGAATGGAGCCGGAGAGCGCTTTGTGTTGGAAATCAGAACAAGCCCGTCAGAGCTTATGGCTGCATGGAGCTGACAAAGTCACTCTGGCCATCAAAAGTCTCCATTTTCATCAAAACAGTGATGTCAGATAGTCAAAGCAATTGAAGAAACTTATGGAAAAATTACGAAATGTGCCTTTAGTGTCCTGCGCGATGGCGCACTGCGCATGCAGGCCCACAGCAGCGCGCATTCACACACTGCTGCTGCATTTGGCTTCTTTCAATTAAGGGTAAACTTGCAAGTATGACCTGTTGAATGGTTTGTTTCAATAGACGAGGACAATTACAAAGACTAGTAGTTTTCTTTTTCCAGCTCTGGCAGGTGGCCTCCACGCCCGGTGTATCCACGGCGGGGTAAACAGAGTGTGTGAGTGGGTCTTTAGAGGGCTTGTTGAGTGCGGGTGGATGTGGGGGTGTCTTCGTGGCGGACAAAGCGGGGATCCAAAGGCAGCTGCTGCTTCTTTAGAGGGGCGAAAGGGCCTTTAAATCCCAGCCTATATCCCGCAGCTGCCATGCGGCCCGAGGCTGCACGTCTCAATGCGTTTTCCCCCCGCAAGGTATACAGACAGATACAGGCGGAGCTCAATGGAAAGTAATGTACCTGCGCCTCAGAGGGAGGTGCAGAGTCACAAATGAGTGCCACAGCACTGCGTGGTGTTTATTGTGATTCATGTGAAAAATGATATGTAAAATATAGCCTATTATTAAAGCCAATCAGGAGAATACAGCCAGCTTTATTTAAACGCACAATAAAGCTGTTGTTCCTAAATTTAAATCACGAGGCAGAAACCAGACAACAAAAAAGACGCCAGTCTTTTTTCTCAGTTTCAGTTTCAAGACCTAACTTCGACTCGAATCTAGTTTCAGAACAACTCAAATATAAACTGGACAAAAACAAACATATCTACTTTGAAGTTGAAGTGAAAAAAATGTTTTATTCTCATCTTTTACAAGACATTATTAGGGCACTTGTATGAAAACACACATACATAAAAAACGGCTCAGAAACACAAAGAAACCTATATTTTTTCAAGTGTGGACTACTATGGGTGAGCTACATGATTGCAAAAACATCACAATAACACAAACAAATGGAAATAATAAAATAAAATAAAATAAGAATATGCCCTTTGGCTAAATCAACAAGGCATTTAACAAATAAAGAAACATAAATAAATTATAAGTTAGAATAGTTTTAAAAATATACATTTACAGAAAAACCAGAACAGAAATAAAATTTTATTGTCTCTATAAAGCTGTACACTTTTGGCCAGTGTAGACAATTCTTTTAAAGTAATTTAGGATTGCACAGATGTTAAAACATTTAACACTGTCGAGTGGCTGTATGCAAAAGCAACAATGAATGCTACATTTGTACTGGATAGAAGTCATTCGGCGGAATGTCCTCTCTCTCCGTCCCCTTCCCCCTCCCCAAACCGTTCAGTCCTGAGAGTCTGCTCCGGTGTCCGGGCTGCGCTCCGCCGGGGCGCACCGAGCCGGAGCACCCTGCCGGTCGGGCTTCTTCTTTTCTCTCCCACCACACACCGTCTCTTGTCTTCTCTTTCTCCGGCGTTTTAAGTTGCAGAGAGAAACGTCCTCATCTTGTTCCTCAAAATGCGCAGGCAAATAGTGCAAAACACCTGGAATAAAAAAGGGGAATAAAACACGATCAGTTTTCGGAGTAATTCCAGAGAAAGACGCGAGTCAGCTTTCTGAGGAAACAGGACCTCAGCAGAAGGCGTCACCCTTTAGCTGAGCCTTTTCCCGCCACATCGTGACGCACATCCCCCTCCCCCCAACCTCCGGTGTTACTACAGCTCCTACTATCACTACTACTGCGATTTCACCACCACAAACTCTCCCCACCCCCCTCACAGATAAGACTGACTGCGCTTATTTGGCTCACGTAATCATTTAATGGTTTAATTAACAATTTGATCATATCACATATAACAAAGCAGAACTGACATATTACATTAGATTTTATGATTTTTAAACGGTTTGAGCAGTTTACAAAATGCGATAAATCCTCATACCTTCAACGAATCCTCTTTCGGGGAGTTTGTTCCACCGGGATTGGAGACTTGGAGTGGTGGCAAGCGCTCAGATCATTAGATTTTTTATCAGCAGCCCTCTTTCGTTTCACGAAGAAGTCTGTGGAGATAAAAAAAAAAAAAATACAGTTAATACAAATGATTCCACTTGAGGTGAAATTACGCACAGAGGAGAGACGCGGATAAGGATGTGATTTGGATACAGAGAGCAGCCCTGGAGCCAAAACACGCTAAAACATGAGCTTTAAATGTGTTTTATTTACCTGTGATGTGTGTGTTGTTGTCAGTAGTTGCTGTTCTCTTGCGTCTAACACACTGTCTGTGAGCCGGCTTCCCTGAGTTCAGTTTGTCTGTGCGGTTCTCCTGGTTAACCTCCACCGGGCAGGGAGTGCTGCTGCTCTCGGGCACGACCAAGCGCTCCAGTACATCCATATCCGGGCTCTCGGGGAGAACAGAGTCCGAGGAGGGCCTCTGCTTCATGGGTGTCTCAGGCACCCTGGTCCTCCCGTTCTGTACAGGGTCCTGATAAAACGCCGGGGTCGTATCCACGGGCACCTCTTCCCACTCGTAATCCCCATCCAGCGGGGTGTTGGCTTCGAAATTAAAGTTCCACCTCTGCTGGTCCCGCTCTGAAATCTCCCGCAGCTTGGACTTCATCTCCCGGTTCAGCTCGTCGTGATCCACCGGTCCGAAGAGGTTGCGGCAGACGCTTGTGCGTCTGTGGAGAGGGAAGGTCCTCCTGGCCACCAGCCTCTCCAGCGCGCTGCTCGATAACTGGACGTTGGTCATCTCCAAAAATCTTTCCAACCAAACCCCAAAAATAATAATTAAGCTATTTTTTTATATTGACCCCTGATGAAAGAGTATCAGGTGTTGTTGTTGTTGTTGTTGTTGTGCCTAAAATGTGCGTCTCTTTCTCCTCTCTCGCACGTCTCTCTCCTCCTCGCAGTTTAGTTTAAATGTACCTTTTCAGTGAGATGTGGAGTATATAACCTCCTCAGTCTCAGCAGCTACCTCGAGCGACTCTTTCATTGGCTGCACCTTAAGCCCAACCCTCTCCAAAAACACGCTCAACCCCCCCCCCCTACACTCATTTCCCATCAGCCCCTGGTGCGTATTTGGCTGTGCGCCGAGCAGAGCGCAGCGATTTGGTTTTTCTCTCGGAGCGTCAGTCCTCTGATAACACTGAGCGGACTTTCCCGATGTCAGTGTTTGGAAAACCTTCAGGTAGCCTTCATACACAAGCAGCCGGTCGCTGTGCATTTATTATCGGACTTTATTTCCTCCTTCCTCCTCACACTCGCTGCAGTGGGGGGCTTTCGATAATGGACTAATATGGGCTCGATCGTCTTATGTAACATGGAAGCACTAAATGGTTTATTTCTAACATTTAACGCATCCTAATCAACACAGTTTAAAAAAAATCTGCGGGTAGAAATCAGTTTAAAGGAAACGTAATCTCCCCATTTAAAGTTTCTGTCCGATGTTTGACCCCTTAATGTTTTTTCTCATGCAAACAATGCATGCACGCACCGCTGTCCCAACACACACTCCTCTCTATTCTCTCACCACAATAACACAACAAGCTCCTCGGATCATGCACTCAGCCGTCTGTGAGGGGTTTGCACTGACCGAGCTGCTTTGGTTTTTACGCACATAAGCAAACAACAGAAAGGGAAGGCAGGGTCATAAATTAAAAAAAATGTTTTCAACTCTTTAAACAAAGCAAGTCACCTTCTGCAGAATCGGTTTTAAGATTAAAATGTGTATTTTTCATTTTTCTAACTGATTACACTCGTTTATCTTTTTAAGAGATTACGGTAATCCAGTTTATCAGTGAATTACAACCAACACCTTTTTATCACTTGCAAACAATTATATGACTGCAGTGAAAAAAATGCTTTGTTTTATACATTGTAAAGGGTTACATTAATTTTAAAAAATCACTTTGGATTAAGTGTTATGCAAAAAAGGTGAAAAATAAATCCCTGCAGCCGTTTTTGTGCTACAGGTTAATCACTATTGTTTTGTGCATCATGTTTTGGTACGTGCAGTCAGGTCACTGTGAACAATATTTGTCCTCAATGTCAGAACAAATAAACAACTTTGAGTGCATCAAGTCAGCCAGTCTCCCTTGAGTCTGTTGTCCTCACGTCCAGCCAGGACAGAAAGACAACGCCTTAGCTCATGGATAACAGGCCTACAGGGACCTCTAGTGGGGAAACATGAGGTTGTTAACGTAAAAATGATTTGTCATAAAAATAAAGAAAGGAAAAAAAACATATTTGTGTTACTAAATTGTAGCACTTAAACTAACAGTATATATACACGTTTGAATTATTTATTTATTTATTTATTTATTAACATTTTCCATCAGTCTTTAAGGCAATATATTGATCCTAAAGTGAATATTGGAATATCAGAAAATGTCACATGCAATTAATGTATGCACTCTGGTGCAGGTTATTAATCTTCAAATATATATATATATATATATATATATATATATATATATATGTGTGTGTGTGTGTGTGTGTGTGTGTGTGTGTATATATATATATATATACACACACACACATAAACATACATATATACATATACATATATACATATATGTAATATGTATATATCTATATGTATATATATTTATATATGCGTGTGTGTGTGTGTGTGTGTGTGTTAACACCTTTTTAGTTGTAATTAATTAATTAATTAATTAATTAATTGAAACTTTTCTTTTAGAATGAGTGTGCATAACTTCTTAATAATACTCTGTTGGCTGTGATTGATCCTCTGACTCTTTGTCTGCAGGTCACCTTCTTGTCACACATGACATCACATGAGAGTCACAGATGATGATGACGCATCATCACATTGGACATGTGAAACTTGCTAAAGTCACATGATTACAAGTGTGAGACCTCCTGATGAGGGGTGTCAGGTTGGACATGTGATTTGGCTGTAGTGATGCTACATAAACCTACATTTTAGTTTAGTTTGGTTTATATTTCCCTCATTTATACACAACACAACAGGTTATCCTTACAGTTATTAGAAGTTTAATATTACCGAATCATTATATCGAAAGTAAAACAGAATCAAACATAATATTTTGTCTGAAAAAAGAAGCTCTAAGATGGAGCCTGAGCTTATTGTGCATACACTTAATATTTAAAATTAAATAATTACTTTTTAATTACTTTAATTTTACTCAAAACGGACATACATTTCATAGCATCAGGCAATAACAATCACCTGGACAGACATCAAAATAATTGTTTAGGTTTGACAATAAATTATGAGGCTATTTGGTTACTGTGACAAATCCCTTCTGAACATTTTTGGGTGAACATTAGTCCTTAAACAACTCATCTGGTGTGATTTTTTAATTTGTCAAATATCTTTAACCCATAAGAACCCACGGTGACATGGGTGTCACAAACATTTTAAATGTTCTAGTAATGTTCATGTATGTTTTCTCAAGTACATAAGTGTGTTTTTTAGTGTTCTACAGCTACAGTAGCTTGTTGAGAAGCCATCCAATAAGGCAGTGTTATTTATATTTATCTATTCTCGATTTATTATTATTTTGTTACTTAAAAACAAATCTGAAATGGAATTTGTTGTCTAAAAGCACTATTAAAGTCACAATTTTGATATATGTGGTGGAGATGCAAAGAAAAAGACAAAATTGTGTTTCTGTAAGCAGAAAAGGTGTCTAGTTTATTCATTTAAAAATTAAAATATATATCATAAGGTCCACTTGGTCTATGGTATATCTCCCATAATTTTCCTTTTTAAGGATTACTGGCTCTGGGTTCTTATGGGTTAAAGCACTTTTTCTGGATTTTTTTGTTCTTTTAATTAAAAAAAGACAAGATCAACATGTTTTTTCTCTTAAGTTGAGCTGTGATTAATGTCACGCCTACCTGATGATCATTTTGTCCCTGATCACAAACATGAAACAAAAACAATCCCTCTCTGTGATCATGGCAGGCAGAAATCTCCAAGTGTTGTGTGTTGGCTCCCTCTAGTGGTGGAAGGTGCTTACAAAAAATGTGGCCTTTTTAGCAGACTTTTTAAAAGAATTATTGTGCATCCAAAGAAAGCCAATTTAACCCTTTGATGCACAACATGGGTCTAAAGTGACCCGAATTAGTTTTTAATTTTCTATATCTTCGCAATAAATTAATTTCATCATTCAGTATTCCAGGTTTTCCTCAATCAATTTGTTTTTCAGCATCATACATCCTAATTTTGTTTTTTTCATTTCTTACTTTTTGAATAAAAACCCTTTTTGTATCACTACGCTTCTAATGCACAACATGGGTCAAACATTTCATTATGGGGGTATTGTATTTTAAGGAAAAATGAATTTAATCAATTTTGGAATCAGGCTGAAACATAAAAAAAATGTGGAAAAAGTGAAGCTCTGTTAATACCTTCAAGATACACTGTATGTGTGACAAAATTATGCATAAACACGTTAAATATATTAAATATATGAGTGTGGAAAGTAACTATTTGAAACAAATTAATATTATTATAGTATTAAGTAATTTAATTTTAATACAAATTTGGATAAATGAGTCATTTTTGACCCATGTTATACTTTAGAAGTGTTGTCCATATGTTGTGCATCAAAGGGTTCATCTAATAAGTTATTAAACGAAGTAGATACTTTTAGCTGATTAATATCCATTTTAATAAAGTATATTGAAGGCCATGATGATTAAAAGAACTCCAGTTCATCAAACCATCCGTGAACAGAAAGTTATATCACTTCTCATATCTTATTATTCAGTTTCACTCTGGTTACAGATTTACTTTGACAAGCTGGAGGCAAACTTCTGTTCCTCAGGCGTTCTTTCAAACAGATATTATCAGCAGATGTTTTGAAGGTCATGAAAATGCAAAGAGATTTTCTGTATTAGTTATCTCTCAAGGGGAGGATAATCTCACAACTTTCACTGGAGTAACAGGTACAGTCAGCCAACTGGTGTGATGTCCTTCAGCCAGCTTGATTCTTTTATCTCTAAACACACGTGCATACCTCTTGGAATGGAATACAAAGTTAGAAACACTCAACAAAAAATGTTTGCATGTAAAAATAGATTAAATCCTAAAGAAACTTTGCATTTAGGCTCTATGTTTTATTTCCACTGGCCACATTGAAGCAGTTAACACACATATACATTTGTATTTATAGTTTATGTGATATAAAGTTACATTCTAGCTTTTCTAGCTTTTTTTTAAAACATATTCAGACACTACATGTTCTTGTTCTCTACTGATTTTATGATATTTTCAAGTCTTTAATACCAATTTTATGACATTTTATGTATTTGTTCTACACTTTTATGTGATAATGCATGATTTTAAAATACAGTTTAACTTGCAATTGGTGTGTTTGGGAAATGCAAATTGAGCAACCTATGAGTCTAATCCATAGGAGGACTTTCTGGGGTGAATTATTGTGGAATTAATTTTTATTAGACAAGAATTTGAAGCAGTTAACACACATATACGTTTGTATTTATAGTTTATGTGATATAAAGTTACATTCTAGCTTTAATTTAAACATTATATTCAGACACTACATGTTCTTGTTCTCTACCGATTTTATGATATTTTTAACTTTTTAATACCAATTTTATGACATTTTATGTATTTGTTCTACACTTTTATGTGATAATGCCTGATTTTAAAATACAGTTTAACTTGCAATTGGTGTGTTTGGGAAATGCAAATTGAACAACCTAAGAGTCTAATCCATAGGAGGACTTTCCGTAAATCCGCAAATGGACATACATTTATTTAAATAAAAAGCCTACATAAATCTGTGAATGTGTAGATGTCTGTAGAAGCGTACAAAGATATTATTATGTTTTAAAATGTGTCACGTGTTTGAAAGTAGACTTATCATCATATGTAAAAAGAACTTTATTTTAAATTCAAGCACTTCAAACCTTGAAAACAATATTTACAGCAGCTCTAAGAATCCAGTGTATTCAGATTTGCAAATGCATTGAGCTTTGTAAATGTGTATTTAAACGTGCAAATGGACATACATTTATTTAAATGAAAAGCCTACATACATCTGTGAATGTGTAGATGTCTGTAGAAGCGTACAAAGATATTAATGGCTTAAAAGTCTAAGTACTGTGCTTCAAGAGCTAAAAATATACATAAGGCATCAGTCCCAGCTCAGGCCAGCATCTCAATAGGCTGTCTTACTTTTTGCTCTTTTCTTTATTTATCAAGGCTAATAATACGACTGAGACGTGGGCTGAAAGGAAGTGACGACATACAAATTACCCAAAACATGTTGACACGGTTTGACGTCACACATTTCAGCAGTTTGACCCGTTAAAAGGCGCAATCTGGTGGAGTTACTTATACGTAACCAACTGACACTGTATGATTTTCAGAACTTTTACTTTAACTCCACTGTTACAGATATAGCATATAAAAGGATGATCCTCAGCTAAACCCTCCAGATAGGTCATGGAAACAAAGTCACGGAATTGGGCGTGGGGTGAATTATTGTGGAATTCATTTTTATTAGACAAGAACAGTCTGTGAATTTGTGTTTGCCAGGACAGTAAGATTATTTAGTCAGTTGCTTCAGAGCAAAAAACAACAACAAAAAAAAACATTTGTAAAGTACTTATTGAGTTGCTCTGCTGCAGTTAAAAACATTGACACCTTCCAGAGAAATGTTTCCACTTTGATTTAGGGTTGTTTCTATGGTGATCTTTTTTTTTTTTTTTTTTTTACCATCAATGCCTTCCCCCCACCTCTACCTCGACCACTCACCTGAACACCTTGATCCTTTTGATGTCAGAGAGGCTGCAGGCATCACCACAGGCCCTTTAGAAGGACGATGAATGGTAATTTGACCCCACGACCGCATGCGGCATCTATAAAACAGTTTTCTTGGCGTGCTGCCTTTAAGCTTGAAGTTGGCCGTTGTTTGACACACCCGACTCACTGAAGTGATTTCCCGGCTGATGACCCACTGTTTCCTACCTAATTACACACTCCACCAAATTATGCATGTCTGTCAGCTCATCAGAGCTCACCTTGTAACAGCAGTGAGACATGCAAATGTTATATTACATCATCCTGTTTGATGAAACAGGAAGGAAAAGTGATGCATTTACATTCTAAGTTCATTTAATTACAGAACACACACACGATCTGATTGAAATATTTCTAAAATGTTCTAATTACCAGTCTGTTGATTTAAAGCATTATTATTATAAAAGATTATTAGTATTGTATTGTCAAAGTTAATTCAGTGCATTTACTAATAAAGACTTTCATAAATATAAGTTTAATAAGAGTAAATTTTACCCTGCAGCTACATTTAAATGCATGCATTTTGTATTATTAGTATTATTATACTTTTTATTATAATTATTACAATATATACACTTAGATTTGTTTTTTTAAATCAAGCTATAGACTAGATGAATGGATAATAACACAATATAACTATATATACAATATAACTACTTCTATTTTGATCTTAAAGTGCAACACTTTCAGCAGCTAATAATAAGGTCACGATTTATGGAAAAGGACATCTCGTTTTATAAGATAAGAAATGTATTTTTTTTTTTTTGCCCTTAGAGCACCACAAGTTAAGTGCCATCTAGGTGTAAAGTATTATTTGAGAAAATCTCTACAGCTGATATCTCCAACACTCTGAACTACAAGAACTACAAGACAAAAATATGTAATTTTCTGTGAGATGGCAGCTTGTTTTTATTTATTATTTTTTCTCAACAAAAAACACAACAGAAAAGGCATCTTCCATTAAGATTTTGTTATATCACCGCATATAAGAAATAACCATAATAGATTATGTTCTTCTGTTTGTAGGAAAAAGGCAAGATTTTTTTCGTAAAGTCAACCAAACACTTTAAAAACACCTTCATAGACCAGCCAGGCTGTTTTCAAACCGTTATAAATCAATCATACATCAGGGTGATGTTTCAGCCAAAACCAGCTCTGAATGCAGAAACCTCTGCCCTGTGCTTTAAACACATTTTTACAGAGTTGCTTGTTCAGTAGTTAAAAATAACTCTTGGAATGCTTTCGTAATACTTCTGCAAAAGCAACAACCTAGATTAAAAACGTGTGATGCAAGGGCAGATATTCACTGCTTTCTCCTTGAGCTGATCCTTTCAAGATAAGACTTTATAGATGTGCGTTTGTCATTCTGTCTCTTGAACTAGATCTGAACCCTGCCTCTCCTCTCCATTATTTCAGCTGCATTTTTATCATGTGCAAAGGGCAGTTTTGTATTTTTTATATGTCTTTTTAATTATGGGATTCAAAGAGCTGCATGCTTTGCTCTGAATCAGAGAGATCAGTGTTATGTGAAAAGAATATTTTTAGTTTAGAAGAAATAAATCTTCAAAGGAGCAGCATCACTCGAGGGTTTTTTTTGTGTTGAATGCAAAGTGTTTTTTATGCCATGTAGTCAAACATTATAAAGTGAGTTAGAGCCCAGGGCTATTCCTGCCATTCATTTACCCTTACAATAACAAAAACTCTGTCTTCACACTTTATGACCTAGAGTGGCTGACATCGTTCTCAGGCCTCATTCTGCTGCAGTGAATGTTGCCTTTGGCTGTCTGTACTACACTGACACACACACAGACACACAGACACACAGACACACAGACACACACACACACACACACACACACACACACACACACACACACAGACACACACACAGACACACACACACACACACACACACACACACACACACACACACACACACACACAGACACACACACAGACACAGACACAGACACAACACACACACACACACACAGACACACACACACACACACACACACACACACAGACACACACACACACACACACACACACACACACACACACAGACACACAGACACACACACACACACACACACAGACACACACACACACACACAGACACACACACACACACAGACACACACACACACACACACACACAGACACACACACACACACACACAGACAGACACACACGCACACACACACAGACACAGACACACACACACACACACACACACATACACACGATTCACCGTTTACAAACATTTACATATTTTCTATACAACTTAAAATTAATTCAGTCTTTGTGTTGCCTGCGGTGCCATATATACATACTGATGTGTGAATCAAATCATGACATTTGCAAACAGTTACAAGCCTACAAACAGTTTGAGCTTGTGACACTACAACTGAGCTAAATCACTTTTTCATCCAATTAAACAAAACATAACAAAGCAAATCTATATTTTCTTGCATTTTAGTGTGAGTATGATACTTGTATGAGGATGAGTCTCCTGACATAAATCCCTGTCATCTTCAACATCCATCCACAGAACACAAGTTTTTCTTTCTGCTGCTTTATGGTCTCACAAAATAAACTCAACATTCCAGCTAATTGTGCAAAGAAGCATGGGTAGTGGCTGAAAAAACACTTGAATTGATGATACTATTACCATGAGGTTTGATTAACGATTAATCATCGGTCATGATTTAATGTGTAATCTAATTTTGCAAACTAATTCCCAGCAGGCCTGAGATAAATGTAAGGGAGTGAAAAAGTGCACAATTTCCTTTGAGATACACATGAGTAAACATATAAAAGGTTCCAATGTGAAAATACTTTAGCACAGAAGATTTGTTTTCCTTTTTACCTCTGGCCTCCAAAACCCTGGTTACACAAGAGCGAGATAGATGCAATCATGCCATGTGTTGTCAGCTGAGGGATTTTCCCAGCTGAAAATTGAAGTCTCAAGGAGAATATTATGAATGCATCTTTGACAAGCCAAACTTGGTGGTGGACTAAGTAAAGGTTAGAATTGCTCAGAAAGCTCTTAAAGCCTGTCTCACGGCTGCTGAAGAACAGAAAGCGGCTGCTTCATGTGTGGGCAAATCAAGCTGTTAAAGAAACTGGGTGAGTTTACACCAAAACATGACATCTTCTAGATCAACCTGATGCCCATCTCCTGGTAAATTGTGATAATCAAAAGCTGCCACAGCTAATAATCATTTATTACAAAGGATAATTATTAGATGTATTTGCTTATTTTTAAAATGAGTTTGTTATCGTAAACAGTTGCTGAAGAACTTGTCTGTATGCCTCTGGAGGCATCAAATAGTCGGGTTGTCCATCTAGCCATCCCATTCTCATGAACTTGATATCTCAGGAACACCTGGAGGGAATTTCTTCATATTTGACATCCACAATGACTCAAATATGAACGTATTTCATTTTTGGAAAAGGCTAAGGCCACTGTGCTCTGATGAATGTGATATCTCAGGAACACCTTCAGAGAATTTCTGCATATTTGGCACAAATGTCCATTTAGACTCAAAGATGAATTGATTAGATTTTTGAGGTCAAAGTCACTGAGATTTCATTAAAATATTTTTTTAAAGCCACAACTCAAGAATACATACACTAATTATGACAACATTTTTACGTCGAACAGGATAAAATGGTTATGTGATGACATTTAATAGCCAAAAGGTCAAAGGTCAACTTCACTGTGCTCTCATAATATTCTGCAGAAATATTTTTATGTTTTTGGATACGATATTGTGACACTAATCTTGCATGCCCACCATGAAACTGTAGAGCTGTATATATTTTCTGTAGATCTACCAGGTTGAAGATGTGTGTGAAGCATCCAGGTTTTTGAATTTGTAGCTTTCTTGTAGCATCTGTATTTAAATTGTCTACTGTCTGGAAAGACGTAGATGAAAAACTGACTTGACTAATTTGTGGAGGCATACAACATAATACAACATAATAATTGTAGATAATAATCTTATTTTATGGGGCCATTATTGTAGCAGTCAAATGCGTGCAGAGTTTTACAATTGCATCTTAATCTGTGTGGGTGTAATGAGATTTGTAAATGTGTAAAAAAAATCTCTAAATGCTTGCTGAGACGGCAAATGTGTATTCAGAAACCACGTGTGCATTAAGTAAACAAAACCAAAAACCATAAAAAAACACCTTTTCAAAATCCAAATTCAAGCCATTTTCAAGCTTTCCAGCACCATACAGCTATTTGATTTTACATGTTTATATACACAAAATTGTAAACTGATATTTCACTACTTTCACACATTACAAAAGATTTTATTGTTCTGTAAAGGTTTATGTTTTAAAATGTGTTACGTGTTTGTAAGTAGACTTATCATCATATGTAAAAAGAACTTTATTTTAAATTCAAGCACTTCAAACCTTGAAAACAGTATTTACAGCAGCTCTAAGAATCCAGTGTATTCAGATTTGCAAATGCATTGAGCTTTGTAAATGTGTATTTAAACGTGCAAATGGACATACATTTATTTAAATGAAAAGCCTACATACATCTGTGAATGTGTAGATGTCTGTAGAAGCATACAAAGATATTAATGGCTTAAAAGTCTAAGTTCTGTGCTTCAAGAGCTAAAAATATACATAAGGCATCAGCCCCAGCTCAGGCCGGCATCTCAATAGGCTGTCTTACTTTTTGCTCTTTTCTTTATTTATCAAGGCTAATAATACGACTAAGACGTGGGCTGAAAGGAAGTGACGACATACAAATTACCCAAAACATGTTGACACGGTTTGACATCACACATTTTAGCAATTTAACCCGTTAAAAGGCGCAATCTGGTGGAGTTACTTATACGTAACCAACTGACACTGTATGATTTTCAGAACTTTTACTTTAACTCCACTGTTACAGATACAGCATATAAAAGGATGATCCTCAGCTAAACCCGCCAGATAGGTCATGGAAACAAAGTCACGGAAAGCAGCAGAAGTTACACTTCCGATCTAAATATTCTGCTTTCAAAATAAAAGTTTGTTTACGACAGGCATTAGAAGCGTATTTTATTGTGAAGAGGCTAAACCGGAAACAGTATTGTTGCCGTTGTTTGCTTTACCGCAAATACTCCCAATGCCCATGTGATCATGTGTCTGGAGTGTAGCCTGCACAGTCTAGAGCGGGTTGTCTGTTGTTGCCACAGTCAGGACAGTTTCCAGGCGGAGTGGGACACAGTCTACTTATAAATTGCTCATTTTTTGCTGCTAACATAACGGTTTCCAAAGCGTCTGTACTGATGTAGCGTTAGCAGCTCCTGAACTCATCCGGACTCCAAGTCAGTAATCCTATAAAGTCAACTGGTGAGTAACTGTAGCTTAAATTAAACGGAAACGCCACCCCGGGGTAGCTAACGTAAAGACTATTTTACAACAGAAACAGTGAAAACACTGCCTCGAGTATTGATCGTATTGGCTAACTGTTAACAAGCTCGTCCGTTTATTTGTTAGCAAGGTCAAACAATCAGAAAATAGCTTGCTAACTAGCTAACAAAGCTAGCCAAAGCTGCTTGACATCAATGCACTTATCGCAGTGCAGTGATTTGTTTTAGCACCTGGAGTTAAATAACGTTAGGGGTCAGAAAGTGGTCGCCATTGATGACACATCGCCTCGTGTTTGTATTAATGATATGTCAGAGGAGAACATCTCATGTACGTGATCTACTGTACCGGGCTGGGCGTGCAGGAGTCTAGCTGCAGGACTTGATTTTCAGGTTATCTCTCCTCCCCGGTGTCGCCTTAGTAACGCTCATTTCTCCCGACCACCCCAGGATGCTGACAGTCACTTGGGTGGGGCTGACGCGGATGACGCTATACAGGAGCAGAGACTAAACCAAACCGCACAGGAGCAGCTACCAAAAAAAAAAAAAAACACCGGTTTTGGCGGCTGCTGGGTGGAAAAGCCATGACCAAGCCTGAGTCGAAGAAAAGCGGCAAGTGCACCACATCCGCATCCGCCGCCGAGCAGGTCAACAACGGATCCGTGGAGCCGGGCTGTCCGGAGCAAAGCACACATATCAAAGCTCATGTGATGAAGCAGAGCTCCAGGGAGAGCATGCACCGGAGGAACACCGAGTGTGAAGTCTATGACGACGGGACCAACACCTTTTTCTGGTGAGTGCTTTCTAACAATGTCAACAATACAGGTGCATAATACTGCAGCATTTGGGGTAATGATGTTGTTGTTTTTTATCAGTGACTACATAAAAAACACATTTTCTTGCAAGAAAAGGCATGACAACCTAGCTTTCAAGGTGAACTGAAAGACAGGCCCAAGTGACCTCCATCAATCACAACAAATACTGTGACCTTGTTCCAAATCTTTAAATATACAGTACGTCAATATTAGTCAAGCTGAAATGTTTTTTGGTGGGATAATACAAAATGATAGAAAGGAATCACCAAGGTCCTCAAGGTGTCATTCATAAAGGTGTCCTGCTTATGTTTGCTGGGCTGTTAGGGATGCTTACATTGCACATCCAGGCGCAGAGCTGTGTGGACAAGCCAATATCCTGACATCCCAGTCTGCACCTTCAGCAGAAAGAGACAGATTTGAAGTCGAGACAGATATTCTGTCCATGCGGTAAAGTGTAGGAGTGAGTTCTATATGCACCCACTGACACAAAGGCACACAGACGGATAGAGTGCATTGACACATGCAGGTGTTGCAATGTGTGGGCACCAGGCTAGTCTGGAAAAGTGACATTCTGCTCTGCAGCCTTATTTAATGTCTAGCTACTGTGGCCCCTCAACCTGTCGCTCCAGGAATATTTAAGGCCTTGCAGGTGTATGTGTGTCTCATCTCTGCTTTGTGTGTAGAGCAAGGGGCACTAGGAATCTGCTAAGCTGGCCAATATCTTTGAGAGCACAAGAGACTGGTCCTCCCAGAGAGGAGCCTTAATGAGAGTTTCTCATTACTGGGTTACAGCCCTGACATCCAGGTTTCCTGTTAGGCTAACACTGGAGAAATTAACAGCAATGAAGATACTACTTATTAAAGTAGGCCAGCATCCTGCAGTATGTAGAGTAGTTTCTAATGTATGACCTCCCAGTTTATATTCATTTTGGTAGAGTAAATACAACCCTGAATCCAAATAGGTTGGACATCAAATTCAGAATGAGCATATATGTATTTGGGGGAAAAAGTTTCCCAATTTAAAACATTAAATATCATGCCTTCATAATGTATTCAATTTAATCTACACCACAAAGGGATTTGCAGGTCATTGCATTCTGTTTTTATTCTGGTTTTCACAGAGTCCCAATTTTTTGGGAATGAGGGTATCAGGGAATCAGTTGGGTGTACCTAATAAACTGGCAGCAAAGTGTATAGCTAAGATGCAATATGTAGATACTGCATCAACGCTTTATAATGGTCTTGACTGAGGTGAGCTCACTTTCAGATGACCCCAGCATGTTATAGTTAGGAATCGATAATAAAGAATATAGCTGTTTAACTCATGAATCAGCGGCATCATTGAAATTCAGCACTAATATTGCTTGTATGTTCAAGGGGTATAATGCATTACACTGAAAACTTGCAGGACCTTAGTCCTGCCTTTTGTCATCAGTAGGGATAGGAATTGATACGGTTTTTATTGATACCAATGGCATCATTGATGGATCTAGCATTATTTATTTGATTTTTTTTGTTCATTCCTCTATTAATTCTTGTTAAATTTTCTGTGTAGAAAAAAGTAGGCTTATCCAAGTTTTCTGCATCAATGCATCTGTTTATTTTCTCTGAGTCTATACACAGTGAAGATGAAATGAGGGAGTATTTGTACAGCTTTCCTTCATTAACGTTGTCTTAGTCCAGTAAGAAAGCAAACCAAACCAAATAAGCATTGGCTCTTGCATATAGTATCAAATACTTGACATTTCTGGAATTTAAACCCATGATGTTTCAGCATATTGCTGGTGTTGCCACCCTTACCGTCATTACTTGCAGCACTGTTGTCATCATTCCTTATGAATTGAAGCCATGCATTGGAATGTTTCTTCTTCTTGCAAGGTTTCAGCAGCAGTGAAGCACATGTATGTCATTGTCATGACATACATGTTTCTATGTTTCTACGTTTCTATGTGTCACAGAGCTGACACATAGAAACAGACAAACATACTCTCATTTAGTGTATCATTGGTGATTTAGAGTCACCAATTAAACTTATGTGCGTGTTTTTAGACTGTGGGAGGAAGCAAGAGTACCCAGAGAGAACCCAGGCTGACACGGGGAGAATATGCAAACTCCACATTTTCCCAGTCCTGAATGATGAAAAATGTACATTCAGCAGTTAATATGTTTTAGAAAATGCACTAATGCAAACCACAACCTTAAAATAAACCATGAGGGACACATTATAGGAGCTGACTGTGGTAAACTGTGAAGTAATTAGGTGTTAAGCCAACTACACGCCAGCAGTGAAATAGAGAAGTGGTTGTGAAAGTTAAGTAAGTTACTTGTGGTGAATTTCAGATCATGCAGTCCGTACAGAATCACATTACTGTGTTGTGGGAGTCTCCCAAGTGTTAGAGATACACCAGTGAGCGGTTTGTTGATGGTGGCAGCTTCCTCTGGTTGTTAAGGAGGGTAACCATGTGGCAGCCTGCCTTATTAGCACAGAGTGGAGTTAGGGGAGAAGTGTTTTTTCAGAGAAAAGAGGAATCGCTTGGATAGACCCATATATAGAAGTCAGTCTGATGAAACTAAATTTTGTGCTGGCACACTACTTTTGATTTTTCCCTAAATAGCTTCACTGCCCACACATTTCAGTTCTGTGAGGCTTCTGAGAAAGCTTTGTGGATTTTGACGGCTAACAATGTCTTGAAAAGGTGATTTAAAAAAATAATAATTTTATTTTAAGAGAGGAACTCTTAAATTAGGGAGGTCACACAAATGAAAAGAAAATTAAGCTCATAACAGGATTTAATATTTAGTGTCACAAGGCCAGAGAAACTGGGTTTTATAACTAATTGAGATCATGGAAATCAGAGGCTGCAAATACACCACACTGACAATCCAGCATGTGTTAAATAAAGTCACATTTTTTAGGTCAATAAAGTCACAGATTGTATTTGTCATGGTTATTTCAACCCTGCAGGATATTTCCGCATAAGCTCTGATTGGCCATTGGGCTGTCCTCAACCGGCTTGTTTTTATCTGGATGTTCAACCTTATCATTGTGCTTAATTTTGCCCTAAGCTTAGCCTGCCTTTCAGTTGCACCAGGTTGGTATTTCCGCTGCGTCTTGTCACTCCCGGTGGTGTTGTGTGGTTGTTAGGCAAGAGAGGAGCCAGGCCCTCCCCAGTGTCTCCTGCCAAACAGGTTGGATGAGGAGGTGGAACAGGGAGAAAATGCTAATGACACCTGGCATGTCGTCTCCGTGACTCAGACTCTGAGCCGAAGGGCTTGCAGAAGGGGGGCCGTGATGTTCTTTAGGTTGACGGATGACAACTGTGGTCTCAACTAAAAATAAGCTTGTTTTTTATTGCAATATTGAGTACCCTTAAATAATCTGTTTTATCTTTTTCTCACAAAAGGCCTCTGTAGAGACCGTCCTCAGTGTAGATACAGTCTGATAATGCAAATGTCTCTGTGCCTTTTTTTTTTTTTTTTGGCCCACCACCACCCCCCCACTTTTGGAGGACGACTTTATTTTTATTTACATAACAAAAAAAGGTCAAACAACTTGAACAGAAAATCAGGTAAATAATTTAAAAAATAAAAATAAAGAGTTGATATTTACAACACCAGTTGTTGTTTACGTTGATTTCTGACAGAAGGTATGAGGAGGGTTATTGTGTGGCCATACATATATGCTGATGAGCAAATCAGCAGACCGACAGACAGACAGACAGACCAATGGGGGGATTTTATGTAAATGCTACAGATGTGTGTGTGTGGGTGTGTGTGAAAGTGTGTGTGTACTTTGTATTTAAGTAAGTGTTTGTATATATATGTGGATTTTTCAGGGTGAAAGAAGGAGATGTGTTGAAAAGTTATGTGGAATTGGGATCAGGCATTTGTAGAGGTGAATTTTTTAATAAATGTAGACCAAGTTTTGTTGAATCGGGGTATATTGTGATTAATCGATGCTGACATTTTTTCCATTGAGATTTGGTCTATTAACAGATTCTTCCAGTGTGTGATGTTCAGTTTTTTTTTGTCTCTGTGTCTTTTACCTGGTCAGTGTATTTATTCAGATACAACTCCATGACTGCATATTCCTTTCAGTCTCTGGAGAGTGGTTCTACCAAGCAAATGTCACTGTGAATGCGTGGGGACATGTTAATGCATTGCTTTGCTAACATGATGAGTGAATGAGAATAAACTACATTTGCTCTGTTTAACATAAAAGCCTGTGTTAAACAACATCCATACAAGCTGGGAAATGTACAGCCACCACATACCATGATCAGGCTTGGAAGTTGTTGATGGCCGCCTCGTTAGCAGATACATGTTGTCTGACTGTTCATGGTCAGCTGCTGAGACACAGGCCTCCAAATGTTGTTGTGTTTTAAACCCAATAATTACAATCCTTTTATCTCTGTTTTGGTGTCTTAACCAGAACCTGATCAAGATAGCAGCATCACCGATATTGTCTGCTAGTTGTGCTTATCACAGACTGGGGAAATTGGAGGACAGAGATATGTATCAGGTCATTTAGAAACCATAATCATGCAGCTTGTCCACAAAAGAGCCATGACAAGTTTTGTTTGGAAAATGTCTAGTTCATAACGTGCATTGGTCACAAAAAAATGTAACAAGAGACTATAAAAAAACATGTTTGTTGTATTTTAGAAGGCGATTATTGGCCCATACAGCCATATTACATGTGTGTTAATTATCAAATATAAGTACTTAATTGGCATAAAAAAGTATCATTTGAGCATAACTTGCTAGTAGGGTTGGACAATATGGAAAAAATCAGATATCACAATATGTTTGACCAAATCCCCCAATATCATTATTGAAACCATATGATGGGGTTGACTTTTGTTGCTCTCTTAATTTATATATAGAATGAGATTTTTGATAAATAAACATTAATAATGTGCATATAATGACTACGTTTTCTAAAACGGTCTAAGTTCAGAAAATACCACCATTTTACTATAATTCAACATATAAAGACCAAAAAAAAGACAATCCTTATGCCTTATTACGATATTACAATATCCAAAACCCAGGACCACATCCTGTTTCATATCATGACATCGTATCATATACTAGTGGGGGCTTACAACATCACATGTATATCTATCTTGTCAGACTTGAAGTAATTTGTTTTTGTGTCTCAGACCAATCAGTGTCCTGTGAGGACCTACTGGCAGCTATGAACATGGTTAAGTCGTGTGTGGTTGAAGTTAGCCTGTGATAGACAGATGGTTCATCTAATCACCTGCCAATTATTTTCAGAAGTGCCTGCCCCTTTCCAAATAGTTTCCAGCGAAGGCTTCTCAGATGGTTCTGTGTAACGAACCATCTGGCATGTCAGGTTCACATTTTAGATCAGGCATGTCCAAACTATTCCACAAAGGGCCGTGTGGCTGCAGGTTTTCGTTTCAACCAAGCAAAAGCACACAGTTTGACCAATCAACTGTCTGAAGACTGAGATCAGTTGATTAACTGAGTCAAGTCTGGTGTGCTGCTGCTTGGTTGGAACGAAAACCTGCAGCCACACGGCCCTTTGTGGAATAGTTTGGACATGCCTGTTTTAGATGCTCACCTAGTAAAATTTAAGAAAAACGATCTTTAGCCAAAGCAGCACCGCTCACAACTTCTGCAAACTGTTAATTGACACACTGCTGACTGCTGCTTATTTACGTCACAGTGAGCTTCACAGTTCACCTGCAGGTCACTGGCTCACAATGCTGTTTGGTGTTTTTACTGAGCTCCATGGAGTGTTTTCAACAGCTGGGGTACATTGAGCAAACAAACACAGAACAGGCAATAGGTCAAGCGTTAAAAAGTGCTTTGATCGGCCCTGATCCAAATCCCGTAGATTGCCTTGGGACAGCCTGGGTAACAAGACTTACCATCTGATTCCATGACTGGCTGATCAGTCTGATCATCCAAAGTATGGCGTTAAACTAACTCCGCTACCGTTCATACACACTCCCTATTACTTGCAGTTACGCCCTTGTCAGCCTGCCAAATTTAATTTAAGTGCTCAATCCTTTTCCCGCTTTCTAACTGGGAATTCCCGGGGTTATCAATTGCACACTGCAAGTGTTCTTGTAACAGATATCAGAAAGTAGACAAATAAAACTGTGCCCCTTGAGCTGAGATAAATCCCATAGATAGCATGGATGTATATCTGAACCACTATAGCTGTAACCGTCGTACGACAAAGGCCAAGGTTTGCTCCCTGCCATAGGGTGATATGGGAGATATGAGCCTATGGCCAACATCATAGCCTTCAAACTCAACTTCAACTTGTCCACAAAGCACACAGACGTTATCAGTTTAGCAGGCCAGATACACACTGTCAATGTTTGTCACAGTCCAGTCAGGCAGGCCACCACAAGATTCATACAAAAGCTATTTTTGACTTCTTTTTGTTCATTCAAGTGAAAGAAAAGGTCGAACTGACTCATAAAACCAACACCTTATTATGTATTTTCTGTTTTGCCCAACCTTTTTGTTACTATTTTTAGCTCAAGTAACCCAGATTCTCTGCAAGAAATCTTTCAACTCATCTTTTTTTTATCTCATCTCCACTGCCTTCATTTTATTTGCTTCTGGTGATTTTTTTTCCAGTCACAGCTAAAAAGATTTGTTAAGACACTGTATTAGTGATTAATTGTGTTCTCAGCTCAAATTACAGTGCGTTAGTATTGTTAAACGTTCTTCTTGGGTGACCTCACACAGCATCAGCCACCTCCAGTGGCTTTTATTGAATTTTCCTCTGTACAAAAGTTATTAATATCCCTCCCTCTGTCCCTTCTCATCCTCTTTCTCTGCAGGCGAGCCCATACTGTGACAGTGCTGTTCATCCTGACCTGTGCTCTGGTCTACGTCACACTGTTGGAAGAGACCCCCCAGGACACGGCCTTCAACACTAAGAGGTCAGTAGACTGCGCTCGTCACTTCCTCAGTCTCCTCGAAGCCAAAACCCTGCAGGAACCAGCAGTCGGCTCAAGAAAATCCACTTAATCAACTGAGGCTTTTTGACTGGACTGAAGTTTAAAATAATCATTTTTTGCAAGAGTTAAACATGAGAGAAAACTTGTTTTTATTAGTACAGCAGCACAAATACTGTCAAGATTTATTCTATTTTTGCTCTTAAATGTTGGGTTTAGATTTAGATTTCTATTCCTACTTCTTATAACCAGACATTGGATGCCACTTTATCTTCAGGTTCTGCTATGTTAGTCTGATTAAAATAGTTTTAAACTCACCTAACACTATTTGGCAAGAAGTCAACAGCCAAAACAGCACATGGGAGGTGCTGCGTTATTGATTCAAACTGAATAATTTCTTTAGTAACGCGTTCACCTTGAACCCAGCTGGCCCTCTTTCAAGGCCACGTTGTAGCTTTTCACAAAAAGATTAAAAGCCTGATGACCATGAAAAGGGCGAGCATGAATGTCAGGTCACCATTGGATTAGATTTAAAAAAGTGGGATTTATGCCTTACTCTGTCAACACGGAGAAAATATGCTACCCAGTACATTTACTGAACCATAGAGACTTGGATAAATTAAAAGTGAGTTGCGATCCTGTTTCCCTTATTAACCCATTGAAGCCTGGAAAGCGGATACGTTGTTTTGTAGTATTTGTATAAGCTCTCAAATACTTTTTGAATGTAATTTCTATCAGCTACAGAGGCTGAAAAATCTATTATTTAGTAGAAGCGTTGACACTTCTGTTGAATTTCCAGAAAAACTTCAGGTTTTAGGGGCTTATGTTAAAATCACCCAGAGGTTTTACAGGCAGTTTTAGGCCTCAATGGGTTAAGTGCTTGATCAAACCAAAACGTGGCACAATGAAGTCGGTTTATGCTTCATGAAAACAAGGTAAAAAAAAAAAAAAAAGACAGAACACAAGAAGTCAAAACCAGCAAAAATAATCACCTTAAGTGTTAATTTTGGTGGATTTAATGTTTATAGGCTGAGAAATATGTCTGACTACTTGTGGTTTATGCAGTGACTACTTTTTTGTTGGGACAAAATGGATATGAATAGGGGGTCTTTACTGGTGTTGCCTTTAATTCTGCAGAGCAAGAATTGGATGGTTCTTCTTTTAATTTGAATTTAGTGGTCATTTATGTTCCCTCAAGTGGATTTGCAGTTGGCTCAAGATTCAAATTTGTGTGTCAAAGTTCACCAAAGTTGGAATCTAATGCGAAAAAAATGGTGGAAATGTTCAAACACAATCAAATCCATTACATTGCAATACATTGATTTCATATAGAAAAATGCCTAGATATTACTGTAGCTCAACTTCCACGGTAGTAGTCCATATTATTGATATTGTCTAAAACACATTTAAATATTTTCAAACATTTTTTTATTAGCTTTGCTCTCTTGGGCTTCATTATTTTAGTCAGGAGTTGACGTCTGATTCACGCTAGTCTGACGACAGCTGCCTGAGCTTCTCTCCGCTCTAACAACTCGCAGCTCGGCTCTAATGAGAGTTTGAAAGCTCACTTGTAACAGAAAAAGGCTCGCTTTGTTTGATATCTCATGTGAACTGAAAGCGTGGAAAATGAGTTCCTTATGATAATGAACCGCTTTCAATTTTTAAGGATTAATTTGTTTTTTAGCACAAGTGGCTGCATGTGTGTGGGAGTTTAATTGGAGAAGTGCAAGGCAGGCCAAGCAAACTGCATAACTGACATGTGTGTGTTTGACAGAGAGAGAGTAGGTTGTGTTTGTGTGTATGTTGGTGTTAGCGAGGGATTGCGGGACGGTTCTTAACAGGATTTGCTGCAGTCAGCGCAGTCCGGCTCGTCAGGATAAAGACCCTAGAGCTTCTTCCGAGCACACACACACACACACACAGTCCGGTTCCCGCTCATGTTCTCACTCACACATGGTTGCATACACTTAACCCCCACACATTCATTTTGAAACACTGTCATTTGGCCTAATCGGTCACTCTCACTAGTTCACACAGATGTACTCTCACTTTGACACATAATTGTAATCGCATAAACTCACTTTGCCGCCTACACACACACACACTCATACTCGCATCAATCACATAATCACACACACTTATGCTTCCGCCCTCACTGGCCAGCACAAGCTGAAATCTCATTGTGTCCAGTTGCTAAGCTTTCTGTTCTTTTGTTAGTTCAGAGACCTCACAGGGCCTCCTGGTTGTCAGATCTCAACGCAGCAGCGATTAAAGGCAACACAAGCTGACTGCAGTCCACAAAAACTAGCTTATTAGTCATATATGTGCACAAATCTGGCTTGTAGAAGAGTGGGCAAGCTGCCATTGGCACCTGTCCTTCAAATCTCAATATAAATCTCATTTAATGATCTTTTTCATGCTTTTGCCAAGAAATCTGTCCAGAAGATCCTATAGAACAAGTTGTACAGTATGTTGAAAAATTGCATTAAAATAGATATCATAATCTGCAAAATTTAAACTTCTCATGGACATTTAGTCCCGTTTTCCTGGGCTGTGCTCTTATCAGCTGCTCCAACATCAAACGGATACTTTCCAGAAAAAACGAAGATTCCAGGGTTTGTAAAAAGTCTTGAAAGTCTGAAAAAATGCTTAATATTAAGTGTTTTTAAGCTTAAGCATTTGCTTCAATTTGAATTTACTCCTTGAACATTAGCTTTAGCTACATTAGCTATTTTTTTCAGCTGCACAGTAACTCATGTAATTATTCATTTAACAATGATATTGAAGCATACAGTTTTCCCAGCTGCATTTATAGTAACAATTAAGATTTGATTTGATAAATCTTTATTGTCCCCGAGGAGCAATTTGTTCTGCATTCAGTAGTTAAAAATGTCACACAACAAACAAATAATCATAATAAATACAAAACACAGAACATAAAACCATTAAAGCATAAAAGCATATGGGAGACATCATGGAATATAATCATTTACATTGCTTAAGAAAGACAAAGCTACTACCCTAGTTTGTTTAGGAAGCTAACAGCTGAGGGAACAAATGATTTTAGATATCTGTTTGTTTTGGCCCTCTTCCTGTAATTAAGATGTTTTGATGACGGCATTCGAGGCTGAAAATTGTCGGTTTAGGTACCATGATAAATGGTTGAGCTTTATAAAAAACTATGAACTCTGCAAATTTCCACTGTTATTAACCCATTGACGCCTAAAACTGACTGTAAAACCTCTGGGCGATTTTAAAATAAGCCCCTAAAATCTGAAGTTTTTCTGGAAATTCAACAGAAGTGTCAACACTTCTACTAAATAATAGATTTTTCAGCCTCCGTAGCAGATAGAAATTAAATTCAAAAAGTATTTGAGAGCTTATACAAATACTACAAAACAACGTAAACGCTTTCCAGTCTTCAATGGGTTAAACCCCCATTTATTGATCGTATTCAGGGCGGCTGGTCAATAAAGGACAGCAGTGACGGCCAGTGATATTCTATTTCTTGCAAGCTTTTTTTTCTTTTTCTGTTGCCTTACTCTGTGTTAAATCAAACACCTCTGCGTTCACTCTCAGCGTAAATATGTTCACTTTCACTGCAGCATTGGTGGCTATGCTTGAGAATGCAACACATAAAGCAGCCGCAATATTTGCCAATGATAGTAATGGTAGTGTAGTAAAAAACAATCTAAATTTTCATTTTTCTGTTTCTAATTGTGATCCTGTAGGGGGATTGTTGCAAGCATCCTGGTGTTCCTCTGTTTTGGGGTGACACAAGCCAAAGATGGACCCTTTACCAGACCACATCCAGGTAAGAATGGCACAGTCTGAACCAAGGTTATAATAGTTTTGGATTTTTCATTAGTTTTAGTTTTAATTTCGTTGTCAATTTTTGTTTTCAAATTCAGTTAGTTTTAGTTAGTTTTTAGAGTGAGTTTGCTAGTTTTAATTAGTTTTAATTTTTTTTTAAAATGCTTAGTTTTAGTTTAGTTTTTATTAGTTTTAGTGTTAGTTTTAGCTTTTTGTAATGAGGTATTTGTTTCGGTGCAAGATTCAATAAGGTCACAATAAATCTCAGCCCCAATAAGTTTATTAAGTCATAAAACCAGATAAATGAAATAGGTTTGATATCAACCAAAAATATGAAAAAAAGTTGACAAAGACTAAAACTAAGGACATTTTCACTATAATTTTAGTTAGTTTTAGTTAGTTTTCTAACCACACAACACAGTTTCAGTTAGTTATCGTTTTTTTAAAAACTCTTTATTTCGTTAGTTTTCGTTAACTATAATAACCTTGGTCTGAACCTGCTCTCTTCAACTTTACGGCAACATTTCACCTCTTTCATGTCACAAATCTCAGTCAAAGCAATATTATAATTTAAAACTTACAGAATGTGAGCATGCATTTTGCTCAATAGGTCAAGCTCTTGCAGAGCTGCTTATTCCACTCTGAATATATAGATTTTGTCAAATTAGTTTCCCTATTAGAATATTACTTTCAGACAAGTGAAAGGGTTCAAAATAATCTATTAGCAGCCTCGTGAGCATTTAAAAGCACATGTTTTTACAAACTGAGACATTGAAATATATCGTCCATTACGGTAATTGACAAGAAGAACTTTACACTGTTCATATATCATATATTTATTAATATATCATGCTGTTCTCAGGAGAAGAACAGGTGATGAATCTTGACTTTTTGATGGTACATTATTTGTAACTCTATCCCTTCCTGTGTGGAAATGTAAGAGTACCTGAAGGCAGTTACCGCTAATTCAATCAATAGCAACATTTGAGACTCTCATGTTGGCTTCTAACATAAAATAAAGATCCTCTGAGTGCTGGGAATCAATATGCAATATACTAAATGTAATTGTCAAAATAAAGGAGACATCTGGGTAAATGAAAGGAGGTGGGTTGTTTTTCTGGCATGGGTTTGGCCTAAGCATTTCCCTTAGAGAACAAATTAGAAACAGTGGGTGAACATCTTCATCACATGTGTCCCCTGGCTTCAAGCAGTAATATCTAAAGGACTGTAGTGCACATATGAATCATGATTCTCAGCTCAGCTATACACATAAAGCTCCTACACAGATCAGTAAGCTGCTGTTTAAATGCAGATAATTCGATGTCCAACAACAAGCATTAAAAAATGTTTTTTTTATGGATTTATTTCTGCTTATAGAACTGCCAGACCACTAACACTCCAGAATTATTAAAGTCACTCTATTGAGGCACATTTACATACATTTATTTCAGTAACTAAACACCGACATAAATACAGATTTAATATTAGGCATTATACCCAGCTCTGTCACAATATCCTCATTCTGTTGGATAATATATATTGTCCCAGAAATGATCCCGATCAACAGTATTGTTGTAATTTTAAGACAATTGAATGACACTAATTAAATGATTATATATTACCATAGTGATTAAGTTGCTCTATGTAAGTATACACTTGCATAGAGCAATGAATTTAATAGAGAAACTCCAACATGGAGAGCAACTGAGAGGACAGAAGCAGCACGACAGCAAAATCTCTCACTACTAGTTTTTCTGTCCGTTAAGCTAGAAAAAGTGGTTGGGAAAACCCTGTTTGTTATGGCATGTTGACTTGAATGTTGGTGACATTCTTTTTTTAACAAACATGCATGTAAATCAACAAGCGACACCTTACGTTGTATGAACATGAACCTTGATAACTTTTGCTTAGCTCAGTAAGTTGACATTGCTCTAATTGTTACAGTTAAAAAGCCATCAGTCATTGGCTGACAGGTGCCTAGTAACCAACAACAACACCTGTGTTTCTTTGCAGTTCTAGGTATTCAGACTGTAGGTTGGTAAGTAACAGTGAGATGAGATAAAGGGCTTGAGGTACAGTACAGGCCAAAAGTTTGGACACACCTTCTCATTCAATGCGTTTCCTTTATTTTCATGACTATTGACATTGTAAATTCATCAGAACTATTAATGAACACATGTGGAATTATGTACTTAACAAAAAAGTGTGAAATAACTGAAAACATGTCTTATATTCTAGTAAGCAAAGGGTGGTTACTTTGAGGAATCTAAAATACAAGACATGTTTTCAGTTATTTCACACTTTTTTTGTTAAGTACATAATTCCATATGCGTTCATTCATAGTTTTGATGCCTTCAGTGAGAATCTACAATGTAAATAGTCATGAAAATAAAGAAAAACGCATTGAATGAGATGGGTGTGTCCAAACTTTTGGCCTGTACTGTATGTGTTGGCTGATGCATTTGAGGGACAGAAGGGAAAAAGGAAAAGTGACCATGAGTTAAACTGTATGGTCCTTGAATGCAGCAGAAGCTCCGTGGCATTTTACTTTCCCTGTTAACAGTTTAAATGACTCCTTAGTGCCTCTGTGTTTCTTCATTACTAAGCAGTTTAAGCTCATTGTTACTTGCTTATGATGAGTCTAAGTATGTATTTAAAGTAGTTATTAGTGGTAATGCATGTCCGCTGATTGCAAATGTGACAGGAGCTTGAAAAACAAAAATCTGCTGCAGTATTAAGGCTTAATAGATAGATAGAGAGATAGAGAGATAGATAGATAGATAGATAGATAGATAGAGAGATAGAGAGATAGAGAGATAGATAGATAGATAGATTACTTTATTCATCCCCGAAGGGAAATTCAGTTGTCACAGCAGTCCGGTATTCAAGTACAATAAAATACAATAGAATAAGATACTGAGGTAGCATAAATAAAAACAACAATAGAAAAAAAACACAGAATAGAACAAGGACAAGGACACTTAATACGTTAAAATACTGTTAATGCTTCTATTTCAACAACTTTGTTCATAACAGTAGATTTATTTAAGTTTTTACAAGGTCAGTCATGCAAGAGGACCATCCTGTCTCTTACACAACATTTCCTACTGACTCCAGAGGGAAAGGAAGGAAGGAAGGAAGGAAGGAAGATAACAGGGCGTGGAGGTCAGATGGAGACACGCTGAATGTTGTCGGTTGTTGGAGGCGTGAAGTGGCAGGGCAAGAATTTGGCTGCTTTTGTTGCATTACTTGTGCCTTCTTGCCCCCTCCTTGTCGATTAGAAGACAAGGGTTTTTCTTGTTTCTGTGTGTGAGAGTGACTGCGTCATACTCCATGACCTGTTGAGCCAGCCAAGTCGGTTCAGTTGTTGTTCACCTTGTTGTAGTAGTTCTGTTGGTAACCTGGGAAAAGACCCAGAGGGACTTTAAGACCTGCAACTCCGGGTGGATCAGTGACGGGGAGTGTCACAGCAGCCTGAGCTCATACACAATCATTCACCACAAGATTGGTGTGACTGTTGAAATTTTTATTTGGAAGCTACATTATTTGTTGGTACAGTGGCTTGCAAAAGTATTCATTCCCCTTGGAATTTTCACCCTTTTGTTGCTTTTACACATTAAATCAAGGTCGATATAATTTGGCCTTTTTAAAAAGAATTTGCAAAAAAACCCTCTTTAATATCAAAGTGAAAACAGATTTTTACAAAATAATGTCAATTAATTAAAAATCTATAATTTTATTATAGTCTTAATAATATTCTTCTGGTCCGGTCACTCAGATTGTGAGGACGGCCTGCTCTAGGCAGATTTAAACAAGGTCCATACTGCTTCCATTTCTTAATGATGGTTTAACTGAACTCTTTGTGATGTCCAATGAGTTTAAAAAATTTTTGTAGTCATCTCCTGACTTCCACTGTTCAATGATCTTTTCTCTGAGTTACTAGAAGTGTTCTTTTGTCTTCATGGTACAACTGTAGCAGGAATAGTGATGAACCAGAGACTGGACCTCCCAGACACATGTTTTTTTATACTATAATCACTTGACACACATCAACTGTACTCAGGTGATCTCCATTTCACTAACTGTGACTCTGCTGCATCAACTAGCTGGAACTTTGTTGAATTAGTTCAGTTACTTTAAAGGGTATGAATACTTATGCACTCATTTATTTTACCTTATAGATTTTTAATTAATTTACATTATTTTGTAAAAATCTGTTTTTACTTTGATATTAAAGAGGGTTTTTTTGCAAATTCTTTTTAAAAAGGCCAAATTATATCGACCTTGATTTAATGTGTAAAAGCAACAAAAGGGTGAAAATTCCAAGGGGTATGAATACTTTTGCAAGCCACTGTAGTACTCGATCATTACTGAATTGGAATGCGTCCTTCGTGATAGAAATTGGAGCCCGACAGATAAATCAGTTGACAGATATTACTGGCCGATACTGGCCTATCAAAGACATATCAGTATCAGTGATGTGCCGTTATGAAAACTTTTTTTACACATTATATAATGCAGAAAACATTGCTTGGCATGATAAAGAAATGGTGTTAGCTATTAATTATTTTTTATCCCTTTTTAAAAAAAATAGTTCGCGATTGACTGAAAATGTAATGATGTTTATTTAGCTATTTATTCAATTCCTATTTATTCTTTATTTTCTCAGTCATCGTTTTATATAATTGGCTGACCAAGTATAGTCCATTTTTTAAATCTATTTTCATTCACGCTCTATTTAAATTACTATATTGGCCACCATTTTGATGAATTTCCCCGTCTAATATCGGTATCGGCATTCGTCTCAAAAATCCCATATCCCATATCAAAAATCCATATATTGGGCTCTCATAGAAATTCTGTGATAGTAATCTTTTGACAGAGCCATGATTCATTTTGGTGCTAATTCCCATACCCCGAGCAGCTCACTGTGTACAGTCATGTGTTTTGTGTGAATTACATTCACCAGAAGACACATTGCTCATTTATTAATTGTATGTTGGTCTGGATATTAAGTAGAGTTAGGTCACTTTCTGGTTTTTCTGGTCTGGTCTGATGTACAAGCTTAAAGTGGTTTGATTTTTATGTCAACCCGCTGACCTGAGCATCAGTGAAAAGTGTACTTATAAACCAGATCACAGCTGGCTAGTTTGGATTGTCACTACACAGACACAGTAGTAAAGCCTCACTTAGATTCTGTTTAGCTTGTTTAACATATACACTACTGGTCAAAAGTTTTAGAACACACTAACTTTTCCAGAATTTAATTGAAAATGATGCAGTTTAATGTCTCAGTCTACTCTGAAATTAATGCACATTTGCAACATTTAAAATTCTTGATTGAGCATAATAGTGTTTTGAAAGTAAAAAAAAGATTCAAAATCACATTTTATGTTGGATTAAAGGACTAAAAAAAGACACAAAATGCCAAAAAAAGACACAAAATGACAAAAAAAGACAAAATTACCAAAAAAAAAAGACACAAAATGACTTACAAAGACATGAAAAGAATTCAAAAATGGACAAAATAGCCCAAGACTCCATAGTTAAGTTGTTAACCCATTTCTTGTTCCCTGAAAAAGGCCTACTTGTTTAATTCTGAAATGTACATTATTTTTCAGTTTTGGTTAAGCTTACCTTTTTTATTTAGTTCACCACTTACCTTTGTACCCTTTCAGGCTGTTCATTTGACTTGAACTGCTTGAATTTCAATAAAAAATTGAAAAATTGGGGTGTTCTAAAACTTTTGACCGGTAGTGTATGTAGTCTTTGATTTGCCCTCTTTAAACAACAGACAAACTAAAACTGGGGTCATATGAATGTCTAACTTGTTGCTAAAACTCTCACCATCTCTCTCTTTCTCTCTCTCTCTGTAGCTTACTGGCGGTTCTGGCTTTGTGTCACTGTCGTCTACGAGCTGTTCCTCATCTTCATCCTGTTCCAGGTTGGTGTGCTGATGATATCAAGTCCTTCCCTGACAAAACTCTTTAATTTTCTTCATTTCCACATTGACATTTTGGTTTAAATCTTGGATTTGTGTACACAAACCACAGCAAAACTACACCCTAAAGAAGGACGTCACTGGCCAAAATATGGGATTTTGTTCAATGTTTTGCGCCAATCTCTGCTACTTTTTCTGCTGTGATCCATCCTCCTTAATCTGGATCTCTGGAAGCCTCTTTGCACTCTTCCAGTTTAATTAAAATCTCTTTGAGCCAGACTCTTTAAAATAGCAATACTTTATAGCTGGCACCATGTACCTTTGTGATTCTTAAAAATATATGTAGACCATTTACTCTCTTTAATCATGCAGGGATAATTAAAATGGTAGCCTGGTGGAATACTCCATTAAAAACTGTAATGTGCCATAAAGATGAAAACTCATAGAAGCGAGAGAGAGAGAGAGAGACTTTCAAAACTAGAATGGCACTTGGAGAGCACAGACCTCCGCCAATGCCCATTTCAAGTTTAATTAAAATTGGGCCAGTAGCTTTTTAATTTAATGTAAACAGATTAAAGACAGACTCGTATTTCTGATTGAATGTCTTACAATTTGGAACAAGCACTGTAACAGTGACAAGCAGTGAAAACCTTTACTTCTTCTATAGTTTTCTTGGTAATGCTGCATGGGTACAACTGTATTTTAAATTGTTATCATGGTATGATAATGATGTCGTTATAATAACAACAGTTCATTCATTTATTACCACATTCTGAATATGTCAGAATATATTCAGAATATGGAAATATATACACTACTGGTCAAAAGTTTTAGAACACACCAACTTTTCCAGAATTTAATTGAAAATGATGCAGTTTAATGTCTCAGTGTACTCTGAAATTAATGCACATTTGCAACATTTAAAATTCTTTATTGAGCATGATAGTGTTTTGAAAATAAAAAAAAAGATTCAAAATCACATTTTATGTTGAACTAAAGGACTAAAAAAGACACAAAATTACCAAAAAAAAGATACGAAATGACAAAAAAAGACACCAAAAGACACAAAATGACTTACAAAGACATGAAAATAATTCAAAAATGTACAAAATAGCCCGAGACTCCATAGAGTTAAGTTGTTAACCCATTTCTTGTTCCCTGAAAAAAGGCCTACTTGCATAATTCTGAAATGTACATTATTTTTCAGTTTTGGTTAACTTTACCTTTTTTTATTTACCTCTGACAGTTCACCACTTACCTTTGTACCCTTTCAAGCTGTTCATTTGACTTAAACTGCTTGAATTTCAATAAAAAATTAAAAAATTGGGGTGTTCTAAAACTTTTGACCGGTAGTGTATATATAGAATATAGAATTAATTGCAACATACACCTTTCTGTCTCGATATGGATCTCAATAAAAGCTCCTTTCAGGGAGAATAAGTGCTGATAGGCTCTGCACTGTCTCCTCTAAACCCCGTTTTCCAGACGGTGCATGATGGACGACAGTTCATGAAGTACATTGACCCCAAGCTCGGGGTTCCCCTCCCTGAGCGCGACTATGGAGGAAACTGCCTCATGTACGACCCTGGCAACACCACCGACCCTTTCCACAACATCTGGGTAAGACAACTTCTTTTATTTTACCTGCACACGTGCTATTTTTGTGACTCATTTGTGAGTGAAAAGTGCTTGAAAATGCTTGAAATTCTTACTGTGTTTCTCTTGCAATCTGACTATAGATAATCACATGTTCAATGAAAAAAATTATAAATTCAATATTGAGATTAGCAAACTGTACTTTTGGTTGTTAACAAGGTTATAATAGTTTTGGATTTTTCATTAGTTTTAATTTTGTTGTCAATTTTTGTTTTCAAATTCAGTTAGTTTTAATTCGTTTTTAGAGTGAGTTTGCTAGTTTTGATTAGTTTTATTTTTTGGAAAATGCTTAGTTTTAGTTTAGTTTTAATTAGTTTTAGTGTTAGTTTTAGTTTTTTGTAATGGGGTATTTTTTGGATGCCAGATTCAATAAGGTCACAATAAATGTTTCCTTTATTTCCTCTGTCTGATCCATCTCAGCCCCAATAAATTTACTAAGTCATAAAACCAGATAGATGAAATAGATTTCATATCAACCAAAAAGGTTTATGTATGAAAAAAGTTGTCAAAGACGAAAACTAAGGACATTTTCACTATAATTTTAGTTAGTTTTGTAACCACACAATACAGTTTCAGTTAGTTACTGTTTTTTAAAAAACTCCCGTTTTTATTTTTATTTCAGTTAACGAAAATGTTTTTTCAATTCTAGTTTTCGTTATTTCTTTAGTTTTCGTTAACTATAATAACCTTGGTTGTTAAAAGTTTAAAACCATCGCTGTTGGTATGGTTGAGTGAAATTACCCCTTTAAGCATGTAAGTACTCATCTAAAACATGCAACTTACAACCGTTGTAAGGTCCTGGAAAAGCTTCAAAATGGACCTTGAATGTCCTTGAGTGCCACTCAAAAAGTGTATGAACCTTGAGTGTACTGCTTCTGTCCAAAGAACTGCCCGTGAGATTTTCAGATGCTGAATCTAAACGAAATACTTTTCAGTTGCTGCATTGTGAAAACAGTCTTGTTAGCACAGAACCATCTGGGTTCATTCATTTTACCTGCACACTTGCAATTTTTGTGACTCATTTGTGAGTGAAAAGTGCGCTTTTTCATTATGTTTGAAACATATTTTGAATATGCAGTACCATTCGTCATTCAAGTTCCTGGCGAGTAACAGTCAACCATCCAAGAAATAACATTTTCGACTGTTATTTTTACATTGGGTACACTCTGCCCTGAATTATTCCTAGTAAGGAAATGATCCAGATCTCAAATAGTGCGACAGGCTAAATCTATCTCATTCTTTCCCTCATCCATTCACACACAAATTCTCTGTTTGACGCTAGTTCTCCCGCCCTGTCTCTTTCTCTTTAATACACACACGCACAGTTGGTGTGGCTGTGTGCTGACTGGCTCCAGAGGCTCGTCTGGCACAGTTTATAGCCCATCAGTAGAACCAGGTCCTCTATCCCCCTCGGGAGGCAGTCTGCTGCTGCTGCTGACGCCTCGGTGACCCACACCCCATCTCTCCTGTTGGCCTGATTTCAGTGTCGGACAGTGGGTCGAATTCACCGCATTAAATTACTGCCAACCTCTGTGAATAACCTTGTAAAAATATCAAAATGAAACAAATTTAAAGTTGTTGACAAGTTTAGACCTATAGGTGGATAGACATAAAGAAACTAAAATGTACTTGATTGCTGCGCAGAAAGAAATTAGTACAAGTCATATGTGGTTGCTGTTAAAGGAGACAGACTAGAAAACATATTATTTCTGTGCTTTATGATGCCTGGCCAAGTTTTGTCCTGTTCAGTGACCCAGTACTCACTGTGCTCATTTCTGGTTGCTGTCAGTCTGAACTAGATGCGGTAGACAGATAATTTAACACGATTAATTATTGACTTTTGTAAACATAATGCATTTATTGAACTTAAAAACAACTTTTTTAACAATGGATTGGATTTTCTAGAACTTTAACCCATTTAGGCCTAAAACGCCTGGAAAAAATGCCTGTAAAACCTATGGCCGATTTTAAAATAAGAATTTTTTTCTAGAAATTCAACAGAAGTGTCAACACTTCCTACTAAATAATAGAATTTTCAGCCTCTGTAGTAGATAGAAATGAAATTCAAAAAGTATTTGAGAACTTATAGCTTTTATATCCGAGCTTCCTCCGCTATAGTCGTCTTCCACCACAATTTCAAAGTTCTGGAAAAGTCCCATGTTGCATTGTGACACTCCCACATGTATTGTCATTTTGTGTCTTCTTTGGTCTTTTTGTGTCTTTTTTTAGTCATTTGTGTCTTTTTTGTGTCTTTTTTTTAGTTATTTTGTGTCTTTTTGTGACTTTTTTTTGTCATTTTGTGTGTTTTTTTTGTCATTTTGTGTCTTTTTGGTCATGTTGTGTCTTTGTGTCTTTTTTTTGTCATTTGTGTCTTTTTTTGGTGATGATTTCAAAGTTCTGGAAAAGTCCCATGTTGCATTGCGACACTCCCACATGTATTCCGATGCATTTCATTGGCCAAGAGAATGAAAATAGGTGGAAAAAACTACAAATACTACAAAATGACGTATCCGATTTCCCGGTTTTAATGGTAGAAATTCGGTAATGCTTTCCTGGCTTAAATGGGTTAAGTATAACAATAAGAAATAAATAATAAGTGCACTTCAACAACCTACTGAAAACTGCTTAACATATATTGAGTATATAAAAATAATACATTTGAGCAAAATAAATTAGATTAATATGTTGTAGTGCACTGCCACAGTTCAGTGGAAACCACTAAGTATTTCTTCAACATTTTGGTAAACTAAATTCAGTAATTCCAGCCGGCAAGCAGTGAACACAGGCGAAAGCACGTCACTAAAGGAAGACAAGCGCTGGATTTATAACACAAGACAAAACGTGTGCATCATGGACAAGTGAAAGGCAGCATAATAATTGTTTAATCTTAATTAGTGCGGCCAATTATAGTGTGTTAGAACTGATTTTTACATCATAAATCTAAGATTCACGTTTTGTTAACATAATTTGTTTTATACTCTACAGGACAAGATGGATGGCTTTGTTCCTGCTCACTTCCTGGGATGGTATATAAAGGTTTGTATGAACACTATAAACCTGTGTGCACATCAACTTTAACTGCTTCTGTCCAAAGAACTGCCCGTGAGATTTTCAGATGCTAAATCTAAACGAATTACTTTTCAGTTGCTGCATTGTGAAAACAGTCTTGTTAGCACAGAACCATTTCTAAGTTCTTTTTTTTTTTTTTTTTTTTTTTTTTTTTTACAGATAAAGCATGATTAAATATTAATAAACCTGTTCTTAAATGTGATTCAATAAGATTGCAAACCCCTGAATCATTACTCTTATATTATTAGTAAATCATGATAAGACCTGTGATTTATTGCCTGCTTCCTAAATTTAGAAAAAACTGTCTTTAAAAACTGAGTTTTTTCTGTAACTGATCAGGATCTGCAGCCTGTGGCTATATTAAACAGATTGACAGAACTGGTATGCTCTGTTGCATTTGCAGCAAAAAAAAAAAATGTTAAGTTATTTTCTATGGTATCTGACCTCCTCCCACTCCACACCATTCACCTCCTCCTACTCCCCCTCCTCTACTGCTCTCCTTTCTTCCTCAGACTCTGATGATTCGGGATTGGTGGATGTGTATGATAATCAGTGTCATGTTTGAGTTCCTGGAATACAGCCTGGAGCACCAGTTACCTAACTTCTCAGAGTGCTGGTGGGACCATGTACGTACAAATATTACAGCTCTTCTTCTTTGATTACTGTAGAATAAACGTGTGTTTTCAGAATGGTGTAAAATATTGCATATATGCAGCAGTGAACAAACCATAAATTGAGTTTACCAAAAGCCAGTTGCATGCTTAGCTGATTTGGTTCTTTTAGCGAGCATAAAAAGATATTTCCAGCTCAGTTTCTACAGCCACTTCTGCTGGGAAACTAAATTTGCTTCATGGAGCCGAATCAACTGAAAATGAGTCAGGCCAACTGAAATATTTGGTAAATTTGTTTTAGTAAGAGGCCCGGAGTGTGTTTGTTCGAGAACAGACATGTCTTACAGCTGTGAACAGACAAAAAGTAGTATAACTGTAGAAATAAACTAAAAAACATGTCTGTACAGTATTGTTGACATCAGAGGTTTATGGTGCAGTAAATTAATCTGTTAGAAAATGTTCAGTAAGTGTGTAATAATAGTAATTTACTCAAGTTCAATGTAGAGCAGTGTCTTACATGAAGAGTTGAAGAAGAAGAAGCGTTGTCACCCGATGCCTGCTGTTGAGCTTTATTGAGATTTATGATGGCTATTAATGGTCATTTGTTTGTGTGATCAGAACATATTATACCAGTGGGAGCCTGAAAGCAGGGGGAATCATATGAACATTAGAGCAGCAAAATAGAATAAACAGACACATTGTTGGGTATTTAAAAATAATAAACTGTTGACTGTAAAAACAGATTAAGTAGACTGTGCAAATAGACAGTGGAGGCATTTACTTAACCTGTTATACAACTGCTTATTTACAGTAAATATTTGTAACAGTACAAGTTTACACATAGTGAGTTGTTAATGTCTACTATATATATAATTTAAAGAGAGAAACCCATCTGAAAACAAACGGTTATCATGCCTCTGAAGGTGTACATTAAAAAATGAGGCGCTATGGCAAGATTTTTTCTAAGGTCACAAACACCATATAGTCAGGCGGCTTAGCCAAATAAAGGGGACACGTCGGACAAAAGCACCACATTTTTTCCACATGCTCTCTATCACGATAGGTTTCAATTTTTGGTAGGAGCCACTTCATCAAGATTGTGGATCGGAGATGGCAGCCATATAAAGTCTATGAGAAACTCTATATCTTCCAAGCCAATTAGAAGGTCAATCTTGGTGTCAAAATATACATTTTCTGTGTCAAGGAATCATTTAAAGCTATTGAGAATATCACTAGATAATTATTTGATCAAATAGATATGTTCATTTTCACCCAGACTGGTAGGTCTTCAAGTGCTGCAGCAAGGAATCCTGAGCTGAAAATTAATCTATGTTCACGGGAGAGTGCGGATTAGCTGCAATGTACACTGCTCAAAAAAAAATCAAGGGAACGCTTTAATCTCATGTCAGATCTCTAGTGATATTCTCAATAGCTTTAAATGATTCCTTTACCCAGAAAATGCATATTTTGACACCAAGATTGACCTTTTAAGTGGATTGGAAGATATATTGGTTCTCATAGACTTTATATGGGTGTCATCTCCGATCCACAATCTTGATGATGTGGCTCCTACCAAAAATTTAAACCTATGGTGATAGAGAGCATGTGGAAGAAATTTGGTGCTTTTGTCCGGCGTGTCCCCTTTATTCTTAAATCTGGTCCTAAGCCGGCTCACTAATAGTCTTAAAAGAATGCTTAAGTTTGAGTTTTCCCTTCTAGCTTGCAACAAAACGAATAGCAGAGTCAGGGAGACCATTCTGTCCATGCCTACACAGTCCAAAGAAAAGATTAAACCCAACAAACTTGTAGGTGGACGACAGTTGTGTAGGCGTGCTACTAGACCTTTTTTTGTCCATTTATAAAAATGTGTTTTTTCCTCTCCAGTGGATCATGGATGTGCTGGTGTGTAATGGTCTGGGGATCTTCTGTGGCATGAAGACTCTGGCCTGGTTGTCAATGAAGCCCTACCAGTGGCAGGGCCTGTGGAACATTCCTACATACAAGTACGACTTCAACACTAAATGTCACATAAAACAAGTGTCTTTCTATGGCAGGATGTCAGGGTTTATGCCAGGAAAGTGAAAAGTGTAGCTGCCTTCACTTTAATCAGCAGCTGGAAAGCATGTGAAGCGGACTAAGCTTGGGTCTTCAGGAGTTTTAGTATTTACAAATAGCCTAAACTGGACACACATTGCCCTGTTACGTTCACAGCTATAACTTAACACTCTCCTCTCTCTCTACTGTACACTCGCTAACTTAAAGCCCACAACCTACACACTTCCTTAATGGAGGTTTCTACTTTTTTAACGTGGTTTAGTTTTTGAAAATAATTAAGTTCCGAGGGGAGCTATTGCCCATGCTTACAGTTCATTGGCGGAAACCCTGGATTTGGTTTACTGAAATATTCAAAAACCTACAATCAGAACTCTTTTCCTATAGAATGGAAATAATGACACCTAAAGTGTGTCAATTTTAAAAGTGTATGTCAGATGTAAGGTCTAAGGTATAAGGTACCTGCCCGAGGAAATCAGGTCGGCTGAATCAGTGATCTCTTTTAAATCTCTTCTTAAGACATACTTTTATCGAATAGCCTTTCCTGATTTTACCTGAACTTTACCTTCCCTTGAACTGTCTTTTAATTGCACAGAACTATGTCATTCTCTAGCATTTTTTTATCTGTAGTTTCATGTCTGTTTTTAACTTGTCTTTGTAAAGCACTTTGTAACATGCGTTTTGAAAAGTGCTCTATAAATAAAAAAATAAATAATAATAATAACTAATTATAACAATACTAATAATACAAAAATATTATTATGCTCTTATGTTCTTGCTTAAAAATATTAACAAAGTTCTCCCTCTTTGGCTTTTGAAATATTTTATTTTATTTTATTTTTTTATCCCACGATTTTGTAACCCATTTTATTTATCACCCAGTTTGTCCTATGTGACAAACTGGGCGCTACCTCGTCCCTGTCGGCCAGGGGAGAGCCCTGAACTAGTCACATGCTTCCTCCTATACATGTGGAGTTAGCAGGCCCTTCTTGACGGGGAGATTCCCCGGTGGGACGTAGCGCGTGGGAGGATCACGTTATTCCCACCTCTCGCCCCCATCAGGCGCCCCGACCGACCAGAGGGAGGCACTATAGCAACCAGATCAATGCATGTTTTTGTGAGAGGTCCCTGTAAGGGGATCCTCGGGGGGGATACAGGGGATACAGCGCTCTCGCCTCACAGCTAGAAGGTCCTGGGTTCGATTCCTGGGTTCGAGAGCGCTACCAACTGCGCCAGGACGCTGTGGGCGTTGGAGGCGTGTCCCCAGCTCCATGTCTCCGGTGTCCGTAGCGCTGGTCGGTGTCGGCAAAAAGACCTTTCTGTGTGGAGTTTGCATGTTCTCTACATGTTTTAGCGCTCTTGAACCCAGGAATCGAACCCAGGACCTTCTAGCCGTGAGGCGAGAGCGCCACCAACTGCGCCACCGTGCCCCTGGCTTTTTAAATATTTTAACTTTGTGTGGTGCTGTCGCGACCTGTGATGGCAGTTTGTACCAACAAAGCTGTGTTAGTTTGTATTTTTATTTCTAACCTCTCTCTCCTGTGTTCTCTCTCAGGGGGAAGATAAAGCGTATAGCATTCCAGTTCACTCCGTACAGTTGGGTGAAGTTTGAGTGGAAGCCTGCTTCAAACCTTCGTCGCTGGCTTGCAGTTTTAGGCATCATCTTTATGGTAAGAAATATCCTGTTTTTATTGACACGATAAATTGACACTGTGTTATATTATTAAAAAAAGAGTGAGATTACAGTATAATGAAAAATGGTGAAAATTAAACACGTACCCTCATCATAGATTCAACATACATGTCCATGTTGCCTCAGCGTCTTAACCCAAATGTTACCCTAAATGTTTGTTGTTTTTGAGATTTCTTTTATTATACATTTTTATATTGGTTATATAAGATATACAATATATGCTCAGCTTTTTCCTGAAGGAATTCGGCTACACAGATTCTACATTTGTCTCAGAAATTTTAAATCAGTTGATGAACTTATAATGTCAATTATTGGCATGTTTTTAATTCTATAACATTACTATTTCTAAATAAATCGTGAATGATCTACAAATGTAGATATGTTTTTATAACTTGTGGAGCACAATTTTTCTTATATTATGTTATTTTATGTGTGTTATATTCTCATTACCCCTAAATTAAGATGTGTGTTATTTTATCCCCTTCCACCCCAGTTCCTGCTGGCGGAGCTGAACACGTTCTACCTGAAGTTTGTGTTGTGGATGCCTCCTGAACACTACCTGGTGCTGCTCCGTCTGGTGTTTTTTGTCAACGTGGGAGGTGTAGCCATGAGGGAAATCTACGACTTCATGGATGACCCGTGAGTAGCAGCTGCGTGAAGTCGGCTGGTGGGAGGTGCAGGTTCATAAGTTAATCACATGTGGAGTGAGTAAATTCATACAGTGTCTGGAATACTAAATCACAACAAAGACTGTTAGAAACTTGCATCCATTTACTTATTATGAGTGCACAACATAGCTGTAATGTGCTGTTAGTCAGTACATTTACATGACACTTGAAAAAACGAATTATTGCCTTAATCTGACTATAACTGGATTCTGGAGTGCTTGTAAACTTGTTAGTATGACTGATGTCGCAGTTCTCCAACTCCGATTAGGACACCCAGATAATGTGATTGGAATAGGATTTTAGCCGGCATGTATGACAAGACAACGCATGTGGGCACGCTCCACCCCCGCCCTGGCGTATGACCCCGGAACAAAAACATCCAAGAAAGCCGGTCACATTAGCCGGTGGCACATTAGCCGGTTGCATTGGCCGGTGGCACATTAGCCGGTGGCACATTAGCCGGTGGCATTGGCCGGTGGCACATTAGCTGGTGGCACATTAGCCGGTGGCACATTAGCCGGTTGCATTAGCTGGTGGCACATTAGCCGGTGGCACATTAGCTGGTTGCATTAGCTGGTGGCACATTAGCTGGTTGCATTAGCCGGTCGCAATAGCTGGTGGCACATTAGCCGGTGGCACATTAGCTGGTTGCACATTAGCCGGTCGCATTAGCTGGTGGCACATTAGCTGGTTGCATTAGCCATTCACAATAGCTGGTGGCACATTAGCCGGTGGCACATTAGCTGGTTGCACATTAGCCGGTCGCATTAGCTGGTGGCACATTAGCCGGTCGCCGGTAAGTAGCGACGGCACAAAGTGTTGAACTGAGGTCAACCGGAAAGGGGGCCATATTAACCCACTGAAACGCATCTCAATTGCATGTAAACTGGGACAAGGACATTAGTCCTATTAGATGCCAATATCATGCATGTTAACGCACTGAATGCTATTCAAATCTTCTTAAGTGATTATCATATAGAAAGTTTAGTTAGTAAAAGTACTTGCTATCCAATTTTTCTAAATGTGAAAAAGGATAGTGAGGGATGAATTGTCAAAAACATGTTCAAAGAGTGCAAATAATTCCCACAAAGTGTTCTGTAAAGGGACATTTAGCTGCTAATGACTTCATGTAGATCGTCAGTTTGTGCTGGTTATCTCTGCAGACCATTAAATCTCATATTATCAGTTCACTGTTAATACCAGTATCAGTGCATGTGAGAATGTTGTTCATAAACCCACAGAGCAGCTTAAGGAGTGAGTATATTTACCTCCCTGATAGTGTAAGCTTCTTATCACATCCGCCTGCTGAAAACAAGCATTTCTGCTTGTCTGACAAATATGCAAACACTTTGCTTTTCCTTTAACAACTGACAACACTTCGGCTTTTTGTAGTGGAGAGAGATAGTCCTAATAGTCTTTTTTTTTTTTGGTTGAACATGTTAAAAACAAACAAAATGTTATTATTAATAATAATAATAATAACAATAATAATAAAACAGGTATGATAAAATACAAAATAATAAAAAGCTTTTTTTTTTCAGACATTTAGCAAAAAATCTCAATAAACAATATAATAAAGCCCAAATAAATATTGCATGTCCGAAAATGAATAAGAAGTGGAGACCACTCAAAGAAAGTTCCCAATCATCTCACACACACACACACACACACACACACACCAATCCATATATGGGATAGGGACTCAGTTTGCAATGGAAGGAAACTGGGACTACAAAAATTACCAGCTCCACATTACATGAACCTCTCACAGAAACTGTATTCCAGAGTATTGTGTAGAAAGCTTTTTTTTTGCCTGTGTATGATGTCACACTCCAACAATAGTTAGTGTATTGTGGGTGTTGTCCACACCACAAGCCTACCCTTAAACAATAAAACATCCTGCCATTTATATGACTTTTCCATAACAACACCTTCTGTAATCTCTTTGCAGGAAGTTCCACAAAAAACTGGGTCAGCAGGCGTGGCTGGTGGCAGCAATCACAGTGACTGAGTTCCTCATAGTGGTCAAGTATGATCCCAACACCATCATGCTGCCCATCCCCTTCTTCATCACGCAGTGCTGGTTCTTAGGAATCCTCCTTATCTTTACCTGGACCCTGTGGCGGTTTTTCATCCGGTAAGAACCAGTGGGGGGCATCACTGGAAGAATTTGGGGCGTTGTCTAAAATGTAAATAAATCAAAACACACTAAAGATTGAAATACAAGAAGAGTTAAACATTCAGTTCAGCTAGTCTGCTGCTGTTTTATAGCAAGGTAGTACTGGCTTTTGCAGTTGAATAAATAACCATTTTATCTCACTATTGCATTTTGAAAGTGCTCTTTAATCCCGAAAATCTATTTCATTTTGAACATGGTTTTATGTGAGTCAATTCAATTCAATTAAATTCAATTGGCTTTATTGGCATGACGTAACAATGTATATATTGCCAAAGCAACCATCAGAAAAAAAGATAACAAGATAAGGAAAGCAATATTTACAATAAATTATTATAATTCTGGTGTTCATTTTGAAAGAAAAGAAAAACGAATAACAATAAAAGAAAGCAATATGTACAATCATTGAATTACAATCAACATATAATTTATACAATCTAACTGTCCCAACAAAAAAAAAAAAGAAGAAAATAAAATGAAAAATAAAAACAAAACAAGAATCAGAGTCACTACAAGAACTCACAATAACAATATTATTGCAATATCTATAGAAAACTTAGAGAGAAAAAAACATGATTAGACAAATACATCTTTAACTTACGTCGCTTTTTCTGGCAAATATATGCAATTTAGTTTATTATTTAATTTGAGTATAGGGAGTTGTAGAGTCTTTAACCATTACTGTACAAAAGTATCCAAAAAAGAAGCAAAAATGTTTATTTACATGATATTATCAAATGTGTGTTATTAACATGATATCAATCATTTATTTAATATCTGGATATGGCCAAGACCTATCCAAGGAGAGTTATTATCAGGAGGCTCGTTTTTTTATTTTATTTTTCCTCATGACCTCATGCAGCGATATATATTTTAGGTTTCTTTTGGTTTCCTGTTCAGCGTAGCCATATCCCAGCATGTTAAGCTTCTCGTCTATTTTCTCCCCCTCCCCGCCTCCCCCGTCCTCCCTTTCTCCTTCCCAACTCCTCCTTGCTCATGCTCAGCAGTAATGTCCATGTCCAGTGAGGTAGGTATAGGACAGAGGTGTTCCCTCCTATCAGCAGTGTTGTTTTTTTATTTCCCCTTCTAAAACACCATTATAATACCCAAAAGATCCTTGAGACGACACAGATATTGCTCCACTTCTCCTGCATGGCACTTTTCAGTTGTTGTTTTTTTTTGCTGTGGTGAATTTTATCATTCTTCCTTTTTTTTAGCATTTCCCTTCACGCCATTTTTATTCTCAGTTTAATACAGAAGACAGCCCGATTGTGCTGACACTGCAGAAGTGATAGACAGGAGACGCGAGGGCTCATTGAATGAAACTCAGAAAGTGTTTGCACATATCACAGATCAATTGAGTCATGCATATTATTACTTACTATTGCATACTGCAGCACAGTGCATCAAAGACACTAAAGCATGCCATGTTATAGTTCTCAGACCTGGGTGAAATCGTACTTGCAAACACTTTTAATGGTTTGTTTTAGCTTTCTTTAGTTACAAATAGGCTGCCTTTATCCAAGAAAATAAGCATTTTGACCATTTTTGGGGTATGTACACTTTGTCAAGTTGATGCTGCTAACCCAGCTTCAAACAAACAAACAACAATATTATTTGCAAATACTATTTGACCCAGTTGTGCAGGTTCAGGTGTGTCATTTTTCCTCTCCTTCATCTAACACACTGCATTAGCATCAGCAGACCCAAGGTGAGTATTATGGGGATGTTTCACTTCACCTCTCGAGATATTAAAGAGTTTTTGTACTCCACCAATAAGTCTGCTGAAAATGTTCATCAGCAGCATAAACGTTTACCAGTATTTGGGGGGGAAATGTGGGCCACACACACTGAACATACAGAACTCCAACCTCTCTTGTCCACTCCTCTCTGCTCTGTTAAAACAGCCTGCAGACTGTTGGTCTCAATGGAGTCAATCATGGCTTCACAGTTGCACTGAGGAGTGCAGAATTTAATGTTTCTTACATGATGTGGTTAATGCAAATGGTTTCTTTTTCGAAAAAATGTAACCCATAACAACCCAGACCCAGTTATCCTTAAAGGAAATTTTGTTGGATATACCACAGACCAAGTGGACCACATAGAACACATTTCTGCCTTTTTTTAATTTTAAATACTACCCCTAAATGTCAAAGATCTGTGATGCGTTTATGGTATTTATTTTTATATTTCTAATTTTAAAATAAATAAACTTGACACCTTTTGCTTACAGAAAACACAAATTTGCCTTTTTCTCTGCATCTCCACAACATACATTAAAATTGTGACATTAATAGTGCTTTTTAACAACAAATTGTTTTTCAGATTTGTTTTTAAGTAACAAAATAATGATAAATCAATAATAGATAAAAAAAACCCAACCCTAATAGGGTTAAATGCAATAAAGGACACACTATTAACAGATTAGAATTGTTAAATGGGTTTAAACTTAGCCTAGTAACAAAAAATAAGCTTTTTGTATTTAGCTACTTTTTTTAGATATCTGTTTCCAGTCACATCCACATTTTGGATTTGGACGATTAGGGACCTAATGAGTTAAGGTGAAGCATAAAGCTGAATATGGGAGATTCAAGAACATTTAAAATGTTTGTTACACTCGTGTCACCATGGGTTCTTATGGGTTAAATGAGACATGGAAAATATTTTTTTTAAGCTTAAATTTAATTTTTTCCTGTTTTTTTGTTTTTATCTTATCTATGATAAATGGTTTAACTTTGCAGCTTTTTCTTCTTTTACATGCCTTTCAAACAACCCTTGTGAGTTTAGAGGGTTTAAGAGGAAACAGAAAATATTAGAAACTAGTCTCTTCCAGAGACTGATGTGTTTTTTCTCCTTCCATCTCCTCCAGTGACATCACGCTCCGTTACAAAGAGACCCGCCGACGCAAACAGGAAGTCCCCACAGACCGGGACCGTCCTCTGGGCAACGGCAGCACAGCCACCCCGTCGGGGCGGAGCAAACTGAACGGCAGCTCTGAGACGGTGCGGCAGAGGAAGACCTGAGGGAGCAACACGAGTTGTCACCGGCCGATCAGCAGCAACTGAAGAGGGAAGGACGAGGTGTGATGGGAAAAATAAGAAGACTGAAGGGGAATCATGAAACAAAGACAAATGTAGAGGCAAACAGACGGACACATGTATGTGCTGTGTAGACTTATTTTGTGCCTACATGAACCAAGTAGTCATTCAACAGAGGCGAGGGGGTGGAAGGGGGAATTTTCATTCGGTGCATTGTCTAGTTATTGTCTTACTACAGGAATTTACCTCGTTCTATTTTTTTAAGAGCATTTGGGGAATTTTACACAGGACAAGATACATTTTTTTGTGTTATTTATACTTTGAACGTTTAGCGATGAGGGGAAAAAGAGAAGGCTGAATCAAAGAGTTTTGTGACCAATAAGTAACGGCAGTTTTTCCATTTTCTCAGCTGTACACTTTGTCTTAGAAGAGAAGCGTGAGGAACATGTCGGCCGCTGTAAATAAGCTTCGTTCTGTGCAGTCGCATCAGTGCAGGTGATTTAAAAAGGAGAGTATTTGGAGCAGTGACGTAGGTGTAGGTAACCAATGTTCAGTATCAACCTGGGAATTTTACCAGGCAACAGTTAAATGGAGCTTGGTTAATAATAACACATTTCTGTTTTGTCATTTGTCAGTTTAAATTCCACTTTTTGTCTGGTTTTTTTTTTCCTACAGTTTAGAGCACTCTTTTCTTTGGCTTGGTTGCAGGTTCCGGATAGATATTTACATGTGGGACACAAAAATCAGCTTTTAATTTGCAGTTTGCACTGAGCCTCAAGGTCCTCTAACTGCTGGTGATCCTCGCTCAGTCTGACTGAGAGAAAATAGTGGCCAAAGCCTTTCTCTCCTCAGGCTTTACTCTCAGTTAAAAAAAAAAAAAAAATCAAGATGTACCATATTCTAGTTATTTAATTACTGATTATCCATGATATATGGGGGTTGATTTGGGTGTTTTTTGGTAGAGGTTTTTTGTAACCATTGCTGTTATTGCTTTAGGGTAAACCATTATGAACACTAGATTGTACTCAAGTTCCTTTTTGTGAAAGGAGGCGCTGAGGAAGCTGCAGCACTCTAATGAACACATCCATGACAATCACAGTGATGGAAAGCCGTGCTCCCACCTGATGGAGACATTCAGCACCAACAGAAACGAACGGCAGAGATCTAAACGTTCCTCCGGTGCAACAGGACTGTAAATAAGGCTCGACTCAACTGATTCAGTCACATCAGAATGCACATTTCCTAATCCGATTCCTTTTATGCCATTTTTTAAAATTTAACTCATATATTTTATTAAAATATCATGTTCTGATGTCTGAACTGACTGAAACAACTTGAAACCAGCCTTATCTTAAGATGAGAAAATGAAGGTTTAGTGGTGTTTTTGCTTTTGGAAGAGAACCATTCTTCTGTGGGATTGCCATATTGCACATGCAACAAGCCAAAGCTTTGATCCCATTCTTGCTAAAGCCATAAATGCCACTCAGACCCACTTGAGCTGCTCAAACAGCTGTTAAACCTCATTCAGATTGCTTTTCATTTCAGCTGAAGCACAGTCCCAAAGCCACCGGGATCAGTCGTGTCAGCTATTTTTATGTTACAAAAGGAAATTGACTCTGGAGGTCAAAAACAAATTTGTTTTTGTCACAAGTTGGATACCTCAACTCTCCCATTTCTGCAACTTTGATTGTCTTTTTATGTGAAATCATCTCTACAGTTTCATTCGATTCTTTAGTGATTTCTTTTTAAGCAAAAATGTCAAACGTTCTCTGGTAGCAGCCTCTCCGAGGGGGAATTTACTGCTTTTCTTTTTTTGTGTGATAGTAAACTGAATATTTAGATTTGGACATTCTGTTTGGCAGACACAAGGAATTTGAAGACAAGTAACTATACTTATTAAGCTTTTTTCTGACCATGTGTGGACAAAATGAGACAAAAAAAACCTGCAGATTAAAGTAATAATAGTAAGTTGCAGCCTTAGATGTTTTGAACTTTTCATGATACATTATTTAAAAAAAAGAAAAGCTTTACATTTTAAAAAGTCCAAATTGGTCAACCTGAAACTATAACTGTTCCAGTCTGGTTGGATATCCATTGTTCCCTAAGATGTCCCTCAGAAAGCTTCAGTCTTTGTCCTGTTCAGGTCTCGTGGCTGTCAAAGAATGAGCTGTAAATTTTTGTGTGTCACTCATTGTGTCCCAGTGGCTACATACTGCATAGTTGAAGACAAAGTAGACAACATCTGTAACTTTAGGTCCAAATGTTCCTGTTGTAAAATAGGCTGGTGTGTAATGACACTATAATAATTATCTTGTGAATGTAATCAAGCAGAATCTGCTGTTCAAATGAGAGGGTTTGATCATAATTTATCAGGGTTTTTTTTTTTGCCATATACACTAAATGTTTCTGCGAGGCTCATTCTCATGCTTATCAGGCTGTAACTGTTTGAATATTTTACCCTCTTTTTGAATAGAGATTGCTGTGCAAATTTAAAAACTTTGTTTACTTGACATGTCAAGGTTTGTACTTGTTACCCGTGCTGTGCTAATTCAGTTGCTTGTGAACTTAGCAGAAGGTTGTTTTTTTCCTGTTTTCCTCCTTTCTTTCTTAAATTAAAGCTTTTTAGACATGGGCTGGGGTTCACGGTCTACCTGTGTCCATGCTTTGGATTGGTAGAAGTGTTCTGAAGACTTCTACCAACCCAAGTCATGAATTTGCACATCAGCTCTGAAATCATAAAAATATTTAATTAAATAAAAACGAAATGAACTCAATGAGCTATGAAACAAAATAGGATCTGGTCCCCACAAATTAGGACCTTTTCCAGAGAGTTTAATGTAGTTTCATGAGCAGCCACATGGGGGAGGTAGATGTTCTTTTCTGTCTCTGCCCAGTGTTCTGGTCTCCTTGACAATGATCATTCGCAACTTGCTGTAAAAGCCATTTTCAACCTGGTTTGTGTAAATGTGAACATGTTAAAAGATCATAAAAACTGAAATATGCTGCTGCATCACATAATTTTATAATGTTTTCAATAAAATCAAAAGAAAACCTGAACTTGGTCTGCTTGGTTTTTAACAAATCACTCCACAAAGCGGTAAATATGAGTGTGTGTGTGTGCTTTGCTATGTATTTGAATTATCTTTATATATATTGTATGCTATAAAAATGTCATTAAAAAGTCAAAGAGTCACAATTCATCAGTAAAACATTATCGAATAGCATGCCAAAATGTGATGAAAAACCCATAGTATGCCCCTCAAAATGGAAGAAGTCACAGTATAGTATGTCATAAAAATGTAATGGGGAAGTATTAGTAACGGTATAGTGAAGTATACCGAAAAAAAAAAATTAAATCTTGTTTTTTGTCCAAAAATGACAAACGCCATAGAATACTACGCTTATAATGGTAATAGTATAGTTTTATCCAAAAAATGTATATATTAAAAAAACCCACCATATTATAGCATGTCCAACAATGAAAAAACGCCAGTATGTCGAAAGTTATAGTATTTTTTGGCCAAAAATGCTAAGAGACTAATAAGCTGATAATGGTAATATTATATTTTGAACAAAAATATCAAAAACACACCATATTAAAGTATGTCCAAAGGTGGAAAAAAAACCCATAGTGTCATAAAAAAGTAGTGTTTTTTGTCCAAAAATGACAAGCAACACAATAGAATACCACGTTGATCAAGGTAATAGTATGATTTGTCCAAAAATATATTAAAAACACACCATAATAGTATGTCCACAAAAAAAAAGGTTAAATTTCTAAATGTCTACAAATGCTTAAAATGGGTCAGTTATAGTCTGTTGATACACATGGTAAAATAGTTTGTCCAAAAATAGTGAAAAAACACCATATTATGGGATACGTATGTCGATTTTTGTCATAAATGGTCAAATTTTAAAATGCCTAAAAATGCTTAAAATGGGTAAATTATAGTCTGTTGATACAAATTAGAGCATAATATAGAAATGACAAAAAAACACCATGTTATGCGATGTCTAAAAACTAAAAAAAGTTTTGCTGATTTTTTGTCAAAAGTGGTCGAATTTGAAAATGCCTAAAAATGCTTAAATTGGGTCAATTATGGTTTGCCCATACATGTTGTAGTATAGTTTGTCCACAAATCGTGAAAAGGGACCATATTATGGGATGTCCAAAAATAACCCCCTCAAAAAAGACGCACCATATTATAGTATGCTGAAAAAACAAAACAAAACAAAAAAACACCACAGTGTATTATGTCAAAGAAGTCAAAAATTGGTCATAGTGTTTTTTGTCCAAAGATGAATATAAAATAGTATGTCATAAAATGTCATAGCATTCCATGCCATAAATATGTCATAAAAGAAATTAAAATACAGTATGAAATAAAAATTGTAAGAGAATCAAAACCAGAAAGAGGTTTATTGCCAAGTGGCTTTTCACATACATAGAAGAAATTTGTTTTGGTGTTTGGTGCAACAATCAACATAGTTATCTGAAAGCAGTCAATATATATTTTTCAAACATAATTATAAAGATATGCAAATAAATACATAAAATCTATTTGTTTAGAACATTTAGAACTGCAGAGTTTTGGATCACTGTCTCAGAGATGTGTGTTAATGTAACATGAGAAAGCTGCTGCCACTTACAGGTGCATCTCTATACATTAGAATATCGTAGAAATGTTCATTTCCAGTAGTTCAAGTCAAATAGCCCCAACCAAGTATTGAGTCAGATAGATGGACAGACTTTTCAGACGCAGGGAAGTTATTAGGAACAAGGAAAAAACTTCCTCAGCACTCTGATGTAAAAACTATAACAAAAATCTTTATTCCACGGTTCTGTTCTTACAAGAGTATTGTTGATTTCCCCTATGAATAAATATAACTGCGATAAGGAAACCATGTAGCCCGGTCCTTCAGTGAGCCTCAACTAATGGAACTTACTTCAAATCCCATGGTCCAAAAAACAAAAAAAATCTTTCTCTTAAAGTCACAGTAACATAAAGTTAAATAAAAGGTACAAAAAATAACATCTTTATACAAATATTATTCTTATATGAACATGAATTACATCTAATTATGTTTTTATGACTGATTGTAACTTAACATAAAACACACTGAATTTTTTTCTATTTATTAACTTGGCTCCCACAGTATGTCATAAAAAATTTTAAAAAAATGTTATTAGTATGCCGTAAAAAAGTGATAAAAAACGTCAAATTATAGTATGTTGTATAAAAAAGAAAAAAGTCATAGCATAGTACGCCATAAAGTGATAAAAAAAATATAGTATTACTGTACTATGACATTACTCACATGCTATAAAAATGTTATCAAAAAATGTAAGATGCAAAAATGTCATTACGAATGTCATCGTATAGTGTGCCATAAAACTATATAAAAAACGTCATAGCACAAGATGCTATAAAAATCAATAGAAAATTTCATAAAACTAGTTTGACAAAAAAAAGGGAACTTTGTCTTTTTTTTACTTAACCATTGGACCAGTTATATCAACCGCTTATTTTATTTCTAGGTCTATTTATCTGTACCTATTCCTGTCTTTGTGCTGCTACATCACCTGAATTCCCACTTATAATTTACTCCTCACAGACAAAAGTTTAATGTTTGTTTTTTACTAACAGAAGTTTTATCCATACAGGAAGAGTCGGTTGGTTGATGTACATTGTCAGCGTGGGTTCTCTTCCTCCCACAGTCCAAAAACATGCACTAAGGTTTAATTGGTGACTCTAAATTGCCCGTAGGAGTGAATGAGAGTGTGTGTGTCTGGCGACCTGTCCAATGTCAGCTGGGACAGGAAATTCTAAATTAAAAAGACAGTTTGCAGAATCAAACCATTAAATTATAGCCATTTGGATTAAATGTTTAGGAATAATAAATAGTGGCCGGTAACACTGTACCCCACGTCATTCTTTTTATTGATGTTGTGTTTTTACTGAAGTGTTGTTGTTTTACGTCACTTCATGTAATTGTTGTGTGTTTTGCATGAATTTTTATAGCCGTGTCGAAAGACAAATTTCTGCTCTGTTGAACAGACAATAAAGATACATTCTATTCTATTCTCCAGCCCCGAGAGCGGATAAGCGATTAAGGATAATGAATGAATGCAGACAACTATTCTGCTGATAAGTTAAACTGGTTAGACACGTACCTCAACTCATGATTGTCATGAAACCTTGGAACCATGCACTCCACTTAGAAGCAGACACCTTTGCCACATACCATACAAACAGCAGTAATCAGAAAAAAATGTATATTCTAATCAAACTAACTTTGGCCAATTAGCTTCTTTGGAGTTCTATGAAAAACAAGCCCAGGCAAAGTGTTTTTTTAACTTGTATGAATGGATAATTAGACAGATTTCTTGTCACTCTTCTCATGTTTCATTAAGTTTATGGCAGAATATATTCAAGAGACCATTTAATTAAAGTTGAGCAGTGAATTCCACTTCTCCTTTATTGCATAGTTTCACCCATCTTTCACCTGAATAATCTTGCATAGCTCAGAAAACTTTAAACCCCAGGAAGTAAATGGATCATATCAATCCTGGGGGTTTAAAATGACATAAATACTGTAGTTCGCACACATTTCTGTGTGTAGTGCATTCATCAGTATAGTTTCTTTTTTTAATTTAAAAATAAAACAACCGTTCCTGAACTCCCTGAAGCAGCTGGAGAGCATTTAAAAGTCACCCCTAAAGCATTATAAAATGCTGTTACAACAGTCATAAAGCAGTGCATTGAATATACTCAAAGCTTGGAGCGTAAAAATGCAGTAAAAAAGGAATCATTTTACAATCAAAATACAAGAACAATACATTTTGAGCTCTAGAAATTTGTCTCTAGATTGCTTAAATGATTCATGTACCACGGCAACTTTGGTTAAAGTTAAAAAACAGAAAAAATCAGCCTAAAGACCTGGATGTTCTTTGGTAATTTTTTGGTACAAGGCACGAATGTTCTTAAAGTCAAGGTGGAATCAAATCTGAAAGTAAATACGCAACGCCAAAATTAGCTAAATAGATTCATCCTTAGTCTCTATGTTGACATATTTGTTCAACAGGGATGTTACGACATCTAAATCGTAGCTAGAAACTCAAAATAATAGAAAACTTTGCAAAGACTATAAAAACTGGTACTAAAAAAGACAAATTCCAAATCAGTAACTAAGTGATTAGTTTCTCAGTAACTACTGGTTAGCTGCCTATTTTCAGGGTCGGGGAAATATATTCTGAAAATAAAAATAGCCTGTGTTCATATTTCTATGATCTGACCAGTTTGAAGCCCTGACCAGTGTCCAGTATCGCTGGTGGAAACCAGTTGAGTTTAACTCTCTTAAGACATCGCAGGCAGACGCTGCAGAGCCAGAGCACATTGAGCCCGCTGCACCACAGCGCCAACTGGACCACCGGGTAGGTCATCCGAGGGAAGTACATGCTCCAGTGGTTGGTGACGTCACTTCCTGACGGCAGGTGCAGCATATAGTCACTCCAGTGTTTGGAGATACCGTAGGTGGCAGAAACCGGCCTTCCCCTTCCAGACCACTGGATGTTGGAGTTGGAGTTGCAGTTATACTCGACCCACTGAGAGGTGAAGTCTCCCAGCTGTGGCGGATCCTGCAACTCGACGTCCGTCACTCGAGCTAGCGTCGCTCCCTGCACGGCCACATACAGACCCTCCACCTTCCTGACTTCCTTCACCCACGGCAGTGAGTTGTCACAGTCCAGCACTAAGATGAGCCGGGAGCAGAAGCTGGCGTTTTTCTCCCTCCACCACTCCAAGATCTGATCCAGACGAAGAGTGTCTCCCCCTAGTGATGAACACAGAAACCAGCTGATTACAGATAACACTTAACCTGGCTAACACCAGACCTAATCTCAAATGAGATCTGGTCTGGCAACCAACCATTCATTTCTCCGTAGAGGAGGTGTGGTTTAGGATCCTCCGGAGCCGTTTATTGGGCCCTTAGAATGTCTATCAAAAGCGTCTGTAGGTAGCTCTTAGCCAATCAGATAAGTTATACCAGATGATGTAGTAGAGCAACAGAAATGGATGTTTCTTGTGTGTGTGTCTGTGAGAGAGTGTTGCTTGCTGCTTTGCTTCTCCAGTTCTCGCTTTCTGCAAGATTATTTATTTTCACGCTTTATTCCCCCTCATGTCCTTCAGACACACATCCACTGATTTTATGGGCAATAAACAAGCTGCTGCGGGTCTCTGGGGGCTCCGCTGTCCCCTGGCTCGTAGCGAGATCACCGCCGTTACGCTAGCGCCGGTGATTAGCGCCGCTAGCCGCTAGCGGCGCTAATAGCCCCGCTACCGGTGATCTGGCTACGAGCCGGGGGACAGCGGAGCCACCGAGAGACCTTTCGCCTTTCAACTTTCGCTCTTAACTATTTAAAACACCATCTACAGCTAAAGAGAGTTTCGTGTCTGCAGCAGCCATGTTGGATCTGTAAGAAAACTACAAGCTTCCAAGTGCCGAGTAGTACGCGTCATCGTCTTGCGGTCCCTCCCCGCTCTGTGATTGGATCCCTAAAACAGGCTAAGAAAGCTTCCTGGTTTCCAGACCTCCTGGAGGTTCGAAATTAAATTCGAGCGCGCAAGGCAGCCTGGGTATACCCAGGCTAGATTACATTAGGGTTGTCAAAAGTATCGATACTCAAAAAAGGATCGATACTAAAACGTTGTATCCGAATACAATACTCATTTTCAAAAGTATCGATCCAACAATTTATTAAGCAGCTAAACCATACAACCTCAAAATATTGTTCTTATTGTTATTGTTTATTGTATTTAATTATTTTTTTGCACTACCTCAGACCTGAAGCTTGTTATCATAGTTGCAGTTTCTTTTTGCACAACTGTTTTTTATTATAAATATTTAACCTGTGGTTCTGTTAATTTTTGCATGTTGCATTTTTCTTGTTAACAAAAATATTTCTGTTAAATTTTGGGGTCTTTGTTTTTATCCTTGTGGTATCGAAAATGGTATCGAGTATCGAATATTTTCCTGAGTATCGGTATTGAGTTGAAAATTTTAGTATCGTGACAATCCTGGATTACACAGAAACAAAAAGTGCATGACAAGAATAATATGATTCTCAGATTGATGAAAACACCGATATGGCATGCCAGAACAATGTCATAAAAAAGTAACAGTATAGTATACCATTAAAATATCATTTAAGTAAAGTCATAGTTTAGTGTGCTGTAAAAATGTAATTAAGAACTTTCATAGCATATGTAGTATTTTTTTAAAAATGTCTTAGAAAAGATCTTGGTATATATACAAATCTCCTAGCCTGGGTATACCCAGACTGCCTTGCGCGCTCGAATTTAATTTCGAACCTCCAGGCGGTCTGGCAACCAGGAAGGTTTCTTAGCCCTGTTTTAGGGATCCAATCACAGAGCGGGGAGGGACGGCAAGACGATGACGCGTACTACTCGGCACTTGGAAGCTTGTAGTTTTCTTACAGATCCAACATGGCTGCTGCAGACGCGAAACTCTCTTTAGCTGTAGATGGTGTTTTAAATAGTTTAGAGCGAAAGTTGAAAGGCGAAAGGTCTCTCGGTGGCTCCGCTGTCCCCCGGCTCGTAACGAGATCACCGGTAGCGCATCATCGGTCTCGCCGGTGATTAGCACCAAGCCGGCGAGACCGCGGGTCACCGACGGTGATCTGGCTACCAGCCGGGGGACAGCGGAGCCCCCAGAGACCCGCAGCAGCTTGTTTATTGCCCATAAAATCAGTGGATGTGTGTGGCTGAATGACATGAGGGGGAATAAAGCGTGAAAATAAATAATCTTGCAGAAAGCGAGAACTGGAGAAGCAAAGCAGCAAGCAACACTCTCTCACAGACACACACACAACAAACATCCATTTCTGTAGCTCTACTACGTCATCTGGTATAACTGATCTGATTGGCTAAGAGCTACCTACAGACGCTTTTGATAGACATTCTAAGCGCCCAATAAACGGCTCCGGAGGATCGTAAACCACACCTCCTCTACGGAGAAAAGCATTGTAGGTGTCCAGACCAAAGCCAGGCTACAAATCTCCTTTAGTATAATGTAAAAAAAGCACTAGAAATGTGTTTAAAATAAGACCTAAAAAGATGTCATAGTAAAGAACGCCAGAAGTAAGTAATGAATTTGATACGATGACAACGCACTCAACACTACTGTACCTAATCAAGCTCCATTAACTTTCACAATTAATATACAATTTATTGTACAGTCTAATAATCATATTACTATTAAAATGGTCAATTAACCAACTTTAACATCATATCATCATCATAATTAATCAGAATTGCCTAAACGTGATGCCCCACTCACCTGCTAATGCCCACTCTCCGGAGCGGTGACTGTGACCGCTGTAGAAGATCATGTAGGTGTCGTGTCGAGGCCCGTCTGCCGTGCGAAGCTCCAAGAAGGATTTGATCTTGGCCTGCAGAGCCTCCAGGCTCACCCCGCTGGTAGAGTAGTCGCAGCCAAAAGCCTCAATCATGTGGTGGGCAAAGAAGCGCTGCACATTGTTCAACATGCCCGTAGAGCGCCTGTTCAGCGCATGAACCTGATCTGGAGGCAGCAGCATGGGCTGCCCGTCAGGACTGTGAGGCAGACAAAAAATAATTAGCATTTAGATCATTCAGCTAGGGCTGGGCGATATGGCCCTAAAAGAATATCACGATATTGCAGGCTATTTTTGCGATAACGATATTCTTGATGATATTAGGAAATACTTAAAATTGATTTTTTTTTTGTCTTTATAAATAATTAAAAATCTAAAATGTAGTGTGAAGTGCAAATCTCAACAGTTGCTAAATACAAAAACATTTCCTCCTGACTCTTGAGTATGAGCAAATAATTAAAAAAAAACATTTAGGGGTTCCGGGGGCATATTTTAATGAAATTTTGTAAAGGAGAATAAAGGTTCTTGTTTTTTTTATTTAAGGAATCTTATTTTGACAGTCTTCTTGTAAATTCTGTGGTGGATTCTCTTAACACACTGTGCTCTTATTTTGAAAGCTGCATGTGTTTAGCGACAGGGAGTAAGTAGCTTTTTGTGATAAAAACAACTTTAACCACTACATCAAGAAGTAAGAACATTGCCAATATCATGATATGCATTTTTTTTAACCATAAAAAAAATATACTGATATTATTGTGAACGATACGATATGGCACACCCCTACATTCAGCACAGGTCAGGGGGGGTCCAATGAGTCAGCAACAGCTTCATGAATACACTATGACATACAGCTATTTGGCTTTGAATACTGAGCCAGCACACATTGCAGGAATGTAGCATTTGCCTGCTAACAAAATTCTAATTATAGACATGGCCATGTTTAAACTTGAATCACAATGTGCAGGAAATGCAAAACATTGATGTCTAAACTGTTTTGTGGCAAGATGCACTTGACACTTCAAACCAGGAATCATATACAGAAGAATATTGATTTAAAGCCAAGGAATGTTTTGATGTATACCTCTTAGAACTGTCACCATATTATGGGATGTGTTAGATTCATTTTTTAGTAGGGCCTTCTACTGGAAGGTAAGTGTTTCCTTCTCTGCCAGCAGTTACAGTACAGGCGAAAAGTTTGGACACGCCTTCTCATTCAATGCGTTTCCTTTATATCCATGGCTATTGACATTGTAAATTCATCAAAACTATTAATGAACACATGTGGAATTATGTACTTAACAAAAAAGTGTGAAATAACTGAAAACATGTCTTATATTCTAGTAAGCAAAGGGTGGTTACTTTGAGGAATCTAAAATACAAGACATGTTTTCAGTTATTTCACACTTTTTTTGTTAAGTACATAATTCCATATGTGTTCATTCATAGTTTTGATGCCTTCAGTGAGAATCTACAATGTAAATAGTCATGAAAATAAAGAAAAACGCATTGAATGAGTAGTGTCCAAACTTTTGGCCTGTACTGTATACTGGTACTGATAAATTAATGGCTGATCATTCAAAATGTAGAGATAGAACAAAGTCAAATTGCTTTAAAGATTTTACAATATAAAATAAAAGAACATCAGGTAGATTCAGACCTGTTGTTGGTTTTTGTGATATTGAAAAACGCATTGAATGAGAAGGTGTGTGTCCAAACTTTTGGCCTGTACTGTATGTGTTGCACACTACCTGCAGTAGTTGGTGGGGATGACCACGGCGTAGCCCACACAGGTTCCTCCCAGGGTGTTCCCCAGCTCATGGAAAAGGCCGTGAAACAGAGACTCCAGAGGCAGGACGAGCAGGAACATGCTCACAAAGATGCTGCTGGAGGCCTGCAGAGAACAATCATGACCCAATAAAATATTAGTCTACACTTCACTTACAAGAGCATGGCATTTGAAGGAAAATGCTATGGAAGAAACTGTAACATGGATATTAATTTGTTACATTTGCAACATTTTAGCAAATATAATACAATACTTCACTTCAGGATAGCAATTTACTCCTAATAACACATTTGAATCCTGATTGAATGTGGAGTAGGAGCAAGCAACAATAAGAGTTTAAGCTGTTTTGTTCAAATTCAGTTCAAATAAAAATATTAAGGAAACTGAGCAATGCAGTTTGCCTTTTAATAACAGGAAATAAATAAATGTTAGGCACACTCTCAAGACTGTCCCATAGTCCAAACCAGTGGATCCCAACCTGAGGTTCAGGACCCCCACAGGGGTTTGCAAGATAAATGTGAGGGGCTAGAAGACGATTAACAGTAGAAGAGAGAAGGACAAAATGTGTCTCTTATATTTAATTTCCTCTAATCGTTACTTTTTTTCTCATGAATTCATGGAAAATACTAGAACTACTGATGAGGGGCCTCGTGTAAACATTTAAGGGTTCTCAAGCCAAAAAGGTTGGGAACCACTGCTCTAAGGATGAATAAATACCCAAACAATGCCATTTCTCTTCCTTTGATGCTGTGTGGCATCTCTCTATAAAACTATAAGATATACAGTACAGGCCAAAAGTTTGGACACACCTTCTCATTCAATGTGTTTTTCTTTATTTTCATGACTATTTACATTGTAGATTCTCGCTGAAGGCATCAAAACTATGAATGAACACATATTGAATTATGTACTTAACAAGAAAAGTGTGAAATAACTGAAAACATGTCTTGTATTTTAGATTCCTCAAAGTAACCACCCTTTGCTTACTAGAATATAAGACATGTTTTCAGTTATTTCACACTTTTTTGTTAAGTACATAATTCCACATGTGTTCATTAATAGTTTTGATGAATCTACAATGTAAATAGTCATGAAAATAAAGGAAACGCATTGAATGAGAAGGTGTGTCCAAACTTTTGGCCTGTACTGTATGTTGTCTGGCTGCCCTCACCTGCCAACAAAGAGCTGCAACAGCAACAGTTGACACCAGAGAGAAGAGCACCAGGCGTTCAGAGATGAGGCAGAAATGTCTCATGCCCTTCGAGGCCATAACCTTGTCCAGGCCGCTGACCCCTGACCCCTGGGACAAACACAGCCTCTGGCATTCGCTGAGCTTGGTGTGAAAGCCCCACACTGTGACGACAAACACCATGTGGCAGATGGCCCAGAAGAGCACACAGACAACAAAGCCTGGGATCATCAGGTACCACTGCTCCAGGTCTGTCAGCTTTCGAGCAGCTAGAATGATGAAGGCCACCTCCACCACCAGCAGAGGCAGGAGCGACAGCCGGCGCCACAGACCTCGCCACACCAGGAAAGGCTGCCATCGCTCGGTCACAGAGAGCCCGCTGAAGTAGACATCCAGCAGAGGGTCGCAGATGAGCTGGCTGAAGAAGCAAGCGAGGGCGAAAGGATTGATGGTGATGTTCAGAGATCTGAAGAACAGCACGGCGGTGATGACAGCAAAGCAAACCAAGTTGGGCAGCGCCAGGAGAGCCTTCATCCGGAGGGCAACCATCAGCGTGGCCAGCGCCACCACCAGCACCATCACGCTCAGGGACTTCTGGATGAGCAGCACCGTGCTGGCGGTGGCAAAGCCCACCAGCTCCAGCCGCTCTGCAGAGGTGAGGAAGGCAGGACGGTACTTGGCGCATCCAAACAGTCTCTCCAGCAGCGCCCACAGCGTCCTCAGAGCCACGCTGGCCAGCAGCAGGTAGTTGGCTGCCTGCTCCTTCACGTCGCCCTGCAGGGCGGGACTGTTGAGGAAACACTGCAGCCCCAGCAGGAACCCGAACCACAGGTGGAGGAGGCTGAGGCTGACTCTCTCCATGTTGAAGTAGTAGTAAACTATACTCGCTATTCCGAGAACAATCAGAGCCACTATGAAGGTGACAAGCAGAGTGGTGTCGGCGGTCCTCTCCCAGCGAGCATAGAGCCCCAGACACAGGGCGAGCAGCAGGTTGAGCCCGGCGAGGGAGCCCAGACACCGGACCGACGACCACAGGCTCACGTCCCCGTTCACCTCCTCCAGCCGGGTCATCGCTGCATGGAGGAAGTGGCTGACACAGTAGCGTAGAAAACGACACATTTTTAGATATCAAACAGACCGATCAGCTACCGGAAGTTAAAAACAGGCACGTGAGTGAGTTTCAGTCGGGTTATTGTCCGTTATGACATCTGAAAGTGGCTAGTTAGCAACTAGCGATGCATCTTTACAGCGGTCACACAGAAGTTAGCACACAGAAATATTTACATCTTGACAATCTTTTTTCGTGCTCTTTCTTCATCTCATGTCAAATGCGGCTTTAAAAAGATGGAGTGCCCTGAAACCAGCTGTCAGGAGAGTGAGAGACATGTCCGTTAAAAAAAAGTTTGGAACGACAAAAGTTTTGAGTCAGTTGACAGGCGCCATGATGGATTCGACTACGGCAAGCCTACAGGATCAAATGCCTTTCGCCGACGGTAAAGGCAAAATACTTCCAGATTAATTAATACGGAATACAGAATTCTGACTTTAAACTCAGAATTCTGAGAATAAAGTCAGAATTCTGACTTTAAAGTAAACTAATCCTCTTCCGTAAATAAGATTGCATGCAGTGATTGTAAAAAATATTCAGATCCCTTACTTAACCCATTGAGGCCTGAAAAATTGCTGGGCGATTTTAAAATAAGCCTCTAATTTTCTGGAAATTCTGGAAAATTCTGGGAAAAAAAGTGTCAATTCTTCTACTAAATAATAGATTTTTCAGCCTCTGTAGCAGATAGAAATGAAATTCAAAAAGGTATTTGAGAGCTTATAAAAATACTACAAAACGACGTAAACGCTTTCCAGGCGTCAATGGGTTAAGTAAAAGTACTAATACCAGACTGTGAAATTACTTAACTACAAGTAAAAGGTGTGCATTCAAAAGTACCAGCATCAAAATGTACTTAATTATAGTTATAAAGTATCAAAAGTGAGAGTATTCCTTATGCAGAATGGTACGGAAGCCCTGAAAAGGCAAGGCGAATTTAGGAATTTAGGAAAGGTTTTGTCTTTTTTCATTGTTAACCAAAACCTAAATTTAACTGGTACATATGAGACAACAATGCCCGAAAAAAGAAAGAAAAAAAGTTCACCATGCCTTTCAGGCCTTCCGCAGAATGGACCCACTCAGATTGTAAATGTATATTCTAAATATATTATTAGATTATTTGTATTGATGCATTTATGCAAGCAGTGTTTACATTTTGTAACAATATGGCTCATTTGAACTACTCAATATACTGTTATTAGGTTTAATTAAATATATGTTTAGATTCACTTTGAATTAATCATGCTTTTTGTGTTAAATGTTGACCTGAAAAGTAACTAAAGCTGTCAGCTAAATGTAGTGGAGTAAAAAGTACAATATTTGCCCCAAAATGTAGTGGAGTAGAAGTATAAAGTTCCAAAAAATGGAAATTCTCAAGTAAAGTACAAGTATATCTGTACAGTACTTGTGTAAATTTACTCTAGTTAAATTCCATAACTGTATGTATGTAACCAAAAAAGGTTTGAATGTAAGGTTTACACAAGTTTTCTCTCTTTTCCAGAGCTTTCAGTCGTGTATCTCACAAGGATCTTGACTAAATATTGTTCTTTAAAGGTCAAGAGTCAAATTTTAACCCCAACAATGTTCGTTCCAACTGAATAAAACTGGAAAATTAAACCAACTCTCTATCTCTTAATCTAATCTGTCCATGTTTCAGATTTGAGGGGGTTCTGGGAATGTCTACCTACTGCTGCAGCACTTTGGTCAAAAATGCCCAAAATATCAGCCAAAATATAGCAGCCAAGATTTTAAAAATGGTATTTTTTTCACATTTACTTTATTAATTCACTTTGAGATAGTAAGTTTGAGATATTCGAGCTAGTAAAATACTTGCATAAGTTTCAAGTGTGAACCTTAACCCCTGAAATAAATATTGAGGACATGGCCTTAGTGTCAAAATGTTCATAAAGGCTAGGTGTCTGCTATGCATAATGTACAGTACATATGAAGTAAACCTAATATCCTATCCTATATATTGATAAATACTCTGTATTTGAGAAGACCTATCAATCAATGACCCATTCTGTGTGCAATATACACAAAAACAAACAACAAAAAACAAGCAGACACGTTACATTTACTTCATTTATAAAAGAGAAATACAACCATACTATAAGCACACATTGTTCTGCATTGTTGAGAATGAAGATGAAACAACTCATGCAAAATGGGCCAAAAGAAATATTGGAAGACAAATGCACCAATTAAATCACAAAACGTCAAAGTCTGAATATGTGTGGTATTGTGAAATATTTTTATGAACGAAGAAGATATCAGCAGAGAGATGTGCATTGACTGGAAAATGATATGGGGATGGCAACAACACGCTGCATTACATCAACACTGGAAATGTTTATTGTTATTCATTTATATGACAAAAAGAGAACCGGTCAGTTAGTCTGCACTGTTTGGCCAAAGAAGCCTGAACTGTTTTACTGTTAAAAGCTATGAGTTTCATTTTCTCCAGGGGGATGAAAGTCTGCTTGCAACATACAATAAATGTGAAGAAAGAAGGCACCTTATACTTACTGGTATTATCTTATGGGCCCCATCATATTGGTTGTAAAACTGTCATCATAGGAAAATAATTACATCTTGTGACACCCTTTGGGATCAATGATAAAGTGCCACTGACAAAAACACATCAATCCATTCCTTCATTCATACTGACAAACCCAATCACACGTTTAGCCCATTCAGGGACAGGCAGGATCACACACTAACATTTCATCTGGTAGTGTCTTTAGCTAAAACCTCCCCCCTCCCTGCCAGACACAACATCTTCACATCTGGTCTCGCTGGCTATTGCTAAAATCTACAAATTTTCTCACCTGTTTCAGAGGTTCTGTATGACAAAACAGTAAATTAGTGCAAATTTCTTCTGTCGAGGTGAATTTTCTATGAGGAGCTCAGATCTGGATGTTTTTTCTTTTTTTTTTTGGGAGGCAGGGTACTTACTGCAGTTTCACATCAAAGTTACAAAATTGTGTCAAAGGATACTGGTGCTTTAAAGTTCATTTGATATGGGTCACCGCCTTGCAGTGTTGTAATATTTCTCTGCTAGAAAACAAAAATGTACCGGAGATCTAACAGGAGATAATTCAGTCTTAACATCTGTGACGACAACAAGGAGGGAAAAAGTCTAACAGCTACTTTGAAACACTCGTACCTTGTTACACAATGAGTAAACACAGTTACAGTTTCACATTAGTAAACCTAGTAATACTCCTACCGTATGGTTCTGAAAATGTTTAAAATGCTACAAATACCACTTTCTTGTAAAAGATACACAAATCATTCAGAGGATGCCAAGTTAAAATGGCATTGCCACACTTTACACTGGACAACACCAATGTTTTGACTGTTTGAGAATATATATTTCAAAACAATGTTGTTTTTTTTGTCTTGGAAAACTAAATGCACATCAAGAAATTTTCAGAAAGTCTAGCTGCATGACTGTGACAGAAGCAAGCGTACCAGTCCAGTCGTTCCATCTCAGTCTCTCCAGTGCAATCATACTCCTGTCAGACTGCTCAGGTTGCTGTGTTTGTCTTTTGTACTAAGCAGCCTGCCACTCTAGCTTATTCAAACAGAGACTGAGTACAGAATGCAGACAAGCCGACTTTTGTTATTGAAAGCTGATTGGAAGATGGTATGGAAATTAAGGAGCAGGGATTTAGATATCTTAAGGGCATTCACTTTCCAACTCTTAAAAAACCTAGATATTTATCAAAATATAACCATCTTAGTGTGTGTGTTTATGCGTTTTTTGTGTGTGTGTATGTGTGTGTACTCTCGAGAGGAGTGTGGATATGAGAAAATAATCTGTAAACTTCTCTCTTTCACACTGTGCAAACTGCATTGTTTTGAGGGGAGGGAGGGAGAAGTGGGAGAAGAATGCAGCAGGTTGAATTTGGCAGCGCAGCAGTTGAAGGGGAGGTGATAGTTACGTAGAGAAGAGGAGAGAGAGGAGGAGGAGGAGAAGGAGGAGTAGAGGAGGGGGTTAGCTGGTTTCGCCTAGCTCTGAAGCAGGATGGGGTCTTCTAGCTCATGGAAGCCAGGCACCGAGCTGCTCTGGCTCTCCCCAGAATCCGAATCATACGGCGTGTCAGGTAGCTCCGTGAAGCCCCAAGCCATCTGGTCATCCTCAAACTCGGAGCGCACCTGCACGGGAACGTCGGAACACTCTTCCTCCTCGTTGGAGTGGAAGTCCTGAGGGATGTAGAGCATCTCTGGGTAGTTGCGTGACACCAGGTCGCTGGTGGTGGCCAGGCACACCTTACGGAAGGCGATGAGATGCATGTGGGAGTACTTGACGTATTTGTAGCGCTTGAAGCCCAGCGACTCCACCGCCACCCGCCAGCTGCGCATCATGAGGGCGTGGCGGTTTTGGTGGGAGGAGTCAGGCGTGATGATGAGCAGCAGGCCGTGCAGCTCCAGCAGCTCGTGGGCCTTCTTGCAGCAGATCCAGCGCTGGTAAGGAGAGGGGAAGTAGGAGAGGAGCAGGGAGAAGACCACCACGTGGAACAGCTGGGCGGGCAGCGAGTCGATGGGGTTGTGGAGCTGGCGGAGGAAGGCCTCGACCGCGTCACTCGCCAGCTGGAGCGGCTGCTGGAGCTGAAGGTTGAGGAAGTCACACTTGTACACGCTCTGAAGGAGAGAAAACAGGCAGGAGTTCAGCACAAATAGTTGGAATTAGGGATGCACAACATATACTGGTACTGATAAATGAATGGCTGATAATTCAAAATGTAGAGATGGAACAAAGTCAAATTGCTTTAAAGATTTTACAATATAAAATAAATATTCTTTTCAACCTGTTTTCTTATATAACCAAATTGTCAGATGTGATCAGGTTCATTCTTATGTGACAAGGTCAGCTAATGGTGGTCAGATGATGTTACCATGTCCAAAATCAAATGCCTTAGAGAGAACAGTTATTTATCGTGCTATCAGTTATTGGAATAATTGCCCACTGAATATACGTGAACTGAATAGTAAAGTATCTTTTAATTATTACTTGAGAATGCACTATTTAAATATGTGAGTAGCGAATTAACATATTTACTGTATGAAAGTGAGAATTAATGTAATAGATATGAATGTAATAACTTATTCGGAATGATTTCTGATGATGTATATAATAATGTCTACAATGTTTAATTGTTAAGTGATTTTTGTTTTGTCTTGTGGACGCCAGGAAGACTAGCTCGTCCCACTTTTGGTGACAGCTAATGGGGATCTTTTTAACAATAAACAATAAACAATAAATAAAATAAAAGAACATCAGGTAGATTCAGACCTGTTGTTGGTTTTTGTGATATTGCTTAAATCTATGAAAATTAAATCGTCCATCTTTTTTTCCACTACATCTTGACTTTTCTTAGCCTCAGGTGTGCATAAACTTAAGGTGATTGGCTTCTTTTTTAAATACAAAATTTAATGACCATAAGAAGCAGGAAATGATCAGTACCTGTTTTTAAAAAAAAAAATCTATAGCCTGCATCCTAATCATAATAGTTATGTGATCTTTTGCACTTTATCGTGATTTGTCAGTCATTCCAGTTATGTAGTTTCTGTATTTGCAGCTGCAGAATGCACAACACTTTTTGTTCTGCTTTCTGCAGAATTTGCTCACAACCACAACATACCCCTGCATGAGTCATTTCTGGTGTTGCTTTTGCGTCGTAATGCCAGCAGTGACAAAACAGAAACCTCACGCATTTTGTTTGTCTAAACATTAAAAAAAAAAATTGAGCAGAAAAAAAATAAGCATCCATACCTCAACTGCAGGCACTATGTCAATACCAACTGTCAGGAATTCATCAAACTTCAGGAAAGGGTTGAAGCAGCTTCCCACGTCAAGAAGGCGCATTTTCCCCAGCTGAGAGATAGAACTGCAACGCAAATGTGGAGCAAGTGTTGAAACAAACATGTGACTTTAGCATCCAACAGTGTCTCTTTGTCTTGTAACAACCACATCATTAAAATAAAATCAACAGATCATTTTTTACCCCTACAACAAACACATACAGCATCACATGCCATGGTCCGTTACATTTCTTTGATTTAAACTACTAGTGACAGTAAAGATGCTTTGACGAGGAGCAAGGTTCACACATAATTTGCAATTATGACTGGAGATTCTTTATGTAGGAAACCGGAGAAAAACAAACAGGTTTTTTGATCTGTAAAGCAAGCTTCAGGCCAGCTACTGTATTTTGCTTTGTGATAAGGTTAGTGTGCTTACCTGGGGTTGATGCTGTGCGGTTGGGCACTTACAGACGCTGCAGTCAGTCCCATGGCTAGCCTGGCACTTTTATCATCCTTTTCTAACATTCTTTTCATTCCGCCATCCAGAAAGTATTCTTGACAGACACTGTGTGGAATCAGAAACACTACTCAAATTTTCCGTGCAAGTGAAAGCGACATGTCGCAAAGGCACATCCTACAGGTTTGTTTTTTAACCCATAAGAACCCAGACCCAGTTATTCTTAAAGGAAAGTTATGGGGGATATAGCACCATTTCTGATGAGTTAAAAAACACTATCCCTAAATGTCAAAGATCTGTGATGTGACATAAACGTTTCATTGGGCGCTTATAGTATTTATGTTTATAATATTTCGTATTTTAAAATTTAAAAAACTAGACACAAATGTGCCTTTTTCTCTGCATCTCCACAACATTTATCAAAATTGTGACATTATTAGTTCTGTTTAACAACAAATTATCTTTTAGATTTGTTTTTAAGTAGCATAATAATAATAATAAATCGATAATAAATAAATACAAATAACCATGTGTCTTTTTGGTTGCATCTCCATAACATATATCAAAATTGTGACTTTAATTTGTTCAGGAAATATGGTCGGAACAAGTTTTCGCTTATAGTATTTATGTTTATAATATTTATGTTTGTCATATTTCGTATTTTAAAATTTAAAAAACTAGACACAAATTTGCCTTTTTCTCTGCATCTCCACAACATTTATCAAAATTGTGACATTATTAGTTCTGTTTAACAACAAATTATCTGTTAGATTTGTTTTTAAGTAGCATAATAATAATAATAAATCGATAATAAATAAATACAAATAACCATGTGTCTTTTTGGTTGCATCTCCATAACATATATCAAAATTGTGACTTTAATTTGTTCAGGAAATATGGTCAGCACAAGTTAAATGCAATACACGACACCCTGTTAATGGATTAGAATTGTTAAATGGGTTTAAACTTAGCCTCGGAACAAAAAATAGAAGATTTAACGTGTTTGTTACACGGGTGTCACCATGGGTTCTTATGGGTTAAACAAGTCAGACTTCACCGTCATGAGGTCTGAATCTGCAGCTGATAGACATCTGAAGGCAGCCGTACCTGCGACACCATTCGATGCGTCCCTCTCCCTCGCAGTTTTTGGTCCAGTGGTTGTCGGCGAGATTCTTCATGGCAAGGGCGTACTCACTCAGCGTCTGCTCATCTTCACAGTGCTCGCGCCAGATCTTGTCAAAGTCGCCCACTGAGGGAAATAAAAAGTAAACTCAGGACAGAACTAACAAATAAAAAAACAAAAACAAGTAAACCACAGACCTCACAATTTAGCAGAATCAGCTGAGAGGTTCAAAGTTAGCTTAGATTACTGGTATCATCGTGCAGAAGTCTTATTTGTGTCCTCTTTAAGTCACTTGACACTTTTATCCACAGCAAGCAGCAAACATTCACTACCTACTTGCCAACTTTGGTCATCCTCTTTAGCAACAAAACATGGCAGCACTCCTTTGGAAAAACCTGCTAAAAAGGCTCAGACCACACTTACTGCTACATTGCCTACATGTTCACTCGTCCCTGCCAGCACAGAAGTGGAACTGTTCCTCTTAAAACCGTACACAAATAGCCATTTCACAGTTATATTAAAGTCCACAGCAATTCCCTTTCAGCACGTCTCCACAGTTTACAGCCAGCAGCATAGGCAAACACACTGATAAGGGAGAAATCCCATGACCACAAGGAAAAACTCTGGTTCAGATTTGCAGAAATGAAAGGACAACAAGAGGAGTGGTGGTAAACAGCAGCGCTCTGGAAGCATGACCACTGTGATTCAATGCCAAGCCTACCAGATCATGCTTTACTTATTAACCACTCATGAGGTCTGCTAGCAGGACAACTTCTCTGCACAGCTCTAGTCTCCTAAAACAACCCGCTATTCTCTCTTTAGGCTGAATATTATCTGATTTACTCAATGACGTGATCTAACATCATTTTAAAACACTACATCATAGTTATGTAGTGGTTTTATGGTGGAAAACTAGGCCAGAGTCTACACAAATAACAGCAAAACCTGACCTCAGTATGCATTGCTTACTGCATAACTGATAGTAGAGAATGTGGCAACATTTGCACAGCACAATATTGACCCCACAAATATTACTGTTAAACTAGTAAAAGTTGTCTTGTGCCAAGTCTTCTCTTCCTGCTGCTTGCTTCGAGATTAATAAACAGTGAAATAGTCACATGCATATTTTTGATGATTCAGAAGCAGTCATTGAAACAAAGCAACAAAGAATTCAAGCAGGAGACAACCTAAATCATAATAATTGTGATTTTTAAACTTGCAAAGTCAAAGAAATACTATAGCTTACCAACTGTTATCTCTTGTTATGCTATAATGACAAGATAATGAAGAACTAACACCAAGTTTCCTTTTCTCAAGATAAAGATTTTGCACCTGCCGTTTTGAATTTGCATTTTTTTGTTGCCCTCCCACACAGTCTCCAGTAGGACTACGCATTTCCTCTGAACAAGAGAATGAGCATCAAAAACAGCAAAGAAGCGTCAGTGTGGGTAGGCATTACTGGTAAAACTGACAACAGTCTTCAAATGTCAGTTTTTCTTCTTTGAGCAATGAAGATCTCAAGTACTCAAATTGACACTCGGTGTCATATATTTGTGCTGATGTCTTGCAAAAGGGTTTTTCCAAACTTCCCATTTCACATCATGCTCTCATCCAGATTGACTCATAATAGGAAAGAAGACAGATGTTTTTCTACTCAAGACAAACAGCCAGAGATGAACACACACTGACTAGCCGTTTGTTGAAATTATCCCATGATACAGTCTTTACAGAGCTTCAAAAAGACATCCATTAACTCAATTTATTTCAGTCAGAGCAACAAAAGAACACAAGATAATAAAGCTGGATTTAGTTTTGCATTCTGCATACGGAAGGGGCAATTACAGTCCTGCAAATTTGTTTTGCAAAAAGTTTTGGGCTTGTTCTGAGTGAAGACAGGTGAGGTGTTCAAGGGGTAAGATGTCAGGTGAACATTTATGCTGAGAAATCATAGTTTTAATACATACAGTATCATCTGATCTGGTTATTTTTTTAGATTTACTTTTGTACTTCCCCAACTCGCAAAAGCAGAAGTAAGTTGTATCCATAAGTGTCAGATTTGTCTGTATGTGACTGCATATGTAGGGGTGAATGTATAATGATATACTGTGTAAATACATATACGTTAATGTATTAAATGTTGATAAATTTTAAGTTTTTAACCTGTTTGTTAGATCCACTTATCTGTATCCAACCTGTTTTTGTTTATTTGTTGTTAAATATTTACAAAATTGTTTTTTTAACTTATATTTTTATTTTATTCTGTTTGTTTCCCAATTCTGTGTTTTACTTGTTGAATCAGATTTTTTAATTTTTATATTTTCTCTTTGTCAGGAATTACTTACTTGGAAGCTGTTGCGTTGTTGAGTTAAAAAAACAAACAAAAAAACAAAAAAAAAACCAACTATATTTATGAGAAATAAATGGGAAATATTCCTCAAAAAATAGAACTAAAAAGAGTAAAATTTTAGAAAGATGATTTTCTCACCAATGAGCGATTCATTTATTGTAAAAGTAATGGCAACAGCCATAGGCCATTTGGACTATGAAATGTTTCCTAAATTAATATCCCATTTACTATATATATATATATATATAATTATAGAATTTGTATTATGCCATTGAAGCCATCCTGTCCAGCCCGACCTCTGTCACCTGTTATGAAACATCTGACTTACTTTCTAGCAAGTCAGGCTCAATCTTTTTTTTAAAAATTTAGAACAAAGGGTCAATCTTCTTGTGAGCTCTCCAAATCCCAACACTTTTGATCACTCCCTGCAGTTTGACACATAATAAGCTGAGTTTAGATCCACTCTCAGAAGCTAGTGTGTTTGTTTTCTTTAAAAACTCCATCCATGGGTTGCTTTTTGTATTTACTATTTCTTGCATAAGAACTTCTTTTGGAAGTGTTGTCTAGTTGAGAATAACATCAGTACTTAATAATAAAGATAACTTGGTTGTAAAAGTTGCACCAAGTGTTTGTCCAGCCCAAACAAGTTATCATTTATTGGCAATAAAGGGGCAATAGAAGGTAATTCATTGTCAATAGATAGTCTTTGTTAGTGCCTCTGATTAGTAACATATTAAAATAATGCACACTGCTTTTAAAAGAGGGACAATACATGCTGGCAATAAAGTTTATAGATGGCTGCAGCACTGGTGTGTATTATTAAGTAGCTTTAAAGGCCTTTGCTTGCTGCGACCTGCCTCCATACCAGCTAACAGGACTCAGAGCAAGACCGTTAGCTAGAAGGAGTAGCGTTACCGACCAGGAAAAGTTATCTTTTCCGGTATTGATGTTAACAGAAAGGGTTTAATTTTCTGTATTAAAGCCAAAGTTGAGTGCTAGCCACTCGGCTGCAGGGCCACAGAGAGACAGAGGGGCCCACTGAGGCAGCTTACCCTCTCTGTATTTCCTGCGCAGTTTTCTGTGGACGCTTTTGACGACCCCCGACAGCTTCTCCTGCTCCTGCTTGTATGGCTCTTCGTCCGGGATCGGCACGTAGAAGAGCTCCGTGTGGTTTTCCGTCTCCCCTGTCTCGACATTGTCCCGGAGGTCCATAGCACCGCGCCGCACCGCCGATGCTGTCCCTCTGCCAGTCGCTTCCCCTTTTCCCAGCTGCAAACCGACCGGCGAACCGGTGCCACCGGCCAACAAGACGCAATCTGATTGGTCGGCTTTGACAGACATGCTTCGGAACTGACAGTCCGTCGTCCAATCACAGGCCTGGAAGCGTACCTGAAGCCTGCGTGCGTGCCGTGGAGCGTTTACGTGCAGCTTGTAAATCAGACAACTTCTGAAACAATCACAACATGTCATGACAGGACACAAAATCTGTTTGTTTCCCAATGCTGTGTTTTGCTTGTTGAATCAGATTTTTTTGTTTTTATATTTTCTCTTTGTCAGGAATTACTTGTTACTTGTTGATAAAAAAAACAAAAAATATATTTTTATGAGAAATAAATGGGTAATATTTCTCAAAAGATAGAAATAAAAAGAGTAAAAACTTATGTCTCTGATGTTCTCAGGTGACACTTTCCCCACCTGTCTTTAACTGATGAGAAAGATGACTTTCTCGACAAAGCGCGATTCATTTACCTTCTATAAACACAAATAAAACCTATACTTACATAAAGCCAGACCCCCTGCCATACCAGGTACTATAAAAGGAATGGCAGGTACTGACAAAGAAATGTGTCCCAAATTAATATCCACCCCATTTACTATATGATATAGACTTTTTATTATTATGTTTATGTGTAGCTTGGAAATCAAACAACTTCAGTTAGTTATCACAACACCCCATGACAGGACACAAAATAAAGTTCTCAGGCCAATGCAAAAATCTATTCTCGCTAATGTGCCATATCTGTGCAATACTATATACTCTCAGGAAAAAAGACTATGTGCAATATTAACAATAACGATCAATAGTAGCCATGTCAGTATTTTATGTATATAATGTGTAATGTATGTATATTTATGTAGTATATAATTTCTTATTTGTATTTTATATCTTCGTAACTTATGTATCTTAAGCTGCTGTGATGACTTCTATCCTATCTAATTAGTGTACATTTATTTATTGTTGTTTTTGCTTTAACATCATATCATATATCATCAGATATAAATAAACGGCTCTGGAGGATCGTAAACCACGCCTCCTCTACGGAGAAATGAATGGCTGGTTTCCAGACTAAATCTCATTTGAGATTAGTCTGGTGTTAGCCAGGCTAGCTATCTCCTGCATGCCGCTACACAATTTTGTCTTTGAATGGGTTGTGATTTGAAAAAATATACTGTTGCTCCCATAGTCCCAAAAACAAGTTTGCATAATTTGGCGCAAAACAAGCACCCATAGCTGTTCCTTTTTCTTGTCTATACAGTTGGACTTGAAATAGGAAGACATTGTTTTTTAAAATCCATTCAGTGAGTTGCATAATAAAGTCACTAGGGGGCATAAGGTCATCAGGTCTTGACCCCAGATAGGGCTCTGTGTCGATGGTGGGGACAGAGTCAGGCGCCTCAAGCAGAGAGAGGCGCACTGGATTCATGTCCAATGATCCGTTTCACTCTGAAGAGTCAGCTTTTTCAAAACCAACATGGCTCAGTTCAAAATTTTGTTTCAAAACAAAACCTCTGCCACCAGCTTTCCTGGCCTCAATGAGGATCTTGACCTTTCATCCTTTCTGTGATAAAGACATTTTTGTGGTATAATGATTGGATTTTTTTGTTGTATAATGATTGGACTTCTTCCTTTGGGTTTCTATATTTGCTTTGTTATATTTGCATTTATATTTATATTGCTCTTCTGTTCTGTGTCATTACTTTTTAGGCCAGTTTTTGGTTTGTCGTTATGTTTTGTGGAGGGGAGATTTTCTATGTATATTAATGACCCCTGTTGATGCAATGAATCTGAGTCCTACTTTTCTAAATTACATTACATTACATTACATGTCATTTAGCAGACGCTTTTGTCCAAAGCGACTTACAATAAGTGCATTCAACCTGATGGTACTAGACATAGACCATAGCAAATGACATAGCAATGTTAGACTATGCAATTTATGAACATAGACATAAATAATGTGTCTGTAGTGGTGGAACAATAGCAGGAGCAGGCAGAGTTCTTACAGTCAGTGCTGTCAACACATCATGCAACACTAACATCTGAGGGAGTTATTTCTATATATTTATGCTGCAGCAGATGATTGTAAACCACAGGTCTGTATGCTCCCAGATGGTCAGTAAATAACTCAAAAATCCACCAGGGGGCGCTCACAGCCCAACTGTTGAGCCTCTATTGTCAGTCTCTGGTCTAGTTTCAATTTGATTGAAAAAAAAACTTAACATGAGCGCAGCCAGTGATACACTTTGAGTCTATTCTGAAAATGATTTTTGTCTAGAAATCATTCACTGGCCATGCTGAATATTTTGCCATAACGTCTGACAACAGAGCTGATGCCTGAACTGGTACCTGATAATCTCTAAATGATCTGTATACAGGTGTGCAGAGGAAATAAATCTGATAGTTTACCTTGGCAAAAAAACAAACAAATAAAAGACGAGACAATGTATTCAAAGACTATGAATTCCACAGAAACATACATATATTTCTAACTTGACTTAAACAGATTTTCATATATGGTCCACTCAAATATATGATATTGAAGATTCACTTAATTGTCATTTCAGTATTTTCAGACACACAAAGAAAAACAAAGTTTAGCTGACAAAGTTAATATGCCTGTATATTTAAGCCTGCATTTATCAAAAAGAATATGATTGGCAGGGTAGATTTTTATGGGTTCGTTTGTAGCAGATGAAACATAAACATTTTTTTTTTTACGGTTTATACACCCCATTTCTCCTGATTATAAGTTGGATTCACTGGAAAGTAAAGACAATATAGTTGTATTTAAAGTTAGATATCCAGCCTGTATTTAGCAACAAGGTCTATTTAGACTTTATTACAAAACATAATTCCCCTCCCTTCCAAAAATAACTCACAGCACATGATGGTGGCCTTCTTGTCTTTTTAGCAACAGCTACGTCTGCTTGTTGCACTGTGATATTCTCGTGGTTGGATGTAATTACACCATGAAAAACACTGTAATATTAGTGGGTATTAATGGAGCATGAGCATGTGAGGTCTTATAAAACCTCTAAGAGTAAACAGGAAAAGTTGCTTGTAACAAAGAAACGAAGGAGGTCATAAAATCCTTCTTAATAGTTTTATTTGTATGTTTATGCATTAAATTCATTTCATCTCACTTTTAAAGAATTCATGTGCTACAGATGATACGTTTCCATGTTAATATTTCTTTAAGTAAACATAAAAATGTCTCTTAAACTATGTATGTATAAAGGCAGATTTATTGCTAATTAAAACACTTTTTGGTTTTAAATGAGGCGCAAATCATAGCACATTTGATTTATTACTGCACTTGAGCAATAAAAGACCTAGAAAGATGTCAGAGAGAAGTGTGTGTGTGTGTGTGTGTTCTTGTATTTCCTACATAGTGAGGACCAGAACGCGTTCTTAACCAACAGAGTGAGGACATTTTCCGAAGTGAGGACATTTCGGCAGGTCCTCACTTCTTTAAAGGCTTTTTTGAGATTTCAGACTTTGTTTTAAGGGTTAAAGGTTACATGATAATGATAATTAACTGAAACTGTATTGCGTGGTTACAAAACTAACTAAAATTATAGTGAAATTGCCCTTCATTTTCGTCTTTGTCAACTTTTTTCATACATAATGAAGATGGATAAGGCAAAGGAAATAAAGGCAAAATTTACTGTGACCTCTTTTAATCTCCCACCCAACAAATACCCCATTACAAAAAAATAAAACTAATAAAAACTAAACTAAAACTAGCAAACTCACTCTAAAAACTCATTAAAACTAACTCAATTTGAAAACAAAAATTCACAAGAAAATTAAAACTAAAACTAGTGAAAAATCCAAAACTATTATAACCTTGCATGGGAATTCACTGTTCCAATGAGGGTCCTCACAAAGATAGAAGTACAAGAGTGTGTGTGTGTGTGTGTGTGTGTGTGTGTGTGTGTGTGTGTGTTCTTGTACTTCCTACATAGTGGGGACCGGAACACGTTTTTAACCAACAGAGTCAGGACATTTTTGCAAAGTGAGGACATTTCGGCCGGTCCTCACTTCCTTTTTTTGAAATTTCAGACTTTGTTTTAAGGGTTAAAGGTTACAGTTAGGTTCATGTTTAAAAAATGATATTAACCTAAAACTGTATTTTGTGGTTAGAAACTAACTAGAACTAACTAAAATTATAGTGAAAATGTCCTTCGTTTTCGTCTTTGTCAACTTTTTTCATACATAATGAAGATGGATAAGACAAAGGAAATAAAGGCAAAATTTACTGTGACCTCTATTAATCTCCCACCCAACAAATACCCCATTACAAAAAACTAAAACTAATAAAAACTAAACTAAAACTAAAGCATTAAAAAAAAGAATATTAAATTCTAATACTAACTGAATTTGAAAACAAAAATTCACAACAAAATTTAAATAGAAATGAATGAAAAATCCAATTTAACTATTCCAATGAGGGTCCTCACAAAGATAGAAGTACAAGAATGTGTGTGTGTGTGTGCGTGTGTGTGTGTGTGTGTGTGTGTGTGTGTGTGTGTGTGTGTGTGTGTGTGTGTGTGCGGAAATGAAGACAGGACAGTTGGCTGGGTGCAGTCTGCAGCTATTAAACACTGTTGTTGTTATCAGAATATGCAGTCTGACAGGTGGACGGGTCAGCCAACAAGCCCTGGTGATACATGGCCAACATAAGCTCCACCTGCACAGCTAACAAAATGATTATTGCTCTAATGGAGTTTGCTGGAACTTCAATTCTGTTCAAAAGACATTATGATTTCATGCTAAAAAAATAAACATTGTATGCAAACATACTGACAGAAGAAGTTTGGCACTATATATCTGATTTGTAATCTAATTTCGAACCTCTGAAAGACAGAAAAACTTGGGTTAAACTGCAGAACTCACAGATAATCAGTTTATTAAAAAGGAAACCTACGTCATCTTGATACTGTTGTGTCTTGCTGCAGGAGATTAATAGGGAAGGGACTGGTCTGAAAATGTGCCCACTGTCATTTGTTATTTTGTCCATAACAATTTTCTATATGCTGTACCTATACTGTTTTGTTTTTTTACTCCTCTTTTTTGTCATGTCTGAGCAGTTCTGTGTGTTTTGGGTTCTGAAAAATCAGAATCTGAAAAGTTCTGAAAAAAAAAAAAGAAACCTACAGTCGATCATTTTCCGTGGAGGATATAACTGGAACCTTATCCATTTGAAATGTATGCATAGGTCATTATTCTTTTTTACACAGAAAGATATACCCTTCTGTATGTCTGAATTGCCGAAAATGTTATTGTGCTTCTATTGGTGGCTAAAAAGTCCTCACTCATATGGTAAAAGACAGTGATAACCTCCCAGTGGACTGCAGTGAAGTCCCTTGGTGAGCACATTACTGCAGCTGTGTTCAGCTCAAAAAGCTAAAAGCCAAAGTTCAAACAGGGAGCAGGAACTACATGCAGTGGCGGTTCTAGACCGGTTTTACTGTGGGGGCCAAGCAGGGGCCAGTGCTTAATCAGAGGGGCGCATTAAAAAATGGCAAAGGTGATATTTAAGCATTCAAACCCTTATTTTAGCTTATTTAAAAATCTCATTTAAGTATATTTGGAAGATACAAATACACTGATTGAAACAATGAGACTTACCAACAATAACAACTATTTTTGTATGACAATGACATTTCTCATTTTTGTGCATATTTACTTTTTTAAAATTTTGAAAGTGCAGTACAATGAGAATGATCTTTTCTTTGTATACACACGCTTTTATTGCACAATTAAACTATTCTACAATGTACACATTTTGGGTTCCTTTTGTGTACAATGAGATATTGTTTGAACAAAAAATAGGTGAGAATTGTTCTGCTGTTCATCGTTATAAATCGATCATTTTATTATTAATTTGACACAGGGGCCACAGCAGGGGCCAAGGGCTTCTTCACAGGGGCAGTGGCCCCTGGAGGCCCCTGTGTAGAACAAGGTTATAATAGTTTTGGATTTTTCATTAGTTTTAGTTTTAATTTCGTTGTGAATTTTTGTTTTCAAATTCAGTTAGTTTTAATTAGTTTTTAGAGTGAGCTTTTTAGTTTTAGTTCAGTTCTTATTTTTTGAAAATGCTTAGTTTTAGTTTAGTTTTTATTAGTTTTAGTGTTAGTTTTAGTTTTTTTAAAAGGGCTATATGTTGGGTGCCAGATTCAAAGAGGTCATAACATTTTTTGCCTTTATTTCCTTTGGTTTATCCATATTAGCCCCAATAAGGTTATTAACTCTTACAGTTCCAGGTGATTTGAATTTTGGTTGGAGTGTAGACATCCCAGTCTCTGTAAACATATTCACCATGTGTTGCATGTTCAAATAGAAACACTGAATTATGAATGGAAAAAGTTGACAAAAAAACGAAAACTAAGGACATTTTCACTATAATTTCAGTTAGTTTTAGTTAGTTTTGTAACCACAAAAAACAGTTTCAGTTAGTTATCGTTTTTTTTAAAACTCTAGTTTTTATTTTTATTTCAGTTAACGAAAATGTTTTTTTAATTCTAGTTTTCGTTATTTCGTTAGTTTTCGTTAACTATAATAACCTTGGTGTAGAACCGCCACTGACTACATGCAATCACTAGTCACATGATTTAACGTTATGTTCCTCCATTCTGAGAAGTAATTTCCCAACCTTGAGCAGGCTTGGAAACTATTCAACTAGATTTATTGTTGTGCGCTTAAGACAGCACACCAAAAAAATGCACATGGATTTGGTTTGTCCTGTACTCAATTGAAATGTGTCACTCTTTTCCAGAGAAAGAAAAGGACGGAATAATCCTTAAGAACTATTGACCTCTATAGCTGTTTGTTCGTGTGTAAATATTGATTTTCAAGCTAAACCTTCGAAAGCCCGGACATAACATCTAAACAGTGTGAAAACACAGCTTAATACTTCCGATGGTCAGCTTGATGCCAAACATATTTTAATACTGATAAGTGGTGATAACATGATACCGGAGTTGATCAGAATGCAGCTCAAGATAAAAACATTTCAACACACCAGAAACACAAATCCAAACCATCAGGTCAGAATCCGGTTTCTTTGTTCTTGAGTTTCAGGGTTCGACCGCAGATCTCTGACATAACATACGCCTGATGGAATTCATATTTTCTTTTGAAAAGCACAGATTATCTGTTACTAACCTGCATACTTTCAGAGGAAGTAAACTTTATTCCAAGTGTATCAGCGTGCAGTCCAGTTTATGACAGAAAAATCCCATATTATAGACAGTTTTTTAATGATGCAGTAACCCAGTTTTGAGCCACACAGACTATAATATTTCAACATTAACGGGACCGATTGCCATGAAATTTTTGGTTCCAAAAGACAATGGGTAGTAGAATTAGATGTAAAACTTTCTGAGGTCTTATCACAATATTCATTAGATACTAGAGCCCAACAGATGTATCAGTTGACAGATTTTGGCCTATCAAAGGCCGACATGAGCCAATATGAGATTTTTTACATAATACATAATGTAGAAAATGTAGTTTGGAGTGATTTAGAAATTGCGTTAGCCATTCATTTTCTTTTCTTTTCTTTTAAATAGTCAGCGATTGACTGCAATAGAACTGTAATTATGTTTATTCAGCTATTTATTTACTCCCTATTAATTCTTTATTTTCTCAGTTATCATTCATATAATTTGCTGACAATGCAGAAGTAGCTATCTTGGTACCTTTGCAGAGTGGTGAAAAATTGGTGCACAATGAGTGAATATTTACCCTCTAAAATCAGTATCGGCATCGTCTTTAAAAAACCCATATTGGCCGGGCTCTATACGACACCCATCCTCAATTTGTTTAAAAGTTAAAGTAACATAATTTCAGATTGTTCATAGACTGCATTGGCCCAGGTGAAAAGCGTGCTGCTATTGCTAGAATAATATGAATAAAAAGCCATTGAACACAGTGCATTACTTTTGGACAGTAAAATTTATTAATTCCAGACTTAAATTAAATCTAAATGTTCCCTACACAAACAAAATGATTTCTAGGTAGCATCCAACACACTGATGAGTTTCATTTACACCTCAACAATCAACAGTCAACCCATTAACACTCTGCAGAACTGATCAGTGTGAGCAATGGTCCGCAGCCTTTAAGTTTTATTTACAGTAAAACATAAAGAAAATTGGTTCATAGAGTTAACTCCCATAGGGAATATACAGAGTTTATCCTGATATGTGTCATATATACTTTAAATGCCCTTTTTATGCACTGTTTTTCCTTTTTCTTCTTCTTGTTCTCCTTGTCCTATACTTATTCCATTTAGGTCAAAAAAGAAATGTTGGTATGAAAATACACTACCGGTCAAAAGTTTTAGAACACCCCAATTTTTCCATTTTTTATTGAAATTCAAGCCGTTCAAGTCAAATGAACAGCTTGAAAGGGTACAAAGGTAAGTGGTGAACTGCCAGAGGTAAATAAAAAAAGGTAAGCTGAACCAAAACTGAAAGATAATGTACATTTCAGAATTATACAAGTAGGCCTTTTTTTCAGGGAACAAGAAATGGGTTAACAACTTAACTCTATGGAGTCTTGGGCTATTTTGTCCATTTTTGAATTCTTTTCATGTCTTTGTAAGTCATTTTGTGTCTTTTGGTGTCTTTTTTTTGTCATTTTGTGTCTTTTTTTTGGTCATTTTGTGTCTTTTTTTAGTCCTTTAGTTCAACGTAAAATGTGATTTTGAATCTTTTTTTATTTTCAAAACACTATCATGCTCAATAAAGAATTTTAAATGTTGCAAATGTGCATTCATTTCAGAGTACACTGAGACATTGAACTGCATAATTTTCAATTAAATTCTGGAAAAGTTGGTGTGTTCTAAAACTTTTGACCAGTAGTGTATGTAGAAAGAAGGGAGAGTTATTAGTTTTGTGGGTGTCACATCAGCACCAAACAGCTTTTTACAGCTTATTCAACCTATTCTTTTGTTGTTTTTGTTGTTCTGGCTGCCTCTGTCCTTGACAGTAGAGCCAAACTACTGTTATCAAGTAAAGCCCAAAATAGGCGAGAAAATCACAACAGTAGGCGACAACTAAAAACACCACTAACAAGGTGCCGTATAACAGTGTTTTTAAGATATTGCTGCAGGAAAAAGTCTCTCTCCACCATGAAACACTTGTGTTGGTGCTTTCCTTTCCTGGCAGAGCTGCAGCTGTGGGTTGGAAGTCTGCTGTGTCGTCGTCCTCGTGTTTATCCTGAAGGCGGCTGAGGTGTTCCTCATCCAGAGACTCGCTGATGGACGGCATGGGTGTGGACAGCAGCTTGCTTCTGCTCACAGAGGGCCTTTTGCCCACACTGAAACCTGCATCTTTGCTCCTGTCTTTCTGGGCCTGCTCACCCACGTGAACGGCCCTCAGACAGTGCATGTACAGCTCCACCTCGTCGTCTGAGTCCGACTCTGCCGAGGCGCTGTCGTGGCTTGCTTGGTTGCTCTCAGGTTCATCGGTAAAAAGGCACAAACCTCCGTCTTCTGTGACGGATTCGCTCTCATCTACAGCTGCTGAGAGGTCATGTGTGACATCCTCGTTGTGAAGATACATTTCAGCTGGGGTGTGAACATTTTCTATGTCAGTTACTCTCTTCTCCTGCACATTGTTCACCGGAGCACATGAATCATCCTCGTTTTGTGTAATATCTAACCTCGGTTCATTTTCCCTGTCTTCTATTGGCGTGCTCTCTGACTCTACTGTTTCCTTGTAATCTGGATTCTCCTCTTCTCCGTTTCCCTCCCTCGCTTCTACCTGATTCTCCAACTCCCACACATCTGCTTCATTGTCATCTAACCAGTCGATTTCCATTTCTTCCTCCCACTCTATCTCCTCTTCATGTTGGACATTTGTCTCCCAAATACTGCCCTCTTGTATCTCTGAAAAGAGTTTCTCTTCCTCACTGTCCTCTTGTTCCTCTCTTTTCTCTTCTTCCTCTCCATCTGTCTTTGTGGCTTGAACATTTGTTAATTCTTCCTCAAGGTCTTCCCTGTCTTTTCCAGCCCCAAATTCCTCCTCTCCAGTCCTCAGCTTGCACTCTAAAACATCTGCATCTTCAGCCTTGTTTTCTTTCTCTCTTGCAGCTGTGATGTCCTCCAGCATTTCCACCTCTTGTTTCTCTCCTTCTGTCTCTGTTGTTTCCCTATTTTCTGCTGCTGTTTCGCTCTCTGCGTCCTCAAACTTCCCGTGGTCTTTCTCCACCATTAATGCCTCACATTTTTCTTCATCTGTCAATATGTTTTTCTCCTCTTCCTCAACCATCATTTCCCAGTTTAGCTCAGCGATGCCTGCAGAATAAAAATCCTCCTGTTTTGCGTCAGCAGCTTCCATTTCATGATGCTCTATTTTTTGTGTGTCTTCATTTCTGAGCTCCACAAACTCGTCCTCATGCATGTGATTGCTTATTGTTTCTTGTGTCGTTGACTCAGGTACATCACTGATTTCCTTAATTTCAGCTGAGTGTTTATGGGAGTTGTTTACCCCTTTATTTCCTTCTTCCACAGTATTAGTTTCAGGAGATATCTGAGGCGTTGTGACATCCTTTTCCTCCTCAATTTCAAAACAAGAAATGTAGCTATTCTCAGTTTCTTTCATGGCTGAATTATTGATGTAGTTAGTAGCTTCGAATAGTTCACCCTCCTCTGAAATGGCATTGGTGGTTGACAGAGTTACTGTTTTGCCAACATCTTTATCATTTGCTCCACTAATACTGATGGGGTTTGTCTCCTCACTAATGCACCCTGATGCACTCTGAGAAAGCTGAAGTGGCTTAAATAAGGTCTCTAGACTTGTTGTTAGCTCTTGTGCTTTACTTTCTGCAGGTGTTTCATCTAGATTAAGTTGTATACATGCATCCTCTTTCAGTGGGATGTCATGGGTTAGATTGCCTTCCTGTTCTTCTCCCTCAGTGGGTAATTGTGGGTTCAACAAATCTGTATTCAAAATGTTTACAGCCTGTTGAATGCCTGTTGTGTCTCCTGAAATTGATTTTGGAACCTCTGATGTGTTTGTGCATCTCTGTTCTGCAGATATAATATCATCTTGATCCTGCAGAATTTCTGTATGATCCAGGATGTCATTTGGTGTCAAACTTGTTTCTTCTTCGTCTTTTTCCACGGGAGGATTATTCACTGTGGCATCTAAGCATTCTTGGTTTGATTTTTGAGTTTTATTCAAATTTTCCTGAACGCTGTCATCTTCATCTTGAGCCTCTGTTGGATCAGCGCAAGTAGTCTCTCTTCTTTCAGTATGAGGGTAACTTTGAGCTCGCTCTGGATTTCCCAAACCTCCTGCGCTCTGACTTTCAGTCCCCACTCTGCCAGACACCTGGTGATACAGCGGAGCCACCACAGTTCCAAAAGTGAAGCTGCTGCTCTGGCTAACAAGGCTTTCACTGCTCACTGCAGAAATAACGCTGTCAGCTGGTTCATCTGCTCTGTTGCATTGCTCAGCTTCTGAGACAGACTTGTTGATATTTTGGCATTGTGCAGGATCATCATTCGAGGGGTTGTCTAGAATACCTGTGACACTCTCACTTCCTGTTAATGTGATCGAGTCAGCCACGTCGTTGCTTTCAGATTTCTCGGATGTGAAGTTGCGTGCCGGTTGAACATCAAACACAGGTTCACTGCATGTTTCCAGAGATTTCCCCTCAGGAGATGATCGCACATCACAGTGCTTTCTCACTGAGGCTTCTTCTTGAGCTTCCTGTTTTGCATCTGGAGGTGATTCATCTCTTTCAGAGTCGTCCACTCCTCCGTTTCTCTGAGAAAAGTAGTCCCTCACCCGAGCCACCCGTGCAGCCTTCCTACGACTTCTCCGGCTGCAGTTCGCTTTGCTCTTGATCTATCCATCAACAACAGGGGGAGATTAATTTCAGTTTGCTCACACAGAAGTTATGCTGTCTAAAGAAAAGGGAGTGGGGTGACATTTAAAGTTGCACTCACAGTTACATGCTCAGATTACACAATATCATAAACTGCATCTTTTTTAAATGAAATAGAAATGATTGAAACAGTAATAAAATAGTGTGCAAGATCAAATATGAGACACGGAGGAAGCACAAGCTGCATGCACAGAGTGTACTTTAGCTGCACAGTACATTATGTCTCTCTGGTGCTACTCAAGTCCCGGTCATGTGATAGTCTCTCAGAAAGTGCACCAGGGGTCGTGTTAACTTTTCTGTTCATCCTGTACCTCACAGGCATGCACACTGCCTTTAAGCTCCCTTTTTATAGCCAATAATGCAACAAACTGTCAAATCAAGTTTGGAAATAAGAGCTTGTTTTAACAATCAGAAATAATTTGCTGTGTCTGATGGGTGATTTAGGATTTCAGAAGAATTAGATAGCCTTAGTTACTTTAATTTATGCATAGAAAGTATTCTGCCAACTTAATCTGCAAATACACTTGAGCACACATTATTTAAAATGTACCTTTAAAGTTTGGATATTTGGCTAGAAAGTCTGAAGACAAACCATAAAATGGATTAATAAACTGGACTTTTGTGCTAAAACAATAGAATACAAAAGGAAAGAAAAGCAAACACAAGCACATACAATCTTTTTTTTATTATTTTTTTATTATTATTATTATTATTTATTATTATTATTTATTTATTTATTTTTTATTTATTTACTTTTTTATTTTTTATTTTATTTTTTATTTATTTATTTTTTCTTCCTGTCTGTTTTTGGTGTCCGTCTCGGTTGTTTGTAAGTGTCTGTATTATATGTTGAAAAATTAAAAATTAAATAAATACTTTAATAAAAAAAAAAAAGAAAAAAAAAAAGCACATACAATCTTGTTTTTGTGTTTGTTTATTTTTACTCACCAGTAATTTCTGTCGTTCTTCCTCTGATGCTTCTGACTGGCCACCGGAGATTTGCTTGGCTTTCATTATGTCTGCTTCCTCTTCATGTTTTACCACATCTGGAGAAAAGACACATTTAAATCTATATTGAGGCTTGCTGTTATTGAAATTCCACAAATATCTTCACAATCAGCAAAATAAGTATTCACCTGTTGAAATGTTTTCTTGAGATGTAGCTTCCGTTGCAGAAAAGTCTTCAACAGCGGAGAAGTTCTGACTGTGAATCAATAAAATTGTGACCAGTGAGACTTAAATATGATTATCACCAGTCCACAGACAACAATGTTGAGACCCTTTAGATTAAAAAATAGTTGAAATAATTTTGCTGATGGTGTTTATCAGTGCCATATGTGATAATCCATATTGGATTTTTAAAATATTTAGCTATTTTCCCATTCATTAATAGCATGGATCGTTTGCATAACGTCTGCACCATAACACTTATTCATTCAGCAATAATATCAGAGTTTTCCCTACAATTATAACACTTAAAATGCAGCACCTAACAAAGCTGAATGAAGGTAAAATCATTGTGGAAGCATCAGAATGACCTAAATTACTTTTTCCAGACCTAATGTTGTTTTGTCTTTAAGCTTTTTTGGGGTTTTGTTTATTTATTTATCTTGCTTTTCCACATCTTTGTACATAGATGTGTTAATAATACTGGTCCCGAATTACGTTTAACTGCATGTTTTTAATTTAAAAAATAAAGATTTTCTTGGGGGAAACGTGCTGCCAAATAAGTGCATCTTAATCTTGCACAAACCTAGAAAAAATACTGAATAAAGAACACCTGTCCACAGATCCGCTTAAAACCTAAAAAATACAGATCTCATATAGTCGACACCTAAATAAACCTGACTTGCTTGTTTTTCCCTTTGCACTTACAAGCAGAATTCAATGTAATTTGACCCATTTCCCCCAACTCTCAATACAATAATTATCACAACAATTACAATTTTTGTGGGTTTAACAGAAGCCAATATTTTTTAATTGTTTGTGAGAAATTGGCCAGTCTTAATCACGAGTGACCATGTATGATTGATGTAATTAAATATACTGAATTCTGTCTAAAACATCATCAGTGCTGATATTCAAAAAGCCCTAAGAGTGAAACACTTTATTTTCTCACCAGACAGTCTTAAGGCAGCTTTTTTTAAACACATTTTCCTTCTGTGGTTTCTCTCTCCTCTCTTTTATTCTCTGGTGACAGGAGAGAACGTAGTTTCTGTTGTTATTGTTGGCCCAGAATGTCCCCACCGGTGTCTCGTAACGCAGACAAAAGTCAACTCTGGCCCCCTGCTCCCCGAACGGGGGCACTAGGGTGAGCTTAAACGAGAAAAGGTCCATGAGACTGTCACTGGAACCGGGCATGTACTCTGCCAGGAGGTCAAAGTGGCTGGACCAGGCGTCCAAAGTGGTTCGGATGTATACCGCTTTATTGAAGGAGACGTTGAGGACACGGATCACTCCTCTCAGCACTGTGGTCCCTGGAAGTAACTCCACGGCCTCCAACTCCACTTTCTGCTCCCGGACTCTGACCAACAGCTCCTCAGTAGGCACTGGAAGGGAGAAAGTGAGAGGAGACAGGAAGTATTCCTCTTCATCTTTACCTTCGCCCTCAGAAAATTCACATCCCGGCAGCTTGGGTATATCCCAAGTGTCAAACTTCTTCACTTGCACTAAACTGAGGCCCTTGGCGTCTGCAAAGGACACTCTCCTGGAGCCAGACAGGGGCGGCTCGGGCTCCGAGTCGTCATCGCTGTCAGAGCTCCTTCTCCGTGGGAGAGGAGAAGATTTGGGCCTGATGCCGATCACCACCTCGCAGTCATCGTCGTCCGGGTCTGAGGAGCTGAGGCCCGGCACTCCTAAGAGGCTCCAGGCCCCGGAAGGTCTCAGTTGTCCCACGAACTCCATGGGGCTCTCTGTAGGAGAGTCAGCGGGAAGTGAGCTGCAGCGCTTCTGCCTCTGGCAACTGACATTCAACATGCTCTGACTTAACAGTTGGAGTCGAGTTACAGATGACATTGTTGCAAGGGCCAACACTATAAATAGGCCAGAAGGGACTTAAACTATGTACAGTAGTCAAAGCTCAGGAGGAGAATATATCAGAGCGGTTGTATATGGACTGAAAATTATTTTATTTCCTTGCAGCAAAACTTCTCCAACACCTAAAAGTTTTGTGAACTTTATTCTTATGTAACTTCATTGATTTCTCCCTGGAGAGTTGTAATGCTATTTGGAAAACAAGCATGAGATTAACCACGCACGCAGCGATTGGTTTTTTGTTGCTTTTGGCTGAAAAATGGTCACATGAGGCCTAAAATGGAACTTTGCATACTGTTTATTCTAAGGGTGGGAAATTAATCTCTATTATATCAATATCCTCATGAGATTAGATATTATTTTAGATTTTCGGTATCCTAATATGACAATGTTACCTTTTCTGGGTTTTAATGGCTGCATCACAGTACAGGGAGGTGATTTTAAGACATAATAGACTGTTTTAGCTGTGCCATTATTTGTCTATACCAGTGGTGGAATGTAACTAAGTATATTTACTCAAGTACTGTGCTGACAGCTTTAGTTACGTTTCAGGTTGAGATTTAACATGAAAAACATGATAAATTTAAAGTGATTACACATGTTTTAATTATTTTTATTAAACCTCATAAAAGTATATAAAGTAGTCAAAATGAGCCCCATCTTTACCAAAAAAGTGCATCAATACAAATAATCTAATACAATATTTTGAATATATAAAACAATCTGAGTGGGGCTGTTCTGTATAACAAGTACTTTTACTTTTGGTACTATTAGTACATTTTGATGCTGATACGTTGCTACTTTTACTTGGGTGAGTTCTGAATGCAGGACTGTTATTTGTAGTGGAGTAATTTCACAGTGTGGTAGTAATGCTTTTACTGAAGTAAGGGATCTGTATACTTCTTTCTTTACTCACCTCATAATATCCACATATCTTAGGCTATTAATCAAAAATTGTATCTCAATATTTTACCAATAGCACCTATAGTCAACCCTATTATTGACAGAATATCAATATTGAGCTATTAGGTAAAAAAAAATGTAAATATTTATTTTCTGCATGTTGGCCAGCCCAGTTTAGGCCTCCAAAATAATTTCCACTGACCAGGCGCTGACTCTCTGATGGTGCAATAACTTCCACATGAGCTCATTCTTTTATGTGCTTATCCCCAAATCAGTATTCATTCTATCGTGTTTGTACTATTTCCTGTGTTTATCTTGCAACTGTGACAAAGTGGCATGTCCAGCCAAAGCGGTTCGTCCTTAATCTTACCGAGCAAATAAAAAACATATTTTAACAGTGAGTAAGAGAGTAAGAGAGTAAGAGAGTAAGAGTGTAAGAGTGTAAGAGTGTAAGAGTGCGAACCTCCCCCCGTATTTGGTATGAACAGTATAAAAGCATGTAAAAGCTGTCTGGGAGATTACGTCCAACAGGAAAGAAGCAAACTGTCAAGAGGCTGATCTGATATGAACAGGACACTTCAAATTTCCTGCCAGGGCTACTACTTAAAAATAAACAATGAACACAGAGAAAGGAAAACAACATCTCACAGATTCTTCATACATGAAAGAAGAAGAAGCAGGATGTGACTTTCTAAATGCAGCAGAGAGCAGCAGAGAAATGATTGCACAGGGAACGGCTGCAACAACAGCAGATGCAGCTCATCCACCAGACAATATGATGAGCTCCTCAGACAATCCCTCCTCTGAGGACACCCCGCTCTTCTCAAAGCCTCCACTCTCCTACATTGCCTTGATTGCAAAAGTCCTCCTGTCCTCCCCGTCACAGAAACTCAACCTGGCGTCCATCTACAGAGCGATGGAGGAGCGGTTTCCCTACCTCAGGAGCCGGGGTCCAGGCTGGAGGAACAGCGTCCGGCACAACTTGTCCGTGAACGACTGCTTTGTGAAGGTGAGCCGCTGCGAGGACGGGCGGGGACACTACTGGGGGGTCCACCAAGCTCACCTGAGAGACTTCCAGCAGGGGAACTTCGGGCAGTACAGAAAGGCCAAGGGAAGGAGGAAAAGGGAGAAAGAGAGGTGTGATAAAGTGGCAGGATGTCTGGCTTGGATGGAGACCAGCTGCTTCCTGGGAAGCCTCTATGAGAGCAGAACTTTATGTTGTGTGGAGCCACAATGCCCTCTGCAGGAACCAAGGAGATATCAGATGGACTGGACCCAGCCACGCTACCAGCCCTGGGTACAACCCCCCAGCTGCTTGAGACACTACTATCCTCCAGAGATACTGCTTGACTCATACTGCAGGGCAGCAGCTGGGAGAGGTCATGCCACTCAACGTGTAAACTCCAGACTGAGTGACCCTGCACTTAAAGGCATGAAAGCGTCATATGACAGCCGGTTCATGACACGACCAGTGCAAGAGCTCCGATTTCCTGCCTGCTGTATGTCCCCAGTTGTCAAAGAGCTCATAAAACCTTCACCTTACAAAATAAACTTTTAACTTCATCTCAGAAAGCCTTAACCCTCTGGAGTCTCCAAAATCGCCAAATCACGACTTCTTCATCACATCCAGACTAGAAAACAAAGCAGCGTGGAGCCCTACTGTCAATTTACCTCTAAAGTTCTGGCTGTAAACTCCACGAGGCCAGTTTCAGTTTGATGATGATATACCAAGTAAAACTGGAGACAAGGTCAGATATATTTAATTAAGAATAAAATATATAAGAACTGGATGTAACCCTCTTATGTTATATTTGAAACCTGTTGACATTTGCAACATTTAAAATTCTTTATTGAGCATGATAGTGTTTTGAAAGTTTAAAAAAAGATTAAAAATCACATTTTATGTTGGACTAAAGGACTATAATAGACACAAAATGACCAAAAAAAGACACAAAATGACAAAAAAAAGACAAAAAAAACACAAAAAGACTAAAGAAAGACACAAAATGACTAAAAAAAGACACAAAATGACACAAATGACCAAAAGACACGAAAAGACATGAAAAGGATTCAAAAATGGACAAAATAGCCCATAGACTCCATAGAGGTAAAGCAGTTTAAGTAGAATAAAGTGGAAACTAAATGGAAATGGGATATTTTTCTCCCCTTTTACATTACTCTTCTACTTCCAGTAAAAGCTGGAGGGCAGGTAAATACTAATCCAGTAGGTGGCAGAAAGTTACCTTTGTAACAGTGTCTATAATTCAATCATTAACTGCTCTGTCCTGATTAAGACATGCTTTTATATCAATGTGATATAACATTTACATGCTGTTAATCTTTAATATTACATTATTTTGTATAGATTCATAGCTATGCCATGTTTTTTCTTATGCAATGGAAAGAGAGATACACTTAACATTGTGTGTGTGCAGAAATATAAAGTAATGAATTCTTTGTTCTTTACCTTGATGTGCCTCTTGTCTCACCAAAGTATAATTACTCCTGATGCTATGGCAGCCTGGCCTTTGGTCCTCATTACCTTCCTTCATCATGTTCCTGCAGTCTGTAAAACATATTTTGCAATAAAGAGGTTGACAATCAAAGTAGCTGCTGGAAGAGTGTAAAAAAGAAAGTGGTAAAGAAAAAGAAAGAAGTTAAAGTCATGACGACATGACTGTGCAGTCATGTCGTCATGACTCATCTCAGGAGTTATTTGTCATTGTCGCAGTGTTGAAGCTTTTACACTCTGGGGCAAACTGCATTTATCAACAGCTAAAATTAAAACACTTTTATTTGTTTTTTTAACAGATGCACTGATAAGTTATTCAAATAAAAGTGCCGACACTACTGTAAATAGCTCTTTGATAACAGTTTGACAGTTGTGTAGCTGCAGACTTCTTTTTGTTGTTGATACTGCATATCTAAATAAAGTCACAGACAAATATACTTGTCCTTTCTCAAAGCGAACCATTTTTGTTTTAATCATGAAAGACAATAAATTATGCTTGTTTTGAGCCGTTTTGTTATTTATTTTTTTGATCGATTGTGCATGTCTATGAATATCAACAGAGAATAGAAATACCTGCAAAAATGGATTTTAGGTGACAAGAAAGACCAGCATGTTTTATCTATATATTATGTTGCAATATGCATGGTGTTTTTTATTATATATTATGCAGTGCAGATGTGAGGGTTATTGATTAATGCAAAGAAGACTTTTTTTTTTCACCATCACTACAAATGTGGAGACACTCACCAGGTAAGCACTGTGACTTTTTTTCCTAAAATAAAAATGATGTATAACAAAATCTGATTTTCCTGTTTGTCACATAATCATCTGCTATCATCCCTGTCTAATTCAGCAGCCGACATGTGACTCCTCCCCCTCAGGTAGACACACAACTCCATCAGTTCTCTCCCATCCTCACTCCAAACTGCATGACTTGAAGACATCAACTCCTGCCTGGCTGCTCTGAATTACACTAACGGTATGTTGTTTTAATATAATCCTAACGGAAATAGAGGTGTCAGAGAGCTTGGATCTGACTTTTGTTTTTTTTTGTTTTGAGGAGTTAATGCTTAAAGTTACACTCTTATTTCTGCACAGTTGTAGAAGAAATAGGCTGTATTTTACAAGCTCTCTTGAATATTTATGTAGGATCTTTTAAAAAATGTAGTTTCTTCTTCATGCACTGCTGAGATAAGTTAATTAAAAGTTGGATTTGTAAAACTCAATGCAAAGATTTTCTCACCCTGCTAATAAGAATCCACAGACACATTTGCTGACTATATTCTGTCATATGCATGTTCAGAAATATTTTATAATAAATGTATATGAACACTTTCACTTGGTAACCTGCTGTAAATGTAGTGTGTTTATGTTGTTTGTGCATGAAGTCTGAATGATTTTACTTTTTAATTGTAAATTAACTTTTGACGCTTTTTCTGCTGGTTTACCTCACATGCAACTAAATTCTTAGATTGCAAATCACAGATTTGTTTATCTCTTTAGTTTTTTTTGTAAATTACATCTGTAGAATTTAATTGCATTTGAAGCCTTGTATTGTTCATTTCCCTTGTGCAAATGTAGTCTTTTCTAATTTCTGTTTATGTATCCTATTAATCAGCACCTCAAAAAGCTCATATTTGGAATTTTTCTCTTTTTTTGCCTGTTTTTTTAATGTAAAGCCACACAAAGGTGTAATTAAGCCATGCTGCTGAGCTGCATCTCCAGTGTTGGAGTCTTGTATCTTATTTAGTGTTGACTGTTTTCTTTTAGGACCTGAGCTAGTATGCCTGAGTCTCCTCTCAGTCCCACGGCAGCCCGTCAAACCCCAGCCAGCAGCCTGCTCAGTCACAAAGACGTCGGTGCAGGAGAGAGAGTGGCTAATGGGGACTCCTGCAGTGGAGTGAGTGGTGAAAACTGGCAGAGTCTCCATCGTAAACAGGTATCTTCATCCTACTCCTCAGCCTCCCACTCATCCTCCTCTTCATAAGCGGGAAATAGAACAGTCTTATAGGCAAACAGATGTCAAGAGAAATACCAGCTCCATATTGGACGTCCTCTGACAGGACACCAAACCCGGAGCCTGCAGCTCTGTTGACAGTGGCAGGGATTTCATATGAGATCTGATCCGGGTTGGGAGTTGACACGCAGAACTCTGTTTGTCCTTCATTATTAGTTTGAGAGTCAGAGCCAGGGAGGAATAATTGTCCACAGACCTAGGCCAAACAGATGCAAGTGCACGGCAAATAAGCATGACCCAACGTAATTTTATGGTTGTCTGTTGTGATTCCATCCCTGGGAATCTTAATCGGAGGGATCAAGGGAACAACAGGATAATGAACGCCATCGTTCCCTTCAGTCTGCTCTCATGGCATGTCAGCTTTTCTGCCCTTTTCTCTTAATTCACTTTCTAAACCTGTAAAAGAATTAACAACATAGGCACCGTCCATATAAAGCAGGGGTGTCAAACTCAAATACACAATGGGCCAAAATGGAAAACTTGAATAAAATCGTGGGCCAACATTGAACAAATAAACCTTTTAATATATACCAAACATGTTTTGCTTTAACATTAAATATGGAACCAGCAACGCTTATAAACATACAATATATAACTAAATAGTGCAGACATCCAAAATCAAATTTAAAATAAAAAACACATCAATGTCATTCATTTACAATAATAATATAATAATTTGGTATTGCCTCGCGGGCCAAATAAAATTACACTGGGGGCCAAATTTGGCCCGCGGGCCAGAGTTTGACACCCCTGATATAAAGGGTCTGCTAGAACTGTCTGCAGCCACACGAGCTGATTTACTTCTCAGCGAATGTGACGACAGTAAGTGACAATGTCACAACGCCACGATGCAACGCCGAGTGTGACTCTAGTCCTCATAATAATAATGATAATGGCTTGTGATATGAAAGTTTTTCAATCTGCAAACTCTGCAAAATCACATAAATGAAGACAATTTACAATGAAGACTGGTTTCCTCTTATATTGAAAAAAAAGGACTTCCAGCTGTAATGCATTTCTTTTGTAGCTGCAGCATCCAATCCACACACCACGGAGGGTGACCCAGTGATTTGTAAAGCATGATAATGAAACCAGGTCTGTGTGTCGGTGCAGTCTCTAAAAAATGACATGCACAGGAAGTTTCAGGAAAGACATAAAAAGTTTAAGTTTTATGGCTGCAACCACCAGTAGTTTTCATTATGGATTTTTTTTTTTAAATGATCAATCAGTTTAAAGGAGCAGTATGCAATTTTTGAGAAAGTTAGCTGATTGTTGATGATTTGGTTGGCTGGTAGGGATGAAACACCAACCAAAAGCTTCAGTACTTGGGTGGAAAATATGTCCCCTCCATTATCTCTTCAAGTCCAGGCTCAAAACATGAGTTTAGTGTTTGAGTGTGAATGATTTCAGACTGATGCCTATGATTTCCTATGTGCTGTGTGCTCTGATGTTTACGTCATTGTATCTTTTATTTGTGAATTTTAACTACCTGCTCTGGTTTGTAGAGCACTTTGGTCAACTGGAATTGTTTTTAAATGTGTTTCATAAATACATTTGACTTCACTTGATGGCCACATTGTTCTCTAGGATTGCATACTGAAACTTTAATCAATGCATTTTCTGGAAAAACAAAACAAACAAAAAAAACAAAACACAATTTCCCAGAACTTGCCTCTTTAAAGTGTTTGTTTTGTCACACTTCAACTGCTGGAGAATTTATTGTGAGTTTTATTAAACACTAGATTTATGAGCTGGTTAGTAAGTTGTACTTTATTAATATTTGCAATGCCTCTTTGTCCTGCTACAGTTACATTTAGAGAAACTTTTTTTGTAAACTGCAAATATTTGAATAAATGCTGCACATATTAAGCCTTTTCCACCTTCTCTGTGCTATTGATTTCTGTTTTTATGTTACTGTCTCTTCAAAAATGGTTCTTTTAGCTTTAAAAGATGTTCAATTTGAATATAAAACAGAAAAGCAGCAAATAATCACATTCAGCAGGCTGTAAAATCTTAAATTCCTAATCAGTTAATCAACCTATTGTTAAATAAGCAGCATAGATTGTTACACCTGCTGTGCCAAAGTGTGAAATCTTCATCTTATTTCCTTACTTTCTCTTATCAGTCTTGTTGTAGACACAGAAGGTATTACCACAAAGGACTGAGGACAAAAATGACAAACTTGAGCTCCCTTATGTGCTCGTCTTTCATTACATCCTGCAAGCCGCTAAGATATTACTTCAATATAGAAATACGGCTTCACTTACACCTTTGCAGAACATCAGGTCACAGCCTTTACACGTGTCTGTGTGCAGTCTTTTATATGTAGAAAATAAGAAGCTTTTGTTAAAACCATAAATTATATTTTCCCCAACAATCAATTGACAGAATTACTAATATACTCTAGCATTGTTTATAATTCAACACGTTGGATTTGTAAGTGGCTTTTGTTGTTTCTTAATGCGTTCATGGCAATTGCTTTTGCCTCTGTTTGAACACAAAAGGAGACAATCACTCTGTTATTTGTCAGTCAATCCGTAACAGTGCAGATCAGTTATTATTCTGTGAGTGTTTGCCTTTATTAATACCCATACACTTCTATTAGGAGTCACAACAAGCATGTAATTGTGTTGCTAATTATTTGGTCAGCCTCCATCTCCCATCTCATTTAGGGTCGACGACACAATCCAGCATGATGATGTTCACTAAAGGTTGACAGCACTGCTCTTCTAATTGGATTGGAAAGATTCCTATTCGCTGGTTATTACTGTTTAACACCTGACACTTGCCTTCTGTCTCGCTCACTCGTCCGCTTGTCTTCACTCTGCAGACTGGGGTCTTTTATCATTTTATCCTAACTCTTCTTCTTGAAGGTGTTTCTGGCTATGATGGCTCCACAGCAGATGCAGCAGCTCCTGTCGCCCAACCAGCTGCAGGCTCTGATCCACCAGAAGCAACAAGCCCTTCTGCTCCAGCAGGTATTTATACTATATATACTAGTGTCCTTGCAGGGCTTCCAAAAAACTGTACTCACCAGGACCAAAAAATTGGATCACATCACTCCAATTCTGAGGTCTTTACACTGGCTTCCTGTCACTCAAAGAATTGATTTCAAAATATTAATGTTGGTTTATAAAGCCCTAAATGGTCTAGGGCCAGAATATATTCTGTATTTTGTGTTTGTGTGTGTCTAATTTCCTGTCATGTAAAGCGACTTTGAGTACCTTTAAAAGCGCTATAAAAATTTAATGTATTATTATTATTATTATTATCATATTAGCGATCTGCTGATACGTTATGAGCCGTCCAGAGCCCTTAGGTCGTCTGGGACAGGTCTACTTACAGTCCCCAGAGTTAGGACTAAACAAGGAGAAGCAGCGTTTAGTTTTTATGCACCAAATCTCTGGAACAAACTCCCAGAGAACTTGAGGTCTGCTGCAACTCTCAGCTCTTTTAAATCAAGTCTGAAGACTTTTCTGTTTCCATTTTAACCTGTAATTTTTATTCATTCGCTTTTAAATGTTTTATTCATTCACTTTTTTTTAAAATTCGCTTTTAAATGTCTTCTAATGTGTTTTATGTATTTTAATCTTGCCCCTGTAAAGCACTTTGAATGGCCCTGTGTCCGAATTGTGCTATATAAATAAACTTGCCTTGCCTTGCCTATACTAACCCTAACATAGGCACACTAATGCTACTCTGAGTTTACTGGATGCTTCCCATGTAAAATTAGTTTCAGTTTTGTTGTATACACACATTTTTTGGACTGGAATTCCTGTAAGGAAAGGATTGAATGTAATATAATGTATAATATAATGGGACACTACAGGTGAAAAGGGCATCTTTTCTAGAACTTTTAGATATCACCATGAAACTTCACCAGTTCACTTCACCATTACAAGTTTTCTGAAATGTTATGTTTGGATATGCAAATGAGCTGGGAACTTGTTGTGCGCTAATTTGCATACATTTCCAGGACATACATCTAAACATTGAATAAAGCAAATTTCAAAGTTATTATTTTATTTTGTCGATATATTAGATTCAAAGTTTTTTTCCTGAAGGAAGTTGGGATATCTTATTTTATAATTTAAAAAATAGGAAAATGCTGTCAAAAGCCATAAAGAACAAAACAAAAAAAACGTCATGCTTTTAGGAACAAAATGTTGTGTAAATCAGGGTCTGAATGATATATAGTCAAACCTTCAGAACACAGTTAGGAATAAAACTGGTCAGTTTGGTGTCTGTGAGTGGAGCTGAAGTTGAGATTTATGGCTCAGAGCATGAGAAAAAACTCATTTTGAGAAAACGGCCTTTAAAGATTTCATACATTCTTAATGGAAATGCCTATTGGAAGACAAAATACTGGTTGTTATTCATAGCAACAACAATATAGAACATGTGAAACACATAATATTGTGCCGGAGAGTGAGAGCTTTCTAACAATGCCTGTGATGACGAGGTTTAGACTACATTCATGGTAGTACACGCTGCAGTACAATGCTAACTTTTAGTGAATTTAGGAGAAATCAACAACATATAGGGAAATATACACCTAAATGCTTGTTCTGGACATTTTCATTCCACTATCCAGAAAGAAGACATGTTTTGGGAGAAAAATATCCAAAAACCTGAAAATGTACCAGTATATAGTTACCCAAGTTAATAGAGATCAAGGTAAACACTTAAAGCAACTACAACAAACTTTAATTTTGTGTTGATTTTGGCAGCCCTTGTGGACAAAAGCGGTAATGTTTCCATAAGCGCCCCCATCTTGTGACGGAGAGATCTTGATCTGATTTTAGATCTTAATTTTTTTGGCCAGGTTACCACAAATCTGCTGAAAAATTGGTCTATTGCAGGAAGAGTGTCTATTGTCTAGTGTCTAAACTATTCTGTTATAAGGTGTCTGTTATCAGTGTTAATGTTTTGTAATATTAACTATTTGGCCTAGCTAGCATTAGCTTTTAGCCTCCCAAGAATATTAGCTATGCTAAGTACATTTGTTAGCAGCAAACTTGACTGCAAAGGCATAAATAAAATAAAACATTACAATACAGTAGCATATAATTATTTTGGTTAACATTAATTTAACTTTACCTACTGAAGTTTCATTCATTCATTTTTGGCAATTTTTTTTTTTACCATCTTTAAACAATTTGCGCCCTCAACTGAAAGTTTTATTCTCTTTGGTGGAAGTGTTCTCTGGGTACGTCTAAACAGAAATCTGAAGAAATTTTCAACATCGGTCAATCTGTTTGACTTAAAAGTTATATTTTCTCAGCGAACTATAATTAGTTTTCAGGCACATGGGAATACAGCTTCTTAAATATATATTTCATTATATTTTGGGAAAAAACAGCTGTAGTCCCATGTGCCCAGGGACTAAATATAGTATGGTAACAACATGACTGCATCTCAAAAACAAAAAGGAGCACAATCAAGTATTTATCATCTATGTATTCATAACAAGCTTATTGTCAAAGATATGCACACATATATGGCGTAAAACAATAATACTGGAAACATTTAATAAACACAGGTTAGCATTTTTATATCCTGACTAGAATTTTTCATGTGATCTTAATTTTTTGTGCCAGATTTTTAAGACCCAAGACCATTTAGAACCAAAATAACACATTTTTATGTACAAAAATAATAGTGAAATTGTCCCTCACATTTCAAATTGGCTCATTATTGGTAGTAGTCAACAAAACATATCATGTGTGTGAAAACCTCTCAAAAGAAAGATGTAGGGATGCAGTATTTGTGCTGTTTCACTTGTATCATTGTTGGTTGTTTGAGAATGAGGTTAATGCCTATAATATTAGTCATAATAATAATAATATAAAAATGTCTATAATAATGATCCATCACTATTTTTCTAGCAACATCTGAAAGAGTTTTACAAGAAGCAGCAACAACAGATTCACCTGCAGCTGCTTCAACAAAAGCCCAGCAAGAAAGTCAAAGAGGTGAGTCGTTATTTGGGATCTGTTTTGTTGTAATTCTGTCTATTTATGTTTTTTTTGTTGTTTGTTTTGCACTTAAGTTTACATACCCAGCTTGGCATAAAAAAACTTTAATGAGTAAAATCAATAAAATGTGATAAAGTAAGGGTGCATTACATTTTAAGAAAGATTTAGTATGTCAGATGCAATATGCCAAAAAAATAAAAAAATAAAAATAATAATAATAATAATGATACTAGTACTACTATTATTATTATTATTATTATTATTATTAATAATAATAATAATAATAATAACTTAATTTATATTAATTTATATAATTACAAAGTGCTTGGACAGAGAGCAGTTAAGCACAACGAGAATGATGCCATAAGGCTAAAAACTATTTTAAACATTAAAGAAAACCAATAAGAGACAGAGCAGGAACAATCACAAGACATTCTCAGATACACAGTAAATAAAAGGTAAAAGGAGTAAAAAAAGTAAAAAGTGAAGAAGTAAAAAGGAGTGGTGAGACAGACAGCATTACATAAAAGCAAGTCTATAAAAGTGGGTTTTAAGAAGTGATTTAAAATAAGTTACTGACTCTGCGCGCCTTATCTCCTAAACGATATGTACAAAATACCAGGATGTCCTACTGCAGTCAGTCACATTTTGCAGTATGCAAGCCAGCATGCTTTTCTGGTAATTCTGACAAACAATCTTGAACAGAAGTGCTACAGACTGTAACAGATACATGAGCAAGAGGGTCAAAGTTCAAGGCCAGTGAAGTAGTATGTCCCAACTGTATGCATACTGCATGCGGCAGAATGTATTTCGTAAGAGAAGCTGCAGAATGTGCTAAAAGTTCGAGTAAACAGTCAATGCTGCAGTTTGCAGCAACATAAACTACGATTTCTGGTGGCCCGAAAGCCATAAATAATGAAACTATATTTCAATAGGACAGATGGAGGAAGGTATTTTACAGTAATGTCAGAATCAAGAGTTGTTTTCTGTTTTCTTTTTCACTTGATGCAGTATATGCCACAGATTTTATCTCAGGATCAATACTCCGAAAAAAAGGTGTGAGAGCAAAGTTGTACTTGAGTAGTACCTCATCTTTTCTCCCTGCGTCCTCCAGCTCCCTGCACAGCAGCTCGTGTTCCAGCAGCTCCTCCAGCTCCAGCAGCAGCAGCAGCAGCTCCTCCGGGTGCAGAGACCGCTCCTGTCCTCTCCTGCTCTCTCTCCAGGTCACTATTTTTCATCTCTCTCAAGCAGTAAAGCTGTGTAAAGCAATAGCCATGTCAGCTGATTCATTTGCATGTACTGTGTTTTTAAATCTTCTGTATATTGCCTGTGATTTTAGTGTGATTTGAGATAAATAGACAAAAATGGACATGCATTTGTCACTGAGATGTTTTTGATTTTATGATCAGTTACATAACTGCACACAAGCTCAAAAGACATGGTGATGAAAGTGAAACCTAAAAGTAGAATATTCATTATTACTCATATCCTAACTGTGATAATTATTGTTGGATTGCAGCGGAGAGGTAACATGAGGTCAAGTGAAAGAAATGCTCTTCTATTTCTAGAAGTAGAAACTTGGTGAATGTGAAGTACGGATAAAAAAGTGCAGGTGTGAACAGCTTAAAAACAAAAAATTCTCATTATAAAGAAATTATCATAATTCTGGAAAGATATGCCACTAAGCTACATGCACAAGTCAGCTTCCTCTCATGTATTATATATAGTTAATAAGCCCTCCCTCCTTTTTGCAGTTCCAACATGTAGAACATGTAAAACAAAACACTTTTCTTTTTAAAGAAATGCAAAATATACTGTATTTTTTTTTATGTTTTAGCTGGTGTCAGCCCTGCAGAGATGCAGCAGATATGGAAAGAGCTCACAAACGGAATAATGGAAGATAAAATGACATTGAAGGGCAATCAGGACTCTTCTGCAAACAACACAGCAGGGAGGCAGAGCAATGACCAGCAGTCTCCTTCCCCTCGCAGGGCAGAATGGTAAGACCTGCGTGTTGCTGCTGTAAACTGGTGATTGTGAGAGCTCAGATGATATTGCTTTTTCTTTCTAAACATCAAAGACTCGTCATCTGTAGACATTTTCTCTCAAGGTGCGGGGCGACAAGCTGTTTGCTTTTGCGGCGAGACTTCACTTTTAATTCCCCCTGGGACGATATATTTTGTCTTGTTTGTTTGCTTTGTGCTGCACCACCTGAAGTGGTTGAGCAAAGAAAAAGTTTACATGACTACATGTCCCAAATCAAAAGTAAATAGTTTTCCATTTGTTTTTTAAGTGCTCCTCTCCACCTCTCTCTGTCATTTTCTGCCACCTGAAAAGAAAAGAAAACACCCTTATGTCTGTTTTATTGCTGCTTTGCTCTAGTTTTGTTTGCTGTTGTCTCTGCCTGCCGTGGCTTTTAATCATGACAATACTTTCACTCTAGTGCTGTCAAAGATGGTGGCGCCGCCACGCACGCTCTCTACGGTCACGGTGTGTGTAATTGGCCGGGATGTGAGTCGGTGTGTGACAGCTTTAGCCAGTTCATCAGGTAAGTTTTATCAATAAATTTATACATGTACTTAGGAGACAATAGGTCCAAATAAAACACTGCCAAATTAAGCTTGTTTAGTGAATATTTACAGTATGTCATTTCTGACTCTTTGCACCTTATTGTTTACCTTATTGAGACTCAAAAGGTATTTTTCTACCTTATAAATAATATAAAAATATAAATATATACATGAAACTTTCCCAGTTTTTTATTGACATAAAGACAATATTTTTTTGCATTATAAGTTTTCTGAAATGTTATGTCCAGATTTTCGAATAAGGTGTTAACTCATTAGATATGCACTAATTTGCATATATTTCCAGGACATTAAACTGAACATTGCTTAAAGCAAATTTCAAAGTTATTGTTTTATGTTGTTGGTATATTAGATTCAAAGTTTTTTTTTCAGAAGGAAATTGGGATATCTCTTTTTATTATTTCAGAAATGGGAAAATACTGTCAAAAAACATTTTTTTTAAATACATTTTCGTCATGTTTTTAGGACCAAAATATTCTATAAATCAGGGTATGAATGATATATGGACAAACCGCTTAGTAAAAATCTTCAGATTATAGTCAGGAATAAAACTGGTAAGTCTGAATGTGGATGTAAGTGGAGCTGAAGTTGAGGTGTATGGCTAACAGCCTAAAAAAAAAACGTTATGTATAAATATTTTATGCATTTTTAATGAAAATGACTATTTGAAGACTAAATATTGAATCTAATTTATTGCAACAGCAAAATAGAACACATAATGGTGTGCAGGAGAGTGGGAGCTTCCTAACAATGCCTGTGATGACGAGGTTTAGACTACGTTGGCAGTATATGTTGCACTAAAACGATAACTTTTAGTGAATTAAGAGAAATCTACAGGCGCAGATTGGTAAAATATAGTAAATTATACACCTATATGTTTATTTTGCATGTTTTCGTTCCACTATTCTGAAAAAAGACATGTTATGGGAGAAAAATAGCCCCAAACCTCAAAATTGACCAGTGCATGAAAAAACAATGTTTTTGCCTGTTGTGTCTCACCTTTAAGGAGTCTTTTGATGAAAATCTCATCAGTATGAAATACCCCTGTGGCTCTAGAATGTTTGTAGCCACAGTTTTATCATTACATTCAAGTCACAGAGCTATGGATCCATTTCTCTGAAAGATAAATCCCTGGTGATCTTTGAAAAAAAAACATTAGGTCATTTAAAAACAACTGAACTGCTTTTTGGAAGCTATCATTAACAACTCTTCTAAACACTTACTCACTGTGGCCTTGTATTTCACTGCAATATATAAAATATATATAAAATCTATAAATCCTGCACCTCTGTGGAATCATGGCTGGAAGTGTGAACAACTCGAAAATGTCTTTTGTGCAGAGTAACACAGTTATAACAACATACAGCATTAAAAAAGAAAGAAAAAAAAAACGCTGGTTAAATTGATCTCATAAATATTTTTTTTAAAAATTGGAATGAAATGGAATTGATATATCCAACATTTTTCCAAGTGCCCACTAGTGTCATGAATATTGGGGAAATAACTTTTTCTCCACATGCTATATATTTATGTATTGAACTATATGCATTTTACAGCCTCTACTGTCCTCTCCTCTCAGCTCTGTGTAAACAGATTTTCAGTGAATATTTGTCATGTTAACGTTCGTATCAGCAGAATCAATCACAGCTTCACAGTGTCGCTGAGGAGCAGAATTTAAAGTTTTTAACAGGATCTAGTTATGACAAACAATTTATTTCTGCTGGCATTTTACACGAGACGTAGAATAAAGTGATTTGGACAGACGATTCACAATGTTAAGCTTCGTTTTGGTTACTTTTTCTAACGGAAACTTTCTTAACCTATGATCAATGACTGACGGAAAGTTCATGTTTCAATGATAGAGCTTTTCTTTTTTTAGTTTCTTTCTATGAAAAACAGTGTATTTTGGCAATTTCTTAACGAAAACATACTTTGGGGGTTGCGGTTTTGAAAAATGTGTTTGTCTTTCAACCATGACTCTTGGTCTTCATTGGAAGCCACTGCAGATAAGTACAGCTGCTATCTTTGTAAAGGAGCAAGCTGCAGACCTTTCAGTGTATTTGATACACAACAGACATATTTTCATATTCATTAAACGCACCTCTGTTTGTGTGTTTCAGGCACATAGGCAGCGAGCACACTCTGGATGACAGAAGCACAGCGCAGTGCAGAGTCCAGATGCAGGTGGTTCAGCAACTCGAGCTTCAGGTAGGCCTCAGTGCCGTAAAGATGTCTGAAAACAAAAGTTAGAATTACTGCTTGGATGTGAAGTAGATGCCAAGCAGACCTCTCTGATATTTATAGTAGCAATACAACCTGGTCTCACAGGAATCCGTGAAATAGCCACGGATTTCGCTTAACTCAAAATCCGTGGAATAGCTACGGAATCGCTGAAATTTCCGTGAAACTGACACAGATTTCGCTACAATGCAAGTTAATGACAGTCATATCCCGTGGCTATTCCAACATACAAAGTGATTATGTACATTCACTGAGTGAAGATTTAGAAAATAAAACATATATTTCTCGCTAGAAATGTGATCAAAATCCATTTTTATGCAGAAACTAGGTCAAAATATTGATTTTTCACTAAAAATTTGAGAACTGTCCACCATGTTTTTTGTTCTGACCGCTGGGACCTTGAAAGTCACGTGACTTGGAACAAACCAATAGCCACGGGATATGACTGTCATTAACTTGCATTGTAGCGAAATCCGTGTCAGTTTCACGGAAATTTGAGCGATTCCGTGGCTATTCCACGGATTTTGAGTTAAGCGGAATCCGTGGCTATTCCACGGATTTCTGTGAGACCAGGTTCTAGCAATAATAGTCTAAAACACTGGATTCTTTTCCCCACATTTCACCACATAAACACAGTCGTGCTCATGGTAAATATTCATGTACTGTTTGCCAAAAAATAACCTCCTTTCTGTTGTTTGACCCTGCAGGAAAATGCACTTTGCAAAGCATATTTGGTTCACAGCGTCCCATTTCAGCAATCTGTGTTCAGTGATTTTGAAGTGACACTGATTCCCTCTCCCTGCCTTCATCTCCTCTAACAGCTTCGCAAAGAACGGGAGCGTCTGCGAGCAATGATGGCTCACCTGCATCTGCCATCTTTAGAGTCCCAGTCGATCTCTGCACCCGCGAGTCTTCAGTCGCCACCGTCTGATGGCTCTGCCGCTGACCCGCACGGTCCACAGGTAGAAAGTGTGTGTGAACAACAGAGATGAATAAATAAATGAGCCGGAAAGTGGACGGCGTAAACTGTAAGCTAGATATGAGGTTTGGGAGTGAAAAGCACACGTGTGTGGCTGCAATCTCATCTTCTGCAGCTCTGATGAAGATGCCACCAGCCTGTAATTGACCTGGTGAACTTTCACAGTTGGATGAGTTGCACAAATATGTTTTCTTAGAACAAAAAAAACATGAATTCAGGGTACATCTTCAGGTCAGAAACAGTAGATAGAAAAAGAAAAAGGATGCCAGATCGGATGACAAAAGTTTTATCATTTTGTGTTTTATTCCATAACTCTGAAATTACTTTTCCTTTGTTGAGATCTCCTTCATGATTGAGTGTGACTCACTGCACGATGTGAGTCCTGAGCGCTTCCTTTCCTTTCGGTGCCCAGCTGTTGGCACCAGATGGCTGCCATTGTGTTTTCAGACAGTAGACATGCTCTCATAATGTGGAAGCTAATCAGATGTTAATCTTGCAAATATTGCACCATAATCACAACACTCACCAAACAATTTCACCCTATAATTAACAATAATTGGCTTCCTTCTTCTTGCGATATTAGTGGAATCACCTCTGAGGAGGCGAATCGAATCGCTCTGTTACACTCTGTTAAAAATCTCCCGCTCTGTTTTGTTTCTCTGTCACTCTTCTCGTCGCACCCATTTCTTTGTTAACTGGGATCTTCCGCTTGTGTCGCTCTCAGCTCGGCTCCGCCAACAACCTGCCCTCACTGAGCCTGTCAGACTCGCCCCAGGTGTCCCCCCGACCTTCGGCCCCCGTCAGCACGCCGTCCCAGGGGAGCGAGGAAGAGTCGCCCTCTGATGCATCATGTGCCGGGGCCATAAGACGCCGCCATCACCCTTTGGTGTACTCGCTGTCCTCAGGTAAACAAAATACTGTCCTCACTTAATAAATAAATACTTAGCTATTGCATTATGTTGGATGAGTATGGACGCTCCATCATTGAGAATGTGGACGAGGGAGCTTTTGGACTGCAATGGACTCGAAAGCAACCTGGTCTCACAGGAATCCGTGAAATAGCCACGGATTTGCTTAACTCAAAATCTGTGGAATAGCCACGGAATCACTCAAATTTCCGTGAAACTGACACGGATTTCGCTACAATGCAAGTTAATGACAGTCATATCCCGTGGCTATTCCAACATACAAAGTGATTATGTACATTCACTGAGTGAAGATTTAGAAAATAAAACATATATTTCTCGCTAGAAATGTGATCAAAATCCATTTTTGTGCAGAAACTAAGTCAAAATATTGATTTTTTCACTAAAAATGAGAGAACTGTCCGCCATGTTTTTTGTTCTGACCGCCGGGACCTTAAAAGTCACGTGACTTGGAACAAACCAATAGGAAAAAATATCCATGGAATAGCCACGGGATATGACTGTCATTAACTTGCATTGTAGCGAAATCCGTGTCAGTTTCACGGATTTTGAGTTAAGCAAATCCGTGGCTATTTCACGGATTCCTGTGAGACCATGTTCCTCGAAAGACTAACTTACATTGCTAAGACAAACAGAAAGACTTTGTTCAGCTTTGGGAACCGTACATGATTATCAACGAAGCTGGAATAGTAGTAGGCTTTACCTGAGCGGCGACTGTGAAAAATGTAGGGGAACAGTTTAATTTTATTTTATGTTAATCCTGTCTGATACTGGTGCAAGTCGTGTGCGTGTGTGTGCGTGTGTGTGTGTGTGTGTATGTGTGTTTATGCAATATAAGTATTTCCAGTCCCAAACTGTTAAGTTGTTATTGAATGTTTCATTGACGGGACATTATATTATGAGAAAAAGACAATAAATATATTGGAAAAAAAAAAAAAACTACTTCATAGCACATTTTGTACTCCAGTTGGTGGGAATGCTCATTCATATTTCATCATTCATTTAATTATTTCAGAAATATTCCACATAGTCCAGAATTTTTTTTAGCAACGTGAAACCCTTTTTTTATGCATTAGTTGCTCATTCATGCTTTCCAGCTAGAAATTTCACATTTTGTATACATTATTGGTATTATTCAACTTTTAATTACATTCAGATTAATTCCATACAGTCACACTTTCCAAACTATTCCCACACCAACTTCTTCTGACACATTCCCACTGGCTTGGCAGCCTATCATCAGCTATTCAGTATTCCCACCTTCAGAAGTTGCAATCTCTTGTTTCCACTTACTATGTCTTGTTTCAGAAAATGAATATGAGCTCTACAAGAACACTGATATCAGACCACCTTTCACCTATGCAACACTGATAAGACAGGTACAGTCTATTACTTGGAATAACAGTGATTTCTTTCTTTACTTATGTAATTATGTTATAATTTGAAATTTAGACGCATCCAGATGGTCCCTCCTTTATGCTTTTTACTGTTTTCCTATTTTGCTTTTTCTTGTCTCTAGAATGTGAACATTTTCACGTTGAAAGCCTTTCTTACCACTAAACAACCTGTTTTTAAGTCTTTATAGTCGATTAACCATGACATTTAAGTAACTTTTCAAAGCAAAAATGCTGTTTTGTTCTCTTTTGTGGAACCTGTGGAGCTTTTCAAATTGATCAATGATGATTTTTTTAAAAATATGCAGCCCCAAACATGTCTTCAGTCAGTGTTTTTTTTAAATTCTAAAATAGCATTTGATTCATAGAAAGACAATATAAAACACTGACTGTGTCCTCCTTTCACAAGTGATAAAGCCAGGGCTTTAATTTGATCCCGTAATGTGCTCCATTTTTTTTAATTTCCCCTCCTTCTACAGGCTATCATGGAAACATCAGACATGCAACTAACACTCAACGAGATATACAACTGGTTCACACGGACGTTTGCTTATTTCAGACGCAACGCCGCCACGTGGAAGGTATCACACCCTGACATAATTAACTCTGTAATCCCAGTGTGTGTGTGTGTGTGTCATACCTGATTTATGTAGCATGTATTCAGTAATATCTCCTTCACTCTTGATTTTCTCTGGATCAGAATGCAGTGCGCCACAACCTGAGTCTGCACAAGTGTTTTGTGCGTGTGGAGAATGTGAAAGGCGCCGTGTGGACGGTGGATGAGGTGGAATACCAGAGGAGGAGATCCCAGAAGATCACAGGGTACACTACATGACCTCCTGTTTATTACACTTATCTGCTGATTCAGATAAAATATCATGATATTCAAGATGTGTTTAATCCAACCTGGTCTCACAGGAATCCGTGAAATAGCCACGGATTTGCTTAACTCAAAATCTGTGGAATAGCCACGGAATCACTCAAATTTCTTTGAAACTGACACGGATTTCGCTACAATGCAAGTTAATGACAGTCATATCCCGTGGCTATTCCAACATACAAAGTGATTATGTACATTCACTGAGTGAATATTTAGAAAATAAAACATATATTTCTCGCTAGAAATGTGATCAAAATCCATTTTTATGCAGAAACTAAGTCAAAATATTGATTTTTTCACTAAAAATGAGAGAACGGTCCGCCATGTTTTTTATTCTGACCGCCGGGATCTTGAAAGTCACGTCGCTTGGAACAAACCAATAGGAAAAAATATCCATTAACTTACATTAACTTGTCATTAGTCATTAACTTGCATTGTAGCGAAATCCGTGTCAGTTTCACGGAAATTTGAGTTATTCCGTGGCTATTCCACAGATTTTGAGTTAAGCGAATCCGTGGCTATTCCACGGATTCCTGTGAGACCAGGTTCGTTTAATCTGTTCAAAACAAAAAAAACATACAATTTTAATGGCACAAAGTGCAGAAGCAGATATACTCAAGTGTGTAAAATAGAAAAACAGAAACATTGAGAGAGTAGGCAATTTAACATGCTAATAAATTCTTGCAAATTGTTGTGAGATATGAAGTACAACATGAAAAACTAGTCCTGAGATCAAATATATTTCCAAAAAAATACTGATGCACAAACAAAAGGGAAAGGGTTCCCACGGTCATGGAAAGGTCATGGATCATGGAATTAATCAAATTCTTGAACATTTTGGAAATGTTGAGGAACTTTGCTGTGTTTTAAGCCGGGCTGCACAATTTGTGAAAGAAGCAATAATTTTGACTAATATTGTGATTGCACTATGGAAATGGTGATAGGATTTACAATATTGAAGGGAATGATAATTTGTTCCCATAGTTTTTTTGCAACGATTTCTTCTGTAGTCTTGCAGCACAACAATACTTAATTCAGGTTTTTAACACACATTTTGCCTTTAAAAAATATTGCGCTTGCCCTAGTTTACTGTTTAAATAATTGTTACTTTTCATTCATGGATAACCTTCCACGTAGAGTAAAATGTGACTGAAGTTAGTTGCTGTAGCTGTTAACATGTTGTAGCTCTAACATGCATTGATGAATGAGGTTTTGTTTACCATCATTTATGTTTTAATTTTCTCTGAGCGCGTAGTCTCTCTCCACATGTATGCCAGCTAGCTGAAATTGTGTCTGAATAATGCCAGCCAAGTGTACATTTAATATTTCATGGCTCTCTACTGACCAATACAATTTCTATCGTCTAATAGGGAGCCATGAAATGTTATGTAGGCTACCTACTCATGCTGCAGCATTGTTTTTCAAAAGGAGTTCATAATTAAATGCATTAAGAAAACACTGATAGTAAACTTGATTCTGTTTCCCCTCATGTTTCAATATCACTGCAAGACTATTGTTATTCTCATACAATATTTAACATGAGGAGTAAAGTCTACAGTCCTGTGTGTGTGTGTGTGTGTGTGTGTGTACTTATAGGTTGTCAAAAGTCATGGAAAATGTATTATACACTGTAAAAAATGTATGTAGATTTTACGGTGAAAAACTGCTAAACCGTGACAGTGAAAGACCGTAAAATGATAAATGAGTTAATTCAGTTTCAGTAAAAATGAAACATCGTAAATGTATATAACAGCCAAAACAGTAGTTTTTACAGTTTTGTTTTTTGAAACATACATTACTCCCCTGTAAAATACACTGTAATATGTATTTAATGTAATATATATACTTTATATTTTTTTCTCACTGTTAAATGTACTAAACAGCATATCTCTAACAGAAATATACTGTAATATTTAAAGGTAAAATCTTTCATTTATGCGGCATTTATAAAGTATTTCTTGTCGATTATATGGCAAAACAGTGTTTCTTTTGATGGAAAAACCTTTTATTTATACAGTAAAAAAATTAAAGAAAATCGCAATCTTAAATGTGAAATCAACAGTGCTAGTATCTTTTTACCGTAACATTAAAAAAAGTTGCACCGTATTTATTACAGTAAAGTTCTGGCAACCACAGCTGCCAGTTTTTTACCGTAAAAACAACAGGGTTTTTTTTACAGTGTAGTCCGCGGAAAGTCATGGGGACCCTGAAGTTGAACTGACAAAACACATAGTCCTGTGACAAAATACTGTTGGATAGTTATTACGACAGTACTGCACATGTGTTCCTTGTTAATAGGCCTCAGTGAGTAAATAATACATATGAATGGAGTGATTCTGGTGACAGTTCAAGGCTCTAGTTGAAGTTTCATTTGTGATTGTTCATGCGACTGAATTATTTGTCATCACAAGTGACCTTGCCTCAAACTATTGCTGTTTACCATGTTGTTGCTTGTTGAATATATACAAGATATTGATTTGCTTGCCATGAATAAGACATGGATTGTGTCAGTGTTAAAATTCTGTTACCTTTGTTTTTCCTCAGGAGTCCATCGCTGATGAAAAATGTGTCCGTCAACCTTGATTTTGGGACCGTTCTGAACGCCAGCCTGCAGGTGAGAGGTGTTGGAGTTTTTAGACACTTTTCCTGATTGCAGGAGGTGGAGCTGATCTAGGTTGCAGTTTGATTTCTGAACAATCTTTTCCGTAGACGGCCCTGGCTGAAGCGTCACTGCCAGGATTCAAGAAGGAGTGTGTTAGCAGAAACTCCATAATGCAGGAGAACAAAGCAACAAGTAAACAGAACTTCTCTCCACAAGTCCAGAAGTGAGTTTTGTTTATTGCAAACTCCCAAAAAAATCAGTCAATTTTTCTTTCTTTATTTTATTTTTTTATTTATTTTTAAATACTCTATAGGTATGTATATGTATTTATATGTGTATTTATGTGTATATATTTGTGTATGTATGTATGTGTGCATATATGTGTATGTATGTGTGTATGTACGTATGTATATGTGTATGTGTATGTATGTATATGTATATATATGTGTATATATGTGTATGTATGTATATGTATATATATGTGTATGTATATGTGTATGTATATATGTGTATGTATATATATATATATATATACATGTATAGCCTTTTTTTTTATTTTAGCAGCCAATTCAGCTGTTACCTTTTTTTTTTTCTCTCCTGTTTTCCTTATTGCATTACTTTCTCTGTTGTATTCTCCTTTTTTTTGTAGAGGATATGGGACAATGGGGTGGGATGGGTGGGGGAAAGGGGGGAGTTATTGTGTACACTTACAGAATCCGTAACCTGTTTTTTGTTTAATTACAAATACCAATAAAAAGATTTTTCCAAAAAAAAAAAAAAAATCAGTAAATGACTAATGGGCTGCAATAATTGACCATTCTGTCTTTGTTTTCCACCTCTTCAAGATCTCTTTTCCTCAAAGACGAAGTGTTGAATCTGAATGATCAAGAATCTCTGATGCCAACAGTGAAAGCAGCTGGTCTGCAGCACGGCATGACTGAAGAGGATGAGGAGCATCTGTTTGACCTCGAATGACAAGAAAACAGTTTCAGGCTTTAAAGTGAGAAGTGCGAAAGCAGTGAAGTAAGCCTTGGTTGAACATTCAGGGATGTAGACTACAATTGACACATTTCACCATCTGAACTTCATGTTTATCTTCAGCGTTTAGTGCCAGACGACCTGAAATTCTCACCAACATGTTAATATTTGAAAGAAAATCGCATCAAAACGGAAATACTCAGAATTGACTGTCATTATATAGTTCATATATTCATAAATTGTTGTGATTTTGTTTACACTATTGCAGCTTTTTCACTTTTTATTTAAACATTTCAGCCATGAAAAAAGAAAGCGTTGCCTGTTTTTTGTGTTTCTATTAAATAATTTTCTGATCAGCAAGAGGTTTAAAAAAACACTTCAACCAATCACTTAAAGATGTGATAAAAGGACCAAAAGTTATTCGTTTATTGTGAGATTTGGTGTATTTACGATTGTACAGTTGCTCACATTTGCACTACCCAGGTGAGAACATTGTGATCTCTTTTTCAAAGGACAACTGGCCAAGAAAAGTGATTCATGACGAGAATCAATGTTAGAAATAAAGGAGAATGTACACAGTCAGAAACAGAGTTGGGATCCGATATGAAAATATTTCCTTTTCATCATGAATAAATGTAAATGATATACTCCAAAGGCCAAAGTACAGAAATGCTTGTTATCATATGATGTAGAGAATGAATGTTCTGTCTGTTGAGATGTTTGTGGTGACTGTTTTCTGTTTTTTAAATACAGTCTGTGTTGTGGCTTCTCTCTGTTGTCTTAAAGTATGTGTAAGATGCACATCAGCCTGCTGAAATGTGATGTTTTTCAAAAAGTAAGTAAGCACAATGTCTTATGTGTCCTGTTCCTCTGTGTGTAACTTATGTATTTAATACAGTGCACTGTGTTTCCACTGGAATAAAAATGGCTCCAAACATTCCTTTTTTTACAACATTTTTGAGTATTTACATTCGATGCTGTGCACATAACTCCAATGTATTTATAAAAATGTGTTCATCTGTAATTTTATGTCCAAATGTCTGATCACGATGTAATAAATATACGTAAACCAGTTAACTGTTTGTCAATTAATATACAGTAGCTTATTTTGTCATTTTGTCACATGTGTGATAATGCATAGACTGTATAAATGGCATTCACAAATTATTTGTTTTCATGTAAAACTTGAGATGCAGGCCAAATGTATTATTTATTTATTTCAAATGTTGTCAGTCTGACAGTACAAACAAGTGACAAAGAAGACACACAAAGCTTTCACGAAATATATACAGACATTAACGTATGAAACAGATGTCAGGTGTTGAATATGGTACAAATGTTTTTTGTTTTTGTTTGTTTGTGTGCATGGATTAAAGTGTGATGTGTGAGTGTGTCATATAATCATATATATGTAACACACTACCGGTCAAAAGTTTTAGAACACCCCAATTTTTTCATTTTTTACTGAAATTCAAGCAGTTCAAGTCAAATGAACAGCTTGAAAGGGTACAAAGGTAAGTGGTGAACTGCCAGAGGTAAATAAAAAAAGGTAAACTTAACCAAAACTGAAAGATAATGTACATTTCAGAATTATACAAGTAGGCCTTTTTTCAGGGAACAAGAAATGGGTTAACAACTTAACTCTATGGAGTCTTGGGCTATTTTGTCCATTTTTGAATTACTTTCATGTCTTTGTAAGTCATTTTGTGTCTTTTTTAGTCATTTTGTGTCTTTTGGTGTCTTTTTTTTTTGTCATTTTGTGTCTTTTTTTGGTCATTTTGTGTCTTTTTTTAGTCCTTTAGTCCAACATAAAATGTGAGTTTGAATCTTTTTTTTACTTTCAAAACACTATCATGCTCAATAAAGAATTGTATATGTTGCAAATGTGCACTAATTTCAGAGTACACTGAGACATTAAACTGCATAATTTTCAGTTAAATTCTGGAAAAGTTGGGTGTGTTCTAAAACTTTTGACCAGTAGTGTATGTCTGAGGAGGAGAGAAATAAATAAATAAGTTAATAAATAGGTAAATAAATGATATTAATGATCATGTTAATTGTGAGTTCAATACATAAATATAGAAAAAGGGGAGAAACAAAAGGAAAACATTCAGAAAGAAATGGATGAAATAATCTGTGGTTTGGTGTAGGAGTACAGTCCTTATGATTTGGCTTACTTTTCAAATTAAACTTATTTTTCTGCACTGAAGGCTATGCCATTCTTAGACCACTGAGTCCTGATAGAAATATCTTGTAAACATTAACAGATGATGATTGGCTTTCTGCCAACTGTCATTCACATCTTCAAACTCTTCTTTAAAAACATTGATTATATGGTATAAGTGTCTTAGGAATTTTTTTTTACATGTATCACATAAAGGCCACATGGTACATTTTCCTAATACGCAGATCCTGCTTCTGATTTTAATAACTGAAACATCCCTAGAGCAAATAATGATGATTAACATTAAATGATTATACAATCAGCAGATTGTTTGGTAACACTTTATATTAAGGTCCTTGTAATAACCATTAATTAACAAGTAATAAGGCTCTTGTAAGTCCTTACAAGATGCTTATTAACATTATTGTGTGTTTATAAGCTTATATAAGTGTTAATAATGGCATTACAAACACCCATGACCCACCCATTATGTCTTTGCCATGCCTTTATTAATCTTATTTTGTTTGCTTATTGATATTAAAACATACTTTATTGCTCATCTATTATAAGTTAACTATAAGTTAACTATGCTTTTTGCAACTACCGGATCTAAAGCGAGAACAATGCCTTATTACTTGTTAATTAATGGTTATTAAGGACCTTATTATAAAGCGTTACCGATTGTTTTTCTGTGGCAAGCTCTTTTAAACAATTCTGGGTAACGCTTTATATTTAGGTCCTTGTAATAACCATGTATTAACAAGTAATAAGGCCCTTGTAAGTCCTTACAAGATGCTTATTAACATTATTGTGTGTTTATAAGCTTATATAAGTGTTAATAATGGCATTACAAACACCCATGGCCCACCCATTATGTCTTTGCCATGCCTTTATTAATCTTATTTTGTTTGCTTATTGATAATAAAACATACTTTATTGCTCATCTATTATAAGTTAACTATACGTTAACCAGTGGCGGTTCTGTGTCAAATTAATAACAAAATGATCTATTTATAACGACGAACAACGGAACAATTCTTACCTATATTTGGTTCAAACAATACCTCATGGTACACAAAAGGAACCCAGCATGTGTACACTGTAAAATAGTTTAATTGTGCAATAAAAGCTTGTGTATTAAGAAAAAAAAGATTATTCTCACTGTACTGCACTTTCAAAATAAAATAAAAAGTAATTGTGCACAAAACTGAGAAATTTCATTGTTGTACAAAAATAATTGTTATTGTTGGTGAGTCTCATTGTTTCAATCAGTGTATTTGCATCTTCCAAATATACTTAAATTAGATTTTTAAATGAGCTAAAATAAAGCTTTGGAATGCTTAAATATCACCTTTGCCATTTTTTAATGTGCCCCTCTGATTAAACTCTGGCCCCTCCTTGGCCCCCACAGGAACACTGGTCTAGAACCGCCACTGAAGTTAACTATGCTTTTTGCAACTACTGGATCTAAAGCGAGAACAATGCCTTATTAGGCCTACTTGTTAATTAATGGTTATTAAGGACCTTATTAAAAAGCGTTACCGATTGTTTTCCTGTACCAAGCTCTTTTAAACAATTCTGTTAATAGTTTGGTCTGAAAAACATATCCTCCACCTTATCCCACCTTATCATTATGTAAAATGCTAGAATACTAAGAAAATAAATAAATAAACAAACAATGGCATCTCAGCGTCTCATCCCCTGATGAAGTGAAGCTGTTACTGCAGACTTTAGAACAAAGGCCTCAGATTCTTCAGCTCCCTGTTTTGACTAATGTCAGTAATTGTCTTTGCTGATAACGAGTTGGCTTTAAGTTTGCTGTTGCCTCTCAGGGCTGCCTTTGATTCGCTGTCAGCCTATTAGATGACATTTTTTCTTCTGGCTGCCTCTCCACGCTGCGTTCACAGACTGGAAGTTAGCATGGCGCGAGACAACTTCAACAGCTTCACTTAATGTGCTGCTTTGATGTGCCACATACTCACCGCGAGGCGCGCGAGTCAACATGTTTTTCAGCGCGGCACTTTTGACAGCACTTAGTCAACAGCCCCGCGGAAAGGGCTGGTCTCCGTTCATCTCCTCATCAGCACGTGATGATGATGATGATGATGCTGTCGCCTCGTGTGTCCTATCGCTCCGTGAAATCCTCTCTGGATCTATGGAGAAACAAGATTTACACGTCACTCACTGTAATTCATTTGTTTAGAAGGTTTGATTCGTCTTGGGAGCAGTGGCGGTTCTAGACCAGTTTTACTGTGGGGGGCCAAGGAGGGGCATATTTAAAAACTGCAAAGATGATATTTAAGCATTCAAAACCTTTATTTTACCTTATTTAAAAATCTAATTTAAGTACATTACCGGTCAAAAGTTTTAGAACACCCCAATTTTTCCAGTTTTTTATTGAAATTCAAGCAGTTCAAGTCAAATGAACAGCTTGAAAGGGTACAAAGGTAAGTGGTGAACTGCCAGAGGTAAATAAAAAAAAGGTAAGCTTAACCAAAGCTGAAAAATGTAAAAATGTACGTTTCAGAATTATACAAGAAGGCCTTTTTCAGGAGTCTCGGGCTATTTTGTCCATTTTTGAATTCTTTTCATGTCTTTGTAAGTCATTTTGTGTCTTTTTGTGTCTTTTTTGGTCATTTTGTGTCTTTATTAAGTCATTTTGTGTCTTTTTTGGTCATTTTGTGTCTTTATAAAGTCATTTTGTGTCTTTTTTTGTCATTTTGTGTCTTTTTTTGGGTCATTTTGTGTCTTTTTTTAGTCCTTTAGTCCAACATAAAATGTGATTTTGAATCTTTTTTTTACTTTCAAAACTATCATACTCAATAAAGAATTTTAAATGCTGCAAATGTGCATTCATTTTAGAGTACACTGAGACATTAAACTGCATCACTTTCAATTAAATTCTGGAAAAGTTGGTGTGTTCTAAAACTTTTGACCAGTGGTGTATATTTGGAAGATACAAATACAATGATTGAAACAATGAGACTTACCAACAAGAACAGTTATTTTTGTACGAAAATGGTATTTCTCATCTTTGTGCACAATTACTTTTTATTTGTTTTGAAAGTGCAGTACAGTGAGAATGATCTTTTTTTTCAATATACACAAGCTTTTATTGCTTTTATTTAACTACACAATGTACACATTTTGGGTTCCTTTTGTGTACAATGCGATATTGTAAAAATAGGTAAGAATTGTTCCGTCGTTCATCGTTTTAAATTGATCATTTTATTATTAATTTGACACAGGGGCCACAGCAGGGGCCACAGCAGGGGCCGAGGGCTTCTTCACAGGGGCAGTGGCCCCTGGAGGCCCCTGTGTAGAACCGCCTCTGCTTGGGAGGTTGAAAGAATTGATTACTTTTTTGAATTTAGGTATATTCACATATATTCTCCAATAACTAGTTGCTTATTAGTATTTATATTAGTATCATTTTGGCTCTTGGCTTTTGACTTTATGCGTCCTTATTAGGCTCTTATTAATGTGTTATCATATTCTGCAGTTACTAGGTCATTAACCAAATGTTTCCCTCAATAACCTCTTATTTACAGATTATTTAGAATAGAATAGAATGCCTTTATTGTCACTATACACATGTACAATGAGGTTTGAGAGCTGACTCCAAAAAGCAGTGCGACAATAAATAATATATAAATATATAAAATATAGACATAAACATACATAGGCAAGCAAATTTAAAGAAAAATATATACGATATAATGTAAACATAGGCAAGAAAAGGAGGTAAGGTGCACAGTCTTCAATTCAGTTTGCCAGAAGCAGATATGATGTTATAGAAAATAAGTAAGTCAATCAATGAGTGACAATCTTTATTTGCTCTGTACGGGCCATATAAGGTGGTAGGACCACACTTATTATCTTCTAATAACATTTAATAAATCAAATCTATTATTATATCATATCATATCATATCATATCATATACACCCTGAGGAAGGCGCAAGCTGACACGCGTTGGTGTTTTTTTTATATGTAACCAATGTTAAAATAAAGGGTTTTTAACTTTTCCACCAATCCACCAGAGTGCCTGCATTTTCTTCTTTTGAGTTCACTATTATTATATCTATGATAAGTCTATTTTAGTGTCCAAAAAAATAAATGAGCTCTAAATGAGGTTTTTCGCACTCAGAATATTTTCAAAAATATGTATGAGATTGACACTTCTTACCTAATGTTTCCTCCTCTAAGTTGCAGTATTTGTTGCATTAGAAGCTACCAAAAATACACCACATATATAAAAATGTTATTAAGGGGGAATAACTATTGTTATACTGGGTCTAAAGTGAGCAAAACATTGTGGTTAGAATTCATGTAAAACAACTTATTTACCATTAATAAGCAGTTATTAGGAGGTTATTGAGGGAAAACTCTGAGTTAATGGCCTACTAGTTATAGAATATTGTCGTACAGAATAAGGCATTAGTAAGTGCTAAATAATGACTAATAAAGAACCATTTTGATACTAAAATACAAGCTAATAAGTTAATGGTTTATATAAGTCCGTAGGGTGTTAACTTAATTTGGGCTCTAAATGATTTAACATAAAATAAAAGAGTTTAACATACACAAACCTATATTTATATTTTACTGCATGTCAATGGTAACATAAGACAACTCCCCACTGAGTAAGACAATAAGATTTTGTTGAAAGTTAACAAGTTGATCTTGGGTTAAGATTTTTCTCCATAAATTGAAATAAAAATGATTTTTGTACCCAGAGGTAGATTTTGTTTGCAGTACAGAGTCCTCATACACACACTCAAAAGAGGCACATATCACACACCATTCAACTTAAGACAGTGGGAGTTAAGAAATGGCAAATTAAATAAAAATTAAAAAAAAATTAAATTAAATTAAATTAAGAATTATTAAAAGTTCTTACGAGTCCAGACTATACTTAGATATTGATGTGAACTAAAATACGAACAGCAAAAAAAGAAGACAGAAAAATAAAAACAATATAAAACAGCAAAATAAAATATCATAACTGATGTATTTTTTAATGTTGTTGATTTGTATAGCACATGATTTACCTGAAAAAGTTTGATATGAAGCTGTGTCTTCTTATCCCATGTGGGATGGGTTATATTTGGCGTGATACAGAAATAAAAACTGACTAAAATCTGAAAGAAAACCTGACTCATGAGCCGTGAATTTAAAAGCATGAATTACATGATTACTTAGCAAATTAGTGATAGCATTTTTTTGCAATGCAAGATTGACAGATTTGTATGAGTGTGTGTGAGTGTGCATTAGTGCAAGGGAGCTTGCATACATATCAGCTAACACACTTGTGGGGCATGTGTCTCTGCTGTGTTAGGTGACTAAAAGCAGAACAGAGAAGGCAACCCTAAAGTCACACAGCCAGGCCTCGGACGTCTCAGCTGTTCTGCGATCAGCATGATTCGAGCGGCTGCTCCAGGATCTGCAGGGAAGGGGAGTGTTATTAAGTCACTGAACAACAACAAAACACACACTCACAGTCCAGCTCACAGTCTCCTGCGCGGTGACTCAGGCCGGCATGTTGGGTGTTGTTGGAGGTTTCCTGACCTCTGGGTGCTGACAGAAGTAGGAGGATGGACAAGCAGACCGGTTGAACAAAGTGTGACAGAGATACCGATCAGTCATGAGGATCAGACATGTTACCAGGAGATCATTTACCTGTGGACGGGACAGAGGAAGAGAGCAGCCCGACTGAAGGCAAGTACTCATGATAGATAGATAGATAGATGGATGGATAGATGGATAGATGGATAGATGGATAGATAGATAATTCGGTAAAAAATAGGCTAAATAAATTTGGTTGTCACAGCAGTCTGGTATTCAAGTACAATAAAATACAATAGAATAAAAATACTGAGGTAGCATAAATAAAAACAACAATAGAAAAAAACACAGAATAGAACAAGGACACTTAGAAGTAAAAAAAAAAGAAAAAAGAACATCAGTTGGTAGGATGGTTGGCAAGATGATGGTAATAATTAAACTGGTGATATGATGGCAACAATGCTATAGTGACTAGACGGTATATAATAATAATAGTACAGTATATAATATAATATATATAATATGTAATAATAGATAATAAACAATATAAAAATAAAATGAAAAATATAAATAAAGTAATTTTAAGTAAAATAATGATATAATCTGACCTGAAATAAGATGAAAGTGTCTTATTTTCATAAACACACACACCGCTGTTCTGACCACTTGTTTCTGAGCTTCAGCTTTAAGTGTTTCCAGTAGGAACTTTGAACTTGAAAGTGTGTAAAAATCACAATGAAAGCATCATAAATAATTATGTGAGGCTGAGAAGCTTTAAGTCAGTAACGCAGTGCACATATTCAGTGATTATATACCACTGTCCTTTAGTGAAAAAAAAAATAATTTGAACAATCAAACAAAAAAAATGTGATCAAATTGCTTTAAAAAATTCCTGGATTTTTATGTCAGCACGGTAAATAAAGAATATTTCACACCCTTTATATAGCATTTCAGCTAACTTTCTTTTGATGTGTCTCAAGGCAGTGCACCTTTAAAATCAGCACCGGAAATCCTTCCAGCATGTGATCCTGTTAGCAGAGGAAATACCATCCCCGCTGACCTCATCAGCAGTAAGTGGAAAGCGTGGGACCTGTACAGAAAACAATACAGTGACCACAATGAAACAGGTTGATGACGGATTTATCCACCGTGAAAAACATCTGGAGAAAGTGATTTATTTCTGTCAGCAAAACATGGATTTTGTTATCCAAAACTGTTTTACACTTACCAATTTAAAGTCCAAATTGATTACAGATTGAATTTGCTTTGTGCTCAGTCGGAGATTTTATCATTAAGGAATTCTATTCTTTTCTTTTCTTCTTTGATCATCAAATGTTTTTGCTGCACAGCCCAGCCTCTGCCTGTTGCGGCCCCGCCAGCAGGAGCCTCACAGAAGACTCAGTGTGGCCTCCAGAAGCCCACCTGCCCACGATGTGGCCTCACAGTTTTGGACCAGAGGGTCCCCCCTCTCTCCCCGGGGCTGAGCCGGCTGCAGAACTCCAGCCTGTCGGTGCACAGCAGCAGCAGCAGGAGCAGCAGGAGCAGCAGGAGGAGCAGGAGGAGCAGGGACAGTGCAGCTGGCTCGCACCAACCTACTGCTACACCTGCTGGTAGGCACAATAACGCAGAGCCGGCCCAAGGCATAAGCGAACTAAGCGACTGCTTATGGCACCATGGCCACTAGGGGGCCCCCAAGAGCAATTAACAAAAATATGTATATATTTTGTTTAATAATTTGCATGTATGAGTGATGATTTTTATATGATCAAAGATATAATATATATTATTGTACAAAAACAGTTTTATGTCAGAGTGCTGCTGCTGATGTAGGCCTAGTGATTCGGTAACGTTCTGCTCATCCAAAGCGCAGTTGGTTGGAGGCAAAACAATGTCACAAAAAAAGACATATTGTTTAGTAGCAGAGAAAAGAAAGAGGACGAGGAGAAAAAACAGCAAGATAGCTATGTTTGCATGTCTTGGTAATCGAATATTTATCAAAGAGATTTGGGTAGCTGTTAATAGCAAATTAGCTAGCTAGTTAAAAACGAGAGAAATGCATCTTTTAACTGGCCGGTTAAATAGCTTCATATTTTATGCTAACGTGTTTGTATTTGAGTAATACTGAGCTTAACTTTGCGTTGATTCTGGGAGTTGGCCCTATATATTTCTGCTTTTTCTTTGGGCTTCAAAATAAAGTTTTTGCTAACGTTTGATAGCAAACATTAATTAAAATGTCACCTTGTTTGCTAGTACGCGCAGTGCTAGCAATATGTTTTTGCATCCGGCTACTAGTTATAGTTTGAGATTTGTTGTTTGCACAAATTGTTTGCTGCAGAGCATGGTAATTTATTCTGAATAAAATAAAGGGCCCCAAAATTGAATTTTGCTTAGGGCCCCATGGAGGCTTGGGCTGGCTCTGCAATAACGGCTCCTAAATAGAACTTAACAATATGGATAATGATATTGATAGTAAATAAATATTTTTTGACACATCAGTGCATGCCATTTATGTGGTTAAACTTATCTTTTTATGTAATTTTATTATGGATTGTACATCCCTTAAAAAATGCCTTTTTTATCTAAAAGGACAAAAATGTTTGCATCAAAAACATAAAATTATATATTACATAAACATTATTATAGGTTATTCATGGAAAAATTTTAGTTAAGGACCTAGTAACTGTAGAATGTGGGCAGGGCGAATAAAGCATTAATAAGTGCTTTATAATGACTAATAAGGAGTTAAAATATTACTAATATAAATACTAATAAGCAACTAGTTAATGGTGAATATGTATTTAATTTGGTTCAATCTTTTAAACAACTTAAACCTGATCAAAACAACACAATCAAATGATTTTCTGTAAACTAAATGTTAGGGAGTTTTTTGTTATAATATTTTAGCACAGTCAGGGATACATTAACATTAGTTAGGATTCATATTTTTTTTAATGCATTTTATATTTTGTGCAGTGTCAGATTTAAAGAAAAAGACTCCCAACTTTAGAACAAAAAAAGTCACCTTCCTAAACTTGTATAAAAATACTAAGAATTCATTTTATTTTCCACTGTTACTGAGTCAATTTTCTCCAACATAAACCCTGACCATAACTACATTTTCTGAATTTTAAGCCTTTAAATGCCAGTTTGTTTACATAAATACCACTGGGAAATTTCGGTACAATAAAAGAGAATAACAACTGTATGAAACATTTAAATAATTTGTCTTCTTACACAAATGGAGCTCTAAAAAGTTTCCCTTGAAGACTTTCAAACTGCACTTTCTTCCAGTTTTATCAAAGCATGCTGTGGGCCACTCCTTGTTTATCCTTGTGTTCATGTTGTTATCTCTATGAAGTTATGCATTAAATCAATACAGTAGCCACACATAATGCTCCTTTTTCATCTACACACATATAGATATTAGCATAAGTTATGTGCGGGGGTGTATAATTTGAGCGGCTAAGCAGGAAAACGCTGAACCCCACTCCCCAGGGAATTCTGCCATCTGCTTTTCATTTACTTCCTTGAGTAAACAGGATAAAACAGCTCGATTTGCATGAGCTCACTCACTATCTGGTCCTTGTGAGGATGAAAACGGTAGCTGAGTAACAATACAGCGGCTAGGATCGCCAGAGATGCACTGTAACACACCGGCGGGGTTAATGTATGCAATATCATCTGCACCTAATTTGGGTTGGAGAGCAATTATGTTGTGACAGCTTCTTCCTAGTTGTTGTTCATCACTTGCAGCCTCGGTGGCCTTTTTATTTTCCCCCGAGGACTGAACGAAGCTCTGTGATTAAGTAAACACAATCACACTTGATCACTGCGGCAGAGTTGTTTCTCTTTTAAGTCCTAGTTGGCACGACAAATAAACACGCGAGAGATTAATTTAGGGTTAATAGAATTGTTAATCCTTGTTTGTGATGGTGTCTGACAGGCTTTTAGAACACACAGCAGCTTTTCTGTGACCTCAGATGGGATATTTGTAGCTAAATCTGTCTAATTCCTCACCGACAGACTCCAGTTTACACCTGCTGCTGGCGTGTTTGGACTGTGAGGTCTCTGTGCTGCTCCTGGGTCTGTTGGAGGCCTGCTCCTCCTGCCTCCACACCCTCTGCTCCTCCTGCTGCCACGCCTGCGCCCGCTGCTGCTCGGCCATCCAGGAGGCGCCGCTGGAGGAGCTCAACTGCCACGCTCACTGCCACTCGGTGCTGTTTGAGTCTTGCTGCGAGCCGACCGAGTGTCTAGAGTTTTGTCTGGAGTGTTGCGAGATCTGCCATCGTAGCTGAGGACTAAAATACAAGACGTGACGAGACTGAAACAACAGACATTAAAGTCGTGGCGGGATTCATTAGTGACATTTCTTGCAACTGAACATCATCTTATTGACCTTGTTGTGACATTCCAACATCTGCCAAACTCAGCAATTCTTTGTGATCATCAATTTATCTTCTTACACCACATCCCGTCAAAAGTTAAGCTTAAGATAAACCCTGGAATTAGCGGTGTCCGCTCATTAAAAATTTAAAATAAATAAAGCCTGGTAGATGGGGGTGGAAAGGTAGCCTGGCTCAATCCAAAGTAACATTAAATTAGATTAAAATCAAACTCCCAGCATGTCCTAAACATACATATTAAAGAGGACAAACACTCACTGACCACTATATTAGGTACACCAGTTCAACTGCTCATTACCACATATCAACAGAAACTCAAATAACCACTGGTTACAACCAAGGTATGCAGAAGAGCATCTCTGAAACACGTCCAACGTGACGAGACTGAAACAACAGACATTAAAGTCGTGGCGGGATTCATTAGTGACATTTCTTGCGACTGAACATCATCTTATTGACCTTGTTGTGACATTCCAACATCTGCCAAACTCAGCAATTCTTTGTGATCATCAATTTATGTTCTTACACCCAGTGGTGGAAAGTAACTAAGTACATTTACTCAGGTACTGTACTTAAGTACAATTTTGAAGTACTTGTACTTTACTTGAGTGTTTCTATTTTCTGTAAATGTATACTTCTACTCCACTACATTTTGAGGCAAATATTGTACTTTTTACTCCACTACATTTAGCTGACAGCTTTAGTTACTTTTCAGGTCAAGATTCAACATAAAACATATGATCAATTTAAGGTGATTAGACTTTTTTTATTTTATTAAATCTTATAACAGTATATTAAGTACTTAAATGAGCCATATCGTTACAAAATTAAAACCCTGCTTACATAAAATCATCAATACAAATAATGTAATAAGATATTTAGAATATATAAAACAATCTGAGTGGGTCCATTCGGCACAACAAGTACTTTTACTTTTGGTACTTAAAGTACATTTTGATGCTGATACTTTTGTACTTTTACTCAAGTAAGTTTTGAATGCAGGACTTTTACTTGTAGTGGAGTAATTTCATAGTGTTGTATTAGTACTTTTACTTAAGTACGGGATCTGAATACTTCTTCCACCACTGCTTGCACCACATCCCGTCAAAAGTTAAGCTTAAAATAAAGCCTGGAATTAGCGGTGTCCCAGTTGCTCATTACACCTTATCACAGCGACCCGGGATTGAGTCGGGCCCTGCGGTCCTTTGCTGCATGTCTTCCGCCCTCTCTCCCCTTTCCACTCTGTCTCTTATGGCCATCAGAATAAAGCATGAAAAATGCAAAAAATAAATCTTAACCCATAAGAACCCACGGTGACACCTGTGTAACAAACACTTTAAATCTTCGAGAATCTCCCATATTCAGCTTTATGCTTCACCTTAACTCATTAAATCCCTAAGCAACACATACTCAACACCCTGGTGTGGTGGTCATGTGACTTTGACAAGAAGTGACCAAAATGTGTGTGTGACTGGAAACAGAAATGTGAAAAAGTAGCTAATTTTAAAAAGCTTATATTTGTTACTAGGCTAAGTTTAAACCAATTTAACAATTCGAATACGTTAATAGGGTGTCCTGTATTGCATTTAACTTGTTCTGACCATATTTCTTGAACAAATTAAAGTCACACATTTGATAGGCCTATATGTTTTGGAGATGCAAAAGAAAAAGGCAAATTTGTGTCTCTGTCAGCAGAAAATGTGTCTATTTTTTTGCTATTTTAAAAAAAGAAATATCATAAACATAAATACCATAAACTCTCAATGTAACATATATGTGACATCACAGATCTTTAGGGGTAGTATTTTTTTCAAAAAAGCATCAGTTCATGTGGTCCACTTATAGAACACATCCTTTAAGGATAACTGGGTCTGGGTTCTTATGGGTTAATTATAAATAAATAAAGCCTGGTAGATGGGAGTGGACAGGTAGCTTGGCTCAATCCAAAGTAACATTAAATTAGATTAAAATTAAATTCCCAGCATGTCCTAAACATACATATTAAAGGGGACAAACACTCACTGACCACTATATTAGGTACACCAGTTCAACTGCTCATTACCACATATCTGATCAACAGAAACTCAAATAACCACTGGTTACAACCAAGATATGCAGAAGAGCATCTCTGAAACACGTCCAACCTTGAAGCAGATGGGCTACAGCATTCCTTTAACATCTCATTGTAACTAGGCTGACAAGAGGAAACAATAGATGCATTATTTATCTCTTGGTTGATTTTGTGAAAAACAGATTCAGTGACCTTTTGAAATATTAAATTTGTCAAGGTAATTTGCTGTTGTTGCTTGTTAAATTTCTTTGGACAGCCACGGTCAATAAAACTGAATTCCGAGTGGCACTCATCGATACTCCACTGTTCTTGATCACATTGCTGCACAACTATATGGTTTCTCTCCTTTTTTCTTTCTTTTATATACAGATTGTTAAAGCTACAGTGCATTCAGGATTCAGGCTTTACTCTACAGAAATAAAGCCTTTTATTTGTACATCAAGTTGCATTTAATGACTTTGACCCAGCTAGACCCCGACCGAGAGGGGTCTACCTCTTTGCTCAGTTTTGTACAGGTTCTCATGTTGTGAGATTGCAGGTTTGACTTCTTCCCGTGCAGCTCTTTGCAGCTGAGGAACAAGGCGACAAAAAACTTGTCAGCTCTCTCTTGAATCCCTTTTCATATTTGTCATATGAAGCACTTAGAACATAAAAGGATGCTTATTCTCTCCAGATCCTGGAAGATCGAAGCGGGCTCCTTTAAAGGCGCTGTGCGAGATGACAGCAGAGAGGCAGAGTAAACAGCCAAAAATAAAACAAAGAGGCGATAAAGACAACGCTGTCAATCTGTCCGCGTGAGCCAAGAGGCTCATTTAAATCATGTTAGAGCGAGTAAATCGAATTTAAGTATCTCTTTTGCCCACAACACATTTGGATTCTGCTGGTGACAAGAAACAGCGGTGACGTCCAATTTAGAGCATGGCGAGCATACACCAACAAATAAACACTCAGGTTTGTTCCACTTGTCCCCCTCAATTTGTTATACCCTTAACCCACAGCTGACGTCTACCTCCACAAATCACAAACAGCTGATAGTGTCACAGTGATTCAAACCCTACATATGTCGCAGCCATATATGGATTCTAGGTTGATGTATATATTTGCTTTTGAGTTATGATTTGAAATCACAACAAAAATAAAACATTTTTGATAAAAAAAATGCCACTTATGTGACAGTGACACTTTTATTATAAGGTGGCAAAAACAAAATCAAAATCCAGAAAGTGTAACTATTCTATTTAGCAACTTTCTTGTTAACAGATTATACATTTAACTAAATTTTCAAGCAAAATTGTCAAAAACCTCTTCGTTGCAGCTTCTCAAATTTTAAGGATATTCTTTTTTTCCCTGTATTTTCTGTGTTGAATTGAATATCTTTAATCTTTTAAAACATTAAATTGTGCTTCACAAAATAGAAATGTCCAATTAATCAAGAACGTACAATAATGGTTAGTAGCTGCAACTCAGTTGTTTTATATTAAACAGCATTATGATACAATATGAATCATGAAGTGAATATTCAAAGAAGGGTGCTATTTGGGGTTACTTTATGCAGCATTATTTTATTATTTAGCACTTTATTCAAAAACATTTCTCCGTGCACTCATGAGGACACTTTTCATTTTGTTTTTTTGTGCAAGCAGTTTTCAGGTTGTCTGATGCCTGATATTGCATTTTTAGTAATCCTTAATGTGCTGGCTGTCTTACAAAGATTTAAAATCACAACATATATAATAATTAAATATTTTTTAATTTTTAAAAAATAATTATTTTTATATTTCTTTTCATTTGGTATTTTTTACTTATTTATTTAAGGTCTTAGAATTAAAGAGTGGGAAAAATCTAACTGTCAAAAAAAATGTTCTGAAATCGTCTCATGGGCGTCTCATATAATAATTAAATATTTTTTTAAATTAATTATTTTTATATTTCTTTTTATTTGATTTTTTTACTTATTTATTTAAGGTCTTAGAATTAAAGAGTGGGAAAAATCTAAATGTAAAAAAAAATGTTCTGAAATCGTCTCATGGGCGTCTCATATAATAATTAAATATTTTTTAAAATTAATTATTTTTATATTTCTTTTATTTGATATTTTTTACTTATTTATTTAAGGTCTTAGAATTAAAGAGTGGGAAAATCTAAATATGAAAAAAAAAAAAAAAAGTTCTGAAATTGTCTCATGGGCCCGTAGATAGAGGTCTCCTGATTGAGACCTTTATGCTTGGAAATAAAATTAAGTATAAATTACCAGTAAATTAATACATAAAAATAAATGTTGGGGTTCTATTTTTTAAGAGCAGCATAGTTGATATGGCTTTAAAATGTTTGACTTTTCTCACACTGCTATTCTGTTATGCTTTTATTTGGGATGAGTACGAGAGACGCGTTTGCACGTTCGTATCATGACAGTAAGATTTATAAATAAAACGGCCTGTTCAGTTGACAACCTCATCATGCGTTGGAGGATTGAGGTTGAAATCCGACATGTTGTTTTTTTAAAACAGTTGTTGGACTGGCAGTCTGAGATAACAAGACTGGGCATCACAGATGGAGGATGACCCAGTGAGGAGCGGTTTGTTTTAAACCTGAGCTGCTTTTCAAAAACAACCCTTTCAACACTTTATTCAGAATCTGTCTATTTGTATTCTCGCCTGCCTCCAAAGCTTTATGACAATGGTTGTAACCTCCTCAATCAAAACAAGGTTTACGTGTAGTGTATGAAGTGGCGTCTATTGAAAAAAGGGGAAATAATAACACTTAATAGTCAGTCTGTCAGATGTGCCCATCTGCTGTAAAGGAAACAAAAATAAATGTAACAAGATTTGAATATCTAACATTTGAGGCTGACGCAGAGAGGACGGATCAAAGGGAAGAAAGACACACCAGAGGGGGGCAATCATAAACACATTGTCTCATTTTAATAAGTGAGGGGAATGGTTTCTAAACCAGCGCATATCATCAAGTTTCATGTGTTTGGGAGTGTGAGAGGAAGGGAGGGGGGGTAAAGTGATGTACATCAAAACATAGCTAATGAGGGCTGGGTTAAAAATGGCTTTGCATGAAATATTGATGGCAAACTGCATTTTTATCTTGAATTTCATATACCTGGAATCTAAAGCGAGTTCTGCACACAGAATAAGGAGCGATTCAAGAAAAGGAGAGGTCAGTACTAAACATATACTCTTCTTCTGCTGCTCAAACAAATTTGAAACGATAATATTGTGCAGAACTGTATTTTCATCAGATTTACTTCATCACCTGTTCATAACTATTCAGTCAGATATTTGGGATCTATTAAAAAGGTTTTAACCAGTGGCGGTTCTAGACCAGTTTTACTGTGGGGGCCAAGCAGGGGCCAGTGTTTAATCAGAGGGGCACTTTAAAAAATGGCAAAGATGATATTTAAGCATTCAAACCCTTTATTTTAGCTTATTTAAAAATCTAATTTAAATATATTTGGAAGATACAAATACACTGATTGAAACAATGAGACTTACACAACAATAACAATAACAACTATTTTTGTACAACAATGACATTTATAATTTTTGTGCACAATTACTTTCTTTTGTTTTGAAAGCTTCTATTGCACAATTAAACTATTGTACAATGTACACATTCTGGGTTCATTTTGTGTACAATGAGATATTGTTTGAACAGAAAAATAGGGAAGAAGTGTTCCGTTATTTTATTATTAATTTGACACAGGGGCCACAACAGGGGCCAAGGGCTTCTTCACAGGGGCAGTGGCCCCTGGAGGCCCCTGTGTAGAACCGCCACTGGTTTTAACAATGTATTACAGTGAATGAAAATAAAATACCTGAAGTGCTATTTGTCAATCTAGATTGCTTTAGTGTGAGTTGCAAAGTGTTGGTGATATCGGCCGTTTCTCTAGTATAATGGGACTAGATGGCTCTTGTGGTGCTCAAACGCCAAAAAAGATGCATTTAAGAAACTCTACGTCAAAGTCTCTTTTCAGGAATCCAGACAGTTATTCAAGACAATCCACAGACTTTGTTGCGAGCAGTTTCATGTCAGAATGACGGTAGAAAGAAAAAAGTTTCTAAATAGCTGTAGAAGTTAACATGAACAGCACAACAAAAGTGAGTTAAAATAAGATCAACGAAAACAGTAAAAGAACAATAAATGGCAACAAACTCACACCAAAACAATCAAAAAGAAATAAATGTTTTCCTGATTTTGAGGTAAATTGAATTAAACTGTGCACAAATTTAATATTAGTAAAATCTACTAATTGTATAAGTAACACATACTGTATAATAACTAAATATGCATGTTATAATGTTTAAGCCCAGCCATCAGTCTTTGTTTGGAGCAGGTAAGGATTACTATGGATAGTTATATTAGCTTTAAATATTTCTATCCAAAGCCATGCTTTAATTAATGCACATTTATTTCACATATTGATAGTGTATTTTATTTAAACTTTAGTTTTCTTCTCCTTTTTTTGTTGTTTTGCTATTATTAAGACATGTATAATATGTAGATCGTTTAGGGAAAATTAAAAACAAATCACATTAGTTACATTTTTTAGATTCATTTTCAGCATCTTAGTGATAGATCTACAAGAAACTGACACAAAGCCCTTTCGTTTCTCATTTCCACTCTAGACAAAGTCTTTTTACTTTCATTTTTTATTTTATTTACAACTTTAAAGTCTTCTGTTATGTACAGGCGTCATAAATGTTTCCCTATATGTAATCTGTTACAGTATCTATGAATAATGAAAAACTATCAAACAAAAAACACGTGTTTCACTTTTGGTGGCCCTAAAAACAAGCCAACCACAAGCTGAAATGACAGTCATACAAATGTTGTCACCCTGTTTCAATAGCCAGAGAGAATTCCAGCTCGTCTTATTCAAGTATATCATGTTCATAAAAAAAATTGAATAAATAAAATAATCATAAAACACAATACTCCAATGAGTCTAATAAAGTAAGACCAAGACAGATATTGCACCATTTGATGGCACGTACCAAATGTAATATCTTGGCAAAATGATCAATGATGCATACATCAAATACTTATAAATTCAAATTTAGCAACACCAATATTCACAAATAAAAATCCAAGCCAAAATTCTGCGTGTATATATATATATATATATATATATATATATACTGTGCTAATAGAAACAAAACTGTAACAGATTGAACAGAATTAATCAGAAGGAACAAATACTTTCGAGGTTCTCTCTAATTGTACCCATCAATGATGCAATATATATATATATATATGACTCATTCCCTTTGCTCCTGAGTGGTTAAGTGCAATGTGCATTATGTTTATTTTTTTATAAAAGAAGGGAGAGTAAATACATAAAGCTGGATCCTTGCTGTTAAACGACTGGGCGGTGGTTTTGGCCTCGGTTCAGTCAATAATTAAGTTTTCAATGGCTGGAATAAAATGTTTGACTGGGAGAAGCAGCGATGTGTGTTCAGATCATATTGTTCTTCTTTAGTACCTCCAAGTACTGCTGCGTTGCCCTGCTGACGGGGTCCAGCTCCACCCTGGAGGCAGAGCCCACCGGGGACATACGGGCTGAAGCAGCGTCCAGCTCTGCTGTGGCTGAGAGAGAGACAGAGAGAGACTTTTACTTTTTACTTATACTTTTTTAAAATGGTCAGATGAGGAAAAACTGCCGCTCCTCCTCGGGGAAGAGTCACAGAGCTGTAGATTAGATTAGCAGCAGTCTATGTTTCTGCCTGTCATACACTGAGAGACAGCGAGTGACACACAGCTGTTGGTTGTTTTGTTTTTATTTTTTATTTTGTTTTTTCTTCTATTTTTGCTGGGACAGTTAGATTGTATAAACTATATGTTGATTGTAATTCAATGATTGTGAATATTGCTTTCTTTTATTGTTATTAGTTTTTCTTTTCTTTTAAAATGAATAACAGAATTATAATAATTTATTGTAAATATTGCTTTCCTTATCTTGTTATCTTTTTTTCTGATGCCAATAAAGCCAATTGAATTGAATTGAATTGAATTGAATTGAATTGAGAGAGAGAGTGGTGGATTAGCAGCAGTCTATGTTTCTGCCTGTCACACACTGAGAGACAGCGAGTGACACACAGCTGTTGTTTGTTTTGTTTTTATTTGCTGGGACGGTTAGATTGTATGAATGATTAAAATTGATTGTAATTCAATGATTGTAAATATTGTTTTCTTTTATTGTTTTTAGTTTTTATTTTCTTAATTCCCTTAAAATGAATGATAGAATTATAATACTTCATTGTAAATATTGCTTTCCTTACTGTTATCTTTTTTTTCTGACGCTTGCTTTGGCAATATGTACAGTGTTAAGTCATGCCAATAAAGCCAATTGAATTGAATTGAGAGAGAGAGAGAGAGAGAGAGAGAGAGAGAGAGAGAGAGAGCGAGCGAGAGAGCGAGAGAGAGCTACAAGTCCAACACTGCTACCATCTTATTAACTACAGACTTAATAAGACTTGTGCCTGTTTCCAGCTACAGTGCACTCACCGTTGTTTAATTCCTTTGATATGTTTCTATCCAACTCATTCTGCATCTGAAAAAAATGGCAATGTTGTTATTAGATGTAAAATATTGATCTTGCATTTTTTTTGGTAGAAGATATAAGCTATTAAAAACTGAAACAAATAGAGAAGGATGACATTTCACCACCAAACACAATACTATGGTAAATGGCAACACACATGAATGGCAAGAAACACTGCAAGAAAATCAGGGATATCATGTGAAACACAGCAGGACATGCCAAGCATGCAAGCTCTGCTTTAATGTAGAGTTTCTGCAGGCGGTTTGATGTTGCCTTTTAAAACTTACTGCAAGTGGCAAAAGCTGAGTCATTATGGTCAACTGATGTCCAATTCCTCCCGATGTTTGTACAAGATTTAAATAAACGGTAAAGCACTTTTTGGTGGACATCTGAATAAATCTTACATGTGAAAAATGTTCTTCTGCAAGCTGTTGTTGTTTCAGAATTGAATGTATTTTGCTGTACATGCACAATGAGACATGTCTGCAGGCACACAACACTTAAATACAAATGTACAGTATGTTGTGCATATTTACTCAGTTTTATTATTGCATTATTTGAAAGTCGTTGTTTTTTGTCGTGTTTGCAGTCCTGGAATGTTTCAACCTTGTGTTTTATTGTTAAATGGAGCCTTTTTTTCCCAAAAAACATTTCTCTTCACATTGTCTTTGTCATAATTATAGGGGTAAGACATTAGGTTGGTGGAATCCAAATACTGTGGGTTTTATGTCTTGCCATGGCATGATATAATAGTAATATGTATGTGCCTCTCCATATACGAATATAGTATTCTTTATCTCGATTTGCACTGCTCAACTGTATTGTCTTGTGTCAGACAACAATTTACCGCATTTTATTCTGACGGATTATTAATCAGATCTAGGTAGGATCTTTTTATGTTAAGACCTGTAACACTTGATGCATGTAATGTATGATCGAGTTAAGTTGTTTAAATTTTCAAATCAAATCACGTACTTGAGCGAGGTCTTTAGAATAGACAAAATATAAATTACTCTCTAAAAAGCCACATTTGCTCTACCAGTCAATTTGAGAGCATGGAGAAAGTCAACTCAAAGCAGAGAATGAAGGAGGAGGTTTAGAGGTTTCAGCTGGCATCATCAGTTATGTGACGAACAACACAATGCAAAACCCAGGGTTCCTGCACATTTCACCAGAAATCTATATCTCTATATTCATAACTAACAATTTGTTATTTCTATTAAAATAACAACTGAATCCTTTCAGTAGGTAATTACTGAAACACGAGGCAGGAAAAAGCTGTGCAATAAAGAGGACCACTGTAATAGAAATTAAAAATACAACTCTATGTATGTTTTCCATTACAAGATAACTGATTTGATTACAGGGCTACATTTCGGTGTCATACTTCATACATTCCTCTGGATGCAGTATCAGGAAAGCTCAGTAAATATACACTACCGGTCAAAAGTTTTAGAACACCCCAATTTTTCAATTTTTTATTGAAATTCAAGCAGTTCAAGTCAAATGAACAGCTTGAAAGGGTACAAAGGTAAGTGGTGAACTGCCAGAGGTAAATAAAAAAAGGTAAGCTTAACCAAAACTGAAAAATAATGTACATTTCAGAATTATACAAGAAGGCCTTTTTTCAGGGAACAAGAAATGGGTTAACAACTTAACTCTATGGAGTCTTGGGCTATTTTGTCCATTTTTTAATTATTTTCATGTCTTTGTAAGTCATTTTGTGTCTTTTATTTAGTCATTTTGTGTCTTTTGGTGTCTTTTTGGTCATTTTGTGTCTTTTTTTGGTCATTTTGTGTCTTTTTTTAGTCCTTTAGTCCAACATAAAATGTGATTTTGAATCTTTTTTTACTTTCAAAACACTATCATGCTCAATAAAGAATTTTAAATGTTGTAAATGTGCATTCATTTCAGAGTACACCGAGACATTAATCTGCATCATTTTCATTTAAATTCTGGAAAAGTTGGTGTGTTCTAAAACTTTTGACCAGTAGTGTACTTTTCTGTAATTTTGCTGGTTCCCCCCCAAAAAATCTTTTTTTACATTATACAACAACTATGTTTTCACGGTATGAACCCTGAACAGCATGGTTTGCATGTGAACAGAGCCATAAATGTAGGCCCGCCAGCAGGGTGAAGGGAACAGCAGCCAATCAGATACTGAGCTAAACACTTCTACACACCTGGTTATGGATCTGGCTGAAGAGAGGAGAGATGAGAGACAGACTTTTGAGCTAGAAGCTAGAAGAGTGAGAAATAGAAGACAGGTTAGAAGTAAAGCCCCACTAATGTAAAGGCCGGAGTTAGAGCGAAAAGAAACAATATGCAGGAGGAAGAAAAGAAAAGAACAGGGGGAAGAAACAACTCTTTTTGAAGGTGTTCTTGTAGAGGGAAGAAAGGTTAATTTAGAAAGCTATTAGACCAATAGTTAAGTCTGTCTCTTTTAATTATGTTTTTCCACAATCTGAAATATCTGATGTGTAATGCATCAAAACTGACAGATGTCAATGTCTCTGCAGTTAAACAACAAACTAACTTTCGTATAAAAAGCAACATCTTTGAACAGTTACACAATAACAACGCTGACAACTATGACGCCATGGAAATGAAAATGGTTCAAAGTAAATTAACTTGTCTCCATAAAGAATATACACTGTAGTCAAATAATGACCGTACAGACCTTGGCTAGGTAGTCCTCCACCCTGCTGTTCTGGCCCTCAGTCACAGGGCTGAGGAAGGAGAGTCCAAGGCCTAGGCTCCTGTTGAGGGGCCCCAGTGTGGCCCCGTAGTGTGCCGGTGAACCCAAAGAGCCCACGTCCAGCGAGGGCCCTCCGAGGCTTCCGTTCGCAATGCTGCTGGTGATCAGGGACCTGCTGCGCTCGTTGAGTAACTTGGAATTGGCTTCTGCGAGCCGACTGTTGGCCCTATGGGGAAAATCATTCTTTCAATACAGGTTTGTCATCATCAGCACTGTTTACATCTGATTACACCAAAGAAATCAGGTGGTACAAAACTGGTCAGAAGGAAGCAAAAACATCTGAGCTAAGGCCCCGTTCACACGAGGACGCTCGCGGGTAAAAACAACAAAATATTTTATCAGAAGTGCCTTTCGTTTAGACGGTGACGGCGTTTTGGGGGCTTAAAAACGCAAAAATCTGAAACCACCTTCCAAAGTGGAAAAGTTAAATCCGCTCCGCCGTAGCGTGTCGTCTACACTGACAAGACACAAAACTCTGCTCAGATCTGCTCACGTCACGTATGTGTTTACGTCACATACATGCTCCAGTACAGGAAAATAAACAAACGTGGGATTATTTCCATGCGTCGGACCTTCAAGCTTCTCTGGCAGCTCTAATAAACTTACAGGAGTCTTTCCACCAAATGTACAGGATATGTACAGATAGTATTAGTGAACAGAGAAGGATCTGTAATTACCTCCATCACATTTTGGATGCAGCAATTCGTTGGAGGCGAGCCAGACGGCTGTGAACGAGACCTGGGAGATCTAGTGATGGTGGAGAACTTTGTGGAAGGAGTAGCTGATGAAAATGTGTGGTGTGAAAACTTCTGCATGCCCAAAGATGCTCTTATGGCTTTAAGTGATGCCGCCTGGCTGCATACAATCGAATTTCACACACTTTTGCGTCACCGTATGCAGCAGATTTCCTCCCGAAAATGCTCGTCTAAACGAGGAATAAAAAGTGAAGACGCGACGCCACTTTTGCGTCTTCTGTTCAGACCGTCCTCGTGTAAACGTAGCCTAAAAGAGGATTTTGTTACTTTAGTGACACGTATCTTGTCGATTCTCTGACTGTTCTTGGAGAAGCCTAGTGATTCTACTCAAGCTCACTGGGTACGCGGATCTGTTGCAGCTCTCTAAACTAGAAAAATTAGACACACTAAAAATGGAATAACATCCAAATTCTATACAATTCTATACAATGTGGCAGCCTTTCTAGGAGATATGCTGTATCACCAATTTCAGAGGATAAGCGATGCGCAACCTTTTTGTAGAGTCAATACAACACACCCAAGCCTTACTGCAAAAACATCAGTAGCTCCTCATCATCAATCACTGACTATTGTTTGTTTGTTTTTTTGGTGTGCTTTGGTTCACGATTACATTTTTTTGGATGCAAGCTAAACATATCCAGCACTAAGTTGTTGATGGTATTTACAGAGAATACAACATTCTTTGTCACTATTCTTGTGCCATGTTATATGCCTACAAATGCATAAATAAAAACACTTGACTGATCAGTTCTGGCACTGAACTGTGGAGATCAAGCTGCTCTCACCTCTCTAGTTTGGCAGCCAGGGACTTGCGTATGCGCAGCTCCTCTGTGTAGAGTTGTCGATAGCGATCTAGCTCCGTGCGCGTGGAGTCTCTCTGGTTAAGGCTGTCATGACTGTTGGCGCGGGCTCGGCCCAGTTCCCCCTCCAGCTCCCGGATCTTCTGCTCCATCTGGGATCGCAGGTTGGCCTCATTGGCCGCTTTAATCTGATCCAATGCTTCTTGGGATGCTGCCTGGGACTGTTAAATGAACAGATACAATCATTTTAAAATCAGACTTAGAGATGTGTGTACAGTACAGGCCAAAAGTTTGGACACACCTTCTCATTCAAAGCGTTTTTCTTTATTTTCATGACTATTTACATTGTAGATTCTCACTGAAGGCATCAAAACTATGAATGAACACATATGGAATTATGTACTTAACAAAAAAAGTGTGAAATAACTGAAAACATGTCTTGTATTTTAGATTCCTCAAAGTAGCCACCCTTTGCTTACTAGAATATAAGACATGTTTTCAGTTATTTCACACTTTTTTGTTAAGTACATAATTCCACATGTGTTCATTAATAGTTTTGATGAATCTACAATGTCAATAGTCATGAAAATAAAGGAAACGCATTGAATGAGAAGGTGTGTCCAAACTTTTGTCCTGTACTGTATATATTGACAATTTTGGTAGCTTTTCTGGTGTCTATTTAAACAACTGCTGGTATCAAAAAAGATTTTCTCACAAGTGTTCAAGGCACTTCATTCATACGAACCAATACAATTAATTTACCTGCAGGAAAATGTTGACCTGCTCCAGTTTCTGTTGTATCTCCTGACGGGCCCTGTCCTCTGCGTCACGGCGGTACTGCTCCACCTGGCTTTGCTCCATCTGAGCGGCTTCCATTCGCCGTCTCAGGTCCAGCACCTCCTCCTCCAGCTGCCTCTTACTCCTCTCCAGTTGGTCACTACTGCGGCTCAAGCCCTTAAGGGAGGCCAGCTGGTCTTTAAGGTCCCCGTTCACCTTCTCTAGCTGGCTGCGGCGGGATCCTTCCTTCTCCAGCCTCATCTGCAGATCGTCCACCTGGTAACATAAAAGTGAAAGGCTCACAACACTACATCTAAGGCAGTGGTTCCAAAGTGGTGTGCTGCAGCACGCCGGTGGGTCGTGAGACAAGTCCAGGTGTGCCGTGGGATTTTGTGACAACCAAACACTATCAATGCAGTACACAACAATACAAAACATTATTTTTTATTTTCTGTATTATTACTATGTCTGCACTCATTTCCCCACACTGAAGCACATTCAATACTACCCTCAAAATAACTATTTTTAAAACTCATCCTCAAAGGGAACCTCAGTAGTTAGCGGGGCGCATATTATTTAAAACTTTCCATACGTTCCGGCTATCGGCCAAGCAACCAACTGCTATATGAGGCTATATTATTTTAAATTCTAACAAAATAGTTTTGATTAACAAGTTGCGATTCACTACAGTATGTACATTTTACACCCCTCTTCACTTCAAATTATAGCAGCATGGTGATAGAGAAATGTGGCTCTGTCTGTATCAGAAAGAAAGAAAGAAACAGCTGGTGCCATTGAAATAGCCCATCAGACAGGCTGGGAGCGAGTTGACTGACAACATACAATAAAAATTTCATCTTTATGGATTAAATAATGTTGAATATAACGTGTTGTGAATTCACGCAACAGATATCAATAGCAGGAGTTCATAGGCTTTATTTCTGACGAGTGCCATAGACAAGCTTACGAACATCACTGTAAACAAGAAGCATACTGCTTGTGAATGTTGCTAAACACATGTAGTTTTTAAAAATAAGAGCCCATTGAAGTGCGAACAGAATCCACCACAGAACTTAAGACTGTAAAAATAGGATTCCTTAAATAAAAACATACAAGAAGCCTTATTCTCCTTAACAATAATTCTCTTCAGGATTACAATCATGTAGGGAAACTCATTAAAATATGCAATGATTGGGATCAGTGAATATGATGGAATAGTGGCATTAGAATGTGTGATAGGCCACCAAATTTGGGCATTTACGGCAAAAAAATTCTATGAATTCTCCCCACTGGCTGGCTACTCCATGTCCGAGTGGATGCCCTGATTATTGGACTGCAACACATCAAAGGACAGAAATATAAACATTCACAGTGATAAATGTAATAACATGCGTTATAGAGGCTATTTTGCACTGATATGAATACAGGTGTGCCTTGCGATTTTGGCTTGCACTTTGGTGTGTCTTGGGCATTTTACTAGAAAACTTTGAAAACTGATTTAAGGGTCTCAAGGAGTCTTGATTGGCTTTAAACTCTACTGCTAGCATAACATTATTATTAGATTATTTATACAGAAATCATAGTGCTGTATGATACAGACAAACCTTTTCTTTCATCTGTCCAAAGGAAGCATCGACCTGACTGCGTCTGCCAACGTCCATCCGCAGACTGCTCATAGGAGAGCCAAATTCTGCTCCAGCCGTGTCCTGGTCCCGCAATTTCTTCTTTGCAGTCTTCAATAAAGTACGCAGCCTAAAACACATATACACAAATACTACAAGTGAGCAACAAAATAAATACAAAATGAAAATTAAATACCTCATACGAACAACTGAAAATTAATGACTTTATGTATATCAGCTTGACTTATGGATATGTAAAGTTTACCCAAAATTCTAAACACTGTTAACTAAAAATATCCCAAATATGACAAATTTAGATTAAAAACGGATTATACCAACCTCTTACTTGCTGTAATTCACAATTAAGTGAAGACACGAAACCAAAACACAAGACAAACACAAGAACTGCAGGGACTTAATGTACATTACCACCAGATACACACATTGGTGTACAACAGCCACACAAGCCAGGAAAGACTGCGCTCTACTGGACCTCGGTTGTATTTTAAACAGTAGGGTGAAGTACTGCTCTGGGTGAGGAGGGCGCGAGGAGGAGAAGGCTAGGAGTCACCTGTACATTTCTTTTTGGAGCTCTGTGTTCCTCTTCATCTCTTGGTCCAGCCGGGTGTCGATAGCCTTCTTCTGCTCTGCTATTTTCTTTGCTTTCTTCTTTTCTATTTCCATCTAGAAAACAAACAGGCAACAGGCTGATAACTATCAGGACCCATGGTATATTATAATCAGGAAGGATGGGTACTTCATCATATAGCCTGCACATGAATGCATCAGTGTGATCACCTGGGTGCCCAGGTCTCCTTTTTCCTTTTCAAGCTCAGCCAGGCGCAGTCCTAACTTTGAACGGCTCTTCAGCTCCTCCTCCCACAAGGCCTGAGAGTCCTGGGCTGTGTGAGACAGCATGCTCTGCTTCTGGACCTAAGAAAGAGAAACATTCAAAAAATAAAATGTATAAATGAGTGTTTCTGCAACCACGGGCATTTTTAAGTCCCAGCAGTGAAATTTTGGATTTATGTTAAAATTTGTCCTATGGTGCTTGATAAATATATACACAGTGTTATTGCACATCTTGACATTGAAAAATAAAAAATGTGATTTAATACAATTTATGAAGCATTTTATGGGTCCAAACACTACTTTTGTTCATGTCCCACAACTGTGGTCTCAATGTTGAGATACATAAAATGAGCCAATTCAATTAAAATATGACATTTTTTCAAATTAAATAGTTTCATAAAAACATTACTCTACACCATATATATATATATTTTTTTTTTGCTTACTGATAATTTATGATTTTTTTCATCTAAATGTGCCTGTCCCACACTTCTGAGTCCTTACCGCAACACTGAACAAATGAAATAGGAGGAACAAACAGGAACAGGCAAAGAAGTTCCTGTTTGCTGATGATCACATTTCAGATGTGGTTGGTTAAAAAGCCACCCGTTCCTCTCACCTGTGAGGAACACGGTCTCAAATATGCTGTCAAAATACGTGTCATTTCTCATCTATTTTATGCCAAGTATGTTTTAGTAGGAGAAAGTCTGAACAGACAAAAATGTTCAGCTTGGTTCTTATTTTCCAGAAGAGGAACTATTTGCTTTGGGCCAACTTGTTGGCATTGCCGTACACTGCACTCCTTTAAGAAACATTCACAGTCGAAATAGCTATTTCAAAGATTCCCTTTTTTCAGATAGCGTTACATTTCTGTTTTATGTGTGAAAAATGCACATGATATTCTAATTACCTTGTTGTAATAAAATAAAAGACCGGTCTTCGGTGAATTACATACACAAAGACCAAAAATAAAATAAATGGAAATCCAAGCTGAAGGTTTTTTTTTGAGTGAGAAAACAAAATATGGGACCAACCTCTCGACTGAGTTGGTCTTCCAAAGTCATCTTACTGCTTTGGAGGTTTGTAACCAGGTTCTCCAAATGACCTCTGACCTACAGAAGTAAGAAAAAACATTCCACATTAAGGAAGGTATTAATGTTTGTGTCGCCATTGTCTTTTGTTTACCATTTTAGAAAATCGAGGAAACTTTAGACTAAAGGAATTAACATGCATCATGCAGCTTGAGACAAAAGGAGTGAAAGACCCCACATACCAAGATCAGACTTAAGGGAGAAAACACACGTTGATGCCAACAAGAAAAACCCAAACCGACACAAAGCTATTACTTCCTCCCTACAGTTGGATTCCAGGTCTAGCAGCTTGTGCAAAAAGCCCACAAAGCCAAAGTGCATTTCACTTTAAAAAAGAGATATAATAGAAATTCATGATTTCTGTCAAATTGTGTTTATAATTAAAAAAAGACAAAACAAAACTAAACCCACACAGAGAAACTAAGCCTACATCCACAATACCAACCCCTTCTCCTGGAGAGCAGTCAGGTAGCTGGAAAAAGATTGGATACCTTAAAACATAATAATGTCTTCATAACCTCAGCTATTTCATTTCACAAGACTTTTTTTTTCTTTAAAAATAAATAAATAAAATCAGAAAAAAAGTAGACATGACGCCACCAAGTTCTTGTGTAAAATGTGTGTGTGCAGGAAAATTGGATTTAGTTTGCAGCACTTACCATAGCAGATTCCTGAGCCCCTTTCTGAAGCGCTTCAATTTTGTTGGACTGTTGCTTTGCGGCAGCTTCCAGCCTGGCGTTCTCGATCTCAAGCCTAATGTGACATTACATTGACATTCAAAAAACCCAAACATATCTAGACTCATGGCTGACAATGCTTTTAACGCCTTAATGTAAATAGAACTATTTTTGTGTTATGGAGTTGGCTTATTTTTTAGCTTTATTTTCACAGGATTTTTAATATACACGACTGGTCAAAAGTTTTAGAACACACCAACTTTTCCAGAATTTAATTGAAAATTATGCAGTTTAATGTCTGTGTACTCTGAAATGAACGCACATTTGCAACATTTAAAATTCTTTATTGAGTATGATAGTGTTTTGAAAGTAAAAAAAAGATTCAAAATCACATTTAATGTTGGACTAAAGGACTAAAAAAAAGACACCAAAAGACACAAAATGACATACAAAGACATGAAAAGAATTCAAAAATGGACAAAATAGCCCAAGACTCCATAGAGTTAAGTTGTTAACCCATTTCTAGTTCCCTGAAAAAGGCCTACTTGTATAATTCTGAAATGTTCATTATTTTTCAGTTGTGGTTAACCTTACCTTTTTTTATTTACCTCTGGCAGTTCACCACTTACCTTTGTACCCTTTCAAGCTGTTCATTTGACTTGAACTGCTTGAATTTCAATAAAAAACTGGAAAAATTGGGGTGTTCTAAAACTTTTGACCAGTAGTGTATGTTTTGTCAAAAAAAAAAAAGAAGAAACTGATCTTTTAATACATGTCTGGACAGTATGTGTACCTTTGCACAGCTTCCTCCAGCTGTTTGATGGTGAGATCCGTTGCTCCTGAGGCAGACAGCGCCTCCTGGTGTTTCAGAGCAGCAGAGGCGAGTTCCTTCTCCCTTTCATCCAGACTGCTCTTCAAACTGTTAATACGTCTTTCAGCCTGCACATACTGGTCTTCGCTCTCCTCCAGCTACATGACAGGGACAAAACATCCACCTCATCAGCAATGTTAGCAACTTTCAAGAGCATATGGGCTAAAAAGTTTTGCTGCTTATGGTCAACTGTTCTATTATATTAACCCATAAGAACCCATGGTGACACCAGTGTAACAAACACGTTAAATCTTCTATTTATTGTTACTAGGCTAAGTTTAAACCCATTTAACAATTCTAATCCGTTAATATGGTGTCCAGTATTGCATTTAACTTGTTTTGACCATATTTCCTGAACAAGTTAAAGTCACAATTTTGATAAACAAAAAGACACATGGTTATTTGTATTTATTTATTATCGATTTATTATTATTATACTACTTAAAAACAAATCGAAAAAATAATTTGTTGTTAAACAGAACTAATAATGTCACAATTTTGATAGATGTTGTGGAGATGCAGAGAAAACGGCAAATTTGTGTCTAGCTTTTTTAAATTTTAAAATACTAAATATTATAAACATAAATATTATAAACACAAGTACTATAAGCGCCCAATGTAATGTTTATGTCACATCACAGATCTTTGACATTTAGGGATAGTGTTTTTGAAAACACATCAGAAATGGTGGTATATCCCCCATAACTTTCCTTTAAGGATAACTGGGTCTGGGTTCTTATGGGTTAAAACTGTGATAATGAGCCATCTAATTTCAGCACAGCTTAAATTAAAGTATCTGCTTCACAACCATGAACACATCTGGTATCAAAGTTGTGTTGATAGCATGCTGCCACAAGGTGGCACTGTTCCCTGCTGTTACCTTTCCTTTGAGCCGGTCCAAGTCTTTGTGGAGCCGAGCCTTCTCCTCCTCCAGGTCATTGCGGTAGCGTGTGTTGACCTCCAGGGAAGCTTCACTCATTGACAGCTTCTTGAGCGAGTCAGCTAGCTCCTGCTGCAGCTGCCTTAGACTAGTCTGTGCTCAGACAGAATCCAGAGAAAGCAGGGTTTGATTAGATGTAAAGACAGTCCCTGAACTTGGGATAAGGCTAAAAGTGGGTTTGGAGGACACGGTTGGGTAATCCTCTTACACAGCAGAATCTTAATCTTACCTCTCTTTCGCTCTTCTCTTCCTCCAACTTGTAGATCTGATCTCGGAGGTCAGCAGCCTTACTGGCGAGCTCCTTATTCCTGTCCTCCACTAGTTGTACTCTCTCTTCGGAGTCAGATCGCAGCTTGGACAGAATGTCACTGAAGCGCTCTTGGGCATCCGTCACAGCACGCTCCTTTGCTACACCTTTGTTTTGGGCCTCCTCTAGCTGTTGCCGTAGTAACATGCCCTCACTCTGGGTTTGGGCTAGCCGCTCCTGTGTGGCCTCTTGGCGTGCTCCGGCACGGCTGGCCTGTTCCCTCTCTGCCTGCAGAGCTGCTTCTAGCTCCTTGACGCGTACAGCCACCTGGTCCTTCTCCCGCTGCTGGACCTCCAGCAGTAAGCCTTTCTCTGTCAGCTGCAGTGTGGCCCGATGGACTTCGTTCTCCATGCTGTTTGCTCGAGTCTCCGCCTTGGCCAGCTTCTGGGACAGGCTGCTGATTGCCTCACGCTGACTGGCTGCATCACCTGTAACAGAAAACACTCTAGGATTTAAAAAACATGCTTCCAGTTAAGCATAAAGATAATTAAGTTTAAGATTGCAGGACACAATGATGCACATAACAAAAGACTGCTTATCCAGGTAAATTCAAGCCACGACAGCCAGCAAAGAGCAGAAAAGTTCCCACTCAGACCAAGGTTATTATAGTTACCGAAAACTAATGAAATAACGAAAACTAGAATTGAAAAAACATTTTCGTTAACTGAAATAAAATTAAAAACTAGAGTTTTTAAAAAAACAATAACTAACTGAAACTGTATTGTGTGGTTACAAAACTAACTAAAACTAAAGTGAAAATGTCCTTAGTTTTCGTTTTTGTCAACTTTTTTCATTCATAATTCAGTGTTTCTATTTGAACATGCAACACATGGTAAATATGTTTACTGAGACTGGGAACTAGAACCAAAATTCAAAACACCTGGAACTGTAAAAGTTAATAACCTTATTGGGGCTGAGATGAATAAACCAAAGGAAATAAAGGCAAAATGTATTATGATCTATTTGAATCTCGCACCCAACATATAGCCCATTACAAAAAAACTAAAACTAAAACTAAAACTAATAAAAACTAAAACTAAGCATTTTCAAAAAATAAAAACTAAACCAAAACTAGAAAACTCACTCTAAAAACTAATTAGAACTAACTGAATTTGAAAACAAAAATTCACAACAAAATTAAAACTAAAACTAATGAAAAATCCAAAACTATTATAACCTTGACTCAGACTGAGTAACTTGTGAACACTTAGCCTGTCTGGAAAATGCCGAGCTTGGACCTTTCCATCCATTCCTACAATTACTAACCTGTGAGTCTGTCTTTAAGACGCTGGTGTTCCTCTTTCTCTCGGAGCAGAGCTCTCTCTGTGTCTGTGTGAGCTGCCTGGCAAAGCTCTGCCTCCTTTACGGCTCCAGCCAAGCGGGTACGAGTGGACTCGACCTCTCCTTCCAGGGCTTCGCGAGTCTGCCGCTCATTTTCCAGACGGGTTGTTGTTATAGCCAGCTCAGACTTCAGGGCAGTCACCTGGTTATTGCAGTTGAAGACAGTTTGGGTCAGGGCTTCGCTGTTGAGTTTGAGATCTCGACGAGCATCTTCTAGCTGTTCCTTGAGGGTGTCGTTCTCCTCCAAGAGGTGGCTCTCTTTGAGACTGCTATTGGCCTGCAAACGCTCAAGATCTGTTCTCACGATAGACAACTGCTCCTGGAGCGTAGAAGTCTGCTGGAGCAGCTCCCTCTCCCGGTCACTGGCTTCAGTGAGCTGAGACAAAGCCTATAGAGAACAGAAAAAAACATTTGTTAAGATAATCATGCCCCGAGTTTGAAGTCTGAAGTGTCTATACAAAAAGTGAAATTCTATTAGAAACACCAGACTGTAACACTCTTACTTTACAATTTAATTTTTTTTCAAACCTTAAGGCTACCAAATGTTTTTCTGTTCATGCCCAGCCACATTAAGAAACACAACATCAATGGGTGCAAATTATCAGAATAGCATCTAAACCAGGGGTGTCAAACTCAAATACACAATGGGCCAAAATTTAAAACTTGAATAAAATCGCGGGCCAACATTGAACAAATAAACCTTTTAATATATACCAAACATGTTTTGCTTTAACATTAAATATGGAACCAGCAACGCTTATAAACATACAATAAATAACTAAATAGTGCAGACATGCAAAATCAAATTTCAAATAAAAAACACATCAATGTCATTAATTTATTAAATAAAAATTAAATAAAAATCGTATGCCTCTTTTCTATTTGCATCGTTCTGATTTTAATATCAAAAATAAAGTTTTTCAACAGGCTAATACATTTGCCTTTTGAGGCAAGTTTGACACCCCTGATCTAAACCATAAAGCAAACTAATGTGTTACCATTACATTATCATACCACTTCGTATGGATTACCTCATTGCTTTTGCTTATGTTTCTCTTGTTCTCGTCCTCGATCTCTTGCTGCTTACGGAGATGGCTGTTGAGAAGATTTTCCTGCAGCGTCCGAGCACTGCGCTCTTGAGCCAGCAGTCTCTGTGTCTCACTGTGGTCCTCTTCAAGCTAGGTGATATACAAGAATCACATAAGAATCAAGCAACAACTGGACAAGATAGATTCTGAATACGTCACTGTAAATTACACTCAAAAAGCCATATGAGTATTATTTATCATACAAAATATATATTGTGTATGAAATAATCGAAACCATATATTAACTTAATATGAAAACAGTCATAATACATTATTAACCCATTGAGGCCTGAAAAACCGCTGGGTGATTTTAAAATAAGCCTCTAATTTTCTGGAAATTCTGGAAAAATTCTGGAAAAAAAAGTGTGAACTCTTCTACTAAATAATAGATTTTTCAGCCTCTGTAGCAGATAGAAATGAAATTCAAAAAGTATTTGAGAGCTTATACAAAATACTATAAAACGACGTAAACGCTTTCCAGGCTTCAATGGGTTAATACAACATTTGCTGACATCAATACAGCGAAAAACTGCACAACAAAATAAATGCACACTTTGGACACAAAATCAAATGATATTTAAGAATGTCTACCTGTTTAATGTTGTTGACTAATGTCCTCATCTCAAGCTCCAGATTCCTGAGGGTGAGCTCCACTTTCTGTCTCTCCTGAACCTCTAACTGATGCTGCTCCTCCGTCCTCCTCAGCTTATCTCTGGTTGTGTTGTACATCATGGTGGCGTTGCGACGATTTTCCTGCTCCTGTTTCAGCTGAAATCTATACCAAGTTTCCACCAGAAATTTCAAGTCAAATAAAAATGCTAAATAAAAAAGATCCATTAAATAAGCGACAACACAAGACATGATTCAGAAAAATATCAGAAGAGCGACCAAGTTTGTGTAAATGAATGGCTACAGAGCAAGGTTATAATAGTTTTGGATTTTTCATTAGTTTTAGTTTTAATTTCGTTGTCAATTTTTGTTTTCAAATTTAGTTAGTTTTAGTTAGTTTTTAGAGTGAGTTTGCTAGTTTTGATTAGTTTTATTTTTTGGAAAATGCTTAGTTTTAATTAGTTTTAGTTTTTTTGTAATGGGGTATTTGTTGGGTGCCAGATTCAATAAGGTCACAATAAATGTTTCCTTTATTTCCTTTGTCTTATCCATCTCAGACCCAATAAGTTTATTAAGTCATAAAACCAAATAGATGAAATTGATTTCATATCAACCAAAAAGGTTTACGTCTGAAAAAAATTGACAAAGACGAAAACGAAGGACATTTTCACTATAATTTTAGTTAGTTTTGTAACCACAAAATACAGTTTCAGTTAGTTATCGTTTTTTAAAAAGTTTCGTTTTTATTTTTATTTCAGTTAACGAAAATGTGTTTTCAATTCTAGTTTTCGTTATTTCGTTAGTTTTCGTTTACTATAATAACCTTGCTACAGAGTACTCTAGTGTACAAGGAGAAGTTCTTACTTGAGGTTTGTGACCTCGGTCTGCAGTTCCAGTTGGTTGCGCTCCAAGGCAGATTTAAAATCTTTAACTTCTTCCAAAGAGCTTTTAAGCTCTGCCCTTTCCATTTCCAGCTGGGTCACCTTGTCTGACAGGTACCCGTGGCGACTCCTCGCCTTTTGGATGGAACGCTCGTATTCGTGGAAAATGTTCTGCAGCTTCACCATGCTTCTCGAGTCTGTGAGAAATAATATTTAGGATTTAAGGAGCATGTATCAGACCTTGCTTTCAAAGGTGGATTATGGATATGTATCTTCCAAATTAGATTTAAAAAAAACCAAACAGAAATAATTGCTTATGCCAAGTATGTTTTAGTAAGAGAAAGTCTGAACAGACAAAAATGTTCAGCTTGGTTCTTATTTTCCAGAAGAGGAACTATTTGCTTTGGGCCGACTTGTTGGCATTGCCTTACACTGCACTCCTTTAAGAAACATTCACAGTCGAAATAGCTATTTCAAAGATTCCCTTATTTCAGATAGCGTTACATTTCTGTTTTATGTGTGAAAAATGCACATGATATTCTAATTACCTTGTTGTAATAAGACAAGATGAAGTTGATCACAATAATTGCAAACATTTGCATTGAAATCAGTTGAATCAATACCTAAAGTGGCTGAGTCCAGCTTTTGAATGAGGAGCGACGCATGACGATAGCCTGAAGTGGGAGAGTCGATGTCATCTGTGGCTGTGTCAGATGACTGAGTGAGTTCATCAAAGTCTTCTGCATTCTCCATTTCCTCTGGATTCTGAATATGGAAACAAACTGGGTGATTCATATTATTCAGTGTCTCATTCTGTATTGTGTCCTCAACCTTTTATCCAGCCCATCTAGTTTCTAACAGAATTTGTGTTCTACCTCGTTTTTCTGTTGTCCACTGGTTGGAAACCTGAGCCCAACAAACGGAGGAAAGAAAAACGGGTTATTTAGAAAAAGTAAAGTGCAAGTTCCCAAGATAGTAGAGCTTCATTAAGTTATTGGAAGTGTAACGGTATAATGCAGTATACGATTTAAAATTTTTGGAAAGTCAATGGTTAGTCATTCAGCTGTGTAGGGAGGAAAATAATTAAAATCAAGAACTACATCCTACTGATCCCCACACACGAGAATATTGAAAAGGCTTGTTTGGACTGAATGCAAAACAAATGTCTACCTCGGTTTATACATAAGTCTGTGTTGATTTGCCACAAACAACCAATGCATAAACATGACGTAAACTTACCAACATCTCCAGTAGTTTCTCTTATGTTGCTCCTGTTTCTTACTTTGCTATGTTCATTAGCTGACGTGCTAAAGGGTTAGGGTTTGATTTGATCCAGTTTTTATTTGCTGTCACTAATGTGAATCTGTGACTGTTCACATCCACTCACTTGTTTTTATGACTTTCTACACCAGGGGTGTCAAACTCAAATACACAATGGGCCAAAATTTAAAACTTGAATAAAATCCCGGGCCAACATTGAACAAATAAACCTTTTAATATATACCAAACATGTTTTGCTTTAACATTAAATATGGAACCAACAACGCTTATAAACATACAATATATAACTAAACAGTGCAGACATGCAAAATCAAATTTCAAATAAAAAACACATCAATTTCATTAATTTACAATAATAATATAATAATTTGGTATTGCCTCGCGGGCCAAATAAAAATACACTGTGGGCCAAATTTGGCCCGTGGGCCAGAGTTTGACACCCCTGTTCTATAAGGTCATGCTGACTGGAAAATTCACTTTGCATTCAGTCTGAACACACCTTACGTGTTAGTGACAGAGAGGTGAAACTGATACAAAAAGTTGCATACTGCATATATACCTTCCTTCATCGTCCGACACGTCACTTAAAGTGCTATCATCAAACACAGACAGAGGATCTCCATTGACATGAGTGTTGGTCTGAGGGGCTCTGCTGCGCCGGGCCCCCCTGACCAGCTCCAGTCGTGAGGTCTCATCTACAGCTTGTCCTTCCTGTTTGATGCTATTGTAGGTCTGCTGAAGTGGGAGGTGCAATTGTACTGGTGCCCCGTTGGTGCTATGGAGAGCAATACACCTGACAGTCAATGAGTTGTGACATCTACACTTTGGGGGCCTTGGAGGTATTGTTGATGAAAAATCTCATTAAATAAAATCAACGAAATACAACTTTTGACTTGGCTCTTTCTGTTGAATGTGTCATAAAAAATGTAGCCACAAAGAAATGATCAAAAGGGGCTTGATAAAAAGATTTAAAAAGAACAATGGTCAGGGCCTTAAAATTCTTAAAAAACAAAATAATGCATACCTCTTGGTGGCTGTAAGCTGCTGTTCCTGATGAACTGCTCCAGCTTGACTTGACAGGGATGGTAACCTGGTCTCAGGTTTCTCAGTACCCACTTCTTCCAAAGCCGATCCACCAGTATCCCAGGAAGTACTGGACCTTTGCACCTCCATTGCAGTCTTTGTCGTCTCTTTATCAGGCTGAAAAGACAAGGGCAAATATTTGGTAGCTGAACTTGAGAGATGATTCCTAAGGGAAACAGGTTGGGGCCAGCCTTTTAAGATGCATTTTGGAGCAGGGACTAGTACACTTTGTCATACATAATTTAGTGTCACCCCTCCCATCGGAGACCTAACACCTCAGCGCGGTTACTCTATTTGACATGGTATTTTCAGTTAATTACTATACGTTACAATGCTTGCAGTGGCATACCTGAACTGAGAAAAAATCTAATCAGTTGCGGACAGTCGGATTTGAATGGTAAATACTGAAGAACTAGAAGAGACAGTGGTCTTGTAGAGATCTTTTAAAAACTAAACCTGCAATCTAAAAAAAATAATTTAAAGGTTCTTTACTACATGAGCTCAAGACTACAGTATAACAAACTCTGTTCAAACTCTGTTAATTAATACATTTTCTCTTGTCGTTTATACTTTATGTAATTTACATTGCCATCTCAATGACTGTTGCAGACTGACTATTTTCTCTGTTAATTGTATGACCTTTCAGATGTACAGTACAGGCCAAAGAATTAGGGAAGCACAACATACAGTACAGGCCAAAAGTTTGGACACACCTTCTCATTCAATGCGTTTCCTTTATTTTCATGACTATTGACATTGTAAATTCATCAAAACTATTAATGAACACATGTGGAATTATGTACTTAACAAAAAAGTGTGAAATAACTGAAAACATGTCTTATATTCTAGTAAGCAAAGGGTGGTTACTTTGAGGAATCTAAAATACAAGACATGTTTTCAGTTATTTCACACTTTTTTTGTTAAGTACATAATTCCATATGTGTTTATTCATAGTTTTGATGCCTTCAGTGAGAATCTACAATGTAAATAGTCATGAAAATAAAGAAAAACGCATTGAATGAGAAGGTGTGTCCAAACTTTTGGCCTGTACTGTACGTTGCTTTGGATAAAAGCGTGGGCTAGATTAAATTGTAACACTGCAACAATGTAATTAAAATGCCAAACTGTCTAGCAACAACATAGTACAAAATGTAGATTTTCTTCTCTTTCCAAAAATATATCAAAACACTCAATAGGCTGGCCAAAAACTGAATATATTCCTCCCCTGGAGATAAGAAATACCTGTATGTATACAGACTTGCAGCATTCGTTAAAAGAACATATTCCTTATCATCACCACAGCACTTCTTTTTCAGGGAAAAGAAGGCTATTACTTTTACAGTCTTCAAACCACATCACCTAGAAAGAGAGTTCATACAACAGAACCTATTCAACATGAAGATACATGCAAGATCCATGCATGATGAAGGACAAGTCACTCTGAAGAACACAAATTGTAAAAGTGAACTTTGAACAATGGAGTACAATCAAGAATGCCAAACAACTAACATTTTTAGGTGCAGTGCAATTGACCTTCAACAAATAGTAGTTCAATTCTACATGTTAGTTAAAAGAACACAAAAATGTGAAGAGAAACATGCAAGATGAACTCTTTTACTTGAAATCAAACCTGAAGAAGACAAAAATCAAGATATGGAAAATGAACATCTAACAGAAATAAATAAGATGTGGTCATGATGAGTGGCTAGTTTGGGACCTCTGAAACAGCAGGATTAAAAGAAATGAAATTAAGAACATGGATGAAATAAAGAGAGGCGGTGAAGAAGAAGGAACTAAAGACAGGGCGGCCATCCTCTACCTCTTTCTGCAGTTGGGCCTTTTCTTTCTCCAAATCCTGGAAGACAACCTTCAGCACCCCTACCTCGAGTTTATATCTTTCCATGTCCTCTTCCAGCTCTTCATCAGAAACACCTGGGATAGATGCTGAACGTCTGCTTAGTGAGGGGGGGCGAGACTTGGTGAATTCCTCGGGATCCTCTTCTGAACTCACACTGTTTTTCTCAGCTTTATCCAAATTTGAAGTGTTGTCTTTCCAGACAAAGTCCAGATGTGGTTTCTGGAAGGGCCCATGTTTGGCCTCATCTTTTAGGAATGTGCTATGGTCAACTCTAGACATGGGTATGGTATCAGTAAAATCTGCACTAACAGGATGTATGCAGTCGTCTCTCTGTGCTATGGTGAGTTGTGGTGAAGGAGAGCTGCACTCGTCCAGAACATCATCAGTGAGTAGATCTGGCCCTTGACACATGTTGATCTCTCTAGCTGGCTCACGGACCTGCATCCGGTCCTCGCATAAGGAGTTGTCAGTTGACTCTGTCGCTGAGTCTTCCAGTCCAGACTCCCTCTGCTCGGGTATGGTGAGAAGGACGGTACTCCTTGCTCTGGCCATGGGGCGCACAATGACTTCCCCCTCTTCTTCATCACTTGATTCTTCTCCTGCAGAAACAGATTCAGCCATGGCCTGTTCTTCTGTGCTGTCTTCTGCAGAACATCTTGATTTAAGCAGCTCTCCAAACCTCTCTTTTAACTCACCAGCAACATTCTTGAAGGTGGATTTTACCTCACGTTTCTCCACCTCGACCCAAAGCTTCTCGTAACGATTCTCCCACGGTACGTTTTCCCCGGCTGCACCCTTCTCTTCAGGGCTGTGTTGATCTCTAAAGTCATTATCCTTTTCTCCACAGTCGGAGGCCACATGACCAGATGGACATGGGTTATTTAGATCAAACTCACACTTATCTATTGGGTCATCTATCTCCTTTGATTGCATGGATGGACAAGGAAAAACACAGAACAGACAGGACAAAATGCAAAAAACAAGTTTGGACTTTAAATAAAAAAAACACAATGTTCAAATAAATATGGAGGCATTTCAACAATGCATTACCTCATACCTCTTTGTATAATGTTAGAATAGATTTGAATATTGTGTTTACAAGAATGTTATTTGGGGCAAGTTTCAGATTCATTCTCAGTAAAGATTTGTTTTGTCCAAAAAAGTTGTTAAATAACAGAATAGCAGATGTGGCTGTCATACATGCATATTTTAATCTTTTTTTCCTCCCATTGTTTGGGATAACAGATGGAGCAACCTGGTTACTTCCAACTAGCCAAAACTACAAAAATGAATCTTTGATCACACCAAGAGGTCCCAAAACACTGCATTTCACATTTGTCTCATTTGACACAGGTCAAAGGGAAAAAACAGGCTTTGAGGATCCTCAATGTGCAGATATTTACCAAAAACCATCAGTTGATGATTTATTCTCATTTCCCTGTGACTCAGACACCATGAATGGTAATGTGAGGTCTTGGAAAAAATGCCAAGAACAAAGACTGAGGATTGTGGTAGAGATAGTATACTCTGTGTATTTCTCACCTTTTGTTGCTGCTCTTCAGACTCTTCACTACTTTCACTGTCTCTTGCCGTCGGTGAGAGCTCAGGAGAACCTATGAGGAAAGAGAGAGAGTCTTCATCCAGAGTACAGGGCACATAATAGTATGGAGACATACTGAAAAAGACCAGAGAGCTTTACCTGGTTTACCCACAGCCTCAGCTGTGTTTTGCAGCTGATTGTCAATTGCACTTGCATTGCAAGAGGGTGCAACATTGTCTGGTTCCCAATCTGACTCTGAATGAGAGCAAGGACAAGAAAAGAAGAAAATGCTACAATCATATCCTTTGTTTCAATGATATATAGGGGTGGTAGCATTACTTATCTTAAAACAACTGTAATTTACTGAAAAATTAATCTAAATACATTAAAATACTTGAATGCATGTCATACGAGTGTTTACTTAATGAATCTAGAGGATATAAGTGTTAAGGTCCCTATGTAGAGTTATTATGACACATTACATTTTGTCCGCAAAACTGGTGTCCTCCTGGAGCAACGCCATGATGTAGATATAAAACAGGCATTAATGTGACCAGCCCATTACTGAGAGGGGTCCTTCCAGAATCAGGAAGGACAGAAGACATCTCTGGAGCAGGTGGACTGCACACAAGATCACTTCTGTCTCAAATATTTTCATAATATTACTATTTCCATGCAGTGTTGGAACTGGTCGTCTTAAGGTAGTCCTTTGGTACAACGCAGTTTAAGCATTGATCTGAATATTTTTATCAATTTACATTGATTGATCATTGAAAATAATGTAAATTGATAAAAATATTCATAACTAATATGCCTTGGGCTTATCTATCTTATCTGTCCAACATTCTCTGTATTAAATAATGACATTCTTTACTTTGTTGCACCGGTGGACACATTTTAGGACTACCACACCAAAAAGGTAATAATATGCTGAATATATGAAGAATTTTCAATTATTCACATATAAGGGAATATAATTATATGTCATTTGACATATATTTTTTGAATTATTCTGTTTTTCACTTTTCACGTCAACCACCCATAGGCAGATGGGCTCAAAATGCCTTACCTTCTTCACTCTCTGGTGTCTGAAGCACCATCTTCCTTGCTCGAGGTGTGGGTTGGGGTGCTGGTTGAGGGGGTGTGCTGGGCGGTGTCTTGTTGGAGTTAATGCTCCTCTGAGGTGTCGGGGGTGCTACGGGAACTATGTCCTCATCCTGCTCTTTAACAGATGGATAGGAGCATTCTGGGAACTCCTCGAGTCCAGGGGAGAGCATTCTGCGGCCAGGTAAGGTTCTCTTACTGGTCGTACTGGCCGAGTCCCAATCTGATGCATCTGTGTCATCGATGCAAGAAGTTGTAGGTCAATGAACAAAATATGACACTGATGTGGTTTAGGTAGTAGGTCAGTTTACACCGGGATAACTACAACACCCGACAATAACACTCAATGGAAATTATGTGGTAAAGGCTGCAACGCTATTCTACTCAATCAAACTGAGGTTGAAACGAGGAACTACAGCTACCAGTGGTAACACTTCATCTTGTCTAATAATCTAGTTCATGTTTACTGACCTGCTTTTTTAGCTTCATTAGGCGTGATGACAAAAACATACAAATAGTAGTAAAGCGAGTGTTGCATGTAGACAATAGCTCTTGAGTGTTTGAAAGTGAAGTTTACATAACATGTACACTACTGGTCAAAGGTTTTAGAACACACCAACTTTTCCAGAATTTAATTGAAAATTATGCAGTTTAATGTCTCAGTGCACTCTGAAATTAATGCACATTTGCAACATTTAAAATTCTTGATTGAGCATGATAGTGTTTTGAAAGCAAAAAAAGATTCAAAATCACATTTTATGTTGGACTAAAAGGACTAAAAAAAGACACAAAATTACCAAAAAAAGACACAAAATTACCAAAAAAAAAAAAGACACCAAAAGACACAAAATGACTAAAAAAAGACACAAAATTACCAAAAAAAGACACAAAATGACTTACAAAGACATGAAAAGAATTCAAAAATGGACAAAATAGCCCAAGACTCCATAGAGTTAAGTTGTTAACCCATTTCTTGTTCCCTGAAAAATGCCTTCTTGTATAATTCTGAAATGTACATTATTTTTCAGTTTTGGTTAAGCTTTCCTTTTTTTATTTACCTCTGGCAGTTCACCACTTACCTTTGTACCCTTTCAAGCTGTTCATTTGACTTGAACTGCTTGAATTTCAATAAAAAACTGGAAAAATTGGGGTGTTCTAAAACTTTTGACCGGTAGTGTATATTGGGTGCTACTCTGTAGATTAGACAATTTTTACAGCAGTGTTTCTGCCTTGTGATCACATAAACAAAACAAGAAAATTAAAACAAAGTGGATTTTATTTTACCTTCAAGATCGTCAACATCCCCAAGACCAAGCTCTTCCATTAAGTCTATCAAAGAAAGACATGCATCGTGTTAGATACAACATTATTCAAATAAAATCTTACATTTTAGATCAAAACTCCAGGTTATTCTGTTTACCTGTCTTTCCTTCATTATCTCCTTCAAGGTTACTCAAAACACGAAGTGGTTCCCATTTTGCCTTGTCAGTCTGACAGAAAGGGAAAACATTGCCATTTTATTCCAATTGATCCTTTTTTCCCCTTCTTTTATGGCATTTAGTTGCTGAACCCACCTCTTTCTGTATAGTATCATCTTCATCAACATGTTCGCCTCCCTTATCACCATTATTGTCATCTCCAACTGCAAGAGACAAGACATGTCTGTCATGTTAGAGACACATTCACTTTTTCCTGTCAAAAACAAAAAACATCTTATGAAGCTGGATGAGTTTGCCACAACATTGTTAAAAGAATTCCCATGCAAATGAGCCCACAGAAACATGATTAATTCGCATGAAGATACACAGTTAGGCAGCAGATGAGCGTTTAGATTTGTCATTCTGGTTTTACTGGGACACGGGTTCAGCATCAGCCAAGAATGCCAATAAGTGCTGCAGTCACTCATCAATATCATTTGAGTCAAAACCTGCTCAAATCAAGCAAGCTAAGAAAAATATGTGGTTCCAAGTTCGGGTAAATGGGGATTTAGGGTAGCAGGCAAGGTGGAGTAATGTATGCTGCATGCATTCTCTGATGGTGATCATGAGGTGGTCAGGCCTCTGGCAGGGTTCACATGCTGTTCTTTAGACCTTTGAGTCAAGACATTCATACCCTCTCCCTGGCTGCTTCTTGGCCTGCCTACATTCCTCCGAGGCTCTATGACTGCCATCCTATTGCTTCCTTCCCCTCTTAAAAAAGAGGGAATATAAAACAAGTCTACAAAAGAAATGTGACATATTGTTGTAAGGGCTGGTTTGATGATGAAAAGAACAATGCATTGCACATTCTACAATTAAGGCTACGTTTACACGAGGACGGTCTGAACAGAAGACGCAAAAGTGGGGCCGCGTCTTCACTTTTTATTCCTCGTTTAGACGAGCATTTTCGGGAGGAAATCTGCGTGCATACGGTGACGCAAAAGTGTGTGAAATTCGATTGTATGCAGCCAGGCGGCATCACTTAAAGCGATAAGAGCATCTTTGGGCATGCAGAAGTTTTCACGCCACGCATTTTCATCAGCTACTCCTTCCACAAAGTTCTCCACCATCCACTAGATCTCCCAGGTCTCGTTCACAGCCGTCTGGCTCGCCTCCGACCAATTGCTGCATCCAAAATGTGATAGAGGTAATTCCAGATCCTTCTCTGTTCACTAATACTATCTGTACATATCCTGTACATTCGGTGGAAAGACTCCTGTAAGTTTATTAGAGCTGCCAGAGCAGCTTGAAGGTCCGACGCATGGAAATAATCCCACATGTTTATTTCCTGTACTGGAGCATGTATGTGACATAAACACGTACGTGACGTGAGCAGATCAGATCAGAGTTTTGCGTCTTGTCAGTGTAGACGGACACGATACGGCGGAGCGTATTTAACTTTTCCACTTTGGAAGGTGGTTTCAGATTTTTGCGTTTTTAAGCCCCAAAAACGCCGTCACCGTCTAAACGAAAGGCACTTCCGATAAAATATTTTGTTGTTTTTACCCGCAAGCGTCCTCGTGTAAACGGGGCCTAAGACTGAAGACAGAAAGCTTGAACCATTACTTACAGACAAAATAATCCATGCATTAATACATTTAAGCATAGTTTTCTATGATACAGTTTACATTAGGTCAGACTGTTTCTGTAGCATGAAATGGTGCCTGGAATGATTTGATTGAAAAAGAAAAATCCAAAGTAATAAATGAAATAGACCTACTTTCTTTAAGCTCTTCTTCAACAGTGGACATCTCTGTTTGACCCTGAGTACACAAGCTTTGTTTCTCTTCATGGGGCGTATTCCGACTTTCAGACTGGGACTGAAAGAGAACAATCAATCTGTAAAATCAAAAAACACATCTGATCCGACAAGGTATTCCAAAATGTGTTTTTACTGTACCTCAGAGTCCCAGGAGTCCTGTTCTTCCTCTCCCTTCTCCAGACCCAACTCGGACATTAAATCTATTTCAGCACATAGAGATTAATTACAATCACATAACTGAAAAGCAATGTTATGTACAAGAGTGATAAAGGATGTCTTGGATAAAAGCAGCAGATGCAAAAAAGAAAAAAAGAAAAAAAAAAAAACTCTTTTAGTCGCCCCTAATTTGATTTGATTTCATTCCATGTCATGGTAATTTAATTTAATTCAAAACATTCTTAATTCATCCCTATTTTTTAACAAACTGTATCACCACATTTAAATTAAATGTATTTAAATTCCTGATAGACAGACAGAACATAAAAATACCAGTGCTTTTGACCATAATTAAATCAAGGAGCAAAAGTGCTTATCATGTGTTTGTTGTCATTAAGTTGTTTAAGGTAGCCTCATTAAACAAGTTGGTGGACGGGACTGTGCTGTTGTCAACTTAGGAAAAGACTTTCTGGACATATTGAGATCACTTATTGGAAATTTTGGTGGATCAACTTACTAGAAAGTACTCGTAGTTTTTGAAGCATGTTGAGGACATTATGAAATGATTCAGGTTTTTTTTTGTTGTTGTGTTTTTTTTTTTTACCTCTTTTCTTATCTTTAGAGACTTCTGTCTCAGGAAATGGTGAAGTGGCATTAAGGGATTCTGCAGTCCGTTCAGGCTGATCATGTTCATCTGAGGCATCTTCTTCCTCTTCTTCCTCCTCCTCATCATCGTCGTCGTCATCATCTTTCTCCTCTTCTTGGTCATTATCATCTTCATCCCCAGTGGAATCTTCTTCCTGTTTAAAAAAAATGTTGTATCATCACGGAACCTGTATATACACAACTTGCAGCTAGAAAATGAGTGTGATGAAAGTGTTGGTGGAGTTCTTCAAAAAGGCCGTACTACATTTCAGCTACACTACAACTAAAAACTACCTGTTGTGTTTCTGTTTTACCTTAACAGGCTCTTCAGTGTTTCTTAGCTCTTGACCTGTCATGCTTATGCTCTCTGCCTCATCAGGGGAGTCTAAATGAACATCATCAATGTCAGTCTGAGGTAACGCTTCATCAGACATGTTCCCGTCTGAATCATGGTGTTGGCCAGCAGCGGAAGGGCTTGTTGGGTCTTCATTGAGGTCTTCTGATGACACTCTTGTCTGAGGAGCGATGGCACTTTTGTTTTCTAGTGGAACATATGCAGTTAATCTAGCCTCCTCCTCGTTGTCATCATCACATACTTTGACCGTGGCGTTGGTAAAATCATACTGCAGCTTTACGTCCTGGCTGTCAGAGTCCTCACTTGTCTCACCCTCTTTGTCATTCTCAACACCCGCCAGATTTTCCACCTCCAGGTTATCCTCTGGGGACTCATCCTTTCCTTCAATAACAGATTGAGGAAAACTTTCACTGACCTCATCTCCCTCTAACTTCTTGTCTATTGGACTAGTGGGCCCTGACTTTGTTGGGGTAGAAAGACACGTCTTCAAAACATCACCACAGGCTGCAACTTCATCGTCCATTGTCAACATTGTCTTCTGATTTTCTGAATGACTTTCCTCTTCATCATCCCAACTACTATCGCTTCCTTTTTCATTCTCAGGGTCTAATTTTTCTTCCATTTGGGATGTCTGTTCAACATCGTTATTATCTAGTATTTGGCTTCCACTTGCTTTTTCATCCTCAGGTGCTGATGACACTACAGGAGAGGGGTTATTTGACTCTTCTCCAACACTTTCTTCATCTTCTTCTTTCAAAGAGTCATCAGAACACCGCTGCTCTCCAGCCTCTGCTTCTTCATTTTCATTATGGTCATTATTTTCAGAAGAAGAATCCCACTCTGATTCATCTACTGTTGCTTTTGATGGTCTGTTTTTGGACTGATGAGTGCTTGCTGAACATAAACCAATAGGAGACACTGGCTCATCCATCACTGGCTGAGGTGTGACACATTTTGGAGATGGCACCACTGGAGTTGAAGAATCCCATGAGGTATCTGGTTGATCTTCCTTTGGCTGAGGTGATGAGCATTTTGAATGCAGTGTTTCTGCTTCTGGTTGTAAATCTGATGCTTGAACATCACTTGTCTGATCGAGCGTCTCATGGCTTACCTCCTCCTCTTTGGGCAGATCAGTGTCACTGTCCTCTAATGAAGAGCCCCATGAAGATCTGCGCTTCTCCCCTTTGAAACCTTCTTGGTTTGCTCCAGCATCAGAGGAACCATCTGTATTTTGAACTTCATCCACATTTCTTCGATTAGCTAGTACTGTGTTGCGTCCAAATCCTCCCGTTTCATTATCCTCTTCATCATCACTGGGATTGCTCAGTGTATCACCACAATCGTGTTTATTACTCCAGGAGTCATCATCCTCCTTTTCCATCTCTCTTTCAAGCTCTTCCTCCTTCACCGCAGAAGGTGAACAAGTTCCTGGGTGATGTCTGGATGGTGAGGGGCCTACGGTTGACAACATGCATTCCTTTCCAAGGCTGTCATCTTCATCGGAAAACTTTGACTCTACCCTAATGGCTGAGACGACACAATCCTCCTCTACATCTAAAGTTGCTGGCATTGCATAATATGTCGTTTCAGCCGGGAAGTCACTTTTTGGAGTCTCTGTTTTGGCATCTTTCTCAGAGGCACCTTCAATACCAGGACTACTTTCATTGGTGAATGAGATTTCAGCGCCAGGTATGTTCTGAGCATCAGCACCTTCGATAATCTTAAGGGCAACAGTATCAGGTTTTTTTTGCACATCTTCAAATTCAGTCGTGTTGGCCTCAGTAGAAGCCACGCATTTGTCATCGTCCTCCTCCTCACGCTCATTCTCTTCTTCAGCCTCTTCCCCATCATCCTCTTCACTTTCCTCATCATCATCTTCATCCTCATCGTCTTCATCCTCCTCTTCTTCTTCTTCGTCATCCTCCTCATCTTCATCCTCATCCTCATCTTCTTCTTCGTCTTCCTCCTCCTCTTCTTCTTCTTCTTCCTCATCTTCTTCCTCCTCAGACTCCTCAGCTTCTGGGCTTCCCTCGTGATGGTCTGATCTTGCTTTACTGCTTGAAGGCTGCTCTGAGTGTTTGCTTATATCCTGCTCATCTGGTTTTTTTTAAGCATTAGGGAAAAAATAGAAGGAGAGAAAGCTGTCATAGAAATGCAATAAGGCAAAGCTTCAACACAAATATTTTACCTTTCTGAAGCTTGGAAGAGGGGTAGAAGTCATCTGGGGTGCTTTGGAAAGGAAGGAAACAGGAAAGGGAACTACTGGGCGCTGTGGTGCTTTTCTGGATGGTGGGAGGGATGGAATTGTCTGGACTCTATTCTCACTCTCTGGCTCAGATTCTGTACCGCTCAAGGATCTGTCAGGCGGTGCAGAAGCTACATGGCAGGGAGGGATAAAAGATTACCACCAAAAAAACACAAACTATGAAGGGACATTAACAAGTGAATAAGGCTTAAAGATTCTCAGTACCTTCTCCCCTTTTAGTTGCAATCATTTTCCTGAGGTTTACCTTCAGTGGTTTCTGAAAGACAGCATATCAAATGAAGGCCAGAACAAAATTGTGAAAAAGCGCCTTTACATTCACAAAAAAACAGCACAAACCTTTTCAATCAAAACCGATTCATCATCGTCTTCTGACGAAGGCCATTCATCTGCAGCACTTTTTGAAACTCTGACGAGGGAAGAAGAATGGTTTAAGCAGGGAATTTAATTTAATTGTTATGTTAACTTGTAGATCAGAAGAAGAAAATTGTGCTCACCGACTTAGAGACTCCGACTGAGAATTGTCCTCAAAATCTGCAACAAAGCATAGGAGTTTATTTTGAGCCTTAATCAACCAATCCATTCTAGAGAAGCACGTTTCATATTTTATGATCAAAACTGTCAAATAAAATCTTGAAAGCATCTAAATCTTAAAAAGCAGAAAATGTATGGTGAACAAAGCACTACAATCTAAGAAACATAAAAAACTGAATTTCCTGAAAACAGGTTGAGTATCCATCCTAACTGTTGATGATCTTTACTGGAACAAAACTGACAACTTTTGACAGATTTTTGCTAACAAAGCTCATCTAATTAAAGCAATACCTCCCCCTGCTTCATTTGCTCCATGCTCTAGATCCAGTCAAGAGGTAATGCATGAGGAATAAATCAAATAATGAAAGTCAATAAAGTATAGACAATATCCTCACACCATTTTCTTCATGATTATGGAATGAAAACTTCTTTCTCTACCATCTTTGTCAGTGGCTGGTCCTCCAAAAGAGAAGCCTGCTTCAACGTCTTGGGAAGGACTGCCCAACAGTGTTTTCTTCTTCTTCTTGCTTGGACCTTGTTGTGATACGGAGGGCCCATCATTCCTCTGGGTACTGTGCTCAATGATCAGGAGGGAACAACTACAAGAGAATCAAGACACTTAAAATGTCATAATCTGTCATAAGCCATAGAAAATGGTTTCCTAATGAACGAACATATGAAATGGGCTTTGGTTGTTTGTAACAGTTTTGTGTTCCACTCACTCACATAAATAACATTAGAAAAACCACTGTACACAAGTGCAAAGAAAAGAAGCACAGCTTACGGATGATGCCCATTCATCACTGCGTAGTCATCAGCTGACCATCCTTTGGTATCCTTTAGTGTGATATCTGCGTTAAACCGCAAAAGCAGCCTCAACATAGAAATTTGTCCATTGCCAGCAGCTATCATTAATGGGGACCTGCAGGTTAAAAATCAATGATAGAAACATGACCAATTGTACACAATTAATTCAGCAACATTACAATTATTGGATGTGTATCACAAATGTGTCATTGTTTAATAATGACCTTTGGCCTTGGTCCTTAAAATTAACATCAGCACCCTCCTTGATAAGTAACTCCGCCATATCAATGTGGTCCTCACGGACTGCCACCGTCAATGGTGTGAATCCCTCCTAAAGATCAGATCACAGTAAACAACCTCATTCACTGGACAGGTGTCATCAGAACAGAAATACCTCATTGTATGCCAAATCTCGAATGTTATAGGCAGCAGAAATATTTTGATATTTAATTTTTTATTAAATATTTTATATGCAACATTTTACTGCAGTCTAAAGCACATATCACTTAATGCATAAGATGTATGTAGGTACATTATAAGCACAAAACTTTCTTCCTGGCCAAAGACTAAGAAATTGTGGAAGACTTACCTTATTTTGTGCATTGATGTTAGCCTCATGCTCCAGCAGCAGGACAGTGGTGGAAATGGATGGGATGTTCGCTGCTAGATGTAAGGCCGTATTGCCATTGATGTCGACCAGGTTAGGATCGGCATGATTCTCCAGCAGTATGTTTACACAGCGTTCATGCTGGCCCTGCACGGCCTAACAGAGTGGAAAATTAACATGAATACAGAGGCTTATTATATGATCATCACAACTGTATTTAGCAATAAATGAAGAATCACTCTGTGGTGGTGCTCATCATCCAGGATTACCTTCATTAAGGCGGATCTATTTTGATTGTCACATAGGTTAAGCTTGGCTTTGCTCTCAACGAGGAATTGTACCACCTCGCCATGTCCACTGGCGCAGGCAATATGAAGTGCAGTCCTGTAATAGTGAAGGAGAGTTTCTCATATGCAAGCATTCTTGTTCTTACTAAAACACTTCAACTGACTTTTACAGGTATTTGTAATATTACTGTGCTAGTTCTTCTACCCAATTAATTGTTTTAAAAGTTTCATTACTTTTTTGAACAGCCAAATATAGAACACCAAAACCAAATAACTTAGGACACTTTGAAAAATATAATAAAAACAGAATGCAATTTGCTTTATCTATGTTTTACACTGTGTCCCAGCTTTATTGGAATCAGGATTGCACTATAAATCAATGATATATCCCAAGCCATTCTGTAAACTGCCTCTAAGTACTATACAAACGCCACTCAGTTACTTCTGACACACAAATTGTGAATGGTAACTAGATCCCAACTTGAAACTTAAGTAGAAAAGAAGCAATGGCGTGTCATGTGCATTATAATTAGTGCTTAAACAGCTGTCAGTTTGCAGTAAAAAATACAAGACCATGTTTTTCCACAACCCAGTTCTACTATGCAAAAAGTATCACATAATATATTAGTCAATATTATACCCTGGAGCTGCTACATTATTTTTATATTCCTAGTATTGCCATTCTATTTTTGAAAAGTGCTTTGTTATTTCCAAAAGCACAACAATCTGCATGGCTGATTTAAATTTGTGAGGGTATGGTCGGGCAGATTTTTTTTCAAATCAACTAATGTGTTAAGAAAGAAATCCTATAACTATTAGTCAAGGGTTTATTGAGGAAAATACTCTAATAAATAAACACTGATGAGAGAGTAAGATGAAATGGCTGGAAAGTAATGTGTTTAAGTATATATAAACACAGATAAAGTAATCATGACATTTTATTAAGCTATTCAGATTGACTGTAGTATAAAGCTATACTGTAGACAGCAATGACAAATACTTTCAAAGACGTGACAAGTGCTTTTATCCCACTTACCTGTTCTCCTTGTCAAGCTGATTGATATCATTCTTTTTAGCAAGCTGCTTCAACTTTGCCAAATCACCAACTGAGGCAGCCTTGTGAACCTTCCCGAGGTCCTTTTCTTTCAGTTCATAGCCAGCAGAAAGCACACTCCCGTTGTCAGGAGTACCGGATGGGGTTTTCCTCTTCTTAGTAAAATTGAATATCTTCTTCATTGTACAGGACTGCACAACATTTCTTTTGCACCCTCACTACCTGCCACTCATCAGGTGTTGGAGGATCACCACAGGCGGCTCTTCCATCCCTGAAAATAAGACGTACAAAGCGGATTAGAAGCCTATAAAAGCGTGCTTACAACACTGCGGTGTTTCTTAATGCAAGACATAACTGAGAATTAAAAATGATTTTTCCCAGACACTGATATAAAGTGGCATAACCTAGCTTCAGTGCATGTGAACGTGATCGATCGCATATGCAGAGTGGTAATAAGCATAACGTTAAGCTAGCGTAGTATCTTATTACTTAATACGTTAAGTAGCAGTCAAAACACAGCTGTCATGCTAACAGCAACGATTCGGCAAAAGCAGCTGCATGCACCCTCATTTTCTTGGCCATACCTTACAACCAGGACGTCTTCTACGTGGTTTAGCACCAAAGCATGTCAGCGTCCCATTAGTAGGATTTTAATGCGATTAGAACCGAACATGTCCGAGTGGGCTAAGGTTGCTCAGTGCTGTTTATATGGCCGTTAGTGAGCGTTATATCTTGTGGCTTGTCACCATGGTAACTGACCGTTACCAAATTGTAAGCTAACGTGACGTTATTTTCAGTTTATCCAATCTGATGTTGATAATTAAAAGAAGTCAGTTTTTTGGTCCTATTATAGAATAAACGCTGCTACATCTGCTACAAAAGAAAATGCTTACATTTTGGCTAGTTTAAAAAAACTATGCGTATATTTTGGATTATTTGTTGCCTAGCAACCTAACGTTAGCTTCAGTTGGCTCCGTGCTGCGCCTCCCACGTCGTCACTTCACAAATGATGCAAACCGCCACATTTAAAAGCGGATTTGAGGCAGACAGGAGCACAGCGGGGGACTGTCCTTGTCGCCACAGGTAAATACAGCCAACTTTAGCAAGACTCGGCTCGGTTTCAAGGATACTTGTGCTGTTCTTCCAACGAGCGAGCAGGAGTCATTAGCCAATGCTAACCTAAGTGAAACAAACTTAACGCGATGCTAATTAGCAAATGCTAAAAAATCAAAGCTGAGGTAGTCGTTGTCGGCTTACCAAGAACGACAACTTTAAGATGAACACACAGGATGTATGCAAGGATATACTAATCTAATTCACGCTTACTAACTTATAGAATTAATAACTCAAAGACCAACCTGTTGCTTATCGGGAGTCAGTCCACTTTCAGAGAGCTAAAGCTAAACTATCGAGGCCCAAAACAACCTTGCTGGCTGTTAGGTTTTCACCGAGCCAATCAGAAATGAGATCGAAGCAAGGGGTGCCCTTTCTGACCAATAGACGGCTTCAGTGTGTGTAAGGTTGGTTTACACGGAGGGATGGTTTGGAGAAGTCTTGTGTAATAGTAAAAAATGACCACTTGATGGTGATATTTGTCTTATTAAATGCAGCATTACCTGCTAAAAAAAAAAACCCTAGGTCCAGTCTATGGTCCAGCGTTTTCTCCTCGTCAAAGTAACACTTCAATTTAGAATATTAATCAACATTGTGACTCAGAAAAGAAAACACAGTAACATTACATATGTAGAATATTTTAATTTAGGTGGTATACTAAATTTGATGTTAAAAATAGGAATCCAGGCAATGCAAGTTTTATTTTTTTCATTCCTTGCTTTTATTTATTTAGTCCCTTGTGTCTCATGTGTCATTGGGATTCTTGAAAGGTGCTATATACATTTGAGTTATTCTTATTCTTATTCTTATTCTTATTCTTATTCAATAATCAGACAGTAAACAGGCTGGGGCTCAAACACTTGTCGTGCAACCCTGGATTGTGGCAGAGGTTTGATTTGTTTGTTTTTTGTTTTTTTTCATGTATTTATTTTTCTCTGTAAGCCTTCCAGTTAGTTGGTTTTCCTAATTGATTTGAGTGTTGCTGGGTGGAGTATGACGGCATGGCAATTACTATTTAGAAATCCTTTTTCTATGTTTTCATGGCATCACATGCAGATGCAACACCAATTTTAGTTGTATTGCCGTTTATATTGTGCATACTGAAAGTACCACATTTAAGCAACAGTAAGTAAATTATATCTCTAAATATGCAGAGGAAGAAATACTTATAAACTGCAATCCAACATGATGTTGGTATATTTTAAACTAGATTGTGCTTAACCACTATGTGGAAAAGAGTGGTTTGTAGTCTTACATTTGCAAGCACTGAGGCATCTAACATTTTTCACGTGCCATGAAATTCAGGCTTTACTGCCAATAAAAGTTTGCCTGCAAAAGCCAAGTCATACTTATTGTGCCTTCCAACAGGGGAACTGAAAACTACGAACATGGTTTTTGTACAAAGATACAAATATTATTTATATATATTTTTTAATGCAAACAGGTGACATAAGCTTCAAGTTAAAGGTTTGCAGAGACATCTTTAGTTGGATTGACAAAAACTCCTCCCCTCTGTTTAAAGTGATGTGCAACATTGCTTATTATTATTTAGTTATGATTTATTTAAGTCATCAAAGTGAATTGCATTATTGCTTTTCACAACTGCTTAAACAAAGCTTCAGTAGATACTTGAACATAATGTTCGTATTTGACATCCAGGAAAGAGATCCAGTCTTATGTCTCTGTCAGCGAATTATCTACTTTTTAAACTGTGATTTTCACATTTTTTCTTCAAACATGAGGCCACAGGGGTATCACTGTTTCCACAAAACCAAATCAATCATTTTAACTTAGGCTACTGTCTTGCCAAAAAGCCCCTTATGATAAATCAAAACAATCCTCTAAGAGCTGTTTTTATTTCCAAGTGAAAATAAGATTTTTATTTTTGTAATTATTTGCTGTTATGGTATCAACAAAATTAAATGTGTGGCATTATACAGACAAATACTCGTTATTAAAATAAGCATGTGGGTGGTTGACGTGACGCTCAATTTTTGTGTTCCCAGTGACAAATATTACTCAAATTTGATAATATTTCATTAAAATTAATGTTTTAATATGCAGTTCATTCTTCTACATCTAATCCATCTGCAAACAATGAGTATCGTTCTTCAACTATGCAAATATTCTGTTTTGAACATGACATTTGTCCACCGGTGCAACTGTACTAGGTAGCATTACTTATCTTAAAACAACTGTAATTTAATGAAAAATTAATCTAAATACATTAAAATACTTGAATGCATGTCATACGAGTGTTTACTTAATGAATCTAGAGGATATAAGTGTTAAGGTTCCTATGTAGAGTTATTATGACACATTAAATTTTGTCCGCAAAACTGGTGTCCTCCTGGAGCAACGGCATTATGTAGATATAAAACAGGCATTAATGTGACCACCCCATTACTGAGAGGGGTCCTTCCAGAATCAGGAAGGACAGAAGACATCTCTGGAGCAGGTGGACTGCACACAAGATCAGTTCTGTCTCAAATATTTTCATAATATTACTATTTCCGTGCAGTGTTGGAACTGGTCGTCTTAAGGTAGTCCTTTGGTACAACGCAGTTTAAGTATTGACCTGAATATTTTTATCAATTTACATTGATTGATAATTGAAAATAATGTAAACCTTAACACTGTTACTCAGGATGAAGAATGTCTCTCATATAGCTAGTCCGCAAACTAGCATTGATTTCGAAAATGTCCACTGGTGAAACGCACTGTCCTATAGTACAACATGAAGTCAGTTTCACTTATTTTTTTCCTTTACTCCTATCATAATGAAAATTAACATAGTGAAAGCAAACATGTAAACAAACATTTTTTGCATTACAAGTTTTATTGAAAAATTAGTTTAAATATGCAAAAGAGATATAATCCGAGTCTAAAAAATGAATGGAGGTTAATGGACGGCCGCATTTGGATGGCCCGTCCTACCTGGCTGACGGGAGCTTCTCTGTCCTGCTTGGGGATTTCTTCTCCTCTGTTGCCCCCCTCACCTGTGGGGTCCCTCAGGGCTCTATACTAGGTCCCATCCTCTTCCTATTATATATTTTACCCCTAGGGGACATCCTAGTCAAACATAACATCTCCTTCCACTGCTTTGCAGAAGATGTCCAGCTATATCTGCCTCTTAATGTTGATGGGCAGGCTGCACTCCAGCCATTGCTTGATTGTCTGGCTGACATCAGATCATGGATGGGTGCAAACTTCCTCAACCTTAACGAGAGCAACTTTTAATGACTAATTTAAGTAGCGTTTTTGCATTTTCTCTTAACCTCAGAATTTGAGGACAACACAACTCAAACCTTCCTTCCCTGTTTTGTTAAAGCTAGTTTGATTTCCATGTTGAAAGTGAGAGGCTGAAATGACCACCAAAGAAAGGTCTAGGAAGTTTAGGGAGAGGCTGAATGAAGATCCTGAGAGGAAAGAGAACTTCCTGAGAGAGAGACGCAGAAAGTAAATTTGACAATGTTTGATAATTAATTTGACTTTGTACACGACATGGGCATACTAGTACTCTGTTGTCCAATGGTGCAACGGAATGTCCTGTGGTGCAACAAATTGAATTGTGAGTGGAAAAGGTATTTTAATGAAAAATGTATGTAAAAAGTGTGGGATAGTACAATAATGTTATCATCACTATGCAGCTATAAGGATGAAATGAAGATTCCTTGGGTTTTATACCAATTATAATGAACGTAACCCAGGCATTTGGGTGAAGTCTCTATGTGTACATCTTACAGTATATAAATAACATAATTCTGAATTTTTTGGGGGTATGTTTGATGTGGAAATATAATTGGGACAAACTAATATGCCTTTGGCTTATCAATCTTATCTGTCCAACGTTCTCTGAATTAAATAATGACATTCTTTATTGTGTTGCACCGGTGGACACATTTTAGGACTACCACACCAAAAAGTGAATAATATGTAAAGAATTAGAAATGGACACATTCAGTTTTGAATTATTCACATATAAGGGAATATAATTATATATCATTTGACATATATTTTTGAATTATTATTTTTTTCACTTTGAATTTGAGTTCACGTCAACCACCCATGTACTGTGGGTGCCAAATTATGTATTTAATGATGTATTTAAACAGTGAGTTAAATAGTGAATGAACACAATTACAGCCCTAACAGGATGAATATAGCAAGATAGCGTTACTGTTGGACATGTCCACCTTTAAAGGTTGTTTAAATAAAGGTTGTGAATTGCAGTCAAGAGCGTAAGCAGAATGTTACATAAAATCCACTCCTGACTGGCCTTGTTCAGGTGTCATACTCTAATTAGAATTATAATGGAACAAAATGGTACAGACCAATGTGATACAGATAATTAAATTGGCACACAGTTCTTTCACTTTGACTGGAGCGCAGCTGCTCAAAACTGCTTTGTGCTACAGCTGAATATGTTATAAAAGCATTATTAGAAATTACAAGTATTCATTGGTGTTGTAAAGTGATATAACATTGTCTCAAAGGCGGAGATTATTTTGTGGGTTACACTTCCAGGAGGTTCTGAGATTTAGAGAGTTTTGAGACAATTTTTCCACACACAATTTGTGATGATAAGAAATATCCCATTAGCAAAAATGCTGAAAAAATAAATCACTCATTTGTCACTCAGAGAAAAATAATAATAAAATAAAATGAATACTAAAACTCTAAATATGTGTGAAAAAAGCTAGTAAGTGGACCTTATAAGGTTTTCTTTTACCCGTCAAAATACTGTTTAACACTCAAATACTGTGTCATAAAGACACATGGTAATAATTACAGTATTGATACAATGTCAAAATAAATGTAGTAGAAATACAATGTATTTCCTTTCCTCCTAACATTTCTACTACAAAGTGTAGGACCATATTATGTGTTGAAGGATTCTTGAATTGTGCACTGTGGGTCCATTGTGATAAACCACCCAGAGGAAATGTCTGGAGTCAACAACCTACGCTGGTGATGTCGTCAGTTGCTGGAAGCTGGGATATTTTTGAGCCAGGAATCAATGAATCTGAGTCATATGGCAATTCAAATCCCAGGTGCCTGTTATCTGTGAACCATAAACCAACCTCTGTAAAAGCACATTGTCAAGATGCCAGGCATATTATACAGAGTAATCATATACAATTTAATGACAAGAATAGCACAATACATACATGTACTTCTCTTCCTTTCCCTCCTCCACCTCCTCCTCTTCAACATGTGTACATCCCCCTTGTCTGTCACAGAGATGGGGGTGAGGTTGGAACTGGGAAGACTTTGATCTGGGAAGGCTGCTGGTCCAGATGCTGTGTGTCCAAGGCTGCTCAAGGACTGTGCTGCCCAACTGTGTCAACATCTCCACAAGATCTTCAACCTCAGTCTACAGTTGGGGCGAATGCCGACACTAGGAAAATTTCCTGTGTTGTGCTGGTACCAAAAATAAAATGTCCAACTGAACTTAATGACTACAGACCAGTAGTCCTCACTTCAGCGGCTGATTCTACGTCTACTGAGAGTTGAGGTCAAAGACAAACTCGACCCCCTGCAGTTTGCATACAAACAACACATGGGAGTGAACGATTCTGTCCTCTACATGTTTCACCGTGCCCTTGCTCATCTGGGGGAAACTGGTGCTTATGTGAGAATCATGTTCTTTGATTTTTCAAGCGCATTCAACACCATCCAACCCAAGATATTTAAAAACAAGCGGACAGAGATGGGAGTGAATCTTTCCTTCATCTCCTGGATCACAGATTACCTGACAGGAAGACAACAGTATTTCAGGTTGGGGAACTGTGTTTCTGGGACATTAATGAGCAGCACAGGGGCTCCACAAGGCACTGTTCTGGCTCCATTCCTGTTCACACTGTACACAGCGGACTTTAAATACAACTCTGAGTCCTGCCACATCCAGAAGTACTTGGACGACACTGCTATTGTGGCGGAGCCAGGTTGGACACACTGGAGGAGGTGATGGAGAGATGACCTGTCAAGATGATTAAGAAACAGCGGTGGACGGCTCCTCTCTCTCTGTTGCAGGACGGAGAGATTCAAAAGATCCTTCGCTCCTACAGCCATCAGGCTCTCTCATTCTAACAGAGCTAACAGACTCACTGAATTTACCCTCGGGGATAAATTAATAATTTTGATTTGATTTCATTTCATTTCATTTCATTTAGACAGCATGGTCTGATATAATTTCCGAAAGTGTCCTCATTCTGTTGTGACATATGAGACAGTGAGTTGAAACACAATCAAGTGTCCTGAACACACCATCTATTCTTTTATAGATTTAAGTTGTCTTAAACTGTCTAGGTCGATTTGCTGCCATAAATTCATTCTCATACTTCAGAGTCTTCAGTTCTGTTTAACAGATGTTCTGTCATTTTCCTCGAATTTATGCAACCTACAGGCAAATATTTGGATTCATTAAGGCCTTTTACGGTATAAATTTTGACATAATATGTCAGAACAAGTCATTTGTGACGTCATAGAGATAGGTTCCATACTACAGTAAATCCCCTTAAATCCATCTGTAAATCAAAGTGGTTTTGTTGGAGAGCACCATCAAATATTGACTCATAGGCTATGAATGTGACAACCTCATCTGCTCAAACGACTGCTTAGATACACCCTACACCTCACCTACATCAGTCAGCCTTTTGTTTAAGTTTTAGAAAGTATTTAAAGAAGTACTAAATAATTCATCTTCCTTTTTAAAGCATTCTCATGTAGGAGGTACTGAGGGAAAATATACAGACTTTTTGCAGGGTCATGACAATGAAAAATTATCCTTGTTTGATCCCTCTGTGCTATTTCAAATGAGAGGTTTTGATGTAATACTTGTTTGACTTTCTATAAGCCTCAAAACTTTGTCACAAAATAGGGGGACAGAGTCTAGAGAGTAGTTATTTTGTTATTTTCACACTCTTGTCCCTGTTGTTACTTGCTCTGTTTGGACAAATTGTCTCACAGGAGATCTGTGGTGCACTTATTGTTCTGTAGGTTTGAGCTCCCTGTTATTATTGTTGAACACACACACACACACACACACACACACACACACACGCACGCACACCATTGTCACATTTCTGGGTCTCCCCTCCTTAAACTGAATCTTTCACTTCAGGTGCACAATTGCAGCCCCTCATTGTTAATAACTAGCCATGTTCTCAAAATGAAGAAAAATCCAATCCAATCTTTCTGACCCTTACAGAGGGGTTATTTTATTCAAGCTTAAAAACAAGAAAATTGCAGTGATACCATAATCACCAGCCCTCAGACAAGATCGAATTACACCTGAATGATGACGCTCATGCTCAGTTTCACACCATCCATACAAACCTCATGTACTATTCTTTAATACTAGGAGGATAAAGGAGATGAGGAATATCGTCATTGACCATAAGGCTAAGCCTGCACTTTGTTCAATATGTCACTCCATCAATATGAGTTTGTGCAGAGGGTGGCTTTCATCTTCCATAATCCTAGAGTATATCTTGTACAATCCATCATGGGGGACTGAGCCCTGTGTTGCTTGCCTCTTCAGGATGCTGTATTTTTTCTCTCATTTTTATCCTTTATGTCCTAGTACATAAAAAAAAAACATCTTAATTATTTGATAATCATATTAGGTTATTCATTGGTATTTGTGTAACACAAGCCTGGTTTTATCTGTAGTTTGATTTATGCAGCCAATGAAAGTCAGTTTATCATTAAAACAAGCACCAAAGTACACTATATAGTAAGTCTACGACTCTGCTAACAGAGTTATGCAGGTATGTTCACCATGCACACCATCTCAGCATAGCATGTGAGCATGATATTCATTTATTATCCTTAACCACTTATCCTAACTCAGGACACAGAGGACTGGAGCCAATCCCAGCAGGCGAGAGGTAGCCACATAGAGACAGAGAGCCACACACGTTCTCATTCACACCTACGGGCAATTTTAAAGTCACCAATTTAACCTCAGCTGCATGTCTTTGGTCTTGTGGGAGGAACATGCAAACTCCAAAACAACAACAAACCCTATTTGATAATAATAAAAACAAAACAACAAGTACAGCTAAATGTTTTTGGAATATTTACAGGTATTTGGTTGTAAACTAATGTTTAGGACAAAAGAGATTTTTAGAAAATCATTGCATTAGATTAAAAGTCATGATCTCACTGAAGTCATTCTCTGGGAAACATGAATGTCTGTACATTTTGTGATTCATTTTAATAGATAAGTAAAATCTTTGACCTACTGGTGGTGCTAGTCAGGTGATTACAATCAGTAGTACCACCCTCTGAGAATCATGGTTTACCGTACCAAATTTTGTACTTATTTGTCCAATAGTTTTTACAGATATTTTAAGTGTCAAGGGGTCAAAGGTCAGGGGTTGACAAAAATCATTAGGATTCATCCTCATCAAGAGTTCACAAATACACTAAAAAGGGTAAACAGGACAGGGGTTGTACACACCGTTTCACATCTCACTTATATTTCCTCACATACGTAGCTGCCAAATAAATAAAATAACATAAGCAACTTGAGAACTTCCATTTCTCTGATCTGTGTTTATACAGAAAGAGCTTGAACATTAATGTAATACAGTTCCATCCTGTTCACGTCATGTGAACACACACGTTTTCCTGTCAAAACACTGCTGCACTGATGGACCCGAGCACTGCCTCACAAGACTCAGCTTTCTCTCACTAGGAACTTATCAACACCTCATCAAGATGACTGACAGTCAACAAATGGTCCCTCTACAAGGGCTGTGAAAGGTGCTAGTGTTAATAGTGGGTATGGGGCTTGGGGAGAAGAAAAACAACATTCGCATATGAATTCGGGATCAGTAACCTTTTTAGTGATTCACAGTGTTCATCCCGTGAGGCAATACAGGAAATGAAAGCCAGGAGATTCTTGTTACCTGCCTTAGTGGCAGTTTATTAGGACCTCGGGGCAATCACACCGAACACTGGTCCCCTACAGCAATAGCTGTAGGGACCAGTGCTCGGGGCAAAGCACTGGCATTTTCTGTTCGAGGCCAGAAAATCTGTCCACCTCTGGCTGCTGTCACTCTTCCAGGACATTGGCAGGTGCCAGTTAATTCAGTTGATTGCTTTGATCTGATTGCCTTTGATCTTTGATGTGATTACAGTTACAGATACACACACACACATGCACGTGAGCGCACACTCCTCACACATGCATAAACATGCTTCAAACACACGCGCGCGCACACACACACACACACACACACGTAACTTTATGTGATTTTAATTACACACACACACACACACATACACACATTTTGAGGTTAAAGGGCATAGTTTGAAATCTCTGAAGAATCTCATCATAGTATACACACACCGGCAGTAGCCCCCGTTGCCCTTTCAGAATTTCCCCAGAGGAAATTTTCTGGTCTATAAATGCTTCTCAGAAATAACGTCTTGAAGCGCCAATAATAAGCCATATTCAATACACTCTGATCTAACACTATCTTGCTCTATATGCAGATTGATTTCCCTCTATTCGTTTCTCAAGTTCCCCTTTAAACCAGAAAATTTTATTGACATTTCAGCTTATATGCCACTTGTCAGTTATCAATATGTTTTACATATCAATATTTCGCTGCTTCACAGTGAAGCTGAAATGTACCAATTTCGAGACAGAAGGGTCTAATGTGTGTCTGAAGGATATTTCCAGGATATCAAACAGACACAACAGTTAAAGCATGCTAAAAAGATAAAGATAGATGTTAAAGCAGAAGAAAAACAGAAGAAATTACACTTTACAGGAGCAATGTTGCTCCTTAACGGAAACCTTAAGATGATCTTGTTTGCTTATGTCATATCGTGGCTCAATATTGCTTTGAGAGTGTTTAAGAGTTTAAAGTTCCTTGTAGTTGCTTTAAGGAGCAACATTGTTCTTGTTAAATTGAGCAGGTATTTTTTCAATAGTGAAAAGCAGCACCTGTACACAAGTACATCAGTGTTTAACTATCTAGTGCTAGTTAAAGATGTCATGCACTCTGATAATATTAGCAAGAAGCTTGAATGCACAAAACCGTCCCAGAAATGAAGAAAATCTGAAAGGATTGCATGAGAGTCTATGGAGCAGAGTCATGTTGTTGTCTGACCCTGATGGGACGCTCTGATTGTTTGAAGAGGTGAACAGGGTTTATGGCAGGAAGTTAGTGATGTCCCTTATCTGGACCATTGGCTGTTTATCATCTGAGAGCTTGTGCCATTCATGTTAGAAGGCATTTTGTGGTACAGTTAATTAAAACAACTCTTTGGAGTCAAGGCTGCTTCATTTTTAGCTCAGGATGGGGTAAGCTTTAGGGAAGTGCATATAGAAATATCCCCTTCCACAAATTGTCTCTTATTGCTCCCCTCTGACCCCAAGAATGCATGGAAGGATATACTATGAATACAAATGTATACGACACGGTGAAGTACAGGTCAAAGACTCATCTGCAGGGCATGCTGTTTGTGAAATTAAAGCAGTGCAACAACAGAAAAAGCTACATCAATCATTTCCAAGGGAAACGCTGAAAATGCTCCGTTTGTCTTTGGCACGAGAGGAAGCTTGTTAGATAAAAGCAATCAGCTGTCAAGCATATAGTCCGAGTATTAAGCATGCTGAGTCACAAAAGGTCTCATTTCATAACAAACTGTATTCACTTTAACTGATTTTAATACTTGTAATCAAACACACTTTTGAACAGCATTCAAACTGACACTCCCAATTATATATTTTTTGATTCACTTCAACTTCAATTCTATTTTAATTCTATTCAATGCTTGAGTCCCAATTTCAACTTTTTCTTTTACGATAACTCCCACTTTAATTTATTTCAGCTCTTCAATCACAGCTAAACCTTTAATTGCGCAGTATCAATACCTCTAATAAACTCACAGAGAACAGGATGTTATGCAATCACTTGCTTTACTTCTTTGTCTGCCTTCGGCCATGACATTTTGAGAATTATTGATCATATTGGTATGACATTTGTTGGGCATTTGTTTGATCCCAACAGTAAAAAGACATTTATCTTTATTCTCTGTTCAGATGAACAAACCCCCTGACTTGTTTCTAACAAAACACATGAAAACTGTTGACTGTTGGAATGACCTTTTCCTAGTGTCATCACTCATTCCCTGTGGCTCTGGCATCAGGGCAAGGATTGTTGGCCCTCTCTGCACTCTGCTGGGTCCATTTTGTTCCATTTTAGAGCATAAATTAAGTCAGTGTTCCCAAGACCACAACCCAAACATTGCAGATGCTCACATGTTCAGTCATGATCCAAAATATGCTCATCATAACCAGTATTTCTGGTGAAAATCCAGCCATAGCAGACTAAAGCAAAAGATTCTCAGCATTCTTGCGTCTAACTGCTAATAAATTGTTAGTTTTTTTTCAAATTTCATGTTTCCCTTTTAGTGTGGGTCATTAATATGGTTGAAAATGATAAATATAAGCTGGTATGATTTCAGAAAAACTTGCTTCAATGAATGAAGCAGGTGCCAGCAGAGAAATATCTTCATGCAGATGTTTATTTCTTTCATTCAACCCGACTAACTGCTTTCCCAAGATGTCTCAACACTGCACGGCAAATAAAGCTAATTCTTGCAAAAACATGTGGTTAACAAAAACAAACTAATATGAAATGGTGCATGCAAATCTGAAATCATTCTGAATATTTCAAATTCTAAAAATGAATGTGAAATGTGGCAGAACTTTCCAGGATATTATTTATAATCTGCAAGATTAGAATATGGAGATAAGTAATGGTTTTAGGAACTAATATTTTAATTCTACATGATACATTTTATTTCCTATTTTATAACAACAAAGGCTGTCTTCCAAAGCTAATTAAAAGCAGGAAACAGAAGATGGAGCTTTGATGTTTGAGATGTTAATGCTGTTTGAGCTTTAACATCCCAAAGAGCCTAATTTTATTGCAGCAATAACTAGTACAAATCTGGAAAAATCATCAGATTCACCAGGGGATCCTCCCTGTTTATTGACCCACACATCATCAAGACGACACCTTCAGTGTTATGGTCACTGTTGCTCGAAAACAGAACTAAAGAATTAAAATTCAAGCTGCTCCAACAGCAAGCAGAGTTAACTTGAGGTAAAAGGCACGGAAACATTTGTCAATGTGTATTTAGTTTGGAGGATCTTTGCTATGTTCTGGTCCATGACATGTAAACTTGTAAGTAAATATTCACTTGTTGATAATCCGTGCAAAGATGATTTACACGCTTTGTTTTGAAGGCAGACTTGTCCAAAGAACCAGTTGCAGCCAATTCTGCCACAAACACCTTCCCTTAGTCATGGATATTTATATTAATATCATTCACAGATGTCTTTTCAGTTTGTTTCTGTCTGACAGCCAGCACAGAAAGTACAATAAACATGAGTGGCTCTCTGCAATGAGATGAAACTTTGACTAATAGTTAACTAATGAATGAAAAAGATAAAGGTGAAACACTTATGAACTGAAAGATTGGAGGTCAAATTTAAAAGTTGTGCTGGCTCAGCTGAAATGGTGTCAAGCAGAAGTTACGAGATGTGCTTCTGGCTGGCTCACAGGGCTTCAGGAGGCTTTCCAAGGACTGATGATGAGAACCAGTAGCAGCTACGTGTGTTATGAGGTGTCGCCTGCAGAACAATGAGATTAGTTCAGACATTTTGAATCTCTTCCATGCAATTGCTTTCTGGAACATCCTGATCCCAACAGGAGTCTGTTCTCTTGCACGTAAAAAGGTAAATCAATAACATTTGTGTTATCAGTCATGACATCATTTGTCATTTTGTTTGAATGACATTTTAAACCCAGCCAGGTTAACCAGCAAGGAGGCAAACATTTGCTATTGTGCATGTATTTGTAATGCACATGCAACCTCTTCTATTATTCACTGTGCATTGTCCATGTGCCCTTTCCCTTCCCAGTACAGTAAAGTGCACATAGTGGACTTTAAATACCAGCTTCATTATTTTCAAACCAAAGATCCAAAGGTCAACCAATGAGCCTCCTGGAATAATACTGTGCCCGGTCAAAGGATTTCTGAATATCACATAGTTTGTGTTTTTTTTATTTTTAATTAAAGATATATTTTTTTAAATTTGAAATATACATCAAGTGAACACTGTACACATCTAAAAGAAAGTTTGTAAAACTAGGGATTTACATTTTCCTTTCACTCAAAAAGGCACTTGCAAAAAGATCAATACAAGACATTAAAACATAGGTACAGCTGGTGCAATGAAGCTACATTATATGAAATTAAGACATCACAATATATAAAATCCCAATCATGACTTTGCTAGAACATAAGATGTAGTCACTGTTGGAGCTATTGAGATCATGTGTCATATTAGAAAGCTCAAAAAGAGCTGTCAAATTGACCTTATGGTTTGAACATGTAACTTTTGTTATCTATCTGTATATTATTTATATATATTTATGCATTACTAAGTAGAATTTTAGAAGATTAAAAATGAATGAATGAATGAATGAATGAATGAATGAATGAATGAATGAATGAATGCTTTATTTCGGTTACAAAAAACAACAAAAAACAAAACAAAACAAAGACAACAAAATAAAATCATGTTTTTAACAAAAGGATGATTTTATTTTGTTTTTTTACTAAGTAGAATTTTAGAAGATTAAAAATGACAGCAATAAACAATAAAAAGATAAAAGTCACTGTCACAAAATAAAAAAATAAAGCAACAAATGACAAGGCAATTTAAGTAAAAGCTAGGATAAAAAATATACATTTTAGGTTTTGTTTAAAATTTTCTACAGAGGTGGAGTGTCTATAAATAAACTAATTCTAAAACTTACAGGCAACTATTCAGTTACTTTATTACTTTAAATATGAGTTTTATGTGCTCTCTGCCTGGTTTTCGTCAGTATTCGGGCTACTGCTTCTTTTAAAAGTCTTAAGACTATCCTGAGACAGAGACAGAGCCACATCATTAGTTAATTATGCAGGGATCGCCTTGGCTGATATTGTAGTTCAGTGAGCAAAACAAATGTGTAATTAATGAATATACCAAAACCCTTTGACATGCAATGCAGCTGGGACTGGACTAACAATTTAGTCACAGTCACTACACACCACACACAAACACAAACACAAACTCCCTGCAGCTACCACCTGAGTAACACCCAGTATGCTGCACATAACAGCTGTTTATGGCAATCAACAGTGAAATAGCCGCCCACAATTCACACTTCTGTTGATTACATCAACAGCGAGAAGTGTGAATCGTGAGCAGCCTTATGGGAGGGTAAGCAAACCTCTGTAGCTTGCACTTAACATTTCAGTCACCTCTGATCAGAGCATACTGTGTTTTGGGTAATGGGTTCTTTTTTTTATTATTGAAAATTACTCATATTTTTGTTTCTTTGATCAACTTTACTCCTCTCCAGTGATTTGGATAAAGAGTTTTAACCACATTAAAGGCAGAGACATGATCTTATGCACACTTGCCTGACAGAAGCATGGTGGCCAGCATAAAGGAGGTAGGAAAAGGTAGCAACATGAGCAAAGACAGCTTTATTGCTGCAGATGTTTGAAACATAAGCACAGGACACAAAATCAAAGTGCCTTTTTTTGAGTTTAAAACAATATTCCTTTCATGCAGTGAAGAGTTCAATCTGATCTGATGGACAGATGTGTCTTTTTTCTTCTCTCCTGTAACATGTAGCTAAACACTGTCTGTTGGTAGCATAAATTAGAGTGCAGTGCATTGACGGGGCAGTGTTATTTCAATTTATGAGCCATCCGCGGGGGATCAGCGCATGAGGCCACAAACAGAGCCATAGATTTTCACCCCCAATTGCAGACATCAGGGACGAGTCCTGCTGCTGTGGAGTGAAAGGAAATCACCCCAGTTTTTTTGTTTTTTTGACTCCTCAGTCGATAAATGAGGGCCATTGGTCGGAACATCTGGAAAGGATTTTGTTTCTCATCGTCTGCTCGGCTGGGAACCTTGGCTTACTGTCAGGAAAGCAGAGCAACAGCCCAAGTCACATCAGCTGAGAAGGTTGGAGGGAGTGTATGGGCACGCAATTACTCAATGGAACACTTAATGCTTAATGAGTCAACACCGACCATGAGAAAACACTTTAGGGACAACAGGGCAGGAGGGTCTCCCAGTTGTTGTTGAGTTGTTGAGTCCAAATCTACGATTCCACAGAATTTCCTGGTCATTTTTGAACGGGGACTACTTTCAGAGGAACTCAAAGGTTTCCATTGCCATTTAAGGACCTGGGAAGAAGATTCTTCCAATTAGTCAATTTAATCTGAAAATCAAAATAGGTATCACTGCGTGTATTTACTGCAGATTAGTACATTTACTGATGCACGTTGGATGTAATGAATGAAATGCAATCCATAGTAAATCTTCTGTTGAGTGTTTGATGGATATATATTTGTTCTTTAGAATGTAACTGTAGTGAAACAATCAGTAACTAATGTATAATGTCTCTGATTCACAAGCTTTCCTTCTTTTTCTCTCTGACTTTTATTAAATAAAATGAGTCGGGAAGCCAATGGAAAAGCTCAACTTTACTTTATATGTTATCATACAAAGAGACTTCTCCTCTAATCTTAAAACAGTCTAAATCAATACTAGAGTTCGTTCTTATTTTATAATTGAACCGTGAGTCCTGCTGTGTTTCTTCTGTGACTAATTAGCAACAGTCAACCCTGCAAACCCTACTGCGAAAGTTCCTGTACTTTCAGAAAGTACTACCCCACGACCAGAGCCACATTGGGGGGTAAAATGGCCCCCTGAACGTAATTTAGAGCCTGGTGCCTGCAGTCAAAACACAAATGGGTTCCTCAAAGGGTTCCTGAACAGCAGGGGAAGTTCCTACGGTTGAAAAAAGGACTTAATTACACAGTACTGGCACACCTTATTGTGTAACTATTTGCATCTTTACAGCACTGCCATAAAACCTAAATTAATGAAGGTTATCATTTTTGTTAAAATTCAATCCAGAAATCCAGAGAGATGTAAATCATGGTTATTGTTTTTTAGAAGCATGTAATTTGTAGCACTGGTAATTTGTAATGCATTGTACTGACAGTTTTTAAATTTTTTCCATCCATTTTATATTACTGAGGGTAGACGGAATATTAGAAACACTTGTTGTTTTGTTTCTTTGTGGGTTTTTCTTTTCTTTCTTTCGCACGTGTCTGGGCAACAAAAAAGAAAACATGTAAAACAATGCAATATTTTAGACATGCACTAATAATTTTAGAAAAACAAAGCCTTAGTTGACTCGCTGACTGATTCACAGAAACAAACCATCGAAACACAGTAAAGCCCTGGCAACCAAACCATACTTAACGTTACATAAACACATTTGATGAAATCCAACTGTTTCCACCTGTCGTGCAGGGAATCGTTTAAAGTGAGAATCCTGGCTCAGTAAAAAGTGCTGTTCATCCTCACATTTTGTCATTGGAGGACAATTTGCCAGTTTTGCATGTGTCATTGATGGGCTAAAATCATACCATATGGAAGAAGACAACAACTCTGTTAACAAATGGGAACCAAATGGAATCCCATGGAATTTTATGATGCACAGTGGAGAGAAAGGATAAACACACAATCACGCTCGGACTCAAGATTACACAGTAGAACATTTGTCACATTTATAATGGTATCAAAACAGCCACGTTAAAAAAAAGTTGCTGCACATTTAAATGTTAATGGAAAAATTTCATCACATTAGGTTGCAGGTTTTAGCTCATTCTCATGGCATCCAAACAGTAAGGGATTATTTTACAAATGTATATTTTAACCCCCAGTTAGGTAAGTGATACAGTTCTAAAAAAGATTTCACCTGAGGTTACTTACACTTGTGGTTTCTACTAGAACACATTTACATGCTTTAATGTTCAAGAAACCTATTAACTTTCTCTTACAGTCTTTCTCAAGATATAGATAGAAAGATATACTTTATTTATCCCAAGCTGGGAAATTACAGTGTAGCAGCAGCATTACACACAGAGACAATAACAACACAATTAAATAAAAAGAACAACCTAGGCATACTTCAAGCAATAAAATATAAAATATAAAAAATACAATAAAATACAATAAAATGTAATGTAAAAATAAAAATAAAGTGTCTAAAGAAGGAGTATGTATTAAGGAGTAGAATTCCAGTGCAGAATAAATATGAATATGCAGTATAAAAATGTTGGTGCTATGAAACAAATAAGGTGCAATGAACAGTGTGCATAAAGAACACATAAAGTGCATAACGACGGTATGTAATGAACCAGGCTATTTGTTATTGTACAGTGTGAATGCATGTGGCAGGAATGCAATGCACCTGTATTTACCCTCTATCTGAAACGCTCTGTTTTAGCGCCTATCTCTTTAAGTACCCCTCCAGAAAAAAACAGTCTGCTCTGATTGGCCAGTGTTTCTGGAAGTTACACCTTCAGAGCTTTTAGCCAGAAAGCCCTTTTGTGGAGAAATCTTTCTGCCGGAAAACCTTTGAAACACATGGTTAATGTTGTGTAAGAGTGTATTTGACACAACCTTATGTTTTTCACTAAACATAACTAACTGATGTATTGCCTAAATCTATGAAAATGTGACCAAAAACTAAACATCCTCGGTCAAAGTTCTCCACCACATTTTTCTTGCATGTACTTTGTCACTTTTTAAATTAAAACAACTACTAAAGCTCTCTGGCAGAAAAGGAGCCAGATCTCCCATGAGCTCAGGAAGTAGGTGAAGATACTCATATGAGGGGCAATATATTCAAAGGACTTGTGATCTAGGCAGCCAACAATAACTGACTGGTTGTCTTATTTCACAGTTTGAGGGTAGGGAAGCTTTTTTCTAATGTCAAACTCACTACTGCATATACACTACCGGTCAAAAGTTTTAGAACACCCCAATTTCTCCAGTTTTTATTGAAATTCAAGCAGTTCAAGTCAAATGAACAGCTTGAAAGGGTACAAAGGTAAGTGGTGAACTGCCAGAGGTAAATAAAAAAAGGTAAGCTTAACCAAAACTGAAAAATAATGTACATTTCAGAATTATACAAGTAGGCCTTTTTCAGGGAACAAGAAGTGGGTTAACAACTTAACTCTATGGAATCTTGGGCTATTTTGTCAATTTTTTTGTCATTTTGTGTCTTTTTTTTTGGTCATTTTGTGTCTTTTTTTTGGTCATTTTGTGTCTTTTTTTGTCATTTTGTGTCTTTTTTTGGTCATTTTGTGTCTTTTTTTGTCATTTTGTGTCTTTTTTTGTCATTTTGTATCTTTTTTTGGTCATTTTGTGTCTTTTTTGTCATTTTGTGTCTTTTTTTGGTCATTTTGTGTCATTTTTAGACCTTAGTCCAACATAAAATGTGATTTTGAATCTTTTTTTTTACTTTCAAAACACTATCATGCTCAATAAAGAATTTTAAATGTTGCAAATGTGCATTAATTTCAGAGTACACTGAGACATTAAATTGCATCATTTTCAATTAAATTCTGGAAAAGTTGGTGTGTTCTAAAACTTTTGACCAGTAGTGTACTGTACGTACAGAAGATAAAAAGTGAGTTTTTCATGCTAAGTCCCCTTTACTCATTAGGTTATAGAGCTAAACCTTACTCTGAAGAACATGGATTTTATTCCCGTATGATCTGACAGATCTCTGACAAACAGGAACGGTGCTGGATGTCTGTAAATGATAATGAATGTGATGCAATCCAGTTGCAACGTGGGGGTTGTAATGGGTCAACAACAAATGGAATGTGAAGCTTTATTCCCGACTTTATTCCCGGGTTTTGGAGAAACCAGTGGGGTAGTAATTAGGGTAATTAGTTTGGGGTAAATTATCCGTAAATCCGTATTCCGAGCAATCCCATTCACTCTAGCACAGTTAATATGCTTCGGAAGTAATACATTTAGTGACAGATAGCATAATTTTTGGAACATACCCAATGTACAGATTACATTTGAAAAGTTGTTATTGTTTTGCTGTGACTTCAAGCTGACATTTAAATTGGTTAATCTGGACAAAAAAAAACGTCTACCTTAAACAACGCAATGTGATACTAACCCAAGTCTTCCCACTTACTTTTCCTTGTGCTGTAAAGTATGAGTGGCATATTACTTCCTGCTGTGAAACTAAATGTTTCCAGTGAAAATAAATCTGCAAATTAACTGCATGTGTGTGTAAGTCCTTTGAGATGGGATTGATACAGTAATTTAGATGGAGCAGCTACATTTCTGTGCTTTTTGCATGATATTAGAAGAGATGATTTAGGACACATAGAGCAGCATTAATCTTCTGTACCCTCTTTGAAAAAAAACTGGGTGCCATATTTGGTTGAGGTCATGCCAAAAATTGTTCGCAATTAGGAAAGTCTGAGCCACATGTCGGATTATTTGTGGTCTGCTTCAACTACTGCATGTCTTACCACAATTCAATTTCACCATTTAAATGACCATACCACCATGTAGAGTACGGAGGCTGCTTTTGTGGTTACCACAGTGCCAGGAGTAAATCATCAGAATTTAATACCGGGTCCACTTTCCTTTTCCTCTTCTTTTTTCTGTAAGAAAGAATGTCACAGCTCCGTATGTGAGGAGAGTGACTCATCTCAAGAAATCAACATGCCAGACAGACACCACCGAGAGGCCGAGTGCTTGCTTCTCACCACCAAATCCCTCCCCTGCTATCACACAAGAAGTCATCAGCTAGGTCAAGTGTGAAGTATGAAAGTGCACAGATAGTTTCAACGGATTATGAGACAATGGGCCCCTTGGTGCAGGCATGCAAAAGGCTCCAACACCTCTCAGAGAAAGAAAGGAGCAAGACACAGACCGTACAGGAATAAAGCATTTTTGTCATAGTTATGCACCTCTCTCTGATTTTATGTTCATTTTGAGGCTTTTTGTAGTCATTTTTGTGTAGTAATTTTGAGTATTTTTTTAAGCCTTTTTTGTCTCTTTGTGATTGTTTTCCCCTTTTCATAGTCATTTCAGGGTCTCTTTGTGATCTCTTTGTGTCCCATTGCAGCTATCTTTGTTACATCTTTGTCTTTGTGCTCCTTTTGTGTCTTTTTGTGTTTCTTTGTGATCATTTTGAGTCTTTTCTTGGTTGGAATGTGTCTCTTTGTGTGACATTTTGTAGGTAAAGGTCATTGACATGTTGAGCCCCTGGGCCTGTGGTCACTAGGCTTGTTCAGTAATGTTTACAACATTCATACAAAACTACAATTGTTGGCACTGAAATCAATTTTGATATTATACATTTGTAAAATGAATGTACAGTTAATAACACTACATTAAAGGTGAGGTCTGCAGAAAACTGGAAAACAAAATGCCAGAATTTTAAGTAGAAAGAGACTTCCTACCTGCAGCTCTTTTTCCTGAGTGTTTTCAAAAATCTTTTTTACACTAACATGTGTTCCTGAAAACATTTGAGGCGAGAAATAAGCACTGCAGTAGTATTTGATCAAGGCTGCCCACTTTGACAGTTCATTCACAAGCAGTAATGACATGATTAACAGCTAATTATGGTAATTTTAATGCAATGATTTGCAAACCCTTGCAACCTAAATTCATTTGAATGCAGCACAAAGATAAGACATATAATGCTCTAACTGGGAACATTTAGGTTTATTTGTAAATATATACAGTATTCTGAAGTTTTCTTTCCAACTTTTCAACACCCAACTTCTTCTTTTTTAATAAGAGTTAGCAACTGTAGCTTTAATTATCAGATTATAATTGACCGCAAGGCTTTGTGTGCTGTCAACAGCAAGGAAATGCAGTGTAGCCAAGCATAAAACACTGAGATGCTTCCATTAATGACGTTTATTAGCATCTGAGGCCATAATGCAAATCAGGTTTTCAGATTTTCAGCCTTCTTGCCAAATATAATTATCATCAGAGGCATATAAATGGTGCTTCCTGACCTGGAAAAGACATTGTATAACTGCAATTGTTCTGTTTTCTTTTCCCTCTTTACTCAAGATGAAAGCTCACATATTAGTTCCTGATTTCAATGCAGTTAAAATCTGCAGGAAGACCACAAAGATATCTCTGGAATATAACGGCACTGGAAAAATAATCACTTGAGAATTATCCTGTATGACACTGTGCTGGGAAATGGGACTGAGAGATGTGGTTTATGTCAATGGACGGTGAAAATCTGAAGTGACAGGGTCGATCGAAGAGATAATTTCAGTCATCTGGTTTCTCCTGGAGTATGTTGCTGTTGGGCTAATTCAGTAAGAGAGGGTAAAATGGGACATCTAATGTGAAAAATATACATATACATTACGCCCACATTTACTGTATATGTTTATAGATATTGAGTGTGGCTACAGGAAATACAGAATGGTTTAACCTTATTAGACTGCACAGAATCCAAGCTTGTTTCTTATATATGCAAGTTTCTGAATCCTCAAAGCGTAGTAGTCATTATTCATTTTAATTTTAATTTCAATTTTAAAGAACAATGACTCCAGATAAGTTTGAAGGCGCTCTAAAGTTTATATTCATTGTCTCACTAAGAATATTGATACAGTTTTTAACTTATAATGGCAGTTAGGCATTTGCTATGTACTTGAAACAACATTCTCAGGCACACTGAGGAAATAATATGTTTACCTTGGAGCAGCTTTCACCCAAATCTTATGCATCATTCACTTAAGTCCTGCAGCATTATAGAAGAGTAATATGTTTGGCATGATGCTGGACATCAATTTCCTTGTAAAAGGTATATTAATCATCAGGATTTAATGGACATAATCGGACAATATTTGGGTCTAAATTGCATAAGACTCCATACTATTTGTCCACTTGTCTGGTCTCTGAGTTGGAGGAAACCAACACACAGGGTTTATATATGTAAGAGCTTGTTTTAGAAGACACATTTCCTGAGGTATGTAAACATTAGGCTTCCATTTTTTTTCCTGTTCAGGGTTTTTTTGGGGAAGGTTTTTCCACATCAAGGGTCTAATAACAGAGCATGTCTAAATTGCAGGGATTATAAAGTCACTTGAGGAAAATTTGTGATTTGTTATATTTAGCTAAATGAAAAAAATTACTTGACTTGTGAAGGCTGTTGTGGCCCTTATTTAACCACTAATACCACCGGCAGCTTAATAAACACTGTTCCAACAGCCACCACATTCAGATGTTATCACATGATTGGATGGGCGTTATCAGCAGATATCATTCCCATAAGCATGGGTCAGTTGGGGCATGGTCCGCCTGCTAGTAGGTGGAGTAGGTTGTTATCAGTCCATTCAATGGGCTGCTATATTAATGTGTGTTGTTGTCTGTGCCATTGAGCAGCCACACTAATTAAGAATGACGCCAAAGCAGAGAGGACAGCCAAGGGGGAAGCAAGGAAACAGAGTACAGAGTGAGGCCGGCTCTACGCAGGGGCAAGAGGGGGCCGAGCCCCTTTGAATAAATGTCTTGCCCCCTCAAATCAAAATTTTAGAAGTTGAGAAAGCACATTTTAATATACCCACAAAATGAATATACATTACAATTTGACAAAATAATCTGCAGTAGTGGAAAAATCACCATTACAGATACACGATTGTTGGTTGAAATCTGTATGAAGGACTTTTGTTTTATTTATTTTTTATTCATTTATTATTTTTTTATTTTTCAGTCCCCCCCCCCCCTGAGGGATTGCCACCTTATTGTGGTCAGGGGGTTTGCGTGCCTCAGTGACCTTAAGAGCTAAACCAGCAGGAGCTTAGTCTTCAGGTGGGACACCTGGACAGGTCTGAAGGTGCAACCCACTTCTCCAGGTTGGGGTTGGACACATAGACCCCTTTCAATGAAGAAAACATCGTTACTATAAGCACAGGAAAATAAAGTGCTGGAGCATGATGTGTACACATGATGCCCCCTTCACATTTCTGACTGCCCCCTCATATATGCTGCCTAGAACCGGCCCTGGTGGAGAGAGAAAACTAAGTTCCGTATTTTTGTAGGCCAACCCGGAAGGAGCATCGCCATGGAATGATCTTCACAAATGAACACCACTTTTATGATGTTTGAAGCATATATGCTAGGGTGACCATATTTTGATTTCCAAAAAAGAAGACAATCGGCATGGCCTCGAGACACAAATTCAGACAGGCTTCTCGGAGGTTGATGAACATGCTTTATTATGCTTCAATGGTGCAAAATTAACTTCTGTAATAAAATAAAATGAAATCTGTAAAAACTTGTAACAAAATAATAGCTCTCGTAGACTCTTTTCAAATACATGAATAAATAATATGAATAATGTTCTAAATATGAACTCTTCTGTTAGAAAATCTAGCTTCAACAATATATCTCTTAATAACTGCAATAAGATAAATAATAGAAGAGTCTCACAAAGATACTAACTTAACAAACAAAAAGGATCTATACTTTTCATCTTTAGTTGTCTTTGAGCTTTGAGATCTCCAGCATCTTTATTAGACACTGAGACATATGTGCCAGCATTGCACATGGTGCACTCCGCCTCCCACCTGTCCCGACCGGGACGGTACGTCGGAAAATGTTTTCTGTGAAGCTGCACTTACGCTTCGGCATTTCCCGTGCAATGCTGCTCCGCTGTTCGATCTGCCCTCTGTCTGCTCTGCTCTCTGTCTCTCTGTGTGTGTGTGCGTGGCGCTGACCCGCCCACTAGGCAGCCTCTTGGTAATTATGTCTCGCAAAACTGTGTGCAAAGCGCCGGTCAATTCACGTGCACGTGTACTGGTCCTATGAAAAACAGTGAACACCGGACATTTTCGTGAATTTAAAAAACCCGGCCGGACGCCCCGGACAGGACGTAAAAAGTGGACATGTCCGGGCAAAAGAGGACGCTTGGCCCCCCTAATATATGCAGTTGACAGAAGTAAAAAGTTAATGTTATGCTATAGCAAACTACTCAACAGTTGCATGACTTGAACGTCACAACAGTTTTGCTTCAGACGATCGACAAGCAAACCAGCTGTTTTGACAAGCTAGCAAAACTGTAGCCTAATAAATTGTTTATTAACCTAGTCTACAAGAATTTTCAAGAGCACTGAAAAACATGACTAGAGGCTGTGAGGAGGACTAATGAGAGAGTACAACTCCATGTCCAACGTGATGACGTTTTTAGCCACATTCTAGCAGTTGCCTTTTTAAGGATATGTAAAAACGTCAAAATTCATAAGTGATGTTATTGACGAACGTATTTCATGTCGTCCATCAAAACCAAACCACAGACCTTATTTCTGGCATCTACCCACAAACCTGTTTAAAATCCTCATAGAGTTCCTAGAGGATAGACCCCAGGGTGCTCAAATGTTAAAAGACGCTCTATTAAGTCCCTTTTATTTATACAGCCCAATATCACAGATCACAAATTTACCTCAATGGCCTTTACAATCTGATCTCCTCTCCTCTGGGAAAACTTTTGAAACCTGGCTGCAGAGATTTGTGTGCATTGTGCACATACCTTTGGCCATATGTGTATATATTATTCTATCTGTGCCAGTTATTTGCTTTTATTCTGGAAACAGGTCAATTTCAGATGTACGGAGTGACCAGAAATTTTGTGTCCACTGTTGTTGAGTTCAAACAGCGTTTTTGCCTGTTTGTAATTACGAAGAGTCATATGGAAGTATTCATGTCAACAGAGTGATCCCTGAGCAGCATGAAATACTTTCACTGGAAGCCAAGACAAAAGCGTACAATGAGCCCTAGTATTGTCACAGACAGATATAAAGATCCACAGAGGGTAGTGAATTGCAATAGTTCCACGTTTGTGTCAGCATCCATTCAGCTTGAGTGGATTAAAGCGCTGGCTCGGCAATGGCAAAAGACAGTTTATAAAGAGACATCACTCTGGTATTCACCGAGGGGCAGCTCTCAGTAGAACACCGCTGTGAGCTGACAGATGAGGGCCAGGCTGCCCGAATTTTTGTTTTGGGAAAGACTAGTTGGCACATTGAGCTGGAAAGAATACAATAAATTGTTCAATGGAACAAGTGAGTAATCTGCAATTTGTAATAGCCAACAATGAAACTATTGAGGAAACAACAAAAATGTGTCATCATTGCAATCAATTATGAACTTGTGACAGCAGCAGAGCGGAGATCACAGACGATGCATTAATTCACCCGTTTTTACTGAAGGACCTATCAAAGCAAAACCTGCGGGCTTCAGTGACCGCAAAAAAATGAAATCAATATCGCAGTCAATAATCCTCTCACCCCTGAGCACTTCAGAAGGATATCGATAGATCCAATTGCCTGCTGTTTTCAGACACCACTGAGATTTCTTCTTGCCATTAACATTCCTCCCATCCCCTCAGCTGCTTCAGCAGCTGGGGAAATGTAAATGCCCCACATGTTGAGAGAAATCCATTCATGCCAGCTATTTACAGGAAACACAGTGCACACAGTTTAGTTGCCAGCAAACCACAGAGATGCTGATCTGCAATGTTATTGCCAGGGGGAAAATGTAGCTGTTGTGTGTACCTGGAACCCATTGATACATTAATCAGTGACCTCTTTTTCTCTGTCTGGTGATGAAGCAATCTGTTAAAAGCTGTGGTGGTGGATGGGACCAACAAACAAACCCAGGACTCTAAACCTGTGGATTTTGTTTGCAACCTGCTGTGGTAATTTTTGTCTGGAGGTAGTGTTTTTGTGTCCCGTTGTTGGAGGTTATGTCTGCAAAAAGCATTTTTTAAGCCCTATCAGGGTTTTTTGTGTGTGTGGCTTTGGTGCCTAACCTTATTCAAAGAGTTTTTAGTGTTTTCACTGTTTAAAACAGTGATTGTCACATCTTCAAGACAGCTTTCGTCACATGTTTAGTGAAGTCATCCTCTTTCTTGTTTGGAAGGGGCTTTTCCTTCGCTCTCGTCTCTGGCAAGTTAAACAAACGGTCATTTTGATGGAGGTCAAGGGACTGACTTGGCCTGTCAAGAAAAGTTAACAGTTTTTTTCATTTCAATTCTGTTCTTTCCTTTTCCTTGTCTTGTATGTTTAGGATCATTGTCCTGGTGCATTGTCCAAGAATTGCAGGACAAAGTGTATAAACGGTTATGAGTCTTACACTACACTTTTCACCCAGCGTGAATGAAAATAAACCAAAATTAAACATCTTGTCAAAGCATTGTTTAACTTCAAATCCAATATGCTTGAGTAGACATTCAAAAAGAGTCCTCACTGTTTGATTGCGCTGTACTTCAAAACAGAAAGGGCTCCTTAGCCAGAAGGGATTTTCAGTTGTTGAATTATTGATTCATTATGAATTAGAGGAGTTTCATATTATAGCTGGTTATGTTGGAGCTAATTTGCTACTTTATATGCTGCTGAGTACCTTAATCTAAATGAATGCATCAATTTAATGAACCAATATATGCTCTGCATGTAAAATATTGATCTGTGATGATTTAAAAAGCACAATGTTCAGCTTTCAAGTCCTTTAAAACTTTACTTGGCTACAGTCATTGAGTAAACTTACTTTGTTTCTTTCCATCTCTGTCACAACCTCATTGTTTTTACTCAGCAGACCATGATCAAGTGTGATAAAAAGGTCAAAACTGGGCCGGCACATAAAAATAACACGATGATTCTGGGTTCTTGCAAAACATTGCTAAATATTATAGATCGAAGAATGATGCCAGGAACTTGGCAACGATGTTGTTTATTGCAGCTGTGAATGAGAGAGCCTCCCCTTTTTCTGGTATCAGTTAAAAAAAAAAAATGAAGAAAAAAAACCACGTGAACAGCTGCAAAGAAATATGAAAGTATTCTGAAAGTAGTCAATATGATCCACATGCTTTCTTCTTCTGGGAAGTGCTCAGTGTGAGTGAAAGCCTCTACCTATTATATATTCAAAGCAGCAGGTCAGGTAACTCACATCATGTCTTTACCGTGCGCTGACCCAAGTTATGATCAATACCAACCTTGTGCTGACCTTTTTTCTTGGCCTCTCTGCGTGGCTTGTGCGTGTTTCAGGTTACAAAAAAAGTTGAGTAATACCGAGACACTTTCCAGGATTCACTCAGCGAACTCACAATATCATAAATTTACATCGCCTGTGGAGCTCAGGGGAGGGAAAGAGAAAGAGAAGCCTGGTTTAAATCCCACTATAACCATATTAAATGGAGCTCTTTCCACTGTCCAATTACCATATAAATGAGGGTAAATTGACAGTGTGTGGTCAACAAAGAGAGGTGAAATCCTCCTGATGAGAAGATCTTGAAAGCCAAAGTCCTCTCTGCACTTGCTTGTTGCAGCCCTGTTACACTAAAGACAGCTGCTGTCTCCTCCACTCATCTCATCTGGAATCATGCTTGACCTGAGCTGGATTAAGAGGGATTATGGGTGAAAAGGATGGTATGCCAGGTTGGTGTCATCATTTGAGGCATGTTTCCACTTAGTTTGGCCCTTTATCTGACAGAGAGAAGAACTGGAATGCACTGCTGATCATCTGTATCTACATACAAAGTGCACAGAGAAATGCATGCGCATGCAACATCACATGTTGACAGACGTGCATACATCATCATAAAACAATCAACCAAGCAGTTCACTTCTAGAAATTATTTCAAAATGTACTCTAATGAATAAACCGCTTCCAGACCACTGTGAAAAATATTAGATAAATCGGGCACAAGAGGAGTCTATAGGACTTTATAAGAATTTTAAAAATAATAATATTTAGGTTTTTTTTACCACGGTACATAAATTCAGATAAATATGATAATATGATATCATATTAAATATGATAATATGTATGTATGTATGTATGTAAAAAAAAAAAACAACGTATACTAGCCAAAATTAAATTATTGATGCAGATAGAATCTTATCATTTTATTTTCTGAGCTTGCTGAAATGAAATGAAAAATGTATTCATGGTCATGTAGTCTAAAACTTCAGGAAATAGAAATGCTGAGATAATTAAAAAATAATAATAATTTCCTGTTTAACTGAAATTGTAGGACATGTTTTAATGATCTGAAATTAAATCTACTAGTAATAAAACATATTATTTTAAATAAAATAATAACTCATCCTGTGTTATCTTGAAAAGAAAACTTTGGCAGTTTAATTTAGTTTATGCATCAGTGTGTACAGGTTTTAGTAACAATGCATACTTTTGGGATGTCCTGAGCATATGACTGGCTATATAACACTTGGATTATTCTGCATGCTTCTATAAAAGTTTGTAAAATAAAACAAGGCCTTCAAGCCTTTAAGGTAACACAGGCTGAATAATTTATATGCAAAAGGTAATATTTGCAGGTGAAGTATCCCTTTAAGTACTACCCTGCAGTTAGAAGTATCATTAAGAATTTTATAGATTGCATCTTTAGAGTGGTTGTATTGTGCTGTTCCAAACTTTTCATTCTCGACTGACATATAATGCAGTTGACAATGATAATAGAGGCAGATTTACAATTTAAAATTATCAGAAATTATATTTATACATAAATGTGTCATCTTAGCCTACATAACTGTTGGTTTATTAATGTTTACACTACTTAAAATTTACAGGAGCGATTAATAAAGGATCTATATATAAAGATCTCAGCTTGTGCTGGCTGGGATTTCTGGAGTCTGAAGACATAACACAGTGTCAGATTTCTTGTAACCAGTGGCAGTTCTAGACCAGTTTTACTGTGGGGGCCAAGCAGGGGCCAGTGTTTAATCAGAGGGGCACATTAAAAAATGGCGTTTTTTTTAACCTTTATTTTAGCTTATTTAAAAATCTCATGTAAGTATATTTGGAAGATACAAATACACTGATTGAAACAATGAGACTTACCAACAATAATTATTTTTGTAGAACAATGACATTTCTCATTTTTGTGCACAATTACTTAATTTTTATTTTGAAAGTGCAGTCCAGTGAGAATGATCTTCTTTTATATACACACGCTTTTATTGCACAATTAAACTATTATACAATGTATACATTCTGGGTTTTTTTTGTGCACAATGAGATATTGTTTGAACTAAAAATAGGTAAGAATTGTTCCGTTGTTCATCATTTTAAATTGATCATTTAAATATTAATTTGACACAGGGGCCACAGCAGGGGCCAAGGGCTTCTTCACAGGGGCAGTGGCCCCTGGAGGCCCCTGTGTAGAACCGCCACTGCTTGTAACGTGACCCATAATCCCATAAAATAATGTTATCTGTTAATGATGCAATCCTCGGCAGGTACCGGTTAACAGGCAACATGTGGAGAAGCTATAGCTTCACACGCCTGATGTGCATAGTTATGGTTGCAATCACAGTGATTGGTCAATCACTGTTAAAGGGAAAAATTTTAATGAACGGTCTTTAGCGTAACTCTGATTATTAGTACTGCTGTACGACAGCATCTTTTCACGTGGAACTCCCCCTAAATGAACGTTTGAAGTCATTAACCCTATAAAGCCTGAACCGTGAAATAATTGCCAGAAAATTCTAAATTTTCAAAACTGGAGTGTTTGTTGAACCGGCTAACATTTTTTTAAAATTCAATATCAATTTTCATATATGAATTTAATTTGGATCATATTTGATACATCAGGTCTTTTTGTGCAATTTGTTGCTCACAATTTGCTTTTCTTGAACTCACATAATCACATAAAACCTAATATTTTTAACCAAATAAAACTTTGACTTTCCTTTTAACATTTTCCTCAAACATACAAAATCTTTTTTTCCATATAAAACAACATCATACATCTGCTGATATGAAGTTTTCACGCAGCATTGACGGATCCACCAGAGGAACCAGCAAATCATTTTTGTTACATCTGGTATTTTTGTGAAATTTGTTGCTCAGTTTTTTTAATCGTCAATTCATGTATTCATCAGGTTTTTCAGGAAAAAATATCACACTGATGATGTAGAGGTCTCAAAAACGTATGTATCAAATATGATACACTTGGCTTTATAGGGTTAAAGGATTAGAAATGAAGTCTGACGATAAGTTTACACAATCCTAGAAAACAAACACGGCCAAATGCATCTTTTTATTTGTGCTTTTGATCATGATTGGTAACAGAAACTACGTGAAGATTAATTACAAAACTGAATGAAAAATCTGGTTTTGATAGAAACACATTAATCATCAGTCTGGCGTACTGATAATACGATGCCCCATGATGATACAGTTAATGTGTCAAACAGAGCCTGAATTACTTTTTTATTCAGAGGTTTGCCAAAGCTATTTTCTGATGCTTTTTGTCAGAGTGTGTGAAATCAACATCGCTTCTACAGTAAGTGCCTTTCACAGTGTTTCTGATCGTGTAAGATGGAAGCTGCAATGAATTATGCTTTCCTCATAAGAGCCGGCTGGTTTTGATAAGGTTGTTTGTCATTGATCAGTTGTAGTGACACAATGATTGTTTTTCCAGATGCTGAGCCTTGTGTGAGTCTTAACTCACTTTGCACCTCGTATTCTTTGTTTGGAGGAAGCACGCTCATGCTTGTGTTCTCAAGCCAAAAAAGCTAAATGTATTTTTATGAGACAGAAATGTATTGTGAAATATTAGGCCCTCACCAGCTATTTCTGATCTCCTGATGGGTCTCTGCTGAACTGTATTTCACCAACACTTACTCATCATTATTGTGAAAATGTCTTTAGTGTTTGAAAAAAAGAGATGTGCCAGACACCTGTTGATTTCATTGCAATACAGAGGACAATAAAAGTTATGGATCACTTGATGATTATTCAGAGGATTTTATTGCGGGTGCGTCACATGGTAGTACTTACGAAGAACCAATAAGTCATCATGTTTCTTGGTAAGACTGATTGAAGACTGATTTGAGGGTTTAAGTGTGCACTGAAAGGTATTTTGAAAGGAGCCATTTATGTAACATCTACTGAACATTAAGAAGATCAAGAACATTTCTTGAAATAACAATTTAAGTTCAAGCTGGAATGTTCAGTTTCTATTTCATGGGCTCATGGTGGATGTTTTCTGACTTAAATCAGTTGTTATCAACCTGGGGGCCTGGACCCCATCAAGGTTCACACATGATAAATCTGAGGGGGTTACAAGACAAAAGCTTCTCTGCATGTCACGTCATACATCAGAGTGCTTTCAGATGGGCCACAGGCATCTGCAGCCAGGGTCTGAGGCAACGACTACCAACACTGCACAAATGCCTGCAGTGTAAGATTTTCTCTGTTTACAGCTGTTCCAATCAATCAGCTGGGAAAAACAAAGGCTACTTTTGAGTCCTGAAATACTATGAGAAGTAAAGAAAAAACAAGTAAAAACTAGTACGATGTGAAGCAAAAATGAGCTACTGTAGAGTTAAAGTGTCAGGTGGAGACAATGTTTTGGAGCTGGCAGGCTGCAGCTGAAATTATCTGCCGGTGCCATGACTTCACCAGTGATACTAATACTTGCATTTTGCACTACACAATGATTTTCACACAGTTCTGGTTGCATGGAGATCCATGTGCTACCAATGATCTGATGGGCTGTATTTTAATCACATCTATCTATAAAAGCAAGAAGTGTCTCTCTCTCTGTGTGTGTGTGTGTGTGTGTGTGTGTGTGTGTCTAGGGCATATCTCTCTGACCGTTAGTCAGACTGACCTAAGATTTATGTGGCTTGTGCATGGCACGAAGGTGTGCATCCTCGATTTTGAAGATTTTTAAATTCATTTTTCAAAATATCATTATTTACGTAAGACGTGTTGCGGCACTGCACTGTTTCTGATCTGACGCCTTTTATCTTTCAGAGTTTTAAAGTGCGCTACAAGGTTCGATTTTCTAATAATATTCAAATAGTTTCTAGCTAATTTCAATGTTCAATGTGTATGTGCTGGATGGTGTGCGTACCTTATGAAAAGTAAGTGTTTTATGGAGTTGCAGACGTTGTAGTGTGGCATGTATTACAAGTGCCACACTCCACAACTAAGAAGTGTATCACTTCTTATGTTGCATTACTATGTAATTCAGGGATGAGATTCATGTTGCTTAGCATAATGCCCATAATCATTTGATATGAGATACTTACATGCAATATAGTATATCAGCTGATGAGGTTCATGTTAATGTACTTTTAGTGCAGCATATTGCATAATGTGCTATCTCACCATTAGCATTCTAACAAATACAGACTTCCTACTGCACTAAGTGTAATGACAGAAGGCAGGGTTTAGTAAAAGGTTAGTTTAATTGAGAAGAGGTAACCGTTTGAGGTTAATTTAAATTTTTTTACATAATACCCTTTACCCTTCTGATAAACTGGTATCAAGATGCATTGACATGGATGAAAAAAGAACATTTTGCAGTCGTGAACCACAATACATTTGATTAATAGTTATGGAAATAAGCATTTCAAGGGACACTGGTTACTCTATTAAAATATGTCTTAAAGATGTGATTGTTTATTTTATGATACATTTAAAAAAAAACAATGATGTTTTATTTTGTTATGTTAATACAGTCTGAATCATGATAATCATCAGAATAATAACTTTGTCTACCGTGCATCATAACCAATTATTTAGTGATCTGTCTTGCATATTATTTATAAAAAATGCTAGATGTTTTTTCTCTCTTTGTTTCCTTTCCTTTATCTTCCTTATGTTCATTTTTAGTTCGTCATTCGTGTCATTTGATAATACGGGATGTCAATGTCTTACAGACCTTGCAGCATTTACTTTCTTAAAAAAATGGTTTAAAAACAAACAAAAACAAAATGTTTCTGGGAAGACGAATGTATTTACCAGACTTTTCTTGTAGAATACTGAACAAAAAATGACCTAAATTAAATGAAAATCACTCTGCTGTCCACTTTTTAAGAGGTCTTAAGACGGTAAAGGACTGGTCTAGATCACCCTGGTATATGAACTTAAAAATGGTCTTCTGTGAGTATGTGGTTTGACTTTGTCTCATTAACAAATCTTTACTTTTCAACATTCTGGTACCGTACCATTCTGCATGTAAAAGCAAGCTTAGTATGCTTCCACCTTATAGCTTCCCGAAAATCTGAAAATCATGAAGATAATGCATGAAAACAAACGATCCAGCACAGGACAAGTAACACTCTGCCAACTTTTAAAACCCAACATGAACACTCTGTTCTCCTCAGCCCTTATATTGGACGTGTAATAAAAAACTGATTGGATCAATTACAGCTTCAGCAGCGACTCACAGGAAGATGAGGGCCTGTCTCGTCTCCTCTGGGTTTTTGTTCATCGCTTTTATCACAAGACATACATTTTTAATGAAAAAACGAAATGTAGCAGGGAACAAATGAATGCATGCTCTGTAATGATACTGCTTTAATAAGAACAAATTAGATACAATCAAAACCTGACGGCCTGGTCATTAGCTCGTATCCCAGGACAAAATGAAAAACAAAACAAATACTTTACAGGCTTATTGGATTTTTGGAGAAATGTTGACCATTCTTACGGTACTAGTGTTATTATGCCTTGGTGATTAACACTCTGAGAAAGAGAAGGTCACATTCTCTTTCTTTCTCATCTTTCTCAAACACTCACTATACCTTTTAAATTTCTACAATGCATGTTTTTGAGTGATGCGATACTGAAGAGTATAGGGAACCAATAGCAATACTTTTATTTGTCACATGACCTCCAGGAGGCCATATTGAAACTCTTTTTTGCAGACTTTTCCAAAGGAAACAGCTTTGCCATTTTGCATTTCCTGGCCCTTTACAATCTGGAAACAAATATATTCCTACTGATAGGTGAGTAATCCTTCATTTTTGATAGTTTCATACACTTAGACTGTTCAACACATTCATTTCAATGGGTCGTTGGTTCAATGGTACAATGTTTCCTGTTGATGTTAAAATTTATTTTAAAAAACTTCTTTTTTCACTTGTGCACCGTTATGATGATATGTTGCCTATGGACAACAAACCCCAAAAACTTCAAAAGAAAAAAAAAATGTAAACTTAAACTAACAATAATAAAATTTCTTCAGATTACTTTTATTTAGTCTCTTTAAGACAAAAAAGCACTCCAAAATTGGCATCATAATACGTACCATAGAGGGTTAATGTCAGAATATATTTTGACCTCTGTTATCCTCTTAGAATCAAACACCCTAAGGTATGTACATTTCTGCAGCTGCATGTATGTTCACAGAGACATGTTGTATATGCATTTCAATGATGCACGGCATTTCTTTGGCTTGACATCAAGGAAGCTTGGCTAAAAAAAAAAAATCGAGATGAAAAGCAGCCCAGGTTTTGATGTTCCCTGAACTTACCTGTTATATATACTGTTAAATAATGTCAACACCTCAGCAATTAATTAAAAAAAATGTATATGTCATAAATGCAATGTCACATATATTGCTTTTACGTAAATGTTTCCCCCCGAGCTTCAACATTTCCTCTAATGACAGTTTATAGCATATATTTAAATATTGAATAAATCAAACGACAGCTGTGATGCATGGTAAGTAGAGTGCATTTATATAGTGCATAATAATTAGCCTCTCATTCACCCATTTACACACAATTTTTATGCACCGATGGTTGCAGAGCTGCTTAGCGAAGTGCTGGCCTGGAGCAAGGCATTGATCCAACTTCCTGAATAAAAAATGAGCCCTGAGCCACGGCTGCCCCCTGCTAGTATTGTATTTATGGTTTCTTGTGTTGCAATGTACTGAATTTGTACTGCTGTGCGGTCCTTTCTGTTACATTTGACAAAATACCCAAAACAATCATTTTTTTCACATTTTGGCTCATTATTTGAGCCCGCCTCAAACAGTATGTATTCCTCTGGCAACGTCACTAAGTTTGAACATTAAATATATTGTCTATGTACTGTTTTCAAATTAATTTACACTACCGGTCAAAAGTTTTAGAACACCCCAATTTTTCCAGTTTTTTATTGAAATTCAAGCAGTTCAAGTCAAATGAACAGCTTGAAAGGGTACAAAGGTAAGTGGTGAACTGCCAGAGGTAAATAAAAAAAGGTAAGCTTAACCAAAACTGAAAAATAATGTACATTTCAGAATTATACAAGTAGGCCTTTTTCAGGGAACAAGAAATGGGTTAACAACTTAACTCTATGGAGTCTTGGGCTATTTTGTCCATTTTTTAATTCTTTTCATGTCTTTGTAAGTCTTTTGTGTCTTTTTTTGGTCATTTTGTGTCTTTTTTAGTCCTTTAGTTCAACATAAAATGTGATTTTGAATCTTTTTTTTTACTTTCAAAACACTATCATGCTCAATAAAGAATTTTAAATGTTGCAAATGTACATTAATTTCAGAGTACACTGAGACATTAAACTGCATCATTTTCAATTAAATTCTGGAAAAGTTGGTGTGTTCTAAAACTTTTGACCAGTAGTGTATGTCATAAAGGATTAGCAAAATTGCCACCCAACTTTTTTGGAACCAGGGTTGTTTACTCATGTCTGTCTGGACTAGGGTTGCAAAAATCCATGAATTTTCAAAGTTTAAGGCTGGCCTTTAACAGGGAACTGAAATATAGTTGGGGAAAATATATTTTAGCATAATCTTGGCTAAAAACAACCAGTTTTCATGCAAGAAGACTCGAATATCTGCTATTCCTCAATAACATGCACACAGTACATGGCTTACTGCAGGGCTGCTGAGGCCACGCCCCCTACCGAGACCACGCCCCCTACATCACACGTTCAATTCAACATTTAGATGACTTTTTATTACATTTCTAATATTCATGAATGAAATAATTAAAACTTGATGAAAACTTAAAGTTCTACTTTCAAATGAATATGTTGAAATGGTTTTAATAATTTTTAATATTTTCAAAATTCCCCAGTTTAACTTTCCACCCATTTGCAACCCTAGTCGAGACTCATTATATATAGCAATAACGGTAGACAAAGTTTCCAAAATAGATGTAGCTGTGAAGAAGCTACACATTCTAAGAAGAGTTTTTTTCACATACATCTTCACCTTGACAACACAAAAGATGGATACATTCACCACAAAGTTAGTGCATATGGTCACAATCTCCACTTTTGGATTAAAACAAATGTCATCACTTTATTCAGTTTATCCTATCAGACAAGTGTGAAATTTTGCCAAATCGGCGTATAAATTCTTGAGTTACAGTATGACCAAAAACATATTTTTTGAGGTTACAGTGACCTTCAGTTCATCCTTGAGTCCAAAGTGGATGTTTGTGCCAAGTTAAAGGAAATTCCCTCGAGGCGTTCCTGAGATATTGCGTTCACAAGAATGGGATGGACACCACAATAACATAATACTGGCTACAGCTGTCGCTACATCACCTCTACTTAAAATATATCTAAACACAATCATTACAGTGTAATTACACTGTCAGTGTTATTGACTCTTTTGCTGCCTGAAAGCTCTGCTGTCACTCACTGATAGCACCAGTGCTGCACCCACCTGTAGCCTCTGAGTCTGACCTCCTCAAGAAGGGAAAGTTCATCATTACCCCTCACTCTGCTGCACTGTTTCCCTGTGGGGAGTGAGAAGGTCACAGCCTAAACACTGCTATACATATTCTGCATTCACACAATAATTTGTTCCATGTGAGCTGGCTGACAGAGCCTTGAATGTAAAGTAATCCCAAAGTGGTTGCACTGGAAAACACAAGCATGTGTGCATTATTGTACGATTATCATGCATGATTTCTAGGAATTTAATCGAAAACATCTCCCTGCAAAAAAGTGTATGTTTTTTATTATTATACAAATGTATGTCAAGATTGGTTTCCCTCTTGCAGGCTTGGTTACAAACATTTTTTCCAAGTCTCTGATTAATGGTGCTGTTTATATTGTTGACCACAGGATCAGAGAGGCCTGAGAGAGAAGAATGTGTGTGGGACATTCATGATATTTTATGAACCAGACAGCCCCAATAGGATAGTAGATGATGATGTGGGGGTCACGAGTCAGATTTGGGGTTTTCTCTATTAGCAGAAAACAGGGACTGATTGTTTTCTCATCCAGCGTTCCACCGTGAGGCTTTCAGGCCCTCGAGATCTGCACAGCATCTTAATTTCATGCTTACGTCATGTTGCCGTTCAACTCATAAAAGTGTCTGAACGCACTGACACTGCATCCTGTAACACTCAGTTCATGCAGGTTAAGTTTACATATCTGAATAGTTAGAGGCTGGTGGGTCTCGCCACATGACAAGCAAAATGTAAGCAAGTACTCATGGATTAATACTTTAATACAAACAGTACAATTAAGCACTTCTCATGTCAATATGGTTAAACACAAGAGCAGATTGATGAGGTCAACGACAGTGTTTTTAAACTAGAAACCAAGACAGATGTGCTGTTATTCTTACAGTCTCAGTTATTCAGAGCACGTTTTCAGTATATTGCTTTCTTTAATTTGTGTGTATGTGATCCTCAGTGCATGCCAGCACAGACGCTGTAGCAGATAAAGCATGTTTAATAAATCAATAAGAGTCACTAAATGATACAATTCATCATATATTTTTTATTAACTAATGATTATACTTTTGAGAGAAACAAATATAGAAGATTAAATAACACAAATACATTCCCTTGTATCAAATCTCCCTACTTATCCAGACATACACTCATCGACTACTTAATTAGCTAGTGAGGTGTACCTAATAAAGTGGTCTTCTGCTGCTTTAAGGTTGGACGTGTTGTGCGTTCAGAGATGCTCTTCTGCAGACCTTGGTTGTAATGAGTGGTTATTAGGGCCTCGGGGCAATCGCACTGAGCACTGGTCCCATACAGCAAAAGCTGTAGGGACCAGTGCTCGGGGCGAAGATGCGCCACCAACACCACCAACAGCCTCATTGGGTCCCATATTAAAAACGCAGGAAGATTTTGGAAAAAAGGAAGATGGAAAAGTTTTTTTAGATCGCTCTAACAAAGCTATTTTTTTATTTTTCTTAAAAAAAAATCATATGTAGACGTTCAGGAAGAACTCAGGATGCTCAAAGTGAAGTCAGATCAATGATAGGTATTATGGTTTTGACAAAAATGCTTTCCAGACCAGAAATTCGAGTCTGTCCACCTCTGGCTGCTGTCACTCTTTCGGAACATTAACAGCTGCAGTTAATTCTGTTGATTGCTTTGATCTGATTGCCTTTGATCTTTGATGTGATTACACTTACAGATACACACACACACACACACACACACATGCACTAAAGTGCGCACACTCCTCACACATGCATACATATGCTTCAAACACACACGTGTGCACACACACACACACACACACACACACAGGTAACTTTATGTGATTTTAATTACACACACACACACACAGGTGACTTTATGCGATTTTCTCTACACACACACACACACACACACACACACACACATTGAGGTTAAAGGGCATAGTTTGAAATCTCTGAAGAATCTCATCATAGTGTACACACACCGGCAGTAGCCCCCGTGGCCTTTTTCAGAATTTCCCCAGAGGAAATTTTCTAGTTTGACCTACTGTTGCCTTTCTATCATCTCCAACCAGTCTGACCATTCTCCTCTGACCTCTGACATCAACAAGGCATTTTTGCCCAGAAAAACGATGGTTGTGCGTAAAAAACCCAGTGAATCAGCAGTGAAACACTCTGACCAGCCCGTCAATCATGCCATGTTCAAAGTCACTTAAGTCACCTTTCTTCCTCATTCTGATGCTCAGTTTGAACTTCAGCAGCTCGTCTTATATATATATATATATATATATATATATATATATATATATGCGTTACTGAGCAGTTGCACAGGTATACATAATAAAGTGGCTAGTGTATATAACTTTATATCTTAAAAATAATATACATAACAATATTGCAAGTCGTAATTCACTTTAAAAACTTTTTTTAGGATACTCCTGTATGAAATAAATAAAATAAATAAATACTGATGATGATGTAAATATTGCAGTAACGCAGTTAAGCTGCTGGCGATAGAAAAATGATTAGAAAACTATATAGGATAGACATTTTCATATTGTTTTATTATGTTTTGTTTGTACAATCTTCTATTATTGCATGACTGAAAAGAAGAAAGGTCACACGTAGCAATCAAATTTTGCTGCTGGACACATTTTTGAATATTGAAAATATAATTTGATTGGATTCGATCTGATTAAACTTTAATTTGAGGATATTTGAAGCTCGACGATTGCAGTACAAAGAAATAAAGTAATGCATATTCCAGCATTTCTGCAGGATATAATTCTATTACATAACAAAAGGTTAGGGTCTCAACCAGATAATTAAATTGTGACATTCAAATAAAAATTGTCAGAATCTCTACAGAGGCTCTAATATGATTGGATACAGGAATAAGGACATGCAAATGTCAAGTAGCCACAGGTTAATGTACTTCATCAAGCTTTAAATTCCAAACTGCAGTGTTTTGCTTGAACATATCCTAAACATTTTAAGGCTATAATGTCACAACTATGGTTTAATATTTTAATAAATATCCTGTGGGTGCAACAAAAACAGTCCCAGCCTGACTTTCAAACCTTTGATTGGTTTAAAATGATTTTGGCTGGCTGCTGTACAGCTTGGTGACTGAGATCAGGCAGTAATCAAGACATATCAAATCTATTTATACAGCTCAGTTTCACTTATAATGTCTCAAAGGGGCTTCAGAGGCCCAGAACAGCATGGCTTCCTGACCCAGGTTCTCTCAGAAGACAAGAGAAAACAAAAACTTGGAAGTAAATAATGAAGGAAACCTCTGGAGAGGCAGGTCAGTGTTTGAAACCATGGTGTCTAGTGGTTTGCCTGAGATGAAATCTGTCCAGTTTCTCATTATCACAGAGCCGCTTACAGTAAGCACTGCCGCGCTCAATTCCCAAATCAGAAAATATTAGTCTAAACATTTCCGAAACAAACAACCACAAGAGACAAAACAAAAATACAGGAACTCCTCCAATGTTACTCCTCCAAGTCTGTTTACAGCTTCTGGGGAGTCTTAGGTCTCCATCACACATAAAGCCTAGTGGACTTTGCAACACTGTAGCATTTTTCATTTTGTTTGATTTGCTTCCACACTGTGCTAAATGAAATGCACCAAGCATTGTAAACAAATGTCATGCTAATGAACAGAATATGTGAGGGAAAGAGCTGACACATTTACAAATGACACAGACTTTAATGTAGTTTTTTCACTTTTATGCAACATTCTGTCGCCATATTACTTGATAACTTGTTGTTGAGTTGTAGTCTTAACCAGCTGTGTTATGCGATTGTCTGACCATATTTCAACAGGATCTTTACTTCATCATTAGACCACATCTGTCCACGAGACACTTTTCAAGGCTGCTACTACCTTGTCTGGTGTTCATTCCATAGACTGTATATAAATAATGGACATAGTCACTGTGACGTCACCCATTGGTTTGTGGCCCATTAGAGGCATCGAGTTTAGCGTTACACTCGTCGCCATCTTGTGTCGCCATCTTGTTTCCGATACGGGGAGCAGACCATATTTGGACTGTGGAGGAGTGAGAGGGATCTGATCACTGACTACAGCCTCTCTACACCTCAACCTGACTAAGAGAAGTCGCTGCTAATTCGTGTTAGCATTACAGTTTTTTTCAGTCGCTAAGAAGCGCTTACCCATACTTCAGATACTTTTTCTAAACTCTTCACACAATTAGCACAGCATGGTATTTTGTGGCCATACCATTCACACATTTCATGTCGTTTCCACACAATATGCAGTCAAACACATTTCCTTAACAGACAAGCTATATCTTGCAACAAAATTATGGATTGTTTTTGTATTAATTAAGAATGTTAACACAAGGGGGGCACGGTGGTGCAGTTGGTAGCGCTCTCGCCTCACAGCTAGAAGGTCCTGGGTTCGATTCCCGCCATTCCCGCGTGTCCCCAGCTCCATGTCTCCGGTGTCCGTAGAGCTGGTCAGTGTCGGCAAAAGGGCCTTTCTGTGTGGAGTTTGCATGTTTGCATGAAATCCAAACTAGAATTGTGGAGGACCATGAGATATTTGACAATATCAATAGCAATATCAATAGCATCAGCCTCACAACCATTATGCGGACATTGTCCAAACACAGAGTGCGGATGAAGCAGCTCTACACTGTTCCCTTTGAGAGGAACAGTCAGAGAGTCAAGGAGCTACAATGACAATATATCCAGGTATAGTACTGAATATTCAATTCAATGTCCAGTTCTATAAGCTTTGCACTTTGCAAGTTGGTAACCTATACAATAATAAGTTACAGTACAGTATGGTATACAGTAATGACATTTACATAAACTTTGTTTCAGAGAGTTATGGAATTGGAGGCCAACCAGGTCCCTCATGAATTCATATACATAGATGAGGCAGGATTGAATCTGGCCAAAAGGCGTCGACATGGACAAAATGTAATTGGAAAAAGGGCCACAGTTGATGTGCCTGGACAGAGAGGGGCAAATATTATCATGTGTGCAGCAATTGCAAATTCAGGATTAGTCCTTCACAGATGTCAGGTTGGACCCTACAATACCAAGCGCGTCCTTGCCTTTCTCAATGATCTCCACCAGCGCCTGGTTCCAGAGCAGGATCAGGAGGGTGGAAACACGAGGACCTTTGTAATCACCTGGGCTTCACCGTGGCTTTCCATCATTCGCAAGCAATAAGAACATGGTTTGAAGTCCACCCAAGATTGGTACGTCTCTTCCTTCCACCCTATTCACCTTTCCTCAACCCCATAGAGGAGTTCTTTTCTGCATGGAGGTGGAAGGTTGATGACCAGATGTCCCTCCTTGAAGCCATGGATGCTGGCTGCAGGGACATCTCAGTTGATGATTGCCAAGGGTGGATCCGACATACCAAGTGGTTTTATCCCAGGTGCATCGCCTTGGATAATATCAGATGCGATGTTGATGAAAACATGTGGTCTAACCCTGAAGATCGCAGAGATTAGATACAGTAATTTTGTGCTTTTTTTTTTTTTTAGTTCCCCCCCTTTTTAACTGGGCTTTTTGCTGTTGTTTTGTTCAGAATGCTCATGTGTGTTTCATGGATATTTTGTTCACTGAAAGCATTACTGTAAAATTTTTTCTGTTCTATCATATTGTAAACAGTATTTCTAATGTACCTCCTGTAATAAACAGTAAAGGAAAAAACAAACTGATTTGCTTTTTACTAGCATGCTTTTGAATGTAAACATTACATGTGGACATACAGTTCCCAACCAAGAAATTCAGTGTATAAACGGTGGATTGCATGTTTTGCATGCAAATACCTGTAAAACTGAAACATAAAAGTCTATGCACTTTTTGTAATGTCAACAATAGCCAGTATTTTGAAACCTGGTGTACTTTGATTGACTGCATGTACCTTGTGAAGTGAAAACAAGTGTTATTCTTTGACAGAATAATTTCATTTTGAGTCAGATTTCCAGTGTTTTGGTAAAGTTAGTGTGTGCAGAGAAAGATGTGTTCTATTTTGAAATTAAGAGTTAGTATATATTTAACAAAATGTGTTTCTGAGAGCGATTGAAAAAAACTGTAACTGGAGCATTAACTGGGATGTTAATTTTGGCTAGCAAAAAACAAAAACAAAATGTACGTTACTTACCTAAGAAAAATGAACAGCGGAATTTTCGGTAGAATGCAGCTTAAGGCACTTCCTGGTTTGCCTCCATGCTCAGACCCAGAGGTTGCCGCCTGGTTGATTCTCAAATTTCCATGCAAATAAAACCCAGAATATTCTGTGTTTTGGATTTCTTCCTTCCTTTTGTTGGGATCGTTATCACCTGCAGCGAACCGAACTCTGGTACACTTGGAAAATAATCGAAACCTCCTATTTTTACGGACCAGAGTTCGTTTGAGCGTTCACAATAGCTAAAACCAAACAGACTATGACAAAACACAGCACAGTTATTTTCAAGCAGAGCAACAGCTCAGGTGTGAAAGCCCCCTTACTGCACATGTAAAGAAAAGTTGGATAAAGGCTTTGTGGCTCCAGAAGGACATACCTGAAACCTGATAAATTGCCTTAAATAATGTCACTTGGTCCAGCATTGACTGGAGGTGAAGACTACAAGTGCTATAATGAAAAACATCAGTGGAGTGGAGTTAGAAAGACATGAGCTGACCTGCACTTTATCTCTACTGGAGGCTACATTTGCCACTTGTCAGGTGTGTGATTGCGAGGCAGCAGGGAAAGAACCTGAATGCAGACAATCCAGGCAGTCGGAAATGGTTCATTGATTTGTTGAAGAAGCGCAGAAACATAAGTGTATAGGCAGGCAGAAAGTGGGGCATCATGAGAAACGGGAAAATTCCCAGTGGGTTGGCCAGGTGTACACTGGGTTGAAATAGATCATGCACTCTCAGCCCTACACAGCCTGGTTGATGATGAAATACGTCGTGAATCCAGCCGACGGTGGGTGATTGACAGATTGATAATTGAGTGAACCCCTATATTGTCCTGAATATAGGCCAACCCTGAATATAAAACAACGCTTTTTCAGATGAATTTCTACAGGAAAAACCCAGCCCTATATACGAACCAATATGGTGTTAAGATAATGGAAATTAATATTATAAAGAGTATGGTGTAGACCTGCTCTATAAGAGAAGTGCCCAGAGATAACTTAATGATCACACACTTTATAAAAAAAAGACTTGGTTAAAAAGCTTTGTAAGAAGGAGATCCGTGCTGAAATTTATAACATTTTTTAAAATGTATTTTACATTACATTACATTACATGTCATTCAGCAGACGCTTTTGTCCAAAGCGACTTACAATAAGTGCATTCAACCTGATGGTACTAGACATAGACCATAGGAATCAAGTAAGTACATAACTTTAAGAGCTTAACTGTCATCGCTAAAGGAGTGCTATATGTTAAAGAAGAAAAGAAGAGAAAAGAATAAGAATTGTTTTAATTTTTTTTTTATATATATATATGTGACCATGACTTAACCGAGGTATTGTTGGAAGAGGTAGGTCTTCAGCCTGCGGCGGAAGATGTCCAGGCTGTCTGAGGTCCTGATGTCGGTGGGGAGCTCGTTCCACCATTTGGGAGCCAAGATAGAGAAAAGTCTGGAAGTGGTTTTGAGGCGAGTTGACCCACGGAGGGTGGGAGTCGCCAGCTGTTTGGCTGATGCAGAGCGTAGAGGACGGGCAGGGGTGTAGAGTTTGACAAGGTCCTGGATGTAAGTAGGACCTGAACCGTTAGCAGCAGAGTACGCCAGAGCTAGAGTCTTGAAGCGTATCCGCGCAGCCACCGGTAGCCAGTGGAGGGAGCGGAGGAGGGGTGTTGTGTGTGATTTTAGTGTCAGAAGGTGAGCTGTTGTACCACAGTGTGAAATAAGTCTGTTCTTATGTTTGTGAATATAAAATAAAATACATTTAAAAAAGATTGAGAAGCCACACTTATTTGCAGTGAATTTGGGAATGATGGTATTTTAGAAAAATACACTGAACAACAAGGCTGTAGAGAACAGTGCACTATCGCAGACTTACATACAAAGGTTATAATTATATTATTTCAGTGTTGTACTCGTTGTGAAGTGGGCTGGTCTGAGGCTAAAGATGAGTCCCACTCCAGCCCTGGGCAGACAGGTACAGATAAGGGTTCGGTTACAGGAACAGGTTCAGGTGGCAGAACAGAACAGATATAACATGACAATCTGGCAGGGGGTGAGTGGAAATCTTCCGGTTATTTCCTGTGGGACTGATTAGGGAAGTGAAAACAGGTGAGGGTCTGAGGGCATGTTACGCCCAGCCGAGGGGAAACCAGAGCATGGCATAAAGAGATAACTCTCCCCTTTCCACACTCCCACAGATGACCACTGTCACAGCAAGCAAACAAAGTTGATTTTTTATATATATATAACTTCAAAGTAGAAAAACCGAGTCAGAGACAGCAATCTAATTTCAGTTCACCTTCTCACCAAAAAACAAAATAAAAGACAACTTACTGGAGTGCCTGAATCAAAAGAACAGGAGAAACGTAGCAAAATATATAAAAGTTTGCTCTTTTAGGCCCCGTTTACACGAGGACGCTCGCATGTAAAAACGACAAAATATTTTATCAGAAGTGCCTTTCGTTTAGATGGTGACGTCGTTTTGGGGGCTTAAAGACGCATAAATCTGAAACCACCTTTCAAAGTGGAAAAGTTAAATACGCTCCGCCGTAGCGTGTCGTCTACACTGACAAGACGCAAAACTCTGATCTGATCTGCTCACGTCACGTATGTGTTTACGTCACATACATGCTCCAGTACAGGAAAATAAACAAACGTGGGATTATTTCCATGCGTCAGACCTTCAAGCTGCTCTGGCAGCTCTAATAAACTTACAGGAGTCTTTCCACCAAATGTACAGGATATGTACAGATAGTATTAGTGAACAGAGAAGGATCTGTAATTACCTCTATCACATTTTGGATGCAGCAATTCGTTGGAGGCGAGCCAGACGGCTGTGAACGAGACCTGGGAGATCTAGTGGATGGTGGAGAACTTTGTGGAAGGAGTAGCTGATGAAAATGTGTGGCGTGAAAACTTCTGCATGCCCAAAGATGCTCTTATCGCTTTAAGTGATGCCGCCTGGCTGCATACAATCGAATTTCACACACTTTTGCGTCACCGTATGCAGCAAATTTCCTCACGAAAATGCTCGTCTAAACGAGGAATAAAAAGTGAAGATGCGATGCCACTTTTGCGTCTTCTGTTCAGACCGTCCTCGTGTAAACGTAGCCTCAAATAAAGGTCAGGAGATGACAGTGCAATGCTTAATCAGTGGAGAACTCCCCTAATGACACGACTTAGAACCAATAATCCAGTTAATTGTCGCAAATCACAGAATCAATAAAGGACTAATGTCTCTGGGAATTACTGGCGCCGAAATAGGGGGGGGGGGCAATGAGACTTTCTGGCACACTTGGCCACGGAGTGGGAGCAGAAAGATTATTATTATTGTTGGATGCATTAGACGCTGTAACAGTCACGGCTTATCATGATCGCTTTTAACACAGAGCTCAGTCTTCCTCAGAGTAAACTTATTGTTGTCTGGGACTTCGTATGGAGATTCATTTTAAACTTTTACAATCTCATCACAGCCACGCAGCAACCTGTAGGCTGTTAAAATGTAATATGTGGAGCCCCAGGCGCAACTTTGGCCAGCCTCAATTAAAAAATTAACATCACTTGCACAGCTGTTAACCTGGTTACTCTGGGTTTAGGACAGACAGTCCTTATGCAGAGCCTGATGTTTTAAGCAGTAGTGGAAAAACTATCCTGATCCCTTACTTAAGTAAATGTACCAATACCACACTGTCAATTACTCCACTGCAAGTAAAAGTACAGCAAGCAAAACTTACTTAAGTAAAAGTACAAAAATATCAGCATCAAAATGTACCTATCAAAAGTTAAAGTACTCGTTATGCAGAATGAGCCCATTGTTTAATATATATTCTAAATATATAATTTGATTATTTGTATTGATGCATTAAAAAGCAGTGTTTTCATTTTCTCAAGGTAGGGATCATTTTAAGTACTCAATATACTGTTATGAGCTTTCAGTTATTTCAGTTTTAATCACTTTAAATATTTCAAGTTTTTCATGTTAAATCTTGCCCTGAAAAGTAACTAAAGCTGTCAGCTAAAGGAGTAAAAAGTACAATATTTTCATGAAAATTTAGAGGAGACAAAGCATAAATGTACATAAAATGGAAATAAGTACAGTAAATGTACTTGTATGTACTGAAATCATTAAGCCTACCAACCTTCTACCAATCTTGTTCATCAGGAATAAACTTAAAAAATAGTTGTTGTTTTTTAACTAGCTTTTACCAGCAAGTTATATGCACAGTTCCATTTCAGATTATTGCTGTAAATGACATTCACTCATTTACAAAATGTTGCAATAGCAGCAAATGTCAAAAAAGGGAGAATTAAGTGTAACAAACAGAAATATAAGCACTATACAAAAATGCTGCCATCCTTAACAAAGAGGTCATTTGGCATGCAGATGAGAGCATACTTTTTCCAAAAACTCTATTGCACAGTTATTGCTAGTGTGCCAATAATGGTGCCAGTGCCTAAAGATGGGGACACACTACACTACAAAACATTCACAGTGTTTACAGATTTTGAAAAGACTTGGAGTATACATTACATGACAGGCTTAAGCAGATTGTTGTATGATGAATGAAAAACTGGGGATCACACACTTAACAACTGCGGCTTGTGAAGGATCACAGATTTGACATGATTTGTCAAACCGACTAAAGGGTTTAAAGGGTAAACAAACATACCAGTTGGTGGTGGTAATGAACCATTTTGTTGTTTGCCAACCGCCAATAAAACTTCATGAAGAAGAAGAGGAGGAGTAAACAAAAAGGACGACAATTGGCTCGCTGCTGCTGTTGCCGTGCAGCTATCTGCTCGGAAAAAAACATCAAGAAGAAAAAACGTGTTTTCTCGCTGCTTCCAGTTCTCTGACGCTATTTCCTGTGTCCCACCCTCTCTTTTTTAATTGGCTGTTGGCAACACGTGTTTGCAGTTTGCTGTAATCAGTTCATTCTACCTGATTGCGTCCAGATTCGCCTCAAACATTTCAAACATGTTTGAGTGACTGCGACTGAGGTCGGGTTGAGTCTGTTCCCCTCACACACGAACAGATCTTTGTGCCAACTGGCCATGCCAACTGTCCCCAACTAATGCAGACTTGTGCAGACTTTGCCCAACTGGGAATCTTGGATAAAATCTGGCAAACAATCTTGTAGTGTGTCCTCAGTTTTAGGTCGCTGATCCGACCTGATCCGAAAAAATAACACCTAAAAACAAAACAAAAAAGTATCCACGCCACTCAGTAACATGCAAATCACTGTCCCTTCTAGCCTGGGTATACCCAGACTGCCTTGCACGCTCAAATTTAATTTCGAACTGCGGCGGAGTCTGGAAACTAGGGCCGTTTCTTAGCCCTGTTTTAGGGATCCAATCACAGAGCGGGGAGGGACGGCAAGACGATGACGCTACTACTCGGCACTTGGAAGCTAATAGCCGCTAACGGCTAATAGCCCCGCTACCGCGGACAGCGGAGCCGCCGAGAGGCCCGCAGCAGCTTGTTTATTGCCCATAAAATCAGTGGATGTGTGTGGCTGAATGACATGAAGGGGAATAAAGCGTGAAAATAAATAATCTTGCAGAAAGCGAGAACTGGAGAAGCAAAGCAGCAAGCAACACTCTCTCACAGACACACACACAACAAACATCCATTTCTGTTGCTCTACTACGTCATCTGGTATAACTGATCTGATTGGCTAAGAGCTACCTACAGACGCTTTTGATAGACATTCTAAGCGCCCAATAAACGGCTCTGGAGGATCGTAAACCACACCTCCTCTACGGAAAAATACATTGCTCGTTGCCAGACTAGCCCTCATTTGAGAATAGTCTGGTGTTAGCCAGGCTATGTCCCTTCTTTAATCCGTGGTAAAAGTAATTTTTTACAGCCACATAGCAGATACTGTATTTATGCTATAAGACATAACTTAATGAAATGTTCGGAGACCTGACGGTGATGTGTTCCTCGTCCATGGCACCTTCAGCTGACCTATTTTAGAACCAAGCAAATAATGCCCTCCCTCGTCTTGTGTATTTTCAGTGTCAACACAGTTTGCCATAATGCATTTGCACAGGATATACGCCAATGAACAAAATGGGAACACAGAACAAACACAAAGCAGAAGCGTTCATTAGCTTTCCTGTCTGGCTACCACTATTATGTCACAAATCAAACTGGTCCTTGGTTAACTCATCAATATGATACTATTCAACTCTGTAGTCTGTAGACTCTGGGAGTCGACTGATTTTAGAGGATTAGCGTGAGTGCACAGATAGACAGCTGATCTGATCGGCTGTTATTGTCTTCAACTCTGACTGACTTGTGACTTGGAGCTACTTGAGTAGACATATAAAGTTTGTCCTTGCACAAACTTTGCAATGGAATGAAAAGAAGCTTATAGTCAATCAGGTTATCTGCATTATAAGAGCCCTTTGATGTCATATCGTTCTTCTATGTTTTTCATTTTCCTTAAGCCTTCCTGGAAATTTCAGTGCTTCAAAAAATGAAAAACACATTTCTCAGTGTGTGAGCGGAGAAATCCAGACTGTAAAAAGATAAATATCAAGCTGTCAAGCAAGAAAACCTTCCCCCCTCTTTTAAGACTTCCTCAGAAGATTCTCATCTATGAGGTTGCTTTTTCCCTTTGCTGCAATTCATCTACTTAAAAAAAAAATAATGTCACTGTCTTCAGTCATTGTATAAAGACAGATATAGATAGAACACAGTGCTCTTCTGGGGTCATTTTCAGACCTGTTCAAGTTTTTATTGTCCATGAAATAAAGTCCAAAATCTGGGCCAAGTGACTGATTATGCACGGAGAGGAAAAGTAAATATTAGCAGTGATTATATATTGTGTTTGTTAAGGGATTTGATTATAAAGCAGCCTTATCATCATATGTACACACAGAGATTATTTCTGATGACCCAGTTGCCTTAGATGTCTTTGTAATTTGTTTAGCTGCGTATTGGAAGAAATGACTCTCCTTAGTGGAACATAATGTGCAATTCATAAGACAATGTCATAAAGGCTTTAAACTTTAGCATTGTGACCTCAGCGTTAGTGCCATTGATATAATTTCAAGATTTCAACCTCTTTTTACTCAAGCCGACCCACTTAACATTCCAACACTTTTGACTTAAAAATATTGCATTTTGCATGAACTAAATACAATAAATCAATCTTTATTTTTCTTCTGTTCATTCACTTGGCATTTTGTTAATTGATAAAAATAAAAAAACTGTAAACATTTCTATTGTTGACATTCATAACATTTTTATTATCAGCATTTTTTCAGACCTGCCTAAGACTTTTGCGCTGTAGTACTGTAAAGGACACATAAATTTATGTTGAGAGTTTGGGAAACAGCTCCAAAAATTATTTTTTTAGATGATGATGATTTATCAATGATGTTTTTAATGATTAATCATTGTGATTATTGTGATTATAATGATTATTATTATGATTTTTTAAAATTAATTTAATCATTTTTAGCGTTTTATTACTTAATTGTTGTTGCTCCTTGTGTCTCTTGTGTTTGTTTTTTTTTACCCATGTTATTGTTTTGTTTTATTGTAAAGTGCTTTGAACTGCATTTTATGTAAAGGTGCTATACAAATGAAAAGATTAGTATTATTGTTATTTTCATTTATATTTTATTATCTTTATTATTAGAAGCATACTAATATATAATAGTTTGATGGTAAATTGTATGGTATAATAATAATAGTAATAATAATAATAACAATAATAATAATAATAATAATAAGAAGAAGAAGAAGAAGAAGAAGAAGAAGAAGAAGAAGAAGAAGAAGAAGAAGAACTTATAAAGCACAACAGCTGACAAGGTGCTTTGACAGAGAGCAGTTAATCACAAAGGAGAATGATGCCATAAGGCCAAAAACAATTCTTAAATTAAAAAAAGAAGATAAAAGACAGTGTAGGATCAATCACAAGACACTCTCAGATACAGAGAAAAAAATATCCTAATAAAGCAAAGGAAGGCTATAAAAGTATATAAAAGTGGATTTTAAGAAGTAATTTGTGTATGGTAAATACTAATTTTGCTCCTGTTGACATTCGAAGGACTTGTGTTTGGAGGCCTGAGACAAAACGTAAAGGTAGTAGATATGCATTAAATAACTTCTAAAGCTTTTGTGGCATTCAATGAAATCATAAATGTGTACATACTGTATATTGCCACTGTTTTTCCACCCGATTATGTATGTTTGTCTCAAACAGGACTCAGAGTCTTTATCCATGCGGCTCTGTAAGTCACAGCAATGCTTTGAGCTAAATGCAAATGCTCACAATATTAATGCTAACAAAAATGTTATGGCAATCCAAGCAATAGTTTTTGGGATATTGCAGCCTGGACCAAAATAGTGGATAGACAGACCAACAGACTGATACAGCCACACAAGACACAAGCATTGAAAATGTGTGAACATATAATCATTTACTTAGTAAACAGATATTTCAATGCTCAGTCATGCTTGCATGTGCATGTGCATATGCATATAGTATAAACCCCACATGGATTATGCCTGTGCAAACAGACATACACACAAGGCATCATGATAGTACTCCATTAATCATGCAGACAGGCTGGCCAGGTCACTAATGTCTGCCAAGGCATGAGAAGATGATTAATTGGGTCTCAACTGGTACATAAACAAAGACAGAGGGAAAAAAGAGCAGACAGCAGCCATGACTGAAAATCTATGTTCAGCAGGTAGATGTGATGACAAAAGAAGCGGGACGAGCTACATTTTTCATCCTCCCTGCTCAGACGCTGTAATATGTAATGCCTAAACCTGGAGGCACAGACACACACGCATTATGTTCCACTGGCTCTTCCATCTTCCCATTACCCATCTACCTGTCCTGAATCTGTCACAACTTATAAATAGTTTTAATGCTTTTGTCACAGCCAAGTAAAAAAAAAAAAAAGTGAATGAATTATGGTTTGTGCACTGTGGGACCTGGAATTATTATGCTTATGTAAGTGGAAATATTGCTTGAGTGTAGAATATGACACTGTGGAGGTGTCTGCTGTGAGTTCAGTATATTCAAGATGTAAATTAAGATGATATTCATGAACTTTCTTGTCAGAAGAAACTTATTTTAGTCAGCTAATTATTCCATCTCAAAGCTATCTTAGCTGAGTTGCTATTTATATGGCACAGTTTTGTGCATATAGATTATTAAAAAGGACAACAAAAGTGCAGTCAGGAGTGCAGATATTGGTTGAGAATCTACTGCATAACTCCAAACTCCACTCAAAAAACAAATATTTTAAAGATGTTTGCTGGCCTTTTTTCTGAATTCATGCTCCGTCAGTTCTTTTTGTAAGACAACACTGACATCAGCATTTTTACACATTTGCATCCTTTCGATCTGTTTTTGCAATTAGTTTAGTCTGGGCACATAACAATGTCATCCAGATGCAGAGAAGGCAATAAAACCTAGCAGTCTCACTGCATTTGGTTATTTTAGCTACGGTTTATGACGCACATCATCAAGTAGTATGTCCGTAAAGCATAGTGTACCTGCTGCATTGGCCAAAAATGGCCTTTAACAGACTAGGTTAGCCTTTTTTTTTTAGCTTAGCCGATTACCTAGGGTGACCATATTTTGATTTCCAAAAAAGAGGACAATCGGCATGGCCTCGAGACACAAATTCAGACAGGCTTCTCGGAGGTTGATGAACATGCTTTATTATGCTTCAATGGTGCAAAATTAACTTCTGTAATAAAATAAAATAAAATCTGTAAAAACTTGTAACAAAATAATTCGATCTGCCCTCTGTCTGCTCTGCTCTCTTTCTCTCTCTGTGTGTGTGCGCGGCGCTGACCCGCCCACAAGGCAGCCTCTTGGTAATTATGTCTTGCAAAATTGTGTGCAAAGCGCCGGCCAATTTACGTGCATGTGTACTGGTCCTATAAAAAACAGTGACATTTTTGTGAAATTATAAAACCCGGCCGGACGCCCCGGACAGGACGTAAAAAGTGGACATGTCCGGGCAAAAGAGGACGCTTTGTCACCCTAGATTACCTGAAATGGCTTTGCTACACAACTGAAGCAGTTGTACCACTTGCAGTTGTAGTTGTATCGCTTGGAGCCACTATCAACCCAAGAAGTAAGAAGTAGAACCAGTTTATCAAAAAGGGGTCCCTGAGCAGGCAGCCGTATGTGCAGAAAATAAAATGAGGCTGATTGGCTCCGGTAAAATGTGAGAGCTGCAGACAGACAGACACAAATGCATGCAGCCATGCACGCATTAGACCAAAAACATGATAATAACACGACTCTATAATTCTTTATCATGATAAGTAGTAAACAATGGCTTTAGTAGCAGTTAATAATGAATTATTAATGCTTTATAAATTAACTGTAAGCTGTTCTTATACGCTACCTGCAGTCTGCAGTTAATAATGTTACAAAATAGTAATTATGTTCTTTTGCACATCTAGTCTTGTGCATTTTGCCAAATTATTTTGGTCCAGTTTTTCTGTTGAAGTGGTCTTCCTGATGAATTAAAGAGTTAAAAAAGTATATAATCTATAAATATTACCTAATAATATTGTGTGTTGCATTAAACACAATGAAAAAACTGTTACTTTTCACGAACTAAGAAATTCCTGCATCTAATCCTTCTCCCTCATTGAAAAGTCCAAAATCTGTGAATTTGCAAACATTTCTCAGTATGTTACAAAATGTATGTAAAATACAGCCAAGATAAATCCATGTGTGGTTGCATGGTGAAGTGACTTCCACTCTGTCATCTTTTACAAGCTTTGCGTCCCGACTGGGCTTTGGGTTGAGTGAAGGGTGTCAAAGCGCTCAGCATCCTGTCCGCTCAGTGCTTCTCCAGCCCGGTGCATCAGGAGAGCAGCAGATGTTGGTCTAGATTACAGCGACATTACATTGTTAGAGCAGCTTTCCTCTTTACCTCCAGGCACATGTTCGGGTCTGTCACTTAGAGATTAGAAGTCGCGTCACTAGTCTGTATAAAAACACTTGAAGCTGAACATGGAGAGAAAAAAAAACACCCTTGAGGCCAAGAGCTTTCATATTGTCTGCTCAGGTTTTGTTCTAATGATTTGGAGAACCCAATTTGCGGAAAAAATCAGAGGAGAAGTGGCTCTGGTACATTTTCTTTCCTCTAAATTGTTCTTTAATGTGTGTAGCGGGGAAGAAAGGTGGTTTTGATGAATGAAATTCCCCCTGGTTTTCAATATCTCACAGTTATTAAAAGGGCCCGAGGTCACTGACATAGACAGCCCTTGCTCACTGAGCTTTATTGGGTCACTTCCCTTCTCTCTCGAGTCAGCACTGCCTGGTATTGGAGAGTATGAATCATGAAGTTTTCATTCTTTTTTTTTGCTTTGTTTTGGCTGTCCTCAAAAGTCAAGTCTGCTGCTATTTTTGGTCGATAGACAGCAATTTAACAAGCCCGGTTTACCTCATCCACCAGAGAAAGGAGCCCAGGAGCATTAAGTCACAATAACACGTTACCAGAATTGATGAACTACTATACAAACAACGTTATCTCAGTGCTCCTAAAGAGTCATTGACCCTCATTTACAATGTTACAATTTCATTTAGGAGACGCTTTTTTTGTAAAGCGACATGCATCTGAAAGTTAAGACAACACAATCAATCTTCTTGTAGTCAGAAGCAAGGATCTAGTCAGAAATGTTTGACAAACAAGGTTTATATTAGATTCTATGTACCTGTGTTGTTGCGTCTTTGGAATGGCCTCGCACAGTGCTGGGTCAAGTGAGCACCATCCTCTGGAAGAGCACCATTCAAAAAACAAAACTTAAATGAGGCGAAGAAAAACAACCCCATAAAAGAAAAACTGTGGCTATAATAGGGCTGGGTGATATGGACCAAAAGTCATATCCCAATATATTTAGGCTGAATATCGATATACAATATACATCCCGATATTTTTATCGCAAAGCGAGAGCAAATGTTCAGTCAAAGTCAAAGCCAAATATGACATGTCATAAGTAGTTTTATTGAAACTGTTTATTTAAGTGAACATAAATACAGGAGTACCTTTTTTTTAAAAAAATCAAAGCTTTATTTAAGATTAAAAAATATCTTAAATAAAAATAGCCTATGAAATAACATAGGCCAATCTTTTTCTGAAATAAATATATTCAAATGAGAAAAGAATAATGAACATTACCAAAGAACTAAATATGACAAACCCTAGTAAGGGCAGCATTTATGTAGAAAGAAAGAAAAACATTTGAACTATATTGATATATGCGATATGGACTACTTCCATATCACTTTTAAAAATATGTTGATATATTTTTTGTATCGATATATCGCCCAGCCCTAGGCTACAATATGGCATCCATTCAGATGGAAGGCAAGGTTGCTTTCGCACTTGGAAATTGTGCTACAATTAGCATCACAAGTAGATCCTTGTATCTTGTACTGCTATAATCAAGGTGGAAACAGTGGCAGTTCTGGTCAAGTTCTTGTTCTCATATGTTTATATATGTTTATCCACCACTCGTTTTTAAAAGGTGCAGCATCTTTAAAGTTGCAATGAGTAATTTTTCACACAAAATGAAAGTGAAAGTATGATTATGCTGTTGAGGCTTAACTGTGCCGTCACTCTGGTCAGGCTGGTTCACAACCAGGATCAGGCATACAGGGTGTGGTGCAGGTAATTTCATTAAAGGTACAGTCACTGCATCGGCAGCACTCACTGGTACAAGACAGTACAGTATGTGCCTTTAATAACTGAGCAGTGTATCTTCTTTATTTTTCCAACTTCCTTATACTGTTGTTGACAAGCCATTGCTGTACCTCCTTCGGAGTTTACAGGTATGGGAATACTTTAGCTTCGCTTCTTTAGATTTGAAAGAATACTGGTTATGGTTATGTAAAATAAACTAACAGGAAAATTATATTCTGTCCAAGGAAATTTATTTTTCAAGATATAGATGGGATGAGATATCCGGCTAGTTGGCAGACACTTTTTTTCCTCTCTTACCCTTAGAAAACTAATATTGCGTGTATTGAAAGGGTTGGTAGGGGTGGGTCTGTATAACCAATTATTAGTATGGAGGGAAGCATTGAACGTAATAAGACAGATGAAATTCTGAAGTAACTTTGATTTTGATGAAATACTATGAAACTCTGATATTGATAAAATTCTGAAATTGCTATTTTTTTTTTTTTTTTACTTCCTGGTACCTAACTATGATGACCCACAGAAATTAATAAAATACAATTCTTTAAAAAAAAACAAAGATTTGAAAGAATACTGATATTTAGTTTTTGGTGAAACTGTTTCATTGGACTCTAACAATGTTTATTTTGGAGACTGTAGTTGGCGATTCTGTTACATTGTATTGTGTGTTGTGAGTCTATATTTAGTCTACCCTCATTGATATACAGTACATGATATGCTTTACAATGTCACATGAGTTGGTCGGTCGGCTGGTTTTCGGCTGGGCACAACCAGGCAGACAGGTTTAAGTTCAGTGAATTTAGATCCTAAAATGATAGAAAGGCCCATAAAAGGCTGGTATAAATACTGTGGGTGGTGACAGGGGAATAAGTCAGCAGGTGGGACGGGGGTCAGGTGACTGGATGGAGGGACGTGAGACGTCATGACACCATGGTAAAAGAAAACTGAAAGAGTCACTACACCAGTCTTGGTTATGTGTAGCTAATACACTGAGGATATTTAAAATCAGTATAATGCCTTTTAGTGGAACTTCTTTAATAATAGCAACATGTTTTATTCCAGATTGTGTATATTAGAAGACAACAACAGACAGTGGCTGGAAAGGACTTATTTGATCTGTGTTCACGCAACAAGAAAATGGAGAATAAACCTAAAGCAGCTTTTGAACTTGTCTGGCAAAAAAATCAATAAAGGTAAACTTTTGATATAGATCAGTTTACAAAGACAATATACTTTTATGTAACCAATCACCTCTCTAGTTTAAACTTCTGTATACTATATAGAGTTGTTGATATTGTGCAGCACCAGGGAGTATTACTTTAACTTCAGTTTGTCTTACATACTCTTCTGTAGTAAATATCTCATACAACAGACTGTTCTTATTTAGGGTTTGTAGTGATTTTCTATAAAAAGCAATGGAATTTTGTAGTTTTTTTCCCCCTCACCTTTAGTGTTTTAAGTCCCTACTTTACAACATTAACGGCATGTTTAAAACAATGACTTTGATGTTTAAAACTTGTTACGATACTGAAATGGTTCTTTCTTTGTAATGCTTATTGAATTCTTGTGATGTTCTCATCTCTATCTTCTCCTTAGATAATGGAGCCAATGAATTCTTCTGAGACTGCAGACACTCATCTACAGCCTGCTGTCTCACTGCCTCCCTCTACTTATGTTCCTCCCACCCTGAGAGATGGTGAGTGTTACCATGTCTTCATCAGCTACAGCAGCACTGACTACCAGTGGACCCACTCCCTCATCGACCAGCTGGAGTCCTGCGGCCTGCAGGTCTGCTACCACGAGCGGGACTTCACTCCCGGCCGCACCGTGTTGGAAAACATGTCCGACTGCATCCAGCAGAGCCAGAAGGTCCTGCTGGTTCTCAGTCCAGAGTTCGTGAGGAGCCGCTGGTGTCTCCTGGAGGCCAACATGTCTTTGTTCAGAGACTGTCTGGAGAGGAAACCCATCGTCCCAGTGCTGCTGGAGCCCGGGGTCTCTGTTCCTCTCCACCTCTGCCACCTCACGTACTTGGACGCCAACGACCCCGACTTCAACAACAAGCTGCTCAAGGTGCTCTGCACCCCCAACCAGCAGCTCCAAGGGTCCACTGTGGTGCCCTTCCAGCCGCCCTCCATCTACAACGGGAAGGCCCTGCAGCCTCTGACTGCTGTCAACGAAGAGGGACTAAAACCATATGACTGTGGTCTCTTCAGTGACATGGAGGTACCAGACCAACTGCGTCTGGTCATTGAGGACCACGAGAAGTACAGAGAGGCTGTGAGGATGATCAACAGTGTCTCTCAAAATAACGTGCTCTCACAAAGGCTAAGAATACCGATGATAATTACCATTGCGATCATTTCGGCTTTCACGTCAAGTCTATCAGGATTTTTAGTGGTTATGTTAATGGAAAGTAAAGAGAACAAAATTCTTTGCGGGCTTGCATCATCTAGTTTCGTCTGTGTTCCATTTGGGATGATAATTCTGCTTGGTGCTTGGAAGTTTGATGAGAAGAGGCGCCTTGTAAGAGAAATGCAGAAAGCTGTAGGCCAGGCAAACCTAATCCTCTTTGAGCAGAAGGTGTTAATGGGCTGGTTGTCGACTTCAAAAATTCATCTGGCATATGTTTCTCTGGACGGCTGCAAACAGGAGTTTGCAGAAACCTTTTCTGAGCAGGTTGTTGCTGACGATATGTTCCATAGAGCTATGATCTTCTTCTCATCAGGTTATGCCTGCTGTCTTGCGAAAAGACACTTTCCCTTTGATCAGCCCAGCTCCACTGGTCACCTGGAGGGAGGGGTGTGTTTCTGTCAGTATGTCTCCCAGCAGCTGAGTAGAGATCAATGGGAATAGCAGTTGCCAGACAAGAGCCAACATTTCAATGCAATGAATTCCCTGTGTATGGCCATTAATTGCTAAACCTAAACAAGCTACAGTGTCAAGGCTATTTATTTATTTGTTTGCCATCACTCAACTTCACTTGCTATTAATATTACAGAGAGATTGAGTGACTGATTTACATTCTCAGCCATGCCCAGTCACATGTGAACAGTTTCGAAGAAATATCAGTTTGTATAATAATAATTAAAAAAAACATGTTTCAAATTCACTTCACGATAAGTTACTCTCACCTGCTTGGAAATAATGAACTGAAGTATATGAGAAATATTTGGGGGCAATAAGGCCATTTTATTTTATACAAATATTGCTGCTGTGTCCAAAGACAAGGAAAATGATGCAAATGGTAGTTTTGTATAATCAGTATATATATTATACAGAGATGGAAATCTTTAGGATTTATAAATAATGCTGATAGGCTTACTAACAATAGTGTACAGTGTAAAGGGATTTTTTTTTTTTAAACTGTGTTTATAAACATGCACATGTTTCTCTTGTTTTTATTCTACACTCTGTATGTAAATACATTATCTGCCTTCCTCACACCTTCAGTTTTTTTTACTATCTGTTAGTGAAGACATGTTTGTCTCTTTTATTTGATAAAAAAAATCACCAAGTGAAAGTGTCATTCCCTGACGAATATGAGCCACTGACAGCTCTCAACTTTATATATAATTATGTATGTATGTAAGTAAGAAAAACACCTGAGTGCAGACAATATCTGGAAAATATTATATATAAAAGGGAGCTAAACAACCATTTTCTTCTATGCTTAATGTTTAATTGTATATGCCAAGTGTGATTTAAACCAGGAAAATACTCAAAACACTTCTATAGGTGTGGATGTAAGAATCTTCATACTAATAAAATATGTTTTTTGGACTTCAGAAAGCTGTACCACCATGTGTTGTTTTGTGTACTACTACATCAGACACCTCAGCAGACTATAAATCTGACAATGTATTTCAAACTGTGAAACCCACAACAGCTTAGATTATCTGACTTCAGGTGGACAGGTTGAAGCATGCAGGGTGAGGGTGAAGTACTTTGATAATTATTTTTTTTCATTAAAGGCACAGTGTCACACTTCGGGTACCGAATTTGGTACTTTTATAGGTACCGACCGAATTCCGTCGGTACTACCGAGTACCGACTCATGTAAAATCAAACGGTACCATGTTTCGGTACCTAAACGGCATTAACTTTAAACTGATCATTGATTTCAACCTGTTTTCATTTAACGTCTTTGATTAACAAGCATGCTGACGATCGCACTATTTTTTTATTTTTTATTTACCTCCTTGTCTGGTCCCTTTCTGCTCACCGCGGCCACTAGCTGCTGCCCTCTTCCACCCCGGTGCAGAGACGAACAGCCCGGCTCTAGGCCTGCTAGCCGCCAGCTGCTATCTCTCCAATCTCCAGATTGAACCTTCCTTACTCCGTTTGCTCTCTCCATTCATCCGTAGACTTTTCATTAACAGCTAACAGCTAGCTGCTGCATCTCTGGTCCTCCGCTAATACTCCGCTCTTCAACTCAGGAATATTACCTGCCACTTTACTCCAAACTGCCTCGCTGAAATTAAATCCCTCGGACTCCTGCGTCATCCTCGATATGTGCACAGAGCACCCCAACTCAACTTTGTTTATTCCAACCATGCCCACAATACTGTCTGACCGGTGCTGCACAGCACAGTTACGATGTCATCACAACAAATCACACGTGCACTTGCAACCTTTTTTTTTTTTTTCTCCTCCGTGCACTTGCCACCTGAGAGCGCTCCTCTGCATTCTTTGATAACACTGCAACCTTTATGTTACAAAATGCACGTTCGCTCAACAATAAAGCACTGCTCATCCTGGATTTTATATTGTTTTGATATATTTTTTAAAGTTTATATTTTGAGAAATAAATATGTTGAATTGAAAAAATTAGATTTTATTATTAAACAAATTAACATTTATTACCACATAAACAAACGCAAAAGTACCGAAAATTGGTACCGTTGAGTACCGGTACCGATTCCCAGGTACCGGGTATCGGTACCGTATCGGTTCAAATGTGAAAGGTACCCATCCCTACAAGCCGCAGTCAAAAAGTGAAGGTGCAAAAAAATCCCATTTATTATGGTCAACCACAAGAGCTATTTACATCAAACGAAAACTACCAAAACATGAAATAAAAATTAAATACATTTTCTACACAGGAGGGTCAGCACAGCTCAACAGTCCCCCAGCGACTACCCCAAGTGAGCAAAAAATCTCCCAATATAAAGTCTAAGCTCCTCCCTCTGGAACAGACCATTCCAGGCCATTAAATAATAAATTAAAGTACACTGGACATCAAGTACATTGGACATCATCACTCAAATACTTCAGTCTTATCCATAGACTGTATATAAATAATGGACGTAGTCACCGTGACGTCACCCATTGGTTTGTGGACTGCCAGTTGGAAGCCTCGAGTTCAGCGTTATACTCATCGCCAACTTGCGTCGCCATCTTGTTTCCGATACGCGGAGCAGACCATAATTGGACTGTGGCGGAGCGCGAGGGATCTGACGACACTGACTACACGCCTCTCTGCTGCTAATTCATGTTAGCATTAACTGGAGCATTAACTGGGATGTTAGTTTTGGCTAGCAAAAAACAAAACCAAAATGTAATTTTCTTACCTCAGAAAACTGAGCAGCGACTCCTTGGAGCGTCTGTTAGTCCAACCAAACACTGAACAAGACATTTTTACTGAAAAGAACGTTAAAAAAAATTCATTAAGTCATAGTCATTAAGTGAAAATACAGTGTGAAAGGGTCAAAGTTATGAGACCAAATCCGTAAACGTCCTCTTTTCTATCTATATAACGTTATATATAACTTTATTGACACGTTGCCGTGAATACGCATTGCTCTGCTTCTCTCCTGGTGACGGCTCGCCTTGTTAGTGACCTGTCAATCAAAGCTAGAAACGCCCGAAATCATACGATTCTTTATCTTCTATTTTCTTCTAAATGAGGCCATTATTAGAACTATTGACATCAAATTGTCTTGAAGACGATTTTTACTAGCGATTGAGACCATAATGTTGTCCCTGAAAAAATTTTCTGAGGTAATAAATCAAGTGAGAAGTTTTCAAATTTAGCACTGAAATGAATGGGCAGATTTCTTTTGCAGCCAAACTTAGCACCCCTACTGGAATTTTCGGTGAATTGCAGGCTTTATGCACTTCCTGGTGGCCTCCATGCTCAGGCACGGAGATTGCCGCCTGGATAGGATTGGATTTTGAAGCATGAAAAGCACATATCTGATATTTCTCCACTCAAAACATTAACCAGCATTGCAGTTACAATAAGTGCATTTTGGATGATTAACTTAGAAACCAGCACACTATATATTTATTTAGCATTTATATCAATTATGAATATATTCTAAACAATATATTGATGATTTTCACACAAAATGAAAGTGAAAGTATGATTATGCTGTTGAGGCTTAACTGTGCAGTCACTCTGGTCAGGCTGGATCAACAACCAGGCTCAGGCATACAGGGTGTGGTGGGTTTAATTGATAGGTATTTTCATTAAATGTACACTCAATGCACAAGCAGCACTTACATCATAAAGCCACTGGTACAAGACAGTACAGTATGTGCCTTTAATAACTGAGCAGTGTATTGTCTTTTATTTTTCCAACTTCCTTATACTGTTGTTGGTGAGCCGAAGCTGCACCTCCTACAGAGTTTACAGGTATGGGAATACTTTTATTTATTTTTTGACAGAATACAACAAGATAATGAGAAAAAGAGAAAATGAATATCAACAATGAATTCTGATATTCAGTTTTTGGTGAAACTGTTTTAAATCAGTATGGACTCTAACAATGATGATTTTGGAGACTGTAGTTGGCGATTCTGTTATATTGTATTGTGTGTATTGTTTGTTTGGCTGGTTTTCTCTGGCACAACCAGGCAGACAGGTTTAAGTTTAGTGGATTTAGATCTTACAAAGATACAAATGCTCATAAAAGGTTGGTATAAATACTGTGGGTGGTGACAGGGGAATAAGTCAGCAGGTGGGAAGGGGCTCAGGTGACTGGATGGAGGGTCCTGGGGGACGTGAGACGTCGTGACACCATGGTAAAAGAAAACTGAAAGAGTTGCTGAACTAGTCTTGGTTATGTGTAGCTAATACACTGAGGATATATATACTTTAAAATCAGTATAATGCCTTTTAGTGGGACTTCTTTAATAATAGCAACATGTTTTATTCTAGTTTGTGTATATGTCTGTTGTTGTCTTCAACAACAACAGACAGTGGCTGGAAAGGACTTATTTGATCTGTGTTCACGCAACAAGAAAATGGAGAATACAATTAAATCTGAATCAGTTTTTGAACTTGTCTGGCAAAGAAATAATAACTTTTGATATAGATCAGTTCACAAAGACAATATACTTTTCCTTGAATAATCACCTCTCTAGTTCAAACTTCTGTATACTATATAGGTTTTAGAGTTGTTGATATTATGCAGCACCAGGGATTATTACTTTAACTTAAATTTGTCTTCCATACTTTTCTGTAGTAAATACATATCTCATACAACAGGCTGTTCTCATTAAGGCTTTGTAGTGATTTTCTATGAAAAGCAATGGAACCTAACTACTTCACAACATTAACGGCATGTTTAAAACAATGATTTTGATGTTTAAAACTTGTTACAATACTGTTCATGAGAATATGTTGCATATAAAAAAATAATGCTAAGACACTGTGCGACCAAACTCTTATGATAAAAGTTTGTAGCTGTACTAAAATGGATCTTTGTAATGCTTATTTAATACTTGTGATGTTCTCATATCTATCTTCTCCTTAGATAATGGAGCTAATGAATTCTTCTGAGACTGCAGACACTCATCTACAGCCTGCTGTCTCACTGCCTCCCTCTACTTATGTTCCTCCCACCCTGAGAGATGGTGAGTGTTACCATGTCTTCATCAGCTACAGCAGCACTGACTACCAGTGGACCCACTCCCTCATCGACCAGCTGGAGTCCTGCGGCCTGCAGGTCTGCTACCACGAGCGGGACTTCACTCCCGGCCGCACCGTGTTGGAAAACATGTCCGACTGCATCCAGCAGAGCCAGAAGGTCCTGCTGGTTCTCAGTCCAGAGTTCGTGAGGAGCCGCTGGTGTCTCCTGGAGGCCAACATGTCTTTGTTCAGAGACTGTCTGGAGAGGAAACCCATCGTCCCAGTGCTGCTGGAGCCCGGGGTCTCTGTTCCTCTCCACCTCTGCCACCTCACCTACCTGGAGGCCAACGACCCCGACTTCAACAACAAGCTGCTCAAGGTGCTCTGCACCCCCAACCAGCAGCTTCAAGGACCCACTGGGGTGCCCTTCCAGCCGTCCTCCATCTACAACGGGAAGGCCCTGCAGCCTCTGACTGCTGTCAACGAGGAGGGACTAAAACCATATGACTGTGGTCACTTTAATGACATGGATGTACCAGACCAACTGCGTCTGATCATTGAGGACCACGAGAAGTACAGAGAGGCTGTGAGGATGATCAACAGTGTCTCTCAAAATAAAGTTCTCCAACCAAGGTTTAGAAAACTGATGATTTTTACAAGTGTGATAATTCTGCTTTCCATGGTAGCTATATTAATACATATGCTAAAAATGTTCACAATTACATTTTTTTCCAGAAGAAAGAACAACATCATTCTTTGGGGCCTTCTAATTTCTAGTGTCCTCTGTGTTACATTTGGGTTGGTTGGTATGCTTAGTGTCTGGTTTAATGATGAGAGGCATATTGTGCGAGAGATGCAGAAAGCTATCGGCCAGGCAAACAAAATCCTCTCTGAGCAGAAGGTGTTAATGGGCTGGTGGTCCAAAGCAAAAATTTATCTGGTGTATGTTTCTCTGGAAGACTGCAAACAGGAGTTTGCAGAAACGTTTTCTGAGGAGGCTGTTGCTGACGATATGTTCCAAAGAGCTCTGACCTTCTTCTCATCAGGTTATGCCTGCTGTCTCGCTAAAAGACACTTTCCCTTTGATCAGCCCAGCTCCACTGGTCACCTGGAGGGAGGGCTGTGTTTCTGTCACTATGTCTCCCAGCAGCTGAGTAGAGACCAATGGGGATAGCAGTCGCCAGACACCAACATTTTACAAAGATTTCAAAGCGAAAAATTCCCTGTGTATGCCCATTATTTGCCCTAAACTTGAATTTAGTTGCCCATGTATATGCACATTGTGACCTGTAGGTGACATCAAGCTACAGTGTCAAGGCTATTCATTTTGTTTTCCCATCGCTCAACTTCACTTGCTATTAATATTACAGAGAGATTGAGTGACTGATTTACATTCTCAGCTTGACCCAATCATAATGAACAGTTCTGAAGAAATTTCAGTTTGTATATGATACGTTCCATTCTCCCACTTGGAAATAATGAACTGAAGTATATCAGAAATATTTGGGGGCAATGGGGTCATTTTATTTTACACAAATATTTGCAGCTGTGACAAGGAATATGATGCAAAGGGTAGTTTTGTATAATTAGCATACATATTGTACAGAAATTGAAATATTTAGGATTTATTAAATGACACTGATCTCCAAGGTTCATTAACAATAGTGTACAGTGTAATGGGACATTTAAAAAAAAAAAGTATGTTTATAACTTTATCGCCCGGGGCATGTCATAAAAATGCATTTACCATGTATTTTAAAAATATATCTATATTTACAGGTCTCTCCTGAACCCCAGTTACATAGCAGTTAATAAAACAAAATAAAAGATGATAAACAATATATAATACATAACAAGATGAAAGTAAAAGTGTAACACTGGTAATGGTGAGGTTAAACTATGCTGTAACTTGTGTCTTCCTTTAATGTGGTCGGCCAGAGAGGCTGAATCTAGCGGAGTGATAGATGCAAGCACAGAAGTAACAGAATGACTGACATGTGAAGTTGTTAAAAAAACACCCGAGTGCAGACAATATCTGGAAAATAGTATATATAAAAGGGAGCTGAACAACCATTTTCTTTTATGCTTAATGTTTAATTGTATATCCCAAGTGTGATTTACACCAGGAAAATACTCAAAACACTTATCAGTGTGAATGTAAGAATCTTCGTACTAATAAAATATGTTTTTGGGACTTCACAAAGCTGTACCACCATGTGTTGTTTTGTGTACTACTACATCAGACACCTCAGCAGATTATAAATCTGACAATGTATTTTAAACTATGAAACCCACAACAGCTTGGATCATCTGACTTCAGGTGGACAGGTTGAAGCATGCAGGGTGAGGGTGAAGTACTTTGATAGTTATTTTTTTCATTAAAGGCACAGTCACTCTACCAACCGCGTTATTAAACAGTTGGTGCAAGACAATGTAGTATTCTCCTTTAACAAAACTCCTCAAGAGCAGATGTTCCTCCACAACTTCCTAATATCGTGTTTGGCGACCCATTGCTGCTGCACTGATTTAGGAGATTATCACAACAGGTATGATAATACATTTATTTTCTTATAGCGGTTCTAAAAAAATAGGGATAATAATAAGGATTTCATAGAATTCAGCAGTGGGCAAAGTATTTCAAGGTGAAAATGAAAGTAACAATATCTAAATTCTGATATTCAGTTTTTGTTCGAGGTAGATGTATGGATTGAAATGTGTGATCATTTTGGAGGCTATAGTTCTTGGTCCTATTGAATTTTTATCATGTTTTTCTCATATTTTTCTGCTATATTTGGTTAACCCTCATTGATGTACTGCATGTGTCACATACTATGTGGATGAAGCAGGAGGGAAATAATCCAAATCCAGAAGGCCAGGCAAGGATAAGTTAAGTCCAAAGGCAGTAAATCCAAGCTGAAGACAGAGCCATGAAAAAGAAAGTTAACTAGGCCTGTAAACAGGACTGAACGGGACCGAGCCGAGTGGAGCCGTCGGGGGAGGCCAAGTCGGCGGAGGCCACGTCGGGCGCAGCGCTGTGGGCTCAGTCCCTATGCGTACCAAATGGCGTGTCTCCTACCATTGTGCTCGGGGTAGGTGTAAAACATGTTACTTGCTGTTGTCAGCAGGGGGCGCTATGACTGGGTGTCAATATAGACACGTGGGTGTGGTCAGGGCAGGAGCCAAATCATGTGTGTGAAATTTGGGACCGATTGGACAATGTATGGTCAAGTTATACATTCTGGTGTGTTATGGCAAGACACCATATTTTGGCGCCATGCCACGGCCACATAATGTGACCATTGGTAAAGCTTTCAATAACTTTTGATCCCAAAGGCCTTGTGATGGTACTGACCAAGTTTGCAGTTGATCGGGTAAAATCTGTAGGAGGAGTTCGTTAAAGTATGCGAGGTAGAAATGGGCAAAAACGCTGACTATTGTGATATTCAAATTAAGATGGCAGACTTCCTGTTGGGTTTGAGGTATGGCTCCAAGAGGCTTTTTGGTGCGTCTCCACATGATTCATATGTGTACCAAATTTTGTGTCTCTATGTGAAAGCCACTGCTCGGGCTAGGTGTAAAACATGTTACTTCCTGTAGCCAGCGGGGGGGCGCTATGACAGTTTGTCAATATTGACATGTGGGTGTGTTCAGGGCTGGACCCTCTTCAAGTGTGAGAAATTTGGGACAGATTGGACAATGTATGGTCAAGTTATCCAGTCTGGTGTTTGATGGCGAGACGCCATATTTTGCCGACATGTCACGGCCACATAGTGTGAAGGTGTTGATAAGTTGTGTTCCCCAAGGCCTTGTAATGGTACTGACCAAGTTTGAAGTCAATGGGATGAAATCTGTTTGGGGAGTTATGTAAAGTATGCAACGTGGTCATTTTATGAAAGGGGGTGTGGATAAAGCATAAGGGGCGGGGCTTGATGAAAGATGGTTATTTAGAAGTGTCAAGGGCTGGACTGTGATGAAGCATGAGAAGTTTGGAGCAAATGGGACAAAGTATGTAAAAGTTATAAAGATCTGTTGTTTTTTGGCGAGACGCCATATTTTGCCGCCATGCCACGGCCACATAGTGTGAGCGGCGGTAAAGCTTTCAATAACTTTTGATCCCAAAGCCCTTGTGATGCTACTGACCAAGTTTGAAGGCAATTGGGTAAAATCTGTAGGAGGAGTTCGTTAAAGTATGCGTGGTGGAAATGGGGAAAATGCCACATTCGATCCAAGATGGCCGACTTCCTGTACGTTTTAGAGAATAGCTTCCCCAGACTTATTGGTGTGTCTTCCCATGATACACGTATGTACCAAATTTCGTGTGTCTACGACAAAGCAGTGTGAAATAATGACATTTAGGGGGCGCTAGTGAGTCATTTTGCCACGCCCATTCCCGCGAACACTATCTCACGTAAATTTCACGTGAGATTGACGTGTATTCCAAATATGGTGAGTTTTTGAATATTATAAAGCTTCCAAATTAGCGATTCATTTTTGGGAAGGACAGACCAGTAACAATAGGGGCCTCGCACTGGTAGTGCTCGGTCCCTAACAAGAGGCAGGTGAGCAGACCAGGCGGCAATCTCCATGCCTGAGCATGGAGGCCACCAGGAAGTGCATTAAGCCTGCAATTCACCGAAAATTCCAGTAGCGGTGCTAAGTTTGGCTGCAAAAAAAATCTGCCCATTCATTTCAGTGCAAAATTTGAAAACTTCTCACTTGATTTATTACCTCAGAAACATTTTTCAGGACAACATTATGGTCTCAATCGCTAGTAAAAAATCTTCTTCAAGACAATTTGATGTCAATAGTTCTAATAATGGCCTCATTTAGAAGAAAATAGAAGATAAAGAATCGTATGATTTGGCGTGGCTACAGGTCACTAACAAGGCGAGCCGTCATCAGGAGAGAAGCAGAGCGTATCCACGGCAACGTGTCAATAAACCGATTTGGTCTCATAACTTTCACTGTATTTTCACTTAATGACAGTTTATTTGAATGTTTTGTTCAGTAAAAATGTCTTGTTCAGTGTTTGGTTGGACTAACAGACACTCCAAGGAGTCGCTGCTCAGTTTTCTGAGGTAAGAAAGATACATTTTGTTTTTGTTTTTTTGCTAGCGAAAACTAACATCCCAGTTAATGCTCCAATTAATGCTAACATGAATTAGCAGCGGCTTCTCTCAGTCAGGTTGCCGGTGTAGAGAGGCTTTAGTCAGTGTCGTCAGATCCCTCGCGCTCCACCACAGTCCAATTATGGTCTGCTCCACGTATCCGAAACAAGATGGCGACGCAAGATGGCGACGAGTATAACGCTGAACTCGACGCTTCCAACGGGCAGTCAACAAACCAATGGGTGACGTCACAGTGACTACGTCCATTATTTATATACAGTCTATGGAGCAGACGGGTACTGGCACAGAATCATGTACAGGGTGGACAGTTAAGAAACAAAGCAACACTGCAACCTTGATAATCTGTCCTGGGGCAGGCAGAGATGGTGTAAATACTGTGGGGCACTAGTGGTCTCAGGAGAGGGGCAGGGGGGTGAGTTGGTGCCATGTTCCGTGTTCAAATAAATACCGCCAAAGTGTCCACATGGTAGTAAAAACATGGTAAAGTTCACTCTTATGTGCTGTTGTAGTGAAGAACACAACATAAAGTGTCCTTTTAGTGGAGAAAATGTGATGAAGGGCCCTTTAGAGTGCAGGTCCAATAGTGACAACATAATAAATGACACTCTAGAGTGCCAAAAAATGGATACAATGTGAAAAGGGCTCTTTAGGGTGCCCATATATGGAGAAAACATCATAAAAAACCCATACTCAAATTTTACATCAGGCACTATGGGGCATGTTGCATCCAACCACTGTGTTTATAATTTGACTAATAATTAACTTCAGCTTCTCTTAAATCTTGGGTAGAAAATAACTCATAAACAAGTCACAATAGCTGCAACCATGTTCACACATGTATCATTGTGTTCATGCCATATTTCAGCTTCATTGGGTGTGTCAACTGATGAGTCAGACCACACTGCTGTGGGAACGCTCTGATGACTTTCTGTTAAAGGCTGCAGATTAATATATTTAAACATACTTTGTAGCTGTGCTATGATGGTAAATAGTATCATTGTAGGGCATATATACATTTTTCAATACTCTCATCTTTTTTTCTCCTTAGATAATGGAGCCAATTAATTCAGCTGAGACTGCAGACACTCATCTACAGCCTGCTGTCTCACTGCCTCCCTCTACTTATGTTCCTCCCACCCTGAGAGATGGTGAGTGTTACCATGTCTTCATCAGCTACAGCAGCACTGACTACCAGTGGACCCACTCCCTCATCGACCAGCTGGAGTCCTGCGGCCTACAGGTCTGCTACCACGAGCGGGACTTCATTCCCGGCCGCACTGTGTTGGAAAACATGTCCGACTGCATCCAGCAGAGCCAGAAGGTCCTGCTGGTTCTCAGTCCAGAGTTCGTGAGGAGCCGCTGGTGTCTCCTGGAGGCCAACATGTCTTTGTTCAGAGACTGTCTGGAGAGGAAACCCATCGTCCCAGTGCTGCTGGAGCCCGGGGTCTCTGTTCCTCTCCACCTCTGCCACCTCACCTACCTGGAGGCCAACGACCCCGACTTCAACAACAAGCTGCTCAAGGTGCTCTGCACCCCCAACCAGCAGCTCCAAGGGTCCACTGTGGTGCCCTTCCAGCCTCCTTCGCTCTACAACGGGAAGGCCCTGCAGCCTCTGACTGCTGTCAACGAGGAGGAACTCAAAACATGGGACTGTGGTCTCTTCAGTGACATGGAGGTACCAGACCAACTGCGTCTGATCATTGAGGACCACGAGAAGTACAGAGAGGCTATGAGGATGATCAACAGTGTCTCCCAAAATAAAGTGTGGTTGCGCCCACTCTGGAAAAGAGTATTGATCTACACTACAGGTGTCATATTTTTTTTAATCTTGGTTTCATTTTTTACATTTTCAGGAGTTGTGGTTTTTTTCTACGACACAGTGGGACCCAATATCCCTGTGGTGGGATTCGTGGTCACTATTTTCAGTTTTGCGTGTGTTCCTTTTGGGTTGCTTGTCCAGATTAGTCTCTGGAAGAATGATGATGATAAGAACATTATGAGGGAACTGCAGAAAGCTGTAGGCCAGGCAAACATAATCCTCTCTGAGCAGAAGGTGTTAATGGGCTGTCGGTCCAATTCAAAGATCTACCTGGTGTATGTTTCTCTGGACGGCTGCAAACAGGAGTTTGCAGAAACATTTTCTGAGCAGGTTTGTAACGAGGATATGTTCCAAAGAGCTCTGACCTTCTTCTCATCAGGTTATGCCTGCTGTCTCGCTAAAAGACACTTTCCCTTTAATCAGCCCAGATCCACTGGTCACCTGGAGGGAGGGGTGTGTTTCTGTCACTATGTCTGCCAGCAGCTGCAAACAGGGCAATGGGAATAATATTGTCCATGTTTGTCTTTACTGTCTGATAAAAACTCACCAACTCAATGTGTCAAGTCTGATCAAATGCGTGCCACTGACTCCCATGAAAGCACAGTAACTTCATTTATGTAAAAAGCCCCTCAGACAGCAGAGCAGATGCTGTGCCTTTAACAACCCAGAAAGCAGAACTGTGAGGGTGTTTTACATTCTCTGATTCCAGAGTAGACATTCACTTCCTAGTCATCCACACGTTACGATCGCTCTTCATATATTTGCTTGAAAATACAGGATCATGAACAGGTATGAACATACACTGCTGTGAACTGTGTGTTGTCATCTCAGTGTGATTAAAGTTTTCATTCTTTAAAAGAGCAGCAGGATTCTTTTGTTTATTTTAGTGAGATCAATGCTTTTACCGAGGCCTACATTTCCTCAAGCTTTATTATTTCCATGAATTTGCTTCACTGATGAACTTTTAAGTCTGGTATGTGCACTTTTTATAATTGTTTTACATTGTGAATCATTATAACTGTCAGTAACTTTTGCTGATTGCATTACGTCTTTATTCAAACATCTTCTGAATAAAGTTTGGTAACTTCCTCATTTTGTGTGGTTTACACATTCTGTTCACTTTCCATGATCAAAACTCAGAAAACCACAATGCATTCATTAAAAAACAACTATAATAATGACTTTACTTCAGTTAGTACAAAACTATTATAATTATATTCAATTCATTATTCAAAGAAAATGCTGAAGTGACTTGAAGGAGTTATGCTGAGCAGCAGAAGATGGACTTTAAATTAGTTTTAACTGACCTTTGGAGTTCTTTACAATTAAAAAAATATATATGGCTATGAAATCTTTAAAAGAGACATCTTTTTTAAAATATTTTTTCTTGTCACTTTAGTGTTTTCATAGATGATGGACCAAATGAACTGCAGACTGCAGACACTCATCTACAGCCTGCTGTCTCACTGCCTCCCTCTACTTATGTTCCTCCCACCCTGAGAGATGGTGAGTGTTACCATGTCTTCATCAGCTACAGCAGCACTGACTACCAGTGGACCCACTCCCTCATCGACCAGCTGGAGTCCTGCGGCCTGCAGGTCTGCTACCACGAGCGGGACTTCACTCCCGGCCGCACCGTGTTGGAAAACATGTCCGACTGCATCCAGCAGAGCCAGAAGGTCCTGCTGGTTCTCAGTCCAGAGTTCGTGAGGAGCCGCTGGTGTCTCCTGGAGGCCAACATGTCTTTGTTCAGAGACTGTCTGGAGAGGAAACCCATCGTCCCAGTGCTGCTGGAGCCCGGGGTCTCTGTTCCTCTCCACCTCTGCCACCTCACCTACCTGGAGGCCAACGACCCCGACTTCAACAACAAGCTGCTCAAGGTGCTCTGCACCCCCAACCAGCAGCTCCAAGGGTCCACTGTGGTGCCCTTCCAGCCTCCTTCGCTCTACAACGGGAAGGCCCTGCAGCCTCTGACTGCTGTCAACGATGAGGAACTCAAAACATGGGACTGTGGTCACTTCAGTGACATGGAGGTACCAGACCAACTGCGTCTGATCATTGAGGACCACGAGAAGTACAGAGAGGCTGTGAGGATGATCAACAGTGTCTCTCAAGATAAAGTGTGGTTGCGCCCACTCTGGAAAAGAGTACTGATCTACATCACAGGTGTAATATTCTTTTTTATCTTGGTTTCATTTTTTACATTTTCAGGAGTTATGGTTGTTACCTACAACCTATACGAAAACTTGGGACCCAGTATCCCTGTGGTGGGATTGGCGGTCACTATTTTCAGTTTTGCGTGTGTTCCTATTGGGTTGCTTGTTCAGATTAGTCTCTGGAAGAATGATGATGATAAGAACATTGTGAGGGAACTGCAGAAAGCTGTAGGCCAGGCAAACATAATCCTCTCTGAGCAGAAGGTGTTAATGGGCTGTCGGTCCAATTCAAAGATCTACCTGGTGTATGTTTCTCTGGACGGCTGCAAACAGGAGTTTGCAGAAACATTTTCTGAGCAGGTTTGTAACGAGGATATGTTCCAAAGAGCTCTGACCTTCTTCTCATCAGGTTATGCCTGCTGTCTCGCTAAAAGACACTTTCCCTTTAATCAGCCCAGATCCACTGGTCACCTGGAGGGAGGGGTGTGTTTCTGTCACTATGTCTGCCAGAAGCTGCAAACAGGGCAATGGAAATAGTAACAGTATGGACCTGCAATTTACAAACAGTGATTCAAGACAAATACAATTTCTGTAATGGATGCATTTTGATAAAGACACACAAGCAATCCACTTTAAGAGACACAATACACAAGTAAGTTCATATCTTAGTTTTTGCTTTTTTTTTTTACAGTGTTTTAATAACCTCAATAAAATATATGACATCCCAAGCAGTGTTTTTATTTCTCATGCTATTTATTTAACTATTGATGGAGAAAAAATGAGTATAATCCCAGAAGAAATGAGGGTGAAGATTTGGATATGTACAACGGGCATCATGCATGAATTTTTTCTTATTGTTCTCTTATTTCTGTTGTTGCACAAAGTAATAAGAGGAAAAAAAGAACATCCTATGTGAGATTCAGGACATTTAGTATGTCGATGAAGCATCACCGACTTAAGTGCCCTGTGCAAACCCCAAACCAACAATTGGTATAATTTTATTATCATTAGGCTAAATTTAATCATCTTTAATAAGTGTAAATATTTAAAATGATCAAGTGAATAGGCCTAAATAGTTAAATCATTTAGCTGTTTCTAAATTACTTTTTTTCATCATCATAAGTAATATTTCATGGGACATAACGCGAGCCAGCTATTGTTGGTTTCAGCTTACGTGTGGTTATCTAATAACAAACTGGAAGCCTGAAAAAGCCTCTTTGAATGCCAAAAAGAATTCTTAAATTTCTCATTTAAACAATGTTAGTAAATCTGTGCATATCAACGATTCATGCATGATGCCTAATGAGTGTAAATGACACATGAAGTCCACACTAATATATAATATCTATTACTTACTTTACTTCTGCTTTACTCACTTGGCAAACAGAGTGGACAAATTTTAAATGTTTTGATCTACAAAATCAGTTTACTTGGCAGTTTTTTGTTAGGAAATTAAACAGTAATCAATTACAGATTTGTGAAAGATTGATTTTTGATGCCAGATGAAAATAGAAATTTTAAAAAGCATAATTTACACAGTTGCATTTGGGTTACAGCAAGCAAGCAAGAAGGGAGTCCTAATTAAATCTTCTTTTTTTAAACTGTGGCAGATGCATCATAAATCTAACTAGTTATATAACATTTTAATATAAGTCAGGTATGAGCCTGGAGGTATAAGATTCTCTTATCTGTTGCTCTTTTGACAACATTTTGTTGACCTTTCCCACTGATGCCACCTTATCAGGAACAAAGACCTGTTTGAGACGTGAGCGCCGCCATGTACCACTGAAGAAGGATCAATATTTGCTGTCTTTTACGACATTCAGTGACGGGATTCAGGATATGAAACAGAGACGTGACACTGTTGCCTGGGGGGTCTGTAGCAACAGTAAAAAGACACTGTTGGGAATATCAACCAGAGCGAGATTACATGTCAGTGGGGTGATGCCTGGGTCACTGAACGCATTCAATTCTCACTGTGCCTGATGAGAGGTGGAAATGTCCTCTTACTGCTGCAGTTCAATTAAAACTCAGTTAGGATGGATTAATACATCCATACATAACTCCATGCGTACATAACTGAAAAAAAAAGTACCTTGTTGCCATATAATCATGTTGTGTGCACGCATGTTGAAAGTGTTTTGCGCTGGGATAATTGCACATAGAAGCATTGGTCATAACTCAGCCATGACTTTTATGCTGATTTAGCTCAATCATCTCCGCTCCTGTAGCTTCAATTATTTCTCCTCCACATTAACGTGTGTACTATACGCATACTATATGCATCCATGTGCATGTATAGGTGTGCTTACTCCGACATAAAGTTATTTCCTGATGCACAGTTACAGTATTCATTTCACTGCAATATAAATATTATATATAGTAAGTGCAATGAGATCTAAATTAGCTCTCAAAACTGCCTCTTAGAAGCTACTGTTACACTGTGGTTTTTGATTTCAGTGGATCTAATTAAAACATTCCTCTGCCACATGGTGCTGCATGAAGAGATGAAAGAAAAACAGAACATGGAAATTACTTGTTGAACTAATGAATTGATTGACACATGTACATTTCTTGACTTTGTATTATTTTGTTGATATCAGATATTCACTTGATATGGATGAAAAAGGTGGCTGGGAAAGGTTTGCAGCTAAAAGTGGCCAAGACCTTAATTATGCATAACTTTAAGCCTAATGTAAAAATTCACTCCCCTACATTTGTCATGAACAGGGGAATCAGCTATAGTGACCAAAACTGTTCTTTGTACCAGACTGTAAACATTTATATTTTGGCTGTAAAGACTGGCTTTTTAACATGGGGTCTATGAGGAATGACTCACTTTTGGAGCCAGCCTCTAGTGGCCGTTTGAGGAACTGCAGTTTTCACGTTAGCTTCAGTTTTCTGTAAAGTTTCTTCAAATCACAGATATCTTTAATCTGAATGTTTTTGATCCACAAGTATATATAAGATCTTCGCATTTTTAAACATTTCTCATTTCCTCCAGTCGTAATAAAGATTTGGCGGAAAAACAAACGTTGCACGGTTACATAACAATGTGTTACGGGCTCAGAAACGTGTTTATTATTAGGTCACTGGAAATTCAAACAAGAACTACTTGGTTATGTTTAGCCACCGAACCTTATGTGATTTATTTATGTACCGAGATTAATTTTCAAATTAACTTAAAAATGTACAAAATTAACATAAAATTAACTTACCAGACTCTAGTACTGGGTGAAAGTTTGGTGTTTGCATGACCTGCCCAACCACCTGACCTGCTCCTTCTGTGGACTGTGATCATTATTACATTGCATCACCAGCCAGATGATGAAGCTTAAAGGTGCTGAAAACATTTTAAATCATATCTGTAATTTGCGGCAACTGGTCCTGTTGCTTTGCTTAATTCTCAGTTATACATTTGCACCAAGCCTTAAAGCTGTGGATGAATCACTGGCATGCCTTTTAGGAAGCCACTTGAATCCCATTTTCTGTGGAGCTGCTCTGGCTGACTGTATAGGAGTGCAGCTGCCACACTCTGATCCAGTGAAGCATAATGTCAGCTGGGTGTTGTCTCAAATATTACTCTTTTCTCTTTAAAATACAACATAATCATTGACTTTTGCTTAATTTCATTGCAGCTGACGAGCAAATGTGATATCTGTATTCCAATGGTGCAGAGAATGTATCACTTTTAAAGTGTCTGTGAGGTTTACTTAGTCACACATGCGGTTCATGTGGTCGAAAGGTCAAAAGCAGCAGAACTTTACAGGTTTCAGAAATGATGAAGCTTCTCAGATGAGTGGTGGAGGAGTGTAAAAACGAGGGAGGAAGTCACTGCTCCCTGCCAAGAAATAGTCCGACAGCACAACTTGTCATTTTAACACTTCAGTTTATTCACAGATTTAACAAGTAAGTTGTAATGTGTTGATTAGTGAGCTTTAGACCTGCCAGAGGGCACATTTTAATACTTTTAGTCTTCCCCCAAAATGGAAATGTGTCGTTTGTGCAACACCTCATTGAGACTCATATTTATGTTTGTAGTTAGTGGCACGCCGTAGATCAGACCTGGGCATTGGGCGGCCCGCGGGCCACATCCGGCCCGTTGGCTGTCCTTGTCCGGCCCAGAAAGGTTACCCAGAAATTAGAAATCAATATAACCGCAGTGCTTTTGTTTTGAAAAAAATAGCAAACATTAGCATTAGCACTAGAGCTAACAAGCACTTTTACTATAGTTAAGACAACAAATATAGCCACAAATATATATGACCGAATAAAATAAACTTTAACAAGCCTTGTGTCCTGTCAGTCAGCCACTATAGAAGCCTTTTTGATACTTTATATCAACTTTATATGAATTACGACGCACTCGTTATTATTTACCGTTCGTTTTTTCATTTAACCGTTCTACGGGTTATTTCCTGTCACTACTGTTGGGTCTGACCGCCGGTCGGTCAGACCTCTCCCACCGAGTTGTTTGATGCAGCGAGGAAAGACACCAGGGAAGACGGTCAGTTTGTTGGTATAATGCTCTTATTCAGGCTTTATTGCGCAGTTTGCAAAGTGCGGAGATCACTCTTACAGAGATTGCATAGAATACATCTGTTCAACACAACACCCAGAGAGATCTGACTATCTAACTACGGAGTACTCTCTTATACAGAGCTCCGCTGGCGGATACGCCCTACGTTTAGCTTGTCCTCACATAACTTGTTTATCAGGCTTTTTGCAACTTATTACACTTTTTTTCATCTTATAACACTATCACATTTTTTGCAGCTGCACCCCTGTATCTCGCTCGCTCTTCGCTCTTCCTGTTTTGCTAGCGCTTGTGCAGGCTCTTGTGGTTTCTCCCCCCACCCTTCTTGTTCTATTTATTTCTGTATCTTCTAATATCTGCACTTGTCTTTGCTTGTGGCAGTTGATCTCACATGTTTCTGTATGTGACCTTTTTCAGACCTCTGGCCTCTGTCTAGCCTCTGGTTATGTTCCTGCAATCTACACTCACACTACCTTTCAAAATTAAAGCACCCGTTTTACACTGGATGGCATCTTTTCAAAAATAAAAGCATCACAACATTGTAAAACACCTTAAAAAATGTACAAACATGAAAAACAAGCTATATAATACAAAAACATAAATAGGAACCTTGCTAAAGGTCATTTACAGTTGTGTTTAAAATAAATGGAGAAGTGATATAGTGATTGGAGTATTTACTACTTTTTACTGCTATATTTGATTTACTCCACATTAACAGTCTTATCATAACATGTGTTCCTATCAGTAGCAGCTCAAAACCAGATAATTTACTATATTTTATAAAGCGATTACATTAATATTGAGCAGAATTTAGTTCTGAGTTTTGGTCCGGCCCCTGCAACCTTCATGGTATTGGTCATGTGGCCCCTTGGGAAAATTAATTGCCCTTACATAACTACCATACTCTGGGTATTTATACATGCATTTATTTTGATTTTTTTTACTACTATTTTAAAACACCTTATCATGTATTTTTTCTTTCCCTTAGGGAAGTAGTTTTGATGCGGAACCATTACGTTTACATATGAGGACTTGTTGATCTCCTGCAATCAGTAAGGGCACTGAAAAATGAAGTAAAAAATGAAATCATATGTTATAATGAAGTGTATCCTTGGCCAAAATAAGGCAACAAGCAAGAGTTTCAGACATAAAAAAGGTACCACAATAATTAAAAATATGCCACAAAATCAGAATTAAACAAAAATGCAATCATTGAAAATTAATTTGTTCCTGTGACATGATTTCAAAATATTTCAATATAAATGCAGCTCAAGAACATTTAGGTGACATTAAAGTGGTGAAATAAATGTAAGTATGCTTTATTTAAATCAGTGCAGCGACACACTTCTGCCTCCTCGTTATATTGTTTGTGGCTGGAATGTCAAGACAAACATGATAAGTGGCCTCCTGAGGAAACAAGTCCGTCAGCTGAGACAAGAATAGGAGCCACTCCATTTGAGCTCTGCTGTGTCGGGCTGCCTGTGTCAGCGTGATAGGCAAAGGGGGAGAATAGTGCCAGCAGTGATTGTTTCGGAATTTTTATGGATTTGAATTTGGCATGCTCCTTGAACCACTGAATAAATAATGGGTAGATAAAGGCCCTAAAAGCTAGTAAATACAGACATATCCAAGACTGTGATTTAAAAGAAAATGTGCAGCCCCCCACCATCTATCTATAAAAGCAAGAAGTGTGTGTGTGTGTGTCTAGGGCAGGGGTGTCAAACTCTGGCCCACGGGCCAAATAAAATTACACTGGGGGTCAAATTTGGCCCCTGCATGCATATAGTATGCGTATAGTACACACGGTAGGCAATACCAAATTATTATATTATTATTGTAAATTAATGACATTGATGTGTTTTTATTTGAAATTTGATTTTGCATGTCTGCACTATTTAGTTATATATTGTATGTTTATAAGTGTTGCTGGTTCCATATTTAATGTTAAAGCAAAACATGTTTGGTATATATTAAAAGGTTTATTTGTTCAATGTTGGCCCGCGATTTTATTCAAGTTTAAAATTTTGGCCCATTGTGTTTTTGAGTTTGACACCCCTGGTCTAGGGCATATCTCTCTGACCGTTAGTCAGACTGACCTAAGATTTCATATGTGGCTTGTGCATGGCACGAAGGTGTGCATCCTCGATTTTGAAAATTTTTGAATTCATTTTTAAAATATCATTATTTACGTATAGGCCGTGTTGCGGCATTGCACTGTATCCGATCGGACGCCTTTTAGGGGAGCTCCGCCCCATTGTGTGATAGGCCTACACCTGGTCAGTAACACAATTCACTCTGGATTTCCACGCCTGACTCATCTCATCTGTAAGTCTATTTAGCCAACCTATCTTTCAGAGTTTTAAAGTGCGCTACAAGGTTCGATTTTCCAATAATATTCAAATAGTTTCCAGCGAATATCAATGTTCAATGTGTATGTGGTGGATGGTGTGGTACCTTATGAAAAGTAAGTGTTTCATGGAGCTGCAAATGGTGTGGTGTGGCATGTAATGTACGAATACATACTTCCTACGGGCACTGCACTAGTTTATTATATAGAAAATAACTCTGTTTTTGTGTATTTTTCTTTGTTATAAAAAACAGTGATGTATAATCAAATTGGCATTTAAAGGGTTAAAATCCTGAAAGTAATTTAATATTTGGTAGTTTTAGTACGACTGAAGTTGATTAAAAGATTTAACCCCAAAAACTTGATTTTTTTATCAAAGTTTTTTTTTAAGTGGACATTTTTGTCTTTATTGGCCTTAAAGGCTAGTCTATTAAAGCGATACCAGAGGGTTAAAGTAACTACACAGTTTTTAACTGGTAATAAAACAGTCTCAATTAAATACTGATGCCTCTCTATGACCTTCATAAACAAAAGTGACATCAGTGAGAAATTAATATGGCACACAAACCAGAAATGGCTATTTTTAAATGTTCTCAGGCAAAGTTTGGCAGTGAATAGAAGATTAGGCCATTATAAGGAAGCAGGGGGAGATTTTCCTTGAGAGAATTTTATTTTTGACATTTTATTCTGCGGTTATGGCTGATACTGCGACAAAGAGAAGAGGAAAAAGAAAAGCTGGTGACAGTGATCGAGCACGGGTGAAAACACGAGTCAACCTTGGTCATTTAATGGATGGAGAGAATCTGAAAGTATTTGAAAGGATTCAAAACTGATCCTGAGTTGGCCCTTTTCCTCCTCGACAGCTATGTAATATGTCTATTTATTTGTGAAATAAAGTGTTACATTCATATGAGTTTACATTGGTGTCTAAAACAAAGTTTACTTGTTACAGTTATAGCTATAAATGGATACCTCATCACTCTGCACCCTGCAAACAGCTTTGTTAAAAAGAAAAAAGCATGCTGTATAAAAAAAGCTTTCTTCCTATTGTTTACAGAAAAAAAAGAATCATCAATCATTTTCCATGCTGAATCAATGACCATTATAGCCTGGGTGTAAAAAGGCCACTGAAGGTAGTGTATTGACAATGTGTTCTGTAAATACATTATGTGCATCCATGTGTAAAGGTTCAGGTTGTGTGCTTTGTAGGCTTAAATGTATCCATAGCATGCCTATCTGCATTACATAAATCTTCATTATCATAAATAAGGTGCACTTCGACACTTGGGTCAATAATCGGAGGTTAAACCGACACTATATATCAAACTTCTGATAATGCAAGCCGCCTGGGCAAACCTTAACCCACCCTCCCTCTAAAAGATAAATCTCTTATCAGCAGACAACCTTGTGACATCGCCTGCAAGACCACGAACGTAAAGAACAAAGTCAAGAGAAGGAGAAGGGCGGCAGCTCGGAGTCCAGTCCAGACCCTTCAGTCAACACTGGGGAGCAGCAGGTCTATGCAGTGACAGATCTGTTCCACGCCAGCAGTGACCGAACGCAGCCGCTCGATCTGTAACGCTGAGTTAGCGGTGACCTAATCTAAAAGAACAGGCACTTTTCAGCACTTCAGCTATCGACATTACGTGTGCCAGACACACAAGACAGAAAAAGAACATGAATTCCATCCAGTTTAGTCGGGGCAAATAAAACCAAAACAGATCCTACATGTTTGATGCTGAAAGAATATCTGGAGATATAACACATAAAAAGGACAAAACTGAACATTGATTGGAATTGAAAGGATGGTAATACTCTCTATAAGAGTTTATACGAGATAAAAAGCAAACTTACGTGATGGCGCGAGATGATAACATTACTTCTCTGGCTTCTTGCTCAAATTCAAGTGCTTCTAATGTTTTGAATCGACCATTATTCCTCTCAATCAGCCGCTCAATCTGCACTGTGAAAAAAAAAAAGTTGTTTTTACGGTAAAAAACCAGCAGCTGTGGTTGCCAGAACTTTACCGTAATAAATACGGTGCAACTTTTTGTAATATTACGGTAAAATGATATTAGCACTGTTGATTTCCCATTTCAGATGGCCATTTTATTCCATATTCTACCGTAAAAAATAAAATGTTTTTCCATCAAAAGAAACGCTGTTCTGCCATATAATTGATAAGAAAATATTTTGTAAATGATGCATGAATTAAGGATTTTACCATTAAATATTACATTATATTTCTGTTGGAGATATGGTGTTTAGTACATTTAACAGTGAGAAAAAATATTTTAAAATATAAATGCAAAAATGATGGCTTGTATATATATTACAGTATATTTTTGCTACAAACACGGTGCCAGTGTATTTTAAAGTGGGGTAATGTATTTTTAAAAAATTAAAAATACTGTTTTGGCTGATATATATATTTACGGTGTTTCATTGTTACTGAAACTGAATTAACCCATTTATCATTTTACAGTATTTTACTGTCATGGTTTAGCAGTTTTTCACCGTAAAATCTACAGACATTTTTTACAGTGTGTAACGCTGAGTTAGCGGTGAGCTAATCTAAAAGAACAGGCACTTTTCAGCACTTCAGCTATCGACATTACGTGTGCCAGACACACAAGACAGATTAAGAACATGAATTCCATCCAGTTTAGTCGGGGCGAATAAAAACAAAACAGATCCTGCATGTTTGATGCTGAAAGAATATCTGGAGATATAACACATAAAAAGGACAAAACTGAACATTGATTGGAATTGAAAGGATGGTAATACTCTCTATAAGAGTTTATACGAGATAAAAAGCAAACTTACATGATGGCGTGAGATGATAACATTACTTCTCTGGCTTCTTGCTCAAATTCAAGTGCTTCTAATGTTTTGACTCGACCATTATTCCACTCAGGTAAAAAACTACAACAAGCTGTGTAACTTTAAGGTCTCCAGTGGATTTATCAAGTTTTGATTGTTTGATCGTGTCTCTGGTAGATTCCTTAATGCACTGTTTAGATTCCAGCTTTTAAAAAAAAGCCCCCATTCCTCTTAAAGGTATAATATCATCACCTTCTTAAAATAAAGTTGACAAAAATGATTTTTTTTGTTTTGTTACCTAAATCATCACCTCATGATGCTTGCTGCAAGGTTTTTGTGTTTTCTGAAAATCCTGAAAATAATGATTTTATTTCACCATATATTTGATCATTATTTTAAGAGGGTGTCGATATGCAGGATTTTCCCAGAAAACAATGTATAGATTCATGCAAAAGTAAAGTATATGGCGCTGTCTGTATCTGCAGAGATGCTGCTCTCTGCCTGGATTTGGGGACATTTTAAAGCAACAGCTACAACCTTTATGTAAATAACTTGTTGTCATGTTTGTTGAAACTGTTGCTATATCCTTAGAGCAATACATAAACCAGATAATCTGTGAAAAATCCTCCTGCTTTTGCTTCTGAATGCATTTTCAAGATGCTACTGATTCTGTAAATAAATAAAAAAAAACAACCAATCAGAGCCAAGTAGTCTGAAACACAGCTGACAATCAAACTGTCAAACTCTGCAGCGCTGATCAAATATGAAAACAAACAAAAGATTGTGTTGCTGTGTTGCCATCAAACTCGAATATTTTCAGACAAATTCTTTAATGCCTGTTTAGCTGTAAAATGAGAAACTTTGTGACCCACCTTTGATCCAAATTCTTGTAGTTGTTTTTGCCTAATTATCAACTGTAGCTTTAAGGGTGCCATTCTTTGGATGCAAAGCTACGAAAATAACGGACAGCACCCCCAAAAAATGTATAACATCGAGGGGAAACACCAAGTTAACAAAGTTCCTTCCAAAACATGAGTGAACCTGACAGGTCCTGAACCGTTCCCCGATCTTTAACCTCTCACAGACACTTGTTATGTAAGTTATAAACAGATTCAGACAGAATATCAGTCACACTGAGAAAGCAAAGAATCCTAAAAATTCAGTTTGTCCCTGTCACATAGATTTATCAGCACCTAATAGGACTTTAGCAAAATAAGCCGAGTTAATCCCACAGAATCTCAGGTTTCATGCAAAGCTGTTATTTCAGAGGATGTGGGGCTGTTTAATGTTCCCTCATAGAGGGGTTCTTAAGAGGGTTTATTCACAGATATGGAAAAGTATGACACTAAAAAAAGAAAATCGGGAAGAACAGCACCCACATGTAAAGAAAAATAGATTTCTTGTATCATTAATTTATTTTCTCTGAACAAATACAGATTACATATTGTTTGCTTTTGCTGTCTCTTTGCTCTGTGAGCTCTCTTCCAAAGAGCAGCCTACCACTGGCATGAACGTGCATCTCATCAGTTTTTCATTATCATTTTTGGGAGCCTTCAGGCATGCAATGTCAAGAGGTTAGATGGTCGCCATGGCTCACAAGCTACATTCTGCAGGAATCGTTTTGGTAAGCTTTAGAGTCCAACTCAGTGTGGTTAGAGAGTGAAAGAGACATTTTCAAACTCCCCTGGCACTCACTGAAATGCCAACTGATCCAGCAGCAAGCCGAGCTGCTGCGGATCTAAATGGCAGCCACTACAAAAACATCTTGATCAGTGATCCCACAGATCTCTCTTGGTGGTAGCAAAGTCCCGTAGCGTGAGACAGTGCAATAATGGTAAAGCTGCTCGGCTGAGGTGATGTCGTGCACGCTCGAGGCGGCTCAGAGGACTTTTGTGTGGTTACCAGGAAAATCACCAATCTTCAATCTTGACTCAGAGAGCCTAAATGTGCTGCGTACTTTGCTGCAGAAGAAAACACTCGGGTGGATGGCCACTTCACGTTGGTGAAATGAGAAAGCTGATGGAGAAACAGAAACAATGTTGCTTCTTGTTTGGCTGACTCTAGCAAGTCTGCGTCTTTGACTGGCAGGAAAAAGGGATATGAAAGTTTAAAAATAAACACTCTGCATATTTGTTTTTGGTTTTTTTAACCATCACATTTAATGTAAAACTGTTGTCTCAGAGACATATCAACGTGTTGTATATATTAAATAAGGCTGGGACGATATGCTTTTCGATATGTGTAAGTAACACAATTGGTACTTAAAAATCCAATAAAATACTGTGATTTGATCTTATGATTTATTGCAGTTTTGTTTACTTTTTCTACACAAGACCATGGCAAAAAGTTGAATCATATGCTTCTGTTCATGAGACATATTCATATATCCATATATATACTTTTTGAACTAAATTTAAACACCAATCTAGTTACAGTGTATTACATACATAATATCATCTAGACCGACAACAAATTTTTGAATATTATCATCAATTTTTTTACCATTTAAAAAACATTTTATTTCTGTCGAGCTGTGTGAAGCGAAACTGCTGTACTTTACATGGAGATGTTAGTCATGTACACTGCAAAAAAAAGTTGGGTGAACTCAAAATTTCAAGGCAACAAACTTCAATAAAATTTCAAGTTGGACAATTACACTAAGTATTTTAAGTTTTGTTTTTGAGCTTGCTCAACTCTGAATTCAGATTTTTGTCAACTCAACACGATTGTAACGCCGCTATGAAATGTCAGCTAATGTTGCGACCACAATTTTGAGTTAGCATTGATACGCTAATGGCTACTCTTGTAGCTGTAACAAGCAGCGCCGCTAGCATCAGTTAGCCGCTAGCGTCAGTTAGCCGTTAGCTTTCGCTAATGACCGAATTTCACAACAAAGAAATAAGAGTTAGCAGAACTATTGTCCCTTGTTGTGAACCCCAACTTAAAGATATTAGTACCAACAACTCACAAACTTGTTTTTGAGCAGACAACTGGCTTCCTTTGTTGTGCTAACTTCCATTATTGCCCTAAATGTCAATCATTTATATTTCCAAGTTTTACCAACTCAAATCACTGTTTTAGGCCAAAAAATACAAGTTGGCTTTTTTGCAGTGTAGCAACTTGAATTCAACCCCCCCAGACACTGAGCTACAGGCTTTGAGGTGCATTTTCTCTCATTTGATGTTGTGTCAGAGGTGCTAACCAAAATTACAGAGCTTATGGCGGCAAAAGGCTTAATCAGCATTTTGTGACTTCAGCTGGCAAGTGCTTGAATGCTACAGACGTTCATTTACATTTAAAAGTCCTGCACTCCGGCTTTAAATGATGAAAGCAAAGATCAATTTGTAAGTTTAATTCAAAAATACACAATAAAATCCACCACTTTGTCCACCACTTTGGTCCAAAGTGAAACCGGGATGAATCCCACCGGGATAAATTGTTACTAACTCCATCATCATGTAAAAAAATGGAACTTGTTAAGTTGTTTGGGTTTTGACCACGCAATCACAGCTGTGCCTACGTACATCTTCACAGAGCTGCTTGCGTGACTGCAGACTCGTTGTCCCATAACTGATTCCTCTTAAAGAAGATAAGGGGGGCTCTTCTCCTCTGAGGACAATGTGGGGTGTGAATACTGAGCAGTTTCCTCTGTGAACCGGATCTCTGGGCCATCCTTGACGGAAAGCAGAGTCACCAGGGGCACAACGGCTGCTTTTCCATTCACTGTGACCAGCCTGGGTCCAGTCAACCTCTCACCAGCATGTTTACAGTTTCACACAAATCACCGTTCTGCTTTATGTAATGCTTTGAAAGGCACGTCTGCGTATCAATCAGTACTTTAATACGTAGATTAGTCTTGTGTTTATAGGCAGAAGAGAAGTGATGCTGTGTTACTATGATCGGTCAGGAATCTTACAGGCTGAAAACGATCCAGGACACAATTCGACAACTGGATGATCCAGAAAGGCCAATAAGGGACAGTCCTGAGACATTAAAATCTTAATTTTCTAAATTTAAAATGTGGTTAACAGCTGAGCCACTAAATCAAAACAGTGTCACCAAAGGCTCAGCGGGTGCTTTTCGACTTGTGTGCCGCTGAGATAGGGCTGTCACATATGTTGAACAGATGCACAGAGAGCAAACGAGGCGAACTTCCTCAGTGGGACTTTTTTCTTTTAATGGAAAGACCAAAGACTGCAGGAAAACAAACACAGTGTCTGCGTCAACACCATGTGTTTCTGGGAGAGAGATTTCGAAAATGTTTGCCACCAACTTTGTTCAATTACAGTCATCAAGCCAAACAAAATAAAATGAAGACAAACACCTGAATGGAGTTGAGGTGAGACAGGAAAGACACTGTCTCAAAGTCTGAGAATTATAGAAAGAAACACCTTCCACCTAAGAAAACACACCTTTGGACATGCATTCATTTGTTCCCGACTTACTAAAGGAATGGTTCAACATTTTGGGAAATGAGTTAGTGAGTTAGATGAGAAGATTAAAGGTTACAACCAGCAGCCAAATAGTTATTTCTTTTCCTGATTTCGTGGGCCAAATATCAATAGATTATTAGAAGAACTATTTTAATGTTTGCTTTAACATTTAGCTGTGGTGGTTTCTGTTTGGGAGATGTTTATTTTTCATCTACATTGCATTCATTTTTCCTTTTGATTTGGACAAAAGCAACAAGTTCTCCCAACCATAAGGAATACCCACAGTAGTGTCCCACGTCCTTATACCTAAACATAATGATTTTTTTCATTTTAAACACATTGTTAACATTGTGAAATGGTCACATTTTCTTTAGGTTAAGGCATTGAACTACTTGCTTATGGTTGAGAAAAAAGTACATGTTTAGGTGTAGCAAAATATTGCTAAAACAGTCAAATAAATGGATGGAACTACCGGAAGTTAGGTAGTTACATAGGTGACGTTAAGCGTGATATAGACATGACAAAGCTACTTGACTTTTAGAAAACAAAGTTCACTTTTGGTTAACACTGGTGTCCTGGGTCAAAGTCCTGTGTTTGTTTGATCCATAAAACTCTCCTGAAAAGTGGACTTTGTCGTTTTTTATACTCCTTATCCTCACTCAACGTCAGTTTTCCAGGAGACAGCAGCAAGGTTATTATAGTTAACGAAAACTAACAAAATAACGAAAACTAAAATTGAAAAAACATTTTCGTTAACTGAAATAAAAATAAAAACAAGAGTTTTTTAAAAAAAACGATAACTAACTAAAACTATATTGTGTGGCTACAAAACTAACTAAAATTATAGTGAAAATGTCCTTAGTTTTCGTCTTTGTCAACTTTTTTCATACATAGTTCATTGTTTCTATTTCAACATGCAGGAACACATGGTAAATATGTTTACTGAGACTGGGATGTCTACACTCCAAGCAAAGTACAACTGTAAGAGTTAATAACCTTATTGAGGCTGAGATGGATAAACCAAAGGAAATGAAGGCACATACCCACTACAAAAAAACTAAAACTAACACTAAAACTAATAAAAACTAAACTAAAACTAAGCATTTTCAAAAAATAAAAACTAAACTAAAACTAGCAAACTCGCTCTAAAAACTAACTAAAACGAACTGAATTTGAAAACAAAAATTCACAACGAAATTAAAACTAAAACTAATGAAAAATCCAAAACTATTATAACCTTGGACAGCAGTCTTGACAAATGTGTCGACCAGATACTTGTAATGTAAAAGTTCTCGCTGGATGTTTTTTTCGCCCGAGCACATGGTTATATAACTGATGGTTTTCAGTAAAGACATTAAAACTGAGTGAAGGGACTGAGCCTTTCTACAGAATGTGACCTTTTCAGCTTTTTGAAACTCACAATTTATGTCCACTGCCAATATTTCTGGGTTTTAAGTGGGTTTAAGCTATGTTGCAAGGTGGACAGAAGTGGAAGAAGTGGAGGTTGAGGTGGCGGATGAGTGGGCAGTCTATCTGACTTTCATGAAACTTCTGATCAAATGTAAGCACACTATTTCTTCATTCTTGAAGTGTTTTGCTTGCCTAACACTGGCCAAAAAACATTATTTATTCACTTTAACACACCTTACCAAATTAATACTTGCATCGGATGTTAGAAAAACTTTTGGATAATTATTTATAATCTGATTTATTGTTTTTATTTGGTTATTATTTTTTTCTTTTATGAATATTATTATTTTTATTTCTCTAATTTTGCTACACTGGAACAAATTGCTGTTTGATTAGTCATCATTTTTGGATGACTACTATTTCAGTTGCACAATTTTATTGGAGTGAAAAAAATGTAAAGTTAATCTGAGGATGCATTATTGGAGGGGTTTGATTTATGTATACCAGATGTATGCAAAATGTTTGTCAAAATGTTCAATAAAAAGAAAGGGTAACGCTTTATATTAAGGTCCTTGTAATAACCATTAATTAACAAGTAATGAGGCCCTTGTAAGTCCTTACAAGATGCTTATTAACAGTATTGTGTGTTTATAAGCTTATGTAAGTGTTAATAATGGCATTACAAACACCCATGACCCACCCATTATGTCTTTGCCATGCCTTTATTAATCTTATTTTGTTTGCTTATTGATATTAAAATATACTTTATTGCTCATCTATTATAAGTTAACTATAAATTAACTATGCTTTTTGCAACTACCGGATCTAAAGCGAGAACATTGCCTTATTACTTGTTAATTAATGGTTATTAAGGACCTTATTATAAAGCGTTACCAAAGAAAGTTAAAAAAAAAACAAAAAAACTTTTGGATGTCTGTGTAATAACTTCTCTTGGGTAAAACAGTCCAGTAAAGATTTCTAAAGGTCTGCAACATGCACGACTCCAGCTTTTGACACCATCTTTCACTGTATGCAAACCTGGATTGGCTCCATATGAGCTAAACCTCACGTATATATAAACACATGTACTGTGAGAATAAACATTCATTCTGTTGGTACTCAAAACCAGTCTAATATTTACTTCAGCTAGCATGAGATGGCATGCGGTAGGCAGCACAGTCAATCAATCACACGCAATAAGAGCGAGAAGGAAGGAAAAGGAGGACTGTAATTGGGTAAAAGGCCAAGCTGGAGTGCTCTTGTGTGACATTATCAGCAAGGAGGCCACAAACTCAGACACATCTATTTCTGTTTGCCCTTCAACTCCCTCAACAAGGAGGGACAAGTCACCAGCACCTTTTGATTCACTTTAACACACAAAGTAGGAATTTAAAGTATGTACAGTAAGAAGGTCAATTATTTGTTCAATCTCCTGTCAAGAGGTTAAGTGTCACCCCATAAATGCACACAAACGCCATAAATTTTGTTTTATTGCGACATTTAGCCGTGTTATATTGCTGCACTTATTTGGTGTGTTTCTTTCTCACCATTTGTGGAAGCGTAAAGATTTACGTGCTCATTAAAACACCCAGATTTATATCAGCTCCTGGCTTTAGAAACCTGTCAAAGCCCCGGTTACTGAGTAACCTGAAATAGAGTACAGGAAAATACTCATAAATCCGTGAAGAAGTTGCCGTTTTGTTTTGTTTTGTGCCCACATTTTCATGGTTCTCCGTCCAAGCTGCTGCAGACTTAAGGCAGGAAGCTACTGTTTGTCTCCAGAGAAAGACAGGACTCAATTTCTCTGTTTATACACCAGCTGACAATTTAGATTGAAGCTGAAATTCACTAAATAGCAACATCTGTTATTCCTTTGGAGACAGGGCCAATAGAAAACTAGGATAATAGGAACGGGTATTTTCATTTTATTTCAATTTTCTGATTTTATGCCATTTTACTTTCAGCAGCTGTTGAGTTAAAAGTGAACTGAAACCATCGCGGCGATCTGCACTGGTATGAGAATACACAATGTGTGTGTGTGTGTGTGTGTGTGTGGGTGGGTGTGTGTATGTCTGTGCCAGAACAGATGCTTCTGTTTCCCTAAAGATGGTGATTGTGAGAATGTAAACAAAGGGATGTAGAGCGGGGCTTCGTCCAAAATCTATTTTTAGGCGTCAAACCTACATTCATATACATGTAGGTTTGGAACGTGGCTTGTTTCATGCATCTTTTAAAAAATAACTTTGTTTCGTTTTTACAGCAACTTAACATTAACTATAGGTTCCATTTGTAATTAGCAGCGCCCTCTAGTGGCTTCAAGGGACACTGTGTTTTCACAAGCAGCTTTTTTGAAGGTGCCACTTCGATAAATTGGTTATATGCTGCGGATTTCTAGTGGAATAGTGTCACCGCTGGCACAGAACATGTACACTTTTAAACTTCAAACTTTTTTTTTTTACTTACTAACTTGTTGTGGGTTGTAATGGTGTTGATAGCAACTAGCTAGTTGTTGTAAGTATAATGCTACTTCTAAATAAAATATCTATGAAATACTACCTCCTAGCCAACCCTCTGCTGTTTTCTACTAATATGACAACCTGAAGTGAAAGAGAGATGCATCATAACAGGCTGTACTCGTGAACAGTTCATTGATTTCCCATGACAACCGTACTATTTGTGGTTGTGATGTAGTAACATAATATTAACCCTCTATAGTACGGCGTTGCCCTCAGGCAACATACCCATTTTTGGCCTGTCAAATTTATACAATATAGGTTTTTGAGTGATGCGATACTTTAAAAAAGAGGGAAGAGTATAGGGAACCAATAGCAATGCTTTAATTTGTCACATGACCTCCAGGAGGCCATATTGAAAACCTTTTTTGAAGACTTTTCCAAAGGAAACAGCTTTGCCATTTTGCGTCACAAAAAATCACTCAAAACGTCGTCATTTTCTGGCCCTTTTCCATCTGGAAAAAAATATATTCCTACTAATATGTGAGTAAGATTGTTCAAGACATTCATTTCAATGTGTCGTTCAGACAAGATACTGGTTAAAAAACTTCCTTTCATAATGTTTTTAAATTTAAAAACGTAAAAAAAATTAAATTAAATTAATTAAAAAATGTATTGTACCCTGTTGAAGCTGCTGAATCTTTTACACATGTTTATTACATAAATTATGTTAAAATTGAAACAAAAACTTTCTTTTTCACTTGTTCATGTTATGGTAGAATGTTGCCAATGAGCAACAAACCCCAAAAACTTTTTAAATAAAAAAAAAAACAGTATAAAATGTCTTCAGATTATGTTTATTTAGTCTATTTTAAGACAAACAAAACACTCCAAACAAACTCCTAACTGGCATCATAATGCGTACCATAGAGGGTTAAAAGCCAAGTAGGTGGGCAAACTGATGGACAGATGGCTCAAAGCCCTGATCTTTAAACCAGGAGAGCAGTGTGTGTGCCTTTGTTGGAAGTAGCATCTGTAAAATAGTGTTATTTTAAGCATTACCCTATCCAGTCTTCCTAACCATAGGATAGAGGTTTTGGTGCCTAATCTTAAGGAAGTGGTTGCAGCTTTAACACTGTGTTTCAAACAACAATCATGATGTAAGGTATAACAACGGTAGTCACAAGTCCACAGAGTTGAAAACAGTATTCATCACAAGTAACATTTTGTCGGATATAGAACAAAGTTTTCATTGTGATATCGTGACACGTGACGTTTCGTAGGATATCATACAAATTGTGCTGCAAAAAGTTTTAATTGAAAATCATATGAGCCCCTTCATGATAATATGATGATCATAAAATATAGGAAAATCACTTATTATGTTAATTAACTATCCCATTTTTCCTTGTTTTTTTTCTTTAAATGTGCATGTCATTTGACTCCTTGGTTATTTGGAGTTACTTCAGTGCTTAGATTCATCAAGTCTACATCATGCTTTAAATCAGTAGTTCTCAACCTTTTTGAGTCGCAACCCCCAATTTAACATGCATGTTGTCCGTGATCCCCGCTCACTGAACACAATCTCACACGCACAGTTCACATCACCCAAAAAAGAAACAAAATGACCAAAAAAAGGAAACAAAATGACCAAAAAAGACACGAATGGACCACAAAATGATTTTAAAAAAAGACACAAATTGAGCAAAAAAGACACAAAATGACCAGAAAAGAAACAAAATGACATAAAAAAGGCACAAATGACCAAAGAAAAGACACAAATTGACCAAAAAAGACACAAAATTACCAAAAAAGACACAAAATGACCCAAAAAAGACACAAATTGACCACAAAATGATCTAAAAAAGACACAAAATGACCTAAAAAGACACAAAATGACCAAAAAAGACACAAAATGACCAAAAAAAGACATTAAGTGACCAAAAAGACTAAAACACATTAACACATGAACACTTAAACACAGTGGAGACAGAGCTGACTTCCAAAATGATTTGGCGACCCCCAGAAATCATCTCGCGACCCCAATTGGGGTCCCGACCCCAAGGTTGAGAATAGCTGCTTTAAATCACCTAAATATCTTACTTACAGTAGTTACATGCATTTATTTTACTTTTTTTTAACTGTCTTTTGCTATGCTTAACCATGTACTTACCTTCCTAACCTCAAGCTACTTTTTTTGTTGTTGCCTAAACCAACATACAGACGTGGATGATGATCTCCTGCCACAGGTGTTAATTTTAACCCTTGTGTTGTCTAAACTTCCTGTATAAACCACGACCCACCTTCATTAAACCCCTTTAATAAAACAGCTTGATTGAATTTTATACCCCACATTTTTTTTGCATTAACAACCTGTCATTTATCACAAACTTTGTAAATATCAAGGTTTCCCTCTTTAAAGTGCAGAAAACCACTTTAATCAGTGGAATCTACTCGTTTTTAATACAACACACCTGTCATAATTGGTTTTCTGTTTTACCAAAGCAGGGGGTTATTCTTATTATTTTTATTGCTAAAGGTACTATGCAAGCGCGCATCGGGGTTTTTAACTTTTTTTTTGTCGTATGAAAATGATTTTATAGCTGCAGGGTAGAAAATGACCACCAAAAACAAGATTTGTACCCTGTTGGTGTACAGATTTCATGGAAATATGAACAAAGAAAATGTTTTACTTTTTTTCATGTTGGGGTCATTCTAGGAAAAGTCACTGAATTTCAAGTTGAAAAAAGATCATTAAGGGGTTTTCCTATGCTGTTAAACACAGTGGTGGAATGTAACTAAGTACATTTACTCAAGTACTGTACTTAAGTAAAATTTTGAGGTACTTCTACTCCACTACATTTAGAGGCAAATGTTGTACTTTTTACTCCACTACATTTAGCCAGCAGCTTTAGTTACTTTTCAGATCGGGATTTAACATGAAAACATGATCGGTTTAAAGTTTAAAGTGACATTTTCTGAAAATTAGACCTCATAAAAGTATATTAAATAGTTAAAATGAGCCCTACCTTGATAAAATAAAATGCTGCTTATATAAATGCATCAATAATAATCACCAAATCATATATTGAGAATGTATTTAACAATCTGAGTGGTGTCATTCTGCATAACGAGTACTTTTACTTTTGATACTTTAAGTACATTTTGATGCTGATACTTTTGTACTTTTACTAAAGTAAGTTTTGAATGCAGGACTTTTACTTGTAGTGGAGTAATTTCACAGTGAGGTATTGGTACTTTTACTTAAGTAAGGAATCTGAATACTTCGTCCACCACTGGTTAAACACAGTGGCGGGGTGTTTTTGACCCCTAAGACAATACAATGGTTAAGAATTCACCTGTGGTTCATTATTTGAGAGTCAGAACAAACGACTAATGTGATTGTACGGTTTGGAGGACTTGTTACCAAAAATGTATGCTTAGTCACAGACATAAAAAAAATAAAAAAACAAAAAAAAACATTGAACTGAGTCTCAGAAAAGCAAACAAATACGAGGGCAGAGAGGGAGTCAGATAGAGAGGACAAGAGTCTTTAAATAATCAGACAAATATATGATACAGACATATTTTCAGTCAACAGTCCAGTTGTTTCCTGGCAAAATTAATGGACGGGATCAGAGTGAGGCCGGGATTCTCCCCCAGAGGGTTGATGTTATTAGGTCACTGTGCGTAGATTCAAAGCAACATCAGTGAGAACATTGCTGTCTACTCTCCTGATAGATGTGAAGTCGTGTCAATGCCTCAGAGTTTCCCATAAGCTCTGATTGCAGGACACACATGTACACAGAAAAATAATCCCACACACACACACACACACACACGCCTTTAGAATTTCCACTCAGTCAATCCATCTTTATATAAATAACTCAGCTTAATTGTCCTGTTTATATTGGAAGTAACTTTCTCATCAGTACTGCAGGACAGTACTGTGACTACAGGACAAATATTATCTCTATGCACAAGGAACTTAATTGGTTATTGGTCAAAGACAGACTATTGTACTCAGACTACAGACAGACTAGAAATATATCTGTCCTAAAAGCACCTTTTATTTTGTTTAAAAACCTTGCTTTTAGTGCAGAGAGTCATAAATATATCACCAGACATGCAGCTGTAGGTAACTTTAAATTACCTAAAGCAAGATCTAACGCCATCAAGCGCACGTTTCTGTATAGAGGTATGAAAGAATGGAATTCACTGCCTAAAAATATCAGACTCACCACTAACATAAAGCAATTCAAAATATTAATAAAACAGTATTTATCAAAATAAGAAAACATGGTATATTTATATGTATGTAGTATATTTCCATAGATATATGATATGTGTTATTATAATATGTATATGCTGTAGAACGAAGGTGTATATACAACATATGTATTATGTGTTAGTAGATTTTGTAATGATGTATACATATATGTAGAAATGTGTGTAATAATTTATACACTAATAATAATTTTTGTTTTGTTTTGTTTTTTATTTTTATTATGTTTTGTGTTTTCAACTGTATATTTGATACTGTTGGACCCCTAGAATAGCTGTGGCTTTGCTGCAGCTAATGGGGATCTTAATAATAAACTAAACTAAACTAAACTGCATGCATGTCCTTTTCCGATGGACAGCGACTGTTTGATGTGTGAACGTAGATCGTAGCCGTGAGCACAAAATTACTTTTTATCAGGAACAACCTGTGAGGTATCGCAAGTTGCGGAAATAATTTTCTCCCACATTTTGCTTTAAAGATCAAGGTTCTGTTTATTCTCCTTGGGATGATGTAAGAATTTCTTTGTTTGATGAAAACCTTTCAATCTTCAAACAGCCTTGGCTTTCTGACGTACACTGACCGCTGCAGTGGTTTTCAAAGCAGTTTCAAGGGAAATATATAGGTAAGTTTATTCACAGAGAACAACGTGATCGTACCTCAGAACAGATGTGCAACGTACAAAGATAAAAGCGCACCTGAATGCACCACAACACAGAAGAGAGTTCTTATACGTCTGCTGTACAAGCAGGGGGTCAGCTACAATTTATCAGACAATTAATCACTCCAAAGAACAGTCAATCTAGATTACTTTACATCTTTCCTGTAACAGTAAATGAGATTAAGTACTTAAGTTTGCCACGTGGGAGATGCCCTTGTTGAGCTGCAGTACATCCGACATAAAATAAACCTTCAGAGAGATGGCAGCATGATATATATTGGATATACGGGTAATGTCAACACACTCTGCAGTTTGGTAATAAATCATTTGTCATATCATCTCTGGCTCCAGAGTTGCTTCGGTAATGATTTACAATAATTTAAAATGCAGTTAAATGTATTAAAAAAAACACTAGATTATGTTATGTATTTTGTTGTACTTTCATTATACCAAATATTTCCAACAATTTCGCAAAACTGATCAATCACATTATATCCCCTTTTAATGGGGTTGTCAGAATATCATTATATTATCCAGTTATAAGACGCAAATTCTTGGTCATTTACATTTTAAATTGATTAATTATTTTAGTCATTAAACATCTGGATGAGAATTGAGCTTCAACAGTTGCTTGGCTTGTAACCCTAAAGCATGCAGAACAGCTTTGAAAAACCACTGAATTTTAACGAGAACCTGCTTTATTCAGTGTTTTTACCAGTTTAAATTAACGGGTTCATTTGTTCTGGAGATAAGCAGAGCTGAGCTAAAAATTCGGCTCTTTGTAAAAACCTCCTGAACGTCTGGATCTCAAGTTATCAGCGAAAAAAACAAACAAAATTCCTTTCGAACACTGGTTTTTGAGGTGAAACTGCTTCACTTGGTGTTTTACTTTAAGACTAAAATCTCATTTAAATTTTAGAATATCCCAGATTTCTTACAGAGCATCTACACAGCTTTCATGTTAGTGTTGTGTTGCGTTGCGTTGAGTGATAGCAGCAGGTGCACTTTAGTGTCCATAGTGTTGCAGTATCCTTGTGTAGCCGCCATTCTGCATCACCAGACATCCCCATTCACCTCCACGCCTGTTCCCACTTCCCATCAGATCAGTAGCAGATAAACTGGCCCACTTCCATTTATTCCCTGCCAGATTGTCTGTTGTCCGTTTGCTTTAGTGTTCCAGATCATTTCCTCTTCCTGCCTGAGTTATGACCCCCTGCTTGCCTTTTGGACACCTGCTCGACTGCCTGATCGCTGATTTGATAAGTTTGTCTCATCTCCCCCGCCTGCCTGGTTCTGACTTCTGACCTTGAGTAATCTTTTGATTTTACCTGCCTGGTCTCAGAGTCGTTCTTTTTGTTGTTGCTTCAAACTGGTTTTACTGAGGCTGGCTTAACCCTCTATGGTATGCATTATGATGTTTTTGTCTTAAAATAGACTAAATAAACATAATCTGAAGAAATTTTAATTTATTTTGTTTTATTTCTTAAGTTTCTGGGGTTTGTTGTTCATAGGCAACATTGTACCATAACAGTGCACAAGTGAAAAAGAAAGTTTTTAAAATTAATTTTAACATCATTTATTTAATAAACATGTGTGAAAGATTCGGTAGCTTCAACAGGGTACAGTACATGACATTTGATATTTAACAACATTATAAAAGGAACTTTTTAAGCCAGTTTCTTGTCTGAATTTTCCAGATAGACATGAGCCAGGAAATTACGTTTTGAGTGATTTTTATGGCACAAAATGGCAAAGCTATTTCCTTTGGAAAAGTCTGCAAAATAGGGTTTCAATACAGCCTCCTGGAGGTCATGTGACTAATTAAAGCATTGCTAGTGGTTCCCTATACTCTTCCCTCTTTTTTAAAGTATCACATCACTGAAAAACATGCATTGTAGAAATTTGACAGGCCAAAAATGGGAATGTTGCCTGAGGGCAACACTATACCATAGAGGGTTAACAACACCTCAGCATATATGATTAAAATCTAAAAGTCTAAAAGTGCAGGGATGAATAAAAGGTTTTGATGGTGGTGGTCGGGGCCCTTGTCTATCATGTTGCTTATTTTGTCTCCTATAGATTTAAAAAGTACACAATAATTCACACTAGGTGAGAGTCGATTGATGAAATAGGATTTTGATGCTCGATAAAAAGCCAAAGGTCATCATTGTTGGATACAAACATCTTTCTTTATGTAGCTTTTAGTGCAGAGTATTATATAGGACACTTAATTATAATGTGGCCGTTGTTGTAATAATAATTATTTCCGCTTTTTGACATCTCTTTTACTATGTAAATCATTCATACTTAACTGCATTTTGAGACAATACATATTTTCTCCTGGATTACAGTCACAGTTTAAAACACATGGTTAACGTTGTGAAATGGTCACAGTTTATTTAGGTTTAGGCACAAAAATGACTTGGTTTTGTTTAGTAAAACATCGGGGTTTGGGTTGTGAAAGTCAACGTTGACTTTTGGTGAACCACAGTCTGGTAAAAATGAAAGTGCCATGTTCGTGTGACCCATCCGTCCATAGCAACCTCCTCCATGCATACAGGTGTATCGCAATATATTAGAATATGATGGAAAAGTCAATTTCCAGTAGTTACTTCTACTACTTTTCAGAGGCCAACATTTCCATATTAAACAACTTTTTAAAATTGGTGTTTTGTAATATTAAACATTTATGAGACACTGAATTTTAGGTCTTCATTAAATGTAAGTCACATCACTATAATTAGAAGAAATTAAAAAAAATTAAGACATGAAATGTTTTATTCTGTGTGTAATGGATCTATATGATGTGTTATTTCCACTTTTTGAATTGAATTACTGACATAAATAAACTTTCTATGATATTCTAATTTATTGGGATGCACCTGTAAATACATAAAGCGTGTTAGTGTTGATGTGTGACTTTGGTGTGAAAAGAGTTGTCTATATAATAATTAGTTCAGATTTATCAAAGTCACACAATAACACAAAAAAATTCCACAATCAGGCAGCGGTAGACCAGCAACTGTTTTCTGCTAGGTAAAATTACTGCTTTGTTTAAGAAGCTTGGTGGCTTAGACAAATACATAAAAGGCGTAAACTTAAACAGGGCTGTGATGATTATTTGCAGCAGTGAAGATATTTAAAACTGAGCGTACACTTTAACCAGTTACATTAAACCAGGGGTGTCAAACTCAAATACACAATGGGCCAAAATTTAAAACTTGAATAAAATCGCGGGCCAACATTGAACAAATAAACCTTTTAATATATACCAAACATGTTTTGCTTTAACATTAAATATGGAACCAGCAACGCTTATAAACATACAATATATAACTAAATAGTGCAGACATGCAAAATCAAATTTCAAATAAAAAACACAACAATGTCATTAATTTATTAGATAAAAATTAAATAAAAATCGTATGCCTCTTTTCTATTTGCATCCTTCTGATTTAAATATCAAAATAAAGTTTTTCAACAGGTTAATACATTTAAAAATAAAATAACAATAATAAATCTAGTATTAGCGGTAAATGCGCCGTATAATACCGGCGGGTCAGCTTTTATAGTACAATAATAATATAATAATTTGGTATTGCCTCATGGGCCAAATAAAATTACACTGCGGGCCAAATTTGGCCCGCGGGCCAGAGTTTGACACCCCTGCATTAAACATTCATTAATTTGTGTTAAACCCTCATTGTAAAGACGTACAGTAGCTTAAGGACAGACGTAATTGTGTGCTTTAGTTGTAAAGCAATGGATTGTACAAAAACCCAAAAGGTAATGAAATGTTAAGAGAAGCTTGTTAATGTGACACTAATGGGGCAGAGATATTGCATTAGACGGGCTCAGACCTCCATGTCCATGTGAGAGCAGAACAGCCGCTCGTTATGCACAACAACTCAATCTGTCCACTGAGGAAATGGTCCCGAACATCTTTATGACTCATTGAGAATGTTGCACCCATTAGGCTCAGGATATTTTTGTTTCAACAAATTATCTAAGGCATCGTTTTAGTTCTGAAGAAGAAAAAAAATTCTGTGGATAAAGGAGTGTGTTCATATCAAAGTAACAATATTACAATAATGTGATAAGACCTGTTGAAAGGTTTCTATTACACAGAGATCATTTCTGTGATGTTGTTAGTTTAGAATCACATCTAAGAAGGTTTCATGAAAGATATCCATATCTTTTTATGATAACAGAGAACAAGGATTCTGCTTTTCAACACCTGAAGCACAATTATCGTAAAAATGACTCAATCTTTTAGAAAGTAGACATCACAACTCTATCAGGGCTTTGTAAGCTTGTGCAGAAAGTGGACAAAATGTCTAATATCTGTCAGGATGTTTGAGATCCAGATATTGTACTTTATAAAACAAGATCTACATTTGTTTTTCTGCCACTGGATGAAAATCCTGTCATATATAGTAACTCTGTGAGTCATAATAGGCCGTTTTTGTTACATTTGCTGAACAGAAGTGATGATAAAATTCTGTGTCTATGTTTCAGGGTTTAGTTTTACTGTGTTTTAATTATGTGTGCCTATTTATCTCTGGTGGTGTTTGATTCATTCTGACTCAGGTTCAGCCAACAATACTTAAAGGAACACTCCACCGTTTTTTCATATTAAAACATGTTATTCGGTCAAGTAAGACGAGTTGATACAGACCTCTTGCGTCTCAATGCGTGCACTCAATCGCCCTGGCGCGCGGCGTCACTTGGCTAGCACTTAGCTTAGCCCAGTTCATTCATTAGGATCCAAACAGATGGACAGTTAGAAGCGACCAAACTCCTCCACGTTTTCCCTATTTAAATACAGCTACACGAGTAGTTAAACGACCAAGAATTTTTTCCTGAAAAATCTTCTCCCCTCAGGAGTGATGATATTACTGCTCTGAGTCGAAGTGCTCCCAAGTGCTATTCCGCCATACATTATAGTTATCCTTTTTATCCGCTTAGAAAAGCGCCACGTTTTATTTTGTGTCGCCATACTTGGTCGTTTAACTACTCGTGTAGCTGTATTTAAATAGGAAAAACGTGGAGGAGTTTGGTCGCTTCTAACTGTCCATCTGTTTGGATCCTAATGAATGAACTGGGCTAAGCTAAGTGCTAGCCAAGTGGCGCCGCGCGCCAGGGCGATTGAGTGCACGCATTGAGACGCAAGAGGTCTGTATCAACTCGTCTCACTTGACCGAATAACATGTTTTAATATGAAAAAACGGTGGAGTGTTCCTTTAAATAAAAGCAACTACAAGGAGTTTTATTTTCTGTTGATTTTGGCGCCCCCTCTGGACAAATGCAGTAGTGTTTTCACGAGCACCACCACCTTAATCTAAAAATCTGTTTTGGAAGCAAGAGAACGAAAAAGTAACTTATTTTAATACAATTTCTCTTTTATAAACAGCTGTTTGCAGGATGCATAGCGATGAGATAATCGATTTGTGGTTTCTGTAAGTTTAATAACTGTAACATTAGTTTTAGCCACTAACGTAAATACATAAATGAATGTAAAACCATGCCCTGTAATGTAATTAATTAAACAAAATGGATTTATTAAAATCTATCTAAGAGGAAGAGGGCTAATTCAGGATCAGTCTTTCCTTTTTCTCTTTGCTGATCCTTCATTTTTATGTAAGAAATGTAACTATATGACTTCTGGTATGTACATTGTTGTCATAACTACTTCACGTCAGGCATTTACTTTATTTATTTGACTTTTTAAACTGTTCTATAATGTCTAACCAGTAGAGTTTTTTTCTTAACCTTAGAGAAGTAGTTTTGTAGCCTAAATGTGATGAAATTGAAACATATTCTTCTGTATGGGGTCTTGGTGATCTGCAGCTGATTCTTAGAAAAACTTTAAATTTAACATTTAAAAAAAGTGTAAAAATAAATTGTAAAAAAAAACACTTAAAACTTTAGGAAAAAAAAAACTTTAGTTAGATACGTATATTTTTAAATACAGACATTTACTCTATATTATCCATTTTATTATCTGGAAATTAACTTTTGGTTGTTTACTGTTATTTGACGTAGGTAAGTGTAAGTTTTACTGCCAGACTTTTTACTATTTATTCAAATGACAGTGTAGGCTATATATATTTAGACTAGCCTATCCCTAATATATTCATCATTTTTAAATTACAGTTTTTCTCTGTACTGTTTCAGTGTTGTTTATTATTACTGTCATTGTTGTCTTTATTGTTCTAATTTGTAATTGTTTCATTGTTGTTTATTATTACTGCCATTGCTGTTTTATTATTATTGTTTTGTTTTTAATTGTTTATTGTAAGGTGACCTTGAGAGTCCTGAAAGGCGCCTATAAATAAAATGCATTGTTATTATTATTATTATTATTATTATTATTATTATATAGGCTTTGATATTTAACCCATAAGAACCCAGACCCAGTTATCCTTAAAGGAAAGTTATGGGGGATATAGCACCATTTCTGATGTGTTTTCAAAAACACTATCCCTAAATGTCAAAGCTCTGTGATGTGACATAAACATTACATTGGGCGCTTATAGTATTTATGATTATAATATTTATGTTTATAATATTTCGTATTTTAAAATTTTAAAAAACTAGACACAAATTTTTCTTTTTCTCTGCATCCCCACAACATCTATCAAAATTGTGACATTATTAGTTCTGTTTAACAACAAATTATTTTTTAGATTTGTTTTTAAGTAGCATAATAATAATAAATCGATAATAAATAAATACATATAACCATGTGTCTTTTTGTTTATCAAAATTGTGACTTTAATTTGTTCAGGAAATATGGTCAAAACAAGTTAAATGCAATACAGGACACCCTATTAACGGATTAGAATTGTTGAATGGGTTTAAACTTAGCCTAGTAACAAAAAATAGAAGATTTAACGTGTTTGTTACACGGGTGTCACCATGGGTTCTTATGGGTTAACTGAGAGTGTTTCAAGTTAAAAGAACCTTGTAGTTGCTTTAAGGTTAGGGAAAGATCTTGTTTTAAACATATCGTGTTTCATGCTCACACACTGTTTGTGGTCTGTTAATATATTTGTAGGCCACTGGGGTCTTTCAAATTCAAACACAGAGGCACAGAAAGAAGCCTTAAACAAAGTTCCAGTATATCATCTACAGCATGTAGGTTCAGGTTGCATAACCACTGTGTACCAGGAGCGGATTTTTAGGATTATAAACCTGAATGTCGTGTTTACTGAAGCACTGATTTATCATCAGCCCCAAGGCCAAAGGAGCACATTCAAACATACATATAAGCTTACATAACTAATGTATTATAGTCGGCCTCTGCGGAGGTCCTGGTAATTGTCATAACTTCATCTAGAAGGTAAACACATGATTAAATGTTTTGTTTGACATGATCTGCGTAGGACTGCAGTCGCCCGGGGGCAAACACATCCACGCTTTTATGAATATTATAAAGAAAACCAGATATATATCTCTCTGAGGCAGAAGGTGCAGATGCTTGACCTTAACAGCTTCTTTTGTTTGCATCTTTTTTTCCCAAGTGCTTCTTTTTGATGTCAGTCAATGTCAAAAGCACAGCATATATATATCATATAAGGAGCGGGATGAAGTGACGGAGTATTATAACGCATGAGGTGTTGATGATATGAGCCAGACAGAACAAGGAAAGCATGCATACTATGCCGTTTGTTACGAGAACACATTCTTCTCGTTCATGAGATTACATATGGCAGAGACATAAACAATCTATATAAGCCCTCAGACGTAATGCTCAACTTTTAGAAACTTGTTGTTGTGTATCAGAGCACACAATGAGAAATATTGAGTCTAAAACAGTGAATTAAATATTAAAAAGATCTGAAGAGGAGGGAAAAAAGGTTGTGATTCCACTCACAAGCTTTATTTTTCAATTAAAATATGTAATGAAGATGGGGCGTCCCCGGTGCCACTCCTGGTAGAGCACATACCATAGAGCAGCTATTCTCAACCTTGGGGTCGGGACCCCAATTGGGGTTGCGAGATGATTTCTGGGGGTCGCCAAATCATTTTGGAAGTCAGCTCTGTCTCCACTGTGTTAAAGTGTTCATGTGTTAATGTGTTTTAGTCTTTTTGGTCACTTAATGTCTTTTTTTTGTCATTTTGTGTGTTTTTTTTTCATTTTGTGTCCTTTTTTGTGTATTTTTTTTTATCATTTTGTGGTCAATTTGTGTCTTTTTTGGTCATTTTGTGTCTTTTTTTTATCATTTTGTGGTCAATTTGTGTCTTTTTGATCATTTTGTTTCCTTTTTTTGGTCATTTTGTGTCTTTTTTTAGTCATTTTGTGTCGTTTTTTTGGGTAATTTTGTTTCTTTTTTTGTTATTTTGTGTCTTTTTTTATCATTTTGTGGTCAATTTGTGTCGTTTTTGGTCATTTTGTGTCTTTTTTTATCATTTTGTGGTCAATTTGTGTCTTTTTGGTCATTTTGTTTCCTTTTTTTGGTCAGTTTGTGTCTTTTTTTAGTCATTTTGTGTCTTTTTTGGTAATTTTTTTTTTTTTTTTGGTAATTTTGTGTCTTTTTCGGTCATTTTGTGTCTTTTCTGGTCATTTTGTGTCTTTTTTGATCATTTTGTGGTCAATTTGTGTCTTTGGTCATTTTGTTTCCTTTTTTTTGTGATTTTATTTATGTTTTGGGCGATCTGAACTGTGCGTGTGAAATTCTGTTCAGTGAGCGGGGCTCGCGGACAACATGCATGTTAAATTGGGGGTTGCGACTCAAAAAGGTTGAGAACTACTGCCATAGAGGCTCAGTGAGCGGGCGGCCTGGGTTTGAATCCGGCTCGGAGCCCTTTCCCACATGTTTTAAAAATGCCCAAAAATATCTCTTAAAAATAAAATTAAATAAAAATAGATAAGAGGTAAGATAGATACCTTTTACACAATATGGCAGCCATTTATGGACTATTATACTAAATATAACCCCATGAAAAATTAACAATACTTGACATCCTCCGAGTTGTATTATTCATATTTAAATCTCTTTTATTTGTAAACCTTATTTTTGTTTTGATATTTGATTTGACTCCATCTAGGTTTTTTGGGTTTTTTTTTTTTTTGTTGTTGTTGTTGTTGTTGTTTTGTGTTTTTTTATTGCTTTTTATTCATTCTGTTCTTTCGTGTTGATTTCAAGCATAACTGAACATGTACCTTCTTTATTTTTCTATGTGAATGAAAGAAAAAAACCCCAATAAAGAGAAGTTTGAAAAAAATATCTTTTAAAAAATGTAATGAAGATCTTTTCATTCATAAAGCTTTGTGATGACAGTTTGAAGCTGTGCTGTTTATTGAAACTCAAGATTCTTTATCCCCAAGGACAAAACGCTGCCAGAGAGTCTGACAGAACTATAAGCCGGTGAGTAAAAGGGAAACGTCACGGAAATGATTCAGACTGACTGCTCCGGCTACTGGAGACACAACATGCATTCCCATGATTCCCATCCCCAGTTGAGGGTGGTGAACAGGGTCTTCATGTTCTGAAAATGATGAAACAATCCAAGCCTGGAGCTGTAATAACAGCACAGGACGTCTCCGGTGTACGTCTTAAAAAAAAAAAAAAGAAATAAGGATAAACGAGGTTCAGCTCGGCGTGAAGGGAGACATCCGTTCTGCTGTCCTTGAACCCCGAGGACAAGTCAGGACTGTACTGTACCAGAGAGGATGGCGGGGGGGGGGGGGGGGGGGACAGTAATGAGACAGGGCTCCCATGGGAAAAGGCTGGTTAGCTGGTCAACACGAGCCCAAGGCATCAGAAATGTCCCGGGCTGTAGTTCTGATGGGACGATTAGCAGAGACTGACACAGGAGATAATTGAGAAAACTTCATTATACGGCTAAGCCAGTTCAACCGGTCGACAGGAAATTTTTTTAGGAAAGAGGCTCCAGTTTGCACCGCTCACTGCAAGGGCCATCGGAAATGAAGAAGAGGAGATCTGGACAGTGACTGCTATGTGAACGCAATAAAGATAACTATCTGCACTATCAGCACATGGATCTGATGAACTTTATAGCTGCCGGATACCCACGGTCAGTTGGCAATCATGTGCTTTCGCAATGGAAACTGTAATAAGCAATTCACATTATATGTCACTTGGAAGCTGAGGCGACACTAAAGATGCTAAAGCAAAGAACTTGTAGACAAGTGTGCCAGAGCGGAGCCTGCAATGATGCTCTGACAAGGAAAACTACAAGAGTGAGACAAGTTCAATTATTAAGCTCCTCTCCCAGGGCTTGATACTTCTTTTTTTACCACCTAAAAGTATTCTAATCGTCCCAATGATAAAAAAAAAATGCATTTTTATTTCATTTTATTTTATTTTATTATCATCATCTAAAGTTGTATGCTCCTAATGACATCATAATCGGAACATGTTACAGTCCCCAGAGTTAGGACTAAACAAGGAGAAGCAGCGTTTAGTTTTTATGCACCAAATCTCTGGAACAAACTCCCAGAGAACTTGAGGTCTGCTGCAACTCTCAGCTCTTTTAAATCAAGTCTGAAGACTTTTCTGTTTCCATTTTAACCTGTAATTTTTATTAATTTGCTTTTAAATGTTTTATTCATTCACTTTTTTTTATTTTTTATTATTCGCTTTTAAATGTCTTCTAATGTGTTTTATGTATTTTAATCTTGCCCCTGTATAGCACTTTGAATGGCCTTGTGTCTGAATTGGCTATATAAATAAACTTGCCTTGCCTTGCCTTGAGGAGTTGCTAGCCCTGTAGAAAACTTTCTAGTAATAGCTTCATTGTTAGAAATTATGGAGCAAAATGTTTTTACAGCACTTCAGGTTCGTAGAAAAGTTGCTATTTCATGGAGCACAAATTTTGGGATATACTCCAAATTGATATAGTTAAAATACTTGTAAATAATTGAATCAGTAGCAGCATGTCATCAGTATAGAGCCCTGCCTCCTTCACATAAATGTGCTCTGCTAATTAGTTATTTACCTGGATGTTTCACCTTTGCTGTGCAGAATGATGTATGTGTATGAGTCTGACACTTAAAGGGGAAAGTTGTTCTAATGTTTAATCTAATTTTAAGACGTATACGTGAGCATGATTTTGGGACATTGAAGACAGTCATAGTCCAACAAAATAAAGTCAGATGCAACTTACACAAGTGCGCCATGGAGCCTATTTTCTCCGCTCTTAATATGTAATTTCCCTGTGTCAATGTTATGTCATGTCATGTTATGTATGCTGACAGGAAGGTGCATTCCTCTTGCTCATCTGGGGCCTGCTGCATAAATTTACCAAATAAGCCAGGCTTATTTAAGTTAATCTGACTACTTCTCGGTTGATTTGGTTCCATAAAGCAAATTCAACATAGTTCAATGGAAAGGTGAGTGAGTGAGTCAGATTTAAAAAAATAATCCTGGTTTATCTCGTCAACTTTTCCCTGACCTGCCTGACCCAATAAGAATGAAAAATTGTTTTTGTGTGTAATATTTCTGCTGTCAAGTATGTTAGATAGTTAGTTAGTAAATCAATTAGTTACTTAAGACTTAGTTTGTTAGCTTTAAAGAAGGGAATATTTATTTACAGTGTACCATTTTTGAAACAAATTAAGGAAGACTGATGCCATCTAGGTATAAGCAGCACTAACTGCAAAGATCCTCCCTGATTGGCTGCAGACAGCAGGTGAGAGGGTAGAAAAGTTTTTGGAAAACAGAAAAGTAAGTTTTTCACTCTCCAGGAGGATGGAGACAGTTTTTTGAGTAGTGACAGATCTTTTTTTCCGCTGCTGATTGGAAGGTGACCCGAAGAGATACAGCCTAATTAAAGTGTTTCTGCTTCCTTTTCTTGTGGCTGGTCTGACATTTAAAAAAAGATTATTATTAAAAAAACAACAACCCCTGAATGATCCATTCTTCGCAAAACACACTGACAGAAATCCACAAGTCCAACATGGTGTGTGTGTGTGTGTGTGTGTGTGTAAGCTTGAAATCCTGAGCATACATTCACTGAGAGGAGAGTTTTTTAAAAAGAAAAATACATAGTAGAAGGAGCTGATGTAATTAAATGTGATGAAAGCAAAGCACTTACTTACAGAAGAGGATTGGGTAGGATGAAAAAATAATGAGTAGGTGTTTTTGTTTTTATTATGCAGTTTGAGAAAAAAGTTGAAATGGCAAGAATAAAGTTAAAAAATATAGTTATATTAAAGTATAAAGTATATATAGTATATAGTATATCATAAAGTTATAAATGAAGATATTCACAGATTCATTGTTCTTGTGTCAATAAGTCATCAGAGGAACATTGTTTTCCATCTGAACAGTTAGGTAGACTACAAGCTGAATATTTAAGGGTGTAGTAGCACTAAAATCCTCCTACACATGAATAAGCTTTTCTTGGTAGTACCACAACTATTGTTTTGGGAAATACACTACCGGTCAAAAGTTTTAGAACACCCCAATTTTTCCAGTTTTTTATTGAAATTCAAGCAGTTCAAGTCAAATGAACAGCTTGAAAGGGTACAAAGGTAAGTGGTGAACTGCCAGAGGTAAATAAAAAAAGGTAAGGTTAACCAAAACTGAAAAATAATGTACATTTCAGAATTATACAAGTAGGCCTTTTTCAGGGAACAAGAAATGGGTTAACAACTTAACTCTACGGAGTCTTGGGCTATTTTGACCATTTTTGAATTCTTTTCATGTCTTTGTAAGTCATTTTGTGTCTTTTGGTGTCTTTTTTTTAAGTCCTTTTGTGTCTTTTGGTGTCTTTTTTGTCATTTTGTGTCTTTTTTTGGTCATTTTGTGTCTTTTTTGAGTCCTTTAGTCCAACATAAAATGTGATTTTGAATCTTTTTTTTACTTTCAAAACACTATCATGCTCAATAAAGAATTTTAAATGTTGCAAATGTGCATTCATTTCAGAGTACACTGAGACATTAAACTGCATCATTTTCAATTAAATTCTGGAAAAGTTGGTGTGTTCTAAAACTTTTGACCAGTAGTGTATATTAGACGTATTGGGGAAAATCAGGTTGTAGCATTACCTGGCCCTTATCCATTTCGGAATTTAATACATGTCATGTTAAAAAATGTGAGGATCTTAAATGGGTTTTGTGCAGGAATGATAAAGGGCAGGTTAATTCAAAATACAAGGGGATCCAACCCAGAGATAAACCACCTCTCCATTTTCTGCTGAAAGTGAGTTTTGTATACAGACAAAATGAATGTAAATGAAACTCAACATTTGCAGAACCACATACTTGAATACACTTACAACACAACACAAACAAGCTAAATGATTATTATAAATCAAAGCCAGTTTCTTGCAGCTAGAACGTTCTATTCAGTTTGACTCTTGACTTTAAATAGGAAACACTGACACAGAATAAATAAAGCCTGGTGATTTCTCTTCGGTAAGGCACTTGAGATAAGCAATTTTAATCAGTTCATCATTGCATAAGGCCGTACTCAGCAGCGGTGTAAGCAAACAACATTCCACTGTGTTGGTCAATACGTTCATATAGCAGTCAATGTATTAAATATTTTCAGATGACATTATGCAAACAAGGAATGTTTATCTTACAGTCAACTGGAAAAAGAAGCATGTCCTTTTTGAGTAATTCACTCAAGAATCTGACTCTTCATTTATCATTTAAGCTGCTTAATTTAATTGTTACTGAATATACTCCCTTGGCTTTTTGCAGCTGTGTTGTTTTGTGATTTTATAAGGCAAAACACTGCTTTATTAAACACGTGGCTCTGGCTTTGAATGGGAGGACTGTGGTCATGTGGAGGATGTGTACACCATGGGTATGGGCTTGGCTATGCACTGTAAAAAAGAAAAAAAGAAGAAAAAAAGGAAAAGAAAAGAAAAAAGAAAGAAAGAAATGCTTATCCATCATGGTGAACTTTGAAAACCTTCCCAATATTTTTATGTAATAAATCTGAAAATGCACAATGCCAAATAATTAATTTGCACTGGAAACTGGAAAAAAAATCAAATTATATAAATGATATCACCTAATTAATTTAAAATGATTCTTATTTATGTCATGCCCTGCAGGGGGCACATGTCCTATTTGTGGGAAATAGTGGGACTTCATGCAATAGTTTTTTTAAGGCGTTTAATTTTTTGCAGTGTATCTGCTTTACGCACACGCGGTCTGAAATTTGATTCGAGTTTAAAAAGGCCCGGCAGCAGCCACAAGTCAGAGAGCAGCGGGTCCCTCTGTGTGAGCACCAGGTAGCTCCATATACGGTTTGGAGAGGCACCTCGCAGCCCCTCTGGCACTGTATCTGCTCGGGCGCACAGAGGGGCAGTGCCATGCACACTCCTGACTATGCGGTGCTCCTGAGCGGAGGGAACCAGTCTCTGGTCTTCAGTCCCTCTAATGACTTTACTATGGAAACGCCTGGAAACGACACCGTCCACCCGAACGGGTCCGATCCGTTTGCGCGCAACGAGGAGGTGGCCCAAATCGAGATCATGGTCCTGAGCATCACCTTTGTGGTTGCTGTGATTGGGAACGTGAGCGTCCTGCTCGCGATGTACAACACGAAGAAGAAGATGTCGCGGATGCACCTTTTCATCAAACACCTCAGCCTGGCTGACCTGGTGGTCGCCTTCTTCCAGGTGCTGCCGCAGCTCTGCTGGGATGTCACCTTCCGCTTCTACGGTCCGGACTTTCTCTGCAGGATAGTCAAACACCTCCAGGTGATGGGGATGTTTGCATCCACCTACATGATGGTGATGATGACCCTGGACCGTTACATTGCCATCTGCCACCCTCTGAAAACCCTCCAGCAGCCCACCCAGCGCTCCTATATCATGATCATCTCCACGTGGATGTGCAGCCTGGTGTTCAGCATTCCGCAGTACTTCATCTTCTCCCTGAGCGAAATCAAGAACGGCTCGGATGTCCAAGACTGCTGGGCGCACTTTATCGACCCGTGGGGGGCCAAGGCGTACATCACCTGGATAACCGTGGGCATCTTCCTCGTGCCAGTTGTAATTCTTATGCTGTGCTATGGGTTCATCTGCCACAGCATATGGCAAAACATTCAGTACAAGAAAAGGAAAACGACGGCTGGTACTGCCAACAAGAACGGGCTGATTGGGAAGCATTCAGTCAGCAGCATTACAACTATATCAAGGGCAAAGCTGAGGACTGTTAAAATGACTTTTGTGATCGTTTTGGCGTACATTATTTGCTGGGCGCCGTTTTTCATAGTTCAGATGTGGTCTGTGTGGGATGAAAACTTCCAGTATGCGGGTGAGTGATGAAGAAATATGTGATTTATTGCTGAATTCAAAACCGTTTCAGTTTCAGGGATGATGTGCCTTATTGCCAAATTATAACATCCCACAGAAAATAATTGGTCACTGGCCACAATATAGTAAATCACAATGCGTAAATATGTGCGCACAGCCTTTACGCACGGATTTATTTTGGTATACGAAACCAAAAATGTGCGTAAATCGAGTATGAATTAATAACAACTACAAAAGGAGAATGTTTGAACTGATCTATTGTTTGCAAGTCACTTTTTACACGCAGAACACGAGTGCAGCTCCGTGAGCCTGTAGCGGAATGCAGAAACGGTTCAAGTTAATTAGGGGAGAGGCTAAGAATCCCCAAAGTTCCCTGATACCTTTATTTAATTTTTTTTGTTGTTTTCTTAATTTAATTTCCTCCCCAGTAAGCACCTTTGACATCACATCAAGTTTAGTATCAGATTCTGTCGATCTGATGAATATTTGATCCTGAAACTACTGAAAAATACTGTGACTGGCTGATTAAGTTACATTTGCTTGTTTTGTTTTTCTTAATGAACTTTTCTGTAGCAAACCAACAATGCAGCAGACAGATCAGTTCACTAATATCAAGAAAATAACACTTGATCAAAAAAACTCCAGACTCCAATATATTTGATTTGGAGTAGAAGCGAACTTTACATTTATGTGCATTTGGTAGATTTTCTCTTTGAAGAAACATTGGGTTTTACATTTCAACACCAGATGAATTGATTTAGACAGGCATTTCTGCAGCGCAGCTTGGACCAGATGTTTTGCGGATTAATCATCCTCTTTCCTCTTTCCTCTCTCTGTTCTCCAGATTCTGAGAACACAGCAGTGACTCTGTCTGCACTCCTTGCCAGTCTCAACAGCTGCTGCAACCCGTGGATATACATGATCTTCAGCGGCCACCTCCTGCAGGACTTTGTGCACTGCTTCTCCTGCTGCCACAAAATTAACGCAGACTTCAAGAAGGAGGACTCAGACAGCAGCATCCGCAGAACAACGTTGCTCACTAAGATGACTAATCGGAGCCCTACGGGAAGCTCGAGCAACTGGAGGGAACTAGATAATTCTCCAAAGACCTCCATTCAGGCGGAGTAAACACACAGCCAGGCTACTCTGTTTACCGGGGTGGGAGTAAAAAAAACATGTTTGGGAGTGGCACCGAGGTACACATATCAACTCATCTTAACTTTGGGCATGACTGACAGGGACTGAAATGTCCCCCAAACTCACAAACTATCAAGCACATTAAGCTTTTTGCAAGGAAATCATGGAAATATGATAATTTGCAACAATACAGGAAATTTAGACATATTACCATAGTCCTGTTGCTTCTGCGTACAAACATATTCTTTTTTTCACATAACCTCTGCAAAAATATTAGAAAAATATTGGAAATGGAAGTTAAATTGCATAGTTTTACTCCTAAGTTATCATATTTTTATTTCTCCACAATTAATCGTAAAAGTACTTGATGCTGACAGGTCAGATTTTTCATCATTTTGTTGATTTTAGTTGTAAAAAAAAAAATCCACAGTCCAGAGTACTGTAATCAAGAAGCCGACCGTGATTTCCTTTTGATACTTGAGAAAACATCTTTCCAGGAATTCCGATGCTTTCAACGGTGGTTATGTTTCCCTGCAGTGCCCGGACACCCTTTCCTGTTTGAGTGTTTACAAAGACAGAACTCACGTAGCAGCCAGGAGGTGTGTGGTGATGGAGAGAGACTCGTCCAGACCGCACATCTCTAAGGCAGTCACCTCAGCGTTTGTGTTCAGCTTTCCATTTTTTGTTTTTCTCAGAACCACATTTTTGTGGCTTATGTAAAAAGAAACTCTTTTTCTTTGCCCTATCACAACAGTGAATAATAATAAAGTGAAGGTTGGGCTTGATCTATTAATCAGGCTGTCCATACTTTTTCTAATTATTTCATGTTGCAGCAGGCAGTCCTTTGTGTGCATCTATAAAGAATGGCTTTCATTTGTGTTCAGAAGAGTCAGATGGGATTCCCTTGTAAAAAAAAAAAAGAAAAAAGAAAGAAAGAACATGACCTGCACACAGTGTGGGGGGCTGTGTTGGGGGAGTCTACCTACTGACCCTCTGGCCCCTCCCACTGCTTTCATAAAATGTTTGGGAGAAACTCGCACATTCCACACACTCTACGTCAACACGCTTCCTAATTTTTTCCCTGACATCCTGCAGCACTGGGGGTCTGTGTTTTGGCTTCCCTCACACTCCAGACAAAAACAATCTCTGCACAACGGTTATCAGACCCTCACAAGAACACTTATGATGTGTAAAGACATTTCTATCCAAGTGTAAAGTATATTTGTACATAAAAAGCACTTAAATATATGTAAATATGAATAATATATGTAAATCTGTTCAACATGAATCCTATTTGTCTGTTTGTGTACATTGAAAAGAATCTAAATATCCTATAAATATGTGTTGAAATATACATATTGATGCACTGAATGCTACACTGGCGTCGTCTTCTGTTTTCACGGATGGTTTCACTTGCTTTGTTATGTATGTTGCTACACAACCGTAGAAACCTGGTGTTATTTTTGCTGAAAATTGAGCAATTTTGAACTTATTTGGAATATCTGTAGCCAATCTAAGCACTGATAACCTGCCAAGATTTGGGATAATACTGTTAGTATGACCCTGAAGTGAAAAAGAAGTCCTGTTAATGGCAGACTTAGTCAACAAGCTGTCCGCCTCTGCAGAACTTAATAACAAATGAACAGATCATATAAAAGCTTGTAAAAGATATATATGAACCAGTAACAAGGAAAGGGATCTCTGGAAACAACCCCAATAAAACCAAATTTGCATGGCTCCATACCACTTTAGTGAGAAAATTAATTGTGTGACGTCTATTAGACTAAATTTGGAGTGCAACATGGTTTCATTTGATTATGTTATAATATTAGTGTCTAATTTAGTTAACTAATTATTCTGTTTTTCGCTGAAAAATGTGCTACACCTAATGAAATCATAATTGTTTAATGTAATAATGCAGTGGTGGTACGTCATCCGGCAACTCTTGTCGTCTTTTGTGCGTTATTAAATAATTTGAATTACATTTTTAACGTTATAATGTGAAAACATTATCAGCGTGTTACATTGTGCACATTGCCTTTAAAGAGCTGGTGATATTAAGCAGTTTCTCTTCTGGTAACTAAGCCCCTTCCAGCCCCCTTGATCCTCCGTGGTTCAGCTTATCTCTTATCATCTGACCTCATAACATGCAGGTCTGTTAGTCATATCAGAGAGACGTATGGGAGGGGAAGTCCTACAGGAAATGATGTGAGCCGTTCAAATAAGGGCTGAGAAAGTTACCAATAAGGATAGAGATGCTCATTGTCAGCAGTGAAAATAAAATAAAACAAGCACCAGGGAATCCGAGACAGTATCAACTGGGATTATGCAGCTATGTTCTCCACTTAAGGAGGTATGGACGGAGTATCGCTGCAGCTCTGACGGACATATCTCAAATTCCCAGTCCAGCACTCGCTCTGCCTCTCATTAGACATGCCAATCATTAATAAGCATGCCTCTGAAAGGCTTGCCGTGCTAACATGATCTGCGCCTGGGTCATCAGTCAGAGTCTAGACTGAGTAAATACTTCAGGAGGCAGTGATTGAGTTTCTCCAGAGACTTTGAAAAACTATGGCTGCAAGTTAGGGAGGCAGACATGTCAGATGTTATTATAAACGGGCGTAGAACAAGAAGCGTGGCCATAAAGTAAGCTCCTTGGAGCAGAAAATAGACACAAGCCTTTCCAGTCTGTATGTAAAATTAATTGGAAAATGTATACATTGTCTATTCCATACTACTATTACTACTACTGAGCTGCGAGTGAGATGATTGTAGGAGGAAAAATAAATTAGTTTCACAGGGATTTGTTGAGAGCAATAAAGACCTTCATATCCTCTGTGTGTTTTATAAAAATGCTTATGCAGGGAGGTGAGAGGCCGAACAAAGGAAGCAGAAGACGTGAGCTGCACATGCATATAACGGTCATTGTTCCCCGGCTGTCCATTGAAGAACCACTTCACACAAGCTTATAATCGCTCGGGCATTAAACATGACTTCAAGCACCAGTTTGCTGTGTCTTGGTAAAACCCTGTCCACCATTCAAGTGGTTTAGAAGTATCTCAAAGACTGCCATCGCTCACAGAAAACATGTTTATCCCACGCACTTGGATGCAAGATTGCTTAATGACGCTCTCTCCCGAGTATTCCTTGTGCATTGTGTGGGTCTAATGCCAAGAAGATCCATGCTTCCTTTCCTAGTAGTAAACAGTTTCTACCATGTTTTTCCTCACAGGAAGCAGGTCCTGTTTTCCGTCTGTCTGGACAATTGTGTCCACAGCTGGCTTCCCTCCACCTGATACCCAGGCCTTTCCTCAATCCAATACAGACACTGCTATTGGCCGGCCAGCATAAATGAAAACAAGGTAAAATAAATGTATTTTCTCATAAATACATATTTGCATTTTGGCTGAATTAGACACTAAGACGTGGCAAATCGCACCAGATTTGTTGATTTTAGTGGATTAGAACTAAGGGTGCAATGGTACAGCTAACCCACGGTACAGCTAACCCACGGTACAGCTAACTCACGGTACAGGTAACCCACGGTACAGCTAACTCACGGTACAGGTAACTCACGGTACAGCTAACTCACGGTACAGCTAACTCACGGTACAGGTAACCCACGGTACAGCTAACTCACGGTACAGGTAACCCACGGTACAGCTAACTCACGGTACAGGTAACCCACGGTACAGCTAACTCACGGTACAGCTAACCCACGGTACAGCCAACTCACGGTACAGCTAACCCACGGTACAGCTAACTCACGGTACAGCTAACCCACGGTACAGGTAACCCACGGTACAGGTAACCCACAGTACAGCTAACCCGGTACAGGTAACCCACGGTACAGGTAACCCACGGTACAGCTAATCCACGGTACCGTCCGTAACTCAGTTTTTCGGCTACTACCAATGTTGCTCCAGGCTTTGTAAGCCTACATTGGCATCCAAACACAACATGTACAACACATTTGTGCTGCTCACTTTGACTGCTATGGACGGCGATTACATTCTAATTAACACTGAATGTAAGATGTCAATATCAGAATTTTTTGTAAGCTAACGCTAGCCTGCTAGTGCGTATCAACCACATTGCAGTTAAACAAATAAAATGAATGATTGACAAAAGCTTTAGTTGGTCTCTTAACGGTAAGAGTTGGTCTTGTTTGTCTCAATAATCGCGCCTCAAGTCTCTCCTGGGTTTGGGAGCAGAACAAGCCCAAAATAGCAACTGCACATTTGGAACAAGCCCAAAAATACAAAACTTGCAAATCCCAATATTTACACGTCACTTGTTCAAAATAAGAAGCTTATAATAAGCGGACCTAGCAATTATGGCTGCACTTTGAACCTGTTACAAAAGTGTGATAGCGAGTGGAGGCACAACAGTGATTGGACATTACCTTGTGGTGACAGGCACGCACAAACACACACACACACACACACACACACACACACACACACACACACACACACACACACACACAGTGGCCTGTAAAGCATCAATGAAAAATGAATTGCAGGACCAAAAACCCACGGTCTATAATGTCGTATTGTTCTGTGCAGAGCGGTATTTTATCACGTACCGTTGCATCCATAATTAGAACTGCCTCCATTACATTCAGCCTCCTCCTTCCTGCTCCATTGTTCTCCTTACTTTGTCCCTGAAAGCCTCACACATTTCTATTTACTATTGTGTTGTTTTATCATTCCCCAGGGGTCATTCATTTGATCCAAAAGAGCAGGTCTTCTACATGTCCGTACACAGAATCTGGAGCTTGATCAAACATGTGTCACATCCTGGCAACGGGAAGAAGGCAGAATAGGAAGAAATGCAAGTTATGTTTGAAAAGTAACCCATGAAAAAATGATTGTATATTCACAATGTTGGCCCGCCTAAGGAAGCTGATAACTGCCGCTGTATAGATGTCCAAGTTTTTTTCTGCAACGTTTATCTATCTAGGCGAAGATTGCTGAACAAACAACTTTTTTTTCCTTGGTGAAATACATTGTTATCAAAACTGTTTTGCTTTGCAGGATCTGTGTACAATTGTTTCCCTATGTCAACTTCCACTCTCAACGGTCAGCAAGTTTCTCAGGTCAGCAAAGTGTCTATAAGTTATTATTTCCTCACAGCAAAGGATGTTATTTCTGGTGTTTGTAGTTGAACAGCTGGAAAGAGGGACCAGAGGAATTTGAATGCTAATCAAGAGCGTAACATGGCTGACATGGGTAGTGAGTTCATACAATTTGCTGTTCTACCTTATGAATATTTAAAAATAAAAGGGAAAAAAGCATTGTTTATAAACTGAAGTAAAATATAAAAAGATAAATATCATAAAACAAAAAGTAATCCAAAAACACAAATGGATTCACTGCAAAAACATGAAGCTTACCAAGTACTTTCTTCTTATATCTAGCAATAATATCTTAATTATATTGTTTTGAGTATAATTTACCTACTGACTATACACTGCAAAAAGGTGATAATTTCACTTGACAAGATTTCTTAAATTAAGATTATTAAATCTACATATAAGCATGTTGAATGTTTAAAAAAAGAAATTAACTCTTAAACAAGATAAATTATCTAACACTTCTAAGTCTAAAGGTTTTTTTTTTTTTATCTTGGTAAGAAACAAATAATTTGCAGTGCACTCTGTTCGGGCCAGTTCATCGCTGCTTGCAGCTTTAATTTATCTTGTTTTAAGACTTAATTTCTTATTTTAAGCGTACAACATGCTTATTTCTAGATTTAATAATCTTAATTTAAGAAATCTTGTCAAGTGAAATTATCTGTCCATGCAGCAAGATCATTTCTCTCAGATTTAGTGTTTTTATCTTGTTTTTAGACACACCTTTTTTGCAGTGTAGCTTTATGTGTTTATTTAATTATTAGTATTATTATGTGCTTATTTAACTATCTTATTTTTAAAGACTTGTTTTTAGGATTGACATTGTGAGCTTTTTCATGCTTCTCAAGCTATTCAACTGTTGAATATGGTGAGTTGCTGCCTAAAATATTGGCTCCAGTTGAGAGTTTTAGTTGCATGTAGTTTGAATGATATTTCAAAAGCATTTTCTATCACCAAAACATGCTCGTTTCAAGTATTGCTGTCTTATTTTAATGTTACTCCAGTTGGGCTATTCAAGCCACAATTGCTCAAAATAAATTCTTACAAAGAAAAATGTACTTACTGCACTGGCAGATAATTTTACTTGATTCAACGTGTATTTGCTTGATTCTAGTTATTTATTTCTTGTTGTTTGTCAGTTGTTTTTTGCAGTGTTAGCTGTAAACAGAGAAGTGCTGATGATAAGATCTGTTGCTGTTGTTAATATATATTAATATGCATTATTATTGTATTTCCTTGTTATTGTTGCTGTTGATATTTAATTATCTGTATTATTATTAGGGCCACGAGGCAATTGCACTGAGCAATCCGATACAGCAATAGCTGTAGGGACCGGTGCTCGGTGCGATTTTTTTTTAAATCCAGAGAAAAGTAAGTTGTGTTTCAGATGTGTTTTCTGACTCTGTACTGCACAGAACTTCACACAGCTGCTGGCATATACAGCCTTTTAATCTCCTGTCTCAAAGGGTCCGAAAGGTCACGTGCAAACCTTATTAATCAAACATGCTTTGAGGTGCCGCAGGATCACAGCATGACGGACGATAAAGTTGCTGTGTTAACGTCAGAACTAGGTGTGAAACAAAGGCAGAGCCCAGGAGGTGAGATGAGAGGCTGCTGGACATGGACATGTTATTGAGTCATCCATCCATATGCTTATAACCTCAATGTATGTCACACAAACATTTCATTATTTGAGATACAAGTGACTGAAACTCTCTCTCATACACACACACACAATCAACACAGGCACTAAAATATAAATAGTCTTTGATGCCTTCACAGCGGTGTTGTTGCCTGGAAACCAACAGCAGGTTAAATTGGCCTGGTGGACAATGATTAATGAAATGTCACTGCAATAGTTTTCTCTGCTCGTGCCCGCAGGTCAGGAAAACCTCCCCCACCCCCAATTATAAAAGCTGTGTTTGTGGACAGTAATGTCACGAGGCAAGAGGGATGAGGTGTTGCTTTTAATGCCTTCCTGCCCGCTTCGTCCAGCATCTGACAGAGGCGAGCTACAGCCCTTTGACAAATATGTTCTCTGGGATTTTATCATCTGTGGGCTATGTTAGGCAGTGTGGATCCAAAGCTGTCCAACATTTCTTTTAGAACAAAATGTGCAGCAGTCTTAACTGACTGGTTATGTTATGATTGCACGCTACTCCATAACCAGAGGTTGGGAAAATATTCAAATGCCTACCTTCAGTAAAAGCACTAATACCACACTGTGAAATGACTCCACTACAAGTAAAAGTCCTGCATTCAAATCTAACAGAAGTAAAAGAACAACTTACTTAAAGTATCAGTTGTACTTGTTATGCAGAATGGCCCCACTGAGATGTTTTATATATTGTAAATATATTATTGGATGATTTGTATTAATGCATTTATGAAAGCAGCATTTTCAAGATTTCAACAACTTAATAAACTGTTATGAGGTTTAAAAAGTTTTAAAAAGATGAATGAAAAAATGCGTAGTCACATTAAATGTGTTGTGTTTCATGTTAAATCTCGACCTGAAAACTAACTAATGCTGTCAGCTAAATGTAGTGGAGTAAAAAGTACAATATTTGCCTCATAATGTGGTGAAGTAGAAGTATAAAGTTATAGAAAATGGAAAGTACAAGTGCCAAAAAAATGTACTTCAGTGCAGTACTTGAAACCGCACAAGGAGGCTTTAACAAATGTTCAGATGCTGAAGTTCATTTATTTGTTCATCTCAAAAGCTGTTTAACTGATTACGCCTTTATCCGTCCACATTTCTTGCTCAATTAACACCTTATTTGCTCCACAAACGATCCAGACAGATTTTTAATTGTCTAAAATTGACCCCACAGTACATCAAAATGTGTCTTTAAATGACTACAGCAAATTCTCGTAAGATGAATCGCCAATGTGAATGGAAAAAGGATGAAAGATGAATTCTATCCTCATGTAACCAATTGTAGTCAATGAAATAAAGCACATTTAAAGATCTCTTATGGTGCAATCTGTCTTTGTAAAAACTGTCTGTGATTGTGAGTTTGAGATCCAGATGATGCAGAAAAAACTTGTATACCTACTATGGCATTGTGCTTTGTCAATTAGAGTCACATGACTTCAAGGACTAACAATCATTTTTATCTTGCAGTTCTGCTTATGGACTTTATTGTATTTTTATTTTGTCTTTCTCGTCTTCCTTTATATCTTCCTCTTCTTCTGCTTTTACTCTTTGCTGCTGCAAAATGCCCAACTCAACGCCAATATCTTAAATCTGCACAGAAATTAATGCAATTGAGATTTAATCTGGCCTCCACATACAGCAACTTTACCTTAAATGATATATTAAACATCTTCAGGTAGTGCGTTTTTAATATATATGCCTTCGGTAGATCAACTTCAATAACATAATTTTGTTCTCTAAGTGCTTTTTTATGATGGGTCTATTGGTGCCAAGCTATGGAAGCTCATTGAAATTCAACATGTTCAGACTGAATTACCATTCTGTTTCTGTTCTATTATACAAGATAATATAGAGGCATTAGAATGTTCCAGCTCTCAATTGACAGCAAAGGCCATACAGTGACATTCCTGCTTAGTATGCATTGATTTGTACTTGTCACGGCCCCCAACGGTCCTCCTGTCCCTGTGACCCCCATTCCTCTGGTGTATTCAACGTACCCAGTTTGTCTCTGTGTGTTTGTGTTAGTAAGAGTATTCCTGTTCCTGTTCCTGTCCTGCCATTGGACCCAGCAGACCCACAAATTTGGGGCCAATTGTTATAAATAGACCTAGTCTTTGTCTTAGTCCTCTGGAGTCACCATTCAGCCGACATGATCAAATCACATGACATCACGACGTAAACACAAAGCAGCATGGAGCCCCTTCCGTTAACTTCCCTCTGAAGCAGCCCACAATCAATTTTGGAGGTATCTTCAGCTGAGACACCTCCTTGTCACTACTTTTGGCTCTACACACACACCACCCCAGGGCATGAACCTTATTTAAGAGATTTTACGGATTGCAGAGATTAGCCATGGCGCCTCCCATTATTATTCAATGCTTATGAGTAATTCTGGTTATCCATCTAACTCAGCTCTGAGAACCTTATGGGAAAGGGATCTGGGCATAACATTTACAGAAAATGATTGGGAGACTATTGTTGGAATCACTAAGCAGGTCTCCAGGGAAATCAAAATAAGGTTAATTCAGTTTAAAGTCCTTCATCGATTCTATTGGTACCCAAGTAGGTTATTCAGGCTAGGGATGAAAGACACACCGGACTGTTGGCGGTGTGTAGGGGAGCTGGGTACACTAACACATGCCCAAAGATTCAGACATTTTGGAAAAGGGTTCATGAGATTATCACAGAGGTCATAAGAGTGGATTTTGAGTTCTGTCCCAGTCTTTACATATTAGGTAACCCTAAACCCATGGCCCATATTGTAAAACCCTTAGCCAGCTGGATTCAGACAAGTATAATGATTGGTAAACAGATGATAATGAGGAAGTGGAAAGATGCAGAGGGCCCGGTGTTTCAAGACTGGCTTACAGAGTTAGGCAAAGTAGCTGCTTTTGAAAGGATATCCTATAGTATAACAAATTATATTGATAAATATAATGAGAAATGGGGAATGTTTTTAAGACTATATTCTTTACAGGGTAGCTAAAATGTATCTGCATACACTGATCATTATGGGCTGTTCTTGGGGGTCTGGCATGGAAATGAAGGGGGAGGCAGACTGGGTTCATTACAGGTCAATGTTTAGATTATTTGTAGACAGTGAATTAACATATTGAGCATGGATTAATTGTACCTGTAATGGACTTCTTATGTACTTATTTTTATTTTTATTGTTTTATTTATTTATTTGTATTTATGTTTTATTATCATAAGATTGTGTATCTTAATCTTGCCCCTTTTTTCCTTTTTCTCTCCTTTTCTTAATTGGTTGTTAGTGTGGTCTTGTAAAAAAAAATGTAAAAACTCAATAAAAGAATCATAAAAAAACTTCCCTCTGAAGCGCTGGCTTGAAACTTCATGCCCGTTTTTGTTTGATGATAAGCCAAGTAAAAGACATATGGTCAAATATATTTAGTATACAAATATATAACTAGTTTACCTAACTAGAAGCATTTAAAACTCTTCAGAGAGCATGATTATGTTTTGAAAGTAAAAAAACATTTCAAAATCAGATTTTATGTTGTTTTGTTTTGTGTTCAAAATGTTGATCCCCACGTCAAAGCGAAAAAATAAGTATCAGGTCATAAAGATGAAGTTGTGCTGAAAAATATGGAAAACATTTTTTTAAAGTGGTATATACAAGCATTTTGAAAAGTCTTAAAAACTGGCAAAAATATAGCCCAAGACTCCAAAGGGTTTTAAATATAACTTCAAGTCAATTTTTTATTGCTTTTAACTTCCCTATGGGTGACTAATGTTAGACTGTTGCCCAATGTATTATGGATGAAATGAGACACATCATTGGAAAGAAACAGCAACAGTCAGTTACTTTTGTTCCGGTACTTTGGAGTCGTACCTTGCAAGGCAGCTAGATTCTCACGATATCACAAGATCACACGAGCATCATCTTAATATTAATGCAACAGACAGGTTTTACTGACAACATAAGACCAATATAAGGCCAAGACTACTTTTAAACTATGCAACCCTGGTTACACAACCCCACATGTCGACCCTTCCACTTATTTCCAGATTGGCTGTTCCAGTCGCAGCTGTACACACTCAAGTCACTCTTCAAGTGGAATCACTCATTTGTTACATCTTATGGCGATTGTTTGTTCTCTGTGCTCCTTGAATCCTGTTCGCTCTTCATGCCCTCTCTGTTCCCCGCTTTCCTTCCTGTCGTTGTCCTGCCATTCAATCACCTTGCTAATCTCCTGCTTCAGTACCTCCTGCAATAAACCTGTTATACTTTATCTGGTCCGTGTTCCATGTGGATTCACTTGCCAACAACTCGTGTTAGGAACTGTTTTCATGGCCTCTTATGATGATGTGTGCCAATGAGGCAAATGAAGACACAGCAACAACCAAAGTGGAACAGGTACTCTTAGAAATAACATTGAAATTAATGTATTATTGTAGGATAAAGAAATTGTTTTTAAAATGTGTTTTTAGCATTCTAATAAACTGTAAACCCAATGTGTTATTAGATTACGCTGCACCTTGGGTTGATGTCATCATACTAAAATAAAAATTCCCATCACCTGTCCAGATTCAGATTGTTTTATTTATCCCTGCCTCCATGTGACATGCATGAAACGCTTCGCCAAACTATGGTTTTCTACCATGTTGTTATGATGCTTCACTGCAAGCAATTTCCATTAAAAACTCAACTTATTTCTCATATTTGTAATTTTCTTTCCCTTGCTGTTTTCTTATGATGTCTTACAATCTTTGCTCGAGCAACTACTATAATGAAGGGGAAAAAAATACAAATTTCCCCTATTTCTGATGAAGAAGTCAGTAATATGACTCCGCTTTTCTATAAATTACACTTTGTCCAAATTGCAAAAGCAGTAGTGGAAGTCAAAAGGGCCCACTTTGTTGTAAATCAGATTTAGAATAAATAATAAATCTTCAGTTTTTTGGCTGACTGGAACACATCACAGACAGTTTTTCATATGCAATGTCCCTCTCCAGTAATAAAAACTGAGAGAAAACACGTGTGATTGGTCATTTTGCTTTCCAAAAACAACACATACATGTGAATAACCTCGACAACAACATATGTATCCTGTTTTTCCCTTGGCACACTAACTTAAACTTTTCAGGAGAAAGGTGCTGTTTACTATGGCGTGAGGAAGGCAATAACAGAAACAAATGGTCAAAGCCTAGTACCACCCCCAGCTGAACTCCCTGATGGGACAGATGGGGAATGGAATCTGGACCCACTGACACCCATAAATCACCTTCATTTCACACAGTTCAGCACCAGCTCCAGCCACGTTGGTGGTGTGTGACCGGTGCAATGTTATTCTCTTATTGTACTATAACAATAACTCTTATTGTACTTTTAACACCATGTAGAGTGTTGATTTTATGTTGATTTTATGATTTTTTGTTTTTATTGTATTCATGCATATTTTATTTTGTGCGGGCAGTACATTTTACATTTTATTTTATTTATTTTTATCCCATTTTTAATTTATTTTATCTTATTGCATCTTACTGTTCTATTGTTTACTACATCTCTTTGTATTGTGTTATGTATTTATTGTTTGTGCAGCACTTTGGAAACCTTGTGTTTGCTAAAATTGTGCTATATAAACAAAGGGGATTGGATTGGATATAAAAAAAAACACTTTATACGTGTGCTGGGTCAGTCTGTTCTGGATACATGTGCTGTTAATGTATCCAACACAGACATGCAAGAAAAAAAATATTACACATATCTACTTCACAACATGCATAATCCAAGAAATGTTGTGAGTTTTTTTTTTTTTTTACAAAATAATAGTCAGATATGGTTTTGCATGAAATGTTCTCAGTACACTGGTGACATCTGCTGGTCAGATACAAAAACAACAACTACCAACAAAACTAAACAATAAATTCACTGTTGATTGCAGCAGATAAACATCAGTTGGGACCGAGTCATTGGAAAGTCAAGTTATTAGAAAGGTTATTACAAGTTATTAGAAAGTTATTAGAAGTTATTAGTTATTAGTTATTAGAAGTTATTAGTTATTATAAATTATTAGTTATTAGAAAGTCTCAAGTTTTTTCACGCCAAGTCCCAAATTTAATTATATTCAAAAACAGAGGAAGACTACATTACTTTTTTTTTCAATTAAAAAATCTTGAGTGTATTTATTTGTCCTTTGTGGCCTTCTCCTGAATCTTAACTAGATGCTGTTGGATTGGTTCAAACAAAATGGATTTTAGAAATCCTGGGAATGGATAATGTTAATTCAATCAAGAAATGAAGAGAAAAAAATTGACTCGTGCCACTCTTCAGAATCAGAATCAGTAAGTAAGTTTTCACATACAAGGAATTAGCTGTGGTATATTGGTGCATCAGAACAAACAAAGCGCTAAAAATATAAATAGTGATTAAGAGAAGCACTGCGAGGCAAAAGTCAACATTCAAAAAATATAACATTTTTATTAAAAAGTTATTTTTAAATAACTTGGGGGAAGGTCAAAAGGCACAGGTCCAAGTGAAGTCATGAGTCATTGGTTTCCAAGTCCATGTTTAGTTACAAGGATTTTTTTTAATTTATAATATAATCTAAAGTAAACAAAACTTGTCTTGTTTTATTGTATTATATCTGTAGTGTCTTTTATTTCAGATAAAGACAAATGTATGTCTGTGCAGTGCTGACTGTCTCACACGGATAAACACACACCAACCTTTGCATCCATTCTCACACAAGGGCTCACCACCTCCAGATTATCCTCTGCTATAAGTGTGTGTGTGTGTGTGTGTGTGTGTGTGTGTGTGTGTGTGTGTGTGTGTATGTGTGTGTGTGTGTGTGTGTGTGTGTGTGTGTGTGTGTGTGTGTGTGTGTGTGAGTGTGTGTGTGAGTGAGTGAGTGTGTGGGCGGCAGTCTGTGTCAATCTGTGAGTCAGTCACCAGTTGGACAAGCAGGCTGATTACACACACACACACACACACACACACACACTCTTGTACTTCTATCTTTGTGAGGGCCCTCATTGGAATCGTGAATTCCCTAGCAAGGTTATAATAATAGTTATATAATAGTTTTGAATTTTTCATTACTTTTAGTTTTTATTAGTTTTAGTGTTAGTTTTTGTAATGGGGTATTTGTTGGGTGGGAGATTAAAAGAGGTCTCAGTAAATTTTGCCTTTATTTCCTTTGTCTGATACTATAATTAGGGACCGAGCACTAATGGTGTGAGGACCCTATTGAAATTGGTCCGTTTTTTTAGTTGGTTTTGTAACCACACAATACAGTTTCAGTTAATTATCATTATCATGTAACCTTTAACCCTTAAACAAACTCTGAAATCTCAAAAAAGCCTTTTAAGCCGTCCGAAATCCACTTTGCAAAAATGTCCTCACTCTGTTGGTTAAAAATGTGTTCCGGTCCTCACTTTGTAGGAAGTACAAGAACACACACACACACACACACACGTAAGACAAAGACTTTGTTGAAGCCATCTTGACCCTGTCATCACCGTCATAATCCTGTGATGAATAAGAGCCAGACAGAGCTGCAGGGAGATGCTGTGCAGGGACAAGACAGAACATAGAAACACTTCAAAGCATCATTCAGCAAAACTGTCGATATTTTTCCAACATCACTGACCAGTACTGCAAAATTATGTAATCTGGCAAGGAGGAAGGCCTCAGAACAAAGCATTTCAAAAGTTATTCTCTCTGTCTCTTTAATGAGGTGACCACTGAGAAGTATTTATTTCTGTAGAGTCAGACATCAGACATTTTCTGTTCAGCATTTGTTCTTTTTCTGTCATCACTGTCTCCATTTACAACTGTTGTCATGGTTTAAACATGATGAAATAGGGAGATAACAAAAACATCATTTTAAATGATGTTTTATTAGAAGAATAATTGGCGTCTTATATTTACAAACAAAAAAGAAAGCTGTGAAACGGTTACAGCCAGGGGGAATCTGTCAGGAGAGGCGAACCGGGCAAATGTTTCGGGCCCCAAAAGAATTTGGGAAAAGGTGTCCTGAATGGCACATTAAGTCGGAATGATTTTGTTTTCAGACACAATCCTCTGTTAATTGTGGTTTCATTTTCATTGTGATATGTTTGGAATAGATTGATAAATAAAGTTTGGAGAAGATACACAGTTTAGCTGTCAATACAAAATCACATTGTCTCAATCGTTTCATGGAAAGAAGTAAAAAATATTTGATTCCAACTTTATGGGCGACCGGACCGTGTATAAACCCCTCAGCCTCCCATAAAGGCACTAGTGCACCACTGCTTCCCCCAAATACCCCTCAGTTTGACCCCTTGTAGTTACCGTATGACATCTGGAAACTGCTACACTGCAAAAAAAGAAAAGTTGGGTGAACTCAAAATTTCAAGGTAACAAACTTCGATAAAATTTTAAGTTGGACAGTTGAACTAAATATTTTAAGTTTTGTTTTCGAGTTTGCTCAACTCTGAATTCAGATTTTTGTCAACTCAACTGTAAGTTGTACTAATTATAATTTTACATCGTAATAACTTTTAATCCTTACTTCTGCTAACTTCTGCAATGTGCTGAATTGGCACGATTGTAACGCCGCTATGAAATGTCAGCTAATGTTGCGACCACAATTTTGAGTTAGCATTGATACGCTAATGGCTACTCTTGTAGCTGTAACAAGCAGCGCCGCTAGCATCAGTTAGCCGCTAGCATTAGTTAGCCGCTAGCTTTCGCTAATGAATTTCACCTTTTTCCCGCATTTCACAACAAAGAAATAAGAGTTAGCAGAACTATTGTCCCTTGTTTTGAACCCCAACTTAAAGATATAAGTAACAACAACTCACCAACTTGTTTTTGACCAGACAACTGGCTTCCTTTGTTGTGCTAACTTACATTATTGCCCTAAATGTCAATAATTTATATTTCCAAGTTTTACCAACTTAAATCACTGTTTAAGGCCAAAAAATACAAGTTGGCTTTTTTGCAGTGTAGTTAAGAGAATCTTTGTCTTTGTCTGGGGCCCCACAGAGTCTGGGGGCCCCACTGATCATCAGGCATAGAACCTGCTGATCCACGGCACAGTCTTAGGCCACAAAAAGGTTAGAGATTGCTGACAAAAGTGGTTGTCTACTACTCAAAAAAAAAAAAAAATGGCCAAGGTTAAAAAGAACGATTATGAAAAATGTCTTTTATTCTCTCATTGCTTCAGATGCTGCCTGCAAGCTGGAATTGATTTTAAGGTGCTTCCCATTGTTTTCACATCACTTCAGGGCCTTGTCACAATTATTTCTCCCATTAATTGTTCCTTGCTAACGGACTAAAGCCTCTGCTGATGTTACATTGATTTCATACTAGAGCCTCTTTTGATGGTGTGCACTTATTCTGAAAAAGGTTCAAAATGTTAGTTTTTGATGTGCTCCACTGAGAGAGGGCTGGATTTTTTTTGTGTGACAGGGTGACATTGTGACTGTGATCAGTACACAGTAATATAATTTTGGATGTTCTGGGAGGTTTTCCAGTATAAAATAACTAATTCAGGTATTTATTACATTATGCGTCTCTCAAAGTAAAGGTGACCCTTCAATGATTTGGTTTTATTTTACAGATGTGTCTTATATAATATCTCATTATTGTTTTTCACAGATGTCATTTTTAGCCTCTGCAGCATGCCTCTGTGTGACAGTAATGTCTGATGACAGGATACATGTCCAGAAGTATGTAGACACCAAATAAAGTATGTGGAGGCAGAAGCAAGCAAACTATGACATTTCTATGATTGTATAGAATAAATCATCTCAGCATCCAGCTCACAGACTGGCTTGTTGAGCGTAATTAGGTCAGTAGAGCTCTCTGCTGGCAAACTCATGAATTATTGATTGGATATAGTCTGCCAATGTGGCGGCTCCCCTAGCACTGGAGATCATTCGTTTTCACTGGAGACAATCTGTATAATGAGTGAACTTGTGGTTTTAATGAGCATGTAAACTTAGACAGATTAAAAATAATAATAATAATAATAATAATAATAATAATAATAATAATAATAATAAATGCAATGAAGGAATATTAATGAGGTATGATAAACTTTTGTTGCGATCTCCAGATCAACTTCAATCCCTACAAAAATGCACGTGTGAGTTTATCACATACGGAGTAGAAATAAAGTGCTCATTCCACGCTAACAAAAACTATAATGATTCTGAGTTTCGATGGATTATTCAATAATGAAAATGTAATTATTTATACAAATGATTTATATTTACTTTCTGCCAGAAGATCTCCATAAATCATACACACTGGACTTTAAACCTGTGATAAATTTACATGATACAGGTGCACAAGATATTCACATGTGAAATGTAAGGAAAATAAAGTAATCCACATGTGAAATGTGGGTTATAAATCGCTTGCTCAATTTCGCATACTGTAAAAGTATGATGATGATTTTTTTGGCGGACAATGCACATGTAAAGTAGTATTCAGGCTGTTCTCATTCACTGGTATAATGAGTTATCTATCTGTAAAAGCAAGATGCGTGTGTGTGTGTGTGTGTGTGTGTGTCTCGGGCATATCTCTCTGACTGTTAGTCAGACTGACCTAAGATTTCGTATGTGTCTTGCTCATGGCACGAAGGTGTGCATCCTGGATTTTGAAGATTTTTGAATCCATTTTTCAAAATATTCTTTCCCTAGGACGTGTTGCAGCATTGCACTGTTTCCGATCAGACGCCTTTTAGGGGAGCTCCGCCCCATTGTGTGATAGGCCTACACCTGGTCAGTAACACAATTCACTCTGGATTTCCACCCTGACTCATCTCATCTGGAAGTCTATTTAGCCTACCTATCTTTAGGAGTTTTAAAGTGGCTACAAGGTTCAATTTTCCAACAATATTCGAATAGTTTCCATTGAATATCAATGTTCAATGTGTATGTGCTGGATGGTGTGCGTACCTTATGAAAAGTAAGTGTTTCATGGAGTTGCAGATGTTGTAGTGGTCTGCATAGCCACAATATATGAAACATGATAGTTATCAATTAATCTACACATTCCACAACACACCTAATAACCCTTACACACATTTTTCACATCCATCTGTTTGTGCTGCATGTAAACTTATTCCCTCCTATATCTGTGTCTGTATATATGCCTAACCGTGTTGAATGATTACGTTTCTTTTTCTTAAAATAACAATTTCTGTGTCTCTTTATATCTCAATGTACATCCATGTATTACCCAATATACACTTTGTATATTAACACTACGCAAGAGTATTACACCTCATTACACATCCCACTTTCACACACAACCTCATTTGGCCATAATTGAAAAATCTACTTAATCTCCCACTATATGAATACATACTTCCTACGGGCACTGCACTAGTACATATGAAAAGCAATGCACTACAATTCATACATAACCAACACAATTATGAGCCAAGGAGGCGCAGCTTATTATGACCTAGAAGGAAGTGAGGCAACATAGTATAAAGCACTAGAAAGTCCGTATAGAGTGGGTGGGAAACTAACATAGGACTCTGAGCCAGGAGAATCGTATTTGTGTCCCCTGTAAGTACATTCTGCGGCGTTACGTACACGTAGTTATTTCAACCCAAACCCTGATCTTTTTTTATACAATTAACAGAGTAGTTTTGGTTCCTAAACTTAACTTAACCAGGTAGTTCTTAGCCACAAAGTTAACAACTTGTATAAAACGGGCCATGTGACCGCTTCAAAATGTTAAACAGAACATAAGATATCATACAAACTGTTGTACATAAGTTTTCATAAGATATCATATGAGCTGGTGATGGATGTTGGGGAGGAGAAAGTGGGCATACTCTCCTTTATATTCCATTGGTTTTTTTTGGCTGAAAGGTGGGTATACACTGAAAAAAGAACCAACTTAATTGAACTGTTTCATTTGGTAACACCTAAATGGATTAAGTTCTTTCAAATTAATTTAATAAGTTAGATTAACACAATTGATTTTAAATTAATTTGAAAGAACTTAATTCATTTAGGTGTTACCAAATGAAACAATTCAATTAACCCATTGAAGCCTGGAAAGCGGATACTTTGTTTTGTAGTATTTGTATAAGCTCTCAAATACATTTTGAATTTCATTTCTATCTGCTACAGAGGCTGAAAAATCTATTATTTAGTAGAAGCGTTGACACTTCTGTTGAATTTCCAGAAAAACTTCAGGTTTTAGGGGCTTATTTTAAAATCGCCCAGAGGTTTTACAGGCATTTTAGGCCTCAATGGGTTAAGTTGGTTCAACTATTTTCTTTTTTCAGTGTACTGTAAATTAGCAGAAAAAGAGGTGGGTATACCCTGTGCACCTGCATATACCCTTTACTACACCACAGATGAGATTTATTGTTCGAGTATATAGGCTGTGTGTATAATGAAGCATGAGGTTGGTGGGTTCAGGGCAGTCAGGGCAAACTGCAAAGTTTTGCCCCGGGGCAACAAATGGGTTGTTCTTACATCACTAAAGAATTATTAGAAGTAAACCTTCTATTACATGATTACGATGCTAAACATGTGATATTCAGTTTGAAGGCTGATCCGATGTCTGCCAACTTACAGTCGACTTAAGCAACATTTGACTTCAGGGCTGTTGACAGAAGCAGACTCTGTCCAAATGGCAACATTTTTCCGAGCAGACCTTTGTACTAAATGGATTTGAATCAATTCCCAGATGAGCCTAACCGTGCCAATTTGTGTCAGCCCTTCTATCATTAAAAAAAAGAGCGACTCTAAAGAGGCATTCTCAGACTGTCAGGGTTTTAAGCCTCACCTTTCAGCGCTGCCGGGCCATGAATAGAAGGAAGCCTGTGAGCTTGATCTGTGGTTTGGCTGGTATATAAACTGCGGTATTGTATAACAGATCATTTTGTGAGGCTTTACTTCTCCAAAACGCAGCTCTAAGTGTGTTTGTAAGTTCATGGTGTCTAGACACACATCCTGGTGGATTGGCTGAGCGCCCAGCCAATCAGACTGAGACAAACTCACGCACACAGGGACAAAATAAAAAAAAGAATTTAAGACAAAGGACCGACACAAAGAGATATTCCTAAAATGTCCAGATGTGTCATATTTCCAGTTATATCTCTGTTTTAATGGAATCATTGTGGCAAATGTAACTCTTATAATTATCATCTTGGATAAAAGCTGATACAGTGTGCTGCATTCATTACAAAACCTGATTTGTCATAGATTAATGTCAGTGAGAAATGAGGCTGCCACAATCAATATGTCTCAAATCTCTGCAGAAAATATACTCATACACCTAAAGATTTGACTTATTGTGATTTCATTTATTATGGTTTTTCCCTTTACTTTGCTTTAACTTATTTGATCCTTATGTATCATATTTAGACCTTTTTTTGTATTTACATTAATTATTTCCCCTTGTGGAGCATTGGATTGACTTTTTTTTTCACTGCTCTTTGAAAAAATGTTATTATTTCTACTATATGATTCATTACATTACATTTGACATCAATTATAGTCTTGGTTGTCCACTCAAGGTGCCAGAGTCAGCTGACTGTTCTCACACTGTCTTCCTGTGTGTGTGTGTGTGTGTGTGTGTGTGTGCGTGTGTGTGCGTGCGCATGAGAGAGCGAGGGAGAGAAATAGTCTGTGAGCTCTTCCCCCTTACTTTATTCTTTCTTATGAAGACAAAATAAATAACATATGAAGAATAATGTTATCATTTTTTGGAAAGGTTGAGTGATTTCGGATTGTGACCTTTAACAGAGAGGATTAAATCCAGCTGTTGCAGGGGGACAGTTTGTGCTTTGTATCAGCTTAATACTTTTATGACTTCCTGACTTTTATGAGAAGTGCTTACAAACCTGATTTTGACCTGATAACACATTTCAGAAATATGCTCCAGAAAATGATTCATTACTTCTGTCTGGGTGTTCAGGGACGCCAGTATTTATAACTATTTTTTATGCAATACTATCCCTCTCACTTTCAAAATGACTATGTGATTTTTTTTCCAGCAGTATAACAGTTGAGAGTTTTTGACTTTGAATTTTCGTCTCAGCACCTATTTAATTTTTTTTGTTGGCGCTCTCAAATTTTTGACACAGAGTACCTTTAATTTTTGACTAAAGATCCCCATAAAACTGTCACATACACTAATTACCAATTACTACTAAGGTCTAACATACTAACCATGCATCTGTCAGTATTTGCTTACACCACGTGGCAAATGGAGAATTTTTGGGGGACAGATCCTAGTGTGCAACACTCCATCTGATGCAGATTTCAGCACATGTGCAAACGCACCCCTGTCATTTTCTTACCAACTCCTGCAGCTGGGAAAAAGAGTAGTATATAGAGAAATGTATTGAGTTGTCATTGGGGTTAGTTGCAACACTTAAACAATATAGAAAAATAGATTAAATACTTTACAATTTCCCTAAGACACTACTCTCTAATTTATACAATACATAATTTATATAACAACAGTATTGTAAGAAGTGTGGTGCAAAAAAACATTTCATACCTCAAAATCTGACTGTAAAATCCTCCTCCTACACGCAAATTTATTTTTTGCATGCAACATCAGATATATATATATATATATATATATATATATATATATATAGGCCTGATGTTGCATGCAAAAAAGCACGTATATATAGCTCAAAAAGCATGACACAGTTCCTTATCTGGTGCAGTCACAATGTTTTATGGTTATTTCAGTGTTTTATTACCTTCATGAAATGAGCAGGGCAGGTCCTGTTTATGGCAAAGGAAAACTTCCACTAACCTACGACCTAAATTCCATAAAAGTTGGGACGCTGTGCAATATGTAAAAAGTTTTTTTTTTAAATTATATTATACTGGGGAAAAAAAAGTTTCCCAGTTAAAGCACTAGATATCATGTATTTTGCACTGTATTTATTTATTTAAAAATAATAATTATTATTATTTATTTTCACAGCTATTTGGAATCAGGGTTGTACTACTGAACTAGCCTACATATTACATGGTTATCAAAAAAAAAAAAAAAAAAATAGGCAAAGAGATCAAGTTGGCTAATTTTGCATTGAATACTATTATTTACATACAGGATAGGCTACAGCAGTGGGCTCTGTGGGTCTAGATATAAGACATTATGATTACAATTAATGCAAACTGCGATTGTTATTGATGTGAGAATGGGGTCATGTGTGGAATATTACATGCTAATTGTCAATGTGTGTTTCTATGGAAAAGAAGCAGCCGGTGCTGCACCTTGTCCGGCAGGTAATCGTCGCAGTGGGATTATGCACCTTTGCCCTCCGGCAGTGTCAACAGTAGCCTAAGCTGCTCGCTGAGATGCCACTGCGACCAAATCCACCAGCAGCAACCGGTTTGTCACATGACTAGCGTACAGCTCTGCCTGCCTGTGTGTGTGTGTCTCTCTCTCTGGCTTTTCTTTTTTTCTTCTTTTCTTTTTTTTTATTTCCGCGTTCACCGAGGGAGCGCTGGGGCTGAATGAGTTTTCCCGGCCGCTGTGTGTCTCTACCTTTCACGCCGCGAAACTGCGTCGCCGTGCGGGGATCTGTCGGGCGGGGGGAAACTCACGCAATCGCATCGCCTGGACCCACGCTGCAGCAGGACCATGCTCACGCGGGTGAAATCGGCGGTGGCCAATTTTATGGGAGGTATGATGGCTGGTGGGTCCAACGGTGACCATCAGGGCGGCTCGGATCTGCCGCTGAAATACCCGTACTGCAGACCGGAGTTCCTGGGACTGTCGCCGGACGAGATAGAGTGCTCGGCGGATCACATTGCGAGACCGATCCTCATACTGAAGGAGACCAAACGGCTGCCTTGGTCCACCGGCTACGCAGAGTGAGTAACCTGTATGCGTCCATCTTTTCTTTGCTCAGCACACAGCATCCTCTGGAAGTGAGCGCGTCTTTCCAGGACCGCTGAGATCATCCGGCAAGGCGTAAACACGCTTTTGTTATTATGGCAGGATTCATGTGATTTGAAAGTAGGCCAAGGTGCAGCAGCTTGCTTTTTCTCCAATTCAGTGATAGCTTAGCCTCCAATATAAACATCTACATAACAGATAAGGTCGCTATAATGTAGGCCATATAGGAAAGCTTTTATTATTGTGATGGTGGGGGGGAAAGCCTATTGGTGCAGTACTGTAAATGAGTAAATTCTAGTGTTTTTTAAAAAGAGATCACAAGATCAACAATAAACTGCACCCTCAGAGATACGTGAGGTGGTAAACTGGTGCAAATAAAAGATGTTATTGCCATTCACAATAAAACCTGTTTCAGGACAATAGAGTGTCTCAGTAAAGCCGGTAAAACCGGACAGCGTTCTTTACATTACATGGGACACACAGCTGTCACTTGTAGAGCAGCACGTTTAAAGTATTTGCTCATCCAATGTTTGCTTTGTCAGCCACTTAAAGGCATCCTAAAATCACCAGCCGGACCTGAGATCATCTGTTGTATTATTGATATCACATCTAATGTTTGGGCGTACACAATCCATTTGGCTCGCCGCATCTTCCTGCCAAGGCTCTAATAAACCGGCTGTGTTGTGTTTCAAAAGGACATATTATAAATAGCATCTAATTCAGCGGCTCGACTCATGAAAAGCAAAGTTGTTTGTTGTTAGTATGGGAGTGCAGCTGCAGAAAAATGGCAGAAAATGTAGACTTGGTGATATATTTTTCTCATGGCCATAAACAGGAAATGGGAGCCAGGAATGACTTAATTTGCATGCAGGAAAGAGCAGTGTGCTGTACACCTCCTCAAGCTAAAAGAAGATCTGCACTATGCAAACAAAACCTTTTCACGTCATGTAGTGCACATTTACCTTTGACAGGACATGGCTCCGAAGTAGGATGAACTCATCTCCAAACACCCCGCGAGCACAGAGTCAGAATCACTTCTACTCATACAATCCCACACAAAGTACCTGGTGCTTAGTGAGGCTGTCTCATAACTATAGAGGTCACAGTTCAGTCCTTGAGGCAATCCTCACTGCACAGTGTGTGATGCTGCAGTTTAGTGCCCTGAATTCATAAAATCACAAAGAGGAGTTAGTTTGCTCTGTGTTTCCTCTTTGCATAAAGCTTTATCTTCATGCTGTTGATGGGCAGTTTTGATAGAGCGGACGTTTCCTTCAGCCTGATTGTTTAATCGATACTGTTCAGTAAGGACACAGAGTGCAGGAACTCCCCCTATCTCGTTGCATCTAATGTTTCTAATGTTGCAGTCGTCCTGCTGTGAACCCAATACATATCTGCAAATGCTTGTCATCTTAAGACAGCCAGGTCAGTGACACTCCCTCAGGCAACTGGTCTTCGATTACAAGGCGTAAACAGGACACGTTAACACTTTACCAGGATAGAAAGAGGGACTGAGGCTACGACAAAAAAAGTATTTTCAGTATCAAATTCTTAAATATGTCCCAGAGCTCAAGGTGACGTATTAAAATTACTTGTATTGTCTGACCAACAGCCCCAAACCCCAAATTATTAAATTTACTGTGATGTAAAGCAAAAAAAGTACAAAAAGCAGCAAAATCCTCACATGTCAGAAGGTGGAACCAAATGAAAATAGGCATGTGTGCTTGATTAATGATTCAATGCTTACTAGTGGTTGGTGAATTTCTTTATCACTGATTAATTGACTGTTCGGGTTCTATAAGAGATCTATACAGTCTCTGCCTCCATATAATGAGAAAATCCTTTGAAAATGTTTGATTCTCATACACGCCCTCCATATGCAAATCTGCCATGAAGAATTTTTAATCTCAAGACGAAAAAAAAGAAAGGAAACCATCTCCCACTGCTGTGTTCTAAAGTAGGCTGCATAATTTTAGTTAAAAGGATTTTCTTTTCTTTGCTAATTGTGTCTTTCAATATTAATCATAACATTGCTGGTTGCTGTGTCTTATAAAAATCACTATTGGACAAGATTTATATATTTATACAGGATCCGTTATAAGGCCCTACTTCATGTGTAGATGTCATGATGCTGCCAGGAGTGTGAGTGTGTGTGTGTGTGTGTGTGTGTGTGGTGTAGCATTAGCCAGGACTGAGCCATACTGGGGGATTTGTCAACAGCTGGCTGACCAGCGGGCTTTGTTGTTGTGAAATCTCACTGCCAGTGGAGAAACCTGAGCCCATATGAGATGATGTGATGTGAGGGTTAGCAGGGTCAGATACTGATGGCGCTCAGTGGTGAACCGCCAGGATACTTCCAGCGCTCTGGGAAAATTAACAGTTACCTTGGTAGCATTTGGAAGAGCTATAATACCTGATGCTATACATATTTTTAATATATATCTTATTTGAAGAAGATATGGCTCGAAGGGAATAAGGTTGTCAAAAGTATTGATATTTTGATACTTTTTCAATACTGCATGTTTAAATTATACAATATTGACATGCATTAGTTTTAAAAATACTAAAATAATTATAATAAACTGATCCAAACATCAGATTTTAATTCCTAGGCTGCACAGATGAAACGACAGGGAAGAAAATCAACTGTGTCTTGGTTTGTATACAGTGTGTAGGTTTTTTCATTTAAAAATAAATAAAAAACAGTTTTGTTTGCCTCAGATTTCTTTATCTGTTTGCAAGGTATTGAAAGAAGTATCAAGTACAAGTATTGTATCAAAGTTTAAAATTCTCGTGGCGTGACAATCTTAATAAAGACGTCTGAAATGGTTACATTACATTAAATTACATTACATGTCATTTAGCTGACGCTTTTGTCCAAAGCGACCTACAATAAGTGCATTCAACCTGAAGGTACTAGACATAGACCCCAGGAATCAAGTAAGTGTGTGCATCCTGCCAATTTTACTATATAAATACTCATATTTGATTTTTGGAGAAACAAGTTATTTTGTTTTTACGTCTTATTTCCACATCCTGACTCTTTTTCTCACATTCAGCAGGAATGTAAAATCAAAGTTCAGGATCATGCAGGATGGATTGCACATTCCTCCTCTGTGTTGTGTTATTCTCCTGCACAGCCCGGCCCGTCTCTGAGCAGGCCTCTCTGAACTCAGCTCGAGGTTATCCTGGGTTATTGTTCTGCTCCCTGTGGAGGCAAGACAAGCAGCACTCCAAGCTTTATGAAAAGGATTTGATGCACTGTCTCGGAGTGTGTGTGCTGTCAGGTCCAGTGAGCATGGTCACTTGAATGGATCAGTGAGAATTGTTCACAAGACTCTCCTGTCCTGCGCACTTACAGGCGGTTGTTTTATACACCAGCACTGACCACTAATGATTCTGCCCTGTGCACCCAGTTTCACTGTGAGGATGTAGTTCACGAGGAGGAAACAGCTCCTGATGTCACCTTCAGTTGAGTGCAATGAGGCGTGCTCTCTCCAGGAAGTCTTTTCAGTTTTGGAGAGGCTGACCTTGCCGTGACCGTGTCCATTCAAAAAAACAAAAAATGCCAAGTGCCACATGTTCCTATTACAGTTAACACACCTTATATTAATACTTGTGGTGCAGTCAGAAAAGTGTTACTAACTTACATCACAACCTTCAGGTTAATGTACACATGAAGCAGTTTGCACACTTTAACCCATTGAAGCCTGGAAAGCGGATACGTCGTTTTGTAGTATTTGTATAAGGTCTCAAATACTTTTTAAATTTCATTTCTATCTGCTACAGAGGATGAAAAATCTATTATTTAGTAGAAGCGTTGACACTTCTGTTGAATTTCCAGAAAAACTTCAGGTTTTAGGGGCTTATTTTAAAATCGCCCAGAGAGTTTTACAGGCAGTTTTAGGCGTCAATGGGTTAAGTTAACCCTCTATGGTACGCATTATGATGGCAGTTAGGAAAAATATGTTTGGAGTGTTTTTTTGTCTTAAAATAGACTAAATAAATATAATCTGAAGAAATGTCATAGTCATTTTTTTGGAAGGTTTTTTTTGTTTGTTGCCCGTAGGCAACATTGTCCCAAAACGGTGCTCACATTAACATCATTTATTTAATAAACATGTGTAAAAGATTTAGTAGCTTCAATGCGTAACATTTTAAATGTAATAACATTATAAAAGGAACTTTTTCAACTGGTTTCCTGTCTGAATTTTGCTTGTAGGCAACATTGTACCATTGAACCAACGGCCCATTGAAATTAATGTCTGGAGTGGATGAAACTATCAAAAATAAAGGTCACCTATGATGTAAAGCTGTTTCCTTCGGAAAAGTCTACAAAAAAGGATTTCAATATGGCCTCCTGGAAGTCAAATGATGACAAATTAAAGCATTGCTAGTGGTTCCCTAGACTCTCCCCCTTTTTTTAAAGTATCGCATCTTTCAAAAACCTGTATTGTAGAAATTTGACAGGCCAAAAAATGGGTATGTTGCCTAAGGGCAACACCGTACCATAGAGGGTTAATAAAGGCCTTCTCATTAACAGCCATAACAACTTTAAACTTAAAATAATAATCCCTGCCTTCATTTCTGATTCTAGTGTCTACTTTGTTTTCTTTGAGTCACTTTTAGGAGGAAGAACAGTGATGGGATGAGAAAAGAGACAAAGTCTAGCGGTGGAAAGATTATGTCCAACCAAATTCTTTAGTAGCTAAAAGTAGAGATTCATTAGGCCACTTCAGCAGTAGGAGAGATCAATTTTCAGTGGTACTTTGGCAAAAACACAGTCCTAATGGGCTTCACCTCAGCTCACATTTTAATCCTCATTCTTTCTCTCTTCACCCCTAACAACTTGCTTGTAGGGGGTCAATTATATCTAAAATCTTCACTGTAATAAATTATTCTGTAGTCATTTCATTTTACTTAATATATTTGATAAAATGTATTAAATATAAATGCGTCCTTGATTTTGAGGCAGTTGTTTAAGTAACTTTAATATAAAAATGTTTGAGATGGAATCTACTTATTTTGATCACATTAAATATAATCTTTATGTGTATGTAACTCTAAATCAAGAGAATTTTGAATGAATCCAACACAATAAAATTAGTCTGTTTTTAATTGACAGGCACTTCCTGTTAAGTTGTTATTAACTCAACTTGTAACGTAGTTAGATTTAATTAATAATATTGCATGCAATCTGTTGCCTCAATTTTATTGACTAGCTATTGTTTATCTTTTTTTACAGTATTATCATCAATCATTTATCAGTTACTTTAGTACTTTAAAAGAAAAACCTTGCCTTTTCATCTTTAACTATAATTTAACAAAAAAAAATAATTTTAAAGAAATGAAAAAAAAGCTATATAAATTATAAATATACACAATATAATACATAATAAAATAATACATTCAAAATAAAACAAAAATTATAATACAAATAAATTAGATTAAAGTAAATAATCTAAAAACCTCCTGAAAACTACTGAACATATATTCAATATATATACATATAATTATAAATAAAAAATAAATTTGACCAAAATAATGGTATATTCAACATTTTGATAAGCTAAATTCAACATATTCCAGTCTGTAACTCGCCATAAAGGTGCAGCACTGTAAAGGAAGTTAGGCTAAATTTATTACAAGACAAAATAAGAGCATCACTGCAAAACTCAATGCAGCACAATAAACATTTTATCTCAGTTACTTTGTTTTCAAAAATTGGAAGCCAAAATCATTGGTGAAAATAAATTACATTACATAATTGATGAAGTGCCTAGCCCTTCTTCCTTATTGCCATAGAGGAGTCGTAGCACTTAGAGGGTGAAGAGTAAGCCTTTGCAGCCACTGATTCATTCATTCACTCATTCATTCATTCACTCACTCACTGTTTCACTCTGGTGATTGCAAAGTTCAATCTCCAGCTTCTCCTTGTGTCGAAGTGTCTTTGAGCAAAAAAAATAAATAAGAAAAACAAAAGAAACCACAAACAAAACCAAAACAAAACATGTAGGACACTGTATGCATTGCAATAACAATAATACTTATACTTATAGTAAGGAAAAATAATACAAAAAAACAACCTAGGCTCACCATTGCTGATGTCGTGTACTACACACTACAGTTCACATGGATGAATGGCACAAGTGTAAATGCAAATGCTAGAGGGCTGCTAAGTGGCTTTAAGTGGGCACAACCTTAAGTTTACCCAAGTATGTCAGCACTGGATCCCAAACAGAAAATAATTTATCCCTAGATCTCCTGAGAGTGTATTTTATTTTCTCTAACTGTATGAACTGCATTCATCGGTTTATTTTTATTTATTATTTTTATTATTATTTTTTGGCCCACCACCACTCCCCCACTTTTGGAGGACAACTTTATTTTTATTTACAGAACAAGAAAAGGTCAAACAACTTAAACAGAAAATAAGGTAAAATCAAAAAAATAAAGAGTAGATATTTACAACACCAGGTGTTTGATAGATTTCTGATAGTTAATAGGTAGGAGGAGGGTTATTGTGTGGCCATACATATATGCTGATAAGCAAATCAGCAGACAGACAGATCTGCCATCGGTTTATAAATGTGTATGAAATGGTGAATGTCGGCACGTGTCGTAAAGCTCTTTTTTTTAAAAAAACAATATGTTTATTGGTTTTCACAGCACACAGTGAAAAACAAACAAACACAAAGAACAATCAAACAAATAAAATAGAATATATAAAAATAAAATAAAATAAAAAGAACCCACACTGGGCTATACTACACTACAACTCGGCTCACAGACACAGAGAAAAAATAAATAAGTAAAAAAAAGTACATATCGACAGATGATTCAGAAATTATATAGATACAAAAATAAATGACAGTTAAGCACCCCACATGTTCCAGTCCTATGTAAATCCTCATGTAAATATGGTTGAAATACTCATACCAATGTATAACATAAAAGGGTCCCATATTCTATGAAAGATGTCCTCTTTATCACGCAGCATACATGTCAGATAGTCAAGAGATATATATTCTATTATAACCTTATGCCAATGTGTTCCAGAGGGAGCTTTATCTGTTATCCAGTTTAAGAGAATACATTTTCTAGCACAGAAAGTTAACATTTTGTACAATTTCTTCTCATACTTATCAACAATAAAGCCATTTGATATCCCAAGCAACATGCATAATGGGTCACGTAGCAGATTCTTAGATAAAATCCTATTAATCTCCCTCCCCACCATGTGTCGTAAAGCTCTTTGAGATGTCGGTAGAGTAGATGTGCAATATAAATGCAGTCCATTTAACCTAAGCGGCTGTCTGATCAATACTTAATCAATAAGCGTGTCTGTGAGCTGAACTGTAGGACCACCGCTGCACGATGTACGTTTTGTCTGCAGGTCAGCGGACTTGTATGTGTGGGAGGACATGTCAGTAGAAGACATACTCAGCATTCATTTCTAAAGGAACAGAGATAAGAAAAGGAGCAGCTCCAGGCCGTTTAATAGTGGAATTTTAAACGCCACAAAAATCCCCTAAATATGTTGTGTTTTCCTTTACTTTTGCTGATATTTTCCCACTTTAAATTATGTTGATGTCATACTCACATTACACACATGTTGAGAGGAAGCACATGAGCAGCACTTTTTACATCCAAGGCTTCCCAGTGTTGGTCACATGATACGGCACATGGTCTTGTGTCGTTTCTGCTACATCAACACAGCACATCGCTCCCAGGCAGAAACAACGTAATGCTGTTTCGGTTCAGTGCCAGATTTCATTAACATGCAGCTTGTAACTGTAAGTAACCATTGAACGAGACACGTGACATTCAGGTTCATCGTTGTTATCTTAAGTAATTTGCTTACTGAGATGCTGAAGCAGAAACAAGTCAACACAAATACGATACAAAGAGAGAAGAAGAATTCAAAGGAGTATCTAAATATAGATTCAAAACATGTAGATATAAATAGAAAAAGTGACCGTGTATTGGAATAAAAGCATAAAAGACATAGAAGATAGGAAATATATACATTTTTAATTGATTTTATCGTGACATGAGACTCTTCTCAGGTTACTGTCTTCATTCATAATATTGTAATGGTGTCTTTTGTTGGTTTTCAAGGCTGCATTACAGTAAAATATCATGATGTTATTTTCTGAAATTACGGGCTGTTCTAGCTGTGCATTATTATTATATCCACAATACTGATGAGAATGTATTTAAAATCCTATTGTTTAAGTATTTTGTGAAAGCAACAAAAGTCAACCAAACAATACTACTGCAATATGTATGTACAATAGTGTTCAATATAATAGCAGTCCAATGTGATTTACCAGATTAATCCAGGTTTTTATTAATTTTTTTTATTGCTACAAGGCTAACAAGGTACCAGTAGGTGCAGTAGATTTTCAGAAAACCAACAAGACCCAGCATTCATGATATGCAGCTCTTAAGGCTGTGCAATTGGGCAATTAGTTGAAAGGGGTGTGTTAAAAAAAAAAATTGCAGTGTGGCATTCAATCAGTGAGGTCATTGAATCAGGTGGCCTCTATTTAAGGATGAAGCCAGCACTTGTGACTTATAACTAAACTTATAAAGAGGTGCAAACAATTATAGGCTGTTCAGCTAAAATGATCTCCAATGCTTTAAAATGGAGAGAAAAACCAGAGACACATGGCAGAAAACGGAAGACAACCATCAAAATGGATAGAAGAATAATCAGAATGGCAAAGGCTCAGCCAATGATCAGCTCCAGGGTGATCAGAGACAGTCTGGAGTTACCTGGAAGTGCTGTGACAGTTAGAAGACGCCTGTGTGAAGCTAATCTATATACAAGAATCCCCCGCAAAGTCCCTCTGTTAAAAAAAAGGCATGTGCAGAAGAGGTTACAATCTGCCAAAGAACACGTCAACTGGCCTAAAGAGAAATGGAGGAACATTTTGTGTACTGATGAGAGTAAAATTGTTCTTTTTGGGTCCAAGGGCCGCAGACAGTTTGTGAGACGAGCCCCAAACTCTGAATTCAAGCCACAGTACACAGTGAAGACATGAAGCATCATGATATGGGCATGTTTCAGGGATCATGGATCAGTTTGCATATGTCAGAATACTTGAAGAGGTCATGTTGCCTTATGCTGAAGAGGTCATCGCCTTGAAATGGGTGTTTCAACAAGACAATGACCCCAAACACACTAGTAAACAAGCAAAATCTTGGTTCCAAACCAACAACATTGATGTGATGGAGTGGACCTTAATCCAATTGAGAATTTGTGGGGTGACATAAAAAATGCTGTTTCTGAAGCAAAACCAAGAAATGTAAATGAATTGTGAAATGTTGTTAAAGAATCTTGGAGTGGAATAACAGCTGAATGGAGCCACAAGTTGGTTGACTCCATGCCACACAGATGTGAAGCAGTTATAAAAAACTGTGGTCATACAACTAAAAATTAGTTTAGTGATCACAGGACTTTTTGAACACTCCAAAGAAGATATTACATGCACAGATGCGTAAAACAAAGAACAGCAGCAAATCCTAAATGATAAATAATCATTGCACATCAAAATTGATATCTACAAGTCTTCTGCCATTGTATTATTATATCCCCTAAATCAGCTATTCTCAACCTTGGGGTCGGGACCCCAGTTGGGGTCGCGAGATGATTTCTGGGGGTCGCCAAATCATTTTGGGAGTCAGCTCTGTCTCCACTGTGTTAAAGTGTTTTAGTCTTTTTGGTCACTTAATGTCTTTATGGTCAATTTGTGTCTTTTTTGGTCATTTTGTTTCCTTTTTTTGGCTATTTTGTGTCTTTTGGTAATTTTGTGTCTTTTTTTGATCATTTTGTGGTCAATTTGTGTCTTTTTTGGTCATTTTGTGTCTTTTTTGGTCAATCTGTGTCTTTTTTGTCATTTTGTGTCTTTTTTGGTCATTTTGTGTCTTTTTTGGTCAATCTGTGTCTTTTTTGTCATTTTGTGTCTTTTTTGGTAATTTTGTGTCTTTTTTGGTCATATTGTGTCTTTTTTGATCATTTTCAGGTCAATTTGTGTCTTTTTTGGTCATTTTGTTTCCTTGTTCGGTCATTTTGTTTCTTTTTTGGTCGATCTGAACTGTGCGTGTGAAATTCTGTTCAGTGTGCAGGGGTCGCGGACAACATGCATGTTAAATCTGGGGTCGCGACTCTAAAGGGTTGAGAACTACTGCCCTAAATGACCTGGTGGTATCTTACTCTGCCTTTGGAGCCAAACTTCAGGTCTAGATTCTCTGTAAAGAAAAAGATCCCCAGAAAGAAAGGACACTGTAGTTTACATCTCTGACAGCGTAATTAAGGTCATGCCATTGTCTCAAATGTGAAGGAATGAAATGAGATAAGTGAATATGACAGCCCTGCTCTCGGACACAGCTCGCGCCTCGGGGTCTGGAGGCTTTTCCTCTCGTATCAGAGATGAAAGGCTCGACAGCGCTACTGTTGTTAATCTTGTGATCTTCCAGGGTCAAATGAACGTCGCTCCCTGCGGGGCTTTGGTCTCAGACACGCATGATGCTGCGTGAAGTTTGTGGCCTCTATTCATCTCGGGGAAATGAGTTAAAGGAACACATTAGCTACACATACACTGTGCACGTACATTAATGTTGACCCTTTTTTCCAGACCATGCTCCTGTCAAAACTTAAACTACATACAACACTTAAGAGTTGTGGCACGCTCTGGAACCAAGTGCTGCCTGGAAAGCTGGATATCTAAACACGTTCGATATGCTGTGTAAAAAAAGTTTGCTGTCATTTATATACACTACTGGTCAAAAGTTTTAGAACACACCAACTTTTCCAGAATTTAATTGAAAATGATGCAGTTTAATGTCTCAGTCTACTCTGAAATGAATGCACATTTGCAACATTTAAAATTCTTTATTGAGCATGATAGTGTTTTGAAAAAAAAAAAAAGATTCAAAATCACATTTTATGTTGAACTAAAGGACTAAAAAAAGACACAAAATGACCAAAAAAAGACACAAAATGACAAAAAAAGACACCAAAAGACTTAAAAAAGACACAAAAAGACAGAAAAATGACTTACAAAGACATGAAAAGAATTCAAAAATGGACAAAATAGCCCAAGACTCCATAGAGTTAAGTTGTTAATCCATTTCTTGTTCCCTGAAAAAAGGCCTACTTGCATAATTCTGAAATGTACATTATCTTTCAGTTTTGGTTAACCTTACCTTTTTTTATTTACCTCTGGCAGTTCACCACTTACATTTGTACCCTTTCAAGCTGTTCATTTGACTTGAACTGCTTTAATTTCAGTAAAAAATTATAAAATTGGGGTGTTCTAAAACTTTTGACCGATAGTGTACAACAGAAAGACTTGGTTTTAAGGGCATTGAACCTGCATTAGTTCTAATGGCCAGCAGGTCGGTGACTCCACTGGATGCAAAAAGAAGTCTAACTGTATGAAAGTAAATATAAAAAAAATAATGCTCACTTGATTTGTTACCTCAGTGAACATCTTCTACATTAGTTTATGGTCACAATCTCTAGTTTTAAGTATTTTTTCTGCTGCTGTTTTATGAAACATAAAATGAATGTGGTGAAAACTTATTTACTGCATTTATGTTTATTTCTTTGAGTGATAGGTTTTTAAAGTTCTAACTAATGATTATTTACACTGTTTTTTAAAATACAGTAACAACTAATTATTTAGTTTATAAGATGCCAGAAAAGAAAATGGAAAAAATGGAAAAAAGAAAAAAAGTCCATCACAATTTCCCAGAAGCCAATACATTAACTGCTGGAATCCAAAGATATATGATTTTTATTTAAAATATAAAAATATAAAACAAAGTCAAGCAGCACATTTACATTTTGACTTGTGAATGACGTTCGGTACTTTTTTTGATCATGATTTCAGGAGTGTTCATATGTAATGCTCATGTTAATTACAACGATATAAAACAGTAAAACAGCAAATTCCTTTTTGAAGAAACTGGAGCTTGAACATTTGACCTTTGTGTGGACATTTGACTTGAATGAGTTTTCTTTCAACAGACTGATCAGACTTATTTGACAAATATTCTCAGCACTTTTCTAAAGTGAGCATCTTTCCATGTTTCATACTTGAATCAAGTGTGGGCTCTTTCATAAAAATAGTTGGGTAGGTGTGTGTCAAGCATTTCCTTTAACCCATAAGAACCCACGGTGACACCCATGTAACAAACACTTTAAATCTTCAAGAATCTCTCATATTCAGCTTTATGCTTCACCTTAACTCATTAAATCCCTAAGCGACACATACTCAACATCCTGGTGAGGTGGTCATGTGACTTTGACAAGAAGTGACTTATCCAAAATGTGGCTGTGACTGGAAACAGAAATGTGAAAAAGTAGCTAATTTCAAAAAGCTTAGTTTTTGTTACGAGGCTAAGTTTAATGTTTATTATTGATTTATTATTGTTTTATCACTTAAAACCAATCTGAAAAATAATTAATTGTTAAACAGCACTATTAATGTCACAATTTTGATATGTTGTGGAGATGCAGAGAAAAAGGCAAATTTGAGTGTCTGTAAGCAAAAAATGTGGCTTGTTTTTTATTTTATTTTAAATTAAGAAATATCATAAACATTAATACCATACATGCGCAATATAACGTTTATGTCACATCACAGATCTTTGACATTTAGGGGTAGATTTTTTTTTAAAAACATCATAAATGTGTTCTATGTGGTATTTCCCCCATATTTTCCTTTAAGGATAACTGGGTCTGGGTTCTTATGGGTTAAACCTGACTTATAGACCAATTATTTGTATACAAACATTAACAAAGTACATGCATGCCGTTTGCAAAAAAAACAGACCGGCAATAAGAACACTGATTGCAAAGAAAACTAACTGGCAAAAAAGACAACTTTTGCATTGCACTTTTCTCTCTATTTCACTGTTGAAATGTCTTGATATAATATTTTATCACTCAGGGATAGGCAAGTATAAAAACATGTATAAATGTATGAAATAATAATGTATATGTATAAAAAATGAAGACTTTTATTATTACCTTTCCAGTTTCGGCAGCTCAGTCACAACTCTTCCTTTGATTTTCAGTTTTCTCGTGTATTTAAGTTGACTTCTGATTCCTTCCGCAGCCGATGTGGATGTGCAATCGCGTGTGTGACGCCAGTGTGGCGTTTTCGATAAGGGGTCTATTGACACACGACAGGGAGTGTGCTATTATTAGTCTGTACGACAGGGAAGTGGTGAATAGCCCATTGTGTAAGACCCCAATTAAAATCAATCTCACTGAGTAAAGCTCTGCCCAGTCAATATCCTGTCAGTTTTACAACCAACAGTGTTTTCTTAGCTGGGGCAGAGGATCTGTGCTCTGCAGGTACATCCCCATGACCAATTAGGATTATTTATATAGGATCCTCCATAGGGAGGCAATCATGGCTGCCTCTCATATCCACATGTAGACATATAATGCTCCCTTTATTTGACGTGATTCGCACTTGAGATGCAGAATGAAGAAATAAAGACATTCTACCTTTAAAATAATGTTGATTGCAAGCAAAAAAGCAATTACCAGAAAGTGGATGAAAAAGGAGGAACCTAAGATTGAGGACTGGGTGGAGGTTATACATAATATTTATGTGATGGAAAAATTAACTTTCTCCGTGAGACTGGAGGAGGACAGATTTAAAAGAATATGGAAAAATTGGGTACATAAAGTACATATGTATTGAGTACATAAAATCAATTAGATCTGACTTTATCTGAGATGACCATCATTAGAAGGAAAAGTACCCTGGTTTGTAGCTACAGAAGTTGAAAAGTTATGTTTTTTTATTTTATTTTATCTTTTTTATTATAATTATTTTATTGTTTCTTTGCTTATTTTTTATTTCTAAAATTTTGCTACACTGGAACAAATTGCTGTTTGATTAGTCACAATTTTTGGATGACATTGGATGACTACTATTTCAGTTGCACAAATTTATTGGAGTGAATAAAAATGTAAAGTTAATTTATATCTGATCCAAGATGAAAGATGGCAAGTGTAATCTGAAGATGTATTATTGGAGGGGATTGATTCATGTATACCAGATGTATGCAAAATGTTTGTTAAAATGTTCAATAAAAAGAAAGTAAAAAAAAAAAAAGACATTCTACCAATCTCGACATCTTTAAAAACTTTAAAAAGGCTTTACGCAAAAATAAATTGTCAAAACGGAGTATTTTTTCTTGCATGCCCCTAGCTTATCAAACCTCCTGAGCTTTGTTGTCAGATATAGCAAAGATAGCTTATGCAAAGTTTTAATAGGGCCTCTGTAGACCTAACATCTCCTACGGTGCGGCTAAATCGAGAATGCCTGGAGTATTGTTCAGCAGCGTGTGCTTGTCCAGCTCGCAGCAGCAGTGCACCATCTGCCAGGTGTTGTATAATGCAGTATTTATGTGTCATTCTGACCTCCCTGCTACACGCGTGGGTCTCAAACTAGAATGTGTATTTAAAGAAAGCGTATCTGCTGGCTTTATATTGCATGGACTCACTACAAAACATTGGAGGGGAAACTCTCACACAGGAATCAAATGGGAGGGTTTCATCGTCCTGTAGATAAAAGGTCGTAGCTTGAGTTGAAATGTTAACCCTCTATGGTACACATTATTATGCCAGTTAGGGAAAAAAAAGTTTAGAGTGTTTTTTGTCTTAAATTAGACTAAATAAACATTATCTGAAGTATCATAACAGTGCACAACTGAAAAAGAAAGTTTTTAAATTAATTTTAACATAATTTATTTTAAGATTCAATAGCTTCAACAGGGTACAATACATAACATTTCAAATTTAAAAACATTATAAAAGGATCTTTTTTAACCAGTTTCTTGTCTGGATGTTGCCTGTAGGCAACATTGTACCATTGAACCAACGACCCATTGAACATGCTAAGTATATGCAACTATCAAAAATGAAGGTTTACTCACCTATCAGTAGGAATATATATATACACATATATATATATAGCAAAGCTGTTTCCTTTGAAAAAAAGTTGCTAGTGGTTCCCTATACTCTTCCCCCTTTATTAAAGTATCACAACACTCTAAAACATGCATTGTAGAAATTTGGAAGGCCAAAAATGGGAATGTTGACTGAGGGCAACACCGTACCATAGAGGGTTAAGGTCTTTGAACACCACATTGAATCGCTGTAGCTGTGTATCATCTTTCACCACCAGCATTCAGGAAATATGTTATCTAAGTAGTGATGAATGTAGAGAGTGACAATCTTTTGAAGTTTAATCTGAGACACAGCTGTTACAGTGTTTTTGTTTCTGATAGAAGGGATGAAATGATGTGAGCAGAGATGACAACTAATGTCATAGAAATAATTCATCCCTCAGATCCCCCAGGCTTTGTTAGGGACGGTCTATTTGGCCAAGATTTTGTTTACTTAATTAAATAGTTTTTATTATCTCTTTCTACTTATTATCTGAGGTGTCCTGTTAAACAGAATTATGGCTTATTTCCCTGTTTTGTGTCCCGTCTTCCCGTCTCCGTCAGGGTGATCAATGCAGGAAAGAGCACGTTAAATGAGGACCAGGCCTGCTGCGAGGTGCTGGTGGTCAAAAGGAGACCTGCAGGATGCTCTACGCCCAACCGGACCCCCATGACCCGCAGGAGGTCTTCCCTGCCCAATGGAGAGGGTTTGGGCCTCCGGGAGAATCCGGTGAGTCAGGAAACATCCACCTTTTCCACCTTGAATGACAATCTGCAGACAAATTTAGTGACCACAGGAAGTGCTGAGGTAAAACAAAATACAAACGGCAGTGAAATATATTGTTTCCCTTGTCTGTGGATACACATATTTGCTGCTGACGTGATAATAACAGGACACTGAAGTAGAAATTCTCATAAGAAATGAATTGCACAAGTTAAAAGAAATATTTTGAATGAATGAAACGCACGTTATCTTAAATAAAATGTGCTCTGGGTTGTTGGAAGCATTTAGGATAATTTAGGGTTGTTTTTAACATTTTAATGCGGGCAAAAGTTGCATATTGTACCTTTAATTTACATATTTTTTTTGAGCTCTTTACTTCAGTTAAAAATTTTGAATCAAAATTTAAATTATTTTCCTAATACAAGCAGGAAGAGTCACCTTTGTGATCAATTGGAAGCTTTTACATTTTAGCATTTATTCCTACCAGAGCAGGGGCGTCCCTCTCTACCTTTAAAAAACTCCTGAAAACCCAGCTCTTCAGAGAGCATCTTCTCTCCTAGACCACATGATAAGTCTACTCCTCAAAGAATTGTCACTAGCACTAATAACTCTTATTGCACTATACCTTGATTGTTTGCTTTTTACTCTTCCTGTAAGTCGCTTTGGATAAAAGCGTCTGCTAAATGACTAAATGTAAATGTAAATGTATTCACTGATGAAATCCAGGTTATGGTCAGGGTCGATGTAGTCCTTGAATGCCCCTGGGGGCCGGCTGCTGGGACCCAAAGTCCCCTTATCCCGTCCCGTCAGCAGTTTATTGGGGCGTACATCGCAGCGCCCTTTACACACCACAGCCTCCTGACAGCCACTTACACGCGCAGGCGGATGTTAGTACATTTGCTCACAGAAACACACAAAAAGTCTTTAAAGTTCACCACGTCATCCTACAAGTACAGTATTGTGTGTACAAAGAAAAAACGTTTATCATTATGAAATATAAACTGTTGCTTTTATAGGGCAGTGTGCTGTGTTCACAGTGTATCAACACGCTTTATTCAGCTGTTAACAATGGTTGCTCTGTCCCATTAGTTGTTAAGCTGAAAATAACTTGAAAACCACTAAACACTGATGTCTATCGCTTGTGTTTATACTTTGTCTTGTTGATTTGACACACACTCTGTGATTTCTGTATTTCCTCACTGTTCTTTCTTCTCCAACTGCTCATATAAATCACTGTCATTAATTCCTAAAGGCAAAAAGATATCCATATCAACTAAAACTGCTGCTAAAAATGTCCCTTCAGCCCACCAGCACTTTGCTCAGGCCCACCCAGAGCCTACAGCTAACTCATGCAAGTACCTCATGACTCACTGCTGCAGAAACACTAGACCAATACCAGCGCTGGTGTAGAGGCTTTCCAATGCTCTTTGCTTGCTGCATAGGCTGATATTGTAGAAACTGCCTGCACTATAATTAGAAGATCTGATTGAGCGTGTGCAGAAGTATGTGTAAGCAATAATGCACGCAGAAAAATGCTGCATAAACCCTAAAGAAGTCAGATCTCTGTGTCACGGCATGATGAGATGTGTGCAAAAGCAACTCCATGCTTTCATGGAGTTGCATGTGACTTATAACATAGAATGGGTTAATGTGTGACTCAAACTAGAAAAAGCATTACCATTGGCTCCAGGAGGGTGAAACATCACAGAGTCACTGCACTTTTTGAAGACGGTAAACTCAAAAGGTGTACAATGATGGAACCAGATCACAAGATACTTTGTTATGAGGGAAGGTGGCACTTTGTAGATGAACACACAAGACGGTGTCCAGCTTTGGGACATACAGTGTTAGGTAAATTAAAACCTGGATATTGAGGCATTGATCCCAGAGCAGACATTAACATCATAGCAGAACAGGCTGGACTCCAACAAGATGAAGGGCACTTTTAAATCAGTGATTGAATGAAAGCCTAAAAGCGTTCCAACTGAGCACCTACACGAGGGAGGAATTTTAATGCAGTGTCACCCATAAATTTAAAGCAATAATGTCTGCATGAGTCAGCTTTAACAACGGGAACTTGCAGCTTTCTGTTTGAGTCTCTGTGGCAGCTTCGATTAGAGCCCAACAGATAGACAGTACAGGCCAAAAGTTTGGACATGCCTTCTCATTCAATGCGTTTCCTTTATTTCCATGACTATTTACATTGTAGATTCATCAAAACTATTAATGAACACATGTGGAATTATGTACTTAACAAAAAAGTGTGAAATAACTGAAAACATGTCTTATATTCTAGTAAGCAAAGGGTGGTTACTTTGAGGAATCTAAAATACAAGACATGTTTTCAGTTATTTCACACTTTTTTGTTAAGTACATAATTCCATATGTGTTCATTCATAGTTTTGATGCCTTCAGTGAGAATCTACAATGTAAATAGTCATGAAAATAAAGAAAACGCATTGAATGAGAAGGTGTGTCCAAACTTTTGGCCTGTACTGTATCAGTTGACAGATATTATTGGCAGATATTGGCCAATCAAAAGTTTATCATATCGGTGTATATGCTGTCCGAAATGTTCCGTTATGAAAACTTTTTTTGCACAATAAATGAAACAAAAAAACGTGCATGGTTCGTTTAAGAAATGGTATAAGCTATATATATTTTTTCTTTTTTAAATAGTCAGCAATTGACTGAAACCGAACAGTAATAATGTTTATTTAGCCATTTATTTTTTCCTATTTATTCTTTATTTTCTCAGCTATCATTTATAGAATTGGCTGACAATTTAAAAAAAATGTTTTGTATAAAGTACAACAGTGTTAAATATATTTTAATAAAGCTTTATGTTTGAGAAAGTAGCTCTCTGGGTACATTTGTAGAGTGGAAAAAAATAAAATAAAAAGTGCACAATCCACACAAATAATCTATTTTCATTCAAGCTCAAAAAATTACCACCATATCAGTTATCGATGAATTTTGCCGCTCTAAAAACAGTATCGGCATCAAACTCAAATCCTTGTGTCAACTGGGCACAAGTGCAAACTAGAAGTCAGTTGCAAGATGTTCCACCAGTGTTGCTCCCCTCCCTTTGGAGGCCAATGAAGTAAAACTATCAAACATTTTGCAATAAAAAAGCAAAGATAAGAGAGAATTCACATAAAGCAGACATTATTTCTTATTTCCCACCCAAAATGTACAGTATCTTGAGCTAGGGGGGGTCACTTCAGGTAAAGAACCAGAGCAGTACTTTATGGAGGAGAAGCTTAAAAAATCCCACATTCACACTTTTATACTTTTGAATGATGTCATTAGGGCTGGGCAATATATCGATATATTTTTAAATGTGATATGGAATTAGACCATATTGCATACACTACCGGTCAAAAGTTTTAGAACACCCCAATTTTTCCAGTTTTTTATTGAAATTCAAGCAGTTCAAGTCAAATGAACAGCTTGAAAGGGTACAAAGGTAAGTGGTGAACTGCCAGAGGTAAATAAAAAAAGATAAGGTTAACCAAAACTGAAAAATAATGTACATTTCAGAATTATACAAGTAGGCCTTTTTCAGGGAACAAGAAATGGATTAACAACTTAACTCTATGGAGTCTTGGGCTATTTTGTCCATTTTTGAATTCTTTTCATGTCTTTTTTTAGTCATTTTGTGTCTTTTTTGTCATTTTGTGTCTTTTTTTGGTCATTTTGTGTGTCTTTTTTTAGTCCTTTAGTCCAACATAAAATGTGATTTTGAATCTTTTTTTTACTTTCAAAACACTATCATGCTTAATAAAGACTTTTAAATGTTGCAAATGTGCATTAATTTCAGAGTACACTGAGACATTAAACTGCATCATTTTCAATTAAATTCTGGAAAAGTTGGTGTGTTCTAAAACTTTTGACCAGTAGTGTATATCAATACAGTTCAATTTTTTTTCTTTCTTTCTATTTATAAATGCTGCCCTTTCTAGGGTTTGTCATATTTTGTTATTTTGTAATGTTTGTTTTTCTTTTCTCGTATAAATATATTTATTTCGGAAAAAGATTGGCTATTTTATTTCATAGGCTATTTTAGATATTTCTTTAATTAAATTTGCACTTTATGGAGCTTTGATTTGAAAAAAGGTACTCCTGTTGTTATACATTATTTAAGTTCACTTATATAAAAAGTTTCAATAAAACTACTTGTTGTTGACATGTCATATTTGGCTTTGACTGAACATTTGCTCTCACTTTGCGATAAAAATCGTACATCGATATTCAGCCTAAATATATTGGGATATGACTCTTGGTCCATATCGCCCAGCCCTAAATGTCATTACATTTCATTAATTTTGATATGAATGAAAAAACTTAATAAAACTTCATTCTTGGTGTAATTAGAAACTGGATGCAGCCGTTTTACAAGCATCTATTTAGAGATGTTTTGATAATTCTTTAAATATTTTATTGGCCAACTTCAAACTCAAAACAAAGATTTCTTGTTGGCTGCTGTTTACTAAATAAAGTTATTCCATGGCTAGTATGCTCAGCTGACAAACTCAATGACCATGGACGCACTAGATGAGGTTGCTTCATAGAAAATAAATAGATTTTTCGGTCACAATAGTTGAGTGAATGCAAGATCTGACAGCTCCTCTGCTTACATGCTACATCCTGTAGTTGGGTGGTTGACGTGAACTCAAATTCAAAGTGAAAAAAAGAATAATGCAAAAATATATATCAAATGACATACAATTATATTCCCTTATATGTGAATAATTCAAAACTGAATATATTTAGCATATTATTAACTTTTTGGTGTGGTAGTCCTAAAATGTGTCCACCGGTGCAACAAAATAAAGAATGTCATTATTTAATACAGAGAATGTTGGACAGATAACATAGATAAGCCCAAGGCATATTAGTTATGAATATTTTTATCAATTTACATTATTTTCAATGATCAATCAATGTAAATTGATAAAAAATATTCAGATCAATACTTAAACTGCGTCGTACCAAAGGACTACCTTAAGACGACCAGTTCCAACACTGCACGGAAATAGTAATATTATGAAAATATTTGAGACAGAAGTGATCTTGTGTGCAGTCCACCTGCTCCAGAGATTCTTCTGTCCTTCCTGATTCTGGAAGGACCCCTCTCAGTAATGGGGTGGTCACATTAATGCCTGTTTTATATCTACATAATGCCGTTGCTCCAGTAGGACACAAGTTTTGCGGACAAAATGTAATGTGTCATAATAACTCTACATAGGGACCTTAACACTTATATCCTCTAGATTCACTAAGTAAACACTCGTATGACATGCATTCAAGTATTTTAATGTATTTAGATTCATTTTTCATTAAATTACAGTTGTTTTAAGATAAGTAATGCTACCTAGGACAGTTGCACCGGTGGACAAATGTCATGTTCAAAACAGAATATTTGCATAGTGGAAGAACGATACTCATTGTTTGCAGATGGATTAGATGTAGAAGAACGAACTGCATATTAAAACATTCATTTTAATGAAATATTATCAAATTTTAGTAATATTTGTCACTGGGAACACAAAAATTGAGCGTCACATCAACCACCCAGTTGCAAACATTGACTCAAATGATGAAAGCGTCTGATGCCTGACTCTTATCTGTATCCAGGACAGCTCTGAAGAGCTCACCTTCAACTACTGGGCGCTGTTTGACGGCCACGCCGGCTCCGGTGCGGCCGTAGTCGCCTCCCGCCTTCTGCACCACCACATCGCTCTGCACCTTCAGGAGGTGCTGGAGATCATCTGCACTCCCAACCTGCTGCCGCCCACATGTCTCGGAGAGGAGCCCGTCAATCACCACCTCACCCCGACGTCCCAGCGCGCCCTCACCAGGGCCGCCTCGCTCCGCGGCGCCGCAGGGGCCCCGGGCTCACCCAGCACGCCGCCCACGCGCTTCTTTACTGAGAAGAAAGTTTCACACGAGAGCCTGGTGGTCGGCGCCATCGAGAACGCTTTCAAAGACATGGTAAGAGGCGTGTGCTTGGTAAGCTTTTCGGCTCTTTATTAAAGAAATGAATTGTATCGGTTTATGACGTCTCTGTTGACCTTTTTGTTGTCCTCTTTGGACTTTCCCTCAGTGTTTCTTGCGTACTGCAACTACTCTTAGTAATTTTCTTTATTCCCAAAATAACATTGGACATTCCCCTGTCAAATCACCCAGAGTTGTTGCTTCTATTCCTGGGTTTATGTGCATTTGGAGAAAAAGGCTAGTCATTCCCCTTTAAAAAAAAAAAAAAAAAACTTTTTTCCCAGCTGCATTACATAAAAGCAACGAGATGGAAAAGGAAAGAAAGACAGAAATTTCTGCTTAAAAGCCTACAGTGAGATAATATAAGGGTTGACTGAGGTTTTAGAGTTTAGGCTTTTTTTAAATGACATGCATTTCTCATTTACTTTAGGCTCATATATCAGAACACAACGTGGTGAAAACTGCACTCTTAAAGAGACAAACTGTTTAATTTACTGTCTAATTTCCAGAATTTCACACCACATCCATCAGTATCCCTGTGCAACATCTGGGAATCAGTATGGTTACTTAACATCCATTAACCTCTAATTACTGACTAAGTCAATTGATATTGACTCTCTGTAATTAGGCATACAAGCGAAAATGCACATAGGCCTCTCAGTTTCCTGCTGTTGGTTTTACAAAAAGAAGATTTCACAAATGAGAATCTCTGTTAAACACAAATTAAATCCCGTAAAATGATAACATCTATGCTTTGAGTATTAAAGGCATGTCACCTTGTAGCCTTGAAATGAAGCTGTCAAAGTTTTCTACTCATTTTTTCTCATGTATTTCATCAAACATGTTGACAGTTTGACTTTTTCTACAACTATACAGACAATATTAGAGTATAGAGATGCACAGTTAATTAAATCACAATCAGATTATGGACTAGTGCAATATCCAAATCACAGGGAGGTGCAATAATCTTTAAGGCATATTGTCATAAGACCTTCAGAATTAAGTATTGTTGTGCTGCAAGATACCCCGCCCTCCATATTGTTTACTACAGACTTAAGAAAAAATATTTGTTGAGTAGATATCACACCATGATCATTTGAATATATTTTTTCAATTAAAACTTAAAAAATTATGGAAAAATCTTATAATTTCCTCCAATGTCATTATATCACAATCGCTATATTAGTTAAAATAAACATAATTTTATTTTTCTTCCAAATAGTGGTGCCCACTTGCAGAGTAATAATAATGCTAATCTTTATTTTTATAGCACCTTTCAGGAATGAAATCAGCTCAAAGCGCTTTACAACAAAAAAAATTACAGGCGCCAAGTGCTTCACATTGATTGAGCATAAAAATTAAAATGGTAAATTATATATCGCTTTTATCCAAAGCGCTTTACACTACAGACTGCGCTCATTCACCCGTTCACACACACACACACACATTCACACTGGTGGCGGAGGCTACCTGCCACCATTGGGATGAACCGATGAACGCAGCATCAGGAGCCATTTGGGGTTCAGTATCTTGCTCAAGGATACTTACACATGTAGGCTTATAATCATTCAGTTTATAAAATAGAAGTAAAAATATAATAATAATAAAGTGCAGCAGAGCAATTTAATAAGTACTTTACAATTGTGTGTGTTTGGTTGTTCCATGTGCACACCTTTTTTTGCCCTGAAGCCAATAAGTAAAGAGTCTTACTGTCCTGACAAACACAAATTCACAGACTGGTCTTGTCTAATCGATAATTCTACAATAATTCGACCCAGAAAGTCTTCCCACGGATTAGACTCACAGGTTGCTCCATCTGCACTGAGTATCTCTTCCAACAATACCTCGGTTAAGTCATGGTCACCTAACATTTAAAAAATATATATATTTTTAAAAAAGCTCTTATTCTTTTCTCTTCTTTTCTTCTTTAACATATAGCACTCCTTTAGCAATGACAGTTAGCTCTTAAAGTTTTGTACATACTTGATTCCTATGGTCTATGTCTAGCACCATCAGGTTGAATGCACTTATTGTAAGTCGCTTTGGACAAAAGCGTCAGCTAAATGACATGTAATGTAATGTAATGTCTCGGACCCGAACAGCCCAACCACACCAATTGCAGGGTAAACTTGAAATTAAAATGTTGTTGCAATCATTATCACAATGGTGCCAGTCAGTCAGTCAGTCAGTCAGTCAGTCAGTCAGAGTCAGCAGAAGTATTAAACTTTCCCTTCTAGTCGCAGCAGGTCACAAACGAGCCATCTGGCTGCGTAGATCATTCAGAGGCCAACAGATCTGAACTGGAGCCAATTAAACAGCAGCCTGTCTGACAGGCTTTAAGGGGGAAGAGGTTAAAGGTCACTGGCCTCCGTTTCAACAGCAGGGTTTCGATCAGCGCTCTGTTGTGTTTTTCCTCTGCTGGCTGGGTTAAACAAAGAGTAACGATCTTATGTTCAGTTTCATTGAGATCAAAAGTCACTCTTTTTGGTCTTTAATTCAGGGTTGTATACAAGAGAAGGAAAGGATTACTGATATATGGGAAACTGCTTGTGAATGTACAAAAAAAATGTTGAAATCCTTTGTTTACATTGCCATGTCTGGATTTTTTATAGCCAGTGCTAATGAACTTTGACACAACAAACAATAACAAACAGTACTGAAAAAAGGCTATAAGGCATTATTACCTTATAGTTGTTATCAATCAACATCAATTACAATTAATTCAGAGAGTTTATAAAGAACAAACCAAATGCATACAAAAATGGCCAAAAAACCCCAGCAAGCACAAAAAAAGTCACAATCCAAATAATGGTCATCACAGAAGCACTATGTTACTGTGGAAACTCGAATTAAACAATAAATGGATCATTACAGGCGTGAACATTTCCAAACACGCACAGCATTTTAACAGGCCCACAAGCCTGGTTTACACACCACACATCAATTTTTTTTCATTTTTTTTTTGCAACAAAAGCCTCCATGTGAAATGACTGTTTAAGGAGTGTTAATCTGCTCGGCGGCAGTTTATAATAAACCAGAAACTTCACCTTGATTGGTTTTGCTGCTCCACATTTGCTTTACTCCAGACGGCGCTCAGGAGACCCTTGTTGATGCCCAAAGTGTCCCAGTGGCCAATTTAGTAGATGTTCATTATTAATCCGAGCTGGTCTAAGTGGATGGCTCAATGTTCCTGTTCCAAAACGTCCATCAGGTGACGTTTTATGGCCGGAAACCATAGCAACTAGCGTGCTAAATCCCACACCGGTGGCAGCCACAGTGATCTGAGCTGAGCAGACTTGACGTCAGCTAACCGTGATAGTTGGCGTTTAATGGGCAACTTTATTCAGTATTGTAATATTCAACTTACAGAAAAACAAAAGTAAAGTTCGTTGCATTAACATGTTTATTAAGCCAACTTAAAACAGTACCGAGAAAAAGCACACAGAAGCTCCGCCGCAACATTACCACACCGGCGTACACCTGCGGGGCGCCGAGTGGGCGGAGTCTGCGCTCTGTTTAAAAGGCTCGTGCGTCATGAAAGTGGCGGCCTACCTCTACTACAAGGCTTTTACAAAATACAGTGCAGTCCTTAAATGATGGTGTATGTTTTTTTCTCATTCTCTTTTCTTTCTTTTGTCCTTATTGTATAGATTTATGAGGATCTTAAACTCTCTCTCTCTCTCTCTCTCTCTCTCTCTCTCTCTCTCTCTCTATATATATATATATATATATAGGGTTTATTTATTATTATTATTTTTTATTTATCTATTTTTTCTCAGGGTGATTGTATATTATAATTGTTTGTAATTTTATTCTATTTTGTAGATGGGGTAATTGTATATTGGATTGTTATAGTATTGTGCTTTTGTATGTAGTTGTAAAAATCCCAATTAGGGACAGGAGTTGAAAATTAGCTGAAGTTATATCTCTACATGCAGCACATCGGATGCATGTCCTGTATCTATGTTAACTGCATTGTCCCTAAAAAAAAAAAGAAAAAAAAAGTTGGTTTATGTGCTTAACCCTTTGATGCACAACATATAAACACCATCTAATGCACAACATGGTTCAAAAATGACCCTCATTCATTTCCCATGTTATTTCATACTGGCTGTGTGTTTGAATATATCTTTTTTTATTACAATAGATAATTATATCCATTTTTCCTTTCATACTTTTTGAAGAAAAATAGTTTTTGTATTATTACATCAAGTTTACACACATGGGTCAAAAGTGACCTTGTGCATTAGAAGCGTAGTGATACAAAAAGTGATTCACTAAATTCACAATTTGAGTATATGTGTTTTGTCTTCTTTTTAGGGTTTAACTTTGAAAGAGTTTTTAGAACCACCAGATTACATTGGAAAATCACATATTTTAACATTTGAGACTTATTAGAGCCACCAAATAATAATTTCCATTGGAAAAAAACACCAATTTAACAAAAAAGGATAGTTAATATTTGTGTCTTCTTTGTGAGGTTTTATTATTACAACAAATCAGTATATTCATTTTTCCTTTCATATTTTATGAAGAAAAATAGTTTTTGTATTATTATTACATCAAGTTTACACACATGGGTCAAAAATGACCTTGTGCATTAGAAGCGTAGTGATACAAAAAAGGGTTTTTATTCAAAAAGTAAGACATGAAAACTGACATGAAAATTAGGATGTATGATGTATTATTTTATGTATTTCCTCAATTAACAAGTTAATTGAGGAAAACCTGGAATACTGGATATGACCTGGATATAAAATATAAAAACTTAGTCGGGTCACTTTAGACCTGTCTGGTCTGGAGCCACATGTGGCTCTTCAGACCATCTGCAGTGGCTGTGACAAAAAATATACAAAATGAAATGGTTATTTCTTTACATTTTAATTTTCATTTATCACTGGTGTAGGCCCAAATCAATGTGCATTGTTCAACTATAAAGCGAATCTTATATATGGCATTAAAACAATGTTTTAGTTTACAAAGTCTACGGACCGACGCCTTAACCTCTAAATTTTACCAAGTCAAAGTCTAGTTCTGAGTTTCCCTAGCAAGGCTAGCTTTCAATTCAAAATCTCCTGAGATATTTCTTCTCTGTCCAAACTCTCATTTATACTTCCTCGCTGCATTCTGATAGAATCATATTAATTAATGCTCATTATGACCTATTAGTAATGTTGGTAGGCTAATTTAGATATAGTAGGCTGTTTTATCTTTATTGTAAGGCTCAAAATAAGGTTTGCGACTCTTTTTTTGGCTAACAGTGGCTCTTTTGTTAGTAAAGGTTGCCGACCTCTGACCTATAACATACAGCAGAGCAGCCAGCAGGGGATTTATGGCATTATTTTTTTTTCTCTGTGGCATCCTGATCTCATCAAACATACTCAACGTGTTGGCAGTGCAGGATGTGACACACATGGATATCAGATGTTTGTAGTCCCATTAACACCAAAGTGATGTCAACCACACATGCACAAAAGTCCTTCTTCATGGTTCAGGTGCAAAATCGCTGCTCAGGTTTCACCACGGTTGAACTCCATGCAATGTGAACCGAAAACAAATGCTTTATGCTGAGGTCACACATGTCTATTTAACATTGACAAATATTTGCCACCCATTCACTTCCATTCTGTGCAAGCAAAGGGGCCAATTAAACATCCACTTCCACTTGGAAGCAAATTTGCATCTTTGCAAACCTTCTCTGTGGCGGCCCCAAAGCTGTGGAACAGCCTACCTCTCCAGGTCAGAGCTGCACAGTCTGTTGAGCACTTTAAAACATTATTAAAAACCTATTTATTCTCCTTGGCGTTCAGTCCCAGCTAGGCAAGAATCCTTGGCTTTCTTTTTACTTTTTTACCCTTTTATTTGTCTTTTTTATCTCTAACTCTGTTTTGGATTGAGTTTTTATTACTATTTTATTCTATTTTATTTTATTGGTTTACTGTTTTTAGTATTTTATTCTTTTTATTGTTTTTATTTATACCCAGTTGTGTACGATTTATTCTATTTTAATAACTGTACAGCACTTTGGTCAACTGAGGTTGTTTTTAAATGTGCTCTATAAATAAACTTTGACTTGACTTGACTTGACTTGACTTTGCATGGTGTGGAGTTAAACTGCAGTGAACTTTGACTACTGATATTGCAGTCTCAACCAGTAACTCACCTGGATGCGCACATATGTGACCTTATTCTCCACTGGGCCCGCATAGAATGGAAGTTAACAGGAAGTGAATATTCTCAATGTTAAATTTGTGTATATGTGATCAGTGGCCAATCACGACAGGCACACTGACCCTGCATTGTATGATAGGCAGAGAGTTTGGAGATGATTGGTTGCATTTATGTCAGTGTCTGAATAATCCTAGGAAAATGTGTGTTGTATTCCATAAATATTTTCCATCATATACAATAACTGGGTGTTATGGAGAAGGGGCTCTAAGGAGGAATCAGTATTTTTTTCAGGGGGAGCATACACAAATATACTGATCCACTCTTTTGATGATCAAGTCACCTACTGATTATTTTTTCCCCAGCAATTATCAAAAATTGCCCATAATATGTTCAGAGAGGCCACAATGTCGTGAGGTCTTGTTTTCCCTGACCAAATGTTAAAACCCACATATATTCAGTTTATTCTCATGGAAGACCAGAATATATTTACATTTGAAAAACTGGAGACACCATTGCCATTTATTTTTGCCATTTTTGCTTGAAAAAAAGTACAGTTTGTTTGTGAATTAAAAGTTAAAAAAAGAAAAAGAAAAAAGAAAACAAATTTGGCAGATGCAAAGGCCTGCATTGGAAAAAAAAAAGCATGAACATAATGTATAGCATCTATTTAGATAGTTAAAAAAAAAGAAAAAAGAAAAGAAATATGGCAGATGCAAAGGCCTGCATTGGAAAAAAATGCTTGAAAATAATGTACAGCATCTATTTAGATAGTTTAAAAAAAGAAAAGAAATATGGCAAATGCAAAGGCCTGCATTGGAAAAAATGCATGAAAATAATGTATAGCATCTATTTAGATAACCATTTTTGTGATTGCAAATAAAATGCAAACTGTGTGTTCTTGCTGCTGTAAACCCAGCCTCCTGGTTTAAGAAACAAAACAGGTTCACAGAACAGAACAATTATCTTCCAGTAATTCTCGACCCAGGCCTGCACCACACATAGATTACAACATTAGTGCTGTGGGTGAGGCTGAATTAGATCTTGGTAGAGGGCTTTGCAGCTCAATCTGATTAGAAAACACAATTTCTCAGTGCTTCCTGGTGCTTCCACCTCTTCACCACTAGGTGGCAGTGTGCAGTTACATATTCTTCCCAAATGACATGGCCATAAAAAGAGAAATACTGTATTGGGGCACTTATAATGTGTGTAGGTGTAATTAATGATTGTATGAGGATCATTAAATGATTTGAGAGGTCTTTTGTGAATTTATGGTTAATGATGGGGTGATTTTGTTTCACAGAGTCGGGAGGATTGTGTTTTGTGTACTACAGTTTTATGTCATAATACAATTATTTAAAATGGCTTGGCAGCAAGCTACAGATACTCTAATCTATCTTCTGACTTTACAAAGCAATAGTTTCTTTGCTGCCTCCGTTCTTCTCTCTTGATCTTTTCCTTGTCAGAAATAAATCTGCCCACGACTCCAAGCAATCAGCAAACATCTCTGTCTCACTCTGCTCCCCGTCTCTCCCCTCACATGCCCCTCTGGCTCTTCATCCCACTCTGAATCTGCACTCTTTACCCTCTTGTGTCCTCTCTCTTTCTTAAAGGGGAAATGGCACTGAAATCCACCATCTCAAACATTTCAGCTGATGTGACAGCGCACCTCAAACCTTGCAGCTGCAAAACTTTCTAATGGAGGTCTAAAGTGGATCTTCAGAGAGCTAAATATCGAATCATATACAGTGTATTTCTAGTTCATTGCTCAGCGTTTTCCTAATTCTAATTAGGTGATGAAAAAGGCTGCAACCACCTGGAAAAGCAGTACCACATCTGTCATTTCTTTTAATTTCACTAATCATTTTTGTAAAATTGCGTGCAATCTGGTTCACAGAGTACACAACAAAAAACTGTCACTTCTGCTCTTGCTGAGTAACTACCCAAAAGTCGATTTTGGCAGAATCTCAACCCCCCAGAAGCCCCCTGTCTTATTTTTTTAATGAAGCTCATTCTTTAAGAAAATGGGAAGTGTCAGAGATTCTTGGGAAGGTTTGGTATCACTCTAAATCTTTGTCTCAGAGTTCACAGAGTCTTCGTATCTTATCAGCGGGATCCGCCTTTAATTCTCCTCTGACACGACTCACTGCATTCCTGTGGAAGTGGCCGGTGTGTGTTTGTGTGTGTGTGTGTGTGTGTGTGTGTGTGTGGAGCCCGATAAACACTCTGGGATGTGTAAACATCAAAGCAACGTGTAGTTTCGAGACAACGGAGGCTTATAGGCTGAGCTTGTGGTGTGATTTTTACAGAAAGAGAGGAGATGAGATCAGCAGCCCTGTATGCTTCTCCTACAACATATAAAACATTTATTTGCAGCCTCTGTACCTTGTATTGCGTCAATGTGTGTGAGGTCAGATTGAGCTATACTTATATATACACTTGTAGTTCCCAGTACAGTAAATCAATATAATGTTTTTTATACTGAATTCACCATTTTTGTGTCTGTTTGTTTTGATTTAGTATGTCAAGTCTTCTCTTTCATTAATGCAAAAGAGCAGTGGGTTATTAACTCAGGTACAATGTAACTAAGTAAATTTACTTAATTACTGTACTGTACTGTAATTACTGTACTTTTCCTCCACCATTTTGAGGCACATATTTTACTTTTTACTCCACTACATTTAGTTACTTTTCAGGTCAAGAATTAACATATGAAACATGATATTTTAATGAGACTTTAAAACAATATGTTAAGAAGGTAAAATTAGCCCTATCTTGGGAAAATTAAAACACTGTTTACATAAATGCATTAATACCAATAGTATGTATTGGAATATACATAACAATCTGAGTTTTGTGACACTTTTTTAATGCTTTTGTACATTTGCTTAAGTAAGTTTTGAATGCAGGACTTTTACTTGTAGTGGAGTAATTTCACAGTGCCGTCTTAGTACTAAGTAAGGGATCTAAATACTTCTTCCACCACAAGTTATTAATACTATATTTAATGAACTTTAGGTGAATAATTTGTCCTTCTTGTCCTCAAAACAGCTAATGTGCAACTGATTTTCCTAATCAGTTAAATTGATTCATTCACTTAGTTAACTGTCTCGCTGACACTGCTGCTCTATATTCTCCATTTCTTTCCCTTTTTTTTTTACCTCCTGCAGGCTCACAAACAGATAACACTACAAACAGCATAGAGAGGGTGTTTGGCCTGACCTGTAGCTCACAGGTAGTACGGTGACTCAATGTTTGCTTTTGGCAATGCAGTCAAACTTTTGCTTCTTCTTCTTCTTCGGAGAGTAAGCCATTTTTAAAATTGCTGTGAACACGGTGGCCTTCATAACAGTATTTTGTATAAAATAGCTCATTTTTAACCTATGTCCTATATCTACTGTAAGCAATAACTGATTTTGTCCATTGTGTAGAAATATCTATTCTCTAATTGGACGGACACATGGAGTTTAAGGACGTATCGGAAAGGTAAAAAGATGTTTGTTTGGATGAGTGTTTGTTTCCTTGACATTTTGGTCAAATAAAGCTTTCACTGCATTAAGATGACAGTTAATGAAGTTGGCTTACTCGAGTTTATGTGGATTTACTGCACAATACTTTCTGCGTATGTATTCTCTGGCATCTCCCTGACTTTATTCAAGAGGATTTTGAGTGGAATATAATAAATTCTGCCTCTTTTGTCCTTTCATTTGTCACTAGAATGGCAGATTAGATTTGCTTTGTACCTACTGGGTGATTACTTTATTTATTGTTTTCATAATAATGGCTGATGTGGTCATATCACGTGATTTGTTATCTAGCAATTCCTGATTTGTCAGTCCTATCTGATGGCATTTCTTCTCCTTTAAAGGAAAACCTTCAAGAAAAGAATGTGAAGAAACCATTTTGCCTCTTTCTCTCTCTGCCTGCTGGGTTTTTATTTGTTCGATTCTTCCTGGCGGAAGTGGAGAGGAGAAAGGTGTAGATGTTTATGCAGACATTTTCATTATTAAAGAGTTAGCCTGCAGCAAGAGGTATTGGATACAGCAAGGATAAATATGTATGGCTGGCTGTGGATTCATAATTCATTCGGGGTGAAGGACACATTTGTTCACCCTCACCAACACACACACACACACACACGCACATGTATCCATCCTCCATGGCCTCTTACTCTTGAGGAATGCGTACAGCAGCAACAGTGTCTGTATGTGTGTGTTTGTGTGTGTGTGTGTGTGTGTGTGTGTGTGTGTGTGTGTGTGTGTGTGTGTGTTTGTTGTGTAACTGGAAAGGAAGATGGAGTGCAGGCATTCAAAAACACACATGCACCCACACACACTCTAATTCTGTCTTGTATAAAACAGTCTGTACGCAAACACAATCACGTGTGAAGCTGACACACACATCCAGTCACACAAATTATTGCTTTGCATGCACACACACATGCAGAACTGTCAACACACACACACACACACACACAAAGACACACACATCTGTCTTCTCTACCAGCCACAAACACACTGCAATCCAGTGTTTTCTCCTGTCAGAGAGACAAAAACACACATTCACAGAGTTGTAATCAGGCTGAGGTCGTCAGCGGCGGAGCAGAAGGTGAAATGCTGTAGTCGGGGTAACATCCCTCTTGGGAAAACATGTTAGGAATGGCCTTGCCGCAAATGTGTTCGCCAACAATTTTCATCCCACTCAATCTGTTGATAGTGACGGAGATGTGCGAAGGAGGCGCCGGAGGGGTCACCCATTTCCTCTGGATAACTTCCTGCTTCTGTTTCACTGTTAAAGGCCCCTCAGGAGCCGTTAACAGCCAAGGAGAAAATAAAAGGGGTTAAAGCAAAGTGTGAGCAGCTTGCTTCAAATTTATGTTAGCATTTTGATTAATTTGCTGACAGGTTAATTATTCATCTAATTAATGAACAGATAGCATGGGCTTTTTCTAATTTTTTTTTTTTTTTTGGTTTAATTAGCAAGAAATCAATGTGGGCTAATTAACTGGTGTAATAACCAGCTCTCATTCCAAACTTTCTCTCCAATCCTTTTGGTTTCCATTCCGTTTTATTGCTCCTTGACTTATGCCGCTGTTGATAAATGAATTCATTATGCTGCCATAATTAATAATAGCATCATGGTGGATTTTAAGCACCAAGGCCATATTTTACTCAGTATCAGGTTCTTGCTTAAACGCTTTGTGCCGCTGCGTGATAGGAAAAAGTTTTTGGCTGTGATGATTAGAAACATGATTATGTGCAGAGGATGGGTTTGGATTATGTGCTCACATCAGAGGATTAATGTGTGTATGTGTGTGTGTTTGTATTTAGGATGTGCAGATAGAGAAGGAGAAGGCAGTCTACAACATCTCAGGCGGCTGCACCGCTCTGGTGGTGGTCTATCTGCTCGGGAAGATCTACGTTGGCAACGCTGGGGACAGCAGGTGATGCATAAAATGAGTTTGCAATGACATACAGTACAGGCCAAAAGTTTGGACACACCCATCTCATTCAATGCATTTTTCTTGATTTTCATGACTATTTACATTGTAGATTCTCACTGAAGGCATCAAAACTATGAATAAACACATATGGATTATGTCTGACATAATTGGATTAAGTTTCTGACACATGTGGATTATAATTATGTACTTAACAAAAAAAGTGTGAAATAACTGAAAGCATGTCTTGTATTTTAGATTCCTCAAAGTAACCACCCTTTGCTTACTAGAATATAAGACATGTTTTCAGTTATTTCACACTTTTTTGTTAAGTACATAATTCCACATGTGTTCATTAATAGTTTTGATGAATTTACAATGTAAATAGTCATGAAAATAAAGGAAAAACATTGAATGAGAAGGTGTGTCCAAACTTTTGGCCTGTACTGTACATGCATTGGCGTCTTTTCTCCGTCGCCTCACCTTTTTGTGCCCTGCAGCCAGCAGGAGAGACAGTGTCCGAGCTTGGATAAACACAGTTTTTGTTTTGTCTGCTCCTCTCCCTCAGAGCTATCATTATCCGTGCAGGGGAAGTCATCCCCATGTCAGCGGAGTTCACACCGGAGTCAGAGAGACAGCGGCTGCAGTTCCTGGTAAGATAGAGCCTTTCTCAGCGCACACAGCTGTCAGATATTAGCAGAGCTGACCTCCCCTCCCGTTGAGACACTGGCTATGCTTAGCTCCGTCTCTTTTACACTGCATGCTATCTTTGCCAGCTTAATAGACTATGGAATTGTTTTTCCTATCCCCTGGGTATGTCAATCTTCTTCTTTTTCTGTTTTATTTTTTTCTCTTTTCATATCAAAGGCCTACATGCAGCCTCAGTTATTAGGGAACGAGTTTACACATCTGGAATTCCCGAGGAGAGTGCAGAGAAAGGAAGTGGGGAAAAGGATGCTGTACCGTGACTTCACCATGTCGGGATGGTGGGTTGACTAATTCTTTTTGTGCACTTATTTACAGATGATGTTAATCGCTTTATATCAAATACAAGGCACTATTGACACAGCATGCAAACTGGAGGGATACCACCTTTTTTTTTTTCATTTTGCTGCATCAATATGTGTGTCTCTGCACTGCCTTCCTGCTGAATTATTTAATGCTTAATACACTTGTTGAAAATACTGTTCAGTTTTTTACAGCCTTACACTTCCTGCATACCTAATCCATTTATGAGCCCTCTGAGATAAATTTATGTCAAAATAATTTCTGCTTCCCAGCCTTACGCCTTACAGAAACATCACTTTTTGATGTTATCCTGCGATTTTTCTTTAATCTACTCCTCATGAAAATAGCCAATACTAGCAATCTCCACCCGAATGAGTGTGCAGCAGTGTAGAAAAAGCCATTCAAAGCTTTGCTGTCAGAAGGAGGGCAGGACGCGGCCTTGACATTTCTGCTTCTGTGTGTGAGAGGAAGGTGAAAAGGAATCTGTGGGCACAGCAAAGGCAGCTCTTTATCTTACCGTGGAAAGAGACAGAGAAAAAAAAAGGTCAGAGAGATTGAGGAAGATGGTGTGAGAAGAGATAGAAGAAGAGTACATAGGGACTGAGATACAGATGGAAATGTGAAAGGAAGAGAAAAGATAGAGGAGGAAAAAAAGGAAAGGAGAAGGCCAGGAAATCAAAGAAACAAACACTGAGGGAGGGAACGATTATATGTGCAGCTCCAAGTATACACTATACTTTTTTCTTCTCACTAAAGAACTTTAACCCTGAAGTAGCACAATCACAGTTACAAACACTGTAGCTAAGGTCACATCAGGTTAAATGCTTTTTGGCAGCATTTTCAGCACCCAAAGAGGTTTATATAGCAATCAGCACTTTGACTTGCCTTTAAAGCAAACAAATGACTTCTGCCCAAATTCTATGCAAGCTTTGGAAAAATACAAACCGTTTCTGAATGTGTCAAAGGAAATATAATCATCCTCATAGGTCTCACAGCACACATAAACCAAACACACCTAACTCATCTGGTTAGCAGCTTTTACCAGAACTTAAAAGCCCCATAATTAAGATTTTACTTACAGTAAGTAAATAGGTATAGTGGTTGAAAAAAGGTATTCACTCTAGTCGTGTATTTACATAGAGTTCTGAGGTATTTGTACTTTTTACTCCGCATTTACTTGACAGTTTTCGTAAGTCAGTCTGGTCTACTTAAGTCAGCAGATGTCTGCACAAAGAGGAGGTCAGGATGGACAGGTTAAACAAACAAACATGAGGGACTTACACAATGAAGACCAGTGTTTGCATCCAGTGTGAAATCAAATGTAAACTTTGGATTATTTAAGTACTTATTTTCACTGAAACCACAGTCTTTCACTAAACATAACCAAGTAGTTTTAGCCCAGTCTCACTTCCAAAATGTCATATAATGACAATTTGTCATGGTCCTCGTCATCAAAAGGCACCCTCAAATTCTAGTATTAACTCCAATGTTAAGCGTAAATGTTGTAACATAAATAGAGTTGAAGGTCCCCTTGGGATGGGCGGGTCAAACCCCAGACTGACCCAGGAGACCAGTGTTTTGATGTGTTCGATGTTAAACCAAGAGTCGGCTGTTATTTGGCCTTAACCTGTGTAACTGCTTCTGGTAGTTAAGTGGTAAACTAGTTGTTTTCAAGGCCAACCCTGTTCTTTTTCCCTAACCATAACCAAGTGGTTTTATTGCCTAAAGTTAACCATTCCATGTGAACACTGAAGTTGACTTTGAAAAGCCGCTATGCATGTAACTAGCAGAACTTGATGGTTTGTGTCACATGCTGAGGGTTGTGACAAAACAGCGATATCTGACGAGTTCGGATGAGAATGACTTGGTAGTTTTCTTGCCTAAACCTCAACAAACTGCGACCGTTTTCACAACCTGAACCATGTGTGTTTAGTTTTGTGTCAAATCATTAACCATCATAATTACCACATTAACCATGTGTTAAGTAGTAAGAAGCAAAAATTGTATTTTTATAGGGACCTTAAAACTGCAAATTTCAAAACCTAAAATAACTGTAAAATGTATGATGTTCTTATTAAACAATACTCTATGTAGTAGCTTAAATTATCACCTCAACTAGCTTTAACAATAAAATGCTGCTTACACATTAAATCATTAATAATAATCCAACATGTTATAATATAACAATGACGTTGACCATCCTACTGAGTAATGAACTGCAGTGAAATATAAAGTAGCATTGAATAGAAATACTCAACTACTTCAAAATGGAAGGTAACACAGGGTGAGTAACTGATATACAAACGCCTTTAAAAGGTGAAGGATTCCTTTAAATGCAGTACTTGTGATCCTGTACTCACGTTCATAGTACCACTGGTTTAGTTCTTCATTCTTTAAGTATTTTAATGATGTTTCCCCCTTTAGAACGTGTGTTATACATAGGGGTGGGCGATATGGCCCTAAAAGAATATCACAATATTTCAGGCTATTTTTGCAATAACGATATTCTTGACGCTACTAGGAAATACTTAAAAAGATAGAAAATATGATTTTTTTTGTAGTCTGTATAAATAATTAAAAATCTAAAATGTAGTTTGAAGTGCAAATCTCAACAGTTGCCAAATACAAAAAAATTTACTCTTGACTCTTGAGTATGAGCAAATAATAAAAAATAACCAGTTAGGGGTTCCGGGGGCATATTTTAAGGAAATTTTGTAAAGGAGAATAAAGGTTATTGTATGTTTTAGTTAAGGGATCTTATTTTGACAGTCTTCTTGTAAATTCTGTGGTGGATTCTCTTAACACACTGTGCTCTTATTTTGAAAGCTGCATGTGTTTAGAGACAGGGAGTAAGTAGCTTTTTGTGATTAAAACAACTTAAACCACTACATCAAGAAGTAGGAACGTTGCCAATGTCATGATATGCATTTTTTTTAAAACATAAAATAAAAATACCGATATTATCGTGAACGATACGATATGGCACGACCCTAGTTATACATCCGTATGTATGCACTTATGCATATAGATATACGAGTGGTCGCTGCAGGTGATTAAGGAGAGAAGAACAGGAAGTTTTATGACACCACCTTCATGCAGTTGTGTTTTGTGGCGCCGCTCGGTTCAGCAGATGTAGGTCAGTCAGCCGCTGTGTTCCTTATTGGGCCCAGGACTCTCCGCCTGTCGTCTGCCTGCTTACTGTCTCAGCAGCGCAGACGGCCTGTGATGTATTTTTAATCAGGTTCTACCCATAACCCAGTTGTGCTCGCCTCACCCGGACTAAGTCTGGGCCCTGAATTAGTAGCCTGTCAGCTGGCGTGTGTGATTGCTCTGATGTGTGTGGGCGTGACATAACTGTGTCATCTCATATAGGTGCAGTTCAGACGCTCTATAGGTACAGAGGATCTCTTTTTCATCTCCCTGCAGCTCTCTGTCTGCACATGTACTCTCCTGTCAGTGTGTGCAGCCAGTGTGCCCACATGCTGCGTGTGTGTGGGTGTACACTGGCATCCAATCCCCTTTAAAGGCATCCATGATCAAGGCCATGCTCTAATGAAGGCATACAGGCCTGCAGCCCACCTCTCTCTCCGTCTTCCTCTCTCGCTTTCTCTACCTCCCCCTCCCTCGGCCAGTTGGAAGCTTTGCTGCTGAGAGCTGTAATGGTGGTCGTCGTCCAGGATGGCGGGCGGGTTTTCTTTGCAAGACGTCCCAGAGTGATGGATGTTGATCGGTCGGCCTTTTTCTACGTGATCCAAACAAGCGACACAGCCAGCCGGCAAGGCGGAAGGGAAGGTGGGGAAGAGGGTGGGTGGCTGGAGAGGACACAGAAAGGGAAAATAAGAACAAATGAGAAGGAGATTGCTCCAAAGACGGAGAGAAATGTAAGCTGCAAAGAAAGAAGAAGAGGAAAAGGTTGTAAAGATAGACAAGAAAATGAAAAAAGATGGTGTGGGCCACATAGGAGGGCAATGATAAATGACAAGGAACGGTGCTCAAGCTGTCTCTCTTTAGTGCCCACCTCCACTGGGGTGCCTGTTCTCCCCCTGATCCTATAGACAATGAATGTGCAAGGAGGGACACTAACACACACCTTCATCACTGTCATACACTCCCTCTCCTGCTCCTCCCTTTCTTTTTCCATTGTGCCTGCGAACCGATATGACTGATGCTCATAGCTTACATTTGGAAAGTCGTTGGGTCACTGCCATTAACGCTGGCCTTGCTTTGCTCCGGAAAGCATCGCTCAATCTACAAAGAGCCCCATCAAGGTTGGCCAAAAAGTTTATTCGAACCCAACTGTCAATTGCGCCAATTTGTCTGACTCATCCGGTGCTGACACAGGCCCGCCACAATGTCACCTCAAAGGCTGTCGACGGCCGCGTGTGTCTGCTTGGAGACCTATATAATAGTGTACGTGCAGATCGGGACGCTGAGCACACCCTGCTAATGTTTCTCTGTCACCCCTCTTTGCCTCTTTGTATATGTGCTCTTGCTCAATAACATCTTGTTTCACAGACACATATATTCCAGAAACCTGCCGGAAACGAACACTACACTGGAAAAAAGGCCACTCCAAAAATAAGCAAAAAAAAATGAATACAAGATAATTTTGCTTGTAATAAGCACAACAAATCTGCCAATGGAACAAGTGAAAATTCTCTTGGTAAGATTTCTTAAAATAAGACATTATATTTAAGCCTTACAAGATTAGAGTGATCTTGAAATTAGCTGCGAAAACTCATTTTTAGCTATATTTGACTAGAATTGTGATGTTTCGTTTATTCGAACCCAACTGTCAATTGCGCCAATTTGTCTGACTCATCCGGTGCTGACACAGGCCCGCCACAATGTCACCTCAAAGGCTGTCGACGGCTGCGTGTGTCTGCTGGGAGACCTATATAATAGTGTACGTGCAGATCGGGACGCTGAGCACACCCTGCTAATGTTTCTCTGTCACCGCTCTTTGCACCGAACGGAGGTGACATCATTCCTCTCCTGCCCGTCACCTGCAGAGAGGATGGTACAGCCCCCTCCTTCCCTGCATCCCTCTCTTCCCCTCCCCCCACTCACTCTCTCACAGCCGGTCACACTCCGCAACATATCAGGCGACCGAACAGCCCCAGAATGTGAAAGCGCCCAGTGTTGTGGTCAAACAGCACGGCCCTTGAGCAACTCTCCTTGCTGTTTTTTGGACTCAGTGTCCCAGAGAGGGATGCAGGTATCATAACAGGATTAATGCATATCTCCTTCTTTCTGTCACACACTCGTTATCTCGAGTCTGACAGGATGGATTCTCTGTAAACACAAGCCTCGAGAGGGAGACTGTCCCCGGCTGCAGGCTCTGGGGATTTCATCCAAGACATCTTTGAAATAATGACATAAAGAGTGTGTCTGTGTAGTAGTATTTTTTGGAGACTAACACTTCTTGAAGGTGAAACACTCAAGTGAAAGAAGTTGGTAGCAGAAATAAGACCTGCCCAAGTTCAATTTAGGGTATCTTTTAACGCTCTGTTTAGGTTTTACATCATCAAACTGCTGTTTTAGAGGTTTTTCCACACCATGAATATTGCAAACATTAGTGAGGAAACTCTCTTACGTTGTTACAGCTCACCGCTCCGAAGAGTCTCAAGCTGCAGACTGTATTTCTGTGTTTGTGGGCTGCGTTCGCTGTGATAGTCCTCGCTCTGCACACTGTTAAAAAAGTGCTGAGTGCAGCAGTATAGCGCTCGCCTAAGGTGGAAACATATGGTCGCTCTGAGTGGAACCAGCAGTAATGTAAAAACCATCCCGGTCCCTGCTAATCTGCTTCACAGCAGCTGAAATACATTGGATAAGGTGTGTGGGGCAGGCCTGGGTCACATGATGTGTAAAAAATAACGCTATATATTTCCTTTTCTGACTAGATATGTACTATTTTCTATATTTTTTAACATTAAATCGACTCTAAATTCAATTCAAAAGATTTTTAGGAACATTTCCTTCTTCATTTCCTCCAGTCTAAAGGCTAAAATAAATAATAACTTGTTATTTGATCCAGGTGAGGACGCCAGATTTTTGTATTCGTAGCACCTGGTGTGAATTGCGAATGGAAAACTTTGTCCTGGCAACTCTCCTGGAAAATTGGCTGCAATTTGTAATGTTTCTGGTACTGTATAGTGACACAGCTGTTCCTCTGAAGCAGAACTGTATACTAGCTGTAATCAAGAGTGCAGGGTTTCTATACAGCTAGTTTCTGAGCTACAGTATAAAGGTGAAAAGTGTATCAGTCCTGGCATGGAAACATACAGTCTTATACAGTCTTTTTCCGTGTACTGCAGCTCTGTCTGGTCCCAGTCTGAAGACGGTAAATTATTCATCAGTTGGGGAAGTTTAAACACTGCTCTGAGAGCCGGGGAATGTAAATGTGGATAGTCTTGCATCATTCAGCTGCTTTACATCAAGATACATACATGCACATACACACGCACACACAACTGCAGCAGACAGTCATAGAAACCAACAGTTTCTATGACACAATAGTGTCTCGCACATTCATAGACGTCTCTATGGAGGCTTTTACAAGATGATTTAAAAAAGAGAAATATGCTCAGGCACTGTGTCGTTCTCTGTGTGATGTCTGGGAGGATTTTTTTTCTTCCCTCGCTGTCTCTCTTTTCCCTCCTAGCATACTCTTTCTGTCTGTGCCAGCCGGCTCGGCAGCAGGGCCTGCGGGGGGCGCGGGGGCGATGCATCTCCAGGGCACGTGTACACTGCCTGCCATAAAGCAAAAACCCATTAAAGTGTCCTCTCTCCTCTGTGCAGGGCGTATAAAACCATCGAGGACGATGACCTAAAGTTTCCCCTGATCTACGGCGAAGGGAAGAAGGTAAGAAGTGCTCGGCGGCCGCTTGCTGACAGAGTTACTCCCACGGCCTTGTGTGCCTCGCCTGTAATCAAAGCTCACCAGGGCACCATTAGTCAGCCCCCCCACTCCCCCTGTCACTGTGTGGAGGAGCCAGCCAGTGGAAAGCATTCCTGGCCTCTTTTTCACAACGTTTCCACTCCTGCACCAACACATAGCACAGAAAATATCTCTCTCTGCTTTAATGGTCTTTTATGTCCTTACTCAGGTAAAAAGAAGCAGCTAGGAGTCAAAGGCGACATTCCATTCGTTATGAAAGAAAGTATAGAGTGTCCAAAAGTGACACATTAATTGGACTATATTGTCGCTAAAATACTGACTTGCTGGATCATTTTTTCCCAACATGTTACACAAAAGAAAAGGTCAGGTTCAGCTCACTGTTCATGACATTTCCCTCCGTGATGCTGCACATGTGGTGGTGTGCAGCATCTTGTCCTTGTTGCATTGAAAAGGTCAGAGAGGGAACATGATAGATCTGAATATGTTCTCACTGTGGCCTTCTCCGGTTTTCTATTTAATACAGGCAGACAGTAGATTTATGTTTGACTGATGACTGGGGCAGATGTCACCCTACAGTGCTCTCTGCCTGCAACCACATTCGGGTTTTACCCCTGCACAGTTGGCCGTGCCCACGTTGCGTCCTTTCCCTTTGAAGTGAGGCGCGGAGATGGATGGCTAGATAGAGTGAGGGGGCTTTGTGCAAGGGAGAGGAACGCCAGAGCACTTCAAAGCCCGGCGCGCAGCCTGCTGGGCCCCAACGCTCAACAATTAATCCCAGGATGTTTCCCCTTCTCCGCCGGAGGAGCTTTGCCACCACTTTGAAACACTCTCTCTTCCCTCCACCTCTCTGTCTCCTTCTCCGTGCTGCATACTGATCCAGAGCCGTTCCTACCGGGCCCTCGCTCGCCCTTGCACTCCTCTCCCCGGCCTTAAGTGCCGCCCTGCCTCATAAGAGCTACAGTAGATTCAATTAGCCCAGTTCCCCAGTCCTGTGCCAGCAGCCATTTTTAGAGGCGGGTGGCGGCGACCTGTGCAGACAGTAGGAATCAAATGGAGTTTTGCACAGCTTACAAATGAGTTTGATGGCTTCTGGGGCCTGGGGAACGGTCGTTAGGCACTCACAAAACTGGAAGATGCTGACAGTGGGCTTGTGTTTGTTTGCCTAAATGCTGCTCATCCATCCAGATAAAGATTCCCACTGAGAGTCGCCTGTATCTGTCAGCGTAATGTCACCTGGGATGTGTTCATGCAGGTTATTCTTTACAATTATCAGCCATGAATGCAATAGACTCACAGAAGGTTCACTGAAGCCACATACAACTTTAATGAACTGTGAGGAGCATATGTGCTCTTGCTCAATAACATCTTGTTTCACAGACACATATATTCCAGAAACCTGCCGGAAACGAACACTACACTGGAATAAAGGCCACTCCAAAAATAAGCAAAAAAAAAAGAATGCAAGATAATTTTGCTTGTAATAAGCACAAAAAAATCTGCCAATGGAACAAGTGAAAATTCTCTTGGTAAGATTTCTTAAAATAAGACATTATATTTAAGCCTTACAAGATTAGTGATCTTGAAATTAGCTGCGAAAACTCATTTTTAGCTATATTTGACTAGAATTGTGATGTTTTGTGTCTCATAATAAGCTTGTTATCCTCAAAAATAGTATTTTCCCCTCAAAAGTATCTTTTTTTTTCATCCTGTTTGTTTCAAGTGTATTTAACTAATTTTAAGTTCTATAATTGTGACACTGTTCTAGATTTAAGTCCACCACCTACTTGAAATAAGATTAGTCACTGGCATTTTGAGACTAAATGTATTGAAGTTAGCATTCCTGACTCGTATTAGCATCACCTTTAGTGTATTTACCTTTTTGTAAGTTTTACAAAAGTAATATTGTTTTAGATTCAACTGTGGGATTGTAAATAAGCTACTATAAGAAAAATAATCAGAAGCATTAAAAGAGCAGCATTAACCATTAAAAGGGCAGCATTAACCAAACAGCATTAAAGGTAATATAAGCTTGAGTGAATAGAAGAAGTATTAAGAAATGATTTTGTAATAAGCACATAACACATCTCATATGTTGCAGACACAGGCACACACACACATAGATTCATATCTACAAGTCTTATAGGAAGTTAGAAGATGAACTCGAGACGGCCTTTTGGCCACACCAGATAAACAGGAACCCAATTCTTAATGACCTTTTGGGCACCCCAGAGAAACGGGAACTCAACTCGAGATGACCTTCTGGGCACACCAGACAAAACAGGAACTCAACTCTTGAAAAGCATACTGTAAGTGATACTGTAAGTGATAAGACATGACAGTGGAAAATTACAAGAATAAGAAGTAATTGATCAAAACCTTACTTTGAGATAAACATGCAGACACATAGGAAAATAGACAAAAAACAACACCCTAACTGAGAAGGAGGAGACACAGCGAAGCATGCTATATTAACAAGACCACGCTAGACAACGAGCAGCCTTTTCTTATGTACCGGTTGATGTATGTATTGAACTGAGCTCCGCACTTCATGAACTGCGCTTAAAGAAAACAATAAAGTGTTTTCATTTGACTCTTCCACCGTCTCCTCGTCTGCTCTCTCTGCTCCATCAACAACTCGGGGGAAGTACAACTGGTGTACTCAACACAACCCATTCACCAACTAGATTCAAGACATTAACTATTTCTTATAAGACAGAAAAAATTAATACAAGTGTTGCCTTTAAACACCTTTTTTTTATTTCAACAGCAAAAAGCATATAGGCGCACTAGTTTGGGATCAAATTATGTTTTCAGGAACACCTGCAAAGCTGTCAAAATGTTATTCGACGACTTATCGACCAGCTCGACATGTCTGACAGGTTTCCACAACTCTACGAACAATACGACTAAAGTTCTAATAATTCAAAATACGTATATATAATATAATTCATTGTTGCTTTGTTTGACACAAATAGAACTTGCATTTCACCTTTGTGGCAGCGGCCCCAAGGTTCTGGAATAACCTGCCCTGGCACATCCGATCTGAAAGATCTTTTGAAGTTTTTAAATCCTCCTTAAAAACACACTTTTTCTCCCTGGCTTTTAATCAAGTTTAAGTGGACATCTTGCAAAAACAAAATTTTATTTAAATTTTTAATTTATTTTATTATATTTTTAATTTATTTTATTCTATTGTTGCACTGTGTTTATGTATTTTAGTATTTTAGTTTTTACCGTATTTTCCTGCAACTGTGATATCTGTACAGCACTTTGGTCAACCCTGGTTGTTTTAAATGTGCTAAAGTTTGACTTGACTTGACTTCACCTGCCTCTGATCTCTTGCAGGCTCGTGTGTTGGCAACCATCGGGGTCACCAGAGGTCTCGGGGACCACAATCTCAAAGTGCACGACTCGAACATCTACATAAAGCCATTCCTGTCCTGCTGCCCAGAGGTAGGAAACATTTTGAATTGTGTCCTTTAATATGTCCTCTTTCACAGTGTGTCAGACCATATACTGTATAAAAGAAGTACACTGCAAAAAAAGAAAAGTTGGGTGAACTCAAAATTTCAAGGCAACAAACTTCGATAAAATTTTAAGTTGGACAATTAAACTAAATATTTTAAGTTTTGCTTGTGAGTTGCTCAACTCTGAATTCAGATTTTTGTCAACTCAACTGTAAGTTGTACTAACTTATAATTTTACATTGTAATAACTTTTAATCCTTACTTCTGCTAACTTCTGCAAAGTGCTGAATTGGCACGATTGTAACGCCACTGTGAAATGTCAGCTAATGTTGTGACCACCACCACTAGCATCAGTTAGCCGTTAGCATTTAGTTAGCCGCTAGCTTTCGCTAATGACCGAATTTCACAACAAAGAAATAAGAGTTAGCAGAACTATTGTCCCTTGTTGTGAACCCCAACTTAAAGATATAAGTAACAACAACTCACCAACTTGTTTTTGAGCAGACAACTGGCTTCCTTTGTTGTGCTAACTTACATTGTTGGCCTAAATGTCAGTAATTTATATTTCCAAGTTTTACCAACTTAAATCACTGTTTTAGGCCAAAAAATACAAGTTGGCTTTTTTGCAGTGTAGATTTAACCTCCAGGTCTGAAAATTGAAAAAGAAGTCAAATTGTATAGAAGTCTATGAGAAACTACGCATACTTCTCACTTGATTTACTACCTCAGCAAACATTTTCCTAATGACTTTTTGGTCTCAATTTCTAGTTTTAATTATTCTTCAATACAGCGTGGTGTTAATTTTGTAAATTATGGTCCAATTTAGAGTAAAACAGATGATAAAGCAGGGCTTGAGGGCTTCGCTACCTTTTGATTGACAATTTGCTACCATTGCAACCTCTCAATCATGATAAAGGTGTAGCAATGTGTGTGCATTTAAACAGCTGTGAACTTGTTTTTAATTTACCTCAAACTGTGGAAGCAGCAGCTCTTTCAGCAGCAAGGTGCCAAAAAAAACAGCTAAAATGCCAAATTTGAGGCTTCAGAACAGTAGCCAACACACCAATGGAGCAATTCATGGTTTAGACAAAGTGAAATTACTCATTCACATTATCCTTTATACATAAGAGTTTTGCTACTTACAGTTGAATAAGTCTCAAACTGTAGCTTCAATTACTGATTTCCCACATTTTCACTATTTTAATTGAACAGAATCTATCATCTAGACAAGATACTTTTGCTTAAATAAAAAAATAAAATAAAAGGAAGAACACAATGCATGTCTTGTGATGTATTTGGTAAAACAAACAAATAAACAAACAAACAAACTCCTGACTCCTGATTTGAAAGACTGTCCAAAAACTGACCTTTTTAAGTTTTTCTTTTGAAGTAGAGTTTGAATGATCTTGAGGGCAGAACCTCACGTTTATAATTGTTATATTCATTACAAGCATCTGTGCAACCACAGAATCTATCTTCTAGACAAGATACTTTTGCTTAAATAAAAATAAAAAATAAAAAGGAAGAACACAATGCATGTCTTGTGATGTATTTGGTAAAAAGTAGAGTTTAGTTGAAGTAGAGTTTGAATGATCTTGAGGGCAGAACCTCACGTTTATAATTTTTATATTCATTACAAGCATCACACACATCACACCATTAACATTTGAGCATATGACAGAAAACAAAACTAAATAATGGAAGTGTGATTCACATCATAAATAGCAGAGTGTGTCTTCCCTTTACTCCACCTCATTACCTCGGCCTGCTGATCAAACCAGAGTGCAGAGGTAACGATGTAAAATGCCTTTGGCCATTAACAGTCCACACTGTGAACTACGTGGTCAACGTGCACATTAACATTCCCCACCAGCCGTCGCTCTCAAATGACTCCTTTCCTTCCCAGTGTCTATCGCACATGATTGCAGTAGTCACGGAGCCCATGAATTCTCTTGATCTTTAATTCATTGCCCTTTGAGTTCAGCTATAGTTCAGCCTCCTTTTTGATGTTACATTTCTTTTGAGATTTATTTATTTTAATATGCTTGATGTCACTATTGTTTAAGATAGTGTAAACAAATAATTAGTATATGTAAGACATGTTAAACATGAGTATTAGACGTCCTGATGGATGTTAAATGCAGGAAAATTGATTATATAAAGAAATGTGTGGGTGTGGGAGAGTGTTCAGCAGGGATTGTGAAAAGTTATAAAGGAAAAAAAGCCGACAAGTCATCAGATTATCATGAGATAATCATCAAATATGGGCGTTGGGTCAAATATGAAACGATTGTGTCATCACCCCTCCTCTAGAGAAAATGTATTGCTGTTGAAATCCTTATTTTGGAATCGATTCTAGGAACTGCCGCAGTCCTTTTCTCTCTTACAAAGCTTGACTCAAATCACAAGGTTCACCACATTGAGGCTCATGATCCTCATGGCGGTCATTCTGATTCCTTTACAAACTCTTTCACAGGCGCTGTAGTCATGCTGTGCTCTTTTAGCACTTTTAGCCTCTGCATTAATACGGTGTGTCTGCTGCAGAAAGGCAACTCCCCCACGATAGCCAAGGAATTTCTTGAAGCAGCTGAACTAAGACAGTTTTTTTTCCCTCAAGGCCAAGGCCAGTGGGCATTATCCTGCTTGCTGTTTAAGAGTATATTTTTGCTCAGGTGTAGTATAATAAAAAAAAGAGTGTGGCACATAAAAGTTGCCACAGTAACACATCTGTTGAAAGATTGATGCTTTTTTAGGTATCTATTCTATTTGTGGTGCAGTCAAATGTCTTTCTAGAAACAACGTCACTGTTTCTCTGAATAATCCACACTTCTTGGTGTGGACAGTTTTCACTGAAGCTTCTAGCTTTCTACCAAATAATGCCCAATAAAACACAGTGACAGTGAAGTCTGTGGATTATCCAGAATAACAGGAACACTGATGGATATTGCTGTTGGATTTTTAGTCATGCTAGCAGCGTGACTGCAGGTTGTATATGGCAACCCTCATGCTTTTGGTGATCATATTAGCATTTCATCAATTCAGTTGCAAAAATTGCATAAATTCCATGCAAAACTGACATTCCCATCATCCTCATACGCATTTGAAATTTAGTGCTAATTAACAAATGCTAACACATGAAACTATGGTGAGCATTAACTGCTAAACATAAGCATGTTTATTTAAGCTTTGTCCTAATTCTAAACTGATTCCAAGTAGGTTTTCATTATGTAGTGTGTATCTAAGAAAAGTGACAGAATAAATTATATTCAACACAAAAGTTATACTATTGTGGACTGTTGTAAACAGTGACAGGAAAGAAAAATTACCAATTTCTATAAAGTTCTGTAAGATCAATTGGTGATGTCTTTTTTAAGTCAGTTTGATTGAAGTCTGACGCTACAAGTATTATACGTATACACTAACTGCAAATCAATGTAGCATAAGGACGAGTATAAAGACTTCGAGCACCACAAATAAAATTCTGTTTAGCTTTGTTCTATCGTATAGGTAAAAATCTTCTTACAGAACCAAGTGGAACCAAAACTATCCAAATGCCTGGATACCATTAGAGAAAAAAAATAGGATTTTTTCACAATTTGGGTAATCTGAACCTCTTGGTACGACCCCTACCAAAGGCTCCCAATAAAGGCTATCAAACATAATTGCCACAAAGTAAGGAGTGGTGCAAAACAATGATTTATTAACAAAAAATTAAACAGACAAAATAACCAAGAGAAAATCTGCTGCTGCTGCTGCTGCTGCCAGGTAGAAGTGTGTGTGTGAGAGAGAAGTGGGGTCACTGCATAGATTTTATGCCATGTTCATATTAAATAGTTTAAACTGTTAATTACAAGCAGCTGACTGGTCCTATTTGGCAATTTCTGACACCGACCATATTTTCAATTTGTTGAAAATAGCCACTGGATACAAAAGACTGCTGGAAACATCAAAATAAAATACAATACAATGTACAAAGCATGAATACAAACGATGCAGAGCAACTGGAGTAATAATCCCCTCAAAATACATAAGACATAAAAGCAGCTAATTTAGGCTATTTATGTGGCGAGAAAGTTAAATATAATTATATAATAATAATATATCTAATAATTAGTCATTTGTGTATCAACCACGTAGGGCTGTACGATATATCAATATAAAAGGTATATCAATATATTTTTTACTGTGATTTGGAATTAGACCATATCGCATATATCGATATAGTTAAAAAAATTTTCTTTCTTTATATATAAATGCTGATATTTAGTTATTTTGTAATGTTTGTGATTCTTTTCTCATATAAATATATTTACTGCTGAAAAAGATTGGTTATTTTATTTCACAGGCTATTTTTTTTAAAAGATATTTTTTTATTTAAATGTGCACTTTATGGAGCTTTGATTTGGAAAAAAAAGTTCTCCTGTTGTTATACAGTATTTAAGTTCACTTAAATAAAAAACTCAATAGAACTACTTGTGACATGTCATATTTGGCTTCGACTTTGACTGAAAATTTGCAAAAATATTGTGATATATATCGTATATCCATATTCAGCCTAAATATATGGGGATATGACTTTTGGTCCATATCGCCCAGCCCTACAACCACAGGATTGAAGGTTCTTTCTCGGCCCATGCTACACACTTCTATAAAGTTTCATGAAAATTGGGCTGGTAATTTTCTGTAACCATGCTGACAAAGACACAAACCAACTAACCGACCTGGACACAGTCCTTATTACCTCCGCCAAGAAGGTTATATTTTTCCTTCTACATAGCCATTATGTGACATCATAGGAAATTCATTCAGCAGGTTCAAATGATTCCTAGAAATCATCCATCTCTCAACCCTTGCCTCTTTTTTCCCCTCCATCACCTCCAGGTTAAAGTCTACCCGTTGGCGCAGAGTGAGCATGGAGCCGATGACGTCCTTGTGCTGGGAACCGACGGTCTGTGGGACGTCCTCTCTAACCAGGAAGTAGCCGAATCTGTCACCTGTTTCCTGGCGAACTGTGACCCCGACGACCAGCACAGGCACGTTCCTTCATCACTCAGCTGCGGCCGCCAGTCAGGCCTGAACTTCCTCTCACCCTGCTCTTATTTGTCGAGAATGAACGCTCTTATCTTGTTGTAATTATGCAAATTTCCAAACATTTAGATAAATCAGTGTCTGGTGTCAAGGAAAAGCTTGTAAAACTGTTATGTGGGGCTCTGACTCCTCTTCTCCCGTGTGTTTAGTTTCCAAAGTTCCCCATAATATTTTTTCCGTCTGCAGGCAGATAGTCCAAAACTATGCATGATTATTGTCACATTTGAGCATTTATCTCACTGTATATCACCGTGTTTTGACTACACCTTAATCATTTATCACTTTTGTTATGTCAGGTACACAATGGCAGCTCAAGACCTCATAATGAAAGCGCGAGGGGTGCTGAAGGACCGAGGCTGGAGGATATCCAAAGACAGATTAGGCTCTGGAGACGACATCTCTGTCTACATCATTCCCCTCATGTACGGCAACAAGCAGAACTAACGCTAAGCTACAACCACCACCGAAACATAAACCCTGCCTTGACAGTCCCCCTCATCCCCTTGTGCTCTTTTTTTTTTTTTTTAAGTGCTTGAAAGTGGACTTTCTCCCCTGCAAAGGGATCCAAGATGTCTCCCACAGAAATGGAATTTCTGTCTGCCCTTGATCATCCTCAATTAGGGTGATTTTTGTCTGTTTTTATAGAAAAGAAACATGAAAAGAGCCGTTGAAGGGTTGAACTACTAATTTTTTTTTTTTTTTAATCTCGAGAAAGCCATCACAAACCCTGTTGTGGGAAAATGAGCATAGATTCTAATAGACGAGATGGTGATAGGCATCTCAGGATTACTAGTACTAACTAATGCACAATATTTATAAATGTGAAAATGTAAATAGTCCAAGCCGTAAAACATTTGATAAGTGTATTTGGTTGTACAGTGTAAAAAAAAACCTACAAAAATAACCTAAAGACTGATGTCCTGAAAATATGAATCATGCCTCCTCTGTTCCATGTAGAGCTTTTAAATTAGCCACGTTCTGCAATTGTTAGTCTGTTGTCCAAAGGAAAAAAACTTCTTTAGACAGTATGTCAGCTTGTTCTCCTGATGCTGCAGTTGTTATTTTTATTCATGTGCACTCTCTGCATTATAACACAGTTCTGAAAGAATTAAAGAAAACCTTTGAAAAAAAGAATACACTAACAGGATTCGGGTGTCAGCTAAATGTGACCCCGCTCTTGTCATATTTTATTAAATCCTATTACATTGAGATTTAAGAAGGAAAAAAAACAAAAGAAGTCTTTCTGTTGCACTCACTCACCATCAGCCATCTACCTCATGATTTTCTTCCTTTTATTGTATTACGCATCGTCATTGTCGTCTCTGAGTGGCTGTTTGCAAGCTGCATCAGGTGCATCATCAGCTGCTTCCTGTGCCATTATTCACTTACAGTGTCATGCTTTGCTCCTGTTCCTGCAAGATTCATTAAAAGGTTTCCAGAAAAGAACTGAAGGAGGAAAAAAAAGCCCCACCGGGCACTATGTCGTGGGTATAGTGTTGTACAAAATATATATTTTTTTATATGTATTATGCTGGGGAAAAAAACCCTTAGTCATGCACTGATGTTTACCTTTTGTCAGTATCAGTTGGATGTATTATCCCTATTAAGATTAATCCATCCTTATGAATAGCAGGTGCCTCTAACAAAGAGAAACGCTCTGATTTTTAATGTGTCACTAAAGAGGAAGTATAAATAAGACAATGACATAACCGACACTTACCTTAGGTGTATTTACAATCAATATTGTTCCCCGAGTCAGTGGTTTTCACACATTTTAGTTTAGTTTTCAGCTTCTACTTCTAATGTGCGCCCATTATTGTATCTTAACTGCTGTCCGAGTGGCTGAAGCTGGTGAAACATGGAACAGAGTAACTTAATTTAAGTGTATATAAATGTAAATAATGTTTTCTGTGAATTCTTCTCCTCCTTTCTTTAACTGTAAGTGATGTACATCTGACTGAAACATAAGATGTAATTTGTACTGTTTTGGAAACCAAGGAACGGTGTAATAATGGTTTTAATGCTCACTTTTCTGCTCTAATAATAAAAATTAACCTTTTTTTCTACATTACTCTACTGTGTTTTTGATAGAGAAGTGAATGAGTAGACAAAAAAACCCCAGATACATTGCTCTGGGATGCATTTCAGTGAATGGGAGTTTGTGGAAGATAAACAAACTGGGAAAAGTTTGTTTTATTTTATTTATTTATTTATTCTATTTTTATTTTCTATTTTTTCCCGTGTATGTATATATATATTTTGAGTTTCTTATTTTGCACCAATGGGAGTTGCACTCCAATTTCGTTGTGTATATATATACAATGACAAAAAAGGCTATTCTAGTCTAAAAAAGTAACAGAAAAATGAGTTTGTAGCCCAACAACAGCAATGTAACTGAATGGACTTTATAATATTTTAAAGCTTTTTTTTTATCCTAAAATTCCTCTCTCCAATGTCATGGCCTGTCTGTGTTAAACTGCTACTTAGATGGATTTAAATCCTGTTTATTCAGATGTTTGACTGTCAAACCCAGAAGGGAACTTTAGTCCTAGAAGAAACTCTGTAAGAACTCTGTGCTCACTCACGCATCAGTAACTGTATAGAATAAGACCATCACCACTCTGACAAACTGTGTCAAGTGAGTCCCAGAGCAATATGATGAAGGCTATCAGTTCACAGAATAGCCTGACAGAAGATTTCATGGCGGAGGCTGCTGTGAGGGCCGTAATTTGACACTGAAGCACGCACACACTGAAGTGATGAAAGACAACTTGACAAAAGATGTGCGTCCCCATTTCAACTGGTCTTTCTCTTCAGTGTCTCACTTAAAGAAGTAACAGCGGGCGTGGAACAATGAGGAACAACTTCTTTTATTTGTAGGTGAAACTTGTCGATACTTATGTGCCATGATTCCACATACCTGAGAGCAAAGATAAGGATCAAATCGCTGGATGAAGCCTTTATAGTTCATGAGGGAGGTATCATATGAAAAATGATGTATTCCATAGTCTATGGGCTGTGAGAAGGAAGCCTGATTACATTACATTATATACTAGTAGTAATAAAAGGTGAATCAGAATGCAGAGGACCCTATAGAGATTGTATTTCCCTTTGAAAGCCAGTACTGTGGGCACCTGCTGCATTCATGTGGTGCCGAAATAATCAGAAAAATGAGCTCCGGAATGGACGAACACCCAGTCAGAACAATTTTTATGTCATTATTTCTCTGAAATAAAGCAAAAATTGAAATCTAAAATTCTGTCACAAGATAAAACAGACATCAGGGAATCACCCTGTTGTTTAAATGCTTTGAGCAAACAAATACAACATATAGTATATTCTCTTTAGCATCCATGTTGTTTCAACATTACGATTTAAGGATCTAGAACAATCTCAGGAAAAGGGATCACCCGAGGAGAGTTAATGCACCACTTTTTTGGTTTTCACATTTTAGTAATTAAAAAAATAAAATGGTGGCACTATGTCGTGGGTATAGTGTTATACAAAATATATATTTTTTTATATGCAGAGGACCCTATAGAGATTGTATTTCCCTGTGAAAGCCAGTACTGTGGGCACCTGCTGCATTCATGTGGTGTCGAAATAATCAGAAAAATGAGCTCCGGAATGGACGAACACCCAGTCAGAACAACTCAGAAAGTCTGTGAAAAGTTTGGTACACATCTTCCCGAGTTAATGTCATATTTTGCAGAAACACGGCAAAGTAGTCTTGAAGTTGGAGTGATCGTAAGAAAAATTTCCTGATTGCACATCAATTTTTGATATTGGGTAGTAACTATACTGCCCTACAAAGTCTAACTGTAATAACTACGCAAAGGGTAAGACTTAAAAAAAAATGCTTTTAAGTTTTTTAACAGGCCAGCCAAATGGGTAAGGTAAGTCATATGACACTTATTTCTACATATATTGATGATGTCATTTTTATGCTCAAAAATCATGATGATTTATTTGACCTTTGACCCCAAAAATGTAGTTACTGCACTCGGGTTTTGCTGTAAAAGGTTCTAATGGTAATGCAAAAACAGAGTACAGTAATTACAATGTTGTTGTCTTCTTTCAGCTTTTATATTTTGTTTTCAGTGAATAAACATTTTCAAATTGATTTTGTTATCAGTGTATTTAAAAGAGTTTAACAACTCTATTCTAAAATGTGTGTATTTTAGACTTATTATAAAGTAATGTTATATTTTAGTCATAACATAATTTTATCTCACTTTTTTACTTAATCACTATCTAGATAATAGTTTCCCTATTAAATAAACTTATCATTTATATTATTCTAGTCTTCACTATTCAACACAATGCAGAAATGCAAGTCAAAGTGAACTTACTGCGGTCTGCTTTGGTTTTGAGTTGGATTTTGTAGTTACTGCAATTTCTATATCATTATTTCTCTGAAATAAAGCAAAATTTGAAATCTAAAATTCTGTCACAAGATAAAACAGACATCAGGGAATCACCCTGTTGTTTAAATGCTTTGAGCAAACAAATACAACATGTATATTCTTTTTAGCATCCATGTTGTTTCAACATTACGATTAAAGGATCTAGAACAATCTCAGGAAAAGGGATCACCCAAGGAGAGTTAATGCACCACTTTTTAGTAATTTAAAAAATAAAATGGTTGCTATTATCTCAGATTTTGCATTTACTCCCAAAATTGTAGCATCAAAATGCTAAAACAAAAGAAACATCCTAATGAGACCTTAAAAATATCAAAAAGTATTGTTACAATCACAGCTGGGGACTGTGATGTGTGCAACACTATCAGATACTTATAAGGTTTGTATATATCTCCAAAATTTTGATCTGATATTTGCTGGAATTCGGGCAATATTGGGTTAAAATCTGCCTTTTTCAAAGCAGTTTTGACTTTGCAAGTAAAGTACAGGTGTTATAGTTCAGTGTCCCTGTAAGCCAGCATGCACAATAGCAGGGCCATGAAAGTGAAGCACAATTTTCAATATTAACACCTGTGCTTCTCTTGACAGATTCCAATAGGTCTTCTTTGAAAAAGGCCTCTATGGGAGATTATTTTGCTGCTTAAAAAGCATTTTGATCCAACGGGATCTGTTCCCCCTGTTCACTTACAGAGGGTCATTGCCTTTTCCTCCTTATTAGCTAGGCGGTTAATTTTATTCAAGTAGAAGCCTGCCACTCCTCCATCACATCACCACTGGATAAGGGACGTTATGCAGAACCTTAAGATGGAAAAGATCAGATGTACCCTCAACGGTTCCACTAACAGATTCCACAAAACCTGGGACCCTCTAATAACTTATGTGAACAATTTACCTGGCCTGGAACTGGAATTCTGAATGATTACACCTGCCCTTGAACAATCCTATAACATGAAGTATTAGGTGCACTTGTTGTTGTTTCGTTTTGTTTTTGTTTGTTTTTCTCCTCTTGTCTTTTCCTGTCTGTTGTCTATTAGGAGTTTGTCACGCTGATTTTGAGCTTGATCCGTCTCTGTTTGTTTTCAGGATTGTTTTTTTGGTGATTATTTGTAAAACAGAGAATATGATTGTGCTGTATGATAATTGAAAAATCACAAATAAAGTGTTAAAAAAAAAAATCATTTTGTGACTTATTTTGAAGATCAAGCATCGAGGTATACAAAAACTAGGATCATAAGAATCTATAATCTATAATCGCATCTATAAGAACTTGCACTTTTTGTGCAGATCATGTAACGTTGTCACATTTCTGTGGCCTTTCCCATTCACATTACCATTTTTTTTACCTCTTTATTTAATCACCTACCTCATCTTTTGTTTTTCTTCATACATTTTTGTCTTTAAATGTTGGAAAAATAGCTAAATGTAAGTTAGTCAGTAAAAAGGACATATGATGGGGAGTAAGTGCTCTGAGGGATAGCAGATCAGAAGGCCAGGAAAGGTTTATGGACCACCCAAGTCTATAACAATTGTAAACAATTACTTTCATAACTCGCCTGATTGATGTTATCCTCACCACACATGAAGATCAGGCCACACATACGTACCTTTATGAATGCCTCCACACACTCGGATGCTCGCAAAGTGCCGTCGTGGGAGTCTCACACTCCTGGGTCCTCTGCAGGGGCTGCAGGGCCATCTGGTCCCCACAGGCCAGCGCTGCATCCTCCTCCAGTCAGGCCAGCTCTGATCTGGCACTCCACTCCTACTCTCCACACGTGTGTGTGTGTGGTCCAGATTGGATGACGGCAATGATGACACAGTCATTCCTGTGGGCGGCTTGTTTTTCCAAGGTTACAGCACTCCCACCCCACCCGTGGATAGATCTGAGGGAGATGCTGAGTGGGCTTTGCAGGAAGATACTCATCTCCTGTGCAGGAAAGGTGACATGCTGCTGGGGCCTTCAAGCCTTTCACAGGAGGATGCATTAAAGAAGATGCTAGTCTTTATTTTATTTTTTGACATAAGCTTTTACATTAGTGATTTTTTCTGCCAATCTTTTATGTTTTTATCTGAATAACAGTACGACACATTAAGACGATTTAATGTACAGTAAAACAAGAAACAACTCCTATTTGGCATTTTTGGCTTTAAAAATGGCTTAAATAATTAATCAATTATCAAAATATCTATATACCAGACAATTTATGTATTGTTTCAGCTCTATTTGTTGCTGATTATTCAATTGATTTTTTTCAAATTGACTAATCTGAACATGAAATATGTCATAAAAATTGTGAAAAAACATAATTAAACATAATTGAGCACCCACTGTGATGACTTCACATTGCTTGTTTTGCCCAGCCAACAGCCAAATATAATCAAATTTACAATTAAAGCTCCAATGATTGGTCGATTATTGAAAGAAAAGTAATTGGCAATCAATTAATTACATTCATTTTGAAGAACAAATGACATTTGGTGGTCACAGAATTTGATTTTCGCTTTGCTTCTTTTCTGTCCTTTAATAATTTTTTTTTATATTTTAGATTATATTTGGGTTTTTATTTACCCTTGGCTGAACAAAACAAGACATTCAATGACTGACACCTTGTCCTCTCGGACATTTTAAAGACATTGTGATGGCCAATTTGTTTTATAGGCCAAATTAATAACCATTTAATTGAGAACACAAGTGGCAGATTACTTGGTAATGAAAATAAATGTTAGTTGAAGCCCGTTTCAAATGATAAAACAAAGGAAGCCAGCTAACTCATTTGACAAGCTGAAACGAGCTCATTTTGGTCATTTTGCTTGATAGACAACTTTTCGGACGAATTCAACCTTCTGACGATCAACTCTTCAATTAATAAAACGAAATGTTTCAGCACTAATTGCAAACAGTGCAGAAGCAGCATGTGTGAAGGCATTTGTTGAACACAAAGCACACACACGAGGGTCGACTGTCCTGTGAGGACAAGGGTGCGGCTGCTTCAGCTGCAGCTGTGATACCCATCTGAGCAGGCATTTTCCACAGGGGGCTCGAATTAACTGCTTTAGGGCTTCGGCTGCCTCAAGTATGATTTATCTGCGGCCCGGCTCAAATGAGAGCTTTGACACAAGATGGATGAGGACATGGGCTGCCTCTGCGCTGCTCACTGGTCCATAGGCTGCCTCTCTTTAGAGTCAGGATATGATAAATGATGTTTGGTTTTACCCTGGAGGCTGGATTACTACAGTCCTTACACAAGCTAGACTCTTATTTAGATATACGTATCGCAGACCTGTAGGACTGCTACTCAACAGGCTTGACAATAACCACAAGTCTCATGTGTGGTTTGTTTACTAGTCTGCCTTTTCTGCAGGAGAAAAGCACTGCTTATCAGCCTACGTGCATCTCTGGAGTAGAATTTATTGTTTAATATCAGCACAGATGCTAGTGGGCTGAGCTGAGGCCCAAGATGAACATAACTCTGCCTTACACACTATCAAGTGTGAACTCATAAATATTTCATGGGAGTCTTCTTGGAAGGTCAAATGCAGGATTCAATCTTCCGTCAGTCAGTCACTTAGTGAGCAGCGTGCTCTAATCTGGGTTGTGGGGGTCTGGACTCCATGCTGCAGCCCCATGCATGGTTTCATCGACCCAGGCTGCCCGGCCCCTGCAGCCAATCAAAGCTCATGACCCATTCCGGTCCCCACCCCCATCACGAGACCCCTGACTGCCCATACTAATGTGACACAGAGGAACCAGATGCTGTTGGGCAGCAGAGGGAGGATTTCAAAAGGTTAACCCACAACGCATGACCCACATCAGGCAATGCACTCCCAGACCTCTGTGAGGACACCACAGCCTGTGGGGGTTAGGTCATGTGGTGCGTCTGTCTGTGCACGCCATACAGTTCAAATACTGAAGCACACACACCATCCAGATTTAGCATAATAATCAGATTATTACTAGAACAGTGCCAGCAGCGCAGCACAGATTTATGTCTGCCCTGCATAGAAGAGGTGTTTAGGTGCAGTGGGAGCACACACTATCCGCTCCAGTGTCTGATGGTATGCAGCATTATCAACAAAGGACGTCGGGGAGAGCCATAAAACCCGCTTAATGTGTATCAGAGCAGATGTATTGTAGGATACCTCTGTGGGCAGCAGGAGCCACGTCACTCCTCTCCTCATAGCAACAGTACCGTTGACCTACATGCTTTTTCTACACAGCCCACTCCGCCTGAGGTGGTGGAAAACTATGCAAATCCATACGCGATATCGACTTCCATTCTGCATTTAAAAAAATGTGCATACAAAATGAAACAAACTTGTATATGGGATTTTAAGACTAATACATGCAAAAACCTCCATCCTGCAAAAGAAAAGGCATTAAGGTAGCAAATAAAATGCACGTAAATGCGTCTTAATCTCACATTAGGTGTGTAAAAATTAAAACAAAGTGCATTTTTTTTTCTCCACAATGATTCACTATTTTATTGGATGAAACATGATACAGTTATCAAACGGCTGCAACAATGCAGCTACAAGCTATTTCCCGTTTAAAAGCAGAAAATGACAGCTTTGGATATGAAACGGAGGCTAGCTGCGACACTAGCGGTGTGCATTACCTGTTATAACCGTATAAGAGCGATCCGAGCCCGGCTGGCTTTTTTTCCTCGGCTGAAGTGGAGGCACCAGCACTAGCAAGGCAGTAGCTTGCGCAGTCATCTCCATAGCGGGCAGTGTCACAACCCAACCAACAGCACAAACTACTACCTCAGCCAGTGCGTGGTCAACAAGGACATTTTTGAGAAGCGAGGATGTTAAAGAAGAGACTGCAAAAAAAAAAATATGGTAAAAGAAATGCACCGTCTGGACTACAGCGACATTCCCATGCAGCCGGAGACGGTCCGTCCTCTCCCGCTTCGCCCCTCTTCTGTGCAGACTTGAAATAAGAGGGAAACCCCGCCCAAGCAGACCTGCTCCCTCCGCTCTCCTCCTCCCTCCTCCTCTTCCTCCCTTTCTTCAGTGCAAACCACAAAACGGTCCTTTCCCCTCATATGACCTACTGGATGATCTGAAACTCGGGCTCGGGGACCTAAAGCGGACACTGAGAGGAAGCCGAGGGTCCCTGCAGCATGCATCATTTCGTCATTTGCCACCGAGCACAACGATTTTTAACAGTAAAGAGGTGTTATCTACTCCTCTTCCCCCTGTTGCCAGCTCTAACTCCACCTACTGTACTGACACTAAAGTACAAGACACACTGAGATGAAACTTTACGTTCAAAATATCCTGTTTAAAATGTCCCTCAAATTCAACCTTTTATATAAGAATAAATAAAGGAATAAATACATGTTATATGTTATACTTCTGGAATACCACCCACACAAGCCAGGCCGGCTCTACGCTGGGGCAAGAGGGGCCCGAGCCCCCTTAAATAAATGTCTTGCCCCCTCAAATCAAAATTTTAGAAGATGAGAAAGCACATTTTAATATACCCACAAATTAATACACATTTGACAAAAATTTGACAAAATTATCTGCAGTAGCAGAAAAAATCTGCCGAAAAAGGGACACACGATACAGGATTGTTGGTTGAAATCTGGATGAAGGATGTTTTATTTTATTTTATTCATTTTTTTATTTTTTATTTTTCAGTTCCCCCCCTGAGGGATTGCCACCTTATTGTGGTCAGGGCGTTTGCGTGCCTCAGTGACCTTAAGAGCTAAACCAGCAGGAGCTTAGTCTTCAGGTGGGACACCTGGACAGGTCTGAAGGTGCAACCCACTTGGACACATAGACCCCTTTCAATGAAGAAAGCATCGTTACTATAAGCACAGGAAAATAAAGTGCTGGAGCATGATGTGTACACATGATGCCCCCTTCACATTTCTGACTGCCCCCTCATATATGCTGCCTAGAACCGGTCCTGCACACAAGTCTGTAACAATATGGATTAATGTTGCTGCATTTTATACATAAAAGTGTGAGCCACATTACATTATGATAATCATATAGTGTAATAATCTAATAGAGTTCAATTTATTAGAACTAATTTCAGTTAGAGAGCATTTCAAATTAATTTCCCTGCCATATTTGCCTTGTTTCTCAGTCACAAACATACTGATTTTTGTTTAACAGGTTGCATATTCTCCACTAGGGGGAGCTGTTCAGTTATTATCAGACCAGTTCTACACATGCCACACAGAGGGCTGCAGCCAAGAGTAAATAACTACATCGAAGGAATATGAGTTTACATTTCTGCTTTCAGTTCTTTGTCTCAAAGTCAGGGTTTTGGTTAAGCTGCTTAAGAGATTTAACATTTAACATCAAAATATGTCAGTAAATACTACATCTGAGATTTTGTTAAAAAACGCAGCGGTTCTGAGCAGCTGATTTATTTCAATATCACCACCTACAGGCAAACAAAGTAGCAGCTGCAATTTAAACACTTACACCATCTGCAGGCAAAAGCAGTTGAAGCTGCATGTTGTTTTTTTGTTGTTTTTTTTACATTTCACTGAGTTCTTGATATTTCAGTCATGGGACTGCCGGAGTGTCTGTGAGTGATCTAATCATGACGTCATTCCTTGGATTAAAACGCCTAAAGACCCTTGATAATAAAAACTGTAATAAAAAAGTCATACCAAAACAAAGATCAAAGAAATATCAAATAAAACAAATGCCAAAATTTGAACCGAGGCCACCTTAATGAACTATAATATGTTTATGCCCATGGCTGTGGGGACATTTTAATGAGGTTGAGCCCATGTGATAAGATAGGACTCTAAAACCATTTGGTAAAAGGATATGTTGCGTGGACATCCTTACTGATAGTAAAACTGAGTCTTGATATCAATAAACAGATTTTTCGTTTCGTAACATGCATTGTAACTGAGCACACTTGGAGCACAGAGCTGATCGTAGAATTGTCCCATTTATTTTATACAGACAAGTACATCCCTTCTCAGATGGCTGCTAAAGATGACATGGAATGTTACAGTAAGATTTGTTTTCTTGCATAAAATCCTCACTGTTGAAAATGTTGCAAAAGTCTAATTGTTCTTTTCTTCCTTTTTATTTTTTTTTAATCAATAAAGCCCAGTTTTTGCATTTTTTTGTTAAGTACATCATCACCACTATCACCACACACTGTACATCGACTCGGCCTCATTAGGGGAGAATAAAACAAACTAAACCCAGAGGCAACACTGCAATATATTTTTTTTTAAATCTCTGCAGTTAACACAAGAGTGCAGTCAAGTCTGTATGAGAATGGAAGGGGGGGGGCGGCGGAGGCGTAATCAGCTCACATGAGAAGCATACGATGATGCGTATGAAGGTCGGCGTGGTCCGAGCGGGCCTCGGATCTCTGTTCACTGTGGGTTTGCTTCATGTCACCGCAGGTGTGGCTCATGTTGAAGTTCATGTCTGTGCACTTGTGAACGTGCACATGAGTCGAGAAGACACATTCAAGATTTCTTCATTATAAAAAAAACAGATTTGAGTGAGCCTGGTCAGGACTCTCCATTCTGGACTCTGGAGACGGGCGGCTGCATAAAGTCTTTAAAAGGCCCCAGGGCCTCCTTCAGGGCCGAGCTCACCTCAGACGAGGAGCATGTAATGCACTCTACCAGTGTGGGGTACAGGGCAATCACTTGAGCCCATGTGTTGCCATCCACTGCAGGCGGTAAACAAAAGAGCCGCAGAATAAGAGGAAAAGAAATACAAAAGGAGGAGGAGTGGGGATGGGAGGGAGATGGAGAAGAGAATATGAATTGCGATAGAAGGCAATCAGAGAAATCATTTCCTTCATAATATCCCCACAGGCGTATGGAAATGAGGTTTAAGGACAATGTAATGCAAACATTTTGAAGGGCACTTCAAAAATGTAATTTTAGAATGTCTCTCTTCAATCTATTACGGCTAAAAAAAAAATCATTTATTGTAATTGACCTTGCTGGAAATGTAAACAGTTCCTCCCTGATTGGAGATAAAACTCATTTGAAAAATGGTCCCAACTGGACTCTGACACATTTATCTGAAATGAATAGATGATAGATATGGAGGCATTGTCGTATTTTTCGAGTTTTTTTTCTTTTTCACGGCGTCACCTCTTTCCAAGATCTATTTAATAGTTGAAACAGTTTGATACTCACCATTTTCTGGCTGTGTCTTTTTAAGCGAGTCCATCAAAGTGCTGATAGCTTTCAAGACAAAGATAATCTCTGTCACTTGTTGCCTGAAATGAAAAAGACCAAGGACCTTCATCAGCTTTAAAGACGCGCAGTACATAAAACAGATCTTTTCTGAATCAGAATGTGAATGAGACAGTTACTATTAAACAACAAACAAGCCAAAACAGAAAGCCATAAACAGCGTTTGTAGGAAAAGAATGACTAAAGATTGGCAAAGGTTTATTCTACACGACTATTTAGACCAAAGCAAAATTGACTTTTTATCCACTATACAGGAGATAAGAAGCTAATTGTTAACAGTCAAAATCAGACAAAAATGTTGCTGAAGAGATTAAACATTATATAACAAGTAGATCAAGACCCTATTTGTGCTCAATAACGATGACTAGGTGTACAGAAATAAAGCATTTGTTTTGCACTTTTATCGATGCAGTTTGATAAAATTACAGAAAATAAAACTCCCAAACCTGCTCATGTCAGAATCTAAACAGTGTGTATAAGTCTTCAGTTTTATGTGAATTTGCTTTTATTATATACAAAAATTAATGTTCAGAGTATTTGTTTGTTGTAAATTCTGCAGTTTTCTTCCACATTTATAAATCCTCCCAGAGTACTTTATATATTTAGTGTGCACTCCTATAACAATCAACAGAGATCAAGTCAATGCAGCAGAATCCAATATATCATATTTCTAATTCCCTAAATAATTTTTCCTTTTAAAAAACTGACATCCAACCTATTCCGCATGTACAGAATTTCTCTAAACAGCCTATACACAGACTTTGTTGTGTAAAATTAGCGGAGTTGCCCTTTAAAATCTAACACAGATTTGTGTTTTGTTACCAATTTTTCCTTTCAAACCACTTATATGTTATCATACACATGTCCAAGTCCTATTTGTTCCTAGTTTTTGTCATGCTCTTATAATCCAATTCATAAAATTCCCATTTTTTACATTCATATACATTGTATAAAAACATTTGAAATATTTAATTTATTTTTATAGGCTGTTTGTCTGAATTAAAGCTGCCTTGCATTTATGTGTATATCCTAATTATCCTTTCCTGAACTTCCCCCACCATCCCTCTGCCTTTGCCGTTTTCTGTGTTAATGGCGCAATTGCAATATCCCCAGGGAATCATTTAACTTCCATCGCGTCTTGGGAAGAGAGAAAAATATGCAGAATGGAACGTTACACCCAAACCGTAACATGTGGTTCCTGTGTGTAAAACGGGATAAATACAGTGGTTTTGTGTTGTTTACAAAAGAGAAAAGGGAACATGATGGATGCGCTGCTGAAGACGGGGTGGTCTTGGTTTCGCATTGTTTAATGTCTCAGTGGTTAAATGACCGTACTGACAAACACCAGTGGTTTGGAGATGAATTGCTGATGGGAACATCTGGAGTGCAACATGTAAAAGAAAAACAACAGGTGGCAAAGCAGGTGCAGCGTGTATTTTTCCTCAGAGGTGTTAAGTGTGGTGTACCTTGGCAGGGGGCAGCGTCCACTCAACCTCTCGTCCTCCACGTAGCGCCGGAGGACATCCTGGGACCTCTTGAGGAGCACAGAGAGCGCCATGCGAGAGATGTAGCCCTCCTGCGGGGTGGACACCTTGTTGCTGAAGGAAAACTGCAGCAGCGTCTCAAAACACACCTTAGAAAACTCCTCCCTCATCCGCACATCGATCTCTGCCTCTGCCGAGAAAAAAAAACCTTTACATGTTAGACATTCTGCTGACGGCGCTCTCCGGAGTGATTTACAACGAGTGGACACACAGGGCTTAACTGTCTTGCTCAACGCATGAAGAGTTTGACAGCAGGCATTGTTGGTGATGAGCCGCAGTGAGGGCTTTTGGAACGAGCCAAGGACTTAATGGCTACAATATGATTGGAGCACCCAGCAACCCTGCTGGGTGCCATCAGAAACGTAAGTTTCTAAAAGTAAATAACTTAAATTAGTTTACCTGCCAAAATGATATCCTACCTGTAAATGAGGGAGACTGTGAGTGAATGGAGCCTCGGTTGAGCATAGTCATGATCTGGCCAACAAAGTCTTTGGGGATGAAATTGGCAAACGGTAAAATCTCTGTGCTGATCAGCTGGACAACCTAAAAAGAAGAGGACACAATTAAAATGTTGGCTACCACACAAAATCACGTTAACATATTGGATACTAGGAACAAATATTTACCTCTACATCAACTGCTTCATTCTTTTGAAATTCCTGGATGGATAGGTTATCTGGAGGTGTGCTAGAAAAAAAACACACAAAAACAATGAACTTGGCACTAAAAACGTCCAAATCGTGCAACTTTAATATAGTCTAGACGGAATTGTCCAAAAAGTGAAAGTGAGGAGCATTTATGGGTACAAGTCAGGAACTGGCCTACTTTACTTATTTCAAGGGGGCTGAATCCAAAAAAATGGTTCCCAAGCGAAATTTTTAGTTTTTGACCTTCTCATTTGCATATCAAAATGGCGGCCAAATTGCCCATCTTGCTCAGTTGTTGGACCATGTTTTTTTGTAAGTAGGCAATCAAAGATGAGGAAATTAAGTTTCTGGATCTATAGTCTCGGGTCAGAGCAAGGATATAGTGGAGGCTCAGTGTCTTTTTTATGCATATATATATATATATGCAAAATACCATTCATTTGTGTGGTTTTTTTTAAGGCCAACATAAATATCCAATCAATATCACTTTTAAATGTTCCAGTTGGTATTTTGCATATATATATACATTAAAAAGGCACTGAGCCTCCACTATATCCTTGCTCTGACCCTAGACTATAGATCCAGAAACTTAATTTCCTCATCTTGATTGCCTACTTACAAAAAACTAAGGGGGAAATGGTCCAATCACTGTGCAAGATGGGCAATTGGCCATTTAATATACAAATTAGAAGGTCAAAAACTCAAAATTTCGCTTGGGAACCATTTTTTTTGGACGCCGCACCCTTGAGATATGTAAGGTAGGCCGGTTCCCGACTTGTACCCATAAATGCTCCTCACTTCTTATAGGAGGCCCTTTTTCTGAAATCCGTCTAGACTAATATGAGCTAAATCTTTACCTTTTGGTAAAAAGAAAGTCTTCAAAGGCATTGGCCAGCTCCGGCCACATAGTGTCGAACTTTCCAGATGAGGCGTGCTGCCGTGCCACAGGCAGTCCGATAGACAGCACCTTCAGCAGGGACGACACGGCGAGCTTCCAGGTGCTCTCTGATGGACAGGCATACTTCAAACCCAAGGGCATTCTTAAAGTCTTGAGGGTGAAGGCAAAAACAAAAAGAGGAGACAGCAATAACAATCATGAGACTGAAACAAAGAGAAACCCTGCAAACCGTTCTTTTTTATGCTCAGAGACTTTAATAAATAGACTTAACAATCAGGCAAAAACACTTTCTGCAACAGGCAATGGTCCTATTCATCCTATAAACCAAAACAAAGCAATAGACCATCTTTTTTTGACAAAGTCTTCTTTTCTGAGAACAGCTGGGCTCCCCAAGGTTGAGATTTAACAAGTATCGCCTTCTTGTTTTGTAGAAAACGGGGTGTGGGCCAGATTTGGATTTGTCCTGAGGGAAGCCTTCATAATAGTTCTGTGGCAAATTAACTCTCTTCAGTTCGAGGTTTCTCATAAACAGACTATGGGAAAACAGCAGCAAAACACAGGTGTCAGAAAGTGAATAAAAAGGAAGACTCAGAAGTGTCAGAAAGAATGAATTTCCATGACTTGCACGGTTTCGACAGACTGTTTTCAGAAAATACTGATGATGTCGGGCACCAAATTCACATCTGCTCCATATCAGAGATAAGCCTTGAGATCAATACTATCAGAGAGACAAGTGAAGTCAAAGCTGCCCAGAGGCTGGTGGACATTAAAAGACTCCACAGACAGCAAACTGAATTAACTAGAGATTTCAAAATGTATTTATTACATTCAAAGCATCTCTTGGACTTCCATCACTCACTCATGGTTGGCCTGTCTGCTGTTACAAGACATGAAGTGACTACAGACAAAACACTGAATAATCTCGCCTTATTTCTATAATACTGCTGGACTATAAATGCTGTTTCATATCAACTACGTGTCTGTGTGTGAACCTGCATACCGTATTTCCTCAATTTAAAGCCGGGCCCCTATTAATGACCGGCCTCATTTAGTAACCGGGTGTAAAAACAATTTTTAGTAAATAAAAGTCGGCCTCTTTTGTAAACCGGGTGTTTTACCGGTGTCATGTCAAAGTCTCCCGCTGTCCTAGCCATTCTCTGTAAAATCGAGCCGTTTACGCACGTTCTTCTGGGCTTTTTAGTAGTTTAGACATTTTAAATCCTGCTTAAATTGAACATCCAGCGTGCTGTTCATAGTTTGTTTACATCCGAGTACTTCCAATATGGCCGTCATCCGGGTAACTGGCTACAATGCGCTGTTTAAAACACTCTAAAAAGTGCCGGTCAGAGCTGCTCTGATTTTCTTTTTTTTAATAAAAGCCTCCTTCAAATAATAGCCTGCCCCTATTATTAGCCGGGTCCCAAACTTATTTTTTATTAATAGAAGCTCCGGCTGCTATTTGAGGAAAATATGGTACCTGCAAAGCACCTGTAGGCCCATTACTACAGGCAACACCTACATGCAGTCACTTGATCAACAGTAGATATTAATTTATTCTTCATAGCAGCCTGAAGAGAAAATCAACACTGGGATGCCAAAGGTGGTGCTTTGCTGTAGTCAGCTAATGGAAAACACCTGTTTTGACATCATTAATAAAGGTACACCAGAAGTTCAACTTGAAGTTGAAATTGTGAAACCTCTACAGTGTGGAACGTTTTAGTAGTTACACAAAAACTGTCAACTCGTGCTTAAGACGTCTGTCTGCAGGTGAGCATGTGGCACCTCCACCCACAGGGGCACTCTTTACAAGTCTTCTTCCAAACGTGCATGAATTGAATCTGTAGGGAACGACTATTTTCTAAATATCTAAAAATTTCTAATATAATATTTGTCTAAAAGCAGAGTTAGTTCTGATGCACCACCATAACTCAGGTATACAGTGAACTACAGAGAGTTTCCTTGGCAGTGATAGGCTTATTTAGTATTATGTGAACTTGTTTGTATTTGGCAAGTATTTAATGTAACAGATGTTAGTCTATGTGTAAAAGAAATCCCGCACTCCAGCTTTAAGAAAGAAAACTGAAGAACACAGTGTCCTTATTGGGCTAGTGCTAAAATCTGACAAAAGACGGCCTCAGTGCTGCCTCTAGCTAAACAGTCAAACTTTACCACTTGCTTGAAAGAATGCATATTTTAACCTCAGAGGTGCTTTGGTAATATGTTTCAGGTTTTATATTTAAGTATATTTTGTTGCTTTTGACTGTTACACAATTTGTCACGAGACAAGACAAAATTTCTATCAATTCCAAACCTTTACTAGGAGTTTTGTGACCATGATCCTGGTGAAAATACCTTTATGACGTTCTGCAGAACTTTCTCATTGATGACGGCTTTGTGGCACGCTGTTTTATGGTACAGGTCCACCACCACCTCCAGGGAGCGCTCAGCAAAGGGCACATAGTTTAAGGCAACCCACTCCGCCTGAGGAGTGAACAAAAGAAAGAAAAAAACAGCAGTGGATATCAGTCAAAGTAATATGAAAACCTTTATCTCTACTTTTTGGCAGAGCCACATTGAAAGCAGTTTTTAAAGGCACACTTTGTATAAGGATGCAAGTAAGACGCAGATTTAATTTAAAGGTAGAGTGACTATTAGTCTGCTTCAGGTTTTGTTAGGCTTTTATAAGTAGCATAGCTGAAATTTTATAGCCGGACAAATGACTTGATGCTACAAAGTGTGTCTTTAAGAAATATAAACAGAACCACAGGTGTGCATATGAACATCACCAAAAAACACAAAATCAACTGAAAATGGAACTGCACAGGGACTGTGCACACAGAGGCAAGACCACTAGTTAGTGGCAGGCAGAGAGGGGGGAGCATGGAGTGAGGAGACGCAGATGAGACGTGAGAGCCTACCATGCGGCGTGATACATCTCATCTACCGCAGAGGGTAGGTCGTCACCATTCAGCACAGCTTAGTAAAATTATAGAGGGGGGGGGCTGAAGGAGAGGACGGAACTCACCGGTGCAAAGAGCTGGATCTAAAACGGTTATCCAGTGAGTAGTCCCAAGAAACAGAATGAGAGAAGATCGCAATTAAACTGGTGTTTTTTTTCATTTGTATCGAATTTGCAGTGGCTTGTTAGCTTAATGAGATTCAATAACCAGGATTGATTTCGGGGCGAAAACACACTTTTCTAGCACCAAGGACATTTGAGGCAATCTGACAACACTGGATACAAGCCATCAAGGCAATGAAGACCACCCATATCATCTGTTTGGCTGGGTGGGAATTTGTTTGACTCCTCTCACTTAAACAATTTAAACAGATTCAGATTCCGATATGGGCCGAGTCTGGACCCCACATGCAGGACTAACAGACTGGAGTTTAAACATGAAATGTGTTACATTTCTTCGCTTAATTGTACCAGCCTGCCAGTGTTAGATCGAGACATTTCCCTGAAGACATAGCACCTGCTGCTGGATTTGTTTCCACAACAACGAGTGGAAAAATAGACACTGATATCAAAGACTCCTCTTTTCTTGAGAGGTAAAAAAACAGAAATGTTTGTGGCTTTGTAAATAAAGTAATCTTGATGAAGATTGCTAGGAAATAAATGTTTTTAAATCAATTTGAACTGTGTTGAATTAAAAAAGTAGGGAAACATTTCTCTGGCGTGCTGCTTGCAAGGTGATGTGTGAGGGAGGGAATATAAGGAAGAAATGGCTTGGGGCTACTGTTGGGGGTCCAGAAGAACCTGTCAGCATCATGAAGGCCATGATAGGGGCTTCATATGGACTTGGCTGAAAGAGGGGGGGGGGGCGCTTCATGAACATCAAAGAAGAGGGATGGACCTTGTTGAGAATGGCTGAAGAGAGAAGTGCAACGAATAACAGTGTACACCATCCAACATTTGAATGAAACAAAGTCTTAAAAAAAGGCATAAATTGCAAATGAAAAACCAAGCAGTTAAACAGCCAATTCCGCTTCCCCGTACCTGGTTGTATTTGGCATTGGCCACGTGTTTGGTTTCCATCCTGCCGTACTGAGGAGGCTTGCAGGAGAACTCCACGAAGAGTAGCAGCTGTTCAAAGATGGCTGGGTACATGACCTGCAGGTTCTCAGGGCCCACACAGATGGCCTGCAGCAGGGAAGGAAGGGAGGAACAAACACTGCTGACATCCACCACGGGACTACATATTGCATAATTTAGCAGACTGACACATTGTTTCCTGGACTGAGTTGACATGAAATGGGAAGAAATAACTTTTGGTTGACAGGGAGAGTAAGGGTCTGCTTTCCCTTCGTAGCAGACAGGATTGGAGTTGATATACGAGGTTAAAGTGTTAATTAAAACGTACAAGAAAATGTTTTGTCCAATGATAACATTGCATTGCTGAAATGAAATGTTGGATTCACATTTACTAGTTCACCTCAAATGGCAGGATTTGCTGCTTTGAGTTGCATAATATTAATATAAAATAACAACAATAAAACAATTTTGGACTGTGGGTTAAAAAAAAAATCACCTAGGGCTCTAATAAATTATGATGCACACTTTTTTCATTTTTTATTATTAAGTTTTAAAGTCATTTTAATTTCATTTGCATAACTGCCGATAGGTACAGACAAAGACTAAAGAGCGTTTTCACATCAACACTTTTTACTCTGTTTGGGTTTTCTGCCCTGATTCATTATGGGCAGGTTTAAACAAAGTAATTGCTCAGTAATTACCCTGCACAAACAAACAGGTTTGTTTGTACATGTTCCGATCTTAACCCAACTGTCAGGTGTCCTCTACAAATTGGCATGTAGCCAGGTGTGCCTTGTATTTTCTCACAGAAATATGCACCACTCCAGAACACAGAACGTTCCTCTTGTATTTACTTTTGTTGCTTGTAGCGATGCATCTTGCATTGTTTGGATTTCTCTCGGTTTGAAGAGAAACCAAACCAAGAGGAACAAACTATAGGTGTAAAATGCCCTTGCTCCCTGGCAACCTTTACTAACAAAATAGCCATTGTTGGCCAAAAATAGAGAAAAAGTCGCAAACCTTATTTTGAGGCTTACAGTTTGAAGATAGAACAGCCTACTATATCTTAATTAGCCTATGAACATTACTAATAGGTCATAATGAGCATTTATTCATATGATTTAGTCAGAATGCAGCGAGAAAAGTGTAAATGAGAGTTTGGACACAGAAGAAATATCTCAGGAGATTTTGAATTAAAAGCTAGCCTTGCTTGGGAAACTCAGAACTAGACTTGGAAAAATTTTGAGGTTAAGTCATCGGTCCATAGACTTTTCGTAAGCTTAAACATTGTTTTAATGCCATATATAAGATACACATTTTTATAGTTGAAGAATGCAAATTGATTTGGGCCTACACCAGTGATAAATGAAAATGTAAAGAAATAACCATTTCATTTCTTATAATTTTTTGGTCACAGCCGCTGCAGATGGTCTGCAGAGCCACATGTGGCTCCAGAGCCGCAGGTTGCCTACCCCTGCTCTAGGTCAACATGACACCCCACTTGGCCATAATCTTAATGCTATTTTGTGTGATAAATAATGTATAACACATGCCTCTGTACCAAGGTTATTATAGTTAACAAAAACTAACAAAATAACGAAAACTAAAATTGAAAAAAACATTTTCGTTAACTGAAATAAAAAATAAAAACGTTTTTAAAAAAACGATAACTAACTGAAACTGTATTTTGTGGTTACAAAACTAACTAAAACTAACTGAAATTATAGTGAAAATGTCCTTAGTTTTCGTCTTTGTCAACTTTTTTCATTCATAATTCAGTGTTTCTATTTGAACATGCAACATATGGTAAATATGTTTACTGAGACTGGGATGTCTACACTAGAACCAAAATACAAAACACCCCGAACTGTAAGAGTTAAAAACCTTATTGAGGCTAAGATGGATAAACCAAAGGAAATAAAGGCACATACCCATTACAAAAAAACTAAAACTAATAAAAACTAAACTAAAACTAAGCATTTTCAAAAACTAAAAACTAAACTAAAACTAGAAAACTCACTCTAAAAACTAACTAAAACTAACTGAATTTGAAAACAAAAATTCACAACGAAAACTAAAACTAATGAAAAATCCAAAACTATAATAACCTTGCTCTGTACCCATATTTTTGCTTTCTGACAATACGTTTAACTTCACTCACCTTCTGCAAAACATCCAGAGCGGTGAGCACAGCTTCCTGCAGACTGGTGAGCACGGCCTCGGTGTAGGAGGGCAGGATGAAGGGCGAGGCATCGCTGCTGATAGGCACGGACACGGCCCCATGGAGGATGACCCCCAGCTTCTTCAGATCCTCCATGCTGAAGTTTGCTTTTATGTGCTGGTAGAGCGCTGGGAAAATCTGGATCAACGCTGTGAGGAAGGGCTGGCTGGGGATGAAGGAGAACTTCTCCGTCGGGCCGCTGGGTGGTCTTGTGCTGTCCGTTCCTGTTCGGTACCACGTGTTCCACGCTGACCACCATAACGCAGAGTCTTCTAAGGCCGACTCCTCCCCGGGGGGAGGGGCCTGCAGCTCGGCGCCGTTATATCGTGTCAGCCGCTCCACTAGTGAGTCTGAACGCACCAGGGGTCTGCCAGGACCGGACGCTGAGAGCGGGTCAATGAGCACTGGGGGGACGCCCATAGCAGCAAGTGCATCACCAGCTTTGTCCGAGTCTTTAACAGGTGTTACAATCTGTAGGATCTCCTGGAAGCTCTTGAGGGCCGCCAGGGAGACTTCGTTGTTTTTGCTGAGAGCGGCTGATTGAATGTGGTTCAGCAGCACCTCCCAGGCCTCAAAGAAATCACCTGCAGACACACAGCACATTGGCGAGAGAGCATGAGACTGCCAATTAGCGGCGCAGTGTCGTAATGAAAATTTGCACTTTGATATGTGAGGTTTCAACCCAACATGAGGCAACTAACAGAAGTTCATAGAGGACACATACTGAGAACTGCAGCCAGAACTGCGGGTGGATCAGTCCCAAACACAGTTTACCATTAATAAATGTTGTCTCTAAGAATATGAATCTTTTTCCCAATGACAAGCATTCAACTTCAGAGGCCAATATTGTGATAATATACTGCCAGCAATGGTTCTTAATTTTATCTTGGCCGTATGTGCCTCTGAGTGATTTAATGTGTAGTAAGCTTGGGAATGTGTTGTATATTATGAGTCACCTCTTGCAATTTGGCACTGGCTAAAATGTTCAGAGGGATGAGTTCAGTTAATGAGGAGCTCATGTTTTATCATTCATATCTCACTGGAATGTTAATCCTGTCCGCAAGGGGCTTAACATGACTTAATGTGTGGTAATATAGCAGTAAAAAACAGCCAGGCTGTTTCTGAACTTTTGCTCGACTTGGCTCAATCTTTCATTGTTTACGTGTGGGTTTTAGTGGGGGCTGTGGCAAGCTGGAGCAGTGTGTCATAGTCTATCTTCAATACAAAAGCATCAGATGAAGTGTTTCACGATCAGAGGAGATGACGCCAGGCTCACCCAACTGCTGCAGGAGATACCGCCTCGTGTTGAAAATGCGTGCCACCCCGGCGAGCGTGAGCACCCACGTCTCCGCCCATTGTTTTTCAGCTGTGTCGCGTGAGTGGTGGATCAGGATGTTCCCGCCGCCAGACTCAATCTTCTCCTTGTCAGCTGTGGTGGATGACGTCCTCACGCAGTCCAGCAGGTGGAACAGCACCTATAGGTGACACCAAGATAGGTCAACAAGCAGAAAGAGCTCCAAAGACAGCCTATTTAGAGTCTAAAATAAGATAACGTATAAAATACATTTCAGTATCCTTCTTTAGGATTCTATTCTTATTTTGAGAAACTTACAGCCCTCCCACAAGATTAAAAATTAAAAGAAGGCAAATAGCCTATTTGTAATGTCTTGATGTCCCCTTTTTTTCCCTCCTCTTATTTCTTTATATATGGATGTGTGTATGTATGTATGTATGTGTATATATATATATATATATATGTATATGTATGTATATATATATATATATATATATATATATATATATATATATTTTATTTTTTTTATTTTTTTTATTTTTTTTATTTTATCTTTATTTAGATAGATATTAGATTTATTTTGTATTACAATATTATTTTAACCTTGTATATATTTTCATGCCTGTAACTTTTTTTTTCTTTTCTTCGTATAACATTTGAGGTGTACTTCTCACTCACAAGTTTATTTTCATTATTTAATTTTTTTTAAATTTATTTTCCGTATTGACAGCACGATGGGGATGGGTGGGGGGGGGGGGGGGGGGAGATAAGAAAAATGATGTATGTTGAATATCTGTGATCAATACTCCATCCTTCAAATAAAAACATGTTTAAATTTTTTTTAAAAAGGATTCTATTCTATGTTACCTTCCAAACCACAATATGCCATGTTGGCTGCTGCAGCAGGGTCCCGTGGGCAGCTATGGTGGAGAACAGCGTCTGCCCCGCGCTTTTACGCACAGCAGGCCGTGGGTCGACACACAGCTCGCCCAGCTTGGCGTACAGGCACAGCCACAGGCAGTCGAAGGGAGGGGCGGGGTGGAACGGTCTGTTCAGGGTCTCTCCTTTCTCCTGGGCCTGCTTCTGCAGAGCCTCCTCCTCCCTCCCCAACTCCTGCGTGATGGCTTCGCCTCTTTGGAAGAAGTAGTCTGAAATGTTCCACTGTGGGGTGAAAAAAAGGGGAAGTGGGGGGGGAGGGGAGGGGAGCGAGTGTGGGCACAAATTGGAGCGGGAGGTTGGTAAAATGCTTCTGGCAGTTTTGCTATCCTATTACCATAAAGTAATATCACAGGAACTGCCACACTCCAAGAGAAATAATCCTGCAAAACCACAGATCAATATCGGGTTCTTCATGTCCTGAATACTGTTCAAAGTATCCATGAAATGTCGGTGAAGTGCTTAAGTGCTGGTAAATTAGATCAAATAAAGCAAAACAAGGAAGTATGTCATATCGTAACAGTTGATTTATATGAAACATACTATGTTTCAGCATTAAAACTATTGGAAAAGTGTCCAACCTCTCACTCCTGTAAAACAAGTTTTACTCATTAAAAAAAACTGAATATAGGGCAGAAATGTACCGTTATACCCTGGTTTTATTTAAGTTTCAGCATTATCTGTTAGTAAAGCTCTGCTTCAACACATTCACACCAGGGAACTGACCAGTTAACATCATATTATTCTGCTGGTGGCCTCCGGAAGCCCAATGGACCCGCTGATCATCGTTTTCTGAGCATCTTGCAGTTGGAGAGTCGAGAATAAACCGCTTTGCAGGAATCCTGACTCTGTCTGAGCATTACACTTAAAAACAGCCCACAGGGCATCTGCTATCTTACCAGTAGGCCGATGGAGGTGAGGCTGATGTTGAGCTCCTGATTCTGCAGGCCGAAGCTGCCGGCTACATCCACTACGATCTGTAGGCACGTGCAAGGCATGGTGGGCAGGAAGTCTGTCACCACCAACTGCAGGCACTGGAAGGCTGTTCGGATCAATGACTCGCTGGAGGGAAACAACACACATGGGACACTTTGAGTTGAGTTCAGAATTCTTTTTATCAGTACAGCCCTGCCTACTGTAGTTAGCTGTATTCTATCACAGCTCTGCACAACCTAGCCCCCACTTACCTCTGCGACCTCCTTCATGAATACACTCCCTCCCGCTCCCTCCGCTCATCCTCTGCCGGACTATTAATCACCCCCACATCACGCCTCAGTACCATGGGTGCCTGATCCTTCAGCTGCTCAGCACCCAGGCTCTGGAACTCCCTCCCCCCACACATAAGACAGTCTGACACCATCACAACCTTCAAGTCACAACTCAAAACTCACCTGTTCAAACTGGCATACACGCTGTAACTGGCCATTAATGCACTTGCTTTTATCACATTGTCTTGTTTTTACCATGTTGTGATGTTTTTACCATGTTGTCTTGTTTTTAAAGATGTTTATGATTTTAGACTTTGTAAGGTGACCTTGGGTGACATGAAAGGCGCCTATAAATTAAATGTATTATTATTATTATTATTATTATCATCATCTCCTCCTCCTCTTCCCTTGTGCTCTTACCCTTGATCATTGCGGATGGCTCCTATGACACCCAGGACGAGGGGCCAGCCGGGCCCCAGGCTGTCCCCCTGGCTCTGTAGGATCTGCAGGACGCTCTCCAGCTGTTTCTGCCGGATGTCTGCATGCAGCACGTTGGACAACTCCTTCAGGGGGTTCAGCAACAGGAGCTGCAGCCGCTTGGGGGTAAAAATAAAGAGATAGGAAGTGATTTTCAGATTAAACACAAATTACAGTCACCTGCAGATATAAATATTTCATTTCATTGTGCAAACTTTAGCAAAGCTGCATATATCTAAAAAGCCATCTTTATTGAACGCATTTAATACATCCAGTTTTGGAAGACATGCATAGGTGTCTAATGAAAGACGGCTCATACATCAGAGTGTAAACGTTGTCCAAATCAATTTAACCTCCTGAGACCCAAGCTTTTGTTTGGTATGTATTGTTAGTTTCTACTAGATATTTGATATTTTGGATTTGTAGGACATAAGTACAAAAACTAAGCAATGTCTTTGAACAGGAAGCAGTTTTTGAAAAAAACCCAAATCGGTTAATTTTACTGTATAACATAATTAATTCACCAGTGTATAAAACTTTTATTTCCTTACATTTACTCCCTCTCTTTGGAAGAATGATAGTAAAAGTCTATTCGTTCTCAAATGAGTACTTCCTGATTAGCAGAGTCGTAGCTTGTTGCTATTGCTAAAAAAAAGTCAAACTTGCACAGAATATCAAGCTACAAACATTATTAAGCACAAATGAACAAGTTTTAACCATAAATGTGATTTGTGGTGATGTGTCAAATTTTGTACCTGGTCCACTTTTGTCTAGGGATAAGCTGTTGATTGACTTTAGCAAGGTGCTGCCATCTGGTTTTTACACTAATTGATGTATTGTGCATTTTCAAGAGTGTGTACTACTGAGGACAACATGTTATAGTAAAGCAGAATTAAGTATAAGGTCCATAAAACCTAAAATGAAATGTCCACATATGAGGACACAGGGTCACAGGAGGTTATACTCACTTAATACGATAAGTGTTGCCCCTGCAGATCACTTTTTAATCTCCAAGTTAGGGCAGATAATGTTGCTCTTCTGCCGACAGAGAGTCATAACTGTCTTTATCTTTACTTGTTCTAACACAATGGATTACTTGCATGAACTCTGAGTAGCAGGGATGACATACAGCCTAGTAAATAATAAAGGGAATCAATGAGTAGGGAACAATGAATGTAGATGCTTGAGGAGTCATTGTTAAGGCTATCAGACTGAATGTCTTTTAATATACAGTATAGTAGCTATTACAAGCAAGCAAATGTTTTCTTTGTTCCTTTTTATATTGCACGTCATAAGATGATCACTGTACTAACTTAAGGCCTTAAAGAAGTCATTTCATTGTGATTGTTTACAAGGCAGCCATCATGTGTATGGCTCTGTGCTGTTTCTATTAACCTCCACACTGTTCTCCTGCCCTCTTTCAGATAAGCTCTGTGCCGTCCCTTTATCTGTCTCACTAAGGTGAAGGTCACAGGCTCACAGTGTGTGTGAGTGGCAAGAAAAAGTGAATGTGACATTTCTGTTTGGCACATTTTAAGCTTTTTGGCACACACTCTTATCTATCGTGACATACACTGCAACAGTGGAAGAGATTTCTCAAATGTCAGGATTAAAAACAATATTAAAAAGTGAAACCCAGAGAAGACAAACAATACATCCTTTAACAAAATACTCCCTACAATATTCATGATAGCGAAGGGCTGAGAGCAACGAGATGGAAGTGAAGATGCTGTTTTGCTGTTGTTTGTTTTATTCCAACAACTTTCTTAAAGCAGATTTGTTTTGTACTGCTTTTTTGTGCTTTGAGTAAAAACAAAACCACAATGACATTTTCAAAGAGCATTTGATTAATGATGGTTTACAGACACTATTTATATTTATACTTATATTTATTATTTTTCAGCTTTTAAATCTATTTTATTCTTTTTTGATTTATTGACTCGCCTGCATTGGTCTCTAATTTTTTTTTTGTTGCCTTTTTTATGATTTTTTTTTCTTGTTCTGACTCATTATCGACTTTTCAGTCATCTGAGCAACACTCTGAACTGCACTACCCTGTATCAAAGACACCGTACATCAGGGGTGTCAAACTCAAATACACAATGGGCCAAAATTTAAAACTTGAATAAAATCGCGGGCCAACATTGAACAAATAAACCTTTTAATATATACCAAACATGTTTTGCTTTAACATTAAATATGGAACCAGCAACGCTTATAAACATACAATATATAACTAAATAGTGCAGACATGCAAAATCAAATTTCAAATAAAAAACACATCAATGTCATTAATTTATTAAATAAAAAATAAATAAAAATCGTATGCCTCTTTTCTATTTGCATCCTTCTGATTTAAATATCAAAATGAACTTTTTCAACAGGTTAATAAATTCTGCCTTTCTTTTCACCATTTTTGGGAAGGGGTAGCTCGGAGACAGCTCTAGCTTGAGGTTGCTATGACGACTGTCTCTGAGGAGCGCGTTTCTGGGTCCTGTCCTGATTGACGCGCCAAAACAACAGCAGGGCATTGTGGGATTTGTAGTATTAGCGGTAAATGCGTTGTATAATACCGGCAGGTCAGCTTTTATAGTTCAATAATAATATAATAATTTGTATTGCCTCACGGGCCAAATAAAATTACACTGCGGGCCAAATTTGGCCCGCGGGCCAGAGTTTGACACCCCTGCCGTACATAATTAAGTTTGATGAAACGCACTTTGAGATACCTTTATTAAAAGTGCTTTACAAATAAAATGTATTATTACTAATTAGTATTTAACACTTGTACTGTCGTCTACCTGATTCTGGGCCAGCGGCGGGTCGTGTTTGTAGGCCAGGCCGGCCTTGATAAGCGCCGTCAACGCCTCAGCCCCCCACTCTCTCATCCTGGAGTTTGGGTGCTGGCAGACCTGCAGGACACATCACACAGACACACAAAAATGCAGACACATGCGCACGACAACAGATATGATGCAGAGTCTGTACGGGACAGTGTTTCCCAGCAGTGTTCACAGTGGGTAGGTGTGAAATAAACCACACTCTGTGTGATAAAGACTGGGATCCCCTGTGATCACAAGATATGCTGTGACAGACAGTGTAATCATGAAAGCTGGAATAGATTCACATGAAGAGGCCAGGCCCAGCAGAGAAAGGTACACTAGTGTGATACAGAACTTGTCTTCTGCTTTTATGATTTTTTTTTGGTTCATCTGTGATCCAAGTTAATCATCTTTGGTCTAGAGGGAGGTCTGTCAAACACATTTTTACCATCAGGGCATGGCAATATTAGACTTTTACTTTACTTTTAGGAGAACAGTGTAGCTGCTGCACCCCTTCAGATGGCCATGTGTATCTCTTACTTAATAATTTGACTTTCATTGCCCTGCATGATCATTCATTTACATCTGTAAATAATGTAATTTTATCATTTCCTTTAAAATATAAAATCACTCAATTTGAACAAGTCTGCAAAGAAAGATAAGCAGCATTTTATCCAAGCGAACTTTGCAGGTGCAGCTTCAGATTCTGCTTCTGTGAGAAATCAAGAGCTTCACATTGAAAATTGCCCGAAAGAATGCCAAGGTCAAACACAATATTTTGACACAGCAACCTCTCAACTGTTGATGCCAGGCTGAGAGGGAGGGAGAAAAAGAGAGAGAGAGAGAAAGAGAGCAGGTCGGAAAAACAGAAAGGAGATGGGAAGGACAATGATTATAGAGGAGGGAGTCTGAGCTTACCTTCTGCAAAACAGACAGGAGTGCAAAAAGAGAGGGGAGATAGACAAAGAGAATGTGAAGAAAACCTCTGAACACACACCAACACACACACATATATAAAACGAGAATCCTTTTACAGATATGAGTTATGATGTATTGATTCAACTTTAGTATTTAGCACTTTACACACAATTCAGTTGATCCAAAGTGCTTTAAATCTACACTACTGGTCAAAAGTTTTAGAACACACCAACTTTTCCAGAATTTAATTGAAAATTATGCAGTTTAATGTCTCAGTGTACTCTGAAATTAATGCACATTTGCAACATTTAAAATTATTTATTGAGCATGATCGTGTTTTGAAAGTAAAAAAAAGATTCAAAATCACATTCTATGTTGGACTAAAAGACTAAAAAAAGACACAAAATGACCAAAAAAAGACACAAAATGACAAAAGAAGACACCAAAAGACACAAAATTACCAAAAAAGACACAAAAATGACTAACAAAGACATGAAAAGAATTAAAAAATGGACAAAATAGCCCAAGACTCCATAGAGTTAAGTTGTTAATCCATTTCTTGTTCACTGAAAAAGGCCTACTTGTATAATTTTGAAATGTACATTATTTTTCAGTTTTGGTTAACCTTGCCTTTTTTTTATTTACCTCTGGCAGTTCACCACTTACCTTTGTACCCTTTCAAGCTGTTCATTTGACTTGAACTGCTTGAATTTCAATAAAAAAATGGAAAAATTGGGGTGTTCTAAAACTTTTGACCGGTAGTGTATATCAGTTAGTATTTGTGCCAGAGCTGCACTGCATACATGTACAATGACATCTTTAATTTAAAAGCAGCATAATGCAACTTTACATCAAATATTTGTTTTTTTTATCATGTTGCTGCATCAGGTAAAGTATACATCAGGATTCCTTTCTTTCGCTCTTTCAACTGCTGAGCTATCAAAAAAAATCTCTAGTGAGGTTAACCCCACTAAGGGAGCAATTCTGCTAATACAAGGGCTGTAACAACCACCTTAATTTCCAAAAATGTTGAAAATGCATGTCATAAAATCAGCTGAACATGCTGCAACTTTAGTTGAACCAATATTTAAGAACAAAGAGGCAAGAGGAGAATCTTGCATAAAATATAACATTTGGACATTAATAAAGCTGGGGTAGTAGTAAAAAAATGGCAGAATTTGAAAATGCAGCTCTCTCCTCTCCCTCCTAAGCCCCTCTTCATGCAGTCATTGACTAATCATTCAATTCAGTCATTACATTGCAGAAATTCTATGTGAATTACCGTCCTGTTTTCTTTGCAAACTTGTGTGCCTGTGAAGCCCTTTCAGATGACATACTGCAAATTGTGGTTATAGCCAGTGACATAAACTTGACTTTGAATTAGCTGCAGCTGCGAGTCTTTGGCTTCAGTTAAAACTGTTGGCAACATTTTATCTCCATCTCTGACACACTTCACTGATATTGACGTGAATTATTACTTTTGTTCACTCCCTTTTTGATAACTCTATCTTCCTTTTATTTGAGTTGCTCTGCAGTGAAGGCAGTTGTTGGCAATGCTGGTATCACAACCTTTGTGGAGGATTATCCACCACTGAATCAGGCTTTCACCATCTGAAGGGTGCACATCTGGGCTTGTAAAACAGCCAATAGGAGCTTTAATCTCTCTGAAATGACCTGTGATTGGCCAAAGTCTTCTGTCACAGGCGCAGAAGCCTATTGCCTCTCAGAACACTTTATCTACGATTTACTAAAAGGTTATTATGGATTTTTTTTTGCCCAATGATGCCGAAAAACAACTGCCTACCCCAGCTTTAAGTCCATCACTTTTTTTAACCCATAAGAACCCACGGTGACATGGGTGTCACAAACATTTTAAATGTTCTAGTAATGTTCATGTATGTTTTCTCAAGTACATAAGTGTGTTTTTTAGTGTTCTACAGCTACAGTAGCTTGTTGAGAAGCCGTCCAATAAGGCAGTGTTATTTATATTAATTTATTCTCGATTTATTATTATTTTGTTACAAAAAACAAATCTGAAATGGAATTTGTTGTCTAACAGCACTATTAAAGTCACAATTTTGATATATGTGGTGGAGATGCAAAGAAAAAGGCAAATTTGTGTTTCTGTAAGCAGAAAAGGTGTCTAGTTTATTAATTTAAAAATAAGATATATCATAAGGTCCACTTGGTCTATGGTATATCCCCCATAATTTTCCTTTTTAAGGATTACTGGCTCTGGGTTCTTATGGGTTAATCAAAAACTGCAATACTAATTAAAACTTTAGACCCTTCTTTAGCTTATTCAACCATTTTTTTCCTTCATGACTAAACCACATGTCCTCCAGATCCCATGGAAAAATGGCATTATTAGAGCCTTGGTACTGGGTGAAGTAACCAAAAGAGTAGAAGGGGGCAATTTAGACATTCTTTTAGGTCCTTACATTCGTTATTATTATTATTATTATAGAGTTTGGTTCCACATTTTTCAATGACAGCATTGGAAAAATTGACAATGACTATTACTAAATTTAGAAAAACTGGAGTTCAAGAGAAATGCCTAAGATGTCTAATTCAATGGACGCTTATTGTATCCAATGATTGCAAGATCGCTGTATTACCTTGGTTGACAAACTTATCTTTCATTTATGAAACTGCATCTTTCACAGAATTTAATGAAATGTGGTGACGGTGACACTGAACCTTGTGGTGTGTAGCTGTAATAGATGTTACCTCCAATAAGTGGCCGGTTAGAGGTCTCCACAGGATCTCTATACGATCCATGTTGACGAGGCCGGTCTCCAGCAGCTTGGCAACAGCAAACAGAGAAGGCTCCTGAAACCAAGACAAGAAAATAGAAAATATATATTAATACTGGACAGCTTGTATCCTGAGCTTGCTGATCAAATATGTATGGTTATCTACAACAGACAAGCAAGACAAACTCTTTTTACTTTGTTGTTTCCATAAGCCATTTCCATGGCTTCCAGTGAGAGCGAACAGAGAGCGTTGATCAGGTGATGCAGGGAGACATCATCCAGGTACCTGGATCACATATAAAACACATATTGCATATTATATGTACATATTTTACAAAGCACAATCATTTCATTGTTAAGAGTTCAGATTTTTAACAGGATCCACTATTTTCCCATATACACAGTGCTTAACAATTGTATTAGACCACAGGTGTGTGCCACAGCCTTAGTAATTACCAAAATCTTTTTTTATACACTACCGGTCAAAAGTTTTAGAACACCCCAATTTTTCCAGTTTTTTATTGAAATTCAAGCAGTTCAAGTCAAATTAACAGCTTGAAAGGGTACAAAGGTAAGTGGTGAACTGCCAGAGGTAAATAAAAAAAGGTAAGCTTAACCAAAACTGAAAAATAATGTACATTTTAGAATTATACAAGTAGGCCTTTTTTTCAGGGAACAAGAAATGGGTTAACAACTTAACTCTATGGAGTCTTGGGCTATTTTGTCCATTTTTGAATTCTTTTCATGTCTTTGTAAGTCATTTTGTGTCTTTTTTGGTAATTTTGTGTCTTTTTTTAAGTCATTTTGTGTCTTTTGGTGTCTTTTTTTGTCATTTTGTGTCTTTTTTTGGTCATTTTGTGTCTTTTTTTAGTCCTTTAGTCCAACATAAAATGTGATTTTGAATCTTTTTTTTACTTTCAAAACACTATCATGCTCAATAAAGAATTTTAAATGTTGCAAATGTGCATTCATTTCAGAGTAGACTGAGACATTAAACTGCATAATTTTCAATTAAATTCTGGAAAAGTTGGTGTGTTCTAAAACTTTTGACCAGTAGTGTATTTCTGTAATGGTTAATACACCAGTATGTAGAAGCTCTTTAACCAAAATACTAAAATATAATTCAAGTAAAGCACATTATTATTTCTTCTAATCGAGAAGCTGGATTATTTATTATTAAGCTTGCATTGTCTTGCTGGAAGACGACACATTTTCAGTGTCCTGGCTGAGGGCAGGAGGTTGTCACCTCAAAGTTCACGTTAGGTCGTCTAAAATGACCAAAAAAAATCGGCCAAGAAAGCAAAGGAGCGGCTCAATAAAGAGCATATTAAGGTCATGGAGTGGCCTAGCCAGTCTTCGGACCTTAATCCCAGAGAAAATCTGAAGCTTGGAGTTGCCTAGCAACTGCAGGTCCTCTCCATATCCTTCAGGTTTTGATGCCAAGAGGAGTTGACCAAAATCCCTCCAGAGATGTGCACAAACCTGGTGACCAACTACAAGAAACATCTGACCTCTGTGCTTGCCAACAAGGGTTTCTACACCAAGTACTAAGTCATTCTTTCTTAGGGGATCAAATACTTATTACACTCAGTCAAATGGAAATAAATGTATAATTTTTATATGATGTGATTTATGGACTAAAATCATGGACCGTTCATTTATTTGTCAGTGGGAACTAAACCGGCAAGGGATCAAATACTTATTTCCCTCACTGTAGAGCCACATGTTATTCTTCAGGTCAAGCCAATAATTATTTATGGAGATTAACAATTCTATTCCAAACTACAGTAGAAAGATTCTTTAGAAGCTTTAGATTTATTATTCCTTATGACGACAACATCTCTGCAGACAGCAAGGGTTTATTGAATTTGTTGACACACAAAAAATGACTATTTATGCCCATATGGTAAGTATTAGTTCTGGGCAGAAAATGTAGCCCAATTGACCTTTACCAGTGAGTTAATTTCTGAAAATCCTCCACTAGACTATTTAACCCATTGAAGCCTGGAAAGTGGATACATCATTTTGTAGTATTTGCATAAGCTCTCAAATACTTTTTGAATTTCATTTCTATCTGCTACAGAGGCTGAAAAATCTATTATTTAGTAGGAAGAGTTGACACTTCTGTTGAATTTCCAGAAAAACTTCAGGTTTTAGGGGCTTATTTTAAAATCGCCCAGAGGTTTTACAGGCGTCTTAGGCCTCAATGGGTTAACAGCATTGGGATATGTATTTAGACTTTCTATAATGAGTGTTTATTTCCACAAATGGAGGACTGGTTCTTACTGAGAGCTCTCAAACAGTCGGGACAGGATGTTGGAGATGACGGGGAGGTCCGTCATCACAGCTGTAGTCAGCACCTGTTTAGGACAAGGGCACGACCACAGCCAGTTAGCTCACCGTGCTTCTACAACGAGTTGGAAAAACACACAGCACAATGCATGCTCAATGCATTTTTCCTGAGAAACTCACAGTGCTGGGTCCCTCCACTGCTCGGCCAGGCTTCAGGGCGCCGCCCACGCCCGGCTTCAAACCCAGGATCCACACCAAGTGCTGGGAGAAAAGAGTGAGACTCATGAACAATGACATACTGAGAGATAACATTAAGAAATGTATGGGAGTTAATAATGATTACATTTAAACGGCTATTCTGTAAGTTTAACAAAGCCCTGAAAACAAGTAAGAGATTCTGATTTTATTTGTTCTAGTCCTTTCTTTTCCAACAAGCAGTGCTTGTATTTTCATGAATGTTTTTTTTTCATTTGTCTTAGTAGAGAATGGCGTGTACATACAGTACAAGCCAAAAGTTTGGACACACACCTTCTCATTCAATGTGTTTTTCTTTATTTTCATGACTATTTACATTGTAGATTCTCACTGAAGGCATCAAAACTATGAATGAACACATATGGAATTATGTACTTAACAAAAAAAGTGTGAAATAACTGAAAACATGTCTTGTATTTCAGATTCCTCAAAGTAGCCACCCTTTGCTTACTAGAATATAAAACATGTTTTAGATTAGATTTGACTTTATTAATCCCACAGCGGGGACATTTCTTTGTTACAGCTGCAGAAAATCACACAATTTTAAGATAAGATAAAAAACAATCTAAGAAAAGACATTTAACAATATACAAAATAATAATAATAATAATATACTATATACAATTTAGTGCAAATTAAGTGGAGAATGTGCAGAGTGCAGATTATATGCAAAAATGTTCAGATTGTGCAGGTGTTGTACAGTCTTATGGCAGCTGGAATGAATGACCTTCCTTCTTACACCGTGGGTGTAACAGTCTGCTGCTGAAGTTTTCAGTTATTTCACACTTATTTGTTAAGTACACAATTCCACATATGTTCATTAATAGTTTTGATGAATCTACAATGTAAATAGTCATGAAAATAAAGGAAACGTATTGAATGAGAAGGCGTGTCCAAACTTTTGGCCTGTACTGTACATGCATGCGTATGACAGAGAGAATTTGGACTGACAATTTTGTCTTGTATAATTAAAACGTGTGTGTGGTTACGTGTAAACATGTGGTACCAGGTGGAAATAGTACCTGCAGTGTAGCCAGTACCAGCTGCCAGGAGGTGCCCAGCACGGCCCCGTGGCAGTGTGCCAGGTTCAACAGGGTCCGCATGCACTGGATGTTCTTGGCGGTTAGCTGACAGAGGGACAGATAGTTATATAATAGCACATTTCACATACACTACTGGTCAAAAGTTTTAGAACACACCAACTTTTCTAGAATTGAATTGAAAATGATGCAGTTTAATGTCTCAGTGTACTCTGAAATTAATGCACATTTGTAACATTTAAAATTCTTTATTGAGCATGATAGTGTTTTGAAAGTAAAAAAAAGATTCAAAATCACATTTTATGTTGGATTAAAGGACTAAAAAAAGACACAAAATTACAAAAAAGACACCAAAAGACACAAAATGACTAAAAAAAGACACAAAATGACTAAAAAAAGACACAAAATGACAAAAAAGACACAAAATGACTAAAAAAAGACACAAAATGACCAAAAAAAGACACAAAATGACTTACAAAGACATGAAAAGAATTCAAAAATGGACAAAATATTGTTGTTAACCCACTTCTTGTTCCCTGAAAAAAGGCCTACTTGCATAATTCTGAAATGTACGTTATATTTCACCTTTTATTATTTACCTCTGGCAGTTCACCACTTACCTTTGTACCCTTTCAAGCTGTTGATTTGTCTTGAACTGCTTGATTTTCAATAAAAAACTGGAAAATTGGGGTGTTCTAAAACTTTTGACCGGTAGTGTACGTCACCAGATATTTGGCTGAACTACTTCTCCAGAGCAAAATCATAATGAGTAAAATAGCAGAAAAGATGATGGCTTACTTAAATTACAAGATATTAGTATCGTTATTTACACAGGTCACAGCAATATGACTATGGTGGAAAAAAAGGAGGGGAAATATGTACACACAGTAACATAAGAGCTAAGACCAGAAAAACATGTAACATTATTATTACTATAGGGAGATTTCTAATTACAGAAGAAAGACTCCAGGTGAGGGTCAAGGTTAAAGCATGTATTAATGTAATGTAATTATCCTCAAGAGAAATTCAGGTGCACACGCTAGCCTGACCTGCCTATGTTCATAACAGTGTCCCTTATCTGAATGGTGCCCTGAGAGAAATCTTTGTCCGTGTTATTAATATGCATTACTTTTTTACCCTTTTATTTGTCTTTTTTATCTCTAACTCTCTTGTGGATTGAGCTTTTATTACTATTTTATTCTATTTTATTTTATTGTTTTACTGTTTTTAGTATTTTATTGTTTTCATTGTTTTTATTTATACCTATTTGTGTATGATTTATTCTATTTTAATAACTGTACAGCACTTTGGTCAACTGAGGTTGTTTTTAAATGTGCTCTATAAATAAACTTTGACTTGACTTGACTTGACTTGACTTACATTGCACCTACATAAAAACACAACTTGGTAAAAAAAAAATGCTTTGCTGTGTGTTTTATTTTATCTGAAAGTACATGTGGTTCTTTTGGGTCTAGACTCTAGACTTAATTCGACCCTCTTTTGTCTCAACTGGCACTAAACGGTGATCGGTCTTGCTGTAGACCTCAGTGGTCAGGACTACAACGCTCTTTAAGAGTATTTATCTTCCCAAACTGCAACAGATTTGCTCTCTTTAAGCAGCTGTTAAATCATTTTTGGAACATTGGGGTATAATTTGTCTTGATAATAAAATGTTTGTACGCTTTGTTTCTGGAAAACTGCTACATGAATTAAATTATTAAAATGTCAAGTGTAACCAGAGCCTCTTTATAATTGTGTGTGTGTGTGTGTGTGTGTGTGTGTGTGTGTGTCCTTACCACCACAGTGCCTTGTGGCTGGGACGTGAGAGGCTGCCCCACAGCCACCACCTGCTGATGAGATTCACTGGAGGGGCTGATAATCTGCACACTCTGGCCCTGGATCGAGTAGGCTGTGGAGTGTACACGCAGACATACACATACACGCAGGAGTCAGGTAAGTCACAGTAATACACACAAACAGGTTTTGTAACAAGCTTACGACATGCAAGAAAAGCTTTTTTTAATTAACTCCAAGCCAAACATCCATCGCGAGTTGAGACCTAATTTGCCAGCTTTATCTCTACAAGCTAATATGCAAATAACGAATGTCTGAGTGGCTGGTTTGAGAGCAGCTGTGTGTGTGTGTGTGTGTGTGTGTGTCTACATTCCCCAGACACATTCTCCTTGGTGTTCCTAATTAGAAGCCACAGTAAAAAGTTATGGATTAATGCAATAAGAGCAGGGCAGTAGGGACAGGCATAGTGCCAACATTTTACATGTAAAGCTGAGTTTAGCAGCGTGCACATCGAACCATAAGGGAGATAAGAAGAGCTCATTAGTTTAACATAAACACACACAACCAGAGGCCATCCTCAGGGTAGGAAAGGGGGATTTTAGCGTCGTGTGGAACAGTTACGTATTGCAATTTGTGATGCCAACATTAAAAGCAAGAACACAAAAACTCAGCCCCAAATGGTTTGCAGTATTATCCAGGTATTTGTGTGCAGGCAATTAAGAATTTGGGGCGACATCTTGTACAAATAAAGCACTAACAGGACACTGAGGTGGCTTTCTCCACGGAGTTGCTGTACCTTTGCTGGAGAGGTTGGCGGCGTTGCTGCTCAGAACAGTCAGGGCGTAGTGAGGCGGCAGAGAGGCCTTACAGATGGCTGTGATGAAGGCGTCACGGGGCGTCACCAGGCCCAGACGACCACACAGAGAGGCCATGGTCAGCTCGGCCTTTAGGATGTTCTCTGTGGCTGTCTCGTCGGTGCTAAAGTGATGGGACAAGAGGGAGAAAAAAAATAGAAATTGTGAAAAGGGGTTTTCCATTAAGGCTGGGTCCATTGACTTTATGTTAAATTAAAGGAAGATTATTATTACTCTGGAGAAAATAAGCAGAAAGTGTGTGATTTCTTAAGATCTAAGCTAAACCTTTACCTGGGGCTGTACTGAATTAAACTGTTTTTTTTAATTTGGTACTTCTATTGAAGTTTTTGAAAAATACTTTGAATGTCTCTCATTGTATTTTATATTTTTATTACATTATCAACCCCTTAAAAAAATAAAAATAAAAATAAAAATAATAATACGGAATAGTGAAAAAAACATTTTTGCTGTGAATATACATTTTTATATATTTATAAATTTTTATATACGTTTTGACTTCTAAACTTTAAAACGCTCTGGGCTCATTGGAAATGCTTGGCTCACGTGACTGTTACAACCCTGCAAATTGGACAAATAGGATAATAATAATTATAATATATACTAGTAATATTAGTGTAGCCTAATCCTTATTTGCAACTTTGCAGTAATACAGGGTTTAAACAGAATTAAATTGAATGTGAACATGACCAATAAAGCTTGGAACTGTTCGGTACAGCGCTATCTTTATGAGAGTTTTTATTCTCTCAGGCTAGCTGCCAGAGTTGTATACTAAACACTAAGTGGTATTTTATCTGACTTGGCCTGGACAGTACTAATCAAGCCATCTAGTTGCTTGTAAAAAAAAAATACTGATAAATCAACATCTGAATAAAGAACTATGAATCCATCTATTATCTATCCATTTCCTCTGAATAGAAGTGCTATAAAATCAGTAGAAGTCTAAGTGTACCTCCTGTCAGCCGCTGACATTTTCTTTTTTTTTGTAATTTACTTTTTATTGGTTTTTGAAATGAACAAACAAACAATCAACATGAAGACCTATAGACAAATACAGAAAATATCAAAGAAAAAAGTAAAAGTGTACAAAAGGGGATTGGAAAACACCCAAAAATAAATGAATAAATAAAATAAAATAAAAAGGGGAAAGGTACAAAGAAATGAAAGTATTCTGATCGTCCAATCTGAGATTACCTGAAATCCGTTTTATGGTAGAGACATATGTAATCCATTTTTGCCAATTTTCAATAAATACCTCTTTTTGTGTTCTTAAATTGAAAGTAATTCTTTCCATTACAAAGATACTGTACACAATATCAATCCATTCATCTGCACTAGGTGCCTCCCTCTTCAGCCATTTCTTTGTTATTGATTTCTTACAGGCCACCAACAATATCCTAAGTAAATATGTATCTTTTTTCCTCCACTCCAGTTCCTCTAGATCCACTAAATATAACAAATTGAAACAAAAAGTTATTTTTGTTGAAAACACAGTCTCTAGAATTTGATGTACGCTCAACCAAAATGGGGTCACAACAGGGCAACACCAGAATATATGATATAATAGTGATTCCCCTCTTTGCTTCGACAACATCTCCAACATTCTGTCTGGTTGGAATATGACCTCTTTTGATATGGAGTGCAGAAATAGCGAATGAGATTTTTCCATGAATATTCTCTCCAAAGTGGAGAATTTGTTGTTTTCCATTGTTGTTTGAAAATTTCCTTCCAGTTCTCCTGTGAGATTATGATGTTGCCTTCAGTTCAGCCACTGACATTTTCAAACAGGAATTATGATTTCCTATAAGACAATTCATTCTCTCCTGCTTAATTCCGACATGTGGACATCCAACATGACTGCTGACTGCAAAAGAGCAGTTCATTAAAAAAAAAAGAAAAAAAAAAAAAAAAAAAGGCTGAGATATTCACTTTACCTGGCGTCTAGGAGCAGGGACAGAGCAGCCAGCAGACCACACCAGCAGGCACTGACCATCTCCTCCCACACCAGGTGGGCTCCTGAGACACAGACACAAAGGCACGCTGAGTTTATTATTTCACTTTGGTATCACTTGGAAACAAAACATGCTTAGACATTTTGAAAATCTTATTTGAAAAGATGAAGACATACTGGCACAATACTCGCCACCAGGGGTCATAAAAGTGCTGCCACCCAGAATCCTAATGGGCTTTGCAATGATGCAGTAAAACACAAACTGCAAACAAACCTGTAAAAATGCTTTGTTCTTTCCCCTTTGAAATGTTGCTTTTGAGTTTGTGGCACCTCTTTAATCTCACTTATCTCTTTATAGTCAATCTAATTGGTTTATATTATAGCTGTCTATCGATTAAAATCCTTAATCACAATTCAAATCATGATTTTCCATTGTTAATCAAAGAAAAACACAAATTGTCTATCTGTAAAAATTAAATGGGAGATGCTGCTAATAGTGTTGTCAATTCACAATGTGTTCATAAAACTGGAGTTAGGTTCTTTAACTATTATTTCCCAATACTAGTCGAAATAAAGCGTGAGGTATCTGTGATTTCTGAGAGAAGTCCAGTAATCTCCGGTGAGTGTAACCTTCGTATTGGTGTCCCATCCACACCGCTACTTGTGTGGTTTTCATACGAGTTGCATATCTCTGACACAGTGGATATTATATGCTGACTGTCATTCTCTACAATTTTTGCTTCTACAAACTAGATCAGGGGAGGGCAACCTTAACTAACTAAAGAGCCACTGTTGACCAAAAAAAAGAGAGAAAATCGCAGAATGGAGCCACAAACCTTATATTGAGCCTAAAATTAAAATTAAACAGCCTAATAAGTCTAAATTAGCCTACCAACATTATTAATAGTCATATTGAGCATTTATTAATATGATTTTGAAACTAGTCTATCTAGGGGAACTCAAAACTAAACTCAAAGTTGGCAAAACTTAAAGGTTAAGGCGCCGGGCCGGAGACTTTCGTAAGCTATGAAGGACATTTTAGTTGACTTAAATGTCAAAACTTTTTTAATATGCTGTAAAAAAGCTATACAATTTTACAATTGAAGAATACAAATAGTTTTTGGTCTACACCATTGATAAGTGAAAATTTAAATGTAAAAATATATACATAATTTTTTTGTCTCAGCCAAGGGGAGCCCCTGCAGGCGGCCTAAAGAGCCACATGAGGCTCTGGAGCCACAGGTTGACCACCCCTGAACTAGATGTTTTGGAGCTAACAGGAATGTGTGCTTTTTGCTAGAAAATGCTATTTAACACTAGATGCAATTTGTTGGTAACTCAGTTCAAATCAACGGAAAAGTTGTCAAACGGGCTGGCAGGGCTTCTTGTTATAAATAACTTTCCTCATACATTGCTTTGCTAGTTGCTTTTGGGCAAAATGTTTATCATAGCGCAATCTGTAATAATGTGTCAAAACAATTAGTAGAATTAAAACAACTCTTTGATAAGACATTGTAATTGTATTAACTTTGACAGCCCTTGTTTATTTCCTCTGCCCCTTCTTCCCCTCTCACCAGGTTGTGGCTGCCACTCCTCGTCAGGATGAGTCTCCCTGAACTCAGCAGCTGCCTCCTCCTCCGCAGCCAATTCTCTTTCAATCATAGAGGTGATGCCCCGCACCAGGTCCAGTAGGGCACTGAAGGCCACAGACATGGCGTAGCCCTCTGGGATGGACGGGGGCTCCACCTTGTCCAACATCTCGAGACTACGGGATGAAAAAAAGGGACAGAGCAGATGAGAAGGAGGTTAAATTGTGTTTGTGTGTTCTGCTGTGAACTCAATTCTCAATTCTTTTGTAAAAAACATGATTTTATTTTGTTGTCCTTGATTTGTTTTTGTTTTTTGTTGTTGTTTTTTGTAACCGAAATAAAGCATTAATTCATTCATTCATTCAATTGTGGCCTAGGATGTATTTGTATAAATCCCTTGTTGTTTTGAGAGTCACATGTTCAGTCCCAGGTATCCAGACTATCTTTTTATTAATAAGTACCCTGTGTTTAAGACACTAAAAGCAACAAATGTATGTGCCTAAGAAGAAAAGTCAGCCTCCAAAACCTCCAGCAAGAATCCTAATTACATTACCATTAAAAAGGGAAATTTAGACGACTCATGCTTTATAACAGGAAAGCCTCTAGCTAATTTCATTTTCTATATTTCAAACCTTCTTTCCCACAAAACAGCAAAGACGAATGACAACAGCATTTTAAGTCCTCAAGCCTTTGATCTGCGTTACTATGAATCCCTGTTTTTTAATGCTGAATCGTTTAGCACTGCTTGCAGGATACAGCTAACTTAACAGTGGCGCTACAAGCTTATATTTATGCCATTTAGCAGGACAGCGTTGGTAATACCTACAACCGTTTTATTGTTTGGTGTGTATGTGTGTTACAGGAATTATTCACTGTGTGTTCACTTGAGTGAAATAAAAGGGAGTCAGAAAGGAGAACTGTTGAAGTTTGTGTAGTAACAGTACTTACTATGTGGCCTTGGCGCTGCCCTGGACACTAACAGTCATAAGGGGGATCCAAGTACCGCGGTATTCAAACGCAGCCTGGGTGGTCAGGTTGCCGCTGACCCCTCCTGTCCCTGGGCCGCCCTGTGCTGCACCCTGGGCCCCCGAACCTGAGCCCCCTGGACAGGAAATCAGAGTGTTATGGAGGAAGAGTGGATAGAAAGAAGGCTGACAAAAACTTTTTCAAATGCATCTCAATGAATGTCATGTCATCATAAACATTTGACATCTACAAAACTTTATGGACACGAGAAACTGAAAATGCATTAACGTTCATACTAATTGTAAAATAAAAAGACAATAATTTCAAATGTACAGTACAGGCCAAAAGTTTGGACACGCCTTCTCATTCAATGCGTTTCCTTTATTTTCATGACTATTGACATTGTAAATTCATCAAAACTATTAATGAACACATGTGGAATTATGTACTTAACAAAAAAGTGTGAAATAACTGAAAACATGTCTTATATTCTAGTAAGCAAAGGGTGGTTACTTTGAGGAATCTAAAATACAAGACATGTTTTCAGTTATTTCACACTTTTTCTGTTAAGTACATAATTCCACGTGTTCATTCATAGTTTTGATGCCTTCAGTGAGAATCTACAATGTAAATAGTCATGAAAAAAAAGAAAAACGCATTGAATGAGAAGGTGTGTCCAAACTTTTGGCCTGTACTGTATTAGTAATACATTGATTCTGTACAACAGTTTAATACAGCTCATAATGAATATGTGGTTATTATTAACAATAATCAGAGAACTGACCAGCAGGTGCATTAACAGCAGCGGTGTTGCCAGCGTTTGGGACAATGAAGAGGGACTGGATGAAGGAGCCTAGGGCGTTCACAATGTCTCTGAATACCTTAGTGGAGTGCTGCTTCATGTCATATGACTGGCAGAACGAACTGAAAAAAGAAAAGCACAGCATTTTGACAAGCAAGAAAGGAAACAACAAGAAACTGGTCATTTGGGTGCTGACAGTGCAGAACTACACTGTGTAAAAAACATTGTAGGCCATCTCAGACCCTCAGACGCAGCTCTGTGCGGTCAACTTTAATCAGACTGAGCTTGCTATCAGGTATAGTAAAACTATACTATACTAAGTTAAATATATTTACTATATAGAGCCAAATCACAACAGAACCAAACTGTAGTTTTGCACATGTTTTTTGCACATGTATATTTGCACACCTGTTTATGTATTTACACACCTATATATTTGCACACTTGCTGTAACTGTTATCTATGAGTAACAGCTACTAATGCACATGGACCATCCATTCCACTTCCTCTATACTAGGCTATGTATTGTGGGCTCATGTTCTGTATAGGTGGAATATGTATGTATACATGTGTTGTGTTGTGTTGTGTTGTGTTGTGTTGTGTTGTGTTGTGTTGTGTTGTGTTGTGTTGTGTTGTGTTGTGTTGTGTTGTGTTGTGTTGTGTTGTGCTGTGTGTATGTTGGCTGCTGGAACACCTAAATTTCTCTGCTGGGATAAATAAAGTATTTCTTATCTTATCTTATCTTCTCTTCTTAGAAGTCATTTAAGGTTGCCTTTTCTGATAGAACAGGTTTAAATCTTGCCTTTTATTTAAAAAACTAGATAGCCTTATATTATATTATATGTTATTTATCTTATTAACACGATGACATGTCATTTCTGTCTACATGGTTGCGCGTTATTCTTGTTTGTTCTCTGTATTGCGCCCGGTGCGCGCTCACACACGTGCGCCATGGTTTCCCATGAATTACCTAGACTGGTGTGGCACGTCATACTGTAATTTGCCACGCTAATATCACATTTCAAGCTACTTAAAGTATATTTACACTTTTCAGGGCGGCTGTGGCTCAGTTGGTAGAGTCGGTTGGCCCCCAACCGAAGGGTTGGTGGTTCGATCCCTGACCGTCACGGCCTACATGCCGAAGTATCCTTGAGCAAGATACTGAACCCCAAAATGCTCCCGATGCTGCGTTCATCGGTGTGTGAATGAATTCCCAATGGTGGCAGGTGGGACCGTTTAGGGTAGCCTCTGCCACCAGTATGAATGTGTGTGTGAAAGGGTGAATGAGCGCAGTCTGTAGTGTAAATCGCTTTGAGTGGTCGCAAAGCGACTAGAAAAGTGCTATATAAGTGCAGGTCCATTTATCATGATATAAAGTTATTCTCAGCAGTGTGTCTGTCATTCCCCCGACCCACCTCTCCATCCTACTCCGAGACATGCGTGGGCATTCAGTTCTCTGTTTCTAAACAATTCCCGCATGATAGAGAAACATGCCTACCTGTGTGTATCACTACCGCCCCCACATCATCTCTCCGTGTCAAACTAAATACTATCAACCCGTTCAGGTCTGTTAGAGATCCAAACACACTGTTGCATTATGCTGTTCGTTAGCCGTGAGCTAACATTAGCTCACAATGAAAGTTGTTTTAATCACAAAAAGATTCAATACCACGGTATCGCCCGACTGTAAAAAAAATGTTGTGTGAGGTTTTTGCTCACGTTTAGCTCTCAAAGTGCAAAAGATTGATGCATTTTACTTAAAAATATGCAATTTTTTTCTCCCAGGCCCGTCATAAAAATATGCCCTCTGCAGCTGTGGCATATCAGCTAAAATGTAGCAGTAATAATGACAGTTTTAAAGTTATGAGACTCATTAATTCAAATGTGCAGCTGGCTTTGTGGAGCTTAATGTTGCTTACCGTAATAAATGTGGCTGCACACATAGCCTATGGACTGATTCCACAGCCACTGCTCTCAGCCACTGTGGCTTCTCCCCGTCCAAAAACTTCACCAGCAGAGACAAGAAGATCTCACACTCAGTCACCTGAAAAACAAACACACTGCAATCAGATCGCGGCAGACGTTTGGCAAGCTCTAACCTGCAACTGGAAGGAAGCTGGTCTCTCGCAAAATCCCTGAATCCCTTCGAGCTTTGATGAATCTATTCTGTGGCTCCTGACAGATGGGCTAAGGACACATTTCCATTTCAATAATTGATACTGTGGAATATAACTACATAAAAACAGCTCCATTGGTTAATTGCTTGGATGTAGCTAAGCTCATTAAAGTGCCTGAAGCAGAACTAAGACAAAACTACGACGCAAATCCAATGCTAATCAGACCAGATCAGTTAAGAGCATCAGCTCTGTGCTGGAGAAAATCCCTGACTCGTAAAGCATCCATCAGGCAAAAGTTCTGACCGCTCGACCGTCACTGCAGACTGGTCCCTTACCAGTAAGCTGTAGAAGTGCTTGATGAGGACGGAGACCACGCGCAGCAGCCTCATGCAGATGGGGAAGTACGGTTTCTCAACGGGTGCCGGTGAGGCGGCGCTGCTGCTGCCCTGCCGGAACTTGATGTTGGGGGAGAAGAGCTTGATGACGAGGGGACAAACTCGTTCCTTCAACAGGAAGCTGAACTCTTGGTGCTGGGCAGGAAACAGAGAGAGATGGACTACCGTTAAAGAATATTTGTGTCCCTGCATTGAGCTGCATCATCTCTGATGTTAAGATGGACATAAAATCTGCAGAAACTTAACAAAAAGACTAGTTTTGTTCATGAGTATGAAGGGGTTTTACATTTGTGCTACCTGTAAATTCTCTTTCATAATATTAGCCGTGTAAGGCTGCATGTACCTGCAGGAATACCCCGGGAAAATCATTAAGAACAGACTCCAGCAGCTCCAGGCCAAACGTCCGGGTCATTTCTGTCATCCCCACCAGCCAGTAGGGGGCATCAGCATTCACCAGCTGACACAAATCCTGCAGGGAGTTTCACAACAGCATTTTAAACAATTGAGTGCAATGTGCTACTCACATCCCAGTGGTTGCAACAGTGCTGTCACTGAGCTCTGCTGGAAGAATAAGAAATCACTGCAAAAAAAGTGCAGCGTGGGTGAGGAATGACAAGGGACTTTGAGACAAGGAGCCTTTGAAACACTTCTTGCAAATTTCACTTCATTGCAAAGATGAAAGCAATTTCTACCAACTTCAACTCAGTTTTCAGGTCAGTAATATCAGTAATGTCCAGTTCTGTGGACGACTTTGATTTCTTCTCTCTAGTCCACAATTGACAGGATCTTGACCCATGTTTTAAAGCCAACTTGGTCCAAAGGTTTCACCCTCAAAAGAGGGCAGAACAGTGTGTAGAAGGCTGCCGCCCCCTGGTGGACATACCTGGAACAGCATGTATGCATCTTTAGCACTGGGCCTCAGCGTGCTAACAGACCGCCTGTTGGTGTTTCCCTGGACAGGAGGAGGATGCTCTACAATGCCTGAAGGGGGGAGGGATACAATTTATACTTCAGGCAATTGGCAGAACAACAGTAAGAGAAGTGAATCAATTGGGTAAGTTTCAGTTCAGAGTATGAATGTTACTGATTAATCAATATTTAGAATCAATGACTGAATAATAAGCATTGAGCTTGACTTCCCATGAATCATGTACTCTACTCTCTATGTCGACACAGCACACAATGTCTCATGAACTGGTGCTTAGTGGAGACAAAGCCTGTGGACCCCTTGAAATTTGGGGGGCGGGAGGGGGGTTGTCTACCTATTTTTCATTATTATTATTATTATTATTTTAATTTATTATTATTATTTTTCCTTTTTCTTATTTTTCAACACTCAATATTGTTCATGTTTGTTTGGTAGTATTGCCATTGTTATTTATTTATTTATTTTTATTTTTTATTTTTTTTGGTTTGTTATGCTACACTAGCATTTTATCTTTGTTGCTGTTGCTATTATTGCCCAATTGATGCTTGCCACACCTGCTTGTTTGTTTGTTTTAAACTAAATGGAAAGAACAATAAAAAATTGATCACAAAAATGAATTAATTTCTATTTTTCCCATTAATGTTCCTACTTCCATCACTATATGAACTGGACTCCTCAGTTTCCTCTTGGAGGACCAACACCCTCTGACCTTTGAAACGCTCGTCCTCTGCCACCATCCTCTCAAACACCACAGTGACGACCTGTCTGACGGTGGCAGCTGCTGTGTTGTTGGTGATGTTGTCCTTGGTGAAGTGAAGACGGAAACACAGCACAATGGCCTGGGCAGGGATAAAACATAAACCTGTTATGCAGCATATGCAACCCTGAGTCTAACAAACGTTGGAACACGCTGTACAATGTTGATAAAAACAAGATAGATCATATCGTTAGCCTCATAGCATAATTGCCTAAGTCATTTTTTGGCCAAAAATGTATTGCATATGTTCTCAGCCTATCAGAACACTTGTTAGAGTCCAAAATCACTTTCTGCCTTAGTCATCTTTGTGACTTAGGCAAATTTGCAGCTACATATAAACCAAACTACATTATTTATATGTAAGAGAAAAATTGCCTTAGTCAGGGCATATTCTGTCTAAGTCACTTCTATCTGTTATGAAATCGATGTGTTTAATTTTTTATGCAAACTTGTTCACACTTCTATTTGAACTAACTGTTACAATATCAATTAAGAATACCAATGGGCTTACTAAAAGTTGTGTATTTTCTTGTTTCCCCGAAAACGTTCAAATATGACTTAGGCAAATATGCTATGAGGCTAACGATATTCAGAATGTAATCTACAGGGTGTCCATCAAATTTTTTCATCACATTGCATTTGTGTATTATCCTGTTGATGAAATAGGTAGTGGTAAATGAGACCATATAAAATGGCTACTCCTCAAGCGAAGGCACAATGTGTATCATAGTTTATTGAAACAAAATCAAGCACCGTCTTGATGTGCATCATGCAACTAATGGTGCCCATGTAGAGGTGTATTAAAAGAGGAAAAAAACTTCAATATTTACTCATTTTGTAATTACTTTCCACATATTTGTCTGTCCATTTGCTTTTGTAATACATTATTTTAAGTTGTAAAGAGACTTTATGTACAAACTGTATATGGACAAAAAAACATTTATCCGTTAAATACATTATAAAATATATTGTCTTTGTACAGTTTTCAATTGAATATAATGTCAAAAGCATTTGCATATTATTGCATTGCATGTTTCATTTATGTTTTAAACAACATCACAACGCTTTTGGAAACATGTTTGTATAAACTGAACCTTGATTAATTACTACAGCCATTGTGGTCTATCTTTATATTACGGATGCACTGTTATAGTGGGCAAACATCCGTATCGGCCAATATTCATCTTGTTGACTGCAATGAGCCAATAAGAAGACATTCATAGATGGCAGCTGTCGTTTTGTGCTGGCATAATGTTGTGTTATTTGTTACTTGGGATTAGATTTGGAACAAGAGAGTTCAGTTATTTTTGTTTTTTCAAAAATATTTTTTTTCTCTACCTGGCACGGAAGAAGTAATAAATAACAACAAAAAACTAAATAAGCCCTCCCCTACTTCATACAGTAGATGCGTCCTAATAGTTCCACTTTGCAATAGGTTGGTGTTTTGTGACATTTAACAAAATACTGTCTGAGAAAAAATTTGTCTTTTTTTGATGATGCTGCAAAAACTGCAGCGAGGATATATTTATTTATATTGAAAAATGACAGGCACAATTTAATAATAGCACCTAATTTGTTTCATAGCACCAACATTTTTATACTGCATATTCATATTTATTCTGCACTGGATTCTACTCTTTAATACATACTCCTTCTTAGACACTTTATTTTTTATTGTATTTTTATATTTTATTGCTTGAAGTATGCCTAAGTTGTTCTTTTTATTTAATTGTCTTATCATTGTCTTTGTGTGAAATGCTGCTTGGGATAAACACTGTCTGTCTGTCTGTCTGTCTGTCTGTCTGTCTGTCTGTCTGTCTGTCTGTCTGTCTGTCTGTCTGTCTGTCTGTCTGTCTGTCTGTCTGTCTGTCTGTCTGTCTGTCTGTCTGTCTGTCTGTCTGTCTGTCTGTCTGTCTGTCTGTCTGTCTGTCTGTCTGTCTGTCTGTCTGTCTGTCTGTCTGTCTGTCTGTCTGTCTGTCTGTCTGTCTGTCTGTCTGTCTGTCTGTCTGTCTGTCTGTCTGTCTGTCTGTCTGTCTGTCTGTCTGTCTGTCTGTCTGTCTGTAACACTGCATTATATGGGTACCTACATATCCAAACAGTTTTTGTAAAACAGGAGTGTGTTGTTCTTGTACCTTGGACAGTACTTCATCATGTACGACTGTGTTGGTGGTCAGCAGGACCAGGACCGTCTGGAGAAGCTTCAGCTCCTCCAAGCCGTTTTCCATCAGCTGCCACAACATGTTGATGATGTTCCCCGCAGCTGCCTGTCAATACACAAACACCTTTAATTGTTTAATTGACCTTCATAAATTCCCTGCATATTACTGAGCACCCACACACAAGTATTTGTAGCTCAACTCAAGAGGCAGTATGAGAGTTGTGACAGAAAAAGTCAAGTGAGAACTCAGCCTGAGGTCACACGACCCCGAATCAGAGACATGCACAAAACCACACACGTGTGGGAGCAGCTGGTGCTGCCTGCTTAGGGGTCACAACAGCAGAGAGTTCAATAACACCAGAGCTAGCTGCCAGTTAAAATCATGTCACTTGATGGTCACAGAAAGTGACAATGCATGTCCTTTCTTGGGTCAAGCTGTCCAAAATACAGCTAGTCTTCACGCAATCCCTCTGAGCTACAGTCACAGGAGGACTCTTATTTCAAAAAAGAAAAGAGAGAAAAAAGAAACATTTACATTTCCAATCCCAGATGAGTTTTTGTTATTAATCGATAACCAATATGGCGGCTGAAATAGTGATTTTTGATTAGCCGGAATGAAAACAGACCTTTTTTCATGTGGATCATGCACATATTTTCACTACTCTGTAAATGTAGCCAGACAGCAATATTTAACATTGTTATACATTACACAAACAATTACCGGTAATTACATTGTCAGCCAATTCTTTAAATGACTGAGAAAATAAGGAATAGGAATAAAAGAAATAGCTAATTAAACGTCATTACAGTTCAGTTTCAGCCAATTGCTGACTAAAAAAAATAAATAGCTCACATCATTTCAATCACTTTCTGCATCATATGTCATTTCCAATCCCTGATGAGTTTTTGTTCACAAATTAAACTTTAAAACATGTTATATATATATTAATTAATAATTTAATCTATGAAATATTTAAATTCCAAGAAATTAAATCTTAACATTTGAGAGGCTGGAACCAGCATATGTTTGGTATTTTAGCTTGATTAATGAGTTTATATGATTATCAAATTGTTGGCTTATTTATTTTATGTTTAAAACTATTTGTTTCAACTCCCTGACCTTTGGCCTGTATGTACCATGATCCACTATACTCTTCATTGTTCTTGCTTTTCTTTTTATTTTCTGTTCTATTGTGTTTTCAACGACACGTTTCCTCTCTCAGTAATTACTCCTCCTGCTCATTCTGGCCATGAAAGCCAACCTGCCAAAGGCACTAAATATGGAAATTAGCCGTTGGCTATAATCTTGCATATTTACATGTATATGTTCATTAATATGTATTTCCCCTGTTTTAACCCTTTGATGCACAACATATTGCCATCCCTTCTAATGCACAACATGGGTCAAAAATTACTCGCATTCATTTCCCATGTTATTTAATGCTTGCTGTGTGTTTCTGTGCACTATCTTTTGATACCAGCCTATTTTACGATTGAATATTCCAAGTATTCTTTAAATATCTTGTTTTTGATAACAACTGGTCATTATTTCCATTTTGCCTCTCATACTTTATGAAGAAAAAAAGTTTTTGTATTATTACATAGCTAACTACTTGGCTAAGTAGCTTGCTAAGTGAACTACTTAGCCAAGAAGTTAGCTCAGTAGTTAGTTTAGCAAGCTTCTTAGCTAAATACGTAGCCAAGAAGTTAGCTAAGTAGTTAGCTTAGCAAGCTACTTAGCTAAATACTTAGCCAAGAAGTTAGCTAAGTAGTTAGCTTAGCAGGCAACTTAGCTAAAAAATGGATATGGGTCATTTTTCACCCATGTCGTGCTTTAGAAGGGTAGTGACACATCATTTTTATTTAAAAATAATAATAAAGGAAAACAAACTGATTGAGGAAAACCTGGAATAATGAATGATAAAAATAATTTATTGCAAAGATATAGAACATAAAAACTCACACATATCAGGTCACTTTAGACCCATGTTGTGAGGGTTAGAGGGTTAAATAAATAAACTCAAACTCTTGTTAGTGCACGATTTGCAGGGGAAATTATTCTTTCCCAAATATTTCTACAAGGGTCTGGAAGCAGCTGGTTCAGGATTTATTTTAATGGTAATGAATGAATGAATGAATTAATTAATTAATGTTATTTAGTGTCATTGAATCATGCAACTACAACCTTGTTTGCTGACACATACAACTATGTAGGTGTGGTTCAGGAGCGTACACTCATCGTTAGCAGTGTTTACTTTGCAGAGGTTAATACACCGATTTGGTAATGTTGACAGTCATGGACACCTCTGAATGTCTGCATAGGTTTGCCATCAGTAAGAGGCAATTCAGTGTCTTTCCTATTATGCCATTTTCATCCCCAAGGAAACCAAAAGACATCGAGGAGCACCACGTTCTCTCTACATAGCGACGTATCTGACTAGGTTTCCTCCAGTGACAGCGTAAGAATCAATAGTGAGGCTTTTGTCTTGTGAAGCCCTCAGGTGGCATTTAAAACTCTGCAGTTCAGAGTTGCTGATGAGGTGGAGCGCTGCTGGCAGAGGAAAATAGAGGCGATACGATGTTCAACGGAACAGAAAATGTCCGTGTGTTGTAGGATTTGTTAAGTATCTTAGATGTCCTAGGAGGAGTTCAAGTTATTTGTTGGGTGCAACAGTTCGATAACAGCCACTCAAAGTCTTTCTTTGTCAGAGGGCAGAAAAAGAAGAAGAAACAAACAAAGACAAAATGCTGTCTTCTAAAACTGCCAACAGGCTGAGATATTCTGCCTCACACTCTCACGTTGAGCTGCCCTTGAACAAGACACTCAGCCACCTCCCACTCGAGGAGGCCGCGCTATAATTGTGGTAATTGCAGTTAATATCTTTAAGGTGTGAAAATATGCAACAGTACGGACTGACGTGGATGAGTGTTGAAATGATTAGTTGACAGTTGACACAAAATAAATAAACAATTTTGATAATCATGGTAATTTCTAACACAAAATTGACAAACAACAGCTTGTTCCACCCTCTCAAATGTGAGGATTTTATGCTTTATATCATGAGACTGTTATTATAAAAAATCAAGCAATGTGAAGATGTCACATTGAGACCCGGGAAAATGGGATGGGCCTTGTTTTTAATTTTAATTTTATTTTATAGCCTGGTCAATATGGGATTTTTGAGATCGATTCCAATACTGATTTCAGAGGGGGAAAATGAATCGATAACCGATGTGAAAAAAGGTCATCATAACGGCTCATATTGGACAGCTTATACACCAATATCGATCTATATTGTTGGCTGATAATATCTTTCATCTAATAAATCTGTCAGGCTCTTTTTTTTAAAACTATTTTCTGATATGTTACAATTTATCCATTACACAGAAAAACGACTAACAGATGAATCAGTGATGATTATAAGTTGCTAGCCAACTGTGCATATTATGGACTGAAAAGAGGAAAATAACAGCTGATTAAATTACATGTCACGTTTATTTAACAAGGCTTTATCCTGGGAATGTATGGGGACTTCCACTCTTAAACCACAGACGGAGACTTTAAAACACATGTTTACACAGCCTAATTACCGTACATTAACGCCTTATAGTAATATGTAGAAAGCATGGGGTGGCCTTATAAGCATTTATTAATAATAGTCTTTAACGGTGTATTAACAAGGCAGTTTTGCAACTGCTGCAGGGTGCAAGCTCTGAACCAGCTCTGACTTGAGCTGGGTTATTTAAAGGATTTTAAAACTTCTTTACCCATCACAGAAGCTTATATTAAAATACATTTGTGCTTGAGAAATTATTTCCGTCACCCATTTCCTAAGATGGATACGTTGTTCCATCTAATAACTCAGGGCTGTTTAGGTCCCATTGCACACACTGATCATGTGAAACTACTGCAGCAGCCGAGTAATACCGAGAGACTGAAAGATGGACAAAACCTGCAGGACAGAATGAGCAGCGTTGGGGACGAGGGGGGGCTGACACCTTTTATATGGAGCTGCCAGTCACTGCTTTTAAATGCACAGTTTAATCGAGCCATGCTTAAAATTCGACTTTGGCATCTAATCGGACTTCTGTCCTTGTCCCAGTTTACATGCAACTGAGAAAATCAAATAACTGACAGGAACGTGTCCTCCTCCTCAACACTGGGTGGCGATATGCCTCGTTTCAGTGGATTAATACAGCCCCCTCTCCAGTCGACCTATTACGTCATAATAAACAAGTGGAGAAAGGCGGGAAACGGGCATTTTCCAACAACAAGAACAACAAGATGGATGGTGATTTTGAGGGGCAGACAAGAACGCCGGTTGCTGTTGGAGGGCTACAACTGAAGCCTGTCTTCGGTTCAACACTTTGTGCCGTCGATACTGACTGGCAAATGCGACCAGCTTTCTTGAATGATTTTGTTCCGGGGTCATATGCCATTGTGGGGGGTGGGTGGGTGGAGCATGTGGAGCAGGGGCACATGCATTGTCTCGAAAATTGAATTCCAATCGCATTATCTGGGTGTCTTAATCAGAGCTGGAGAACTCCAACATTAGTTAGTAGTAATTAGACTAACACGTTTACATGCACTTCAGTTGTCCAGTTATAGTCAGATTAAGGTAATAATTCGTTTTTTCAAGTGTCATGTAAACATACTGATCGACAGCTATACTTTTAGATTAACTGTTTTTTGTGACTTACATATTTTATTGTAATTTCTTCCGTAAACAAATGATCTTCTTTACAGTATATATTCCGGATAGTCATTAGATAAATAATAATAATAATAATAATAATAATAATAATAATAATAATAATAATATAACACAATACAATAAGAAAAGGAAAGAAAAATAATAATAAGAAAAATTTAAATTGATAAGAAAAAAAGATAAAAATATATGTACATATGTAATGAATAGGAGAGAAGGCAGAAAAACAAATAAATACAGTCCCTACAAGTAAATATAGATCTCTCTCCACTCTCAAAGCATTTAAAACAACATACATTATTGTAATATGTAGGCCGTTTTTTTCCCTCATTTTAAATTGTAATATTGTTCGTAAGTAGCCACCTTACCAAGCTCTGTAACCCAGTCTTCATAGATAACTGGTCTAATATTTGCATTGTTTAATTGGGTATTGATGAGCCGCATTGATTCCTGTATTGATCTGAATGAATTACACTTAGAATACCTCAGGCAGGATGTGCTTGAGGTGGGAGGTGAATTCTGATTTTTCCAAGTGTGTGTGCACACTGATAAAATGGCAAAAAATAAAATGTTAAGGAGCATTGGGATCTTTATTAATATGCATTTATTCAGTATTCAGTGAATTGGAAGGTGAGAACTAACAGGTCTGTATTAAATGTGATAAACCATAATATGTGAGTATCTATACATATCATTTGAAATAGTGACGGCATGATCTCAAACACACAGGGGCGACATGTTCTCTACGCTCTTGTTCATACGATGACATGTAGAAACAAGGAGGTGTGTATTGATTTAGCACCCTTAGGGATATTAATGGCCTTGTGGTACTCAATGACATAGAGTGAGACAAGGTGATGAATCCATATAAGAGCAGCACTCCACTTGTTAAAACCACCAGGAGAAGATGGAGGAAATGAAGCCTGAGGGATTTTGTGGAGAAAAAAAAACCTGTTTTGTGTTTTTATTGTTTGATGATGCTGTGATTTTAGAGCTGACACCAAGACGTCATCACCCAACATTCATTACAGGGGATTACCACCTAAGTAAAGAATTCCAATATGTTGTTTTCATGTTGTAGGGAAGTTCAATCAATATTTGTGAACATGAGCTGCTCTCTCTCAAAGCCACAAACCACAGAAGTCTCAAACTTCTGATGTATTTCTGGAGCTCCTGCATAGATAATGAATAGTGGAGACTGATTTTTTTTGGACCCGTATTCTTTTTTTTATTCCCAAATTAGCCTTATCCCGCTGTAGTGAAACAGTGTTCTGAAACAGAAAGTGTACCCATATAATTAAAACATTCCCCCGGGTGCTCTCTGCGTCATCTAGAACATTTCCCCCCTAGTCATTGTCTGAGAAGCATCACAATTTTAAGTTTGGATTGGAAAATTATTTTGTCATATTGTTCTTTAACTAGGTTTATAATTGCTAATTTCGATGTCTTGTGTGCACCAAGGTTATTATAGTTAACGAAAACTAGAATTGAAAAAACATTTTCGTTAACTGAAATAAAAATAAAAACTAGAGTTTTTAAAAAAACGATAACTAACTGAATCTGTATTTTGTGGTTACAAAACTAACTAAAATTATAGCGAAAATGTCCTTCGTTTTCGTTTTTGTCAACTTTTTTCATTCATAATTCAGTGTTTCTATTTGAACATGCAACACATGGTGAATATGTTTACTGAGACTGGGATGTTTACACTAGAACCAAAATTCAAAACACCCATAACTGTAAGAGTTAATAACCTTATTGGGGCTGAGATGGATAAACCAAAGGAAATAAAGGAAACATTTATTATGACCTCTTTGAATCACGCACCCAACACATTGTCCATTACAAAAAACTAAAACTAACACTAAAACTAATAACAACTAAACTAAAACTAAGCATTTTAAAAAAATAAAAACTAAACTAACACTAGAAAATTCACTCTAAAAAACTAAAATTAACTGAATTTGAAGACAAAAATTCACAACGAAATTAAAACTAAAACTGATGAAAAATCCAAAACTATTATAACCTTGGTGTGCACATATCATCTCTGAGCATAAGCTTTAGTGTACTGTATGCATATACCAGTATGTTTCTTATATTTCAGTATTCAGAGTGTGGTTAGTTCAAGGTGCTCACCTCAGACACCACCTCATGGGACATGAGCCTCTGGATGGCAGCCAGACACAGCTGGGTGATCTTTGGCTCTTTGGTGCCACAGCCCATCAGAAAAGGCTGCACAACCTCTGAGCTGTTCTCCTTCAGAGCTGCAGGAAGAGGACAAATAAAAAGTTTAAAGGTTTTTTTGTTTGTTTTTTAATCTTGATAGATGCTTGAAAGATAGTGGTGAAATGACATGTACAAGGTCTTTAAATCAACATAAATGATTAATAGAGCCTTAAAATTAATATCAAATATAAAACAGTCCTGCATAAAACATTAACCCACTTAACCCGGGAAAGCATTACCGCATTTCTACCATTAAAACCGGGATCGATGTTGCGTTATTCTACCATTAAGGCCGGGAAAGCGGATACGTCGTTTTGTAGTATTTGTAGTTTTTATAGAATACATGTGGGAGTGTCGCAATGCAACATGGGATTTTTCCAGAACTTTGAAATCATGGCGAAAGACGACTATAGCGGAGGAGCTCAGCAGTAAGTGACGGAAGCGATCTTGATGAGAACAGCGCCGATGATTTTATTTCTGTTTCTGTCATATTTTTGTCTGCTGTGTAATTTATTTATTTGTATTGTTCCTGTTTTTAATATCTGTCTCCTATGGACCCTGAGTCTTGAATAAAAATTTTATTGATTGATTGATTGATTATTGCTGATCCGGACTTTGAACCCTCGGAACCAATCGACCGGGATTTATGGATGAGGAATATGTTTTTAGACGACATATTTTCACCAAAGAACAGACAGATTTGTGGCCATCTGGAGATAATAATAATATTAATAATAATACTAATTGATTGTGATGATGATATAAGAAATCATGACTGTTTGTCTTATATTACTTTATACATTGATGAGTACCCTGAAAAGTGCAATATAGATAAAATGTATTATTATTATTATTATGATTATTTTTTTATTTTATTTTTTATTACAGTAGGCTAAT